>NC_083687.1:42830000-44040000 GCF_033118175.1 Dama dama | reverse complement strand
TTTATAGATTTGTTCCTTTATTCAGCTAAAACATGGCAAGTGGTTACTGTGAACCAGGCACTGGGCCAGACTCTTGGTATATAAAGAAACTGGACACACAGCTCTTGCTCTTGACAAGCTGGTGTGACAATCAGAGAGAAAGGGACAAATGACAGAGAGTCAAGTTAATTTATACCCAGATTGACAAACGCCTCTTTCCTCCTTAAGACTCAAATCAGACACTACCCTCTTCAAAATGCTTCCTGGTCGTCTCCAGGCAGCGATGTGCGTCTTCTTCTGTGCCTGTTATCAGGCACAAATATTATTATTTGGATTGTCTCTTGACACTAGAATTTCTCATATGGTTAAAATCATTTCTATGTACATCTACTTCATTCCTTGGATTGCATGTGAAAGGGGGAGGGTGGAGGATGGAGGCAGAAAATGTTTTTTACCATCTCCAAACACCACAATATCTGAGACTTGTCAGATGAATGAATGAATGATGGGTAAATGGATGGATGAATGAATGATGGGTAAACGAATGAATGAATGAATGGGTAAATGAATGCATGAATGGGTAAACAAATGAATGAATTAATGGGTAAACAGATGAATGAATGAATGAATTTGTTGCCAGGCTCTCCTATCCTCTGGATTTCCTTGACACAAATGAGAGTCCACCAATTCAAACAAGGAGTAAATTTTTTAATGGTTCCTTGATATTTAGAGTGTGTTGATTTCCAGTTCATTACACAAACCTGCAGAATCTGAATAAGTGAAAACCTCATCTTAGCCAGCAGCACCATTTTGTTTTCTTTGTGTTTTCCAGGCGCATAACTACAGCATGTGTGAGCAAGGGTGAGTGTGGGCATGCATCGGTCCTGCACATAATCTGGTGGCATCCTCGATAACAGGTGTCCCTCCTGTAGGTCTCAGTGGTGATGGAGGGAATGGAGGGGTGTGCCAGGAAGATGGGGAGATGCCGCCTGCCAAAACCAATCACATTAAATCTTAATGCTCATTCAGGGCCTGTCACAGAAGGAGGAATCTGATGAACACTCGCGTGTCAGGGTGGTTATAGCGTCTGTTAAATGGCTTGTTAATGTGATTGTTGAGAATTTTACACAGAAATGACACTGGCTACAATCAAAGCAAGGCGGGCCTGGCTTCAAGTCAGCTTCTACCAGGTATGGTCACCACTTCAGGTCAGGTGGATGGAGGGTTTTGCTGCTACCTGGCCTGACTTCCTGCTGTCATTTTGAGCTTTCTCTCTCTGATTTATAATCTGTTTCTTTTTAAGACTAGCAACCTCCCCCCAGAAGATACATAGGATCATAATTTTTGCCTGTTCCTGCAAGTAAAATAAAGATCTTTTACACCAGAAGTAAGGAGAGTTTGGAAACAATTTGTCACTCTCATCTCTTTCCATGAAATAAAGAAACAAGAGGTGAATAGTTAGGTCAGGTGGTACCTGAATCGAAAGGAAGAAAGTGAAAAACACTGAAGGGCAGAGCACAGTGACCTCCGCTAAGTAGGTTCCAGTAGCTCTTCCCCTTTGGTTTTCTGGAGAGTATGGAGCACAGATGATAGAAATCAATACTAGGTGAGTCATCAATGCTAACTGACCATCTCCTTGGGCAACGGACTGCCTTAGCAGATTTGGGGGACATAGAAAGAAGTTACATGAGCCTCATCTACAAGGAACTCCTGACTTAAAGAGGACAGATAAATAAAATAAAATTTTGTTACTGTACAGATTAATGATGGAAATGAGATTTGGGGTATTAGTAAAAATATTTAAGATCCTTTTACAACCCTCACTCGTTCATTTCTTTGACATCCATTCATTGATGAGGAGGTCAAACCAGTCCATCCTAAAGGAAATCAATCCTGAATATTCATTGGAGGGACTTATGCTGAAGCTGAAGCTCCAATATTCTGGCCACCTGATTCGAAGAGCTGACTCTTTGGAAAAGACCCTGATGCTGGGAAAGATTGAAGGCAGGAAGAGGAGAGGGTGACAGAGGATGAGATAGTTGGAGAGCATCACTGACTCAATGGATGTGAGTGTGAGTAAACTCTGGGAGATAGTGAAGGACAGGGGAGCCTGGCATGCTGCAGTGTCCATGGGGTCGCAAAGAGTCAAACATGACTTTGCGACTGAATGGCAATTATGACCATGTAGCCCTTTTCTTAGGAACAAATGTTCCATTTTCATTCTATTCTATTCTATTACATTACATTACATTTTGGGTAGGAAGGGGGTTATATAGGAAAACATTTCATATTGGTTTGAATATCTCAGTAAGAAAAACCTTTCCATAGATGAAGGTGGTTCATTCAACATCCAGGCAGCAATCACAGACTCCTAGGGTTATCGATGCTGAAGGTGACCGAGCCGGCCTCCAGGAAGTTAAGCTCCTTCTGCAGAGTTCCTGCCACCACTGGGAGATGGAGCAACAGCCCAGGTCTGCTGAGAGTCAGTCCCGCACACTTCCCCGCTCGCCCACTCCCCAACTGCATAAAATTCAAATGCCTCGAATTTGTCTTCAGTAACAGGAGACACAGGCTGCTCTCCCTGAACTGGCCCTGGTCTCGGCACATTTTGACATTTCCCGGGCGTGTGCCGCTCTAGTCTCTGAAGAAGGATGCTTGGCTCTTCAAAGTGTCATGCCGGGCCCCCCACCTATATGCAGAGTGACCCAGGCTGGGCAGCATAGGACACTCATGGGCCAAGCCACACAGTTACCCTTGCTTCCTTGGGATGACTAAACCCTCTCTGCCTGCGTCCTTTTCTTTCAACCCCTGGTAGCAGCAAAAGATGGTTTCTCAAAAGCCTGGCTTAGAGAAACAGCAGCCCTTCCCAGCCCCACACTCTGCTTCTCACTGAGCCTTCTCCCTCCTTATGGGCAAAGCCTAGAAGCATTTTTCTGGTCTATTTAAGTTTGTATTACAGTGCAAGCTCTGGGTCTTAATGACACAATGACACGTATGTGATAAGCTCCTGCTATTCCAACTCTTTAGCCAAGGCTGAGATTTCTTTCAGTTCCTTGAGGCCTCTAGAAATTAAGATCCTCCCTCCCAGCCTCTCTTGACAATCCAGTCCTTTTGCCAAGGCTTTGCCACCAGGAATCCTTCAGCCGTCCTCTCCTCTGCCTCTTCTTTCCAATATAAGCCCAGCATCATGTGCTGGTTTTAATAGCTTTTCTTGAGGCAGGTTACTCTCTGGGTTAGTTTCCTAGAACCTCCATAACAAAAAATGACCGCAAATTGGATGCTTAAAAACAACAGAAATGTCCTCTCTCACAGTTCCAGAAGCCAGAAATCCGGAACCAAGATGTCACCCACACTCCCCGCCAAAGGCTCCAGGATAGGATCCTTCCAGCGCCAGGTGGTCCCAAGCACTCCATGGCCGTGGCTGAATGATTCCAATTTTTCCTCCCGCCTCTCATGGCCACCTCCTCTTCTCTCTGTCTTCTCCTCTTCTTCATCTTTGGACACTTGTCACCTGGATGATCCAGGATGATCTCATCCTGAGACCTTTGACATAATTACCTCTGCAAAGATCCTTTTCCCAAGTCAGGCCACATTCCCAGGTTCTTAGGTTTACGATATGGACATGTTTTTCTGGAGGCCATCATTTAACACACTACACCCTTTTCTAGTGATGTGGTTCACCCAAAATCAAACTTGAAACACTGTGCTTCGGAGTTGCTGAGGCTGAAGCTTCAATACTTTGGCCACCCGATGCGAAGAGCTGATTCACTGGAAAAGACCCTGATGCTGGGGAAGATTAAAGACAAAAGGAGAAGGAGTGGCAGAGAATGAGGTGGTTGGATAGCATCACCAACTCAATGGACGTCAGTCTGAACAAACTCCGGAAGACAATGGAGGACAGAGGAGCCTGGCGGACTACAGTCCACGGGGTCGCAAAGAGTCAGACGCGACTGAGCTACTAAAAGACAACAATGACGACGACTTCAGGGTTATTGAATGATTCATCCAGGAAATCCTGAGTGTTACTCAGGCACTGGATGCTGGATCCTAGCTTGCCACTATATATACAAGATGAATGGCTCCTGCTCCCTAGATGTTTTTAATCTTATAAATCAGACAGAAAAGCAAATAGGTCATTCTAACACAACATGAACAAAATCGGAAAAGTCCCATCGCTCAGGAATTCCATGGCACATTTGCCTGATGATTCCCATATTCCAAGAGGTGTCACTCTCTTTGTGTTCATCTGCCACTGAATCTGCTTAACCAGAAAAATGAAAACTGATGGAAGAAGGGGAGTGTCAAGGGGAACAAGGGAGATGTCTTCCCCGGAGAAATTTCCCTCAGCCACAAATATGTCTGTCTGAATATTAAAAATAAGGGCAGACATCTGGTAAAACAGTGCACTGGGGGCGTAACGTTTCTGAAGTCTGAGCAGAGAGCATCTGAGTCAGAAATGGCTCACCCGTGGACAGAAGTGATGGCTCCCTGAAAAGGCTTCTACATATTTGTGCACAAATCCACAACCTGGATGGATGCCAAGGAGCAAGCTCACTCTTTCACTGTTGAGCTGTTTAAGCATTTTAATATTTTAGTTATGCGGGGCCATATCTGAGCTCCCATGGGAAGCCCCCCATGTTTAGCACTATATAGGAGACTGGGAAGCAAGGCAAGTGCTTCCCTCCACTTGTGAACAGAGAATCCTAGAGCCTGCTCCTAAATTTCCTGAGGGGTGGCAGGTGGGGGGCCGGGGGGGGTGGGGGGAGGCAGGTAGAAGGAGGCCAAGTGGAGAGAAATCAAACACACACCTTGTTAGTGATTCTAGAAGACTCCTACCTCACAGCAGAGATTTTCTTTGGTAGTAAAGGCTTCCACAATTTAGGAAGCTAATGGTGGATAATATTTATCCTTGAAAACTGAAACATACAGGTACAAGGAAGACAGACAAGTAGGCCATGTGCAAATTAACTGGAGTATTGCGATTCAGAAATAAAACTCAATTTTGTTTGTTAGAATGACTCCTTTGCTCTGTATTTCTTTAAAAAAAATGTGTAGTATCTTATAGTAAAATGATTTTTCTTCTGATTTTTTTTTTTAAGTTGAGACTCAATGAATAAAACATAGATAATCATCCTAAACCAGCCCTTATCTATGGTCCTCTGCTATTATCTTTGAAAAAAAGAATTATGTCCTGGAAGAGGGTTTCTAAGAAAATTGGCAATGATCCACCAGCTGTCCAGGGAAAGTTGAAAGCATTACAGCAAAATTTTCTAGGAAGTTATGCTTTGGTGACTGTGCCCAGTAAAGAACTTTTTCTGCCTGAGATAAGTGGCAGTTAGAAAACACTCTGTTATAGATTCCAATCTCGGCTCTAAAACACGACTCATGTTAAGTCCTGAGTATAATATTTTGACAAATAAAAATAATTGTTATAATATCCTCAACACTACAAAGGAGAATACCTCCACACACCTGCCCATACAGCTGAGAAATATTATGAAGGGGGTTGACCTGGCTGACTCCTAGTTTCCCCAGCTTATACTTCAGCTAAAAGAAGGTGATTTATGCTGACCTTCTCCAGCTCTTATAGATCAGGGTGACCTCAGCCAGATACTGGTTTCCATTATGCAAGTGAGTTTGCCACAAATATTGGTCCAAATCCATTTCTCCTTCCTAATTCAGCCTACCAGAAAATGCAAGAGATTCCATCCTTCCGAGAACCGAGAGAAAAGCAGGGATGAATTATGTCTACAGGTCCCATTTAGGAAAATGTCAGCTTGACCTCCTATTCGTCAGCCTGGGGTGACCAGTGCACGGGCTCCTTCTGCCCCAGACTGTGTCCACTGTGTCCTTCCACCTCCCAGTCTTGCCCTAGGACTAGGGTTCTGAATCTCAGACTCACCAGTGCGGCTGCCACCCCTTGGACAGCACTGCCCTAAGCAAGATGTGAGCAAAATAAGACCAAAGTGCAAGAGGATCTATCGGTGGGCCTGTTCTCACTTTATGCAGCAGGTTAACTGGAGGTCTTCACAAGCGTAGGTCCTGAGCCCTGGGTTGTTCAGTCGCTCAGTCATGTACGATGCTCTGCAATCCCATAGACTGAAGCACGCCAGGCTCCCCTGTCCTCCTCTGTCTCCCAGAGGTTGCTCACACTCATGAGCCCTGTGAGTGGGACTTTATTTGAAGAAAGGGCTTTCACAGATGTGATTAAGTTAGGAATCTGGAGATGAGATCATCCTAGATTGTCCAAGTGGATCCTAAATCTAAGGATGAGTGTCCTTCTAAGAGACACAAAGAGGAGAGATGCATGGAGAGGAACAGAAGACCACAGGAAGATGGAGGTAGAGACTGGAATGATGTCGCTACAGCCAAAGAATGCCTGAGGCCACCAGAAGAGAGGAGGAAGGATTCTCCCTTAGGGCCTTTTGAGGGAGCTCTAGTCCCTGCCCAGAGCTGTGAGAGAACACATTTCTGTTGTTGAAAGCCACCCAAAACTGTGGTGATTTGTTACAGCACCCCAAGGAAATTCACACACCTTACTTCATTCTCATGGACAGATGACATTCTCATGATCCGGAAGACAAGGTCATATGATTACCAAACTCACAAATTTGAAATTTCACAAATTTCTTTCACTTTACAGTTGGTCATAGTGCCCAGACTGATCAATTAGTCAACAAATACACTTCAAATTTACTAATGTGTTGTAGCAAGAAAAAGACAAGTGAACCAGAAAACACTGTTAGACATGTGCCTAAGATTTTCACTACAATACATTATAAACATACATGTGATACATCTTTGAAGCTGTCTGTCCTCGGGAATTTAATCTTCTTTCTCTGAAAATCACACCCCACCAATGCAGACTTGAGCTCCAAGACATGTTTGAATTGCAGGACTCCTTTCCACCCACCTTTAGACTAGTCATAAGTCACTGGCCCCGGGATGGACCTTGAATCCAGTTGTGACCAATCACACTGTCTCTCCTGGTAATTTGAAACTGAGATGAAGTTGGCCAGGCTAATTGGGCTGGTTGGGTGCTAGAGGAGGAATAAACTCAACAGCTACAAGGAAGTCATCTTCCTGTGTTTTCACAAATGGAGAAAGTCAGTCTGAAGAGGGGAAAATGGGACAGATGCCTGAGAACAAAGGTAAGAGATACAAAGAGGGGCCTCTCTGGGTTCCTCCTGGCTCCCTGAGATCTCATGATATTCTCTCGAGGAACCTCTCAGCCCCTGGATTCTGTGCAATGTTCAACCTCCTCCCTATAATTTCTTTTTTGCTTAAACCAGTTCAAGCTGATTTCTGATATTAATTTCCAGGATAAACTTGATTAACATGGAAGTGAGCACCAACAAATAAAATTAGTGAATAAAAATTTACATTTCACAATGAATCCATGTAGGGATAGATAGATCGATTGATCTATTTATAGATATCTATATGTGAGAAAAAGTGAAAGTGAAAGTCACTCAGTCATGTCCAACTCTTTGAGAGTCCATGGACTGTAGCCCACCAGGCTCCTCTGTCCATGGAATTCTCCAGGCAAGAATACTGGAGTGGGCTGACATTCTCTTCTCCAGGGTATCTTCCCAACCCAGGGATAGAACCCAGGTCTTCTGCATTGCAGGCAGATTCTTTACCGTCGGAGCCACCAGGGAAGTCATATACTTTTATCTATATACAACACATACAACATCCCTTAACCAGGCACAAAGTACTTTTGGATCTAAAAATTTAAGGAGTCCTTAAGCATTGAATCCTTATCTTAAAGAAACTATTAATTTTATTCCTCCCATTACTCATTAAATTAGAATTTAATAAGTGTTTATTGAATGCATATGAAAGAGGATTCTGCAGAGTTTTTTTGAAAGTCCTTTCTTCCCCTTGAAGCACTTATGATCTAATTAAGAATATAAAATATACACTGTGACCTAGTGCCCATATTTCACCTTGTCATTATTACTAGTAGTTTTCAACTTTTATAAATCAAAAACGCTCTACCCCATCCATTCACACATTTTACACTGACACCTCTCCACCAGTTTTTGCATGCCAAATTCAGATCTTTATAAATCAGCGGAAAAATGAACATTTTGAGCTTACTGCATGGCAGTGCTGTCAGCCAAAATTTGAGTTTTGGCAAGTGTTGCCATTTTTATCTGCACAGCAATGTTTCTGCAATTATTTGAAATTTTTATTGCATTTTGCCCCTATGGTTTTATAAAAATAAGTGGGGAAATGGAAAAATGAAAGCACTTACACGTCATTCTCGTAAACTTAACACGATCAAGACAAAGCTGGAAATGGGGCAGTCCGATGTGACTAAACACTCACTAGATTTAAACTGGTGAAGAAAAATAACAAAATGAAGCTTTTATGAAATGCTGTAAACATATCTTCAAAGAGTGGATCTGCAGCAGAGGGATGACTAGAGACTTGATCCTTTTCACAGCCTGTTGGGAATGGAATCCCTTCCTCTTCTTTTGTTTGACTTTCACACATCCCTGTAGGACGGAAGTTTTCAGGAAGGCATTGCTGATAAAGATAGGAAAAAATGCCTGGGGGCCAACATAGGTCAGTAGGGCCTTGAATCTGACTTCCACTCCTCTTGGTGGAAATTCTAAGCTCTATGGGAAATAGAAGGAAGGCATTTGTCTTAGGCTAACTCAACTCTATGTCTTCTTTGCCCAGTTCATTCATTATGCCTTGCTGCTATAGCTCACAACTGGAGTCTTGATCTAGCCAATGGTTCTCGACCAGGAATGAGACTCTTGCCCCCAAAAAGACATTTGACAGAGCCTGGAGATATTTTTGACTGTCTTGGGGGAGGGTGGGGATGTAGCACTATTGGCAGGTAGCGGGCAGAGTTCAGGCATGCTGCTAAGTGTCCTCACAGGACAACTCCCCACCACAGTGATCGTTTGGCCCAAACTTGCAAATAGTGCGGCCAACGTTGAGAAAATCACTAGCTCCTCAACTCTGCTCTTGATTTAAGAATTAATATTCCTGTTTTAAAACTCCCTGAATCCAATTAACTACAGGCAGATCTTGGGAGATATTGTGGGTTTGGTTCCAGACTACCACAGTAAAACAAACACAAATTTTTTGGTTTCCTGATACATATAAAAGTTATGTTTACACTATACTGGAGTCGAAGTGTACAACTGCCTTACATCTGAAAAAAAAAAAAAAAAAAGAAAAAAACAGAGTACGTACCTTAACTTTAAAAGAATTTATTGCTAAAAAATATCAACCATCATCTGACAACGTGGAGTTGCCACAAATCTTCAATATGTAAAAATTGAAATATCTATGAAGCATAATAAAGCAGAATGAAATAAACTGAGGTTATGCCTGTGAACTCTCTGGATGATGGGTTTTCCTCTCTAATTTGTGTGTGAGAAGAGACTGTGTAAATGTGGGTGGAGATGGGGTTGGAACGGAACTGAATAACACCCATCACTTACTGAGCACATATTATGTGCTGGCCACGCTCTGTTCTAAGAGCTCTGAGTCCACGACCACATTCAACCCTCATATGAGCCCTATGAGTTAGGTCTACTGTGATCCTCATTTTGCAGATGAGACATCCGAGGCAAAGAAAGGTTAAGCGAGATGTTTCATGTCACAGAGGTCTAAAGTGCTGAGCCGGGACTGGAATACAAGGAGCCTGACTCACCAGCCAGAGGAACAGGCTTGGTGGATGCAGGAAGAGCCAGAAAGGCAGGAGAGCCTTCCAGGCAGCGTGGATAGGAAGGAGGAGGGGGGGGTCCAGGGAGAGACGCACCTGGGGAGGCCTGGCAGGGCAGGAAGAGGCCCGCACATGCCCTGACGGTTCTCGCTGCTGACTCGGCCACAGAAGTTGCAGTTCGGAGCCGTCAGACTTGAACTTGGGGTCACACTGCAGGCCCACTGTTTAATGCTCTCACACTGTGGCTCCCTCATGGCCTGTAGAGAAGAGGCATTTTGCTCCCCTCCCCACCCCCGTTCAGACTCATCGCCTTCTGTTAACTCAGGACCTGTTTTGTGCATAAGCTGCAAACTATGCAGAGGAGCAGAAAGCATGTGATATGTTTCAATATGCTGAAGTAAGATGCTGACCAGTGAGGTTTGTTTATTAAAATCTTTATGTGGGGTGAAGCCCAATTGAGCTTATGTCAGCTGGCTTCTGGAGAGGCCCTGTTTTCAAGATCAGGCCGTAGTTTGTCTTCTTTACTGAGCTGACAGAGGACATTGTGGAACATATATTATGCCAGAAACATCTGTATTACAGAAAATCAACAATGAAGGGTAACAGCTCCGAATGGGGTTGGTGCTTTGAAAGGCTTTTATGTGTCAATAGATTAAACTGCTATTTTTATCCCAGGAGGAAATGAAAGGAAGTAACCAGTTTAAGAACAGCAGAAACCCGCCTCTTCTTTCTGCCAAGTTATTTTGCACACTCAGGAGGACACAGGGTAGGTTTTTGTTTTGTATTGTGTTTTTAATCAACATTTAAAAAAATAGTTGGAGAATCATATCCTGAGTCAGAGTACTTGGGCTGGCTTTTCTCTTTTATTTTTTCGTCCACTGGGATGTGCAATTCTGGATGAGACACGATGTAAAAGGACTTGCCTCTCATGAAGAACTGGGCACTTTATATGCCTTCCTATTTAAAAACCCTGGAGTGTCACAGGCATATCCAGATGTGACAAAGGAACTAACTTTGTCACCAACGCCTTCATCAGGAAAACAGGAATAATAACAATAACCGATTACTAACATTCCCAGGTGGTGCTTGTGGTAAAGAACCCACCTGCCAACGCAGGAGACATAAGAGACGTGAGTTTGATCCCTAGGTCAGGAAGATCCCCTGGCATAGGAAATGGCAACCCACTCCAGTATTCTTGACTGGAGAATCCCAGGGCCCGAGGAGACAGGCGGGCTACAGTCCATGAGGTCGCAAAGAGTTGGACACGACTGAAGCGACTTAGCATGCATGCTCATCAAGCCCTTACTATGGCTTGGTATTTTTCATTTAACCCTCTTCTCTCTATGAGCTAGACACTATTATAATCTGCCTTTTAAAATTAACTTTTTATTAACGTATAACATATATAGAAAATTACACACATTTTTAAAGCACAGAACTCAGTACATTTCACAAAATGAACACACCCAAGTAATCACCACCCAGAACAAGAGACAAGACACGTCCAGCCCTGTCCTGCTCCTGTCCGGGCACAGCCCCTCCAGCGTAACCACCAGCCCAACCTTGAAGAGCATAAATTAGTTTCATCAAGCTTTGAACTTTATCTAAGTGGAGTCATACCCTTTTCTTTCTGACTTTTTACTTTCAACATTATGTCTGTGAGATTCATCCTTATTGTTTTGTGTAGCTGTGTTGTGTAACTATATTTTGCATTGTGTGTGGTTGCAGATTTCTCATATCCATTGTTGTTCAGTTGCAAAGTCATGTCTGACTCTTTACGACCTCATGGACTGCAGCATGCCAGGCTCCTCTGTCCTTCACTATCTCTCGGAGTTTGCTCAGATTTTCCATAGCTTCAGAATACCCCATGATGTGAATCTGCCACAGTTTATTTTTTCACTTTGCAGTGGATAAGTTTTGTCCACTTTAAGGTTGAGGTTAAAGGTGAAGGTTAAGATTGAAGATTAAGAACACTGAGACTCAAGAGGTTACTGCTGTATTTATGATGGATAACCAACAAGGACTAACTGTACAGCACAGGGAACTCTGCTCAATGTTTGTGACAGCTGGGATGGGAGGGGAGTTTGGGGGAGAATGGAGACATGTATTTGTATGGCTGAGTCCCTTCACTGTTAGCCTGAAACCATCATAACATTGTTAATCAGCTATACTCCAATACAAGAGAAAAAGTTCAAAAAAAAAAGAGGTTAAAAACTTGCCTAAGTCACGAAGCTAGAAAATCAAGGATCTGGGTTCAGGGACCTCTCTCTGATGGGTGGGAAGGTCTTCTGTGTAAACAATTTGGGAAGACCATTGGAAGAGAATATTTGCGGAACACGACATGATGCAAAACCACCTACTTCTAAGGAGCTCATTCCTGTAGGCATGTCTCTCCACCTTTGGCTCCCATCTAACACCTTCTCCCTTTTTATTACTTTGATTGACTGTTTCAAGAGTCCTATCGGAATTTTAAATACTGCAGGACCTGATTGAGTTGCAGAGACAGGAAACAGCATTGTACCTGAGACCCAGAAAAAACACTGAATGTTCAGATACGTCCTTAGAGAAGCAGCCACAGAAGAGGGTGAGGGCTTTGACGGATGTGTCAGCCGAAGAGGGCACAGGGCTCATCCAAATTCAGAGTGCACTGGCCACATTTGTGGGTCTTCTCTAACCCATGTGCTCACTCACTCTCCTCCCAGCTCTAGCATTTCTCCTACAAATAGTTTATTATGCTGTTTCCAGGTCATTCCTAGGGTGAGCATCAAAATAGCACATCCAGTGAACTGATTCACTGTGAGGATAATTGTATCCTAACCTGCATTCATGCTTTCTACATGTTTTTTAGGAGGAAAGAAAGAAAAGCAACACTTTCAAGGAATCACATTAACAATGAAGGAAATAGGAATGCTTGTTCTCGCCCTAATGGTTTGTTCTCTTCAAATGGAAGGGAATCCAATGAAGTGGTGTCCTTCAGCCCCAAAGAGAGAGCGAGAACCTTGGGCAGTCTTTTTGGCGCCACACTTCATATTCTTCTCCTACCTCATAATCATCAGTGACGATGGCTAGAGATACAGGGAGACCAGCCATAGAATGGACGGGAGCCTCAGGGAAGACTCAACAGCTCTCACTCGGAGCCTCTCAGCCTAGCTCACTGGTGTTTTTCTGCAAGCAGGCACAGAACTGACACGTGTCTGCTGGATTCTTTAGTCAGTTTATAACGGATCTTGCAGCAAATGCATAATTATCATGGACCAACAAACACTGTTAAAACGGCAGAAATCACTGAATCAGCTGAGATATGGGCCAGTTGTTTCATTGATGTAAATGCCATTGGGGTTTCCAGGTCTTATATAGAAGACAACCACTGTGCTTCGCAGAGTCTCAAGAATCATTCTTTTCTCTAAGCTCCCTTGAAGGAAAGAAGAGGCTACTAGCGCTGACTAGTGCACTGGTTTGCTGTGGCTGCTGCAACTAAGCACTACCGATGGAGTGGCCCGAACAACAGAAGCAGCTCTGGGGTCTACAATTCTGATGTCCGGGTGTTGGCAGACTTGCACGTGTTTCATGCTTCCATCTTTGGTTTGCATATGGCCATCTTTATGTTCATACTGCATTCTCCCTGGGTGTGTGTCCCCATATCCAAATGGCCCCTTCTCACAAAGACACCAATCCTTCTGGATCAGGACCCAATCTAATGCCTTTACTCTAACTTGATTACCTCCATAAAGACCTACCTCCAAATAAGGTCACATGCTCAAATCCTAGGGGTCAGGACTTCAATATGTGAAATGTAGGGGTACCCAGCTCAACCCATAACACCGACTCCTGCAAAGATGTCTTTGCCTCTCCTCAGTGCAGCATGGGGTCAGCACCTCCCAGCATCTCTAGGGTCCACATTGCATGCTCTGACCCCTACCAAACAAGCCTGCTGAAAAGAAGGGAATGAACTTGACATGGCCCCAGATCCAATTTCTTTGTGGTCTTCTAGCATCTAATCACTATAGGGAATGCCGTTCTGTTTGTCAGGCTCTCCTGAGGTTCAAGGAATCAGGGCTGCCTGTCTGACTCCAGGCTCGGTCTTCCCCAACTACTTCCACACACCTGTGATCTCACCGCCCTGCCTCATCCCTCCACGCAGGCTCTTCCTTCCCCGCCTTGACTGATGCTCCTCCAGCTCCCTTCTCCTCTTTCTCTGCCCCTGAGCAGTCTCCTCAGATCTCACTCAATTCACATCTTCTGTGACAGGTGCTTCTCACCCACATCATCAGAACAGACAGCATCTTGTTCCAGTTTTTTTTACATGGCTTGATGAAGGAAGAAGGAAGGACATTTTCTCCTTCCCTCTGCAAAGTCTTAGTAGCTCACAAGAGCTGTCACCGATACCCAGTTCCACAACTGTTTCCTGGAGCCACAGAGTCCTCTTTCAGGTAGCCTGTCTTTGAAACCGCTGCCAGGCAAGCAGAGATTGGACAGCTTGATTGCACAGAGCTTAGACCAATGACTGCAAACATCCGGAAGATTTTACCCATGGCTAAATGAGAGGAGAGAGTTAAGACTTGATTTTTACTTTCCTATATGAAAATATCACTTTTTTAGAAACCCTGTTTTGTCTCCAGTGCTATTTCTCATGAAGTCTTTTCTTTCAAATTGACTTTTAATTTCAGGAAGCTACTTCATCTCATAAAAATTCCTCCCATTCAATTTGAAAGCAGAATCAAGTTGCCAGAAGTCATCACATGGATAGAAAGGAAGAGGTTTGCTGCTGAGAGTGACTTGTAAAAGGTTTAAAAATATAACATTTGACCTTATTTCTTTAACAATATAAAACTCGAAGTTTTCTTCTGATCGTTTTAAAGCCCTCATGAATGGATGGATGGATAGGTGTGTATTGATTAGGAGACTTCAAAACCATTGGCAACACTTGGCTTAGTCCTTCCAGGGAATGGATACCTTTCTAGTGAAAACCCAGGTGCTAAGGGAAGCACACTCTTTCAAGATGGAAATCCACTCTTTACAGCTCTATTTGCTAACAGGCCCAATTATTATCCCCAACTAGCTGATGAAAACCTGTGAGAAAGACAGAGAAAGTATAGACACACACACACCCCTATCCCCATGCCTGAGACATGACTCTCAATACATGTTAAGCTGTTGTTGTTCAGTTGCTAAGTCATATCCAACTCTGTGACCCCATGAACTGTAGCCCACCGGGCTCCTCTATTCATGGGATTTACCAGGCAAGAATATTGGAGTGCATTACCACTTCTCCAGGGGATCTTCCTGACCCAGGGACTGAACCATCATTTCCTGCATTGGCAGGCAAATTCTTTGCCACTGAGCCACCAGAGATGCCTACATGTTAGGTTGAAAATGAAAGTGAAAGTGAAGTCGCTCAGTCGTGTCCAACTCTTTGCCACCCCACGGACTGCAGCCTACCACGCTCCTCCGTCCATGGGATTTTCCAGGCAAGAGTACTGGAGTGAGTTGCCATTGCCTTCTCCAGAGGATCTTCCCAACCCAGGGATCGAACCTGGGTCTCCCGCATTGTGGATAGACGTTTTACCATCTGAGCCACCAGGTTAGGCAAATCTTAATCTGTGCTGAAAAGTCAAAGGGAAAGATAGAAAGAAAAGATCTATTTCCTAAGCCAATTAAGTCCAAGTCACTAAATAGGCTGGTGTTTTCACACCATACTGTAAAAATGAGTAAATGCAATGAAAAAACATACATTTTAAAATATTCTGACCCCTGCCTTTCAGTTCCTTTGTGCAATCACAATGTGCCGCCTACTTCTTACATGCGGACAAAGAGAACAATGTGCAAGCAGAGAAGCTTGATGTGGGAAACAGAAAGGTTAGGATGGTTGCAATACAATGTTGAAGGACATACAAGTAAGTCACTTAACCCAGTCTTGGAGAGAGGTGTGGAAAGGAAGTGCTGTCTACTGGGAGGCCTGAAGTTAGTTAGACAGATTGCAACAGTCTGGAACCAAGACGAAAGCGGCCTGAGCAGTGCATCGGCAGGGGAGATGGAGAAAAGTGGTCAGATTAGTGAGATGTTAGGAGAAAGGATCTACTGGGCTTGGTGGGACTGCTGCCTCTGTGTCTTTCTTCCAGGCTGTGGCCCTGGAGACAGTAGAGGAACAGGTGGGAAGGTGATTTATCTCAAAGCATCTAACTATCCACTAATACATCTTCTTTGTCGATCTCTATTTTCACACAGAGCGGGCTTGTTTGCAACTGAATAAATATCAGGCGTGCAGCAGCTATAATGAAATACCATACAGGCGACTTAAAACCAACAGAAATTCATTTCTCATAGTTGTGGAAGCCAAGAAGTCCAAGGTCAAGATGCCAGCAGATGAGGTTCCTGGTGAAACTCTCCTTCCTGGTTCACAGATGTCCATCTTCTCACTATAACCTCACAGGGCAGAAGAGGGGAGGGAGCTCTCTGGGGTCCCTTTTCTAAAGGCACTAGTCTTATTCATGAGGGCCGAGCATTTTACATGGAGTCCAGGTGGCTTAGTGGTAAAGAATCTGCCTGCCACGCAGGAGACCCAGGGTCAGGAAGAGGCCTTGGAGAAGGAAATGGCACCCCACTCCAGTATTTTTGCCTGGAGAATTCATGGACAGAGGAGCCTGGTGGGCTACAGTCCATGGGGTCACAAGAGTTGGAAGCAACACAAGATCTTGTCAGAGAGGCTGGCACCGGTCTGGGTGTAGGTGTGGGAGGCAGCCATTTGCCACAGGTCCACCAAGAGTTTTCACCACTGTCCATCAGGTGCCTCCCACTCTTCTCTGCACAGACGAGGGAAGGGCAGAGAGGTCAGCCTGGTCCAGCCTGTGCCACTCAGGGCTGTGGAAGTCTCTGGACTGTCTGCTGGGGCCACCGGCCTGGCCTCACTCTTCGGCCAGCCCTGGAGGGAGGAGGCAGAGCGCCTCTCCAGCTGATCGTCACTTACCCACTGTCTTTACTTCTGTCTTATCCTCAGGGAAAACCCTGGCTAGATTTGGGCGTAATGATGGGCACAGGGAGCCTGCCTGTCTCCTGACATTTCTCCCTAAGAGCGTAGTCCTTTGAACCAGTGTGAGACAGCAAAAAGCAGGCAGGCCATTTGCTCTCCACTCTCCCACATCCTTCCCCCAGGGCCGGGAGCATCAGATGGCTCAGACACTTTTGAGGAGGGGCAGAGGGGCTGGGGGTGGGGGGTGGGGGGAGGCGGGGCTGGCAAAGGAAGAATAAGGAGGGGCCAGGGGAGAGAGGGGATGGAACAGAGTTAACTTTCCAAAACCATCATCTTGGCAGCAGACCTAGTAAGGCTCCCTGTGCCCGCAGGCTTGCAGGAAGTGCATATCCATTATTAATTCACCTGGACATTCTTATCCTTTCCAGCCTGTATCCCCAGGTCTCTCTACTCTCTGCCACGCCAGTTTCCTCAAGCCCAAAATTGGAGCAGCTGTCATGCCCTCTCAAGCCAAGACCAGTAGTTTGGAGATAAGGACATGCCAGTCCTGCAAAGAAATGATATATGCCAAAAAGCACTGCATTAGGCTCTTCATTAACTGGAGGGCCAATACATTTATGAAAATTGTGAATCAGTTAATCTACTACTTAGAGCAATTAATGGCTAATTAACATGAGGATGGGGCTGACCCTTCTATTCATCTCCATTCACTTCTGAGCACCATGCAGACTCGGGCTCCAGGTCAGGAAATGGAACTCTCGTTGCCCGACTACTGTGTATTAGCGCCAGATCCTGGGAGGCACCCCGAGATGGGGTGGACTGAATGTCACCTTCTCTTCATGTTGGAACTTCTCCTGAGGGTTCGGGCATCTTTTTAAACTTTTTTAAAAACTTTATTATGAAGATAGTCAAACATATGAAAAGCACAATAAACATTAACTATCTTCAACAGTTATCAATATATGCCCAATTTTATTTCATCTGTGCACCTTGCTTGGATTATTGTAAAGCAAATCCCAGGCTTCTTATTATTTCATCCATAATTATTCATTACATATCACTAAAAGAGAGGGACTTTTAAAAATATATTCACAACACACCTAAAAAATTAATATGAATGATAATTCCTCGATGTCATTAAATTTTCTCAAGAATCTTGTAGTTTTTAAGTTTGTTTAAAATGGGATACAAATATGAGCTTGACAGTGTAATTGGTTGATATGCCTCTTATTATAACACTCTTTCAATCTCTAGGTTCCTCATGTGTCACTGCTGTTCCTTACCATTTTTTGCAGAATAAAGTATGTCATGTGCCCTTAGCATTTGACACAGTCCAGATTTTGCTGACTGCACTCTTGTAATGCTGGTTTGTGTGTGTGTGTGTGTGTGTGTGTGTGTGTGTGTGTCAGAGAGAGAGAGAGAGAGATGTCTGTGGAAATTATTGGGTTTCTATAACATCTTCTAGAAAAAACCAGAATGACTTTCTTGGTCAACCCAATAGAATATTGAGTTCAGACCAATTTGTTTTTGTTCTGATTTGGTAAGAATTTCAAAGGTGGTGGTGTGTGCTTCCACCAGGAGACGCATGAAGTCTGCTTGTCACTCTTTTTGCGGTGTTATCACAGCCAGTGGTGATTACTACCTATAGTGCTGTTTCTCAGCTGAGGGGCATTTTGTCCTCCCTGGGAACACCTGACAATGTCCCATGACATCTTTGGCCATCCCAGGTGGGGGAAGAGATGCCCCTGGAATTTAGTGGGTGCATGTCAGGGATGCTGTACAATGCACAGTCCCCCACCACAGAGAATCTTCTGGCCCCAAATGTCAATAGTCCAAAGTTGATACACCCTGGCCTGGATCCATTTATTCATGAGGGGCTGCAAAATGTTACATTTTAAATTTCATCATTCATTTTTTATTTATTAGCACTAATACTGGGATAAAGAAAAACTTTCTAATCAACTATTTGGTTTCCCTGAGACAGGATTCAGAGAGTAAATGTAAGCTAATGTTTAATTCTTTCATTTACCAGTTTTCAAAATATTAAGGTTATTTCCTAGACTCCTCCAAAGCTGACCAGTAAGATTTTTTTCTTATAAGAATCATGTATAACTTGAAGTATAAAGCAACTGACTGTGTTCCAACCACTTCAGTGATTATCTTTTCTAATGCCTAAATTGCCCCCTCTTTGGATATGTGGAGGTTATTCAGGTGGGTTTCTGAGTCTTTTTGACACACCTTTGTAGTCTTGAAAAGTTTGCTTACATTTCAGGATGACAAGATCCCTTAGGGTCATCTTGTATATTTACTCCCCTGGACTGAAATCAGCCACTTCTCCTAGGAGCCTGCTTCCTTACAATGGTATTTAGCAATCACTATCTAATTATGCATGTTAAGACATAAATAGCCCTTGTAATATTTTATTTCTCTCTGACCTATTTGACACAGAGAAATATTTCTACAGTTTACCCTTGAACACCAATCCTCTGCACAGTTGGAAATCCAAGTTTAACTCTTCAGTCAACCTTCAGTATATGTAGTTCCACATGCACAGATTCAACCAATCCCCAGATCATGCAGTACTATAACAGGTATTTAGCGAAAGAAATTCATGGATCAGTGACCCACACAGTTCAAATTCATATTGTCCAAGGGTCAACTGTACGCAAAAAAGAGGTTTTACCCCAACTCAAACCTAAAGCCATTAGACATTTTTGAAAGCTGGCAACACATCCACTTGCATTTCCAGATCCTCTCTTTTGGTCATCAGGCCCAGAAGTGGAACAGACTGTCCTGAGAATCCAATATTGAGGATAAAAGAGTCTGGGTTCTGGCAGCCAAGAAGGCCTAGAAATGCCAGAGTTGGTCTGAACTCCAGGCCACTGGTCTCTCCGAGGCTTCTCCTTCTCCTGGGTTACAGATGGAAAAACAAGCCTCACAGGCAGAGGTGCCAGGCAAGCTTGGCAGATCTTGGGGAGGAGTGTCAGCCCCACCAGAAGTCTGGGCGGATGAGTGGAACCTCTGCAATATCACAAGCTGGGTACAAACTTTCTTTTAAACAGACAGGCTATGGAATAGGATGCTACAGCACCACTCACACTTAGACTATGTGACCTTGAGGAAGTTTCTACTTGCTGCATGTCCGGCTGAGCTACCTTTAGACCCTGGGGTCCTCTGGCATCAAGGTATTTTAGGAGAAGGAAAGAGAAGCACTGTGAAGCCATACAGAATGCACTCTGCTGCAATAAAGGCCTTCTTATTTTATCATAAATTTAGGTAGCTTAAATCATATCGAAAAGTCAGAAAGTATATCATTTGTTTAAAGTCAAGAATTGTTTTACCAAGGGAATTGTTATCTCCTATTTTCTCTTTTCTTAAAGAGGTTAATATCTCAGAGCTGCCTAGCTCAGGTTTAAACTGAAGAATGTCAGGTTGAGGGGCTTCCCAGGCTGCACAGTGGTAAAGAATCTGCCTGCCAACGCAGGAGACGCAGGTTCAATTCCTGGGTCAGGAAGATCCCCTGGAGGAGGAAATGGCAACCTACTCCTGTATTCTTGCCTGGGAAATCCCATGGACAGAGGAGCCTGGCGGGCCACAGTCCATGGGTCACAAAAGAGACATGGGACATGACTTGGCGACTAAACAACCATCTGTCAGGTTGAAACCGGCCGTAAATCCTTTCGGGAACAAGGCAGGCAAATGATGTAGAAGGAGAAGTAGAGAGGGAGAGAGATATCTCACAGACATACATATTGTGGAAATATACCTGCTATGTGCAAAAAAAGAAAACAAAGTGCCTGAAAGCCCTGCAGCCACCTCTGAGTGAGCCCAGCAACAGCTCCACTCCCAGGTGATGCGCTCAGATTAGCGCGCTTCAGCTCTCCTGTCCTGGGCTGAGGGAATTAGAAGGGGCTGATGGTGCTGGAACAGGGCTATTTTGCATTTCTCAGTGACATCCTCTAATGAGCTGACAGCACCGAACACCAGGCTGATGTCTTGGAGAAATGAAAACAATCCAGTGGTCATTTCACATCCTATCATCCTAATGACAACCATGAGCTGCCTTCTCTTTACCTTTGATTAAAGTTCCCCAGGACCTGCCGGGGGATTGAGAATAAGAGCTCCAAGAGGGAAGGAGACCAAAGAGGGCTGTATGGAGGGAAGGCAGAGCACCCCTCCACCCCACAGGGAAAAACACATTTGGAAAAGTCAGAAAGGTCAAGGGTAACTAGCTGTGGTATTGCTTGACACTCGGGTTCTTCGAAATCGTCACCTACGCTGCCTAATTAACTTTCGCCAGCAGAGCCAGTGAGGGATTCCACCAAAGAGATCCTGTACAATGTCGTGGCTCAAATGTGGTTCAGTCCTCACAGAAGCACAAATTACAGGGATGATGCTCCAAGGCGGGAATTCAGCCAGTGTGCACCAGGGCAACTGGACTCGCGGTTAAGATGTTGAAATGCTGCATATTGGTTGACAAAGAAAATCCCTCCCCAATTCATCTCCCAGCCACTGCCTCAAGCTGTGCCCACTCCTCTCCTAAAACCTGTGGTCTACCCCCAACAACCCAGCATCTTTACGAAACGGGCCAGGTTTGATGCAGAGGGCTCCTGCCTGCACCCTGGGAATTAGCATGATAGGCGATTTCCATTCTGACTAGTCAATGTCCAGGCCAGACCCATGATTAAATAGTTTTCATATTCCATCAGACATGCCCCCATGAGACCGCCCAGCACCACTGAGCCTGCTCAAGCCCAGCCGACAGCCCACAGGGGGTGGGGCAGCCTCTGTAGGGCTGCTCTGCGCCGTCTGCCCCCTGGGGCCTGCGGCCAGCACCATGCACTCCCCCCACGCCCCGACCCAGTGGAGGAACACAGGAAACGAGAGGCCTGGGATCCGCCTGGCTCTCAGAGGACTGGACCATCTTCTCCTGCCTGGCAGGCTCATCACTGGGATTTTTTTTTTTACTGCCCTTTTCTTGTCGCCAACCCTCTTTAAGCTCCCTAAATTAATAATGATGAAGCTCTTTAAGCTCTAACTCCAGGCTTTGTTTTTGATGATTTCCGTTCTCCAGGGCTGTTTTCTCCCACTCCGGTAGCCCTCCACTCCTCTCTCCTTCATTTGTATCCATTCTCAGAGATCCACAGTGATAATCACTGATTAGGTCATTGGCGGGTGAGGGGGAGGAAAGACAAGAATAGGAAAGAAATAACCATTTGGGTATTGCGGAGTGGAGGGTTTGGGTCAGAAACAGTGTGAAATTTCAAGAGCCGTTTGCCCAGTGAAAGGACTCAGGAGGAGGAAGAGGGCGGAACATCCCTGAAGGATCAGGCATAACATCCAGTACATGGCAAAGAAGGTACAAAAGGGTGATGTCTTCTCACCCAACAGGAGGTCTGAGTGAGGACCTGGGACAGCACACACTCAGTGGTGGCCAAGTCCCACGCTCCTGTGTCCCTCTGCTTTGCCATCCTTGGTCTGGGACTCTCATTTTCACGATCAAAATTCCTACTCCACACCCTGTGCTTTTTTTTAAATCAGAAATGCAAGAGTTCTCCCAGAAGCTCCATTCAGTAGGCTTCTCTTCTATCTCATAGGCTCATTAGGAATTTGCAACATTCCTGCAACAAACAAAATTAGCGCTTGTCACCAAGGGAGAGGGGAGAATGGGTGCTGGGTAGGGAAGCAGCGTTGTGGGCTCTGAGGAGAGTCCAGCCCCTCCGGCCTCTCACACTCCATCTGCACTGCTAGGGCCTGCTGCCTGCCACCTTCCTGCTCCCCAAGATGCGCTGGGCTAAACTACAAGGCGGGGCTTAGAGTTTCTGGCGGGAGGAGAGCTCCTCTAGATCGTCAGCATGATCAGCTGAGCGCTTTACCAGGGACAAGGGGTTGGTCAGTTCCTCTGGTTCAGCAGTGAAAAGTCCCCGCTTTGGGAAGAGTTAGAAAGCCCCCCTCCCCCGCCCCCACCACGTTCTAGCACTCACCGCTGCTGCAGGCTCTAATGGAAAAGGATCTGATGCTCTCATTTCCAGGCCTGCCACAAAGCCCTTCTGCAGAAACTTCAGCCTCTCAAAAGGGCTCGAGAATAAATTATGCATTAATCACCATCTGAAGATGAATGGAAATGATCAGACATGTGTAATTTCTGAGCAGCGTTAACCCGGAAGGTGGTGGAGGGCAAGAGGAAATATGGTGGGAGGAGAAGCAAAGAAACCTCTCGGGAGCATTGACTTTTCTAGATACATCTCTCTGGTCCTCCAGGTCGCTCTGGCTGGATGGGCCCAGGTGACTTAGAAAGCTGGATCCTGAGATACCTTTTTTCCTCTATCTTTTTTTATATTGGAGGATAATTGCCTTATAATACTGTGTTGGCCTCTGCCATACATCAACGTGAACCAGCCACAGGTATACATATTCCCCTCCCTCCTGAACCCTCCTGCCATCTCCCACCCCATCCTGGGATATTTTCACCCAAGAAAAGAGCCTTGCATGCACGGGTGGATGCTGAGGCCTGGTCCCCTGGAGCTTATGACGTGTTTGATCACTCCTCCCGCATCTCACACTTCTGAAAAAGGGGTGGTGTGAACCTCACCCACAATGAACCTTCCCCCAAGGCCCAGATTGCCTCCTGCTCTGTGAAGAGTAAACCTCTGAGAAGCCTTGCTAAGCATTAAACATCTTGGGTTTTTTGCAAACATCTCTAAAATTGAGACTCTGGCGGCGGGGGGCGGGGGAGGGAAATGTTCCGTGGGAAGTACTGTGTCATGGGAGGACTGCAGACCTCAGGGGCAGTGGCCCTGGATTCCGGACCCAGATTCTAGATTCACCACGAGCCTCCCTGGTCTCTGGCCATCCGTCAGTCTTCCCATCCATAAGACGAGGGTTGGAATTATTGGAGACTAAAGATCACTTCTGGCTCCCATTCTATGACTCTAGGGATGGACTCTGTTACACTCAAGTATGTGGTATTTCCTTTCCGAGTTCATTTTCTCAGAAAATGTGAATTAATCAAGCATATTCGTGACAGTAACATTTGAGTGGTTACTATGAGCTCTGGCAAAGTACTTTAAACCTCATAACTTTTCACCCTCCCAGTAATCCTCTGGTGGAGTATGTGGGTATTATTAACAGGTCCAGTCTTTGGATGAAGTAACCAGGCTTAGGGAGATAAGTAATCAACCACTCCATTTCCACTGGGATGTCTTAGAGGCAACTCCAGTTTAGTACTTTGGAAACCGAACTCTGGTCTCCCTGACCCCAGCCCAGCTAAACGTGCTTCTCTCTCCACCTCCCCTTGCTCAGCAAGATGGCAACTCCTTCCTTTCTCATACCCAGGCCAAAAGGCTTCAAGTTTCTCCTACCTCCACTTCATCACAAAACATTTAGGCTCTCAAATATCTGCTGTTTCTTACCACTCCCTGTGTGACTGCTCTAGCCTAAGCTTTCATTGTGTGTTGTCTGGACCTTGGCAAGAGTCTTCTCACTAGTTGCCCATTTCTAGTCTTCTGTTTCCCATCACGTGCACATACACACATGCACATACACAAGCAGATGTGCACACACGCACATACCAAGAGTTGGTTTTTTTTTTTTTCTATACCACAGTCAGAATGATCCCTTGCAAATGTAAACTGTATCATGTGTGTGCTTCATGCTAAGTCGCTTCAGTCGTGTCTGACTCTTTGTGACCTCATGGGCTGTAGCCCGCCAGGCTCCTCTCTCCATGGGATTCTCCAGGCAAGAATACTGAAGTGGGTTGCTGTGCCCTCCTCCAGGGGATCTTCTGGACCCAGGGATCAAACCTGAGGCTCTTATTATCTCCTGCACTGGCAGGGAGGTTCTTTACCACTGGCGCCACCTGGGAAGCCCAAGCTATATCATTCCTCTGTTCAAATCTTTCAGTGATTTCCCATCTCACTGAGGGTGAAATCCAAAGTCCTTACTCTGGCCTCCAAGGCCCTCCAAGTTCTCCTCCACCCACCCTCTGTCTTCTCCTCCTCTCCCCTCTTCCTCCAGCCCCCCAGGCATCCTCCTGGCCCACCACCCTTCCCCTAGATATTCTAGTGGCTTGCTTCACCACCTCACTCTGTCTCTCCACTGAACCGTTTCTCTGCCTAAATAAAACAGCACCTCCCTCATCTGTCTTGTGCCCCTCGCTTGGTTCATTTTTCTCTTTAACACGCATCTCCACCTGCCATAGTTTATATTATTTGTTTATTTTCGTGTCCTTCTCCCCCCTACCAAAGCTCTACAAGGACAAAGACTGTGTGTTCACTGTTGAGCCCCCAGGGCTGAAAGAGTGCCTGGCATCTTAAACAGTCCCTCAGTGTGACCTATGGTGGCAATCATTTGCAGTGCATAAGGGCATCAAATCAACACATTGGACACCTAAAGCTGACCCAGTGTTATATGTCAATTATGCTTCAGTAAAGCTGGAAAATAATAAACCATTCAATAGATACAGGTGGCCCCTGTTATCTGAGTCTAATCCATACCTGAAATTCCACTGGGTAGGGAATTTGTGGGCAGCAGAAGCCCATATTCTCTTACATTAAAGGGGAAAGTAACAATGTGTTCCCTGTATTACCTATATTTCTAATCACTTATGAAACAACCCACTGTGGGTTTCTGCATGATATAGGGCATTTAATATACCAATTACCTAATTATTTGACTCTTAATGAACTCATTAGTGAATATGCTTGTGTGCAGAATGCTCCAAAACTGAAAGAATTACATTTTCCTTCTACGCAGAAAGGAACTATGTACTGCAATGTAAATAAACAATAAAATGACTTGTTAAAGATACACAATGAAGGCAAATATAATTACCAAAACAAAATAAACAACTTTTTAAATGCTTACTGACTCAACCCAGAGCTGGTCGAGTGAGAGGTGGAAGTCACTGAATGGCGTGGCTTTGGGGAGAGAAAAGCCAAAGTGAACTGGAGAAGGAGCTGGTGAGACCATCCAATGCCCAATGCACAAACTACTTCCTGATCATGGAAGTCATAATCAGTCTTCTCTTCCTGGTGTTCAGGAATCCGGAAATGGATGGATGACTGTGGAACATTGCCCCAAGTTATAAATGTGACAGCAGGATTAAAAAAAAAAAAAAACCACTAAAAATAGGTATCTGTTTTTAACTACTATGTAACTATGTAATTTATAATCCACACTGGGGACAATTTTGAAAGTGAATGAGAGAAAAATATGTTTTAAGTATTTAAAAAATACATGTTTAAGTATGCATTCATAGATTGCCAAGTTGGTTTTATCGTAACGGTCAGTCAGTCAGTTCAGTCAGTTCAGTCGCTCAGTCATGTCCAACTCTTTGCGACCCATGAATCGCAGCACGCCAGGCCTCCCTGTCCATCATAAACTCCCGGAGTTTACTCAAACTCATGCCCATCGAGTCAGTGATGCCATCCAGGCATCTCATCCTCTGTCGTCCCCTTCTCCTCCTGCCCTCAATCCCTCCCAGCATCAGGGTCTTTTCCAATGAGTCAACTCTTCACATGAGGTGGCCAAAGTACTGGAGTTTCAGCTTCAACATCAGTCCTTCCAATGAACACCCAGGACTGATCTCTTTCAGGATGGACTGGTTGGATCTCCTTGCAGTCCAAGGGACTCTCAAGAGTCTTCTCCAACATCACAGTTTAAAAGCATCAGTTCTTCGGTGCTCAGCCTTCTTCACAGTCCAACTCTCACATCCATACTGACCACTGGAAAAACCATAGCCTTGACCAGATGGACCTTTGTTAGCAAAGTAATGTCTCTGCTTTTTAATATGCTATCCAGGTTGGTCATAACTTTCCTTCCAAGGAGTAAGCGTCTTTTAATTTCATGGCTGCAGTCACCATCTGCAGTGATTTTGGAGCCCAAAAGAAAAAAGTCTGACACTGTTTCCACCGTCTCCCCATCTATTTCCCATGAGGTGATGGGACCAGATGCCATGATCTTAGTTTTCTGAATGTTGAGCTTTAAGCCAACTTTTCCACTCTCTTCTTTCACTTTCATCAAGAGGCTTTTTAGTTCCTCTTCACTTTCTGCCATAAGGGTGGTGTCATCTGCATATCTGAGGTTATTGATATTTCTCCCAGCAATCTGATTCCAGCTTGTGCTTCTTCCAGCCCAGCGTTTCTCATGATGTACTCTGCATATAAGTTAAATAAGCAGGGTGACAATATACAGCCTTGACATACTCCTTTTCCTATTTGGAACCAGTCTGTTGTTCCATGTCCAGTTCTAACTATTGCTTCCTGACCTGCATATGGGTTTCTCAAGAGGCAGGTCAGGTGGTCTGGTATTCCCATCTCTTTCAGAATTTTCCACAGTTTATTGTGATCCACACAGTCAAAGGCTTTGGCGTAGTTGTAACAGTAGGCCCATAAAATAATTTCTGCCAAAAATTATTCTCAAATATAAAATCATTTCTACAAATTAAAAAAAAAATCAGCATCTATTCATGCAAAACATTTAAAATTATTTAGATCTAAAGAGTTAAAAATAACATTAGCAGAATAATCTTATTCATAAACATTTATTGTAATAAATTCTAGAGTCAAATCTATATATAATACTATGGAACAGGTATTTTTCTAAACAATGTATTTTTAACATTTATATTTCTATTTTTTCATAAAATTGCCTGCAATCTTTTCAAAGTTGCATTTCATATTGAGACATTTAAAATTTTTGGAATTTCCCTGGCTGTCCAACAGTTAAGATTCCGTGCTTCTACTGCAAAGGGTGTGGATTCCATCCCGGGTGAGGGAACTAAGATCCCACATGCCATGCAGCAACCTTTTCCTCAAAAAACTTACTGACCATCTATTTGACATGGGTTTGGGACCTGGGACCTGGGTCCCTTTGCTGCAGCGCTTGCACCTGGAAAAACGTCTCCTTGAACAATAAAATACAAAGAAATAACATGGGACTAAAATTAGCTGCCAGCATGTGCAGTTAGGGTAACTTATGGACAACAAGATACAAAAAAGACCAAAAGACCAGCTGCCACTTCTGAAGAACCAGAAGCAAAAGCAGGGTGCTAGGCCTGCCCCCTGCACTCAACACCACCAAAGGGGCAGGCAAACCACCTAGCTACCCCTTGGTGCTGGACCCTTGGACACACCCCTACCTTCACCCCATATGCGGAACCACCTCAGCCCTGCTCAGTGAGGGAGCAAGCAAGCAAACAAGGGAATTTGTTCCTTGTTCTCGCTCCTTCCCGCTGCAGCAGGGGCCCCAGTAAAGCCTTGTCTGAATTTCCTGTCCTGCCTCTTATCAATTTCTATTGATTGAGGAGGCCAAGAACTCTAGTTAGTAACAAAATAACTCTTGTCAGTTGACCATAGTATTTCTAATTAAGAAAAATATTCTTTCTACAGGTGCTGAGGTACCTGGTAAGTGAAGAAGTAATTCTGATAAATGGAAAATATTCCCAATTCTAATTTTTTAAATTGAAATGTGTTACTATTTCAGTCCCAATCTTTTCACAGGTGTCATCCCTTTGTCATTCATGGAACTGTGACAGATATTTTATGAGATGAAACTCATCAAGTAAGTTGTCTCCATTTATGATTTTTAAAAATGTTTTGCCAAATTTAGATGCTACAAAGTCACAGATTTTCATAATTTCATTCCATTCCAGTACAGAATATAAACTCATCCAGTTACGTATAAGTGAACTGAAAGTAAAAGTCGCTCAGTCATGCCCAACTCTTTTCCACCCCAAGGCCAGAACACTGGAGTGGGTAGCCTTTCCCTTCTCTGGGGGACCTTCCCAATCCAAGGTTCAGACCCAGGTCTCCCGCATTGCAGGTGGATTCTTTACCAGCTGAGCCACAAGGGAAGCTCAAGAATACTGGAGTGGGTAGCCTATCTCTTCCCCAGGGAATCTTCCTGACCCAGGAATTGAACTGGGGTCTCCTACATTGCAGGCAGGAAGCCCTGTTAAATATAAGAGATCCAGCCAAATATTCTTCCCATAAATAAGATATCTCAAAGCATAAGTATTTACTCTCAAATTTTAAATTATTTGATTGCTTCAACTCCTTCTTTGTTTTTGTAGGTACAAATCTTGTTTTCAATAATTAGTTTCCTAAAAGTTTCCAGAGCTGGTCTTTTGGCTCACCATTCTTTGAATACTTGATAAAGGATTACCAACTTATTTTAAGTAAGAGGCAAACAAAATTTTGAGGACTCATTTGTTTAAAAAAAAAAATCAAGTAGAAAGTCATTATGTATTGTATTATTCTTGAGTTGATTTATAAAACAGCACTTCAAAGGTCCAACATTTCTAAAATCTTAAGAACATGCAGAAAAGGGAAAAAAAGCACATACTGCCAGGCTGAAGGACTTTTTAATTCTACATCAGCTCTATCACCAATATTTTGTAATTTGGTTTCTCTGTATAAATAAAAATATTTACAATGTCTGTCAACCATAGCTTCTACTTTGTTGGTAGACTCTCACAGCTTGTTTGGATGCAGTTTTGGTCTCTGAATGCACTACAGCTAATTCCAAACACATTTCTGCTTCACAGATTTCTTAATTTAGTAATAACACTATTTTTTCCCATTATGCTGGGCTCCACTGAAGTTGGTATTTTTAGTACCACCACAGTCTTCACTGTTGAATTATTTTTAAGTGAAGTGATAAACTATGATAATATCAGATGCTTTACTCTTTGACAGAATGATCTTTCAAAAGCTTTGAGTCCATGAACTGGATTAAAAAAAAATAATAATAGTCAGGTCATTATTTAAATTAACTGACTTTTTCTGGAAGAAACTGCATCATAATTTTACTGTTTGTGATTTTTTTTAACTGGTGGGCCCATTTCACAAATTTCCCTTTACTTTTCCTATGTGCACCAGAAAAGATGAAGTCAAAATTAAGCAAAATTAATTTGGAAGAATAATCATTTTACCTAACTGAAAAGTCAAACTTATCAGAGTGATATAAAAACACGACTACACATGTGAAATCACCAGGCATAACTGTCTTTAAAAGTTGATAATTTTTTTAAATAGACAGTGATGCTTTTTCATGAGATTTTGTCTTCTGAGTTTACCTGTGGTCAGTGCCTTTATTACAGCCCCAAGAGCATCTGACAAATGTTAACAAGTTTCGCATCCATCAATATTCTTGAACAAAGGCTACCTAGTACTGAATTTTTCATTCAACATGCACTTTTCTCTAAAGCTCAAGGCTGCAGGAAGAGTTTGGTTTGGGGGTTTTCATTTTGTAAAAAACTCCCCAGTATTATCACAAGATAAAAGCATATAGATTTACACAATGTAACAGATGACAAGCCACTTCAGACCATTCTGTCTACACTCCACAGTGGCACCAGCCACTAAACTCTGTTTCCAGCAGGTGTTTCACATCCACCCAAACCCCCCTAACCTCATGGGTCCTTCTGACTGCAATGACGCTGTGTCCCGGTGGCCCCAGGGTCTCCCTGGAGCTGAAGCTCATAGCCCAAGTTGTCAGCAGGGGCAGCGGCAGTCAAATGCAGTCAGACCAATGTATCCACTATCTGTGGATCAAAAATGTTTTTAAAAAATTCCAAAAAGTTCCAAAAAGCAGAACTTGAATTTGTCACACTCTGATAAATATTTACATAGCAGTTGCATTGTGTTTACGATTATTCACATAGCATTTACATTGGATTAGGTATTATAAGGAATCTAGACATGATTTAAAGTGTGCGGGAGGATGTGCATAGGTTATATACCAACACTAAGACCTTGATGCTGGGAAAGATTGAAGGCAGGAGGAGAAGGGGACAACAGAGGATGCAATGGTTGGACGGCATCACCGACACGATGGACGTGAGTTTGAGTAAACTCCGGGAGTTGGTGATGGACAGGGAGGCCTGGTGTGCTGCAGTCTATGGGGTCACAAAAAGTCGGACACGACTGAGCGACTGAACTGAACTGAGTCCCATTTTATGTAAGGGACTGGAGCATCTACAGATTGGGTGTCCTTGGGGTCCTGGAACCAAACCCCGGCAGTGCCAAGGGATGACTCTGATCCTCCCGTCACTGAATACTTAGGGGAATCACTAGTCCCTGCCCACTCAGGCCTGAGGGGAACAGGCTCTCCCTGTCCGAGTCCCTCCAGAAGGAATGGCTCTTGCTGACTCCCTGCTTGGCCCCCAGAATGGTGAGAGAATGAACTTCTGCTGCAGCCCCAGGAAACCAGGACGCTGCCTTCATCCCTGAAAGGACTCAGATCCAGTCTTGGCTTGCATGCTGCGAACCACAGCTCTCTGGCTTGGCAAACTGGCCCTCACAATTTTTAAAGATTTTGGATTGTTCTGGAACTGACCTGGCACAATACATCTTCTCTCGCAGCACATCCCACTTAAGGGTCCACTCACCCAAGGAGAGGTGAAGGGGATATGGTAGGTCTAGGTAGTGAGGGTGACAGGATTAGTTTTGCTACATCAAATATTCTGGGGGGACATCAAGATAATTACACAAAAGTATGTAGTTGTTGTTGTTCAGTCACTCAGTTGTGTCTGACTCTTTGCGACCCCATGGACTGCAGCACGCCAGGCTTCCCTTTCCTTCACCATCTTCCGGAGCTTGCTCAAACTCATGTCCATTGAGTCAGTGATGCCATCCAACCTATATAGGCCTGCCCTTAATCCCTGCAGCTCCGCCTCACCTCCAAGGTCCTACTCTCCCGTAATACTTCAGTAGAATAGCTTAGTCAGACATCCGTGAACTTTAAAACATCTAGGGCTTACATTTTCCAGGTCATTTAAAAATTTTTTTATTTTATATTGTAGCATAGTTGATTAAGACTGTTGTGTTCGTTTCAGGTGAACTGCGAGGTGATTCCGTTGTACATATACATCTATCCTTTTTCAAATTCTTTTCCCATTTAGGTTTAGTCCAAATTCCTATCTCCACTCTGGACACCACCCTTCATTATTTCCTCAAGGCAGACTTAATACCAAGGAGGACAGTGAGGAAGAGTTTACTGCAGGTTTGGGAAGAACTGGAGAAGCTGGGTGCATAGCGTGGATTAGGAAACAACCTAAAATTGAACACCAGGCACCATGCTTAAGAGGCCCTTGGCATCTAATGCTCCTGACTACTGGTCTGCTCCCTTCCTGTGCTCATTTCCCCCTGCACTCCTTAGAGGCAATGCTTCTCAAGGACACACAGGCTTTTCAGGTGGTCGTCTAGGTCCAGATCCCACCTCTGATATCTCCTCCTGGTGTCATCCTGGATGCATTAAATAGCCTTTATGTGCCTCAGTTTCTTTATTTGAAAAACAAGTATAATATTACTCACCCATAAGGGGAAATAAGTATTGATACAGGTGACATGTGGATGGACTTCAGAAGCATTATGCTGTGTAAGAGAAGCCAGACACGGAAGGTCACATACCGTCTGATTCCCTTCATAAGAAATGCCCAGAGAAGGTAAATCCATAGAAACAGGATGCAGACTGGGGGTTGCCAGGGGCTGGAGGAGAGGGGAATGAGGAATAACTGCTTATGAGGTATTATAGATTGAATTGCATTCCCTTGAAAAGATGTATTGAAGTCCTAAGCCCCAGTACCTCAGAAGATAACCTGATTTGGAAAAAGAGTTTTTACAGAGGAAATCAAGTTCAAACAAGTTCACTCGGGTGGCCCTGATCCAGCATACGACTGGTGTCCTTATAGAAAGGGGAAGTTTGGACATAGAAACAGACACATAGAAGAAAGACAACATGAAGATACACAGGAAGAACACCGTGAGCAGAGGAAGGCAGAGACTGGACTGATGCAGCAGAGACCAAGGACCACCAAGGGTTTCTGGCCATACAAGCCACTGAGAGAGACAAGGAAGGCCTCCATTCAAAGTCTTAGAGAGAGTGGGATGATTTGAGAGAATAGCATTGAAACACATACATTACCACATGTAAAACAGCCAGTGGGAGTTTGATGTATGGCGCAGGGCACCCAAAGCCAGTGCTCTGGGACAACCTGGAGGGGTGGGGTGGGGAGGGAGGTGGGAAGGGGTTCAGGAGGGAAGGGACACGTCTATGCCTGTGACTGATTCATACTGATGTATGGCAAAAACCATCACAATACTGTAATTATTTTCCAATTAAAAACAAAGCCTTAGAGGGAGCCCAGCCATGAAGACACATTGATTTAGGAGCCCCAGACTGTTGTTTTAAGCCATCCTAGTTTGTGGTACTTTGCTACCGCAGCCCTCGGAAGTGAACACAGTGGGTACAGGGTTTCCTTTCCAGGTGGTGAAAGTGTTCTAGAACTAGGTAGAGGGGGTGGTTGCAGAACATGATGAATGTCACTGTATTGTTCACTTTCAAATGCTTTATTTTGTGTTCTGTGAATTTGACCTCAACACACAGCTATACATACAAGTATAATAGCACCTATAAAGGTTGTGAACATTCAATGAGTCAACACGCAGGAAGCATTTACAACAGGCCCTGAGAAACAGTAGTTGCTCAGAAAAGGTTAGATAATATTACTATTTTCGACAGTCTCTCTCCAGACTTCTCACCTCCAACCATCAAATAATGAGCAGTAATTAATCCCCCCAACCCTGATTTCTCTTTATGTGGAGCATTTGTGCTGTCTCCTTCTAGAACAAGCTGAGTTGAGTCCTGAGTCTGAAATGCCTTCTCTTTACACACAGCCTGACCCTCAAGTCATTTTCCGCAGAGTTATTTCTCACCCACAAGAGGAAGGGTACCTCCCATCCACCCACCACCCCAACCACCAAGTATTCAAAACATAGCAGCAGAGAAATTTATAAAAAATGGCAATTATTTCCATCCCACTAGGAGGCTGCATATAGAAAAGGACTCACTTCTCCATTACATAAGCTTAAGCATTTTGAGTCCTTCCTCTTGAGGGCGTGGGTGGTGCATCGTGAGGCCTGACTTTAGGGGACCCAGGTCACTCTCCACCTGCCACAACTAGCATTTCTGTAGACTGTGATGGCAGGAGCCAGGAAGGTGGGTTACCCACACGGAAATCAGATACCTAACTTAGGCCTCTGGGTTCTATAATCAAGTGAGTTGACTGTCCTAGAATCAGTTCATTCCACCTAGTGGGTGGGTGGTCAATGTATTAAAATAATGGAACACCCAGAAGAACTAAGAACTAAGATCTTGATAAAGGATAAAGAGATCAACAAAAAATTACTTCCTGCAGTATTCCCTGCTGGTCTAGTTATTAGGACTCCACGCTTCCTTGCCAAGGGCCCAGGTTCGATTCCTGGTCAGGGAACTAAGATCCCATAAGCCACACAATGTGACCCCCCCCCAAAAAAAATTAAATAAAAAAGAAAGAAAACTACTTGCTGACATTAAAGCATTCTTGCTTTTCACCCTACCCTGTAGAATTACAGAATAGAAAGAGAAAGCTTTGCTAAGTACTGAGAAACCAGGCTTCAGAAGATTTGATGCTTTGTGCGAGTAGGAAATTGATCACAAAGAAAAGGAAAAGAAAAAAACTGTGCAAGCGAACCGAGCAATGAAAGAAAAAATTCAAGGAGACATGTGAGACCACAGCAGCCGATTTGAATCAAGCATGCCATAGATTTGGGGCAAGCTCTTTTGAAAACAGATGCCTTGAATTACATTTCACAGAATTGCTGTTAATGCCCTACAACTTGTTGTAACATGTGTATCTTCAGGAAGGTCCTTTTTTATTTTTAATACTGTATTGTTTTTTATACCTGAGGACAGAGTATGTAAGAGTGAAAATGTATCAGCCATGCATCTGGCTGGCAAAGCACTGGTTTGAGCGATTCTGTTACAAGATAGATACATGTTTATAGCTTAGATGCTTTCTTCTTCGTAAATATTTTCTCTGGGGTTTCCATGGTCTTCCCTATCCTTTTAGGGATCAGTTAACTCCAAAATCAAACACCATTGGATGAGCTATGGAAACAAGACAACTGTTTCTCAAACAATTGCAAAAGGAGGAAAAACACATCAAATGTGCCATTCTCATCACAGTACTAACAGGTTGTTGGGAAAGGATATCCCCTCCCTTTCATCTGTTGAGGTTATCAGAAAAATCGAGGCTACATTTAGGAAGAAAAGAAGAGTCCTTACTATAGGACAGAGCAAGTGAAAAACTTTATGAGCCAAACAAATAGTGATGGTATAGCTATGAAAATAACTGCAGTCACCATTTATGGAGCACATAGGCCAGGCCTTGTGCTGAATGGTCCACCCGATTTGTCTCATTTAATCCTTCCAGCCACCCTATGGTGGGTAAACGTCTTTATACCTCTTTCACAGATGAAGCAACTGAGACTCAGAAATCATTGCCAAATTCACAAGCTATTAAGTGGAGCCAGTCCTCTGATTTAGGCTTATCTGATTTTGAAACCCATAGGGTTAATTACAAAGTTCCTTGCCAAATTCAAAGTTCTCACATGCCCAAGGACAATGCCACCAGTTCTCTCCAGGTGACTTATTCTTTGTGTCAAAGGGCATAAATAACCTGTGGCTTCCAGGGCTGGCATTCCTATTGGGGGTAGGTCTGTTTTTCTGAAACTGAGAGAGATCATTTTCTTCTTGCTACCCAAGGTAAGCAAAGCACACTCAGTCTTTGGGATTAAAAAAAAAAAAAAAAGCCAACAGATATAAACAGGAGAATATAGTTATTGCAAAGACAAACAATAAAAATGGAGTCCCTGAATGGAAAGATGATTGCCCTGCAGTCAAGACATAATTGCTAGAGAGTTAAAGAGAAGAGAAAGAGGAGGGAGGGAGAAGGTGAGGAAAGAGACCCACTCAGAGCACAAGATAAAGGCAGAGAAAAGTAAATGCTTTTCTCAGATAATTAAAACTGGGAACTTACAAGATACGAAGTTAGACACTGGGTAAATTATATATCTCTAATTCCTCTACTGAAGCGCCATGGGCTAGAGACAGCCTCCCAGGTATTAATGAAAAGGCCTCAGCATGGTGCTCTAAATTCGCCGCAGTGTGCCAAATCTAACAAAATAAGCTCGGAAAAACCCGCAAAAATGGCAAAGTCGAATCCTTTGATCAGTTGTTTCTCTTACTGGCAACTCTTCTTAAGCTGACCGCCCCTCCTCTCCACCAGTCCACCACCATCCCACATACACACATGTACAAGCACACACGTGTTCATGCACATGCAAGACCAGAGACGATTCTAAGAACACTTTCTGGATGGCTAGCTTTGCCTGGAAATGTGTTTCATTATTCTTCAGTGAAATTTAAGCCATGTAATCATCCTGCCGACAAACTGAGGCCTAATGACCTGCCACACTTAGCAGGAACAAGCCATTCAATCCTTAGACAATGGAGGTGCAGCCTAAGACAATAGAATTCCACTTCCTCTTTGGGCAGTTTTTGTTTCATTCCATTTCTTCTAAGTGGGTGAAGAGCAGGAGGGTCAAAGGTCAGCCACGCTTAACACTTTGAAGTAGGCAACTCACTGTTTCCTGGGCTGTCTCCTCCTTACTCAGAACCTTCAAGTCTCTGTACTTCCCTTTCAAAAACCTCTCCAATGTCTAAGGCCCACTCAGATCCTACTGGTAGGGGTGTAAATTAATACCACCTTTGTAGCAAGTCATTTGGCCATGTGTATCAAAAACCTCAAGAATATACTTTTCTGTGAATCACATAAAAATATAATCCATACAAAAAATGTATGCACAAAAAAAATTGTTACAGAATCATTTAAAACGGGGGAAAAATACAGTGCCCAATTACAGGAGACAGTGTGGCTAAACAATGATCTACCCATTTATGCAAGCATGTTTTTGTCATTAAAAGGGATTATAACATGATAAAAGTTAAAAATAGCTACACAATTATTTATAGGATAAACTCAACTGTAATATGAAATATCACCCACAGAATGCAGAGACATGTGAGGTATAGTTACCTCTGGTTTAGATGACAGAATTATGATTATACATAAGATCATAAAAGAAATAATATTTTCTTATAGCCATCTTTGCCTTTACTGTCTAGATTTCTGCAATGAGTATTAATGTCTTCAAGGCAGGAAAGCGTAGTGGTTAGGAGCAGTCTCAAGTTATGACTGAATGACTACATGACTTTAAGCAGGTTATTTAATTCCCTGGACTTCAGTTCCCTCACCGATAAAATGAAGAGAATTTTGTTACTGGAAGGATTAAATGAATTAATATACAGACATACTTCATTTTACTACACTTTGCTTTACTGTTCTTCATAAACATTGCATTTTTTTTTTGCAAATTGAAAATTTCTGTCAACTCTGTGTTGAGAAGTCGATTGGTGCCACTTTTCCAACAGCATTCACTCGCTTCATGTCTATGGGTCACATTTTGGAAATTCTTACAATATCTCAAACTTTTTCATTATTATTATATTCGTGATGGTGATCTGTGATCAGTGATCTGTGATGCAGCTATTGCAAAAAGATAACAACTTGCTGAAGGCTCAGGTGATGGTTAGCATTTTTTTAGCAGAGCATTTTTTAATTAAGGTGTGTGTGTGTACATTGTTTTTTCAGACATAATGCAATTACACACTTAAAAGACTATAGAACAGTGTGAACGTAACTTTTCTATGCATGGGAAGCCAGAAAGAATTTGTGTGCTTGGCCTTACTGCAGTCGTCTGAAACTGAGCGTGCAATATTTCCTGCATACTCCTGTATATAAGGTGCTCAAAACAATGACCTGGAGTAAATACTCAGGAAACATGACCCACACTATTAAACATTTATTGAGCGCTTGTTGCGTGCCACGTAGAATGTTAAGCACTGTGGCTGAAAAGATGACCACAGTTGATTCTTGCTCTAGAGTAGGGAAAGCAGACATATAAACAGACACAACTCAGTGGGTATCTCCCAAGATACTATGGGAGCAGAGAGTCCCTACCCTTCCAGGGAAAGAATTTTCACTACCACTGGGATTAGAGCTCCTCAAATAGTTTTGGATTCTTCTGTTACTTTATCTTTATATATTTTAGGCAATTCGGTAGGGAATGAGTATCTGTATGGTAGCTGGTATCTTAAATCTCTAGAGCATTTTATAGTTTCCAGACTGCTGTCGTCTACACCATCCAAAATGGCTCTCATGTGACCCCTACAAGGCTGGCTATTTTTCAGCAAGGGCTTAGAGATATGAAGTGGGCTAAGGCTCCTCGGACAACAAGGGACAGAGATGAGACACAGACTCAGGTGCTATGGGACAGAACTGGATGTCACACCAGAGATGTTGCAGAATGGACTTCTCTGTCAGTGGAGGCTCATGTTTTCATTCATTATGTTCACAGTTTCTATTACTACAAAAAAAAAAAAAAAGTCATAGAAGGAAGAAGGCAGAAACGAAAGATCTAAAATGGAGACTTTGAGCCAGCCAACCATATGACTGTCTACACAATGAAGTCAGGATCTGAAACGCAAGCTCCATATTTGACAAGGGAGTCTCCCGTGACACAGTGGCAACAAAGAGGTTTGGTGCATCAGTGAGCTGGTAGAAGTTGGGGAAAGCCCAACATGAACCCCTAGAGAGAGAAGGTTTGGACAAACTACCACCAAGAGCTCAGACTATTTACACAGATTACTTGTTGATCCAAGGACTATGGACCCTCTACTCCCTCATGCCTGCTAATTTAATTTAGGCTTCCATTTGCTGGCTGCCTTTGATCCTATCATTCATCCATAAGATTGTCTGGTATGTACCCAGCTATTGAGAAGCAGTGTAATCTAAAGAAGATAACAACGAACTTGGAAGCCAGTGACCCGAGATCAAACTTAGTTGAGCTATTCATTAGTTGTAGTGGCTCAGACAGAAAAGAATCCAACCTGCAATGCAGGAAACTTGGGTTTGACCCCTGAGTCAGGAAGATCCTCTGAAGAAGGGAATGGCTACCCACTCCAGTATTCTTGCCTGGAGAATTCCATGAATAGAGGAACCTGGTGGGCTACAGTCCATGGGGTCGCAGAGAGTCAGACACAGATGAGCGAATAACACCTTCACTTTTCATTAGTTGTATGACTTTAGCAAGAGTCTTTCACCTCTATAAGCTTTAGCTTCTTCCCTTATAATACTGAAATAATAATACCTACCTCCTAAATTTGTTGGAGATCAAACAAAATATATATTTCTGAAGCATTTAGCATCCTGGCATGGCTCACAAATAGTACTTACTCTTCTGAATAAGGGAATGGACTCGCGATGCTATTCAAGCACATCATTAGCATTATGGGTTAGTCATGTGTCAGGAATCACAGAGTCCTAACTGTTCAACATGCATGCCAGTCGGCTGGACTACTACCAAGTCACCAACAGAAGCCTTTTCCACTGGAACTGAAGCCTCACAGTGAAGAGTTTCCTTTTTATCCAACTCCCATGGCCTTCACCCAACTGGATGGATTAATCCACTATTTTGAACATCTAGGTCAATAGCCTTCATTGTTGTCACAGAAAATTGAGAGCTGCTCTAGGATAAAAATAAATCTCTCCCAAGACCTACATTTCTATATGGAATCTGAGATGCACTGAATTGCTCTTGATCAACACATTTTTCCATTGCCAAAACAGATCTTCTTCATACAATAACAGCCTCGCAGTCATTTCACCAACCATATCTCTGTGCCCGATTGTCATGAATGATGAAATATGATTAGCAAATTACAGTTCTCCTGTTTTATTTTAAGGGAATTTAAGGAAAATGAATGAACTGAGCTATTTTGCATTTTTCAGTAGGATCATTTAAAAGGGTGGGTAACAGAGAACTCAAGACTGATGGCAAAAAAAAGAAAAGAAAAAAAACACAAATAATGTTGCCACTCCACAACCTATCAGCATAGCTGATCTGTGCCTCCTGTCCTCAGCAGTTGTGCAATGTTGTTGTACACGGTTAAACAGCTGCTACTTGTTTCTGGCATCTTTATTTTAGTACTGGATGAACTGACCTGGAATTTGTTAAAAATTACTTTATATCTAAAGGTGTGAAAAAGACAAGATCACTATCATATTTCACATTGTGCTTTCTTTCTAAGTTAGGTCACTTTTAACAATATCTCTGTGACTTGAGTAATGAACTAAACTCCTCTGCAAGGTACAGAGTGTCTTGTTTAATCACACCCATTTTACAACGTACTGTACTGTGGGAAAAGTTGGGGTTCTTAGAATTCTTGTTCAAAATAAAGCTGCTTTCCTACTTTCAAATATCTTTTATTGATAACAATAGTGCTTTGGCATTGCCAGCTTTTCTCTGTCTTCAAGTCCTAGGCTTATAATTCTTATATCTCTCCCATGAAGTTGGCAATAAAGAAAAATTCTATACAGCCCCTTTTATTTTCCCACTGATACCATTATAAAATTAGAGGAACATTTCTACGAAAATAATTTGGCCCTGAAATGTAATCAAAATCACATTTAAGAATGCAACACATATTTTAAGTACATGTTTTAAAAAATAAAGATAACTTGTGTTAAGCAATATTCAAAACAGCCATACAATAAGGGAAAAGGCACTGGACTTGGGTTTGACTCTAAGCCCCAACACTTAGCAGCCATGCAATTTTGGGGCAAGTTATTTACCTTAGCAGTTTTTTTTTAAACTGGACTAAGAATACTTACTTCGTGGGGTCATTATAAGGATTAAGGGACACAGTAGTATAATATCTGTTATAAAATATAGTTTAATAAGTATTACTCAAATTGAATGAATGATTAAATATAAGCTACGAAAGTAGATACATGAAGTGGTAGCAATGATTAAAAAAAAACTGAATTTCTGAATATTTTTAAAGTACAAGCCTAAGATTGTCCATATTTTTAAAATCTTGGTTGACTTCTTCGCAGATTACACATGTAATACAAAACTGGACAAAATAAAACATTTCAGAAAAATAAGATACAAATAATGAAAGTTTCTCATAATTAATGAATCCATAATTTTTGAGCTTGCAGTCACACTCAGGTCCAACAAAGGTGACTATCCATTCTGCCTTATCTGAAGCTATGTCAGTTTACATCTCTCAACCTGGAATAATTATGAACAGTGTCTCTTTCACATTTAAGCTGTCTCAGTATGGATGATATGTGTCCTCTCAACCCATATCCTACCTCCCAAAAAGAACCACCACCAGCAGTTGGGTGCCATCTTCTTCATCTCTCTGCTCTTCTTCATTATTAGTTACCCTTAAAAAGCATTATTTGCTTGTTTTCCACAGTTTATTTTAACTTTTTCTCTTATTCTACAGATTGACTTTTTGTAGAAACATAACTCCCATATGTGTTGATTTTCCTATTTGAAGTAAGACTGCATAATTTTGTTTTAAATGCACTTTGTATTTCCAAGAAGGCATGCTACTGAACAAAACTGAAACATGATACTAGTTAATGCTGACTTTGTAAAAGTTCCATGAAAAAGGTAATTTTATTTGAGTTCTGCTCTGTAAATCTCATCCAAGTGAGCATAGATGCAGAAATAAACATTATTCAAATAAGTGAACTGTAGTAAAATCTCACTAGTTTGGAATCCAACAATTTGGAATTTGAGATCACTCGTAAAACATCTGAATTGAGGTTTATTCTAGCTTAAGAAGTCATTTCTTCATGACAATGAAAATGAACATTTTAAAATACGATTTTAGGGCCAAATATTTAAGAGATCAGGCTGCATGTTATAAAAGGGTTATAAAAGAAAAATATATGGTTTAGTCTAATTTGACAACGCCCGAGCTTAAAAGTTTTTTGATTGTCTATTACACAACTCTGTAATTCAGGTTATTCCTTAAATTATAAGGTCTATTGAGATGCGAGGGTAAACTTCATTGATTAGCTACGCAGCATCCACCTTCTCCCCTGCAGCCAGATACATTCCCAGCCCGCTTTGCAGCCAGCGATGAGCCAGTCCTAACCAAATCCCTGGAGGTGGAGATGGAAGGGAAGAGCACAAGGTCTTCTAAGAAGACTTGCTTTCCTGAAGCAAATGATTGGTGCTGCCTGCTCCCCACATTACCTGCCTTGTATGTCTTGGAGTTGCAACTGCATCTCACAAACACGAAGGAAAGGCTAGGAGCAATGCAGAGATGCCAACTCTAATAGCACTGAGCAACTAAACCAATACAGGCCACTGCTTCACTCCAGATTTCTTATTACATGAGAAAAATAAACCCTTATTTGTTTAAGCTACTGTGAGCTGGATGTCCTGTTACTTGGGGCCAAGTACATGCCTACCCAATGCAAGGGTTCGGGGGCCTAGGTTCCTACAACATGTCAGTGCCCACACAGGCAAAGCAAAAGCAAAACTGTGTACAAACCAGTTTTGTGGTGGTTTAGTCGCTAAGTCATGTCCGACTCTTGTGACCCCATGGACTGCAGCTCGCCAGGCTCCTCTGTCCATGGGATTCTCCAGGCAAGAATACTGGACTGGGTTGCCATTTCCTTCTCCAGAGGATCTTCCTGAACCAGGAATCAAAACCAGTTATGAGATGCCTTCAAACTGTCAGTGCACAGATAGAAGTAATAAGGTTGACTCCAAAGTAGAGTTCAGAACTCCACAGACAGACACACACACAGTGCAGGGGGCTGAGCACTAGCTAATTCTTAGGCAAGAATTCAATAGAATCTTGCTGAAATAAGCCTACTTTACTTTAAACTGATGTTTTGCATCCTTCTAAAAAGTAATGTGGTTTCTTTCCAGCCATCAAAAAAAAAGAAAAGAATAATTCCTCTCAAATCAGTTTAGCCTTTTAACTTCAATTTGGACTCCACTATTTTGAAGTAAATATTCTCAGAACAACAGGCAAAGCTATATTCAAACATAAATGTTAAACCTATTCCAGATGTAATTCTTTTTATTATTAACTGCTATTCCACTAAATCATGGTAATAAACATGGGTTCTAGAATTGGAATGCCAGTTCCCAACCCTAGTTCTACCACGGACGGACTCTGAACTGGAATTTGAACTTCTGTACCTTAGTTTTCTCATCTGCAAAACAGAGAGAAACAGAGTTCCTCTTTAATGAGTAATTGTGATAAATTACTGAGATGTACCATGTTTGAAAAGCATATGGAATAATAAGCAGTACTCAGTAATATTAGGCATTATTATGAGTGTTCCAAGTTGATTCTATTTCTTATATACAAATATACAGACTATGCAAATATGTATGTGCACATGTGTAAGCATGTGTATGTATAATCATTTTTGTTTTACTCTGTATTCTCATCTAAAGCATGGATTAATGTAAAAATCAGATTATCCAACCTCCCTCACCCCAGCGTAAATCTAGTCTAAGCTATAATGAACAAATTGCCCTTAACCTCCTTTGCTTCTTTTTTTTTTTTAAGTTCTGTGTCTAGGTTCACTTGATTAAAATTTGTGTAACGGAACTCTAAAAACCATTTATTCTTATTTCCATGAAAAAACTGACAAAGTATGGGTACTTCTTGAAACGTCTTCTTGGGCTAGCCCGTTTGAGCATCAGCTGTCAGTATCACCTATTAGCAAACATGTTTGGGGTTGTGCTTGATTGGATTTTGTCTTTTTATCTTTCCCCTTCTTGCAAAATTGCTGTTAACGTCTATCTGTTTCTCACTGTCTTCCTCTGTGCCCTGGAAACCCTTTCCATCTTTAAGTTTAAATACATGACCTTTGTACCTCTTGGCATCATGCTCTTCTTAATATTTTAACTATTGTTGCTTGAACTTCAGCTCCTCTGAGAATACAGGTATTAACCAAGTGTGTCAGTTCTAAGGTTCCCAGTTTTTTTCTTTTCTGTAGTGAAAGAGGTTTGTCTTTTCCCGCTTTGTACCAGCTTACCCCAAAAGACAAGTACCCCTCCATCTCCTCTCCTGAACAAAGTGCTTCTGGGTGCTTCCTCTTCCCGTGGATCAGGCTTACTGCAGGCTGTTTTCTCCACCTGGCTTCTTCCCCACATCCCAGTGTTTATCATTCTGAATGCTCCCACTGCGAGATCACTATCTTTCAAATTGCCTCCCTGAGCTGCAGCTGCCACCACTCCTCTGCCCTGGTCAGTGTCGAGTCTAAGAGACCTGTCCCCTCGCCAGCTTCCCTATCTCCCACATTAAAAAGTTGTCATCGTCACATTTCACTTGTCAGCAACATGATGCGTGAATCAGATATTTCCTTTTACGCTTTCATCTTTGCCACACGTAAGAATTAGTGTCTAATGACACAGAGGCGAAAAGTTAATGGAAATTTAATTGAAAAAACTACCATCCCAGCAGGAATTGAACCTGGTGGCCTTAACACAGACGGCAGATATTTCATCCACTAGGCTCTGGAATTTGGTTTAGCATGCTTGGAAAAGGATGGTATCACTTTGGTAAACAGATAATTCCCACATTTTCCTAGTACTACTTCAATCAACAGAATAAAGAAGGGAGTGGGTTCTGATTTAAATGTAAGGGCTATCCACTTTCAAGATTCCAAACAGGGGAGTTTTAATGAAAATAGGATTTAATTTCCTGTAAATGTTTGAGTTCTTCAACCCTAATACATAGAAATAATGAATATTTGTGCACATAAAACATACCTTCCTCTTAGTTAGAGCAGCATTTAGTTGCTTCTGCCCAGAAGAACTCCAGGAGAATTTTTCAAGGAATATAAGTCACACCTCAGATTTTTCTAGAGGAAATGATGCTATCTGAATATTTTTATCCCTCTTTCTTTCATATTTTTCTCCAGAAGCCTAAATCATGAAGAAATGGACAAGGTACACAGTTTTGATGATTTAACAGTAACGGAACCCTGCAGGAATTTAGACCATCAGGCTATCATTACATCTCTTTATTTAAGAATAAATTAATTAAGCTTAGCAAACATGTATTATCCAGATTAACCTAGAGCTTTCACCCAATGTGTAATATTCAAGATTGAGTGAGAATTCCTGAAAGATTGAGAGAGGTATCTACCCCTCAGCCCTTGGTTTGCATTCAGCATTTTAGAACATTTTACTATTTCCCTGAGCTTGTTAAGCAGCTGTATGCACCACAACATGTAACTTTAACTAACTTAACCTTCAAGTCATTGAAAAAAATATAAAAGATTCACAGAAAAAAGCCACAGGTTGAAAGTACTGCCAATAACATCAGCCCAAGCAAGCCATGAGAAAATGGCAAAGCCCGCAGCTCTCACACTTTGACAAGCTCTACAGCGGTCACATCGCAAGTGAACAACACTGAAGCCTTCATTTCCAAAAGGTCAACCAATAAAAGACCTCAAAGTTATTTTTTTAAACTTGTTTACAATGGGGACCAATACCCACAATCATTAACACTGAACCCTGCATTATGACTTGAGATATTAGCCAGTGATGATATGAAATCTTGGTGATCAGCAAAACATTAAAAGAAAAACATGCAGAACTAGAAAGCAAATGTCTACAGTTTTAATTAGGCTTAAAGTTATGTGAAACCCAACCAGGATTTATAAAACTGATTAAGTTTAATGATATTTAAAAGCCTCTCTATAGTGAAGGCAAAAATGTTTTTGAGCTACAAACAAATAAAAATCATGTTGCTTTCCCAATACAGTGCACGCCAGTAGAGAATACAAGTTGTGTTTTTCCAAAAGGACATGGATCTCATTGGCTTAAACAATATAACATCCTCATGCAAACTACTGATCTAACATTAACAGTAAACCCATATTTCAATGATAGGCTGATCCTTCCAACAAAAATCATAAAATCCATCGGCATGATTTTCTGTTAATGAAAATTAGGAAGACGCAAGCTTTCCTTTGTTTCTTTTTTTTTATATTTCACAATGACATTCACTGACTTATAGCTGGCATTTGCAAAACCTACAGTAAAGTGACATCATACGCATGTTTAACTTGTACATATTCACTCTCTCCATTCCAGGGGAAAAAGCAGTGTGAGAAAGAGGAGGGGGTGTGTACAGGGCAGCAGTAAGGAGAGAGAGGAGGGGAGGGGAAATTTTTCCAATAACCTGAGTGATTCTACTCACTCTTTCCCTCAGTGTGCAAATGCCCTAGAGAGCACAGGAAGGGAGAGATGTGAATCTACTCTGCCCTAAATCAATCTTTGCTCCTGCTTATCTCTCGGAGCCTCTTGCTGAGACGCTAATGTTTAAGGATCTGGTGCTGAAATGTTAAATGTTTCATACATAGTCTTTAACTGTATGCGTGTTTTTGTATATACTATACATACCAATGCTATAAACTATGCATACTACATGAAAATGGGCAAATTATAACTGAATTTTTTTTTTTTTAAATATGGAACGCTTCACGAATTTGCGTGTCATCCTTGCGCAGGGGCCATGCTAATCTTCTCTGTATCGTTCCAATTTTAGTATATGTGCAGCCGAAGCGAGCACTGAATTTTTAAAAATATAATAGCTTCTCACCTTCTATGCTGACTTTAGGACCTAGTCCTCCTGTACGGTGTGATCCCAGTGTATGTATACTGGGACTGAAAATTCAGTTGAGAGGTTGGCAATGGTATGTGTGTGCTCAGTCATGTCTGACTTTTTGCAACCCCACGGACTATAGACACCAGCCGGGCTCCTCTGTCCATGGAATTCTCCAGGCAAGAATACTGGAGTCGGTTGCCATTTCCTTCTCCAGGGGATCTTTCTGACCCAGGGATCGAACCTGTGTCTCCTGCACTGGCAGGCAGGTTCTTTACCACTGTACCATCTGGTAAGCCCAGTGGTGTAAGAATGGGGAAAAGGAGTTTCACCATCTAGAAAGAAAGGGTATGGCTAGCCTTAGCTTCAGAAAGAGAAGCGGCGGGATGGGGGTCTGGGGGTAAAAAGCACTGCTGAAAATGAGTACAGCTTCAGGGTTTGTCCTCAGAGGGTGTCCCTGGGATGTCCTGTTCCCGTTTTGAGTTTCCGCATATGACTAAATCAGTTACTTCCTTCTCTCTGCCTCAGCTACTCCTCCCAAGAAACAGGGCAGAATATCTGCTCCTTGTTTATTGTCACAAAATAATATAGTGGTTGGTGATTAGACCTAATTACTAGGTCATCTGTTCACTGATGCTGAAGTATTCAGCACACTGGAGAATTCTAAGACGACAGCCAAATTTTCACTAGAAAAACCCATCCTGGTTCAACCCCCAAAGAGGGCTGAACAGCGAGGCGTAGGGACAATTAAAATACAGTGAATGTCACTTTGTGTGACAAACATCACAGTGATGCTCTTACTTAATTCAGTGCATCAGGAGAAGGTTTTTCCCAGTGTTAAACCCAAATCCAAAAGGCTTCATCTGAACTGCTTCGGCTTCCTAATCTCAACTGAGTGATATCCAAAATACATAAACAACCAACCAAACAATCTGGGAAAATCCTACATGAGCGCCTGCAGTCTGAAAAGCTGCCATAAGTAATAAGCCCTCCTCACTCCCCCTGCCCTGAACTCTGGGCCCCTTGCTGCGTTCCACAGTCCAGTGCTCTCTAACATGCCAGGTTAATGCTGAGAAGGAACTCAAACCACAAAGGATCAAAAAGCAAATATTTTTGCCCAAAGCTAATGTAGCAAATTACATGCAAGATCTCAACTCCAAGAACCTTTTAAATGGTGCAAGTCTACACAAACAGATAGCATCCAGTCTGCCAAGACTTAAAAACTAAATTAAATCTAAGTCAAGTCCCACTGGGGGACTTATAGAACCAGTTTAAAAGACTGGGGTTCTGGTCTTGGCAGGACCACTAGCTTATATTGTCCCCTAGGTAGCTGATTTCTCTCCCTGGGCTTCTGTTTGACTGCCTATGAAGCCAACGTTCTACTCTGAGCGCACAGTGCTACTAACGGTAAGGTGAGAAGGTGGGCAGGGCACTGTGAGCTCCACTCAAGAAAGGTGTCTACGCATCATCAGAAATTCATCTACACGCTCTGTCGCCCTAACTGGGCTGCCATGGATGACTGTGTGGTCTGAAATGCAAAAGGGCACAGGAGGAACTAAAGCCAAGCCTCTTTCCACCTAGAGTAGGGCTTCATCCAACTAGAGGAAAGGGTCTTAGCCTTCACACGTGGTGCTCTGTGTCTCCAGGCTCAGACAAAGGGGTTGATGTTTCAAAATTCCCTTAAAGATAGCCAGGCTTCCCTGGTGACTCAGACGGTAAAGAGTCCACCTGCAACGCCGGAGATCTGGGTTCAATCCCTGGATCAGGAAGATTCCTCTGGAGTAGGAAATGGCAACCCACTTGAGTATTCTTGCCTGGAGAATGCCTGGAGTCTGGAGGGCTGCAGTCCAGGGGGTCACAAAGAGTCAGCCATGAATGAGCAAAGGCATGAAGGTTTAAAGATACCTAACAGATAGTGGCCCAAGCCCTAACTGGGGATGGAGCAGCGGTCAGAGCTGATGTCATTTTGCAGAAAGCAGAAGGAGGAGTCATTTACAAACAAAGCTGCTCTGGTGGGAGTCACATTCACAATGGACGTTTGTGGCCAGAAGGCGGGAAGCCAGCAGAGACCTTGGCTGGAGAGCCATCTTGGCACCACGGCCCCACCACCCAGCCTTTGACCAGGTTCTCCACGTCCTGCCCCTTCGCCCACAGCGGCTGCTCCAAAAAGCAAAGCAGATGAAGCTAGGAAAGCTCAGGCAGAGAACGTAGGTGCAGTAGGAAAGCTGGCTATGGCGACGGAGCATCGGAAAGCCTGGGGGTCAATCAGCTGTGTCTGGCCACACACTCGGACACCAAGCAGCAGTGGTGATGACTTTTTGAGCACTTAGGGGAAAATGTATTTTTTTTTAACTCACCGTGTGTCGTCAGATCTGCATCATTTCTCATTCCTGATTCTCTTTATGCTTAGATTTCAAACTGTATTTCAATGAGGCATTCTCATCTTTGTCTATTAGTAGGGAAATAGACAAGCAGAGATCACAGACTTCCACGGATACTGTGGCTACAAATGTGACCCTGAGAAATCATGTTAGTAGACTATCCTCCAGTGCCCGAGCAAGAGCTTCAGTGCCGAGAGCAACAAGCAGCTGGTCACCAACAGAAGGCCCAGGGGCCTAACCTAGATTCAAGTGCAGAAGGTTAGCAACAAGGAAAATCTCACACAAACTACATGCTGGTCAGATACTATCATCCAAGCCAACATACAGATCTACCAACAAACTGTGTGGGAGTTTTGTTTGTTTGTTTGTTTTTGATTTTCATGGATTCTGAATGTTTCTGAGCTGGGGTGGATGAGGAGAAGATGTAAGAGACAAAAGAAGTGTATTCCTCACTTCTTGATATAAGCCAATATCAGGAAATTAGTAAGAACGATCACACCTCTGACAGCGGGTCACTTTTGTCATCTCTAGTCTTTCCTGTGGTTCCCTAATTTTCTACCACAAATGAGTAGCTTCTAATAAGTGAGAAGTGGGAAAAGACCCTTCATTATCTAAATTTACTTGATTCCTAGTGTGTCTCTGGACAGTGAGTTTGGAGAGGGGGCAATCTATTTGGTTCTGAGTTTCAGAAAACAAGACTTGAGATTTCAGAAAGCGATGGATTTATCTGAATCAACTCGCTTCCAAAGTTCTGAGAGGGAAAATTTGGATGACCAGAGGTCAAGTAGCAACAGACACCTATATTGACCTTTGAATAAACAACGCTTTCCTACCCCTCTCCGCACATAAGGACCAAAAGTCAACCCGATGGGCAATTTTGCAATGTCTGTCTCTGAAAAGTTTGTTGTAACAAACTTTACACATTTTGGTTGCTTCTTAAGGTAAGGAAGTTTCTGAGGTGAGTCGTAGAAACAAAGAAATGGGGGACATCGCAAGTGATGTAGGTTTCTCTGTCAAATCCACACAATGGAAATACCTGAGAACAGTTATGGTTTAATCTGTGTTCTCTCAACTGCTTTGTCAATGATCTGAGGTCCACAGGCAAAATGTGTTAAGCAAAAATGAAGTATGATTTCTTGGCCTCAGCTCACGAAGTCTTCACTTGTGCTTTAGACAAATTAAATTAGAGAGAACAAAACCCTGGCCAAACCCATGGCTATTACAGACTCCCTATGCCAAGGAAGTAGAACTCATCAAGAACTTGAAGTACTGGAAGGGAAGGCTCATGGGGGTCAAATGAACACAGTATTGCTAATATCCCTCAAAAAAAAGATGCAACCAGAGAACCAAAATGGTTTCTAGAAAAGTGAAAGGGGAGATCAGACCCCTTGGCGAAGTTCTTCTCTTTCTTTAATATCTTCTAAATATATTTGAACTTCGTTTCCTGCTTGGACTCACTGAATCTCCCCTGATCTATTCCCCAGATGTGAGTTAAACTTGGAGACACAACGCAGGACTGCGTGGTTCTGACCCACGTGCTGGGCTCACGAGCACCCCCGATGATTCCCACGGCACTGACGTCATTCACTGTCAGTGCTGCCCACGGCCCTCCCGGCAAAGAGCCACGTGACTCAGCAAACAGTGACCCCTGACTCAGTCACTGTGGGAGGAGAGCGTCATCCACGTCTGTGTGAGAGAAAGATCCCAAATGGCCTGTGCAGACTGCTGGGACTTGCCAAACAGCTCCTCCTCACAGGTTAATTCTCTTGTCCTCCCTTATTGTGCTTAAACATGGCATAATTTGTCACATGTCAAAAAAAAAAAAAACACTGGCTGACTTACCTGGGCTCAGCACTCCACATTCCAAATCTCAAATCTAAGTAGACGTGTTTACAAGTGAGCAAGGCGTGTGGAAGAACAGAGGCAGGGGGGAGTTGCCAGGGCTGAACAGTAACTTGCACTGAAACACACAAACGCTTCTGAAATTCTGATTTTAAAATAACAAGGGTCCCCACTTGTTGAAACCTAATGTTTATGCATGCACAACAGCCCCAAGGAAACATACTGTCCTTCCCATTTTAGAGATGAGAAAATCAAGAGCAGAAAGTTAGGTTAAGTTGCCCCAAATCTCACAGTTAGAAAATGATGGAGCTGTTTTCAAACTAAGTTGACTCTCTGCTCTTCCAATCTCTAAACTCTAACAGAAATATTAAGCTACAGGTGTTAAATAAGTTTGGATAGAAAAAAATGTAAAGAAATTTAGAGAATGGTTTGATCCAAGATATTCTAAGTCAGTTGTCTCATCATCATGATGTTATTCATGCTACTGTTGACAACTCAACCTAACTTCCTTCATACAGAGGAATATCAAACACTGGGTGCTCTGCTTTCTTCTTAAATAACTTCCTTCCAGCTTCCCTTACACTTCTTCCTCTCAGTTCACTGCTTGTGAGCCAACAAGGTCTCCCCAGGACCGCATCAGTACAAGATTGCCTCTACCTCCCTGCTCTCCTAACCCGGCAGGCTCTCCTCTATCCCTCAGAATCCACCCACCTGAGCCCGTGGAACCCTGTGCTTAGCTGTGAAACTGCCACCTTCGTCAGCACCCGAGACTTCATCCTCTCAGCCCGCCCTTCAAGGCAGCCCCACCAACTCCCAATCCTGGCCTCCTGAATCAAAAAACACAACTGGGGAAGGGCCCATAACCCCTGACTTGGCCCACTCCAGGCTAAAAACGGGCTCCACACAGTTTGACCTTGGCACATGCTTAGTAATCCTGCTATTTGCCCCTCATCCACCCACTGGCTCCTTTTCTCAATATAACTACTACAGACCTTTTCATCTGCAGGCCTTAGGACCCACATCCCAGCCAAATGCCCATCTCTTTCTTCACCAAGAGTGCCCATCTCCTTCTTCACCAAGAGTCGGATATCTCTGAAAGTCAGCCTTGCTCTTGAGCTCCGCTTCACCTGCCAGAAACCCTTTCTTCTGCCTGCTTCCCCTCCTCTTCCCTCTCCTAAGGCCACGGCCCTTCAACACTCCTCTATCTATCCTCCCCTAAAGTCTTAAAGCATGTCTTGGTTGTACCTCTTATCTGACTTGCGAGGTAGAGTTGCCAAGTACTTCTTATCTTTCTGCCTTTGAATCATCTTTTAATATTTTTAATTGCACAAACAAGAGTCTGACTTATCTTTCTGTGTGCACATATCCTGTCTACCCCACTGGATTGGGTGTCCTCCAACGCTCCGTCCTTTCCCATCTGCTCACCTCCCTCTCTAATGACTCCCCCGGAGAGAGCTCATCCACTTGTGAAACACCGTGTGTGCTGCACATGTTCATGCCACCAAGCCCCTGCTCAGACGACCTGGCCTGAGGGTCCTCTCCTTTTCTTATCATTCTAAACCCACACTCTTTTCTCAGGCCACTTTAAATTCCACTGAAGCTTTTTTCAGCAAACACAGGTCCATGGTTATCTACTTATTCTCTGAATTCCTATAGCACTCCTGACTATACACATTGTAATGCTTATGAATAGTCTTGCTTTACTGTGTCTATGAAAAATGAAAATGAAAGTTACTCAGTTGTATCTGACTCTTTGCCATCCCATGGACTATACAGTCCATGAACTTCTCCAGGCCAGAATACTGGAGTGGGTGGCCTTTCCCTTCTCCAGGCAATCTTCCCAACCCAGGGATCAAACCCAGGTCTCCCGCATTGCAGGTGGATTCCTTACCAGCTGAGCCACAAGGGAAGCCCAAGAATACTGGAGTGGGTAGCCTATCCCTCCTCCAGCGGATCTTCCTGACCCAGGAATCAAACTGGGGTCTCCCACATTGCAGGTGGATTCTTTACCAGCTAAGCCACAAGGGAAGCCCATGTCTATGCGAGTGTAGCTTCTATTTCCCTAAATACATTGGGAGCTTCCTGAGGACAGTAACCAAGTCTTTGGTTTCAGATTCCCCATGAATATCCAGCACAGTGCTACATACTCTGAGGGTACTTATCAATATCCTCATACCCACATACATCCTATATTTCAAAAATTAAAATGTAGCTCAGATTTCTTGTTTCAAATACGGCACAGTAAACTAAGGCTGCAGTAGCTCTAAACTACTTTTCATTGGAAAAGACCTTAATACTGGGAAAGATGGAGGGCAGGAGGAGAAGTGGGTGACAGAGGATGTGATGGGTGGATGGCATTATTGACTCAGTGGACATGAGTCTGAGCAAACTCCAGGAGATAGTGGAGGACAGGGAAGCCTGGTGTGCTGCAGTCCATGGGGTAGCAAAGAATTGGACACAACTTAGCAACTGAACAACAACAGCTCTAAACTAAGCAAAATCTGAAGCCAAAACTGAGCAAAATCTTAGCCCTTGAAGTTAGAAGTTTTATGTGCTTAATGCTGTCCTTTCACAGGGCACCACGTTTAGTGACACTGCAGACGGCACCCAGCTTCACAGGGTTGTCGTGCTTAGTTATTTGAGCCCCAAAATACAACGCCTTGAAAGAGTCTGTCTGAATCAAGAATTCAGCCCTCATTTGCCCAAGTGGAAAGTTGCATGTAGCCAAGCAAAGCTGACCTGATGAAAGCCAGTGTGTTCAGTTTCCTTTTCAATCAGCAACCATAATTGCCACTAGTGTTCAACATGGCACGAACCACAACCTGTGTTCTGGGGCCAAGATCAGTGGCCAGCTCAGCACCTTCTGAAGCCTGGGTGGCTGAAATCCAAGGCAAACAAGACTGGACAGATGAGCCATGGCAGTGAGAACTGTAATGTGCCACTGTGACCCAGGGAGTTTCCCCACAATCTGTCAGGGCAGGGTGTACCCTGTAATGTGCTAGATTTCGGGTTGATTCAGCCTTGCACCCTGGGAAGGTGGGTCTCCATTAATTGCTAATGTGAAGAAATTCTCTTGTCTCTTCCTGGCCTGAAAATGTTGTTCAGTTCAGCTCAGTTCAGTCGCTCAGTAGTGTCTGACTCTTTGTGACCCCATGAATCGCAGCACGCCAGGCCTCCCTGTCCATCACAAACTCCCGGAGTTTACACAGACTCATGTCCATCAAGTCGGTGATGCCATCCAGCCATCTCATCCTCTGTCGTCCCCTTCTCCTCCTGCCCTCAATCCTTCCCAGCATCAGGGTCTTTTCCAATGAGTCAACTCTTCACATGAGGCGGCCAAAGTATTGGAGTTTCAGCTTCAACATCAGTCCTTCCAATAAACACCCAGGACTGATCTCCTTTAGGATGGACTGGTTGGATCTCCTTGCAGTCCAAGGGACTCTCAAGAGTCTTCTCCAACACCACAGTTCAAAAGCATCAATTTTTCAGCACTCAGCTTTCTTCACAGTCCAACTCTCACATCCATACATGACCACTGGAAAAACCATAGCCTTGACTAGACGGACCTTTGTTGGCAAAGTAATGTCTCTACTTTTTAATATGCTATCTAGGTTGCTCATAACTTTCCTTCCAAGGAGTACATGTCTTTTAATTTCATGGCTGCAATCACCATCTGCAGTGATTTTGGAGCCCAAAAAAATAAGTCTGACAATGTTTCCACTGTTTCCCCATCTATTTCCCATGAAGTGATGGGACCAGATGCCATGATTTTAGTCTTATGAATGTTGAGTTTTAAGCCAACTTTTTCACTCTCCTCTTTCACTTTCATCAAGAGGCTTTTTAGTTCCTCTTCACTTTCTGCCATAAGTGTGGTGTCATCTGCATATCTGAGGTTATTGATATCGCTGCTGGCAATCTTGATTCCAGCTTGTGCTTTTTCCAGCCCAGTGTTTCTCATGATGTACTCTGCGTATAAGTTAAATAAGCACGGTGACCATATACAGCCTTGACATACCCCTTTTCCTATTTGGAACCAGTCTGTTGTTCCATGTCCAGTTCTAACTGTTGCTTCCTGACCTGCATATGGGTTTCTCAAGAGGCAGGTCAGGTGGTCTGGTATTCCCATCTCTTTCAGAATTTTCCACAGCTTATTGTGATCCACACAATCAAAGGCTTTGGCATAGTCAATAAAGCAGAAGTAGATGTTTTTCTGGAACTCTCTTGCTTTTTTGATGATCCAGCGGATGTTGGCAATTTGATCTCTGGTTCCTCTGCCTTTTCTAAAACCAGCTTGAACATCTGGAAGTTCACAGTTCACATATTGCTGAAGCCTGGCTTGGAGAATTTTGAGCATTATGTTACTAGTGTGTGAGATGAGTGCAATGGTGTACTCTTTGGGATTGAGCATTCTTTGGGATTGCCTTTCTTTGGGATTGGAATGAAAACTGACCATTTCCAGTCCTGTGGCCACTGCTGAGTTTTCCAAATTTGCTGGCATATTGAGGGCAGCACTTTCACAGCATCATCTTTCACAATTTGAAATAGCTCAACTGGAATTCCATCACCTCCCCTAGCTTTGTTCATAGTGATGCTTTGCCCTCTTGAATTAAGAAGCGAAGTGAAAGCCAAAGTATTAATCACTCAGTTGTGTCCAACTCTCTGTGACCCCACGGCCTGTAGCTCCTCAAGCTCCCCACTAAGAACTAGGCCTCACCTTAGGAGCGAAGTGCAGCAAGCCCCTCAGCAGACCCAGCCTTGAGGAGACAATTCTGTACACAGATGATAAGAGGCCAGCAGCCAACATTCTCAGGCTCTTCTGTTATGAATTAAAGTCCACAGGAGCTGGAAACCACTTAGAGTGTTCCATAGAATTATCAGGATGGTATTCTAGGAAGGGAGCCCCTCAACATCTATTAGTTCAAAAGCCAGAGTGGAGAGGGAACGTAGAGGGGAGATACCATAGACTCAGCGGACCGCAGGTGATGAGATACCATAACTCACATTTTGTTCATTGTTTTTCGTTTTGTTTTTTTCCACGTCAAACGATGGCAATTGGTAGAAAAGAGAGAAGAAATATAACTTACTCTTCACAAGTACGTACACCCAAGCCCATGCACAGTGGGGCTACAGACACTGCTAGTTCCGCCCCCCTCCCCCTCACACACAGCAATGGAGAAAGCACTTATTCATTTTCCTATGATGTCAGCATCCTCTTTATGATCCTCCCCGAGGCATGAGGATGGAGTCACCTGTGCCTGGGGCACCTTTGGAGATTCTAGAACTCCAATCACTCATCCACTGGACCAATATTTATCAAGCATTTACTCTGTGTAAGGCCTGTGCTCTGAAGTCTGGGATATGTAGTCACTAAAGAAGGAAAAGTCTGTGCCCTCCTGGGTCCTATATTCTAGTCAAGAGGAGAGAGGCAATTGACAAACAAGTCAATATAGAAACTATTAATATCAACTGATGCTTTGGGGGGAACAAGGCAAATGAAGAAAGATGGGGATTTCCCAGGGGTGGTCGTCTGTGACCCATATGGGGTAGTCAGGGCAGGTCTCACTGAGGAGGTGACATTTCACAGAGACTCTGGGGGTGGGCGGAGATGAAGAAGCCATGCAGAATCACAGGGAGAGTTTTTTTTTTAGGCAAAGCGATCCTGAGGCTACAGAAGGGTTGGCGTGTTTGCAGAAGAGCGTGGGCCACAGGGGCCAGAGAACGAAACAGGCCGGCAGTGAAAGGAGAGGAGACGGGAGTGGGCAGGAGCCAGCTCACCCAGCCCCTCAGCAGGCATGTTCAGGACCTGAGCTTGGACTCAGCGTATCAGTCGGGGCCTAGCTGGGAGACAGAAGCCATACTGGTTTGCTTATTTATTTAATTGGAGGCTAGTTACTTTACAATATTGTAGTGGTCTTTGCCATACACTGACATGAATCAGCCACGGGTGCACATGTGTCCCCATCCTGAGCCCCCTCCCACCTCCCGCCCCATCCCAACCCTCAGGGTCATCCCAGTGCACCAGCCCTGAGCGCCCTGTCTCATGCATCGAACCTGGACTGGCGATCTATTTCACATATCATACCGGTTATTTTAGCAAATATTAATTAGAGGTAGAGTCATTTACCAGGTAACTGAAAGGGGAAAGGACCGCAAGTCCAGGAAGATGTCTCCACCCCCAGGGCTGGGCAAGTGAAGGTGAGCTATGAAAACCTGGAAGCTCCAGGCCCCTGCAGAGGCGGCGTGGCCACTGGCTCTGATGTCCCTGAGGAGGCACAGCCAGGTCGGTTCCTGAGGGCGAGACGAGCGCAAAGCGGACTCAACTGCTGCTACGGGAAGGAACTGCCTCTGCCAGGCTGAGGCAACCGGGCTGGGGTACTGCTCACAGGAGACGCAAGCTAACCGGAAACCTACAGAGAGCCCAACAGGAGGGAGCGAGTCCCTTCTCCCTTCTCCTGGGTGCCGTCTCCCTCGAGCACCTCCTGCTGACCTAGCCCGACAGGGAGCCAGTTGACCAGCCTTGGCAACATGAAGTCAAGTGCAGAAGGATGGGTTCAGGGCTGAGGGGCAGGAACTTAATAACTGTTAGTGTTAGTTGCTCATTCATGTCAGACTCTTTGTTAACTGACAGATTCCTCTGTCCATGGGGATTCTCCAGGCAAGAATACTGGAGTGGGTAACCATTCCCTTCTCCAAGGGATCTTCCCAACCCAGAGATCAAACCCTGGTCTTCTGCACTGCAGGCAGATTCTTTACCATCTGAGCCACCAGGGGAGGGAATGGCTACCCACTCCAGTGTTCTTGCCTGGAGAATTCCAGGGACAGAGGAGCCTGGGTGGGCTACAGTCCATAGAGTCCCATAGAGTCAGACATGACCAAGCAACATTTTTTACTTACTTTTTCACTTTTACTTTCAACTTAATAACTGACAACCTGAATGGGACAGGAAGGCACCGAAGGATTTGAGCAAAGGGTGACAGAGGCTGACTCACTCTGAGGTGGGTGATAAGGACAGACAGTGGGAGGGCGGGGACGGTGGAGGGGGGCAGAGGCAGCTGGATTCGGGATATTGTTAGTCCCGATGGATTTGCCGATGACGCGCATGTGGGCTGGGAGAGAAGCAGAGGCGTCAGGGTGACGCCCGCGTTCTGGCCTGAGTCACTGAGAGACGCATCTACGGAGAGAGGAGGCCGAGCAGGAGCACGCTTTGGAAAAGGGAGGGTGACAGGGGGCTCTGCTTGGGGCAGGCTAGCTTTGAGGTGAGTGCTAGAAATCCAGAGATGATGTGGAGGGGCCATCGGATACCCGAGCCTGGAGCTCAGGGGAGGGTCTAGGTTAGAGGTGTAGGAGTGAGAGTCACCCACGGTATGGATGGATTTCAGAGCCATGTGGCCAGACGAGGTGCTCCCCAGGTGGCGCCCGTGGTAAAGAAACCTGCCTGCCAACGCAGGAGACGTGAGAGACATAGGTTCAATCCCTGAGTGGGGAAGATCCCCTGGAGGAGGGCATGGCAACCCACTCCAGTATTCTTGCCTGGAGAATCCCTTGGAGAGAGGAGCCTGGTGGGTTACAGTCCATAGGGTCACAAAGAGTCAGACATGACTGAAGCGACTTAGTATGCACACAGCATGAAGCTAGATGAGATCACCAGCGATGTGTCAGCATGGCTCAGGATGCACACGAAGGCTAGAAATAGGATTTGGAGTCAGGATGACGTAGACTTGAACCCAACTCCATCACCACTCATATTCCTGGGCAGCTCTCCGTCGAAGCCTGGATTCCCTCACCTGTAACATGAGATGAGAGCGCATCGGTCCTATGTGAGGATCCAACGCAGTAAAGTGAGGGAAGCCCTTACCGGTGTCTGACATGAATCCCAAGCTGGAAGAGGTGGGAGCAGTCGACCTTGTCCCCCTCAGTGAGAAAACTAAGGACAGAGGAGGGCAGGAGGGACTTGAGCGCCTCCTGATGTGCGTGGGCACGAAGGTGGAGGAACAGCTCCTCATACTTGTGAACGACTGGCCAGGACGACCATCGGATAGGAACAGGAAGGGAAGACAGAGTCACAGAAAGATGCTCTTTAAAAAAAAAAAATAGCAAGCCTGTAAAATGCCAAAACTGAGTTTGCAGGCCGAGAGCAACAGAGAAACAGAATCCTTGCCACTGGATGAACTATTGAGACGTCAGCGTGTGCCTGTCGTCAGCCGGGTGAGCTGCAGTTGAGTCAGGCTGAGCTCCGCATCACGACTCTCAGCCCCCACACACCAGGCACTGCACGCTCCGGAACTGCCTGGGAACGGAGCCCCGACCTCCCGCTAATTGCTCACCTCTCATTAAGCATGCTCGCATGAGACAGGCGTTTCTTTCCAAGAGCTCAACTGCAGGGTTATGTAAGGCTCTACTGAATTCCTGGCCCGAGAACCGTGACCAGCTGCTTACACAGGGTGCTCCCCTCCTAGGGGCTAGGTCAATTCAGGAAACCAAACAGGAGATGACAAAGCTCAGAAAACGCAGCAGTGGTGGAGTGAAAGAGGCTGTCTGTCCTCAGGGGCTGCTTTCCTCAAGTGCAGTGAGCACCCTGCTTGCAGGACCCCTGGTGGGAAATCAGAGGTCCCCCTGCCCCATCCACCCCCCACCCTCCTGCCAAGGTGTGACAGACCTTTTAACAAAGTCTCTCCACGGTCACCGTGTCTGATATCAACGCTACATGGTTCTACTTATGACAGCCTTTTCCCACACAAGTTCCCAACACTTTCACAATGTAAAAAACTCAACCGTCCAGGGATGATATTCCAAACAGCTGTTCCTGGATGCTAGAGCAGACCCATCTGGAACCGTGATTCTCGACCTCAGCTGCAAGTGGAGTCTCCAGGGGAGACTTTGAAGTGGTGATGCCTCGGCTCCACCCAGGCCGATTGTTATGGGATGCCTGCCCCACAGATTCACATGTTGAAGTCCTAAACCCCAGTCCCTCAGAGTGCAACTCGTGTGAGATGGGGACTTTAAAACATGACCAAGGTAAAATGAGGTCACCAGGATGGGCCCTTGTCCAGTACTACTGGTGTCATTATAAGAAGAGGAGATCAAGGCACAGACATGGACAGACAGGGATGACCACATGGAGAAGCAGGAAGAAGACGGCCGTTTGCAAGTCCAGGAGAGAGGCCTCAGGAGAAACCCAGGCTGCCAGCACTTTGATCTTGGACTTCTAGCCTGCAGAACCGTGAGTCGATAAATCCTTGTTGTTTAAGACATCCAGTCTGTGGAACTTTGCTACAACAGCCCCAGGAAACTAACATACCAATTGAGTCAGCATCTCTGGGAAGGGGGCCCGAACGTCAGTATTTCAAGTTCTTCAAGTGTTTTGACTGTGCCTTTGTATTTTAGAATTTGCTGTTCTAGACTATAAATCCCCTCCAGTCTGCTAAAACCAATGACCCTTAAGATCGTTTCACTAAGACTGTATCATGCATGATACTTGGTATAGTTTCCTTCCCTCCTTCCCATCAGTCCTTCCTTGACAACAATCAACAGGACAGATCACAGCCTTCATCTCAGGCTCAAGCTCAGCATAAAAAAAGTGCCGCCTAAAATCCTCCTGTTAAAATTGGAACCGCTGGGTGGTTCCTAAAGTGTTAGTTGCTCAGTTCTGTCTGACTCTTTGTGACCCCATGGACTGTAGCTCTCTGCCCATGGAGTTCTACAGGCAAGAATACTGGAGTTGGTAGCCATTCCCTTCTCCAGGGGATCTTCCTGACCCAGGGATCAAACCCAGGTCTCCCTCCTTGCAGGCAGATTCTTTACCATCTGAACCACCAGGAAAGCCCAGGAGGCTCCTTTATTTCTAATAAAGCCAAGGACCTAGAAAGGGGCTCTAACCTGGCCCAAGACTCCAAGTGAGAGGCAAGGCTGCTTCAAAGGCAAACAGGGAAAGACGAGGCAAGTACCATCTCTCTTTGGGGAATGCTGCTGCTGAACAGAACGTCTTTTTTCTTTTTTGTCAACAGCAACGTTGTCCGAGGAATGGTCAAATGGTCACCATAGAGCTGGAGACAGACCTGTGTGATTGGCCAGGCTTCATTTTTCCGCCCCTGGTCACCGCACTTCTGTAAATAACGATCCCAAGAGGGACTGGAGAGCACGAAAACCTTCTTGCCTGCCCTGCGCCTCTGTGTGTCTGCCTGTAACACAGACCCAGGGATCCGGACCTCAGAGCACCACTCGTGGGAAGGTGGACTGCCACGAGTTTTAACCCTCCTCCTTTTCAACAAAGGAACCTTATCCTCATGTGTTTCCCCGGCACGTCTGTGTCATCCCCTCCCCCTCTTTTTTTACTCTTTCCTGAAAGCTTCTATTATCAATCACTGCATGGGGTAAATTTTCAAATCAGCAGTCAGGGTTTTTAAGCCTCATGATTTTTATTGCAGTCAAAGGAGGCAGGTGACCAACACTGACGCTGTCTCCAAAATCCACCGGCAGCTTACTTCCTTAGTGTTCATTCCTTCATTCTCATGACCTTAGCAAGGCTGGGAATTTCCTCTCATCCAGCCATTTGGACCTTGGTGTCTGACTCATCTCATGCCCAGACCCTGCCTTTCACATGACAGCCAGAGTTTAAGGAAACCTTCCTATAACCTCAAAGCCACCCCGTTTTAGGTCACTGAATGTCCAAATTCTTCCCTGCAAGTTCAGGCAATTCAGGGGGGCAGCCTCACTGCTTGTGATCCCCACACTTGCACATACTGCTTCTGGGCTGCATCCTATTGAGCCCTCTATTCAATCCCACTCCTACAAAACAATAAGTACCAAAGAGAGGGGAGCAGAGGGAAGGTCTATTATCAGGCACAAATGAAGAATCCATGATGTGTTCTCAAATCCCTCTTGGCAACTCCACCGTCTGGGTGCAGATGGCAGGGTTGCTTGCTGCTATTCAGTTGCTCAGTTGTGTCCGACTCTCTGTGATACCATGGCCTGCAGCACGCCAGGCTTCCCTGTCCATCACCAACTCCCAGAGCTTGGTCAAACCCATGTCCATCGAGTCAGTGATGCCATCCAACCATCTCATCCTCTGTCATCCCCTTCTCCTCCTGCCTTCAATCTTTCCCAGCATCAGTCTTTTCAAAGGAGTTGGCTCATTGCATCAGGTGGCCAAAGTATTGGAGTTTCAGCTTCAGTATCAGTCCTTCCAATGAACATTCAGGATTGATTTCCTTTAGGACTGACAGGTTTGATCTCTTTGCCGTCCAAGGGACTGTTTGACCTGGGGGTTCAGAACCCCACGAACAGTATGAAAGGACAAAAAGATATGGCAGGTTTGGGGGCGGGGGGGGGTGTTCCTCTCTCTCTGCCCTCCTCTGGCCCAGCATCCAGCTCTCTCCAGGATTTCCCCCAGAAACTTGAATCTTCCTCCCTCCACTCTGTAGAGGAGCTGAGGCAAAGCCTGTAGACAAAGCTCAGCACAAAGGTCTCCCTCGTACAACAGCCCAGGGCCGGTCTGTGATGAAGGAGCACCCCCTTGGGCAGTTCTTATGTAAAGGCCGCCTCCACCACCCAGGATCCTGCCTTCACCATCCTCTGACTGAGGGGCACCCCCGGGTCAAACAGAAGCTCTGCCCAGAGGGAACTGGTGCCGGGCCGTGACCCATCTGGTCACATTAGGTCCCCCAGGAAGCTGGGTCGCGGGGCTCAGTCACAGCCGAGGCGGGCTGCCACTGAAGGAGCTCGGGGAGCAGCAAGCCAGCCTGGAGGCATGCCCGGGAGAGGTGGCAGGCAGACGCCAAGGAAGCCTCGAGGGCTGAGGAAGAAAACCTGCGAGGAGTGGAAGGAGACACAGGAGAGGCCGCAGTCGGGAGCAGAAACCAAAGCAGGAAGGGAGAGAGCTGGCCGTGCGAGACCAGGCCAGGTGCTTTGGGACGAAAGCGGCACCCCTCTCCCTGCCATTCGCTGACTCCACGTGCTGGGCTCGCTTCCTTCCCCGGGGTGAGCAGGCAATAAATCCTCATCTCTTCGGCACCCCAAGGGCATCTCTGCCCCTTAGAACCTAAACCCGGGCATCCGGGGCCCCTGCTCTGCACAAAATAAGCACTCACTCCCCGTCTGCCCACCCCCGCCCCGCCCTGGGAGCAGGCTCTGCTTCCAGGTCAGATACACAGCCTGAATTCACAGCCTCCAGTACAGAGCTGCCTCTCAGAGTTTGGTTTCCTTCCATTCAGCCCTCCACACTGTGCCTGGGGTGCGACCCTAATTTCCTACGATTCCTTATATGCCATGAGGCGAAAATAAACACTGTATAAAAATACATTCCCAAATATAAGACCTTCAACCTTCCTCCTCCAGGTTGACAAGCAAACTGCAAGGGGTAGTTTAAACTAGAATATCACCTGGTGCCCATGGAAGGAAAGCTGTAGGAATACAAGCCGCGATTCCTTCACCCTCACACTTGGGGAGCTGTCCCATCACTGCAGCAGCAAACTGGAGACGTGGGGGACACCTGGGGTCTCCGATGTGAGGATGAACTCTAGGATGAGCAAGCTGTCCTTACCTCAAGTACAAAAACTAGGAGTTTTCTGTGTGTGTGTGTGTGTGTGAGTCACTCAGTCGTGTCCAACTCTTTGCAACCCCATGAACTGTAGCCCGCCAGGCTCCTCAGTTCATGGGATTCTCCAGGCAAGAATACTAGAGTGGGTAGCCATGCCCTCCTCCAGGGGATCTTCCCAGCCCAGGGCTCGAACCCAGATCTCCTGCATTGCAGGCAGATTCTTTACCACTGAGCCACCAGGGAAGCCCCAGGAGTTTTCTACTTCTACTAAGGCCGTTCTCCACACACAAAAAAATCTATGGAGGAGTTGATTTTGCAAAACTCAGAAAGGGAGAAAATGGATCAACAAAAGCTACATAGGAAGATCGAGAAACCCTACTGCCTACAAGGGTGACCCTTACTACAGAATGGGCTGATGCCAAAGAATCAGGGCCACCCTTTTGCCTTCAGTCAGAAATGTATCAAAGGAACAGACTTCAGCTGTTTTTTTTTTTTTCTAAAAGAGACCTTTCTTCTCTGTTTTCTTGAAAATTTATGACTTGATAGCCGATGTGTGTATATAGTTTATGTAGGTTCATGCCACACGTCATTTATATACATAATAATAATAATCTTGATTGAGTCTCAGCTTGAGAAATTCAGATTATGGTGGGATTAAAGTATGTAGACACATTCTCCACCATCACTCTCCTTCCTTCCTCCACATTAACTAGAGAGGTCCAGTGGCCAGTCTCCAATGGAAACCAACCCCATCCTCCTAAGGTGAGTTGTGGAGACGCAGCCTCTCACAGAACTCTGTGTTTCTTCTGACCAGCTCTCCACCCAGATGATGAGGGTTATGTTATAATAACAGTAAGATGATATTGTTCACATCAATACGGCCCCACAGGCATGCCTGCAGGCCAGATGGACACCACCCCTTCCTCTCCCAATCAGGGAAGGATGTTAGAACACAGGAATCTAAAGGGCAGTATTTTTAAGGGGACTCAATCTAAAATGCATTGCAATTTATCAAGAGAGTAAGTTACTCAAAACTTTGATATTTCAACAACTATTAGTTAACATATTCCTTCCCACATCCTGTGTGAACACTGTGGGCTGAGGACACCGACTTCTCGGACTCCAAAGCTGCCTCCTGCGAGAACTGCTGGCATCTGACTACAGAGCAAAGAGAATAAATGCTACTATTACCTGATCCATGGAAGATCCCAGCACTTTAGAGGGAATCAAGACACCTGTCCCTTTCTCAGAACACATTCACAAAAACAGTATACTCTCCAATGATGATAGCAAGTGTAGGATTTCCCAATAAAGGATCTATCACCCTTGAAACAAAGGAAGTAAGATAAAGCATGACAGCCCTTATCATCATTAAGGACAATGTTTATTTTATGCGGTCTTGTATACTTCCTGGGCTTCCCCGGTGGCTCAGCAGTAAAGAATTCACCTGCAACATGGGAGACACGGGTTCGATCCCTGGGTTGGGAAGATACCCTGGAGGAGGAAATGGCAACCCACTTCAGTATACTTGCCTGAAGAATCCCATGGACAGAGGGGCCTAGTGGGCTACAGTCCATGGGGTTGCAAAGAGTCAGATTTGATCTAGCAACTAAACAACAAGAACAACAAAAACTTCCTAATCCCCTTAAAATAAACATCCATTACCTTTTTAACTGCTTAACATGTTATGTAAAAAACAAAAATATTTTTAGCTGTAGGAATGGAAGCTCATGTGATTCGAGGAGCTTCTACAGGGCAAGGAGAAGAGGGGGCATTTAAAAATATCTCCAAAGGAGGGGGCAAAAGATCAATCACTTTTTACAAAAAGATTTTTTGACTGCCTCCCAGTGTGATGGATATTAAAACAACACTCCCAGCTCTCAACAAACAAAAGATACCTCCTTCTAAGTGTCTACAACACGAGACATGACCTGAAGGACCCACTATTTCAATACACGTGTATAAGTCACCTACGGCTGAGCTCCTATGAGTGAAACGCCCAAGCTTCTAGAAAAAACATGTCCCAGTATTGGCAATGAAAGCTAATCAAAGGTACATATGCCACTAACCAACACCAAAACCTGTCTGGTCACTGAGAAAACAAAGGCTCAGGCTATTTCCTCCCCACTGTCTGGGCAGGCAATCAGGTGATTAAGATGCCAACAATCCTAAGGACCACTGAATGCCTTTTCCATATAACTCACCATTTCTTGTGCTAAAGGATGTGAGCTTTGAGGTTGGGTGGTAGCTAGGTAGAGAGAGGAGGGTAGCAGGAAATGGGGGTACAGTTACATGGAGGCATGTGATCACTATAGGAAGAAGAATAAGAATCAAGAGAAAGAAAAAAGGAGGCTAGAGATAAAAATGAAGACAAGAGCAGCATTCCTCATTACCAACACTGGGAAGATGATCTAGGTCTGCCCTTCAAATTCATCAAGAGCAGGAATGGTCACTCACAAAAGTCAAAGGACAGGGGAGGCCCCAGGGTGACAAAGACTTTGTAATGAAAGAAAACACACCGGGGGAACCTAGTTTACAGACATTTGTGCAACAGAGTTGGGGGGGAACCTCCACAATCTCACAGTCTTAGTCCTGTCAAATGACAAATACCTCTTTTATGTGAGTATCAAACGGTATCGGAGGCAGTACCATAAGCAAGACTTCAATGGCATTGATTTTGCATGTTCGTAGAGTTGCTTCTAAAGAGGAACTCCCTTGACGGCTGGAGAGTTTCTTCACCTGAAAACTGCGATTGTGCAGCTCACTTAGCCACCACGTACAGGCCAACAGGAACAAACTCATCCAGCCCTTCTGACAGCATCAGGCTAACACTTCAATTACCTGATAACTGCGGCCATGTTTTCCTGGCTGAGCAGGAAAACTTCAAAAGAGCTTTACCTTTTTTCCTCTCCAGCTTCCGCTAACCTTCCACCTCCTTCTGTTTTCACGGCTGAGTCTCCACAGTAAGGTTGTAACCGACACGTAGACAGAATACAAAAAGAGTCCAGACCTAAATTCAAATCCTGCTTCCACTGTTTACCAGTGGCATGACCCTTGTCAGGACTTGCCTAGATGCTAATGAACTTCAATTTTCTCATCTGTAAAATACAAGTTACAGTGAGAAATCAACTAAGAACTCTTTGGAACACAAAATTACTGTGGTGATTCATTGTAATGCCATTAATTAGAAGAAAATAAGCATTCAGCTTTACTCTAAAACCTAAAAGGAAAAGTACATTTCTTCTCACCTATAATGCTCACTACTTGAGCAAGTTATACATAGCCAATCTATCTTTGGTTTTAAGTAAAAATAGTCTGCTCCAATTATCCTGAAAATGTCTCAAGGGAAAATTATTGTTTAATCTGATAATATCATCCTCCTAATATAAGCAAAACAAACAAACAAAAAACAAACAAATTTTCTATGTACAAGAAATAATTATAGGTGATTAACATGATGATAATGTTAATGATAAAGAAAAATATGGTATAGTCAACACCCCAAATTTACTTATAAGGGGCTTGGAGTTTTGTTCAGTCTAAAGATGGCAGCAGAGAATATTACAAATATCCCTGGGCTCCACTCTACTGTATACAAATTTCTTTCTACTAAAGCAACTGAAGCGCTTTCACTGCATTGGTTTGTTTGCCCCTCACTGCAATGTGAGCTCCTACAGATAAGATCTACATCTTGGCCATCTTTATATACCTGATATTTGGCACAGAGTGGACCAGGATCATGGATAGATGGTCAGTCCACCTGCACTGGCAGGGAAAATAAGATACAATCTTAAAACGAAAGCTATTTTGTAAGTTTACACTATACTTATATCAGTTAAGATTAAGCTCAGATGCAATTATCAAAATCCTAACAAAAATGGCTTAATCAAAAACAAATGCATATTTCTCTCTTACACAGAAGTCTAGGGGTAGTCTATCTACAGCTCCACCTTGCCAGGGACTCATGTGCCTTGAATCTCACTTACTTACTGTTCAGCTGTGTGTGGCTTCATTCCCAAGTTTACATCTTGGTCCAAGATGGCTCTGAAGTTCCACATGCTATACCTGCAATCCAGGTAGCAAGAAGGTAGAAGACAGGTGTGCATGGGTACTTGGGAAACAAAATGGATAACCTGTGTCAAAGAATGCAGAATGCAATTTTCTTCTAATATCCATTTCTTCCCTTTTAAATACTAGACTCTCAATTTTCACTCTAGCTAATTGCCATCCACAAAAAAACACTATATGCCCCAGCCTACCCTGCAGCTAAGTTTGGCCATACAATTAAGTTGTAGACCATAAGATATGAGCAGAAGAATTGTGTGGAATTTCTGGGAAGTTCCTCCTCTTTAAAAGGAAGACAGATATGATGGCTGGAGCCCTAGCAGCCATCTTGGACCATAAAGACAAAAGCTACATTCTAAGAACGGCAGGCTAATGAACTAGAAGAAACCTGAATATCTGAAATTCTCATAGAAGAACTGTACCAGCTATGGACTGCCAACTCTGAACATCTTTTATGTAAGACAGTAATAAATTTTATCTTTTCTATGCTACTATTATATTTGTTTCTCATTAAGCTGAATCTGGAAAAATAATTTTTTTTCCTCCCCATTCCTATCTACCAGTTTCCAGTATCATTTTCTCCACCAACAATGGCCATCACTGAATGTTCTTTCTTTATCTTAACCTTTCTCACAGGGAGTAGGAAATAAAGGACACATAGCTCATAACTTTTATTTTTGCAAACTATGAAGATTTTATAACAAAAGGAAATAAAACATGAATATCAACAATTCCCTGTACAACTGTTGTGAGATAAAATTAAAAGAATTCACCTCCAAAATTGCAGAAGCATTTCCCATTGCTACATAATATCTCTGGCCATGTTTGCAGTGTGTACCTGATAAGGAAGAGAACATATCTCTAGGTAAATGGTTCTTAATTAACTAACATACTTTAAAGTTGGCAGGAAAAAATAGTTATTGTTCTATATCAAACAGGTAGATCAAGACATCTTTGCCATCTGACCTAAAACTCATTTGAGCAAGATTATTTCATTTTATTTTATAAATCCCTATAGTAGAAATTTAAGTCATGTACATTATCAAAACAATGTTAGAAATAAGCTGCTGTACACATATCATGAATACTAAACATATTTTCCACACTTAACAGCTATCTTCGCTAAGATTCAATTGGAGTTATGCCTATTGCAATAACCTCAATTCTTATTTTATTTTGTCTATATTTAAAGGAGTTCAGTGCATCCCCAAGTATAAGATAAAGACATTTCTAAATTGACACCATGGAAAGATCAACATAAGTAAGTTTTACGAAGGTAGTGAATTGGTGCATGCTCAGTTGGTTCAGTCATGTCCAGCCCCACGGACTGTAGCCCACCAGGCTCCTCTGTCCATGGGATTCTCCAGGCAAGAATGCTGGAGTGGGCTGCCAAGCCCTCTTCCAGGGACTCTTCCCTACCCAGCGATGGAACCCACATCTCCTACATTGCAAGCAGATTCTTTACCTTTGAGTCACTGGTGAATCGGTAGCTTCTCTGAATCTTTCTGCAAGGTGATCTCTGACTGCAAATGATCATTACAGATCCTGTGGTGGAGGAGAAAGACTTGTGGACCTAGAGTTTACCTCAGTGATGTGAATTCTTGTCCTAATTCCATTTCCAACACGTAGTGTAAATTTGAACAAGTGTCTTAATCTCTTCAGCCTCTTTTCTGCTAAATGAAAATAATACCAACTTAATAATTTTGATGAGATTCAATAGCACGTTGAAGCAGTTTATAATGGTAAAGAGTTGCATAGATGTATTATCTGTATGTCTGTATTAGTTGGTAATGTTTGGGCTTTAAGTAGCAGAAACTAAATTGTGCCACCTCAGCTGTTTGTATGTGTGTCTATGCAGATAAGTGTGTGCTTAAAGTATACAGAATGTCCTGGGAGAAAAGGAAACAGTATTTATTACTACCATGACTGAGGGCTTTTTTCATGATAAAATGGGAAAGGGCCAAAGCAAAGGGATTTAGAAATAGCAAATACCTTATTTCTGTTCTTTCAGGGATAATAACAAGTTCCCATATCTACAGTCCTGAAGGTCCCCACCCACATGACCCATACAATGCCCACTTCAAATGCACATTAATGGTAGGCTGGCCCTGCAAGAGAGCAACGGGAGTTATGAAACAGAAACACTTAAAATCACTTGAAGAAGCCCCTGAATATTCAACATGAGGGTTTTCTGGCATTTGAGGCCAGCAGCACCTACGTTTCCGAGGACCACCTTTCTAGGCAGGCGGCACAGATGCTCCTGGAAAGCAGTGTGTGGCCTCCACACTTGTGTCAGCGGCTTCTCCTTCCCTCTGTCTTCTTCATGGTCTGTTCTATAAATACCCCTAACACTTTTAACTAAAGCCCCCTGGAAAATTTGGAGGTGATACGCTGAACAGGTGTTACACCTCTGAATAATACCTAGTAATCAAGGACCCCTTTGCCCTCCATTCTCCTACAAATAATGCAAACTCATTCATCACTGTGCAAAATAAGCTATTCCCGCTGTCTTCACTGGGAATCTTCACCGCAGTCTCCAGGGTCTACTGTGAATGGCCACGGCTGCAGCTTTTGCTGCCTTATTGGCTCTAAAGCCCCAGGACAGGCACCTAGAGAGCCCAGAGCACCACCCTAACAACAGCCACCACCTCGACCCACCTCCTTCTCCCCCAGGGTCACCCAGGACGCTGCTCAGGAGGAAACAGTTCAGGTGAGAGTGATGTCAGAACGGAGATACTGCCATCAAAAACTGAACAGCGGTTCCTCAGAAAATAAAAACAATACTATCAGATGATGTAGCAATTCTACTTTTGAGTTTATACCCCAAATGACTGAAAACAGGTCTTGAAATGATATTTGTATACCCATGCTCATGGCAGCACTATTACTATAGACAAAAGGTAGAAGAACTCAAGTGTCCATTGACAGATGAGTGGATAATCACAACATGGTTTATACATAAGTGGATATTATTCAGCCTGAAAAAGGCAGGACACTCTGGCACCTGCTGCATGGCTGAACCATAAGGACATATTGGTGAGTGGAAACGAGCCAGTCACAAGATGACAAATTCTGTGTGACTCTACTTGTATGAGGTACCTAGAGCAGTCAGCTCATAGGGACAGAAAGTAGAATGGCGGTTGCCAGGGGCTGAGGGAAGGCGGAGTAGGGGTTATTTAACGAATATAGAGCTTCAGTTTGCAAGATGAAAAGAGTTCTGGAGACGGTTTACAAAACTATCTGAATGTATTTAACACTACTGAGCCGTACACTTAAAGATGACTAAGATGGGACTTCCCTGGTGGTCCAGTGGTTAAACATCCACCTTGCAATGCCAGGGACACCAGTTCAATCCCTGATCTGGGAAGACGGCACAGCCATGGAGCAACTAGCCCGTGTGCTACGACTACTGAAGCCCGTGAGCCTAGAGCCTGAGCTCCACCACAAGAGAAGCCACCGCAATGAGAAGCCCATGCGCTGCAACAGAGGGTAGCCCCCACTTGCCACGACTAGAGAGAGCCCCCACGCAGTGAGGAAGACCCAGAGCAGTCAAAAATAATAAATAAATAATAAAAAATTTAATTTTGAAAAGTGGTTAAGATGGTACATATTATATGTATATTTTGCCATAGTGTTTTTGTTTTTTTTTAAAAAAAAGAGGCCAGAATCTTCTATATCCTCCCCGGAGGCATGAGTAGCATAAATCCAGCTCCGTAAAGCCCAACCTCAGAAGGCCAATCCATCTCACACTCAGATCCTGCCATGACCCAAATCCCTTCCAGCCAATTGGAACCTTTCCATCACTGAACTTCTTCTTTTTTTTTTTTTTCCATTTATTTTTATTAGTTGGAGGCTAATTACTTTACAGTATTGTAGTGGTTTTTGCCATACATTGACATGAATCAGCCATGGAGTTACATGTGTTCCCCATCCTGAACCCCCCTCCCACCGCCCTCCCCCCATCACTGAACTTCTATAGCCAGTTAACCAACGAAATCTCAGCCCCAAACTGTGTTGTAGAAGAACAGCTTCAGACGTAACGAGGTCCCCACATGGTAGAACTTCATGATGTACTGTTTCATGATCTGGGAACACACATGAGTGTGTTCCATCTGCAATACTTCATCAAGCTGTATCCTTAGGATTGTGCATTCTTCTTTGTGTAAGTATTCTCTTTATTTCTTTAAAGTTTTTAACAAAATTTCAGCCCTACTTTGTTACTGCTTGTTTTATTCACATGATCCTTGGTCTCTGGCAAGATGATGTATCCTTGAAGGCCTCACAAGAGCCTGGCAGAGCACAAGGCTTCTATTAAGAGCTTCAAATTTGCTTACTGATTTCATTGAAGTCTGAAGATCCCAGGTGTATCAGAGGGAAGAGGCAGGGCTTGAGGCAGTAGAATGGTTTTCCAAACTCCTTCAGCATCAGGGAAACAAAACCTTCCTGATCCCAAAGTTGCAGGTTAATAGAACAACCACAGCAATCCAAACAGGCTCATAGAGGGAAGCTGGCTGTGCTGATGATAACCCACACCTTAGAAAGGTAACAATTTTGATGAAGAAAAAGATACATACATACACACATATGTACACACACACACACCAAAAGTGCAGTGTCAGTATACTGAGTCTGACTCCAGCCTGCCCACAAGAAAAATCAACATTTTTCTGTTGTTAACTGATAGTACCTATATTGAGAAGTGGCTTAAACCAAAATAACTGAGCAAGTGGCAGGCTCTCCTGAACAACATGGTAAGTTCATGATGGCTGGTTCTCAAGGAGAGTCAGTTTGAGTGAGAGTTCCTTGATCTTTAAAATGCTGATGGCTACCATCTACTCCCAGAAACAGAAGGGCTGGCCCCAAAGAAGAAGACGGGCTAGATGCAAAGGACCCTGAAAGGGTAAGGTGGAGCCCCCAGAACCATTGGGAAGAAGGGGTCAGTTTGAGTCTCCAGTTGGAGTCCTCTGGACTCTAAGACGCCAAGTCTTAATGCATTCTCACGCACTGGGAGGTGGGTGGCGGGGCTGTTTTTCCGCTGTTTCTCTGGGTATTGCAGAGCAGCGTCCTGTCTGGCAGGGCTGGACTGTCATATCTAGCAAGCAGACCTGGCTCCAAGAGAAGCTGGGAGACTCCCCCAGGCTCTGCCCCTGCCCCTCTGTGCCTGGGCGGAGAGGAAGGAAGTGGGTGGAGGGACGCAGGGCGAGGCTTTGGTACCAGGGGCATGACTGAAGTCTGATGATGCCACCATGCGTCTGTGGGACTCGTGAGACAGACAGGTGTTCTCGTCATGGGGCAGGGAAGCCCCCCAAAGCTCATCAGGGAAAACGCGCATTTAGCATCCGGGTCAGTCTGAAGTGGAAGGGAGCCCGAGATGCCCTCAGCTCTCCTGTTTCTCTCTCTTTCTGGTTTTGTCTTGTTTGACAAATCAAACCGAATCCCAAAGGACAAGCATGGGAGGGGAGAAGAGGCCTCCTTCTCCCCGCAGATTTATGGCATTCTGGATGCAGCTTGCGTCTGTCAGGCCAAAATGGTGAGGGTGGGCTAATAGAGTAGAATTACAGCTTCCTATAATGGGGAAAGTTAAATAGACAAGCTCTCCTACCCCGAGGAGAACGAAGCAGAGGTCAGTGCTGCCGCCTTTGAACATGAATGGCCCCTTCCCCTCGGCTGCCTTTCACATGTGGCCCGGCAACAGTAGCAGGCAGATGCGACACAAAGCCAGACACACCTGATTAACCATGAATACGACAGCTGTCGCTTCCCCACCGCCGCCACTGCCCACACCCTGGCTCTTGCCGCTGAGTTTTTCCCCCTCCTTTCAGCCAGCGTGAGGAAATTAAACCTACCATTAAGACCCAAGTTAGTGGGAGGGTGTCGGCGGCGGCGGGGGCCTTTGTTTCTCTGCTCACAGACGTGTGATAGGTACCTTCTGATTTGTCCTTTCATCTGAGCAAGCGTGGGGGCCGCAGTCAGCTCGGGACCCAGAACCCAGGGACAGGCCCGCGGTGGGTGGGGTGGGCCGGGCTGACTCAAACGGGAGGGAGAAAGTGGACTGACTGAAAGCCCGTTGTGCACCTGAAAGTGAGTCTCTCTGCTCCCCGCCCCGCCCCACCTCTCCGTTTTATTCTCTTGCCTCCAGCAGCCAGAATTCCCTGCCTAAAAACACCCACCCTTAAAACAAGCTGACCATCAGGAATGTAGCGATAGGAAGTGGCGCTCAATGCAGCATTGTATTTCTGCGAGAACTTAACTTATTTTGCCCTACTGTGAGCTGACCTTAATACAGAAGAACCAGGGCAGGTGTCTGGGGTTTTTCCTTTTCCCCCTCTCTTAGGTAACCAAATCCTTGAGTTCCAGTTAACTTCCAAGACCTCAAGAATCAGGTACAGGAGGAAATCTAAGTGTTGAAAGGCAAATTTATTTCTAATGACATAAAGTATAGTGTGATTATGAGAGCTTCCAGAAACCTTTGCAATGGTAATTACAGCCTTGATTGTGAACCTTGAGTTTTCCTCGGGATTTTTTTTTTTTTTTTTTTTGGTCAAGCTTGGGTTAATCATTTGACTTCTGTAAGCTTGCATTTCTAGACCTTCAAAGGTTCTCTCCATTGTCAGAAAGTCCCTTAAGTATTTGCAAAGAGAGACTAATAAAAATGATCAGAAATCACTCAGTGAACATCCAGCCTTCTAACATCATGATGGGGTGGTAACTGGGTAATTTAACTCAATCTCACAGAAATTCATCAAGTATCCCTGGTTTCCTCATGAGTGGAAACATGGTGAAATAATTCAAGCCTATCACCTGAAGGCTCACTATTTCTCATGAAGCCCAAGCCCACTGTGTACCTCTGACTTCTCCTAAGAAATCAGGAAGATATTTCCATCAAGGTAATCAGGGAAAGGGCTAAGTGAATCGCCTAGAAATTTTTGTTGTACGTAACACAGTAAAAGTTCCCAAAAGCCCTGTTTTGTAGAACACTGGGATTTGTCCTAGAACACAAAGGCAGCCTACAGGGGTTGGTGACTTGAAGCTCACCTTTCATCTCACTGATGAAAAGCTATATCCACTATTATTAATAAACCAACTGAGGGTGTCTCACCTCAGAGCCATCTGAAAAGACCGTACTCACTTTGTCTTCAAAACCGTCTCTACAACTCTTCTTCCAATCTCCAATCTCTTTTTCTTGCTTCACAGAGCCCACAGTTTAAACAGAGTAAGCCTGTCTGTTTTCAATTCTTAACTTTTCACACACACGGCAAATGAGAGGAACTTCTGAACACTGCGATCATCTGGCTGATGAGCAAGCTGTTTTCCATTTCTGGCAACAAATACTTTTGGCTTATCTTGACGGGAAGAAAGGGGATGAAAATATACTTTGGTTGGATATCGTTGATAGCATTTGTCATCTTTGCAGCTAAAAAAAATTAGCTTAGAGAAAATTTCCCTCAGTATTGCAGAAGATGGCAAAAGAATTGACACTACTACTGAGATGCCAGCTGAACCGAATTCATAAAAGAAGTAGCCTGCTGTGATATTTTTCATAACAAACACAACATCTCATCATGAGGTGGGCTGAGGGCTGGACCAGCAGTTAGGCTCTTTGGGGCTTGGGCTGGGGGGACGATGGTGGCTCACAGTACCTTTCAAGGATCACTTTACATGTCTGTAACCGCTCCCCCTTTGTACCAGTTTGCTGGGGCTGCTATAACAAAGTACTACAAACTGAGCAACTTCAACAACAGAAATGTATTGCCTCACAGCTCTGGAGGCTAGAAGTCCAAGATCAAGGTGTTGGTAGGGCTGATTTCTCCTGAGGCTGATCTCTCTCTCCTTGCCTTGTAATCATCCATCTTCTGTGTCTTTACATGGTTTTCTCTCTTTATGTGTCTGGCCCTAAGCTTATCTTCTTATAAGGACACCAGTCATATTGGATTAGGATTCATCTTAATGACTTCATTTTAACCCAATTATTTCTTTAAAGACTCAATCTCCAAACACATTTTTGGGTACTGGAGGTTAGAACTTGTAGGAGGATGCAATTCAACCCCTATGACCCTTTGAGGGACTCAACTGAATAAGTTCAGCTGTATCTCAACTCAGACAGACTCTGAGCCTGTGGTCTGGATTTACAAATAAAGTGAGTTGAGTAGGCATATGGCATCACTCTTGCCATGATTTACTCACAACAAAACATGAAGGAAGTAAAACAGATGGGCATGTCATTTGAAGGCAGGAGAGTCCATCTCGTGGATTCCAGGGGCCGTGAGAATCACAATGCCACCTCTCAAAAGAGTCAGGAAGACCAATAAACGAGATTACTTCCGCTCTAAGGTGAAAGTGTTTTATGACTGCATTTTCTCACCCTCATTGACCATGCCCATTCACCAAAGCCCAGAACAAAAGGGTTTTTCCCCCATTACATTTAGAAACAGCAAAGAGCAGAGAAATGAATCATCAAACAGGCAGAACCCTCTTCCTACGACTCTGTTACCTGAGTGAAAACATTACTTCCTGAAAGAGTGAAAAAAAGAGAAAAGTGGCAGATGACTAACAGCAGTGACAGTGTGGATGCAAAGAACTTTAGGACAGCTCGAACTTTAGAAATAGGCAAGGTTAGATGATGAGACATGGGGGGGGGGGGGGTTAGACAAGGGGAGGAACTATGAATAAGAGGTTCCCAAAAAAAGACATGTGTGTGTGATTTATTTAATAGTTCCACCAACGTGCAGCCGTGGGTTGGGTATGATTGGTTCTAAATGCCCTGTGACACATATTTACAAAGAAACTGGGTAGCTTTACTTAAATGACACCTTCTTATTCACCACTGCCTCCTGCCACGCTGCCAGTCACCAAGGCTCCCGGAGCAGCACTGTTGAGTCACTAGCCATGTGCTGGCAGTGGCCCGGAAGTGAAGAGAGGACCACCAGCTCGTGACTGTGCAGCTCCATGGGAAAGATGTAGCTCTCATGATGGTGTGAGTTGTGAGTTGATTTGTGCCCCCCAGAAAGATGTGTTGAAGTCCTAGCCCTCCAAATCTCTGAATGGGACTTTATTTGGCAAAAAGATCATTGCAGATGTAATCAGTTAACATGAGGTCACACTACAGCAGGGTGGGCCCTTAATCCAATATGGCTGGGGTCCTTAAAAGGATAAATCTCAGCACAGAAACAGAGACGTACAAGGAGAATGTCATGAGATGATAGAAGCAGAGCCAAGGAAGTCCAAGAATTGCCAGCAAATACCAAAAGCTAGGGGAGGCAAGGAAGGATTCTCTCCTACTGGGCTCAGGTGTCTGCCAACACCTTGATTTCAGACCTCCGCCCCCCAGAACTGTGAGGGAATCACTTTCTATTATTGAAGGCATCCATTGGTGGTACTCTGTTACATGGCAGCAATCAATTCAGTTCAGTTCAGTTGTTCAGTCGTGTCCGACTCTTTGGGACCCCATGGGCTGCAGCACTCCAGGCTTCCCTGTCCATCACCAACTCCCGGAGCTCAAACTTCTGTCCATCGAGTCAGTGATGCCATCCAACCATCTCACCCTCTGTCATCCTCTTCTCCTCCTGCCCTCAATCTTTCCCAGCATCAGGGTCTTTTCAAATGAGTCAGTTCTTTGCATCAGGTGGCCAAAGTATTGCAGCTTCAGCTTCAGCATCAGTCCGTCCAATGAATATTAAGGACTGATTTCCCTTAGGATTGACTGGTTGGTCTCCTTGCAGTCCAAGGGACTCTCAAGAGTCTTCTCCAACACCACAGTTCAAAAGCATCAATTCTTTAGCTCTCAGCTTTCTTTACAATCCAACTCTCACATCCATACATGACCACTGGAAAAACCATAGCTTTAGCTTTGACTATACAGACCTTTGTCGGTAAAGTAATGTCTCTGCTTTTTAATGTGCTGTCTAGATTGGTCATAGCTTTTCTTTCAAGGAGCAAGCATTTTTTAATTTCATGACTGCAGTCACCATCTGCAGTGATTTTGGAGACGAAGAAAATAATGTCTGTCACTGTTTCCATTGTTTCCCCATCTATTTGCCATGAAGTGATGGGACCGGATGCCATGATTAGTTTTCTGAATGTTGAGTTTTAAGCCAGCTTTTTCACTCTCCTTTTTCACCATCATCAAGAGGCTCTTTAGTTCCTCTGCTCTTTCTGCCATAAGGGTGGTCTCATCTGCCTATCTGAGGTTATTGATATTTCTCCCAGCAATCTTGATTCCAGCTTGTGCTTCATCTAGCCCAGCATTTCTCATCATGTACTCTGCATATAAATTAAATAAGCAATATACATCCTTGACGTACTCCTTTCCCAATGTGGTACCAGTCTGTTGTTCCATACCCAGTTCTAACTGTTGCTTCTTGACCTGCATACAGATTTCTCAGGAGGCAGGTCAGGTGGTCTGATATTCCCATCTCTTTAAGAATTTCCCACAGTTTGTCATGGTCCACATAGTCCAAGGTTTTAGCATAGTCAATAAAGCAGAAGTAGATGTTTTTCTGGAATTCTCTTGATTTTTCTATGACCCAGTGGATGTTGGCAATTTGATCTCTGGTTCCTCTGCCTTTTCTAAATTCAGCTTGAACATCTGAAAGTTCTCAGTTCACATACTGTTGAAGCCTAGCTTGGAGAATTTTGAGCATTACTTTGCCAGCATGTGAGATGAGTGCAATTGTGTGGTAGTTTGAACATCCTTTGGCGTTGCTTTTCTTTGATATTGGAATGAAAACAGACCTTTTCCAGTCCTGTGGCCACTGCTGAGTTTTCCAAATTTGCTGGCATATTGAGTGCAGCACTTTCACAGCATCATTTTTTAGGATTTGAAATAGCTCAGCTGGAATTCCATCATCTTCACTAGCTTTGTTCATAGTGATGCTTCCTAAAATTCACTTGACATCACACTCCAGGATGTCTGGGTCTAGGTGAGTGATCACACCATTGTGGTTTTCTGGGTCATTAAGATCTTTTTCTTATAGTTCTGTGTATTCTTGCCACCTCTTCTTAATATCTTCTGCTTCTGTTAGGTCTATACCATTTCTGTCCTTTATTGTGCCCATCTTTGCATGAAATGTTCCCTTGGTATCTCTAATTTTCTTGAAGCGATCTCTAGTCTTTCCCATTCTATTCCTTTCCTCCATTTCTTTGCACTGATCACTGAGGAAGGCTTTCTTATCTCTCCTTTGCTGTTCTTTGGAACTCTGCATTCAGATGGATTTATCTTTCCTTTTCTTCTTTGCCTTTCACTTCACTTCTTTTCTCAGCTATTTGTAAGGCCTCCTCAGACAACCATTTGCCTTTTTTCATTTCTTCTTTTTGGGGATGGTTTTGATTACCTCCTCCTGTACAATGTTATGAACCTCCATCCATAGTTCTGCAGGCACTCTATCAGATCTAATCCCTGAAATCTATTTGTCACTTCCATTGTATAATCACAAGGGATTTGATTTAGGTTATACCTGAATGGTCAAGTGGTTTTCCCTACTTTCTTCAATTTAAGTCGGAATTTGCAATAAGGAGTTCATGATCTGATCCACAGTCAGCTCCTGGTCTTCTTCTTGCTGACTGTATGGAATGTCTCCATCTTTGGCTGCAAAGAATATAACAATCTGATTTTGGTATTGACCATCTGGTGATGTCCATGTGTAGAGTCGTCTCTTGTGTTGTTGGAAGAGGGTGTTTGCTATGACCAATGCATTCTCTTGGCAAAACTCTGTTAGCTTCTGCCTTGCTTCATTTTGTACTCCAAGGCCAACCTTGCCTGTTATTCCAGATATCTCTTGACTTCCTACTTTTCCTGGCAGCCATAGAAAACTAGACCAGCACACTGCACACTGTAGTAAAACCCACAAGACTCACTCCCCATGTTCTTCTGCTCCATGGCTTCTCAACAACGCTCTTCCAAAGGCCTCCACTTTCAGGAACTTGGCTTTTTTCTAATTTTTAAAAATCTTTACTGGTCTTCCACCCTCTCATGCCAACATGTTGCACACTCAGTAGATCACAGCTGGAGACAAACTATCTACCTGTTTTCAGTGGTGACTTCTTCTGTAATCTTAACTTATCATAATGACCTTGGGCAAGTCTGTAGGCCTTCATCTCTTCATTGCAAAATGAAGGAGTTGAACTATAGTAATTTCTAGTCTGAACCACTGAAGACCATAACCCCTACTTTTCTTCCTCAGTGTTTTAGAGTCCAAGAAGATAAGTGAGAAAGGGAGCAAAAATGTGATGTTTCCTTCTCTCCTGTGCTATTTTTAAGGTCTTGTTACAAAAGTTAAATGAAAAATATTTCTTGAATAAACTGTTAAGCAAGCTGCAAGAGGAAAGAGAAAGGATATCGAATCAAAGGAGATGTTTCAAACCATAGAGCTATCAGTTAACCAACCGCATGTATTGATGCCTAATGAGAGACAGAACATACAAATGAACAATGGCCACATCATGCACAAAAAGTAGAGTTCTGACCTACAAGCTGCAATAACCAGCCCAGGAAAACAACCCATTTTCTACAGTAACCAGTACAGGAAGTCAACCTGCTGTGTTAGGCTTATAGAAAGTAAGACTCCTACCAGTAGTAACAATCCAAAATGACTAGAGCTTAATAACTGGCAGCTTTTCTTATTTTTGTCCATACCTTTCTAACTTAGGACCAAAGAAAATCAAATACACACCCCTAACTGATTCCACAGGATGCCTTGCTTCTAGCTACCTGCCTTCAGGTTCCCCAAGTCAACAGTCTACAATTAAAACACACATGGAGCCTTTTCTTTTTTCCACTATAAATTTTTCCCATTCTTTCGCTTGCCTTTGAGTCTCTGCCAAAACGTAAGTGACGGTGGCTAATCCCCTTGCTAGATCAAGTTCTAAATAAACACTTTTGCTCGTTCTTATTTGGATGGTCTTCATTTATTTGCACACTAACAAATACAAATAAATCCTAAGGAGACTCTTGGCAGGTAGAGAAAAATACAAGGAGGTATAAGACATGGTCTTTACACTTAACAAACTTTTAAAACCTTGGGGTTTGAGACAAAATGCACAGAGAACAAGCACATCTACCACAACAGACAAGCAAGTGATTACTTTATTACTAAGCAAGTAATAAAAACAGTCAGGAATAATGAGTCCTGAGTGTAAGTTCTAGGCAATGAGTGCAGAAGTCTGGAGGAGAGAGATTACTTTTGACCGGGGTGATCAGATATGACCTGGACCTCAGTATTCAGAAAGAAATTATTACAGTAAGTGAGTCCCCTTGATCATGTGATTACTTAATCTTGGAAGTCTGGGGAAACAGGAAGGAACCCTAGCAGGAAACCTGTTTGTTCCATGACTACTTTGTCGCTTAGAGAAGGGTGACTTATTAGGAAGCCCACTCCTTCCTCTTCATAAGCTCCAAATGAGTAGACCTTCCCTGAGTCACTCAGACTGTAGACGGGATGAACTCGGCCAGCTGGCCTCTGTGTTTCTGTTCCAAATCTCTGCCACAAATTTTTGGCTGCCCATTAAGAGAAGACCTATAGCCCCACCAGGCAGTTGTTCAAGGCCAAGCAGAGGAGCTCTCTCTGATGCTGAGGTTTTAGGGAATTGGATAAACAGGACCCTTCTTTCCTGACCAAGTTGTGGATCAATTAAGAGGCATAAGTATAAGACAGGGGTAAAAATGGCTTTTTTTTTTTTTTTCCTCAAATTGACAATCTTGATTAGAGACCATGATTTTAGGTCTGTGGACTTGTTAATACTGTACCACTGAAATGAAATCCCCTAGCCAGTGTCAGGCAATGCTGGAAGACAGGAAACTTGGCCACATGAGGAGCTGCCCCTTAAAACTTGAGACTTAAAGGGAGAGAAAATGTTCACTTTCTCCAGTCAATTCCCACACAGAGGGAGGAGACAGTGAGACACACATCTTCAACTGATCCTCCCAGACTAATCATTTTCCTCTCCCTTTAATGAGGTAAAGGAGAGGATGGAGAGAGGCGCGGGCGGGTTACTCACTGGAAGCACATTCCCTCGGAAACAAAAGGAGTGGAGAATAAACATTCCTATGTCACACCTACAACAAGCAGGACTAAGTCACTGCAGGGTTGAAGTCTTTCTCTGTCATACATACACACACATGCACTTGTATGCACACACACGTGTGCACACATGGCTACCAAAGCTGTGGTCGTATTTTTTAGTTTTAGAATTTATGACAACTTTTTTAACTCTAAGGGGAACAAATGTGTTAATAGAGAAAATCTCCCAAGTAAGGGATTGCCCTCAGCATGGACGGGTGTTAAGTGCAGACCCCGAAGTCAGATGTCTAGTCCTGGCATTGAGGGGCTCTGTCCCTAATTATGCCTTGCTACCTGTGAGAGATGGGAGATAAAATGAGAGGGTCCCCACATAACTCAGTTCTATTTCCTGGAGGCACTGAGATGGGCCCATATTAAGAGAAAATAGTCATTTTTTTCTTGAAATATGGGATAAATGTGGAATAGCCTGGGGAGAAATGAACAGAAAGATGAAGAAGGAAGTAGGGCTGAGGAAGAAGGGAAGAAAGAAGGGTTATTCTTGCAAATACAAGACAGGAAGGAAAAAACGGGGGGCAGAATTGGCATTTCAAGGTTCCCCTGAAAGGAGCTACAGGGACCTCGAAGTCAGAGCTTCGTTCGTTGGCAGAGCCACAGGAAGGCTCAGTAGGAAATGCAGCTTGAGCTGGGAGGGTGTAGAAGGGCGTGCATTGCTTCCTTTGCCAGTAAGGGACTCATCCAGTTTCTCCACCTGCTCTTCTCTCTGCCCTCCGCTTCCCTCTCACGTGCTTTCGTTCAGCACGACTAGGCACCAGATGCTGTGATGGGTGCCGTGTACGCAGGAAAAGGACAGCCCCTGCTCCCCGCAGGGGGATTCGGGTCAGGTCGAGGGGGACGAGAACCATGTTCTGTCACCGTACGATGGGATGAGTGTCGACGGAGACACAAATGGGGGGCAGCCAGGGACCAGAGGAGGGGCTCGAGCCTTGGGGGCCAGGGAAGGGACCACCGGAGGGCTCATCCCCAGGGCTCTCCAAGACACAGACACAGAGATGAGTGGGGAGACATGAGCCGGGAGGGTGTGTAGCCAGGTCATAAGGAGCCCACGGGCCACACTGCAGAGTCTGGATTTTGCCTTGAAAATAGGGAGGAGGCAGCAAAGGGTTTTCAATACGGCTTACAAAGTTGTTTTCAGATTTATACTCACAAAGTGTGGAAAAAGAGCTAAGTACAAAGGATAAAATAAAATACACCCGTAATCCCACCACCCAGAAATAACCATAATTAATATTTTGATGGTTTTCCTTCTGGTATTTTTTGCTATTTATAGCTATAAGTATCTAGGCAAAGAGAAAAAGGTTTTCAAAACATCAGACAAATTATACCATAGGTACAGTTCTATATCTTGCTCTTATGATTTATACCATAAACACCTTCACATCATTGAATTTTTTTCCAAACATGTGATCTAAATAATGACACAGAATTCTATTAACTGGATTTAACTAATGCTTTCCTTATCGTTAGACAGTTTGGTTTCTTTCCAGATCTTTATCTACAACTCTTATGATATCCCTAAGATAAATTTTCCCCAAAAAGGAAATCATTGGGTTAAAAGATATGAACATTTTAAGATTAAGAGCACCAATATAGCAAGTTTAAAAGATAAAGATGGATGCATAGAAATTTATATTGTTTATTTCCTTTATGCTCTGCTAACTCACTTACTTGTCTTCAGTGAAAGATAAGGAGAGAGATCTAAGCCACTAACGGGTGTTTCAGTTAATGGAAGGTTCATCATGATTATGAGGTTATGACAGGAACCCACAGAGATCACATTCATGCTCTGACACTCTTGAGGTTGCAGAGATCCCATGGGATCTAAAATTTAATCTGTCCTGACCCTCAACCAACTGGAGTATTCAGAGTTCATGTTTTCCTTCCTGTTGGAAAAAAATCTGAAGGTCCAAAGCCCCCCCACTGGATGACCTTTAAGGTTCCTTTTCCTGCTGAAATTCTCTGATTGTATCTCTGTGAATGTTCCTTAAGAGTGAGCTACATTATTAGCAGTGCTTTTAACATGATGATCCTTCTCCAAAGGCAGACAGTCTTCTATTGACATAACAGAAATTTCTCAAATGCTCTCAAATTTGCCTTTATTTGTGTGCTGCTGCCTATAAATTACTTTCTTGTGGGGTATGGTTTGAATTACAGAAACCATCCATCCCTTCCCCAGGGTTACAGAATGCTTCTTTGTGATGTTCATATCCTAATTGTAATCCCACTGTCATGTTTTGTTGATGGTCCCTGGAGCTTACATCAGACATAATTCTTGGGCAACAGAGGTTGGGTTCCGGTAATGTGACCAGTTCCGTTCGTTAGAACCCTCCTGACAACAAGCTCTCTCTAAACAGCCTTTCTAACATGTGTTTATAATCACTTGGAGTTATCTCTATGGCACTTGAGTTGCCTTCCATCTGAAGTGGCCCTTAGGGTAGCGCACACTCATCCAGTCTGCCCCTGGCTTTGTGGTTTTTTAATCCGGCATCTCAGGAGGCAGAGTGCTCTAATTGAAAAAGCACCAAACTTGTATCAAGAGGTCTAGAGTCTTGGCCAAGTTCTGCCACTGACAATCCAAGTGACAGAGGAATCTGCCTCCCATCCACCCGTCTCTCAGAATTGTCATAAGGTGTAAAACCAAGTAACACTCATCAAAATAGAAAACAACACACATGCTTGCCTTGATGAAGTCGGTACAGTCGGTTCCTGGACTCCCTGCGGATACCGAACTCTGAGGATGTTCAAGTTCATTATATGAAATGGGGTGTCCAGTCAACTCTCCATATCCACGGTTCCACATCTGCAAATACAGAGGGCTGACTATATTTTATTGCAGTAATCTCATTTATATGAACAGTACAAGAAATAATACAGTCCATAAAGAAAATGTATTCATTCAAAAAATTTATTAAGCCCACCAGGGATAACAGCAGACACTTGGTGAACCAAGAACAGCAGAATACAGTTCAGGCAGTCAAGGGGTTCAGAGAGGAGTTGGAAAATGGAAACTCTGGCCATGAGAAGCATTTTATTGTGTGTAGCAGGATGTGGGGGTGCAGAGGAGCGGTCAATGAGCCTGCTCGGGGAAAGTCAGCAAAAGTCAACAGGTGATGCTTGAGCAGAGTCTTGAAAGATGTAAAAGACAATGTCCAGACAGGTAACTCAGAAAAGGAAGCATTACTCACAAAACCCCCAAGAAGCAAAAGGACACAATATGTCCAGGAAACAGAAAGTCCATCAGGGTGAGAGAGTGCAAGAGTGTGTTGGGAAATGGCAAGGCTGAAGACTTGTTTTCTGGGCAGGACAGAGCCTTTGACGAGCATGGTTATATAAGTTGTGGTCCAGGCAAGAAACATCTGGCACGCTGAATTCAGTAATTTAAGAAGTATTTACAAAGGGATTACGTTCAAAGGTGTGGGTGGGGTGTAGGGAAACCACGTGAGGTCTTGTTGCCACCCTTAGGCCTGAAGGGTGAGGGCAGAAACACAAACTTGGAGGAGAGAGTTGTGTGGAGAAGGCCAGCTGATAGGAGTTGTGAGTATCAGTCGAGGGGTGCAGCCAGTGTTTGACGACCTCCAGGGAAGGGGGCAGGAGTTGGAGGGAGGTTCAAGAAGAAGGAGATGTATGTAGAGCTGATTCACTTCATAATACAGCAGAAACCAACACAACAATGTAAGCTATTATATATGTCTGCGCTTAAGAGTGAAGTTTAAGAGAACATTTAAGAAAACTGTTTTCCCCTGTAAAAGTAAAAAATGTCCTTTTTTTAAAGATGTATCTCTTTCTAAAGTGGCTCAATGGTGAAGAATGCACCTGCCAATGAGGGAGACTTAGGAGATGAGGGTTTGATCCCTGGGTTAGAAGATCCTCTGGAGAAAGGAATGGCAACCCACTCCAGTATTCTTGCCTGGAGAATCCCATGGACAGAGGAGCCTGGCAGACAACAGTCCAGGGGGTCACAAAAGTCAGACTGAGCAACTATGCACGCACACACACACATCTCTAAATGCCATTCATTTATAAATCAAACATAGAATCTAGTTTCCCTTCTATATAGTTCAAGACTTGCTTCTTCTTACCAAAAGCAAGTTTTCCTTTGGATCCAACTTGTCCCCATCCTCATTAGTCTAAACCTCTAAACATAATTCCATCCTTCTTGTTAGAGTTGAAGATTGTCCATGCGACTCAATTCTGGCTAACAAGATGGGAGAGCTAAAAGCTTCCTGGGAAAGGAGGTTCGTGGCTTTTCTGCGGGAAGTACTAGAAACTAGCTCCCTCTGACTCACACTCTCTGGTCACAACAAGGGAACACTAGCACTGATGCTATTGGCAGTCCCCCTGTGCACGTAAGGGGAGCCAGCCTGAGGATCAAATCAACACTGCACACACAGAGATGGACACAGCGTGAGTTCTTACACTTAACACCGAACCACTGGCTCAGCCTTTCTGGAGTCTCTAGATGTCTTTACCACTTCAGCCACTTTCACCTTTCCTATCAACCGCCAATGCAAGCACCCAAACCCATCCAAGTGTCTCGTGATTACCTAGACCCTTCTGGTGAGGCTCCCAGCAGTTGTCATTTCTCAGGGACAAAACAACATGGGTTAAAGCCCCTAGCGTGGAACTTAGCACACGCGGGGCCCTGTCCCGCTGGCTTGCCGCTCAGCCTTGCGCACTCTCCCACCCAGATCCCCACCACTATTTCTGATATGCTTTGGGTACCAGGAGCTGGGTCCCAGCAGGCCTCCGGATAGTTGAATGCTCAGAAGCCTCACCACCTTGAAGGATGGAACTCCATGACAGGAAAGAGCAGTGAACGAGCCACCTTCCTTATTCGACTGCCAGCACGGCTAGTCACAGAGATTCTTGCCCTTTAAGGCACTCAGATATGGTGGGACAGCATGAATGCCACCATTAGAAGCTCAGAAAACTTGGTTTCTGGTCATTCACAGCTAGTTCAAGATGTTCACACCTGAGTCATCACTGCCAGTATCAATCCTCGTATTGCAGATGTGCAGAAAGACTGATTAATAAAAAATTCTGATGACTGTAATGTTTGCAGTATCACTAAAGGAGAAGGTTGAGACTCTAGCCAGTAATCTCTTTTGAAAAAGAGTCCTCTGAATTTCCCCTCCCTTCACCCTGAATGTCTTAGTTCTGGGATTTTGGCCCATCAAAAGTTGAAAAAATCCTCATTTAGAAGGATGTCTCAAACTTCCCTGAGCTACACTGCTCTAGAATAGCCCATACTATGTATGATAATGCATCCTAAGAAACCTTCACAAAATGGGAAGGTTTTTGTCCTTTTGGTTTTTTGGTTAAAATTCACTTGAATTTGACATGGAACCTTACAGTACTCTCATACAACATTTGAAGAGTCCTTGGGGTACTGTGGAAACAAGTGCTGAAAACGCTGATCTGGGGACACCAGCCTGGGTGGAAAGTGGCTTCCCCATCTTGCCAATGACACTCTGGTGACCCGTGATAGTCACACCAAGACCCACTGTACCTCATCTTGTCATCTCTGAGGACTTAAGGAAGGAGGGTACGGAGGATAGCAGGTAGGATCTTTCTTTCACAAAAGTGCTAACTAAACCAAAGGCCCAGACAAAGCCAAGACCCAGAAACTTCATAAAATGGAGAAGATTCTGATAATTGGTTTAAGCATCAAATTTCTAAATTTCCTGCAAACCTGAAGAAATCTCGAGGAGCTAGTCCAAATGTCTCTGTCATATATGTTCAGTTCCTTTCTTCCTGAAAGACTCAAGTATCCAGCAATATTTTAATATTTACATGTTTATTTCTTTGCCATATAATCATATCAACTTGGACTCAATGCAAATATGTGATATTTCAAACACAAGGAGAAACCAAGTTACTCACTGAAGGGAAACCCTGTGTCAGCTTTCATTACCACATGCCAAAAATGTTAGGCAAATGCACTAGTTTACCAAAACCAAGAAAAAACTAACCCACCAGCACTCAGGAGTTCCCTCTCAAACACGTGCACTGCTAACAAAATATTGAACCTTAAACTCATTTGGAAAATGAGCCTGTGAATTTTTTCTTTAGCAAATGCCACTAGCTGACCCTGCCTTCAAGTCAAACAGCTGTAACTCAAGCTTGTCTTGTTTCCCTTGAGTACTGAGTTGTAAAGGCCACTAGTTTCAATGCATTTTGCCAGAAATAACTTGAAGGCACTTCTGAACAGGCACTAAAGCCCTTGTAATGATACAGTCGTTTTAAATTAACAGCTTAACTTAAAATAACTAAACCTGATTTTTGTGTGTGACCAAAATTTATATTGGAACATCTCCATGGAGGTGAAATCTAGTGCATTCACCCCAGGCAAGGCATTTGCTGACAAACAAGAATTGGAAGAGGAGGTTTAAATTCAGATGCCAAAAAAACACGACTGTTTCTGAAAAGAGAGGCTTATCTACCTTGTCAGTCCCTCTGGGATGAACCTAAGCCTTGGCTAGGTAAAAGAACCAATGCACGATTCCTCTTCCAAAAGATTTTCTTTACCTGCAAACATGTGCTAGAAAGTAGCAACGCGGAAGTAAAAAAAGGAAAAGACAGCAAAGATTCTTTGCAAGCCAAAAACCGGGAAGCAACCAAAATGTCCTTCAACAGGTAAATGTTCGGAATACTACTCGGCAATAAATAGAAATTAACTATCAATACACACAACAACTTGGATGGACTTCAAGGGCATTAAGCGCAGTGAAAAATGAAAAAGCCAGTCTCAATAGGTTGCATACTGTATTATGTCCTTTGTATAGTATTTTCAAAATTACAGAATTGAAAAAATCTTAATGGTTATCATAGATTAAAGATGGTGAGTATGGTTATAAACAGGTAGCCTGAGGGAGATCTCCATGGTGATGAAATCATTCTGTTTCTTGATGATTACAGGAATCTACACGGGAGTGACAGAAAGGCCCAGAACTCGCACACACTGCACCAACGTCAGTTTCCTGGTGTTGACATAGTACTACGTTACCTAAGAGGCCACCTTAGGCGACGCTGGGTAAGGCGTATACAGGAACACTCTGCACTTCCTTTGCTATCATCACAGCTTTTTACAAATCCATACTTATTCAGCATACAAGAGTAAACAGAGCGTCAAAAGGAACAAGGAAGGAAGTAGGAGAGAAAAAGGAAAAGAAACTGGGGGTGAATACTGACAACTTCAGAGATGAAAGGTGATAGGAAGACTTGAAGAAGAGGACAGTAAGAGTAAACATTAGAAGTTACAGTCAGGCAAACTGACAACCAGAAACTGTTAGGATTGTAAATTGTAAATGAACTCAGTGGGCAGAGAAGGGAAAGATCGTTGAACTGTTACCCTTGAATGACAAGGATAGAAATGAAGCATGGTGAGCAAGGAGACATGGAGTAACAGCAGCAGCAGGAGCTACAGGAGGGTCCAGTGGGAAGCAAGGAGGGGGGAGCTTGGGGTGGGGGTGTAGCGGCTGATATTCCTTAGGATATGACATATCTCAAATGAGAGAAAAGAGGATGACTGAGGATGATGTCTGATCTAGAAAGAAATACTGAGAAGGAAGATGCATCATAGAAATCAGTAAATTGAGAAAGAAGAGGCAACATTAATGGGCTCAGGCAGAATTACTGATCAAATAACGAGGAGGTGATCCAAGAATGTAACAGGTAGGTGAAACAGAAGGAGAAAAGAACACACTCTGTCCTGGGAAAATGACAGAAAAGAGGAAGACAAATGATGAACAACAAAACACAGTGACCTCCACAAAGGTGTTTCCTACATGGGTTTCAAAGCCAACAACAACACACCTTGATTTTTCCAGATTTACTTAACAAATCTCTTTCTTCGGCAGCCTAGTTCATATCAAGTATACATCAAGCCTGATTTTCATTTCAGCAAACGTGACCTTAATGAGTGCAGTTCATGTAAAAGTAACACAAAACTACAGGAGGGTGAATTCTGTACTGGAGAAAAGAGTTTACAAGCCATCTCTTGGGCAAATTCTTGGAGTCTCCCAAGGCCATGAATGAGCATCACTAAACCTCAGTGTCCCCAAGAGCATAAGCAAGATAACATTAAAATCAAGAAATTGATATAGTAATTCTTAGATCTTTGAGATTTACTGTGGTCATAAAGGAGTTTGTAGCACATGGGGAAAAGTGAAGTTTCTGATTGCTGCAAAAAACAGTGGGAAATTCCAAGGAGGGCAGCCCCTAAGGAGAGAGAAGGAAGAAAGATGGCTGGCCACTCTCCATGGAGGGAGAAGCTAAAAAACAAAAATGCTGGTTTCTCTCCCAGTTTTGGGGAAATGTCAACTCAGAATTCTTTGGACTTACTCACTCAACAGTGAGCAAAGAATTGATGTCATCCCGAAAATGCGGTTGGACAGGAATCTATTATCTCTCCACTGCCTCCAAGCCCAACCTCTGGCCCCAGATAGTGAAGTCACTCAGTCGTGTCTGACTCTTTGCGACCCCATGGACTGTAGCCTACCATGATCCTCCATCCATGGGATTTTCTAGGCAAGAGTTCTGGAGTGGGCTGCCATTTCCTTCTCCAGAGACTCTTCCCAACCCAGGGATCGAACCTGGGTCTCCTACATTGTAGGCAGACGGCTTTACCATCTGAGCCACCAGGGAAGGCCCCAGATAAGAGGTCAGCAAATAATATAAAAATTAAGAACCTAAAGCATATGGTAAATGTTGCCAGATGTTATTCCCTGATAAATTATGTGCCTGTGGCAATACAAAGAAACTCTCATTCTTCTTAGCAGTTTTACATTAATTCCTTGCAAGAAGCAGAGACATGTATTTTTAGGAGGAATGCTTTGATAAACCTGATTGAAGGCTAGGTGCCCAGGGCCTGTGGGTGGCTGGTGCCAAGGACTCAGAGAAGTGAGGAATGGCTAAATGTTTCTGCAGTGTCAAGGCTGAATGGAGGGGAAGAATTCTCTCAACTGGAGAATTTGAGAAGCTATTTGGTAGGAGGTTTAAAAGACACAAAGGCCAACAGCAGAGAAAAGACTTGGGGGGAGATACCTAACGGCAGTTTGGGGCATGAAGTCTGAGCACTGTGAGATGTAAAGCCCCCTCATTGCCTTCCTTATAAAATCCTTAGTAAAATCTGTATTCTCAGCCTTGAGGAGTGGATTTTCATTGAGGGGAACATGAAGAAGAATAGAAATCTACTTCAAGGTTGGCACAAGGGCGAAAACATAGTCCGTAGCAGTTACTTATTAACTATTATTTAAGATGGGACTTCCCTTGTGGCTCAGATGGTAAAGAACCTGCCTGCAATGCGGGAGACCTGGTTTCGATCCCTGAGTTGGGAAGATCCTCTGCAGAAGGGCATGGCAACCCACTCCAGTATTCTTGCCTGGAAAACCCCCATGGACAGAGGAGCCTGGGCGGGCTACAGTCCATGGGGTCGCAAAGAGTCGGACAAGACTGAGTGACTAAGTGCAGCACATTATTTAAGATATGAAAGACCAGAGGCAACAAAGCAGGGGGAAGGAAATAGAAGAGATTGTTGTTGAGCATTTTCTTCTTTTCCTAAACTTTTTAATTCTTGAGGCATTCGGTTTCCAATCAGGCTCTATGGGAAAGGTATGGTCGCCCAAGGTTCTCATTCATTCTCTCCAAACACTTAAGCAGCTTCAGGTATGACAAAGATCCTTGTTGGCTCTATTATCCTTTCCCCTTACCAGCATCTTGAAAGCCTTGTCAACCTCCTCAGAACCAAATCTAGGTGTCTTTAAAGAGATTACACATACTTCTGTTGTTCTGTTGCCTCTTCTGCCTATGGGTTATCATCTGATTACAATCTGAAACAAAAATGCAAGGCACAAAGTTCCTTATCACCAACCACACAAATATTAATCGACAAGAAAAGCAATCTACGACACTCTGCTCTCCCAGCTCGTCTACAGTTTCTCTAAGTCCCTCTTTTTTTCTGTTGTCTTCTCTCTGCCACAATTCTGCATCTTGATTTCTCTGCATTTCCCTCCTCCGGGATTATTCTCCCCGTTCTTAGAAGAAACAGAGCTACAATCAATTGATAGTAATACAATCATCACGAGTGCTGGAGATGCCCTGAGTTAGGGGATGCTTGGCTGCTGAGTGGGAGGGATGGCAGGGTCAGGAGTTACCCAGTGTGAATTCTGAGGCAGGGGTGATCCTATCAGAACAGAGAGTTGGTTATTTTCCAGTTACTGAAGGCGCCTTATTCGCCTTGTTCTCTCACACAACACCTCCAATATCCTCTTGGTAAAGTATCTTTCATCATGCACTCTCTGCTCAAAAATTTGTTAGTCATCCAACTCCACAAATACCTATTGATTTTCCCAGGCTCTCCCTCAACCATCAGTCAAGGTGATGCTGGCTTTACCCCAACAATAAAAGATCAAGGCAAGTGCTATGCCCACAACCCTCCATGCCTGTCAGAAAGCTCCCTTTTCCAGTCTCTCCAGACTTCTCCCCAGTGTGCAGGAGGAGTCCTGACTGCAAGAAGCCATCATAAAACGCTATCGATAAAGAAAACCACAAGAAACAGTTTTCTAATACTCTTCTGCTTTTCTGTAGTTCTGGAGCCAAGCTTTTCGCTCTAGCATCAGAGCCTCTCACTGGCTTGTGGCCATTCCCTTCCTGTCCTGTTTTTTTCACCAGGTCTGATGCTGTTTTGCATCCCCCACAGCTGTGAGCATGTTGCCTTGCAAATACCTGTAGGCACAGTGTCTTGATTTGGTTTCTCCTAGGATCTCAACTTGACTGGCTTGGTTCTTAGGCTTTTGATGCACTTGATGGGTACAGGTGCCAGGCTTGGCAAATAAAAATACAGAATGCCCAGCTTAATTTGGATTTCAGATACACAATGGAAATTTTTATATGTTCCATGCAGTATTTGGAACATATTTATACCAAACAGTTCATTGTGCATCTGAAATTCAAACTGAACTGGGCATTCTATATTTGGTTTGGAAACCCAACTGGTGTGTCACCCAAAACTGAGCAAGGGAGCAGTCTATACATAATCGGTGACAGCTGGACAACAGGATGGCTTGTGTTGCAAGATTCATAATCCCTGACTCCAGGAAAGACAGGAGGAGAAGAGAGGAGATGCCAGAGTTGTCTGGTAACTTGGCATACAGGAATAATCTGTCTGGAAAGGGGCGCTTTGTCCCGCTCTACTGAGTCGAGGTGACCAATGGTATTTTATGTGATGGTGTGAGATGGGTTGGGCAGGGAGGCGTGGAGGCACAGATGACTGCGGAAAAGTGACATTCAGCAGCCGCTGCCCTTCTACAGTAGGGCAATTCTGGAGAACCACTACAATCACAAAGTAAGTGATTTCTTCCATAAGAATTCCCCGCTGTCTCTGCCTTGTAAACGTGTCCTAAATCAATGTGGAGTCAAGGTGACCGGTGTGGTCCAGTGGGCTGCCTGGAAAGTCATCACCATCCACTAACACACCCCACTACCTAGAGTCATAGCCCCAGGTATTTTTAGACAACAGAAAAGTGAACACCCGTGACCAGAAGTCAAGAGCATCTCCAGAGATTCTGGGCAACTCCGACAGCATCCCAGAGAGAGGGCAGCCTATTTTCTACCTAGAGGATGAGGACATTTTTTCTTTGGTAATGTGATTTCTTGGCTGGAGAGGAAGTGTTAGGCACCCTGAGATGCTCAGTAGAAATGCAAGATGATATTGTATTGTATTAATGTCACTTAATGGTAGCTGTCAATGATGGTGATAGAATAAATATGGAAAAGGAAATAACTGTAATTGATTGACAGTCTGGAATCTTCCATATTTGACCTAATGAGAGAAACCTATGAGAAGCAGCTTCCAGTGCAGGCTATTAATGCAAATCATATGCACCGTACTGGCATGCTGAATTATGCAATGCCATGTGAATGTCTAATCCATTTCACCAGGCTTGTCTTTATCCAGAAAAAAAATAATAATTCACTGACATGCTGATTAGTATATTAGGAGAGTTTAAGAAGTTTGGTGCTAAAGTAGGTGCCATCATGGTGTTATTAATTTAGTTCTGAACAAGACAAACAGCTCTGTGCAGCCATCAAAATCACTACATAAGTCTACAAGATAACTTTGTCAAGACTGATGGGAATTTACAGAAAAGTCTTGTGATATGTGGAAGAAATCAGCAAATAGATAAGGAGCACATCATTTTTCTAGAAAACCACTGTCAAGGACTCAGTACCCAGGCAGGACCAGACACCTGCCAAGACATCTACCATGTCTACATGGTCGCTTTCTCAGATGCTCAGAAACTTATGGAAACTTAGAAGCAGAGGTAAGAGGTCAAATAAACACAAGTACAAATAAGGTTCAGGGCCTCCTTTGAGGACTCCATGGAGATTTAAGTATTGCCCAGGCATCCGCAACAACACAACACTCCCAGGGGAAGTAAATCAATATATCTTATGTGGGAAGAAGTCTGTTGGGATAGAAGAATGAGTTGCCATTAATTATACATCCCAAGAATTCATAGCTTTGAAAACTCCGTAGCTTTCAGCTCTTTACTCCCTGCACATATCAATTCTTAAAATTTGGATCAATAGACAATGAAGTGCCTAGACTCCTATCTATGTAACCCACAGCTTCCTACGAGTCAATTTCAACCTGACTGCTCACAGGACTCCACATGTCCCCACACTGGAAAGCCCTGGGATAGAAGGAAAAGAAAGAGAGGGTGTCAGACACTGAAATTTTCCACTGGTGGTCTCGAGATAATCTGAGGTCCGTACACAGATGAATTTTTTATCTAATCCCACAAAAATTTTTTGAATACCTTTTATGTTCTAAGTATGAAGCTATCCCCTCGATATATAAGCACTGCTCTTGCCCTTATAGAGATTATATTCTTGTGGAAGAGGTAGATATGAGGGGATAATGACAAATGGGGTATGATTATTGTGAGTGTTACGAAAGAGAAAGCCAGGCAATACAGCAGGGGGACAGACTTAGTCTGGGGCGCTAGTGACTGTGTCATGGAGGAACAGGCGCTTAAGTCCAGACGCCATGTTTTAATTTTTTTAATTTTAATGATCATATAGTAACAAAATGTATATTGGAGAAAATATGTTTGACCAACTTATGACCTCATTGTCACATATAGCGATGCACATTTTTCCTTTTCAAGTAAACCAATTTAAATTTAAAAAGTGAGTCAATAAAGAAAATATTAACCAAATAATAGTGCGATTGGTATTCAAATACACCACAAATTGCGAATTTGGTACATGAATGACTAAAGTTTGGGAAACCTGTAGGAGGGAAAATGAGAAAGATGAGGGCCTGCCTGGAGGGAGGGGCCTCAGGCAAAGAGCTGAAATAACAAAAGGAGGGTAAAGAAAGGCAGACAGAAAGTTCCTGATGTGCTTTCCTGTATATTGTTTCATTCTTTCACTATAGTCAGTCCCCTGTGGTGTAATGTATTCCCGTTGAATTTTCTGTAGAATAATTGAAGGCCTTACGAGGTTAAGTAAAACACGAAAGGTCATCCGGCAAATTAGCAGCAGAGGTGGAATCACAACGAAGGCCATCTCTCAGCCAGGGGAGAGCAGTGCCTCTTGCCTCCAGAGTTCCAAGTTTGCACCAAGATGGAAAATGAAACTTTATATCAAGCAAGCTAAGTAAAACAGAGGATGTCTAAAGAAAAAATAAAGGCTGCAATTGCTTTGAAAAACCTAACTCTGCTTTTTTGAATATTCATTGGAAGGACTGATGCTAAAGCTGAAGCTCCAATACTTTGGTCACTTCTTTGATGTGAAGAGCTGACTGATTAGAAAAGACCCTGATGCTGAGAAAGACTGAAGGCAGGAGGAGAAGGGGACGACAGAGGATGAGATGGTTGGATGGCATCACCGACTCAATGGACATGGGTTTGAGCAAGCTCTGGGAGATGGTGAAGGACAAGGAAGCCCAACATGCTGCAGTCCATGGGGTAGCAAAGAATCAGACATGACTAAGTGACTAACAACAACAAATTCTGTTTTTAATACTTGTGTGTCTTTTGAAATGACTCAGTTTCAGGGTCCATGTAGAAGCTTGCATAATGTTTGCTCTGTATCTTTTTAAGGAAAAGATAGCCCTCTAAAAAGCAAGGAAAGGAGAAGTCCACGTCCCATCCAGCCCAATAGCTGGTTCTCGTGGGGACACAAAGGGCATTTCATGGAAGATGGGCTTGTCCTTAATATCAACTTTACAGCTGCGTTTTCCCTGCTCGGCTCCCCAATTATCCAATAATTCAATAAAAGTCAGTCTGTCATCTGTCAAGCACAAACTCCTCTTAAACCATGGGAAAGCTAGTTCTCTTTTTCGAGTTTCTACCGACCTGGGTTTAAAGGATTCCACACCCTACTCCTCACTGTATGAAGAAAGGGGGCTCCCCCAAAGACACTTCAGGAATCCTGTCCTCTCCTGTTTCGTGGGCTGAGAACAATCTGGAAAGTCCAGCTGCTGTTAAAGTCACGGCCCGACCAATGCCCTGTCACCTCTCCCACCACATTTCGTCGGCTCTGCCTTCTCCCTGCCCTGTCTCCCTGCCTTCCTTCTCTCTCTGACCCCAGGCTTTTCACAGTTTCCAGTTCTGGGGTTAGGATTCATTTATCCAACCTATTCTGTGCCAAGCTCTGTTGTGAAAATGAAAGTGAAAGTTGCTCAGTCATGTCCAACTCTTTGCAACTCCATGGACTGTATGGAATTCTCCAGGCCAGAATACTGCAGTGGGTAGCCTTTCCCTTCTCTAGGGGATCTTCCTAACCCAGGGATCAAACCCAGGTCTCCCCTCTTGCAGGCAGATTCTTTACCAGCTGAGCCACCAGGGAAGCCCAAGAATACTGGAGTGGGTAGCCTATACCTTCTCCAGTGGGTCTTCCCGACCCAGGAATCGAACTGGGGTCTCCTGCATTGTAGGTAGATTCTTTACCAACTGAGCTCTCAGGGAAGCCCTGATACAGGTTCTGCTGTAGATCCCAGGCTTACCACACAGTCCTGCTCCCATCAAACTCATGTTCTAATGGGAGGAGACAAACAGATAAACTAACAGGTTTTTAAAAATCAAATAGTAGTAATGCTATTTGTGCAGGGGTATTTTTTAAAGACTGATGTGACAGTAAGTGAACACGTGGATTCTTTACTAGAAAGCCTCTCTGAGAAGATCACATTTGAGTTCTGATTTAACCCACATAAAGAGCAGTGGGGAACATTCTAGGCAGAGGCCCCAGGTGAGCTAGGGGGGATGGAGGCAGTTTCACAGAATGAACTCAAGGCTAGTGTGATGCAGGAATTCTGGTGATGTGGCCATCAGTGGCTATATTGTCGGGGGGGGGGGGGGGGGCGATTTCCATGCGTTTGGAAATTTCTAATATCCCTGGCCTCCCCTTCCGTTAAGTGTCAATAAAGCTCCTGATTCTAACCACCACCACTCCCACCCACTTTTCCCATTGCCATCTGGGCAGCCACAGTGTTGCCCAGTCAAGAAGCAGAGTGACTTAGCAATGAGCATAATTCAAAGGGCGGCCCTGCAGGAAGGGGAGTGCAGGCCGCACAGGCTTTGTAAGCAGGTGTATTAGTTTCCAGAGACTGCCGTAACACACTGCAAACTTAGGTGACTTAGAGAAGAGACACTTACTGTCTCACAGCTCTAGAGGCTGGAAATCCAAGCTCAAGTGTCTCATAGCTGGTTCCTCCTGAGGCCATGAGGGGGAATCTCTTCCAGGCCTCTCTCCTGCTTCTAGGGCCTCAGGCATTCCTGAGCTAGCTGCTGGCTTTTGCCTTACATCTTCATGTAACCTTCCCTCTACGCATGTCTGTTTCTGTATCTGATTTCCCCTTTTTATAAGGACACCAGTCTCATTGGATCAGGACCCTTTTTGTTATCCCATTTTAACTTGATCATCTGCAAAGATGCTATTTTCAATAAGTTCACATTCACAGAAACTCAGGACTTCACTATCTTCTGGGGAGGGCATAGTTTGACCCATAACACATGGTAAAGATTCCAGATTTTATTCTAAATGCAACCCCTTGGAGGATTTTAAACACATGAGTGATGAGATCTGAGTTCTGCTTTCAAAAGATCACACGGGTTTATAAGCAGAGAGAGGCTTATCCTGGACAGGAGGGGAAGAGGGACACAAGTTAGCACAGAAATCCTGACCAGAGATGATGCTGGCTCAGAAGAGGTGTCTCGATTCCTGCAGCTGGTCAGGTCTCTACGGTGTTTAGCCAGGTGTGGCCTCTCAGTGAATTGACCAGGCAATAGACACTTCTATCTGGAGAACCTCTGCTTGCTGAGGGAAAGCTCTCTGGGGACAGTCCACCCCAAGAGGTCAACTGGAATCTGAAGACCATCAACCCCCATGTAGAGACGAGAAGATGGCTTGGACAGGTTTCTGAGTGCAAAGGGCAAAATTCAAAGGTAATTTGTGCATTCTTCCAACTGTTCACAGTACTAGCAATTTCTACATTACAAGTCAAGGACCCACATGTGCCACCTTCAGCAATCCAGGCCGTGAGCAGGCAATGGCACCCCTGTCTCATCCCCCCATTCTGCTCTCAGGTCCACGATGGTACCTGCCAAGGCTGCACACCGCCACTGTCTTTTCAAAGCTGTGCTGATACACATCCCTTCCAATGAATTAATAGTTCCACTTCAGCGAACAAAAGCAAGTTAACTCACGGACAGTGTGGGCTACCTTCCAAGGTTTGTCTGCTGACAGATTAAAAAGTGTGTCAACATGGCTTTATGTTAACAAATGCTGCAAGACAGAAACCTGTGTTTCGTTTGGCTTTGTTTTCATAGTTTCACGGTAATATTGGTGAACCCACCCTGTATTCATACAAAGGCAGATGAACTATGTTATGTCAGCCTGGCTGGGGCACCTTTTGGGAAAGACACAGTTCAACTCATAACACAGGGTATGAATTTGGATTTTACTCTAAATGTAACCCCTTGGAGGATTTTTAAGCAAGTGAGTGATGTGATCTGATTTCTGCTTTCAAAAGATCACTTGAGTTTATACATGGAGAGTGATTTATATGGAATAAGAGGAGAAGCAGGGACACTGGTTAGCACAGGAATCCAGGTCAGAGATGACGCTGGCTTAAGAGAGGGGTCCTGATCCCAGCATTTAGCCAGGTGTGGCTTCTAAGGGAATGGCAGCAGGACAGGGACTCCTGACCATCTGGAGAACCTCTGTTCAGTGAGGACAAGTCCACCCAGGTAAACTGGAACCCAAGGACCATCGTCCTCCATGCAGAGACCAGATAAGGACTTGGACGGATCATTGCAACAGTGTCAGCAAATGTCAGCAATCAGTGCCTCACTCAGGCCAAAGGAATCAGCCCGGAGAGCACAGCCAGCTGAGAAGGTGTGTAGTTTCTTTAGTATGCATTTTGGGGTGATGACACAGCTATTTTAGGATGGCAACCTAACCTGCCATAAGATCCACTTTTAAGTGCCTGAATTTAAATTTCAGTATCAAAGGAGAAAGGTATCAATGGAAGGGCTGTGGGCTAGGAGAGTGATTTAACAACTTTTCATGAAAAGTTTAAAAGTAAATAAATAAATGAGGTATCATTAAATTCTTTAACTAAGGCACTAACTCTGGGCCTTTTCTCACTCTCCACTGCCAGTGGCTGCCTATTTACAAAGAGGGATCAAATGGCTAACCTTGATTCAATGTCACTGGACAGGCAAGGGGACAGAAATACTCTAAAAGGGGGTCAGCCAACCATGGCCTTACAGGGCAATTCTGGCCCCTGCCTGCTTCTGTACAGCCTGAGCTAAGAATGGTTCTCCTGTTTTTAATGGTTGCCAAAAATCATAAGACAAATGTAACACATGAATCACATTGCATGTCACATGAAAATTAACATTCTATGAAATTCAAGTTTCAAAGTCCATAGGTAAAGTTTTACTGAAACACAGTCATGCTCTTTTGCTTCCTTATTATCTATGGCTGTTTTAGAAAAATAAATTACGTATTTGGCTATGCCAGGTCTTAGTTGCAGCATGTAAAATCTAGTTCCCCAAGCTGAGATCAACCCCTGCGTTGGGAGCACATTCTTTTTTTGGGGGGGTGGGGGAGCACATTCTTAGCCACTGGACCTCCAGGGCTACGTCTATGATACAACAGCAGAGCTGAGTAGCTTTGTCAGAAGCCACACAGCCTGTGAAGTGGAAAATGCTGACTGTCTGGCCTTTTATAGAAAAGGTTTGCCAACTCCTCCAGAGGTTTGAGGAAGATACCCACTGAATCCTAGTACGTGGTCACCCTGTATTTTCAGTCACTCTCCTAACTCTGTGTGAATTTCTGTTTGTTTTTTGTTTTTTTTTTTTTCATTTGAAAATACATATTGAGCACCTACTATGTGCCGGGCACTGAGTAGGTCTAGGGGGTACAACTGGAAACAATAGCAGACAGTCTGTGCTCTCAGAGCTCAGAGTCCAGTAGAGGGCAGGTGTCGATGCAGTGGCCTGAAGATGTTCTAGACAGGAAGTAAATGAAGCTTTTACAGAAAATAGGTGAACTGGCCTCCTGTTCTGAGACAGCAAGACAGACACGGCTAAGTATAGATTAATGATTGATTTGGAATTTGGAGGAAATGCTGACGGTAACAATGAGACGGGAAAGAGAACAATCCCCTACTTCCATCTCCTGAACACACCACCCTTTTAACTCTCCCTAACCCTTTACAGTACCTCTGCCCGGGGTGGAACACAGAAATCCAGGGGAGTGAGGAAGAGAGAGGATGCAGAGATGGGAAGGGCCAGGTGAGACAGGCCCTCTGAAGGATTCCATCTTTACCCTAAGTTTAGCACAGTTTGGTTCAGTTCATTCGCTCAGTTGTGTCCGTTGCAACCCCATGGACTGCAGCACACCAGGCTTCCCCGTCCATCACCAACTCCCGGAGCTTGCTCAAATTCATGTCCATCGAGTCAGTGATGCCATCCAACCATCTCATCCTCTGTCATCCCCTTCTCCTCCTGCCTTCAATCTTTCCCAGCACCACAGTCTTCTCCAAGGAGTCAGTTCTTCGCATCAGGTGGCCAAAACTGGAGTTTCCGCTTCAGCATCAGTCCTTCCAATGAATATTCAGGACTGATTTCCTTTAGGATCGCTTACTTAAAGAACATTTTACCCTAAGAACAGTGTTCTTTACCCTAAGAACAATGGGAAATTATACAAGAATATTCGTAGTAGCACTATTCCTGCTAACAAAACTCTAGAAGCAACCAAAAGACCCATCTCTTGTAAATCAGATAAATTATGGCATATTCATAAGATGAAATATTATATTATAAAGGAGTTAAATCTACTACACCTCTGTGCAACACTGTAGGTGAATCTTAGCAATGTATTATTAAATGGAAAAGCAAGTCCCAGAAAGTAACACATAGAATGATAAACTTTTCATAACATTTAAGGTAACTAAAATTTAACAGGGCACTTTTAAGGAATACATTTGGGTAATAAAACCATAGTTAAATAAAGCAGGGGAATAATTAAATACAAGGCTCAGAAGAGTGTGAGTTAGCAGTATTATCGGATGGAGCTCAATGCCTAAGTAGATATAAGTTCTTGTTAATGTTCCAGTTTTCTGTGAGCAATGGATTCATAGGTATTTATAATATTTTTTTAAAATTTAATTGCAATGAGAAGCCATTAAAACAATTTATAACAGAGGATGACATGGTCGGATTTGCAATTCAAACAATCTCTCTGGATGCACTGAGGAGGCTTCCTGGGAACAGGGCAAAAGTGGAAACAGGCAGACCAGGCAAGAAGCCACTGCAAAAAGCCATCAAGACTGCACTCTGAGTAGAGAGATGGTGGCAGAGACAGACTGAGTCATTCCTTTGCTCAGACTGACTTGCTGTCTCCTTCCACATTTAAAGTAAAGAAACAGCGACTCAACACTGCATTAAATGGATGGTAGGAAAAGCAGATGGACAAGAAAATAAATCAGGAGAGTGCCTTTAACCAATAGATCTCCAAGCCTTCCCACTAGAAACCATGTTATCAGATGAATAAACATAGACTCCATCTGGATAAGGATTTGGAAACCATTAGAGTCATTATCAGCAAGGCCAGCTCACTCAGAGGAGCTCACAGAAAACCCTCTTATCTCCTGGAAAAATAAATAAGAGAAAATCACCACAAAACTACACCCAAACAATGGCGCCCACCCTCCCAGACCAGTTTTCTCCCCTCACTTGTATCTCCCACCTCCACCAATGTACTGAAAATTCTCTGAAGCACCAATTCTGGGAAACTGATTTCCCAATTGGCATGTTTACTTTGGCCAGCCGCTCACTTGTGGGTGCAATCTGAGGTACAAAGGTCAAGGTTAGAGTCCAGCAAAGGCAAGTGATGATTCTGATGTCTGTTCTCACAGGAATGCTCTGCAAAGTTAGTAGAGGACTGTCTTCTTCTTCATCAGGCAGCGGTCAGGCCATCAGAAGGCAACAAGTTTCAGGCCTCTCCAGTTTAAGCTGCTCCATCTCTCACATGTTCTTTACAATGAGCTGTCTGGCCGAGGGGCCCTCGCTGGCTAAGGGAGTTGGTTAGTGCCAACCTGTGAATCTGACAATACCGGGTCCACGAAGATGCTAAGTGTTGGCTACCCTTCCCTAAGAAATAATTGATAATCATGTTATCAAAAGATAACAAGCAATTTACCCAGCTTAGGGGCACCCTGTTCTCTGCATCATTATTAAATGGTTCAGAATAACTCCAACTTCTCTCCTAACTGAGCAGAAGCCAATGAACGCTATTCCCGGAGGTGACCGACTCTTGTTTTTACACCCTGGTGCGTCCAGCACAACCCCTCACTGAGCTGAGGACAGGCCGTATCCTCTGCAATGCTGAATGGCTTCTCTTTGTTTTCTCTTCTGCTTGGTTTTCAGTATCTGATTACTTGCTGGTTATTACGCTTATAAATCAAACAACTTCAAGGCAAAACAAAAACAAGTTAATGGGTCAACCCATTAACTTCCGTCCACTATGTCTCCTTTACCAACAGACCCCCTTCTCTTCTTCCCTCCTCCTTCCCCAAGAAATAACACTGGCCTTATTTACAAAACAGCTTCCACTGTGTCAAGCTTTAAAGCCTTTCAAGTGAGTTGTTTTTTTTTTTTAACTCTTGGGGCGGGGGTGGGGGCCGAGGGATGTAAGATAAAAATCTGCCCCGCCAATGATATGAATAATAATAATGGTAATCTTTTAAAATTTGCCAGAATGACAAAGGCTGTTAAAGCCCTAGAGAAGAACATATATTTAATTCTGAGAAATTCAGAGGGTGGTTGATTGAAGCAGCCTCACACATGCATGCCCTAATGATGCTTGGGGGGGGGCTGTGGGGGGGGGGTGCAATTTTCACACAAGAGTTTCCTTGAGCACACATTTACACGCCTGGTGGAAATGAGAATTACACACACTAGTAACCCTGGCGACATACAGTTGACTCATTTACATTGAAAGTTGAACACATTTGCCCCAAGTAACAGATAAACATATTAACTTGGATTGTAAATCATAAGGCTGCAGAGCTGGGAAGGGTCTAGAGATCATCTCCAGGGGTCCCCAAACCTTTTGGTACCAGGGACCGATTTTGTGGAAGACAATTTTTCTACGGACCAGGGTGGGAAGGAATGGTTTGAGGATGATTCAAGCGTGTTACGTTTATTGTGCACTTCATTTCTGTTGTTACTACATCAGCTCCACCTCAGACCGTGGGGCATTACATCCCGGAGGTTGGGAAGCCCTGATCTAACCAAACTTACTCATGTTACGGGAAAGTAAACTGAGGCCCAGAAACCCCAAGTTAGTGGCCCCGCTGCCTCCAGCGGCGGAGCTGGGCTCACATGTTGCCATCCTGGCTCCCAGACAGTCCACTGTTCTCGCAAGCCTCCGTATACCTCGGAACTTGAGTGAAATGATTCTGTTATCTTAGAACAGACAGAAGAGCAATGAGGGAAACAAGATGGGGGAAAAAAAGAAACTGAAACAGAGAAAAGGATGAAGAAGATAGAGAGTGACAGAAATTACAGGACTCTCCTTCTGCCCCATGCATCTCTATCTTTCTCTGTATCTGCCTGATCCCATTCTCTGCTGTAACCTGTCTCTATTCTGTCTCCCACACGCTGGCTCCTGAAAGGGCAGTGTTATTCCATTCCTTTTAAACATCCTTCTGAAGAAGCCCTGCACAAGGGCAGCTGCTGGCAGGGCTGGGAGCCGTCAGAACAAATTCCCGGGACTTCTGTACCACGGCGGCTCCACGCCCACCCCGACTGCCCCCTCCACTGCCCGTGAGGAAGGAGGTCCAGTCCCGCAGGCCTCCGGCTGTGGCTTCACGGGCACCCCCTGAACCTGGCAGAACTGCAGCACCTGCAGCCCCACCCCGAACCAAAGGCTGAGAATCTACGTTTTAAGGAGATGCCCAAGTGATGCCCGGGGACTTCCAAGCTTGAGAAGCAATGACATGGAAAACACTGGAAATACTTCCTCACAAGTCTGCCTCCTTCAGTCACAAACTTCCTTCCAGGCCCAGGGAGGAAGATGGTAAAGACTGAGTAAGATTTACAGTCTTCTTTAAAATTTGTATTTACTTATTTATGGCTGTGCTGGGTCTTCGTTGCTGCCTGGGCTTTTCTCTAGTTGTGGCGGGTCTGCGGGGCGCGCTTCCCTCTAGTTGCGGGCGTCTCATTGCAGTGGTTCCTCTTGTCGTGGAGCACGGGCTCTCGGGCACATGGGCGTCAGCAGCTGCGGCTCCCAGGCTCTAGGGCACAGGCTCAGTAGTCGTGGCTCACGGGCTTGGCTGCTCTGCAGCACATGGGATCTCCCCGGACCAGGGATGGAACCTGCATCTCCTGTATTGGCAGGAGGATTCTTTACCACTGGGCCCCAAGGAAGCCCAGATTTAGAGTCTTTTAAATGGTAACATCCATCCTGAGACCTGCTCAAGAATGGCTACGTTCATTTCTCCATAGTTCACCCCATGGCACTTGTGGTTTGACCCTTTCTCCTCAGACTGGTTGTTTTCTATGATCAGCTCTCAAGAATTCCTATGACAGGTGGGTTTTACAGAATCCAAAGGGAATGCAGATTTCCAATATTTCCAGCCACTCCTGAATCAAAAAAGTATAAACAGCAGGCAGGATTCAAATATGGTTTGAACGTGCCAAATTCTGTGGCAAAACAAATCTCTTTCCAAACCTTGCTGAAAAGGGAGGACTCGGGTGGTACCACATGGGAAGAAGTAGATGCTTCCACTGCTTAGAGGAGGCAACCTTGCAGGCAAAGTTTTCCAATGAGCAGCCTTGTTGCAAAAGCAATAAAAAATTAACAGGAGAAAATTTTCAGGTGTCACTTCCCATCAGGAAGCAACAGATAAGAAATAAGAAGCATCTTATGTGAAAGCATTTCCAACTTTGAAGCTTGTGAGAGAATACTGACTTACATCTTTCTTTTTCCCAAGTGTGATGTCATCCCATGTGTCACGTTGAAACTGACAAGGATTTCTTGTTAAATAGTCCCTTTGCCAACATTTGAGAATAAAATAGCCTCGCCCTTTGATCTAAATAGATATGATCGTGAGAGTTACCTTGCTTACACATCTCCAGTTAGGCTGCTCAAAATAAGATTTCTGAAATATGACAGATGAGGGGAAAAAATATACATAAAAGTAGAATGAGTAAGCTTCAAAGAGAGAGGGAGAGAAACAGAACAAATTCTAGATGTGCATCCTACGAATATACTACCAATGTGCAATGTGTATAAAGTATTCTACGCCCTTCACAGATTTTATTTAATCTGCAGACTTTGCCAATCACGTTCATATTTATAGCTGCGTGCAACTCTTCATAACACAAAATCTACAACCAAGGACAAAACTTCTACTCCGGAGAATCTGAATTCTATTGCTTTCCCTTCTTTCTAACACACACACACACACACACACACACACCACGGCCATACTAAAACTCTCCTGTGCCCACACATGGTGCCACGTCTGAACCAGCACAGCAGCTTCAGCCACCAAGACTGAAAGCGAATCTCTCTCCCACGTTGGATTCCCCCTTGTCACATGGAGACGTTAAGCTTGGCTTCTGAATTAGAAATACTCAGGGGGAAAAGAAAGCTTCAGGATGGAAACAAAATGTACCACTTCACTCCCTGCAGTGACTCCGTAACAGGAGACACACACACACAAACACGCACACTCATGCCCGCATAGGTTTCCTGCGCCTTCAAACTTCACTTTGCTCTGGTTTTGTTTTTTTTTTTAAACTTTGAATCCACCACTGCAACACTGAAAGTCTGAAGCAGTTCTAATCTGTTTCATATCCGAGCTGGCTCCAGGCAACGCAAGTAAATTGTTAAGTGAGTTCCATCCTGCTATAAAAATCAGCGAACCTGAGCTTGACGTCTTCTTTTCATAATGCGCAGGCTGACTGTGGCGAGGGCCCAGTTCTAAACACCTGAGGGTATTTTGTCTCTTCACAGGACGTCTGGGGGACACAGAGAGGAAAACTACTTTAAATAAGGAATAAGCCCTCTGAAATGGAAAGTCACCCAGGAAGGGGGTGCTGGGCTCACTGCCACTGTGCGGAGGTGTTTTCAAAACCAATTACAGCCCAGGGCACGGGCAGCACCCCCGGCCCTCCTCTGGACTGCTTACACCAACAAGCTGGGTGGGGCTTTCCTGGACACCTCTCATTCCTGGGAACGAGGGGACAGTCTACTGTAGAAGCCTCTGGAGAGAAGAGAGGATTCCTTTGAAAAAGGACATCTTTTACTTCCCCATCTGTTTCTTCTCACAGTACAATTTGCGGTCAAATCGGGTCTTGCAACATTCTGGAAAACGATTTAGCACTTTCCTCCTGTAAAGTTGAATATGTGAAGAGAAAAGGGCTTACTTGTATAACCTCTTTCAGTGTGGACAGGGCTGGGGGGAGCACTCCCTATCAGACTGTACATAAGAATATGTTATAAATAGAAAGGGGGTGAACAACTTTTGAAGGGGACTGAAAGGACATCTCCTCTCAAAGAAAAGGGTGTGAACTGAATGTGTTTTCAAAAACTGCAAGTGTCCCTGTCTCTGCTTAAAGCCAATGAGGTTTGGGCCTGAGGTACAGAATGGCCCCAAGTGGAAGGAGAGTGGATGGCCTCTCTCACGTGGCTATGGGATCTTCTGAAATGGCGAGGTTTGGTCTTCGATTTCAAGCTACTGGGACATGGAAAGAGGTTAAAGTGACACTCAGTCACAAACAACTTGAAACTTCTGTATGAATCCAAACAAAAGGAAGAAAAAAGCAAAGAGATTTTTCTCTCCAGCTGCTAAAATATGACCTGGCTCTGCTCCTGGCATCCCTCTCACATTAGCCAGCATCAGCGAGGTGAGCTTCCTGAGTGGAGAGGTAATCAAGCTAAAGATGTGCCACCGCCACGGGGCCCAAGTCACCAAAAGAGCCATACCACCTTCATCACCACCTCCCGGGCTCCCTGGCTAATCCCCAGCAGAAGACCCCCCTCCCGCTCCTCCTCACTGCCAAAGCTCAAAGGTAAGCGAAGCAACACCTGCTGCAAGCACAGTCCAGTTTTTTGTTTCCAAATATAGTTCTAAAGAGAAACTAGAAATGAAATAAATCTCCTGCAACAAAATGGCCCATGTGAATGGAACACCAGTCCCATACAATGACGGTGTTGTACCCCCAGCTAACAGAGAAGGGGAAGAAACAAAAGAGACAGAGGCATTGCTTAAATGGACAGGAAAGTTTCCCAGATGGTGTCAAGGGAAACACCTTGAAATTAGAACGTTACATTCTGAAACTTGAAAGTTTTAAGTCCATATCACATTACATCATAACAAGATATAAAATCTTTTAAGTTAATAAAATTTTTTAAAGTTTTATTTTTAAAATGCTTAAGTGCAGGGATTTGTTTGTTTGTTGTGGGGGAGGGGGGAGTTGGTCAACTGGAAAGTTCCAATTCCTGCTGTCCGGTTCCAAGTTAAAGGCCACTACGTTGTTTTAGAACAGTAGAGATAGACTGCTCATAAAGTACTGCAGCTTCCATCTCCAGTTGGCTCCAGTCCCCCTCCCCAGGGTGCTGGCCTCAGCAGGAAGGGGATTCCACAAGGCCCCAGATTTCTGGAAGCTGGAGCCGACCCAGCGGGAGCAAGCTGGGCACAGAGAAGTCCCCGTTTTACCAGCGCAGTGTGAGCTGAATGTGTGTGCACCCTGAGGCTCATCCGTTGAAACCCTAACCCCCAGAGAGATGGTATTTGGAGGTGGGGCATTTGGGAGGTAATGAGGGTGGGATTCATGGTTTTATAAGAAAAGGAAGAAAGATTCTGTCTGTCTCCCTCCCTCCCTGCCCTCACCCCTTAACCACCAAGAAAAGGCCATGTGAGGACACAGTTAGAAGGTGGCTGTCTACAAAGTCACCAGAACCCAGATCTGCCAACATCGTGATTCTGGACTTTCAGCCTCCAGAACCACGAGAGAGAAACATCTGCTGCTTAAGCCCCCATCTGTGGGACTGCTGCTGCAGCCTGAGCTAAACATGTCCCTCCCACTACAGTCATTCAGCTGCCGCCGGAGGTCACCTTCCTCCGCTGCTGAAAATAATCCATGCCTCAGTCACACCCAACCGACCTCTACTTCCTTCCCGCTAAAGATCATGGGATTGAGCTTCTGGCTTCTGGGAGGGAAATACAGAAACAGGAAGTAAGTGTGTGTGTGTGTGTGTGTGTGTGTATGTGTATGTGTGTGTACATGTGTGTGGACGTGAAGCAAAGAACACCCTCTTTCAAAAACTGTGTGTATGTCTGTATGTACACGAGGCAAAGAACACCCTCTTCAAAAACTGTGTGTGTGTGTGTGTATGTGTGTGTACATGAGGCAAAGAACACCCTCTCTTTCAAAATCCAGCTAGAACAGAACAGCCACAGGCGGGTTGCCCTGAACATCATTCCAGACAGAGGTACATAGGCTGTATGTGCTTGGCCTCCTCTCGAGTTATCTTTCTAACATGTGTGCTGAGTCTGGTTCTTATAAATATCCTCTTGAAGAGGGTGAAAAGGTCATCCTGATTCACATCAGCAAAGACAAGAGGGCATTTGGTTGGGCTTGTCTCCACCAGTGTTCTACTTTTGAAACCTCCCAGCCACAACAAGCTTCTTTGTTACTGAAGTGAGATGTTTTTGGAACATGGAGCCTCAGAAAATACACAAAGTCTGGGTATATCCAGGCAACACAGAAGTCTTGCACTTGACAATGCAGTTACATTTCAATAGTTCAGTTGAGAGCTGGCAGGGTGGAGAGCAGAAGGTCAGGGTCCAAACTGAGATGTAGTCTCCATACTACTTTCCCCCTACCTGTCCCTAAATAGGGCCCATTTCCATACTACCTGGAGTTGTATCTCTAGGCTACACTAGGTATTAAGCCTTGGTTTTCTCAAGCTTTCCCAAGGTCAAAAGCATCATGAAGGATGCTGTTACAAGGAAACCACAGTTGCCATGGCCCCCACATGCTGCAGTATAACGTGGAGGTATGAGGAGGAGGAGGTGTGGTCTGGAGGAAAATGTTGAGAGAAGAGAATTTTAGAGAAGAGGGAAGTGCTGAAGAATGTGAGATGTGTGTAGGCCCCAGACCTCCAGGGAAAGAAAAGAGAAGACTTGCTGTGTAGACAGATGGCAAGCCTAAGGGAAGATTAAATACAACCCTAAGTGGACTAGGCCCTCAGAAGTTTCAGAACTGTTCACAGTAGGGTGTGAAAAAGAAGACCTAATTCCACAGACAGGGGAACATTTGCTGCATCTTCTAGATGGTTATGTCTTGGGACATGGGCCCCCACAGGCTATGTCCTGCTGTCTACACAGGACTCAAGAACATCCAGTCAGGATGGTTTCATCAGGTCAGATCTACTGAGAACTGCTCACATCTTGTGTGACAGAAAAGTAAAAGGAGGGCAGGGACTATGCCCTGCCTGTCCTGTATCTACAGCACCATGTCCAGCCTTCATAAGCCTATGGTTCTTCAGTGCTCTCTATTCTTTCTTCTCTGTGGGGGACCCCTGCCCCCCATTTCCCTGTTCTTTCCTCTATATTCTGATTTTTTTAGTATGCAAAAGTGGCCTTGTTTCTGCCCCCAAGATAACCTGAGTGGTCTCCAGACCCGTTTCTCTTTGCCTCTGAAGATGACTGTCATGGTGGTCATCTGTCCCCAGGGTTGTCGTCACCCAACTCTGATGGATGCTTGCAAAGGGATTCCTGACTGGTGGGTCAGGGAAACCTTTTTTAACCTTAGACGTGGAATGCTGATGGATATCATCATGCTTGATAGTTCTGGGCACAATTTCATCTTTGGTCCACATGGGCCCTTCTCTTATCTGTCTGTTTTTTGTTTTGTCTATCGTCTTTGTCACCATTATCCCCACGAACTCCTCCCCACAGGCGATTGTTCCAATGTGTTTAACATCCATCTTTTTGTCCACGCACTCTCTAGCACAGCGTCTATTGCTCTTTGGTGTGCGTATATTCGTGACTTACAGAAATGATTTGTACTGAGCCTTTTATCTGTTTCTTACTTTGTTCAACCAACAATCATGTTTTTTAAGAGAATCCGTGTTTATACTGGGGCTTCCCTGGTAGCTCAGCTGGTAAAGATTTGCTTCTAATCACTGCATGATATTTTTAGATGATGTAGGTCTACCATGTTTTACCTGATAATTCTCCTGGGGATAGAGAGACAGTCTCTAACTCTCAGTTTCCCTGTCCAGAGCAGTGGGGAAATGTCTCTGGGATATATACCTGTGTGCATACCTGCTAAGTTGTTTCAGTCGTGTCCGACTCTTTGTAACCCTATGGACTATTGCCCGCCAGGCTCCCCTGTCCATGGGAGTCTCCAGTCAAGAACACTGAAGTGGATTGCTATGCCCTCCTCCAGGCCATCTTCCCAACCCAGGGATCGAACCTTACATCTCCTGTATTGACAGGCAGGTTCTTTACCACTAGCACCCCTGGGAAGTCTGGAAGTATATACCTAGCCACAGAATATCTGGGTTACAGTTTATGTAGATGTTTAATTTACCTAAGCAGTGCCAGATTACTCATTAAAATGGCTACCAGTCAATCTACACTCAATCAGAGGTGCATGAGAAATCCTAGATAACCCAACTCTCATTCTCCATCATCAGCTGACATCAGCCATTGTTTTCCTAATGTTTTCCAGTCTAAGTTCATGAAAGCAAAAATCTCATTGTTCTTATTTGCATTTCTCTGCTTATTAATATATGTGAGTGTTTCTCTATGTTTATTTCCTTTTAGGTTTTTCTCCTTCCTAAAATGCCTGTTCGTAACTTCTGTTTGTTTTTCTGTTGGAGTTGATTTGCAGACCTACATTGCTTACACTACATCCTTTGTCATTTTGAAACACTGCAGATATCTTCTTCCACTTGAGTCTGTGTCCACCTTCGAGTCTTCTGTTCCATTTGGTCTACATGTCTGCTTGTAAATACTATTTGTCTTACTATGGCTTTGTTGAATGTTTCAATATCTGAATATATAAGTACTCCTTTTTACTTTTGTATTTCTTTTTTATTATTCCCTTAGCTATTTGTGAATCTTTCTTCTTTTATAAATTTATTAAGATCCCTCCCAAAAATTCCAGCTAGACTGCTGACTGAAAGTACATTGAGATTATAAATTAATTTGGGGGGAATTACAACCTTTATAATATTAAATTGTTCATCCAAGAACATGATATTTATTGATATAATTTTCTCTGTCTTTTATTAGAGTATTAAAGCTTTTCCCCATGGAGGTCTGATGTAATCTTGGTTAAATCAATTCCTAAATATTATGTTGTTTTTGTTACTATTGGAATGGCATCTTACTTTTTAAATAAATTTTCTGGATAAGTTAACTGTGAAAAGACCAGGATAGCCATAGCAGGAAATGAAATGGGAACTTCTTTGTCTGAGTTATTCCTTCTTGTTGAGAAGGGGAGGAGGCCATCCTGAAGCAAGGGAACATCCCATCTTGAAGCTCCACCTCACACATTTCTCACTCTCTCTTCAATTCCCCTTCTTTTCCATAGTCCTCTTCTTCAAGTCTCCCAAAAGGCACATTCGCTCCTTCTGGTAAGTCCAGCCCTTTCAACCAGCCAAGGACTTCGACAAAGTGCCCTTTTCTTGCAGATGCTCAACTTCAGCTGACACAAGCAGAGTATGAGGGCATGAGTGTGGCAAGGGATAGCTCCAGTTCTAGGAGGGAAAAAAACTGGGCGCCCAGTTCTGGTTTAATATCTTAATCACCACCAAGAAGCACTCTGGCTAACTCCCAGCTGGTTTCCATAGTAATTGCAAAAAGAAAAACACCTAGACAAGACAACACTGGAGACATCACAGTGCTATTTGATGTGAAGAAAGGGCATTCTCACAGTAATGTGACTTTGACCTTGCCCCTTGCAAAATAATGGGGGGGGGGGGCACCTCTTCCTCTTTCCTGGGTCCACATGTACTGCAACAGTCATTACAGCAACTATAAATGGCTCTTTCAATCATCCTCAATGGACAGCACTAGCTCTAAGTAAGTTTTCTGGTTTGTTTTGTTTTGATGCTCAAGAGCCCTCTGCTAGGTGGGGTGAATGTTAAGGAGCAGGGAGAGGTTAACCTTCCAGAATCTCCTGATCCTAGCAAAGCTATGGACGCAATGGGATCCAAAACTTCCCTTCTCCCTGCCATTCCAAGATCAACCTAGAAAAGACTACATCCTACAGATAAATTTCTACAGGCTTCAAGGGGACGTTAATGAAGCTCAGTTGCAAGGGAACTTGATCGTTTACAGTTTTACCAAATTCCTGGGTTATTGTTATTCAGTCACGCAGTCATGTCCAACTCTATGCAAGCCCCATGGGCTGCAACATACCAGGCTTCCCTGTCCTTCACTGTCTCCCGGAGTTTGCTCAAACTCACGTCCTTTGAGTCGATGACGCCATCCAACCATGTAAGCCGCGATCACTCTAAACCTGAAGAACATGCCCCTTGCTGAAGACGTTAGCTCCATTCCATTTCCATAGCTGGTCAGAGCCCTTGCGCCTTCAATCAGACCATTCCCTTTCTTGAATCAGACTCTTAACAGCCTTCGAAATCACCCCTGGTTTGAGAACCACTGAATAAGAGACACAACTTCAAATTGTAAAGTTTACAGTGAAATTCAACAGGATTTTAAAAGCCAACCCTTTCAGGGCCCTTTATATGCCTCTGTTTTCACAACAGAATTCGCCACTTCTGTCCTAAATCATTCGGTGCTGCCCTTGGGCAAACACACCCATCATACCAAATTAAGCAAAGCCAGGAATCTCAAGGAACCCAATTCTCTTCTCCTTCTTTCCTCTCTTACGCTGAACACAGCATTTTGGTGCTTAAATATCCTCAACCTCACAGCTTCCCTTAAACCTGCTCACACTTCACCTCTGCTGCTCAGTTGTGTCCAACTCTGTGACCCCATGGACTGTAGCCCTCCAGGCTCCTCGATCCACGGAATTTTCCAGGCAAGAATATGGGAGTGTGTTGCCATTTTCTCCTCCAGGAGATCTTCCAAATTCAGGGACTGAAACCATGTCTCCTGTGTCTCTTGCACTGGCACGTGGATTCCTTACCAATCACATCACCTGGGGTCACGTCTGCACTTACGTCTACAACTCCACAGTGAGCTCCACGCAGAGGATGCATATCTGTTAGATTGCTTCTGGTCTCACCCCACACATTCCCTGGTGGCTCAGATGGTAAAGCCTCTACCTGCAATGCGGGAGGCCTGAGTTCAATCCCTGGGTCAGGAAGATCCCCTGGAGAAGGAAATGGCAAGCCACTCCAGTACTCTTGCCTAGAAAATTCCATGGATGGAGGAACCTGGGGGGCCACAGTCCATGGGGTCTCAAAGAGTCAGACATGACTGAGCGACCTCACTCACTCCCCACACAGAGGTCCAGGCTCAGGAGTTCTCAAAACATGTCTGACTAACAGGCCGAGTCGATTTCTAAAGCTTCCATGCGCATCCAGGGTGTAGCGGTAACCCTTCCATTCAAACCCAGTTTCTTGGGCGAGCTGCTTCGTTCACGGGCAGGGAAAACCTAGTGACAGAGGGAGTGTTTGTTCGTGTATTTAAGTCAGTGCACTGTATGTTTCCTGAATCCCCCGGGTTTCACCTTTTCTCTTTGAAGAAGGGAGTCCTGTTAATACGTTCTACTGTCACATAAGGATTTACTCACATCCAAGTGTGAAGGGGAGACAGGCTCCAGCCTCTATTACTGGTGCCCAAGGAGGGATATCGTAGCCTGGAGGATTTTTAAACCCCCTGATGAACAAACCATTCCACATTCACATGAGAGGCGCATTGTTATGTCTTCAGCAGCCTGTGAGGAAGAGGCCCTGCTGGGCCGGACAGAGAAAGCACTGGCAATTAACTGAGAGAGTTGAATTGTTAACATTCTCTCCACCGTGCACAGGGCTCCAACAGAACTGCTGGAGAAAATAGCCAAATAAGGTAGGGTGGGCGGAGGGTGGAGAAGGGGAGGACACTTTTCATTAAAATCCCAATCAAGCCACTTTAGTACCTTTTCCCCACAAGGTGATGCTTGGGGGGCAGAACGCTACTCTTGTTGCACTCTATTTTCATGACAGATCTCTGCTCTGTCCTAGAACCTGAAATTATTTGCTTTCCTTGGGACACTTTTGTGTGAGGGGTGTGTGTTGAAAAGCTCATATGCTGGATCCTCAAAAGAGCATATGTTTGCATTATAGTATGTCTGACGATATGCATTTCTGTATATGGGCACACATATGTACATACCATGTGCAACAGACGTGTGTGTGATATAACAGTACCAGAATTCATAACACATACCACGTACTGTCCTTTTTTTTTCTTTCTTTTCTTTTTTTCTTTCTTGCTATTGGAATGAAAAAGAATTGTCTATTTCTTAAAAGCAGGTCTTAGGTTAGAGCCTCAGAAGTAGTATAGTGTGTGCTCAGTCGTGTCCGACTCTTTGAGACCTCATGGACTGTAGCCCAGCAGGCTCCTCTGCCCAGGGAGTTTTCCAGGCAGGAATACTAGAGTGGGTAGCCATTCTCTTCTCCTGGAAATCTTCCTGACTCAGGGATTGAACCCACGTCTCTTGCATCTTCTGCACTGGCAGGTGGATTCTTTACCAACTGCGCCTAGAAAACCTCTCCTCATATAAAGATGGCTGTGATCAAAGACACCTATTAGAATGTATGTGCCAGTCTCCTTTCTGGAACTGCCCTCCAATCTCCTGCCCTGGTCACAGGGAGTTCCCAATTGCCATGTCTGTTCAATATGGTCCTTTAGCCCAAGTCAAGCTGACTGGGACAACAGAAAGAACCAGACTCATTCCAGAACAGTGAGAATCTCGAATTACAGATCCCAGGACTTTGGAATAGGAATGTGTCTATGTTCTCCACCATGTGTGTCTGTGTTCTCCACCATGTGGACTGAGGCGATAGTGAAATCATCCTACTGAAAGAAGAAGAAAAATAAAGCAAGCACACACAAAGAAATGGAAAAGCAAGACGGAGGAAAATTGCTGCCTGAATGCCCAATGGCCCATAGCCATCTTGCCTCTGGGGCCAGCCTGTCCAGGTGATTTCTGAATCTGGAGTGAGCATCCATTCACTAATGTTCATGGCAAGGAAGAGAGGTCAGGAAAGGAAATCCCACTGAGGACCTCAAGAAGGGTATCATCCTGGGAGAAACATTCCTTTGCATCCTCTATTATTTCCACCTTCTTTAACACTGAACTTATGGCAACAAAAACATATCATCAAGTATATCTTACTATGAGTGAAAGTATCAGTGTATCACTGACATGATGAAATTTAACCCATATCAGCATAACGACCCAGAGTTCTACGTGCAATATACTTAATACACTTTTACTGAGAAACCTACAAATATAAAGTGTAGAAGAAAAAGCCAACTTTTTGGTGAACATACCAAACATATCCCTAGATACTGATATTTATAGAAATGCAGTCATTTGAGTGACACTGAAAGGACTAGCTGACCCCAAATATCCCCCACCCTTCTAGCCACCATGTTGCTACCAGCAAGTTCCATCATCATCATTATTCCTGTACATTACGAGGCCTCTGTTTCCAGGAATTGTCTCATCAGGTGTAAGTAGTGTGTGGAAGGTTTTACACACTAAACCAGTAACACAGTAATATGGATTTACTCTTCAGATTAGTTGCTCGATCTTTTAAAAGCTTGAGGATCCAAGCTATTAGACGGTAATCTATAATGGGCGAGAAAGCAGACCCCTCATCTTGGAGAGAATTACTGAGTCTCCACCATATGTCTGAGATTCTATTGCTGATATATAATGAATGTGGCCTATTCTTTCCTTAAGAAGCCAGAGCAGGCAGACACATGACAAGTACGAGACATTGCTATACAAGCAATAATTAAGGTGCACACTTGATACAATAAAAGCACCTGGGACCAGACAGGGTTAGTACGGAGTTTCATGGATGAGACACAGCTTGGGGACAGGTAGAAGTCCATCAGGACACCAGCCCGTGCACACAGCTAGCATGCTTAGGAGACCTGCAGCATGGATTTGATGTGATCTACCATCAAATAGAAGTGGGAAGAGCTTAGAAGGAGTGGATGAGATTGAAACTGTTGGAGGTATATCATAAAGGCTCTTAACATGTACAAAGGAACTCTGATTTTTATTAAATATATACCACCACCTCCCCCCAGAATCATTACTAACTCTAATGAGCTACCTGCTAGCCAAGGCAAAATATGTGGAGCTAACATTTAGGTAATTTTATGGTTAATACTTTGGGACTTCTCTGCATTAAACCTCAACCGAGTACCTCGTTCAGGCATGCTAAGGTCCACATCTGGGTGATGCTATCCATGGCTACGTCTGAAAACATAGCCAAGTTTGTGTTAGGGTGAAAAGCTACCCACACTTGTTCATAATTAAAGGATCGCTCAGGGCTATTCAAAACTCATCTTTGTAATACATTTTGGAGAAGAAAAAAGTGATTTTTTTTTAAAGCAAAGGATGCTATGGACAAAGGTAACAAATGACCTTTTGAAAGAAGATAATTGCAGTGTTAAAACCAACAGAGACTATGATCTAGAACATATATAGCATTAACTCCAGCCAACCTGCAAATCCAGGTAGTTACTCTGGAGAGCATCTGGCAGTACTCAGACAACGCAAGGATGTGTTTATAACTGTGACCCAGCAAACCCGCCCCTGAGCCCTAGGGCCTGTGCCATAGATTCTCAGGCATTCTCCTCTTAGTCAACAAGGGGGTGTCTTTGAGGGGCTTCACCAGGGTGTTGGTGGTACCGGGGAGTGGGAGGCAGTCACGGGGGGAACAGATGAGTGAGACAGGGATGATGACCAGAGCAAGGAGGTTGCCTGTTAACATGCCAAACAGAAAACGTAAGAAGCAGAGTGAGGTTTCTTATGTGCCATTTATGTAAACACAGAACACATGTTCACAAAACAGAAATACATGTTTTACAAGAACACACACAAATAAAGCAAAGACATATAAACACAGTAAACTGATGGCCTATGGAGAGGACAAAAATGGGGGTGGGGAATGGGAAAAATGAAAACATCCCATCAATCAAGAGATGGGCTTTCTAGAAGAGACTGTAGTGTGCTATGACCGCACCTTAGCACCTGAGCTGCAGAAACAAATAAAAAGGGGGCAGGGATGCCACCAGGGTCTCAGGCCCTTGAAGACAATGTGCATTAGGCTTCCTTCCTAACCCCCGACAGCAACCAGCCCCGTGTCTTATCTTTGGGCCACGTCTGCTCTTTGGACAATAGATATTTGACTGATAGATGTATAAACAAATGGGGGAATAAAAGACACAGACAATCTAATGGAGGGTGGCCAGGAGACATGGAGCCACTCTCCATAAATAAAGATGACTGATGCTCTTGACATGCCAGGCACCATGCTAGACCCTGGGAACGAAATGAATAAGGAGTGAGACAGTCCCTGTCCTCCTACAGCATTGTTGAGCTGGGGAAATGGATGGGTCAGTAGCAGTGATGATGCTGTGCTGACGGCGACGATAAAGATCGGGCCTGGGGTCAGTGAAGAGGGGCTCCTAACACAATTGTGGACGTTCCGGAAGACGCCCCGGAAGAGACTGCACTGAGTCCCAGAAGATAAGTCAGAGTTATACAAGCAAGGAGGAGGGAGGGAGGGGGTGCATAAGAGACAGCAGAAATCACAGACGCTCGGGTGCCTGGAGTCAGAACTTCACTTCAGAAGGGCCTGTCTTCCCAGCCTTAAGACATAACATCGCAGTTGTTTAAACAGACAAAGCCTCACAGCATTTATTAGTGTTCTCAAGGCCTCTTTATCAAACAAAGAACTGATGCTTGGCTAAGAAAAAAAAAAAAAACTTTCCGTTCCCTTTTTTGGAGCAAGCAAATGTGCACACCCAAGTTGATTTTGCCCAGAGCTGTCCTCCAGGAGATGAATGCTTATCACTGTCCTGTGAAACCATCTCAATTCCACTGAAGCGAGAGAGAGAATTCTGAACAGAAACACTTTCAACCTGCCAAGCTCGTTCACCTTTCTAGAGTTTTCCTCTCATCGCATGATTATAATTCTTCATTTATATATCAGCAAGGATGCTGGCAGCTGATACACTTGACAAGTCTCACTCTGGAAATGTTATCATGTGTCTGTAGGGCTCTGGGTTTGTACTGGCTTGATGAGCTGAATTGAAGACGCATACAAATGCCCATGCTAGAAACACCATCCAAGAGTTGAACGTGCACCAGCATCTCTTGCAGCCCTCGTTGAAACCATGCAGACGCCTGGGCCCCACCCAGGGGACTGGTTCAGTCTCAGTTGGGGTTTGAGAATTTGCATTTCTAACGCGTTCCCAGACAAGCTAATGCTGCTGGTCTGGTGACCGCATTTGAGAACCACTGAACTATTCTAATTTTACTGAAGAAACTGAAACTCAGAGAATGTAGGGGAAAGCAAACCTATACTTCTCCTCCTGTGCGTCTCCTTTACTCTGACACGACTACCACGTTCACAACACTCTGACACCAGATGTGTGGAGTTTTTTTTCCCACACCGAGCAACTCTGCAACACCAGCTGGGTGTCCTGCAACTTGACTCAATTCTGACACTCTCACACTGTCAGATGCCACAGGTGAAGGGCTCAGTCCCACACAACTGGCTCTCCCTACCCCCCTTCAAGTGCCAATAGCAATGTCACTTGTGCTTCTGACCCACTAGCTATAAATCAGAGGTTCCCACAATCCCCTCTTCAGATTTGATTAATTGACTAGTGCAGCTCCCAGAATTCAAGAGCCTACTTTACCAGTTTATGATAAAAGGATGATAAAGGACAGGAATGAACATCCAGATGAAAGAGATGCATAGAGCAAAATGTTCGCGAACGGGCACCAAGTTTCCATCCTCTTCCCTGAGCATCACACACACACACACACACAATATCTTCACATGTTCACCAAGCTGGAAGTTCTCTGAACCCCACACTCTGAGGAATTTTATGGAGGCTTCCTCATATAGGCATGATCAATCATTAGCTCCGTTTCCAGCTCCTCTCCCCTCTCTGGAGAATGAGGGCATGGGCTGAAAATCTGCAGCTTCTAATCAAGGCCTTGTCTTTCTGGTCACTAGTCCCTATTCAGCAGACCACCAGGAGTCCTCCATTAGAACAAAAAAGTACTGTGAACACCCAGGAAACTCCAAGAGACTTAGGAACTCTGTGCCAGGAACCGGAGTCAAAGACCAAATATAAGAACAGAAGATGCTCCCAGTTCTCTTATCACTCAGGAAACGACAAGAGTGTTTTAGAAACTCTGTACTAGGAACTGGGGGCAGAGACTAATATATATATATTTTTTCTATTATCTCAGAGCAAGCATCTTAAGTAAGATCACACAAATTCTTGTTGACCCAGCCCAGATTTTAGGAAAATATAGTGAATGGGAAGCAAAGAATTATAAAGGAAAGATCAAACCAGTCAATCCTAAAGGAAATCAACCTTGAATATTCACTGGAAGGACTGATGCTGAGGCTTCAATACTTTGGCCATCTAATGCAAAGAGTTGATTCACTGGAAAAGACTCTGATGCTGGGAAAAACTGAGGGCAGAAGGAGAAGAGGGGAACAGAGGATGGGATGGTTGGATGGTATCATCACCTCAATGGACATGAGTTTGCGCAAACTCCAGGAGATAGTGAAGGAAGGGGGAGCCTGGCATGCTATAGTCCACGGGGTTGCAAAGAGTCAGATATGACTGAGCGACTGAACACAAAAAGAACTACAAAGATTTTTAAATGAAGGCCATCTCGATTAGTGGCGCATAGGCATGTATGAGACATCTTGTCTGGGTCTTACAAACTACTTTCTTCACCCTTCATCCAAGAAGCACCACCAAGTTTTGGGCCCCTGGGGGTTCACCAGCAAGAAACAAAGGGGAGGCAGAGACTGAGCATCGACAAAGTCCTAGGGGTCCCCACAGGTCAGACTGCAGGCCATACTTGGCACTCTGTCTCCAAGCACTCTGCACGGTGGGCAACTCAGAACTGTGGGAACTGGGGAGGACTCTGCCAGGGCCTCCTCAACCCATGCTGGGTGACACTGGGACAAGATGAAAATGCGTTCCTGCAGATGAGCTCAGAAGAGTCTGCTCCTCCTGTCGGCCTCCAGTGCCTAAAGAGGACGGCCTCCCATGTCTCTAAAGCCCTTCGAGGCACAAAGGAATCAGCGCCAGCCTCCCTTCCCATTGTGCCCCTGCCATTGTGCAGGCACTTTCGGGGAGAATGATGGCCAGAGCAGTTGTAGGGTTTGCCGAGCTCAGCAAACGGTGTGTGTGTGTGTGGTGGGGGATGGAGGCGGCAGAACTATACAAAAAGAGCTACTGCAGGCCTGTTGACCAGAGAAAGCTTAATGGGCTTAGAGGGAAAGGGCAGGAAGTCTGTGTTTTCACTCTCATTTGTCAGCCTCATGGTGAAGAGTCCAGACGGATAAAGATTCTGGTTTGTCACCCTGGTTTTGTTGTCCACGGACCCTCCTTCATCTTATGAGGACTTTGATGGGACAGGAAAGTAAGTCATCACTGGGGGCCCTCGCCATCAGCGATGTCAGTTATTGAGTTGGAGGTGCATTGTTTAGGCATTAGGAGTTCAGAGGTCAAGTCTTTCTGTTTATTACACCTCTAGCCCAGAATGCTTGGGATATCTAAAACCCTTAACTGAAATATCATTACCAGATTATTTCCAGTGGAACTCATAAAATTATTATAAACTCATAAAATTATTATTACAAAGATGGAAACATGTTCTGTGAGAAGCACAATTTTGAATTCCACTAGAAACAATAGTCCTGTCCCATGAACGGTTCTATTCAATGAAATGTCAGAGAGAATGATCCCAGCACTGCTGAAGAACTGGTGTTACTTTAAAGCTACAAGTTCTAAGTTTGCTTTTGGTTTTCTTTCAAAGCGGTATAGACACCAAATTTTTCTTCAGAGGTTTCTAGTCACAATGTGACTTAAGAGGAGGATTTAAGTATTTCATTCCAAATGGATTCTAGTTTTAGCTGACTAGCTAGAAGCTGAGCAAGCCATGCAACAATAAATATTTCATTTTATCAAGCAAAACCAATCATCAATCTAATTTTGAAAGCTGATTGCTGGTGGATAATTATGGGGATATGACCACTAGCCTGAACTACAGTTCACCCGGCCTCCTATGGCCACTGTTGAAAAGGGTGAAGGAATAAGGACCAATTTGCTCAACATAAAAAGGTCCTACATGTTGGAAGCTAGGGATTCCAAGGTTCACTCCAGAAAATGAAACTCTCTTTACTTCACCTTAATTTCTGATTTTAACAGCCTAAATCAGAATTTGGAACATTGAGGCTCCCAGACAGCAGCAGACACCACAATGAACCAGACTCATATTGTGCTATGCTGGTGTTGTTCTAGTCTCTATGTTGTGTCCGATTCTTTTGCAACCCCAGGGACTGTAGCTCGCCAGGGTCCTCTCTTCATGGGATTTCCCAGGCAAGAACACTGGAGTGGGTTGCCATTTTCTCCTCCAGGAAAACTTCCCAACCCAGGGATAAAAACTGCGTCTCCTGCATTGGCAGGCAGATTCTTCACTGCTGAGCCACCAGGGAAGTCCCGTATTATTTTATAAAGAGAATTAAAACCTCCCTCCAAAATTAAGCCCATTCCTGCGGTTTGCATCCTTCACCCTGCCCTTCCGGCCCACAGCATCGTGCACACAGACAGAACTCTGATGTGGTTTTAGGTTTTCAAGGGCCATCACCTGACCACCCAAGACTTGTGTAAAAAATGCCCTCTATAAAATCCTTTACACATTTGTTTTGAAATTGTGGGACTGGCTGATTTACTCCCAAAGAATGTTTGGTGATTCTCAGAGCTATGCAAGGATCCATAATTATTAACAATTGCTAAGGCAGCTTAACCCTTATGTAAAATACAATACATACAAATGGGTTTATTTTGAGCCAGTTCACACTATTAAATTTGAGTCTGGTACGGGGTTTATCCCAAGGCAGTGCTCATAACAGACTGTAGCAAACACCTTGGCTATATGTCTTCCTATTTGGTTGGCTTGTTTTTATATCTTTGCATGTTTAAATAGGCAATGGGACTGCTAATTAAAATGCAATCATGCAGATAAATTATACCATGTTTCTAAAAGGTAAAATTAAAACCCTTTTGATTTCAAAATCTTTGTGATATTCAAGGCAAAAACACAGTGTGATACTGAACACAGAGAAAACCTTTCAAGATTATCGCATGTTTAAAACCAAAATTCATTTTTGTTTTGGGGGGTGATTTTTAGATGTAACAAATTAATTATGAGTAACTTCTTATGGGAGTCAAGCCTCAGGGTTTCTAATGCAAATGTTCAAGTTGTAGGTCACTCTTAACAATTTGTATTGTCTGTGTTCTGCCTGTAAAATGGGAAATGTAACATGTATTTCAAAGCCTACTTTGGTCTACCGGCCACGGCAGCCCCTACGCTAGTGGTTAAGGTTCCCCCAGTGGATTTTCCCTCCCACCTACAACTTACCAGCTCTCAGGGAACCTCACCGCCAGAACCAAAGATAAAAACAATATGCTGATATCCAGCAAACTATTTCACCTCTCTAAGCCTCAGTTTCCTCTCCTGTAAAATGGGCCTCAGGGAGGCACTGCTAACTGCTTTTGAGATTAGAGACTGATTTGAGAATTTGATGAAAGCCATTCCCACTGAGGATTTCCAGGTGGCTGAGTGGTAAAGAATCCACCTGCAATGCAGGAGACCTAGGAGACTCAGTTTGGAACCCTGGGTCAGGAAGATCCCCTGGAGGAGGAAACGGCAACCCACTCTAGTATTTTTGCTGGGAAAATCCCACTGTGTCCATGGGATTGCAAAGAGTCGATACTACTAAGTGCGCACGCCATTCACACTGTTCCCAAAATAGCAGGTGTACACATCCCCACAAAACTGTGCACAAGCATCCACTGATCCTCTGATACCTGTCCGTGGACCTCCAGCGAAAAAACTCCAGATCTTTACAGCAGTGAGATTCTACGTTCTTTATCCAAGACCTGTTCTGGGATATAACCTGCTCTTTTACTTACTGTTCACTGCAAAATTAATCTTTGCCCCCCAAAAGTTGTATAAAAAATAATCTCTGGGCTTCCCTGGTGCTCCAGTGGTTAAGAATCTGCCTTGCAATGCAAGGGACACAGGTTCAGTCCCTGGTCCGGGAAGATCCCACTTGCCTTAGGGCAACTAAGCCCGTGTGCTGTAATTACTGAGTCCATGTGCTACAACTACTGAAGCCCTCCCTAGAGGCCATGCTCTGCAACGAGAAGCCACCACAATAAGAAGCCTGAGCACCGCAGCTAGAGAGTAGCTCCTCCTCTCCAAAGCTAGAGAAAGCCCTTGCAGAGCAACGAAGACCCCGTATAGCCAAAAATAAATAAATTAATTAAATTAAAAATTTTTTTTTCTAAATTAATCTTTGCTTCAGAATGAGAGTACTCAGTTGTATACACCATTCATAAGCCTGGATATGACTAGAAGCTACGTAAGTATCACAACTGAAAGTGAAGTGAAAGTGTTAGTTGCTCAGTCATGTCCAATTCTTTGTGACCCCATGGACTGTAGCCCACCAGAATTCCAATCCATGGAATTCCCCAGGCAAGAATGCTGGAGTGGGTGGTCACTCCCTTCTCCAGGGGGTAGTCATTCCCTTCTCTTTGCCACCCAGGAATCGAACCCGAGTCTCCTCAGTCTCCTGCATTGCAAGCAGATTCTTGACAGTCTGAGCCAGCAGGGTAGCCCAAGTATTATAGCTGGTTTGGTCTAACTGAAAGCATCAGATTGCCTGGAAGATCTGTGCGCACTCCCTCCTTTTAGAAGGCATGGACTTCATCCCGGGCCTTCCCTTCGAGGTCCTGATTGCCCTGGCAGATCCCCAGCACCCTACAGTTTGCAGCTACAGTCTCTCTCCGCCAGCTGTGGTGCTGCCTGTGTGCTGGGTTCTCACTTGTCAACTCGCCCCCACATCCCTCAAGAGGGTCTAAAGCACACCCTGAACTGTCTTCTCCCTTCTCTCCAGGTGTGTCCTAGGACAGCATTTCCCCTGGAAATGTGTATTCTGTGGCCAAATGAATCTGGGAAATTCTGTACCCTGGACATTCACAAAGCATTGTGTCAATAAAGGACAGAAATGGTATGGATTTAACAGAAGCAGAAGATATTAAGAAGAGGTGGCAAGAATACACAGAAGAACTGTACAAAAAAGATCTCCATGACCCAGATAATCACGATGGTATGATCACTCACATAGAGCCAGACATCTGGAATGTGAAGTCAAGTAGGCCTTAGGAAGCATCACTACAAACAAAACTAGTGGAGGTGATGGAATTCCAGCTGAGCTATTTCAAATCCTAAAAGATGATGCTGTGAATGTGCTGCACTCAATATGCCAACAAATCTGGAAAACTCAGCAGTGGCCACAGGACTGGTAAAGGTCACTTTTCATTCCAATCCCAAAGAAAGGCAATGCCAAAGAATGCTCAAACCACCACACAATTGCACTCATTTCACACGCTAGTAAAGTAATGCTCAAAATTCTCCAAGCCAGACTTCAATGGTACGTGAACTATGAACTTCCAGATGTTCAAGCTGGTTTTAGAAAAGGCAGAGGAACCAGAGATCAAATTGCCAACATCCACTGGATCATCAAAAAAGCAAGAGAGTTCCAGAAAAACATCTCTTTCTGCTTTATTGACTATGCCAAAACCTTTGACTGTGTGGATCACCACAAACTGTGGAAAATTCTTAAAGAGATGGGAATACCAGACCACCTGACCTACCTCATGAGAAATCTGTATGCAGGTCAGGAAGCAACAGTTAGAACTGGACATGGAACAACAGACTGGTTCCAAATAGGGAAAGGAGTACGTCAAAGCTATATGTTGTCATCCTGCTTATTTAACTTATATGCACAGTACATTATGAGAAATGCTGGGCTGGATGAAGCACAAGCTGGAATCAAGATTGCTGGGAGAAATATCAATAACCTCAGATATGCAGATGACACCACCCTTATGGCAGAAAGAGAAGAGGAACTAAAGAGCCTCTTGATGATGGTGAAAGAGGAGAGTGAAAAAGCTGGCTTAAAACTCAACATTCAGAAAACTAAGATCATGGCATCCCGTCCCATCACTTAATGGCAAATAGATGGGAAAACAATGGAAACAGGGACAGACGTTATTTTCTTCGGCTCCAAAATCACTGCGGATGATGACTGTAGTCATAAAATTAAAACATGCTTGCTCCTGGAAAGAAAAGCTATGATCAACCGAGACAGCACGTTAAAAAGCAGAGATATTACTTTGCCAACAAATGTCCGTCTAGTCAAGGCTATGGTTTTTCCAGTGGTCATGTATGGATGTGAGAGTTGGACTATAAAGAAAGCTGAGTGCCAAAGAAATGATGCTTTTGAACTGTAGTGCTGGAGAAGACTCTTGAGAGTCCCTTGGACTGCAAGGAGATCCCACCAGTCCATCCTAAAGTAAATCAGTCCTGAATATTCATTGGAAGGACTGATGTTGAAGCTGAAACTCCAATACTTTGGCCACTTGATGCAAAGAGCGGACTCATTTGAAAAGACCCTGATGCTGGGAAAGACTGAGGGCCGGAGGAGAAGGGGACGACAGAGCATGAGATAGTTGGATGGCATCACCGACTTAATGGACATGAGTTTGAGTAAACTCCGGGAGTTGGTGATGAACAGGGAGGCCTGGCATGCTGCAGTCCATGGGGTCACAAAGAGTCGGACACGACTGAACAACTGAACTGAACTGAACTGAACTGTGTCATGTTAAAAGCACTGAGAGGTCTCCATAAAGAAACCAAATTAATTTTGCTGCCCCAATATTTTTAAAACTTGGGTGGATCATATAATAATGTTGTTCATGACATTCCTATGACATTATTGGAAAACAACACTTAGAGAAGCTCAAAGAGCTGGTTTCTGCAATCAGCAATTCCTCAATCCTGTTTTCCAGCTTCATTGGTCATTCCTTTCATGTTAAACGTCTTCGTTCCTTCCCAACCTTGCTTGCTGGTGTTGTCAAGCCACCTGGGTCCACACTCTTCCACCAGCAGTTCACATCCACCCTCCCTTTTGGAACTCACAATGTACATTTGCATATAAAAAGACAGCCATCATCCTGTCCAGGAAATAGCCCTCATTGTCTCTTCTTCAATAAAGACAATGTTTAAATAGAGTCTTAGCAATTGGGAGCTGAGGCGGCTTTAGAGATGCCTCAATCATTCTCTTAACTTTACAAACAAGACAAAGGACCTGAGAGGTTAACTGACTTGAGAGAAACAACACAGGAGCCAAGATTCCTTGATTCCCAGTCCACTGTCCCTAGGAAGCGACAGGCGTCAAGCTTCCCAGAGGCGCATGAAACAGATTCCGACCAGAGTGTAAGTTTACCAATTTACAGTTAGTGACATGGAGTGACATGTGTCTAGCACAAGACCAGTTATCCAGAGAGAGATCTGTGTTGTTGTTTTAGTCACTAAGTCATGTCCGACCCTTTTGCAAGCCCACGGACTGTAGCCTGCCAGGCTCCTCTGACCATGGGATTTCCCAGGCAAGATACTGGAGTGGGTTGCCATTTCCTTCTCCAGGGGATCTTCCTGACCCAGGGATAGACCCCCATCTCCTTCGTTGGCATGTGGATTCTTTACCACTGAGCCACCTGAGAAGCCCCAGAGAGAGATCTACCCAATGATTAAATTATAGTTGTATGCTTCCTAGATGAGAGTGGGCTTAGAGGATGAAGAGTTAGATTTTCTTCAGGAAATGATGTACTAGAGAGAATACTGAACTGGGAGCTAGGAGGCTGATTCTAAATCTTACTCTCCCACTACGAGATCTGACTGTCACTGGGCTTCAGTTTCATCATTCGCTAAAAGAGGAGATAAAACCTTTAGATCCCTTCTAGCTCCACTCTTTAAGATTCTGTGAGTCTAAATTCTTTCCTTTCAGTTACTCTGCCTTTATATCTTCAGCATCCCTTATATGTTAACCCTAGCCCCTGATCTGAGTGTCTTTCAATCCATAATCATTCAGTTTGGGGAGTGGGTCCTTTTTGTCCCAACGTGAGTATTAGATAAATCATCTCAAGATTCTCTAATAAAAGCCATTTAAACAAATAAGCAAGCAAACCAAGTATCCACAGCTGCTGATAGATCTTGAATAAGTACTAACATACCCGGCTCTTCCTGGAACCCCTGAATTAATGCAGTTGCCCTCACTTACCAGTATCTATTCCTTCTCTTTCTACTGCAGGACCTAGAGCTCCCAGGGAAAGCAAAGCCACATTGTGGAGTCTAGACAACTCCATTTGGTAGTCTCCGCAGCTTCCTGCAACACCAAATCAGTGTCATTAGCTACAGATGATTATGGCAAGGTCTCCTAATTCAAGTCTGTCATAGTGCCTTTAAATCACAACAACTACTAAATTGTTCCGCTTATTTAAAGAATGTCCACTGCCCCCGGGGCCTTTGGGCATGGGTACAAAATACTGCTATCAGGAGTCTATTGCAATTCTCAGCAATCAACTAGCTGCTCATTATCACACTTCTACCAGCAACACTGAGTACATCAACAAGGATGAACTATCAGAAACATATGATTCTTGTTCACACTTGCATAAAGCAGTGACAGTGCTGTTAGTAATTAGTTACCAGATCCTCAATTGCTTTGTTCTTTGGCATTAGTAATATGCCACTTGAAGTTTTACACCAAATTAACATTACCCACATTCAACTGTTTCCACGTCCCTTGAAAATGTGCTGTCCTTCCTCACAAGCAAGATGATGTGCCCGAAAATAAGATGAGCACTGTGTTGTTTGCTCCCAGCCTCAAGAGTATGCAGTGTATGGCCCATTTTGGTAAAGGATCCTATTGTTCTGACACTTAGCAACTGTCCACAATTATAAAGATCATTTCACTATGTGAAGCTAACTAACCTGTCTTGGAAATAAATTTTTTAACATGTAACTCTGTCAAACTATCAAGCCTAACAGATTAAAGGGAGGGAAAGCAAACTGAATATAATCAAGGTGCTTAAACTCAACTAGCACTCATTCTGGTTCCACGGTCAGCTCATAGGCAGAAATATCATGTCAGAATTTTAGGGATTAGTTTTGTAATCAATGCTGCTAGATCCCTTAAATTCAGTGTCTATTTTTCTACTTGTAGAAAGTTAATGACATCTGTTGATAGCTATATTATTTATGATGATGAGTAAGGTGGTAACTACATGAATCACTTCCATTTAAAAGGAAAAATAAGCGCTCTGGGAAGAAAGAGGATTAATGTTGGTTGACCAGACAAAGTCCCAAAACCAGCATCCAAATTCCATTCCAAAAAAGTGGGCATCCACATTGTCAAGAGGAAAAGAAACAGCTGTCTCTCATTCCATCTGGAGTAACTACCCCCACCTTTGTCTTATAAATGACTCTGTAGACAGTGTTTATATAATACCTAGGGATTTGTTTGTTTTCCACTGACACTGTAAATCAAATGTTTCCAACTGACACTGTAACTAGAAAACTGCATCTAAATCTTCTCACTGGTTAACACAGCCTTATATAATCCACAGTCTTGCGGCTTCATTTCCAAATCCATCTGAAACTCCCAGATCTTTGACTATCCATTTCCAATTGAAATATGAATGTGTCAGTTAGATATCTGGCTGACAGAATACATACTGAATCCAGAAACTCCAGATTTTGCCACAGGATTAAATATTTTATATGCTATAAATGCAGATCCTAGAATTATACTCAATCTTTTTCTTTCCTGTATTCGAATGTAATCAAGTGCAATGTTGTTCTTGTTGTTGATTAGCTAATGGTTCTGTCTTTCACGTATATAAGTTTTGATTCATCAACAGAAAAACATACTCTTGAGGTTTTCAACTAGAAAAGAGAGATTCTGTTGTTATCCACCATTCCATCAAATTCCTTTTGCAACCATATGAAAGATCACTGGTTGGACAGAGAGGCCCCTCTGTTAAACTAGAAGAGAGAGTTTGAGTGTGTTTTCTTCATTAAGTAACATGAAAGAGGTTTAAATATTTGATCTTTTGTTCTTAATATCATGGTCAAATAAACAGAACTAACTATCCCAGATATTGTAAGAATGTGATCCAACATTTATTGGGGAAATATTACCTTAATATTTAGTTAAAGTATTCTAGATTATAATGTTTTCACTATGTTGACAAACAGAACTATAGGATTAGTAACAAATGTTTTGCTCCTGCAAGTAATTATTTCACTTAAAACAAAATACTTTTTTTTCTCTTCCACAATGTGAATTCTTCAATCTTTTTGGATAAAAGGCTTAGATGATCTGTTGTCTCTAGCCAGAATGACTGCATATGTTCAATAATATATCAGTTTCATCAGCCGCCATAGAATAGGCACACATGACAATAAATCATTTTGGGAACTTCCTGAATCCCAGCCAAGTTGTAGACAATAAAAGATCCTGCTTGTAAAGGCAGCTATAAAAGTTAATTTCATACAGGTTCCCCAGCACACATGCTACAGTTCAGTTCCAAACAGATGTGGTCTTGGAATAGCAATGGAAAATGGCATGAAGCATTTTTTCTAACTTTCCATATCAGGAGATTCACGTACTGGGGGTTTTGTGTAACCTTTGGTCATTAACACATTGCAGCAGGTATGAAAAATAAATTCTTCAAGCTTTTCTAATGCTTATGATCCTGTTGTTTCCAGTCTGAACCATTCTTCACACTGGAAAGATTATCCATCAAGTCAGACATGCAGAGACAGAAAATCCACCCAGCAAAACAAAGAAGACAACAGCAGACATTTGGGGCTACATTCTGAAAGAACCTCTTGAAACAAGAACTTGTATTTATGTCCTTATTTGCTTTTGCCTGTAGATGCCTTGGCAGATCGCTGCAGACACAGCACGCCACTCCACTCAGCCATGGAGTTAACAGGAAGAGACGTGAAGGAAAGGAAAAGACTGGACTAGGCAATGGAAGCCCAATTACCCGATCTGATTTTTAGTTGGTGTTTCAATACCAAACTCTCAAAAATTAATAGAATGAGTATACAGAGAGGTAGAAGGATATAGCAGACCTGAAAACCACTGTGAACCAATTCAACATAATTCAGATTTATACAATTTTCAAACAACAGTAAGATACAAATTCTATTCAAGTTCCCATAGACTGAAAACTAGGAGACACTGGAACACATCCGGGGACACAAAACAAGAAAATGTTCTGTTTGCCAAACACTACACTTGGTCCTTGCCCTTATCTAAGGCCAGTGTGACTGCTTCCCCTATCCAGGTCAAGGACCACTGCCCACCCTCATTCATTCCTAAGATTCCCCATGATATGAGGCTAAAATCATGCTTCTTCTGATTTCAAACAACAGTTGGAATGCTAGGAAGTTGCATGTTTGTCTGAATTTTTATAATTGGATCCATTCTTTATATAGGTCTGTGTAGCAGAGCTCTCTATTAATAGTTCTCTGGAAATGCTTTACAACAGTAAGGATCAAACCTCTGGTTGATCTTTTGCTGGAAAGGGAATTTTCAAACTGTCTCAAAGATACCACCCCCTCCACAAAAGGCCTGCAGAGCTTGAGAGGATAGAGGACAACTGGAGTCAGAGAAATTGTAGAACAATTAAGTGCTGAAGGCTGAATCAGTTCAGTTCACTCAGTAGTGTACGATTCTTTGCGACCCCATGAACTGCAGCGTGCCAGACCTCCCTGTCCATCACCAACTCCCGGAGTTCACCCAAACCCATGTCCATTGAGTCGATGATGCCATCCAACAATCTCATCCTCTGTCATTCCCTTCTCCTCCTGCCTTCAATCTTTCCCAGCATCAGGGTCTTTTCAAATGAGCCTGCTCTTTGCATCAGGTGGCCAAAGTATTGGAGTTTTAGCTTCAACATCAGTCCTTCCAATGAATATTCAGGACTGATTTCCTTTAGGATGGACTGGTTGGATCTCCTTGCAGTCTAAGGGACTCTCAAGAGTCTTCTCCAAACAGTGTGGAGATTCCTTAAAAAACTGGAAATAGAACTGCCATATGACCCAGCAATCCCACTCCTGGGCATACACAACAAGGAAACCAGATCTGAAAGAGACACATGTACCCCAATGTTCATCGTAGCACTGTTTATAATAGCCAGGACATGGAAGCAACCTAGATGCCCATCAGCAGACAAATGGATAAGGAAGCTATGGTACATATACACTATGGAATATTACTCAGCCATTAAAAAGAATTCATTTGAATCAGTTCTAATGAGATGGATGAAACTGGAGCCCATTATACAGAGTGAAGTAAGCCAGAAAGATAAAGACCAATACAGTATACTAACACATATATATGGAATTTAAAAAGATGGTAATGATAACCCTATATGCAAAACAGAAAAAGAGACACAGATGTACAGAACAGACTTTTAGACTCTGTGGGAGAAGGCAAGGGTGGGATGTTCTGAGAGAAAAGCATTGAAACAACTATACTATCAAGGATGAAACAGATCACTAGCCCAGGTTGGATGCATGAGATAAGTGCTCAGGGCTGGTGCACTGGGAAGACCTGTGGGATGGGATGGAGAGGGAGGAGGGAGGGGGGATCGGGATGGGGAACACATGTAAATCCATGGCTGATCCATGTCAATGTATGGCAAAAACCACTACAATATTATAAAGTAATTAGCCTCCAACTAATAAAAATAAATGGAAAAAATAAAATAAAATAAAAAAGGATGTTTAAAAAAAAAAAGAGTCTTCTCCAACACCACAGTTCAAAAGCATCAATTCTTTGGTGCTCAGCTTTCTTTATAGTCCAACTCTCACATCTATACATGACTACTGGAAAAACCATAGCCTTGACTAGACGGACCTTTGTTGACAAAGTAATGTCTCTGCTTTCTAATATGCTATCTAGGTTGGTCATAACTTTCCTTCCAAGGAGTAAGCATCTTTTAATTTCATGGCTGCAGTCACCATCTGCAGTGATTTTTGGAGTCCTCCAAAATAAAGTCTCTCACTCTTTCCATTGTTTTCCCATCTATTTGTCATGAAGTGATGGAACCAGATGCCATGATCTTCGTTTTCTGAATGTTGAGTTTTAAGCCAACTTTTTCACTCTCCTCTTTCACTTTCATCAAGAGGCTCTTTAGTTCTTTTTCACTTTCTAACATAAGGGTGGTGTCATCTGCGTATCTGAGGTTATTGATATTTCTCCCAGCAATCTTGATTCTAGCTTGTGCTTCTTCCAGCCCAGCGTTTCTAGTGATGTACTCTACATATAAGTTGAATGGGGGTTCATTAACATATTAATCATACACCTGAAAATAATTAAGGCCAACCAAGGGATTAAGGTGCTCCAGGCTAAAAAACAAAGTGGGGGGGGGGGGGAGGGGGAGTGGATGAGTGATGTTATATAGCAGATAGGTTATATAATCCCATCTTATGTCAGCAGATTGCTTTCAAATTACAAACATTTTTCCATCCTTTAGTTCATATGAACAAGAGCCAACCTCATACATTTGTGAGGGATTCTTATTTTGAGGGTTTGAGGAAACAGGCTCCATGACATTAGGTGATGATTCCCACTCCCCCCCCGACTGCCCCGGCAAAAAAAAAGGGGGGACCAAGACTCCAACCCCAGAAACATAGCCTTGAAAGGGCAGTAGACTAGGAGTCGTAACATGACTGGGGGAACAACGCACAGTGCACTCTGTTGAGTTCCTCTAACAACTCAGCCACTGACCAGCCATGACCTTAGCAAGTCACTTCAACTCTTGGGCCTCTCTCTTCCCATCTTTAAAAGTGAAGAAGGTGACCTAGAAAATTGCCCTAAGTCCCTAAGTTCCCTTCAGAGTTGACATTCTACAAGCAGCCTCTGGGTGGAGGTGGCAGAGATGAACAGTTATTGGCAAACAGGCACTAGGAACCATGCTTGGTGGGTCTTGGGTTGATGGTACCAGTGCCCCTCTGCCATGTTTTTTCACAAGTGCTTTGCATTTTCAAGTACTAGATATGACTGTGTCAAACCATGCGTGGGGTGACCTCAAAGCCAGAGGATATTATTTGTCTTTGTACCACAGTGAGAGAGAGAAGCCAAAGAAGCAAGGCAGGAAGTAAAAAGGCAAAAAGAGGCCGGTCCCCCCAACCCCTGTGCAGCTTCCGTTCGGTTTCACCTGCAGCTGGTTCCCAGTTCAGTGGTTGGTTTTCTTGGAACTAACAGCAAATGGTTTGTTTCAACAAGCAGATCAGAAACCAAATACCTGACCTGTGACTAGCCCGACCTTAAGCTGACTCTAGTCATACAGCCTCCACTTTCTACCAGGAGGGCTGGTGCCACAAGTGGGAATGGATCTCATCCTCAGTCCTGTCTCTAGTATCCTCTGCTTTCTCCCCCATGTTGCAATTCAGAACACAGCAGGTTTTCTCTGGCAATCTACCAGTGGAGTATTCAGGGTCCCAACTGTTTAAACTGTAATCTGTAGGAGTCAATAGAAGTAGGACTGACAGACTCTACAAAGAGAAGGATGCCTTCATTGAGCAGTTCCATGAAAACCATAGTCCTGTGTCTACAATAACTAGAATATCTATACCTCATAGCAATTACTCTCTATCACTGTCTGTTGTCATCAGAACAGACTCATTTAAAGACAATAGAGCTGATTTTGTTTTATTTTACTTAATGGGTCAGCTCTCTGGAAAAAAACTTGGTATCCTATAAGGTAAGAAACAGTACTTTAATAAAGAGTCCTCATCTGGCTCCAAGGACATGGCCTTCTACCTAGCAGGATACGGATCACTGATTCTCCGTCCATATTACTTCCTAGCAGGTGTGGGCTGCAAAGGAACTCTTTTGCAAAGGAACTCTCTTATACATTCCAGTATTTGAATATGTCTCTTTCAGTCAACAGAGTGTACTAAACCAAGACCAGGTAGTTTTAAACAATTTCTACCCTCAAAATGCCTTGTAGCACACCCACAGAGCAGCCTTGTGAGGTAGGAGTCCAGCAGTAGGCTTTCCATTCAACAAATAAAGACCCTACCACAGAGAAGAGACGGGCCATTTGTCCAGATCACATGTGTCCAGACACATACTTCCGGCTTTCAGACTTTTCGCTCTGCATTACCAGCTCTGGGTGATAGCCCTAAGAACAGTTCAAAGGAACAGCCTTTTGCACAGATCATGGATTTCCTTTCATCTTAGAATCATTCTGTAGATAACATAATGGTGCTCTGGGCACCTCCTTCAAGTAAGTAAGCCTAGATAACATGATAATCTTATTTGAAACACTGTCATTCAGATACTAGACTTCAAGGTGGCTTCTTGTGGAGGGAGCAGGAAAAAGTCACACACAGGTACTGTTTGTTAGCCAGGAATCTTCCATCACTGGGAAGAGATTTTTTTTTTTCATTCCAGTTATAAAATTTATTTTATTACCAATCAATTATTTAAGTCTCAAGAAAGAAATTGAACCACGGAAATATCTAAAGTATGATTTCAAACACCTTAGAAAACTTGTGCTATCTCAAAAGGAGACTAGGTAGAGATTTTTCGAGCCTCAATTCAACCATTACAATAATTTTTTAGTTTTATACATTTTATACAATTAGTAGCTGAGCTTCAGAATGCCTGGATTGATATCAGGCCACTCAAAGTTATTTAAAAGAAAACTGACAATTCATAACAATAATAGCCATAACACAATCTAGCATCCATACCATGCTTGAGAGTGAATCTAGAGCTTTCACACCTAGCATATTTCATCTCACCGCCTCTCTAAATTGGCCACTATTATCTCCCTTTCATAAATTAACACCGTGGCCAAAAGAGCTGAAAAGTAGGACTCATACTCGAGTCTTCTGAATCAAAATCTAAAGCTCCTTTTGTTTTACCACGTAAATCTCAGTAGTGCCAGGTCAATTACAACACATATCAGGAAATCATAAGTTGAATAAAGAGTAATTCTATATTTCTGAAATTGTACATGTAGTAATTTTTAAATGGGTAAAACAGCAACATAAAAAACAAGAGGATAAAGTCCTAAACATGATGTGTTCAGCCATTCTTCCTAAGCTTTAACACTCTGCACAATGCCATACCCATTTGTAATGTTTTCCCAATGACCAACCAAAATTACTTTTGTTCTCTGGGGCAAAAATCTCTTGACTCTCCCAACAGTTTGTGTCTGCACCCCGTAGGGGGTTTCATCATCTCACTCCATCTCTGTCTCTAATGTGTCTCCAGAGGAGGAGACGTCAGATTCTGGGGAAAGCTCTACAGTGTCAACATCTGTAGGACTACAGGTGGTTGGCAAATAGGATTTGGCAACTGCTGCTTCTGTTTCTCTAACCTCTTTGGAAAAGGGAAGGGAAAGGAAGCCTCTTAGGGAAAATTTAGCTTAGGTACTATACCAGAGGCTACGTGTCCATCAATATTCACTCTCTCTGTTTTATTCTGAAGGACATGGTAACCTACTCCAGTATTCCTGCCTGGAAATCCCATTGACAGAAGAGTCTGGTGGGCTACAGTCCATGGGGTCGCAAAGAGTTGGACATGACTTCACGACTAAACAACAACAACAAAACAAAACAACAGCATTCTTTAAAGTTTATTTATTTTTGGCTGTGCTGGGTCTTCATTGCTATGTGGGCTTTTTCTAGTTGCAGTGAGCAAGGGCTACTCTGCTTGTGGTGTGAGGGCTTCTCACTGCAGTGGTTTCTCTTGTTGCAGAGCACAGGTTCTAGGGTGCATGGGCTTTAGGAGTTCTGGCATGTGGGCTCAGTAGTTGTAGCTCACAGGCTCATTAGTTGTGGGACACAAGTTCAGTTGCCCCTCGGCATGTGGGATCTTTCTGGACTAGGGATGGAACCAGTATCCCTTGCATTGCAAAGCAGATTCCTAACCCCCGGACCACCAGGGAAACCCTCTCTCCATTTTAATAATGCAATTCCTAAGGTGTACCTAGGCAGAGCCCCTCAACTGGAGACCACATTTCCCAGCCTCCCTTGCAGCTCGATATGGCCATGTGATCATGCTGTAGCCAAAGGGACATGAGTAGAAGGATAGATGCCACTTCCTGGACACTCTCCTGGCTCTTTTCTTCCCTCCAGCTGACTGTAGCTGTAGCTGCTGCCTTGCCTCCAGCCCCAGCCCACTGACTTGTGGACTATTATAGAAGAGAAAGAGAAATTTCGATCCTGTTTATGTCACTACATTTTGGGATCTTTCTGTTTTAATATGTTACCCTAGGCTCTAACATTATTAATTACAGGGGCTCAGAACCTTCATTTTACAGTACCTAGCAGGGCATATGTCTAAATTGTGACTTACTGGGGGTCTCTTGTTCAAGTGAGCTTTCAATTTTATGCTAATCAACTTACTAATCAGTTAATATTCTCTGAGTATGTGCTCCATTCAAAGTGTTCTGCTTGGCATCAAAGATATGACATTATCTGGCCCTTAAGAAGTTCATCATCTAGCCTCCAAGACTAGACAGACACAAAAATACTACAAAGGATCACTGTACTTTGTTAACCTCCACACAAGTGGCACCAATGGTGAGCATAGAGCCACACTTCTTCCACCTCCACTAGTACCGCTCTGTTCTACTCGGCCTAAGAGATCTCCCCATTTGAAGTAAGAGTGTGGTGTCCGAATCCATTTTCCATTTTACAGATCACTTAATTTTCCTCCACCTCAAATTTTCCAATTTTAAAACAATCCCCAGTATAACTACCCATATCCTCACCCTTTTACAACTCGAGGTTTCCCAACTGCTCCAATATGCCTTCTCCTCTCTGTCCAAAAGCACAAGGAAGTAAGCCCAGGCGACTGCATGCTTTGTTTTTAGGCCATGCACTGTTAACGTTGAAGATAATTGCTCAGCACCTCTCTGCCTGCCACCTGGACAGCAAACCTTGCACTGCTGTTATCGGCCAATGAGTTGCCCCTCGCTGAATGACTGCTTTCCAGCAGCTGGAGAAAAGTGGCTGTGCAAATTGCCCTGGGTGCTTGGGCACCAAAACTAGAAAAGAAAAAAATAATTGGGTCTGAATAAAATCAGGAGACAGACAAATGAAATGAGGAGGAATATAGATTGACTTTCATTATATGCTATTGATAAGTGAGTCTAGAACTGTTTTTTTAAATTGGTCAAATACTTTCATTGTTCACTAAAGGCAAGATTAACATCTGTTCACAATATTGACCAACATTAAAATACACATGTGAAATGAAGTTTCATCTATGACTTATGATTAATTACAGCTACAAGCTAGTTATGTTGGGGAACCAGACAAGTTTCTCAATGTTAGGTGAATTTGAGAGCATCTCCACCTAGCTTTGAGGGAAACCATTTGAAACACAGAGAATTTATTTTGTGTTAGAAGAGCTGCTTGAACACTTAATACAAGTCTAGCTTATCAAGTGTATGTCATGTGTGAAATGGGATGCCAATGCAGAGTTTCTATTAAAGTTATTGATAAATGAAAAAACCTAACACACAGTCTGACCCAGAAGAACTAATTATAAGGTTTAGCTCCAGCAGAAATGGACATTCAAAAAATGCTAACATTTGTCCTAAAATGAAAGCAAGAACCTAGAGTGACATGGAAGGAAGGGCTGCCAGGAGATGATATGTAAAAACTAAAAAACTGATTTGTGGGAGGAAAGCAATATCCTCTGAAATGGAAAGACTTCAGAAAACATGAGGCAAATGGCAAAGACACAGCATGAAGTGACAGAGAAATGTGTAGGAATGCTCTGAAACCAGAGGGGATCTCCAAGGACATGAACCCAAGGAAGAAAAAGAATAATTCACTGAAGTTTTCTATGAGCAGGAGATCAGAGCAGTCTGACCCCAACAGAAACTGTTATTTCCAACCACAAATGAGGGAGGGGCCTTGTGGAATTTCCCCAGCGACCAAGGTTGAAAAAAACTAAAAGGAAACCCTATAAAGGGAATTTGGAGAGAGAGATAAAAGCCTGCATTAATTGCATTAAAAATAATATAAGATTCTATATTCCTGCAATTTGCCAAACTGCTGTAGACTTGACCCCAGGAGATTTCCATATGGCGTGGTAAATCACTCTGGACACTGACTGAATGTGTGTGGTATTTCAGAGGTACCAGCTTAGATGAGGGGGTGGGGCTGCTGAGGCCTTAACTTGTATTGTATGAGGAGAAAAAGAAACACTAATTCCAAAGGCACAAGGGTAAGGCCCTGGGAGCCCCTACAAGTCTCACCCTTCTCCAGTGATGCTCCAGATTCTGGTCTCCAGGCATACCCTGATCCTGTGATGTCATTTGATTTGTGCATTTTAAACCCTGTTTTTGAACACAGTGAAGGACTGGGACAGCCGTACACAGCAGTAGATCATAGTGAAAACACCCACCTCTGGCTGATGGGTAAATAGCCCACAGAACAGAGAAGTGGCTCCATCAAGGGACTCAAGAGTTCCTGATAACTAGAGAGGAAGAAAATCCTTCCTGGAAACCCTGAGTTCAAGGTCATGGCCACGCCCACCATAAGAGTGGTTCTACTTTGCTTTCCCTGGGGGGCGGGGAGGGGGGGGCGGAAATCCTCCCCCATTCACCCCAGCAGTGTCCAGCTTGTGAACAAAGCTGGGGACACCTTCCCCATACCCAGGACCTCAGGACACAAGGCAATTCTCAGCACATTGAAGTGTGATGCGTGGTTTCCCCACCAGACGATCTCCAGGTGGACACACCCGTCCTTCCCTTTCATGTGCCTCCAGTCCTGCCCCCACCCAGCATCTCGCCCCTCATCCTCCTGGAGTCTGTCCTTAAATCCCACACCCGTGGAGGAGAAGAGATGAGGTAAGACAGCACCACAGCAAGCAAGCTAAAACAAACCCAGGCAAACCACGCTCTGACCCCCGTGGGGCGGCCAGATGGCTTTTTCTGCCTGGGAACACAGTTCCCTCAGAGAGCCCCGGGCTCCAAGGCACTGAGAGCGCCTGTCGCTGCATACGAACCCCAGTCTCACTCTCACACCCAATTCCAGCAGAGCTGTGAGACCCCGGTGCGCCCCTGCCTCTCTGGACTCTCGAAAACCTCAGAGCTGTTTATTTGCCTTTGCTCCAGCTCCCCTTTTTGCCACCAGGACAGTGTGAAGTCTGGAAATCCGTGCTCAGTGCAAAAGACAAAACAGAGGGAGGAAGAAGCCAGCACAAGATGTTTGCTCCAGCCCACTGCCTGGGGAGCCAGGCCTTGACTTTGACATGTGCTGGAGGTGTGGTGTCCAAAGTAAACCTTTGAACTATTTTTTTGGAACCTCCAAAAAGACCCTGCACATCAAAGGGGGATCTGATCCCTGCTCCGTGCGTTGCAGGCATGGTTAAGCATTTTGCATGAATCAACTACCTTCTGAAAAAGAAAGGAAGCCCAAACTCAAAGCACATTGCCAGCCCTTGGACCTAAATGTGGCCCCGAGCACATGCTCACCACATGGCTGCCCCCCCGGTTCAGTGGAATCAAACCCTGCAGACACACCCGGGGTCCCCCCACCTCTCAACAGCCATCACAGAGCCCCTCTCTGCAGTCTCCCAGCTCAGGATACAATGGGGCCACTTGTGGGAGCAGCCACGTGCCCCTTGCCACCCCCACCTCGAGGGAGCCCGCGTGACCTCAAACTCCAGCCTCAAGGGCAGACCTGCTGGGCGACCCCCTGCCCAGCGCCAGCACAGGATGCAGTTTGGGGCTGAACAGGGAGCCCTGTGCGAGCTCCTTGGCACCACGCCCGGGGAGACACCTCTTCTGCTGGGACCAGCACTGATGGGCATGGCAGAGAATTCCAATCCCTGAAAGGAGGCAGACCGGGGAGCGCTTCCTGAGTCTCACGATTCTTCTGCCTTCTGCCCTCCTGGAATTAATTCAGTTCACCGCAGGCCGCTATGGTGCTCAGCAGTGGAGGAGCTGAACCTCAGAGGCCAGAGCTGCCCAGCAGCTCCTAGAAATTGATATTTTTCTTCTTGACCAGCCCAGGGAGGAAAGTGCTTTCAGGCCCTTCCCTACCAGCTGTGCTATCTACAGACCCGAGGCTGCAGTCATCACGAGGGCAGCAGGCAGTGGCCTGGGAGGCCACTTGTGTCCTCTCCGGCCCCTCACGACTTTGACCCGCTCAGAGCTTCCAAAGCACTGGGAAAATACCCAACCGTATGATTTCACTGGAGAGTCAGGAAACAGTGCTGGGGACAAGACACTATCATTCTTGGCTACTGTCTTTCTTAAAGTCATTTTCTCTGGCAAGCAAAGCTCTAGGTTTAGGAAAAGAAAAATGGTTTAAGACAGCTAAAGTAAACTGACTGGTACGAGTCTTAATCAGCAGTTCAAAAACTGCCCACATTCTGTGTTTTTCATTAATAGGCACTATTTCTGTTGGGTTCTATTCAATAGGAGCTATATAAAGCCAATAAGTGGGTGACATTATTCCATTCATAAAAGAACTATAAGAAGGTGGGGGAAGGCTGACTTAGGAGGTACAGAGAAGACAAATGAACTGTTTCTTTGGGTTTTTCTGTTACAAATAAACATTGTTACCTAACACCTCTTGCTGGAAACCCTTCCCCCCATGAAAATCAGTCCCTTGAACCATTTTAATACCTTGACATTCTGATCCTTGAGTCCAGACACTGGGGATCCCTGCCAGACACCCTCATTCAAAAAAAGACTGAGGGAGCATGCTATGTGCCCCAGTGCCAGGCAGGTACCAGAGATGCTGAGATGAAAGGGCTGGTCCCACCATCCAAGGAGCTCATAGTCTTACAAAAAGTGAAAGTGAAGTCGCTCAGTCATGTCTGACTCTGCGACCTCATGGACTGTAGCTCACCAGGTTCCTCCGTCCATGGGATTTTCCAGGCAAGAATACTGGAGTGGGTTGCCATTTCCTTCTCCAGGGGATCTTCCCAACCCAGGGACTGAACTCAGGTCTCCTGTACTGCAGGCAGACTCTTTAACATCTGAGCCACCAGGGAATCCAGTCAAATTTAAGAAAAAAAAAAAAAACTGCTATATGACTGGACTATAAGCAACCCAAGCACAGGAAGGCTGTTAAAAAAAAAAATGTGTATTTACCTGGCTGTGCCAAGCCTTAGTTGCAGCATGCACAATCTTTAACTGCAGGCGTGGACTCTAGGTTACAGCATGTGGGATCTAATTCTCTGACCACGGATCAAACCCAGGCCTGCTGGGATCTGGGAAAAACAAGTTCAGGGTTTGGAGATGGACAAGTAGGAAGATGTGAGGGGTTGGGATGAAGGCAGTGGCAGAGAGTTAGAGGGGGCGCATGAATAATGGGGATATTTGGGAGGTAGGTTACCTTCAGACAAAATTGAAGAGACTGCTCGATGTGAAAGATGAGAGAACAAAAGTTTAAAAGAACTTCCATCGTTCTGGTTCGGGTAACTGGGGAGATGGTCGTTCTACTAAGATGATAGAACACAAAGGACTCCAGGCTGGGGCAAGGAAATGATGAATTTCACAGGGTGAATGTTGCTTTTGCCATGACAGATGGTGCAATGGAGTGATCCAGAGTGGGTCCTAGAGTTAAAAAGCTCAGGCAGGCAGGAGATCTGTCCTGGAGAGCTGGACCTCTACTAATCTGGGATGGCATGGGATTTTCTTCTACAGCCACATGCAAACACAGACACACACATATACACCCTGATAAGAACATTTCCACATTTGAGGAGAACCTAATACTAATGCAGAAGGTGCTACAGAGAGCAGTGCACAATTACAAAGTGGTTATGACACTGATGAGCTAGTTATGACAAAGCAGACTCCAGCGAGACTTCCAAATAGGGAGAAATGTTCAAGCTCCATGTCTCCTATGTGTTCCAAACAGCTCAGAAAGAAAACTCAGTGCTCTCAGTAACCTTAAGGAACCCTTTCTCCCTTTAAAGAAGAAAAGAAATAATGATTTTTAAAAAAAGAAACCTCCTTAGCACACATCATCAAAGCCTTAGTCTCTGCTCGGTTGCTCAGTCAATCTAAAACAAACAGTGACGATCCAACCAGATATCTACCTGTTGAACTCTAAAGAAATCCTGAACAATCAATAGACGGACTGCCTTATGATCTCCTCCCCTTCAGATAATTTTCTTATAACCCTGGTTTTCCCAAGAACCAAGCAATTCTTACTAAACCTTCACATCAGTTAATCTGCCCCAGATTCGATGAATCCACTCTTATCTGGAGCACACCAGAATTGCCAGGTGGAGAGTAAAACCCAGGAAAAGATCCAAACCTATATGGTTGTAGCATCGCCAAAGGAATCTTCATGATCACCTTGATCTTTCACCAGACCTGCCTATAAATTAAGTCCATCCTATTAGAGTCATTTTAGTACCTGGCTGGGGCTCAAGGAGAATAAGCAAGTTCCACGAAATGGTACAGCAAATTTGTTGTGAGATAAGAATTCCCAATTATCATGGCCAGGGTTGCTTGTTATTTTGAGAAGTGAGTTCTAGCCATCCCGTGAAGAGAGCAGTCTATACAGGTATTACTGGACCCTAATGCCAGACCAGGTGAGATGCCCAGAAAGTGGGACGGTGAAGGGTTTACAAGATCCTGTATGTTACAAATATTACTTGATCTTCATTATTGGTGGTAGTAATATTCTATAAAGTTACTGAACCACTGCTCCCAGCAGAAATGCAAAGTTAGGTTCCAGAGAGCCTCTGGTCCCAACATCAACCAGTCTTCAACCAGTCAATATAGAACATTGTTTCATGTGAGTTTCTGCTCAAAGACACCTCATTAAATATATATTGAGTGAAAGTCACTCAGTAGTGTCCAACTCTTTGCGACCCCATGGAATAGTCCATGGAAGTCTCCAGGTCAGAATACTAGAGTAGGTAGCCATTCCCTTCTCCAGGGTATCTTCCCAACCCAGAGATCAAACCCAGGGCTCCCACATTACAGGTGGATTCTTTACCAGCTGAGCTACAAGGGAAGCCCTTAACATATATTGCTGATTTGTTAACTCTGAACTCTTAACCAACAACCCTATTGCTCATGCCTGAATGAGGTTCTCTAGCAGACATATGTAAGTCACAATCACAGCCTTCTTGCACTCAGAACACTAGACATCACATCAACACTACACGAGGGGGGGGGGGCGGGGGGGCATTTTAAATAGTGAAATCACCAACCAAAAAAAGCACCAAACTGTGGGGAATGTGGCACTGAACCATGAGAAGGACACTTATTCACAACATGAAAGCCAAACCCAGAAGGCAGAGCGTGACCTCAGCTAGAAATCTGTGCATTGGGCAACTCAAATTTTTCACCACTCTGTACATGTCCACAAATGACTGTGAAAGTACTGTAATTACTGATTTGGCAGTTACAAATTTTAGCCAGTAGGTGAATTCACAGATACAGATCTGTGAATAACGAGGATCAACTGTAGGTTGTACTGTAATCTTTTCCAGTAACCCAGCTATTCTACAGGGAATCTTGGCTAGATGTTTAAACGTATCACGACTGAACTTAAGTAGTTCAATCTTCAGGGTCATTCAAGCCACTTTCACTTGGGGGAGGGGATTTTAGTATGAAAATATTCTTTAAAACAAAAATAAAAAGGAAGAAATGATCAACAGGGTTATTTCTTTAATGTAGTCTATTTTAAATGGTTATGTTTGACAAGTTAAAGCCTTTTAACTCACAACATGGTTATAATGCAATGCAACTGGCATTAACCATAAGATAATTTTTTAATATCAATTCATAGATCATCACAGGTAGTATGGTCTGGAGGAGAAATGCAAATTTTTAGAGTTATATGTCAATCATCTTTTACTTCATCTGGATATTTCTGTGTCTATAACCTCATCTGGAGAGAATCCAATGTCTATGTTTGAACTTCTTGGTGAACATGTGGCTCCAGCATGTGATTTTCCCAATGCTCCCTGTGATTGGCTCATAACTGAATATGACCCGGGTCTCTTCAAGGAGTCCATCACTCCCTCTCTAGTCCACAATGCAGTTAAAGAAAACTATTGTTTTATCTTCTGGATGAAGAGCAACAGAGGCCCTAGGAAGGAAAGAGGCCCAGACACAGTAAAAAAGCAGGTTAAACCAAGGCCACAATTCAGACTGTCCTTCTAGGCTGTGTGATCTGCCCCAAGTCATGTTCTGTCTCCAGGCTTCAGTTTTCTCAACTGGAGTTAGAAGATGTTTTAGGTCAGAGGTTGGCAGATATTTCTAGAAAGATCCAGATTATAAATATCTTAGCCTTAATGAGTCAAGAGGCAAAACCAAGGATATTTGTAGGTACTTGTTATAACATGAAAGAAAATTAATGTCCACAATTTTTTTCAAAAATGTAAAAACCAGTCTTAGTTCACAGGCTGTATAAAAACAGGCAGAGACTGGATTTGGCCATTGGGGTGCAGTGTGCTGACCCTTCTTTAGATCAGATCAGTGCCACCCAGCAGAACTTTCTGTGATGATGGAGACATTTTCTATCTGTACTGTGGCTATGGAACACTTGCAATGTGGCTAGGGTGACAGGAGAATTGGATTGTTAGTCTTACTTCATTTCAATTAATTTAAATGGGCACACATGGCTAGCAGCTACACACAACTTCAGACCTTTCCTTCACTTCTTCAAGCCCTAATACTTTTTGGTTCCACAGGTCACTGCCTTCAAGAACTTCTGTTTCATGAAGCTGGCAGATGTGGACAGGTGTTGAAGATTTTGCCCTCACTGATTACCTTGGCCTGCACTGACTTTCTCTTCTCTAGTTTCTACCATGTCTTTAGTCTGCCATACCCATTCCAGTGCTAAATTCCAAAATGGGCAGAGAGATAAGCCAAGGTGCCCTAACAAACTCAAGGAATACTACAGAATATTTTAAATTTGAAGAACCGCATCATACTCAACATTTGTCTACCTATAGCAACACAAATGAATACTAGCTCAACATCTATCCAATAGTTTACACACAACAACTGGCTTGCAGCATCATCATTAGATAGAGCCACATTCCTTTCAATGAAGTCATATCTTCGCAAAGCTGGGTTTTCAACAGCTATTATAAGAAAGGAATGCAGTACTGCCTTAGTCCACTCAGGCTGCTATAACAAAGTCCCATAGCCGGGGTGACTTGTAAACAACAAAAATGTAATTCTCACAGTTTAAGAGGCTGGAAGTTCAAAATCAGAGTGCTAGCACGGGTGCTGAGACCTCTCTTCCAGGTTGCAGTTGGCTCACTTCTCATATTGTCTTCATGTGGTGGAGTGAGAGAACTCTCTATAGTCTTTTCTTACAGGGGCACTAATCCCCCTGATGAGGTCTCCACCCTCATGACCTAATTATCTCCCAAAGGCCCACCTCCAAATACCATCCCACTAGGGATTAGGGTTTCAACATACAAATTTGGGTAGAGACGGGGAGTTAGGACATAAACATTCAGTCCATTGCAGGTGCCCAATCTGATTCCAAGATTTTCTTAAAGCACAATTTATTTTATCCCTTTCTTTCTCTCATCCTCAAAATGTTGAGGTATCTTTCAATTTTTCTGATCCACAAAGTTCAGCAACTTACTTGACAAAACTCCCAATACCAATGGGTCCCAATAAGAACTGGATAAATTTTCCCTGCCAGAATCTCACTAAGGCAAGATATTGCCTAAGGTTTATACAAAAACCTTATTGAAGTATTTGTCAAATGTAAACTGGGGTTACCTAATTCATCATCAGGAATATCTGCTTTCTTTTTAGAGCCTTTAGGAGAAGTTCTTATTTTGTCTCTTCAGTGGTTAACTTCAATTTATTCCTGCTTTTGGAAGGAATGGAGAGAAGCCTGGATCTGATACTGATCAACATTCTCCCTGCCAGGGAATAACAGCCCATTACAAGATCCTCCCTGCCAATGAGCAGCTCTTTCTCCACTTGACCTGCAGACACAGTAAGTTTGAAAAGTGACCTGAAATCTTTATGACGTTCTTTCCAACTAACTGGGTTTCCCTGGTGTCTGGCTGCTGCCTGCATAAAGAGCAATGAACCTAAACCATTAACATTTTTTCCATTTTGATCATGGGGAAAACTGGGATACAGAACAAGTGCCTGCAGGAACAAAAAAAATACATACAGTCTGTGCCCTGTTTGTCCCTAGAACCTCCATCAAGAACCTGAAATCCAAAGCGCAAGCTATGTGAGGGGTCAGCTCTGCCAACTACTGAGGCAGCTAAGGGCTTTCTCCAGTTTCATGGGGAAATTTCTACAATTAAAGCTGCTGTTGCACTCCACCCTCACCCAAGAGAGTGGGCCACACACAAATACCTTTTACCACAGGGTCAGGTTTTTGGATATTCTGGCTTTCAATTTACAATTTCTCTTGGTTGAGATTAGCCCACTTTATTTAGGGACTTGCTACTGTGTAATCCTGGAGGAAAACCTCTCTTTTACATTGAAAACAAAGGAAGATCATTAAATCCATTTTACCAAAAGTAAAAAAAGAAAAAAAACCTCAAGTCCTGTTACAGCACTTCTGAATTTTGGCAACACCCGTTGATGGACTAGTGGTGGCAGAGAGTGTCAGAGGAGGTATAACCCAGTTTCCTCCTCTGGAAAACAAGTGCTTACATTTAAAAAGCTAAAGCAGAGCTAGATGACCTTCTCACTCTGAAATTTCATGATTCTATGGGTTGTTCTGAAGGATTTCATAGATTCTTTTTGCTATATAATGTGGACAAATTCTCTAAATGTCTATTCCTTAATTTGGCTCAATTTAGAAATCTACTAGGGGCCCAGCAATGTTAAGTGCTAGAGATACAAACATGAGCAAGGCCCAGTTCTTGTCCTCACATAGCTCAAAGAAGAGGAAGGAAAAATACATTAAAAAATAACTCTGAAGGTCCTCCAAGAATGGGGCAAGGGAGTCAAGGAGCTCTAAGGAGAGTAGAGCTCTAAGGAAAGGAGGAGCACACATGCTTCTCCAGGAGCACTGAGTATCATGGAAGAGCATCTCCAAAAGGAGGGAAGTGTGCCCAGGAGATGGATGCGTGTGATGCATTCAAGTAAAAGCAAGGTTAGCATTTCTCAGCCTCCTATTGCCCAACCCTAGACTTCCCCGCTCAGATCCATTCTTCACTCTAAACGGTACCCCCAGTAAGACGTCTTTCTCCACTCCCAAGGCTGGTTTAGCTTTTTCTCCAGTGTCCCTGAGTGTCCTGTAGCACACATCAGACTGCTGTGCTGTACTGTTTGTATCCCCCCACCCCCCCACACACAAACATAGGACTGTCAGCTGCTAAGGGTACATGTGTACTCAGTCACGTCCGACTCTCTGTGAACCTCTGGATTGTAGCCCACCAGGCTCCTCTGTCCATGGGATCTTCCAGGCATGAATACTGGAGTGGGTTGCCATTTCCTCCTCCAGGGGATCTGCCCAACCCAGGGATCAAACCTGTGTCTCCTGCATCTCCTGCTTTGGCAGGTGGGTTTTTCTTACCACTGAGTTACCTGGGAAGCCCCTGCTTAAAGGTAAGCACTCAATAAATATTTGTAGAAGGGAGAAAGGAGGGAGGGTGAGAGGAAAGAAAGATAGGACCCTAGAGAAATTTCAAATGTAAGATGAAAACTAAAGAAGAACTAAGAGTTGAGGAAAAAGTATTAAGAAAGATGGGTGGAAAGACTGATATCATGGAACTAAAGGAGAAGAGAACTTACAGTAGGAGGCTCTTTTTTTTTTTTTTTTTTAATATTTACTTATTTTGGCTGCACTGTGTCTTAGTTGCAGGATCTCCTGAAGATCTGGGCTTCTTCACTGTGGCATGTGAGATACAGTTTCCCAACCACGGACAGAACTGGGTCATCTGCACTGAGAGTGCAGAGTCTTACCCACTGGACCACCAGGGCAGTCCCTGACTCTTCTCACTGTACGAGAAACACTCTAGTGAAATCAGGTAACTAATGATTAAAACTAGGTTCTTTGCCCTTTCTATGTCCCATGGACCTCCTTGGTAGTATGGTAAAACCTATGGGCCTCTTCTCAAAATAATACTCTTAGATATATAAAATACAATACATATGATAAATTACTTATATTGGAATACAGTTATTGAAATATTAAAACATTACCCCATGATCATATATATGCTTCTTTATTAACACATTAAGTAACAAGATCCAGCAGTAGGTCCAACAACCATTGCAACTTCTCAATGAAAAACAATAGTACTTCATGATATCTACCACAACTGTAATGTGAGACTGAAATACCTAGGGACAGTATTAATACTTCTGTGGTTTGTTACCTGTACCCATTGTTGAAAGAAAAGCTAAATTTCAGCTAACGGTTAGTATTTTCCCAACCAAATTTGATAAGACTGCAACCAAGTCACTGAATTGGAGTGAGGTCCTAGCTGACCTTTGCCTTAGGAGTTTCAGGCAAGTGAGGGGGTAAAAGCCAGAGTGAAAATTAAGTGACAACTGAATGAACAAAGAAGAGGGAGGGTATGGTTATAGGCTCCTCTTCCCAGATGTTTTTGTGGCCAAAAGAATGAAAAGTCTTGGAGTAGCATGAAGGAGAAGAAATGTCCAGGGGATATAGAAATGGGCCATGCCCTCTCCTTGTGACCCAAAAAAGCAATGTTAGGAACGAGGCTAAATCACTGTTGGAGTAGTCCCCGCAACATGAACAAAGGGCAGTAAATCAGGACACGGAGTTATTAGCACTGTTTTTTACTAGTGTAGGCAGATCATGAAGATCTGCACAGCCTCAGAAGCAGAATTGCAGGGGAAAAGAAGCAAGTCAATGCCAGGGGATTCTTTCCTTCTGAAAAAATAACTATCATTGTTTGGAATAAAACAGATAATGGGCTGACTGTGGAGTTAGCCCATGATTTCCACTCTTCATGGACAGCTGATTATAGAAAGGACCATAAAAAGAATTCTCCTCCTCTATGGGGAAGATAAGAGTCTCCCAGATACCTGCTCCAGATACACCTTTACTTGCACAGATGTGAGAGGCCTCAGTGCAATAAAAGTTATTTAACCTAATCTTTTTCTGAGTCAACATTGAATACTATTAATAGTAGTTGATATCTGAGACATCAGATGCTTTTTAAAAAAAAAAAGAATGTGTATATGAGAGACAGAAACAAAATTCAAGAAAATAGCAGCACAGACCCAACAATTACTAAACACAGAACAGAATGAAAACAAAAATAGACGAAGTTTGGGTTTCTTAATAACCATCCTTTTAGAGCCAAAGCGTGGAGTGGGGGGTGCAGGGTTGGGGGAGGCTCCTGAAATCCAATGAGCTGTGCAGTGGGAACTGTCACAGAGTGTGGGGAGAAAGTGAACAGAAGGAAAGCTGTGCAGATATGCAAATACCCTATTCAAACCCAGCTTCACTTTTCCTGCAACTGAGGGTAATTAAGTGGTTAGAGAGCTGCCATTGAGCCTCTGCTCCTCAGAAACAATCGCAGATTTGTTGGCTAGTTGACTTCATCCGGCCTATGCCAGACCAAGATAAATCAAATTAAATGTCCCCTGACACAAAACCCAGAGCCTGTGTGATTCTGGGAGCAACTATATAGCCTCTGTGGGCGTGGGGAGGGGGGCATCTGGTGTGAAGCTCGGTACCGCGACAGGAGCTCAGGTGCTGTGAGGCATAAGACGAAAAGAACAATTGGACCGCTCTGTATTCACCACTGGACATCATTTATTATGCTTTACTGCCCAAGGAGCCCACAGCCCTTTCCAGAAGTGACCTCCATCATCCTCCCCCATACCTCAGTGAGCCCCACCAGCCGGCAGCCAGACTGTATTAGCAGCCCACATTCCAACCCCAGGGTGAGTGGGAGAAGGATTTACTCAAGGTCACCCAGCAGATGGAGGTCAAGCCTTAGGTAATACTCACCCCTAACCTTGTGTCTTATCTGTCACGGCACTCTTCATCTCAACCTGCCGCTTCCAGGGAAACAGCACAAAAAGAGCTCTTTTCCAAGAGCGTTCAAAGTCATCTTTTATGGGACCAACCTGGAGGTCTCAGAGGACCTAACACGGGGTTTAAGGGGGAAAGATCATATTTTCCAAACCTAATCACTTAGGTTTCCAACATCCCACCTTCTAGCTGCATGGAATAAACTAACTCTGGATTTTCAGAGACAATATGAATTGAACACGATACAGAAACCAGAGAACTACACGCTTCTAAGGAGTCTGAGATGCCATCAACACTCGGCTTTGGGGTAACTCCAGATTTCAGGGAGTAAGTCTCCAGAGAAGGGCATCTGTGCTTTGCTCCAAAAAGCCCCTTGGTACCCTGGGGGCTTACTGGGAAGGTTAGGAGGAGCCCCCCTCCAGCACTCCCCACTCTGTTTATGACCACGGTGCCCTGTAAAAACCCAAGTGAAGCTTCTGCTCAGAGGAGGATGGCTCAGTCAAGGAAAGGGAGACGGCCAGACGGCTACCCAGTGGGGAGGCAGGAGGAACCTTCCCAGGCAAGCTGTGAACTCTGACTGACCTGCCCTTGAACTCTAACTTACCAGCCCTGTGAATTTTGACCTGTCCATGAACTCTGACCTGACCTTGAATTCTGACTTAGCCTATGAACTCTAACCTACTTGCCCGCCTCGCCCTGAGAGGTTTGCCCTGGGTGGCTGCCCAGTAACTATCTAGTAAGGGCCCACAAACATTCGGATTCTCTCCTGTCAAGAGAACAGCTGAGAGAGAGCAGGAAGGGTCGGGGTGATGGCAAGTATCTGGACTCACCTGGAGGGTGAGCGTTTTCTCCGAGCCGGCTCTGTGTAGAGGTTCCTCCTCATAGTCAACAAGAGGCCTGGTACCCGGAGCCCCGCCCCCAACGCTATTGGTGCCTCGCTCCTTCCGGTCAGGACCGGAAGTGCTAAGAACCGTGCTGCTTTTAAATGGCGGCTCCTGTATCTGTGAGCATTGTTTTTGCCTGAAGCCGCTAACACCTCAACCAGTTATCCCTCAAACACACAGATCATAAGGGACTTTATTACAATTAGCGCAAGCAATTTATCGCCCCCCACCTCCACATTTAGTACTTTAGAACTTTAGTTCTTAACATGTATCATAAAACGCAAGAGTCCAGTGACCAAAGGAAACCTTTCTTTCACCATCTGTTCTTGGGAAATAAAATGGTCACCTGGAAACATCTACTAAAAGATGGCTAAAAATGCATCATGAGATTCCTTCTAAAGAAGAGATGGGGATGGGAACCTCCACATCTCCAAGAGACCTTTTTGCCTCCAGGTTACTGCCAAGTCCAGCTTCCAGTCACGACTGGAAGCCCATCACCAGGGCTTATCTGCTCAGCTCCAAAAGAAGTCAGAGGGCCTTGAGGCAGAAATAGTCACGGGCAGCTCTGCTCCCAATGCAAAATTCACACCCAACAGGAAAAAAAACCAGCTCTTTGCTGCCTTACAATCCTTGATTTCTGCCCACTTCTCCCACCACCCCCCACCCACACATCCCCCGAGGGCTCCAAAGCTCCTTCCACACCTTTTACCCTTGCCTCCTGCTCCAGCCTGTTTTTCTCTCTGCTGAACATACCGATCTTGTCTTGTGTCTCTCTGGCCCAAGAAGTACAGATTTCTTCCACTCTAAGACAGCAACCCCTCCTCTTATGCTTTAGCCCTCTAACACCCAATGGACTTCACATCCATGACCATTCTTTCTCCATACCTTTATTGTGGCCTTTTCTACAGCTGCTGCCTTTTTGCCCTGAAAGGTATCATTCTTCCCCTCCCAGGGTATGGGCATGGGGAGTTCCCTTTGAACTGTTTCACCTCCCTCTTCAGCCGAAGTTCAGCTCAAGTAATCTCTCCTTCCTTACATTTCTTTAGCACTCATTTCTTCCTTACCCTAGGCAGTCTGGCCCACACCACAAGGCACCCCTGAAACCATGAGCTCTCAAATGTCAGCAGTAATCCTAGACCACATCTAACAACAACCTTCTCATTTCTCATTCACCTTTAATTCTCTGAAACATTGACAGTTTGGTAACAACCACCTCCATGGTACTTCTCAGGTGTCCCCCATTTTGATTTCTATGACACCTCCTGAGTTTAACCCTTTGGGGGTTTCTCTTCTGACTCCTTTACATTCCTGTTCCAAAGGTGGGAACAGGAGCATCATCCATCCCCAAGCCTCGTGTTATTCCTCAACCTTGTACTTTTCTCATCATTCACCTTCTCTGAAGTAACCCATTGATCCTCACTGCTAATAGGACAAAGTACCAATTCATTATCCTAGGCTTTGAGGTCTTCCATGTGACCGTACACAACCCATCTATCTCCAACCAGGCTGTTGGTCTCCTACATGGACCACATCTCTTCTATCAAAATTTTATTCCCATTTCAAAGTCTAGCTAAACTCTCATCTTGTCTCACTTGTATCACTAGTATTAATGCACAGAAAACCAGGAAAGTATCTTTATTCTTATAAATCCCCTCAAATCTAAGGCAGACATACAGAAGCCAAAGCCAAACCAAGAAATGGCAGTAAACAACTTATTTAATAAATATACTTAAATCAACACATTTAATAAATATACCTAATTTATGCATCCTTTTGTCTTGATTATCAGAGCAACAGCAAAATGAAGGACATAGTTTTTCTTCAATATTGCTTAGTGTGCAGGCATTAGTGATCATAAAGTCTATCATTATATATCACAGTTTTCATTTCATAAGTTTAGGTTGACAAATTCAGTGCTAAATAGACCTCTATCTGTTTCCCCTACTTCTTGAGATTAGGGTAAGCGGTCATTACCTAGTGGCAGTGTGTCACATGTGACTATGTGACTTAAGTGGATGGCTTCGCCATCAACATAGTTTATCTGAAATAATGATAAGCAGACTTTTCCCATTTTACAAAATAGAGCTCTCTGTTAAAGCATCTAATTATAAATATCTAGTAACATTACATCAAACACTATGTTTAAAAGACAACACTGGGAACTTCCCTGGTGGCACAGTGGATAAGAATCCACCTGCCAATGTAGGGGACACAGGTTTGATTCCTGGTCTGGGAAGATCCCACATGCCTCTGAGTAACTTAGCCTCTGTGCCACAACTATTGAGCCTGTGCTGTAGAGCCCAGGACGGCAATGACTGAGTCCATGTGCCGCGACTTCTAAAGCCCATAGGCCCTAGAGCCTGTGTTCTGCCGGAAGAGAGGTTATCACAATGAGAAGCTCAGGCACCACAGTGAAGAGTAGTCCCCGAGGGCTGCAACTAGAGAAAAGCCCAAGCAACAAGGAAGACCCAGCACAGCCAAAAATAAATAAAGGAATTACAAAAAAAAAAAGAGAGAGAGAGACAGGACTGGTGTAGTTTACTATTAGAAAAAACAAGCACCTATGAAAACAGTATCTTTTTTATTCATCTTAATCCAAATTTTTATTGTTTCACATATTGATTGAAGTATCACTCTGCAGACTACATCTGCCGTATCAGAAACAGCTAATGATCCCTCAGTGTCCATTCCCTTCGTTAACAGGTGAATCCCCAATTTTTAACTGGCCATTGCCCAGTCTGTCTTTCAGCTAGATATAGCCATGACCATGCCTGCCCAACAGGATCTAAACAGAAATGTCATGTGCATCATCTGGGAAGTATCCAAAGGGAAGGAGTGCTCCTTTCTTTCTCTTTCTTCCTGATAATTAAATGTAGATGAATAACTTGGACCCTACAAACCTGCTGGCCCATGAGTGGAAGCACATGTGAGGATGGGGAACCTGGTCCTTGATTTTTACAGAACAGACACACTAATCTTGCAATACCTGTCTCCAGAGTTCATTTCATAAGAGAGCACAGATACCTATCATTTCATAAGAGAGCACAGATACCTATTTAAGTCATTTTTATTTGAGGTTTTCTGTTATGCTTCTAACTGATATACCAACTTGAGAATCAGAACTTATAACTCAATCCAGAATTTCCAAAACAAAATTCTGCCCAATATACATGTACACTGCTTTGCTTCCAAAGTCCATGTACATACCACTCCCCCACCTTTTTCTGTATACTAAATGCATCCATGGCTCATGTCAATAAAATAGACCACAATAGTATTTATTATTGTCTTTCCCCATCCTTGTTCTTTTGTGACTTTCTTTACCCAAATAAAAAGGCAGAGTGTGTCATGGAATGTGTGTGCAATGTGCTATATGAGAAGTTACCTCTCATCTCTGTCCTTTTTTAGTCACATGGTTCTGAATAAACGACAGTCTGTGTTCAAAAAAGTGGGGTGAATTATTTCCATTTGAATCATTCAAAATCCCCACTGGGGCTGCTGTGAGGATTTAATGCTATAAATACATTAAAGTGTCTGACCAGTGTCTGATATGTTGGATGGGGCTTGATAAATGCTTGTGAAATCTAAAAACTAAATCTCAACCACAGGGCAAACAACTCCCAAGCCACTGACTTTTAATCAATAATTAACAATTTCCTTTTTTAAGCAGAGAGAAAAACAGTGCCCCCCACAACAAGTGTAAGGATCTTCTGTATAGGTCTGGATGCTGAGGCCATTGACCTTGCAGCTTTAGGGCTGTGAAGTCCAGCTCCCCTAGAGGTAGTAAAGATTGATGGGGAGCCAAAACAAGAGGCATCACTTGGTATAAGTTTAGAGGGACAGTGGGTCACCTACAAAGATGGCAGCAAACCACCCTCTCAACTCCATCCACACATGTGCACCCTACTCCTCACAGCAAGAGGGGACAGTGTTTCCCTCCCCTTGTGACTTGCTTTAACCAATAAAATGCAACAAAGTAGCATTTGGTGAATGACAGGTCTAGACCTTAAGAGCCACTGCTGCTCTATTTGCTCTCTTGGAAGCCAACCATCAAGTAAAGAAGCTGAGGCTAGACTACTTACTGAATGATGAGAGACCTTCTGGAGTGGGTTGACATTTCCTACTCCAGGGGACCTTCCCGACCCAGGGATTGAACCTGGATCTCTTGTGTCTCCTGAATTGGCAAGCGGATTCTTTACCACTGAAACACCTGGGAAGCCAAATCAAGTAGGACCTTCTAATCCATGACAAGGACGTTGGCTTCCTCAGCTGGGAAGGCAGGAAGAGTTTTGAGCTCATCTATTTAAAGAATCACTCTGTCTACCATGTGGTGGGGTAAGGAGGGACTAGTTAGGAAACTAAGGAAATAATAATAATAGATGGTGACTTGGACCAAGGTGGCAGCTGAGGACATGGTAAGAAACAGAAAGCTTCCAGAAATATCTGGAAAGCAGAGAGAGACGTATTACTGTTAGCATGATTATGCCTGTTTCACAAATGAGGAAACCAAAGGTAGAATAACCTGCCCAAGATGATACAGCTTGTACACCTGGAATCAGAATTCAATGCAGGGTTTGACTTCAAGAGCTCATCCTCTTCACCACGCTGGCCTCAGTTCAGTTCAGTTGCTTAGTTGTGTCTGACTCTCTGCAACCTCATGGACTGCAGCATGCCAGTCTTCCCTGTCCATCACAACTCCCAAACCTTGCTCAAACTCATGTCCATCAAGTCAGTGATGCCATCCAACCATCTCATCCTCTGTCATCCCCTTCTCCTCCTGCCTTCAATCTTTCCCAGCATCAGGATCTTTTCCAATGAGTCAGTTCTTCGCATCAGGTAGCCAAAGTATTGGAGCTTCAGCTTCAGCGTCTACTGAGTACGCTGACCTACTGCCTGATAAAACCTCTGAGCTGGGACTTCCGTGGTGGTACAGTTGTTAAGGCTCTGCCCTTCCAGTGAAGAGAGTGCAGGTTTGATTCCTGGTCAGGGAACTAAGATCCCACATGCTGAGCAGTATGGCCAAAAAATTTAAAAATTATTAAAAATTAAAAAAAAAAAAAACCTCTGAGCTTTGTAACTCAGGAATTTCATGGGTCAAACTGTCCCAACTCTAACCTGCCCTATCCACAGATAAAATAGAAATAGCCAAATGCCACATCTGTTGAGCAGGTTGTTGAAGGAGCACAGTGCCCTTTATGTGAAAAAGACTCATAGCCATGGACAAGCTCTTGGCCTCAGCCACAGCAAGCATGACCTATTCCCCAAGATTGCCTAAACTCTATAGGTGAATGGTTCTTCTCTCTTGAGGAGGCAACAAAACATTTCCTCACAGTTGATGACTTACAGAGATCAGAATGACAACATCATAAAACAGTCCTAGAGGAGACTTACAAAACTGTATGTTTTTACGTGTTCAAATAATTTTATCATTACCTGACACTCAGTAAATTAAAATGTGAGGTTGGAAAGGAAGGTTTCCACTAAAAATTTCCATGAGTTGGAGAGGTTTGGTTCTCTTACTTGACTTGGAACTTTCTGGCTCATCAACATTTACATTGTGATCCAGTGATGATCCAAATGTATTTGTGTGGGTGCTTCTTAGAAGAAATTTGTCTCTACAAAAGCCCTGACACAGAAGAACACATCACTGGAAGTTATCAGGTGGTCATGACCTTGACATACTCAGTTTTTAAATTAAAAAAACAAAAAAACAAAAAACTTTTCTTATTAATTTAAAGCCTTGTTAAAATTCTCTAACATGAGATAGTTTTAATAAAAGGAACCAAGTCCCCTTGCCCTGCTTTCAAATCTCCTATCAAAGACAAAAAGCCTTTCTCTCTCTCTCTCCCTCTCCTTCCAAAGCAGAGGACTCCAAGATTTTCAGCTGCAAAGCCTTGGAGACCCCAGAGGTTCAACTGTTAAGAACACCAATTTCCGACCAAGGAATCACATGCAAAGAGAGTGAAGGATAACTGACATCACAATTTATTGCCCCAAAAACAACCTTCTCAACTCAAAAGCAAAACCATAATTATTGGTGAGAAAGACACTGCCTGTTAACTGGCTGTGAAAGAGTGATTTACAATGCATTCTCTCTCACAGTAGAAGGCCTCCTGGCAGCCACAAATACCGGTTTTGTGTATTCAGAAGCAAAGCTCAGAGGAGCAGAAGAGAGTAAAAAGGATATTCGGCAGGAGAAGTGTGCCCTTTTCCACCACATTGATTCCATAAAGTCACAGCACTGAGAGCTCTTGGAAAATTCCCCATTAGGAAAACAAACTTTCACCATGATAAGGACAAAGACTGAACACTTTCTTTTTTTCTCTTAAGTAGCTTCATATCCATTGAGATCTTGAGCCCGGCATTTACGGCTTACAGGAAGATACCCCTGGCACAAAAGAGGAAAATGTTAATACTATTTTGAGTCACAGAAAGACATGACCTAGCCTTGCTGGAGACAGACGATGTAAAATAGTATTAAGTTCTTCTATCTGAGGGAGCTGTTGAGCATTACAGCTAAAACAACACTGAAAGATAAGCCGGCGTCTAAGAGGACACTTTCCTGACATTACCGGGTGAGAGGAGAGTTCAAAGAGATTGCGGAAGGATCTGGGAAATAAAAGGATAGAAAGATAGAAAAGGCATCTGGAAGAGAGAGAAACTTTCCTGGTGAGCAAACTTTCAGAAGAACTGCCTATAAAGGAACTCTATGCTTCCTCCCCACAGTCTCCACCCCAGGAGAGATTCTCAGAGGGTACTGGAGCGGGAACCCACTGAGTCTTCTCCCTAAACCTGGAGAGCTTCTAACAGGTTTGTCTTAGTTCTTCCAACCAAAACGGATGCCCCTGATACAGGGGCACATGACTCCTTTTCCTCCTAAGACAGACATGGTCTCCAAACAGGATTAATCTTTTGGGAGTTAGCCGTGCCCTGGGACATGGCTGGATATTAAGAGAGAAATGAGTGTAGATGGGCTTTCCAGGTGGTACGAGTGGTAAAAAAAAAAATCTGCCTGTCAATGCAGGAGACATAAGAGACGTGGGTTTGATCCTTGAGTTGGGAAAATCCCCTGGAGAAGGAAACAGCAACCCACTCCAGGATTCTTGCCTGGGAAATCCCATGGACAGAGGAGCCTGGTGGGCCATAGTCCATAAGGTCAGAAAGAGTCAGACATGACTGAAGCTGCTTAGCACGCATGCAGAAGTGTAGATAACGGTTTTCTTTACAGAGTTTCTTTAGCAGACATGAGTGTATATAACCACAGGGTGAAGAGGTGTGGAATCCATAAAAAAAATGAAACATAGGGTTCAAATGCAGTCTGTCTTTAAGCAAGTAACTTAAACTCTGTGTCTGATCTGTTAAATGGGGTTGGAGGATGTCCCAGGTGGTCCAGGAGGTTAAGATTCCACCTTCCAATGCAGTGAATTAAGATCCCACATAACTCACAGTGTGCCAAAAAAAAAGGATAAATAGGGTAGGAATAACTATATCCAGGGCTTGGTGTGGACCTGACAGGAGGCCCTTATCCAAAGTGCCTGGCATGAGGCCGCCATTGAGTTGGGACTCAGTGCATGGGGGCCACTCCTGTACTGCATGGCCTGAGTTGATCCCCCCAAACCCTGACATGTGGGGTCAATAGGGCTGAGGTTCCACTGGCTATACTGACTGTGCTAAAGCTAAGAATGAGAAGAAAATAAAATACCTAAGAAAAAGAAGTAGATTGTCCCTGGTTAAGAAGGCTAGATGATATAATGAGAGGGGGTGATCACTGACAGCCCACTGGCACACCAGCCGTAGGTCCTGACTATGCAGGGAGTCACCAAAGTACAGGATGCCTGGATACCTTTGAATTACAGGTAAACAAGGAATAGTTTTTTAGTATAAGTATATGCCACATATTTGTTGTTGTTTAATCACTAAGTTGTACCTGACACTTTTGCAACCCCATGGGCTGCAGTCCGCCAGGCTCCTCTGTCCATGGGATTTCCCAGGCAAGAATACTGGAGTGGGTTGCCATTTCCTTCTCCAGGGAATCTTCCCAAACCAGGGATCAAACCTGTGTCTCCTGCATTGGCAGGCAGATTCTTTACTGCTGAGCCAGCGGGGAAGCCCATATCCCTAATGTATTTATGTGAAAAATGTATTTGCTGTTTATCTGAAATTCAACTAGCCCTAGGCATCCTGCATTTTTATTTGCTAAATCCGGCAACCCTGATCATCCAGTCCACCAAAACAATTTGGAAAGAGATCCAAAAAATTGTTTGGAAAGTCAGAAAAAGAGAAGTTCAAGAAGCCCCCCCCATCCACTTTGCGCACATTGACCCCAGAATGCTGTGACCGGCCCCCCCCCACCACCACCATTCCCAGGCAGAATCCAGTGCCTAAGGAGTGGAGAGTCTGTCTTCCATGAGTCCTTTCCAGCAGGCAGGGAGTTAAGGACCAGGTTTCATCATCATTGCAGCATCACTAAGCCTCCCAGGGAACCGGGACACAGCTCAGGTTCCACAGCAAGAAGCTGGGGTTTCTGCACTCAGATGATTGCTTTTCTCAAGACACCTTATTGCATTTACCCTAATTGCTACGTCTCTTCCCACCTGAGGATATAAGTAACACACACACAAACACACACACACACACACTACCACCACAACCTCATCAGGTCCTGGGCTGGTCCTCCCATCATCCAAGCTACACACCACATCTGCAATTTGTCAGCATCAGTTCCTCTCTCCCCAAGCCTGGCGTGCAAGCTAAGCTGAGGAGGGTATGGAAGGCAAAGAAAATAATATCAGAGCAATGAGGCCTTCTCTTGAGGGTCCATAGTACCGGGCTGATGAACAAACAGGAGAAGGCCTTGGACCCTCACAAGAGCAAAGTACAAATGAATACACTGTAGACAAAGTTGATTTGAAAAACCCCAGCCTTCAGTTCTCTAGGCCACAGAGAAATGTCCCACTCTTTGTGGCATGTTCAGACTTCCCCACTTCAATAAACACAGTCCTGGGAAGCTGCACCCAGGAGTAGTACAGGACAAAGAAACCCAGGGGTCCCAGCAGCAAACAACACGGTTGTTTGTTAGCTGTGAAGAAAAGACCAACTCTTGAATTTCCTCCTTCCTGCTGTGGGAATGCATCATTAATGAATCCCATTCCATCACCCACAACCCACACACATCACAGAGCGGAAGACACCAGCCTGAGAGTCAGAGGAGGAAGGTATGGGAGGAAATTGCAAGGTCAAAGTGACCACCTGGGGAAGTCTGATGACCTGACATGTTTAAAGACTTCTTAGACGGTCTGGAAGGAATAGGAGCAGAATGAAGGTGGTGGGGAGGGTGGTCTGAAGGGCTGCAGAAAGAGAATGGGCCATAAACTTGAGAGTACCTCCTGGAGTTTTACTGAACAAACAGCAACCTCCCAGGGTTCAAGTTAAGAAAAGGCAAATGGGCAAGGAACCAGCCAGCCAAAATAAAAGGAGAGGAGTGTGGAGGAGAGGTTAATTGTGGCCGTCAGAGATGAGTGGTTACATGGGGAGCTTCATTTAAAATTAACGAGGCATTGGTTGCATTTTATAGGTCATGGTCTGGGCAGAATGGAAAGGCTCCTTGGAAACTTTTCCTGACCAATCCCTCCAGGCCAAAGAGACAGACATGGGGTCTCCATGCCAAGAAGCACAAAGGGACAATGGCTTCCAAGAGTCAAGGAAAGGAGAATGGTCCCATCCAAAGAGCACGGGCCAGGGTCAGTCCAGGAGAGGTCCTGGGAGAAGGAGAGGCCAGGAGGCCCAGAGAATCAACATGCTTGAAACTTGAACCTGAATCCCCTGCTCTGCCCTGAGATCATGTGCAAGAAAGAAAACCCAAACCCCACGCATACTGCCAGAATCTGGTTTGGGACGAAGGTGAGGGTGGACTGGCCTCTTGATGGCTCCATTAGGATGATCCTAAATCATGAAACAGGCTAAGAGTTGCCTCCTCTGAGAGGGCTCTCCTAAAGCCCAGCTGGAGGGAATTGCTTCTTCCTTTCTGCCTTTTGTTCAAATTTCTATTATCTCATTTTCTGGATTTTTTTTTTTTTTTGCCATTATTTGATTCAGGAATGAGAACTTCGTCTCATTTATCTTTATTTCCACCACACAGCATAATGAAAGCTTAATAAAATTGTCCGTAAGTAAAGGAATAAAAAGACAGAAGACGTTTCTAACTGTGGTAACTAACTGAGATAGTGAAGGACAGGGAAGCCTGGCGTGCTGCAGTCCATGCAGTCACAGAGTGGGGCATGACTTAAGTGCCTGAACAACAACAGCCAGAGATGGGGATGAACCAGAAAAGGAGGAGGACTTGGCGGGGGCGGAGGTGAAATGCACATATCCTAAAGCTGCAAGCTCAGAAGGAAAGAGGATCATGGTAATGGGCAAGACCTCCAGAAATATTCTAGCAAAACTAGGAGCCTGAGTCCATGAGCACTAGGCTGGGGAGTGAGTAAAGAGAAGAAATGGAAGTAAAAAGACAAAATGCCTATCTCTTCTTATAACATCAAAGTTTCCTAACATCAGGAAATAGAGACTCATAAGACTGTCAGGAATCAGAAATCATGTAAACATTCACAGCCTCGTCTAGCCCGAAATGCTTTGGCCCTAGCACCAAGATGTCTAAAACTGTAACTAACTGTTCACCAGTTGATTTCTCATTAAATCCACCTTATGAAGAAACCTGAAATAATTGGAAGAAAAATACTGACTAGCTCATCTTTTCCTCTCTAAAGAAGATAGTTTGCAGAGTGTTCAGGTAATATCCACAATCGAAATGAGCTCTTCTGAAGTAACATCAGAATTCAGAGTAATAAACTATAAATGCAAGGGGCTAAATTCCAAGCTGCATACTGGCCAATCTTACTTCCTCTAGGAAGACCTAGCTTGGGCTGCTTTGGGGATTTCCAGCATAGACCCAGTGGCCAAAAGGCCATCTTCCTCTTTGTTCAACTGTCATTCCATCCACACAAAAATACACACATTTTGAACCTCCAGGGTAAGGAAAGAAGGTCTCTTATTGTCTTGCAAACTTTCTTGCTTTTTAATAAAGGGTAGGCTCATAGTAGGTATTCAAGGCACTATGAGGATGAAAGGGGAGCCAGGCAATTCAGGATTGTTATTCTGAGTGTAAAGCCAGAAGGAACTGGTTGGAGAGGAGCCATACAGGTCACTTAAGAGGCTTAACTCTGTAAGAAGTGGGGAGTCTGGACTTCCCTGGCATTTCAGTGGTTAAGGATCTGTCTGCCAATGCAGGAAACACGGGTTTGATTCCTAATCGGGGAAGATCCCATATGCCTTGGAGCAACTAAGCTCCTGGAACACAACTACTGAGCCTGCATGCTGCAGTTACTGAAGCCCAAGCTCCCTAGGGCCTGTGCTCTGCAACGAGAAGCCACCGCAATGAGAAGCCCACACAACGCAAGGAAGAGAAACCCCTGCTCACCATGACTAGAGAAAGCCCCTAAAGCAACAAAGACTCGGCACAGCCAAAGAAAAAGAAATTGGGAGTCATTATGGAGTATCAGGAAGGGAGTCTTGAGTCCTTCAGCTCGGAGAAATGACGCTGCAGAGGGTAGACTGAGGGCAACAAGCCTGGGTGCCATTGGAATAGGACAGACAAAGACTGATGAGAACCTGAACTGGGCCCTATAGTATAAAGGAAAGGGGGAGGGGAGTGGAGATGGTGTGTGCCAGGTGCTGGACTAGACACTACAGGGGTGGATCACATAGTCCCTCCCACTGGGTTCTGAAGAATGACTTGACTGAGTTGCTGGGAATCCAAATGTCATCAGTAAGTTGGCTTCTTGACCTTGGAAGGCAGACTCATCTTGTGGGTGAAAGTGGCACTTTCTTCTTAAGCAAATGAATGTTGTCATTCATTTGTCATCAGCCACATTGGGCCATAAAGAGAAAATGAGAGTTTTTGGACTTGGGGAAGGTATAAAGAGAAACTTCACCCAACATCCATTTAAAATGGCAAGACAGATTTTATTTGAGCTATTGCAGTCGAGGAAAGAGATTTCAGTGTAGAAGTCAGCTCAACTCTGAATACAGCAAAGACAGCTGGGGATTTATAGCCAGTGGGCAGAGTGAGGGAGTCAGTGGTTGGAAAGTCACTAACAGGAACTTGATGAGATATCAAGGGTAGGGGGATTCTCACTAAACTGGGCTCAGCAGGCCAAGGACACGGCTTTGTCCAGAAAAGTGTTCAAATGAGTCTGACTAAAGTTTGGTCAAGGTGGTGGGGTCCTTGCCAGGGGGAGGACCATCTCTGCTCCCCAGGGCAGAAAGCCCACTAAAAGGGCCCAAGACACTCCACAGGTATGAAAAACTTTATGAGAGAGAGAGAGAGAGCAACAGAGCAGAGCAGCAGAACCAACAAGGGTTGATTCATGTGTCAGGTCTAAGTGACAAGATCCCACCAGGAGAATTTGTGGAATGAGCTGGCAGTCACTGGGGATACCCCCAGTCTATAAGAGGAACCCTGCAAGAGTCATTGAACTTCTTGCTTATGGATGTAATAGAGCTTTCACAGTGACTGTGGATAGACCATTACAAGAAATATGACCTTATTTTATTCTCTAAACTAGTTAAGTAGGCCATTCTGGCTACTACAGACTTTATCTGTACAAATGTCCTATGTTGCAGGGACCAACTCTACTAAAACAGATTAGAAATATTTTGTTCGGGGGGATGGGAGTAAGCAAAGTTAAGCTGAACTCAGAGAACTATTTCCAACTGGGGAACTCAACAGTTTCCTTTGTCCACCTAGACCCCTGAGATCAACAAAACAGGGCTTGCCCAAGTGACCCTTCCAACATTCTGCCAGGGAAAGCTAAATTTACAAGCTAAGAGCTCAGCTTGATTCAATTCACCATGTTAAAAATCCCTCCCCCACTCAATACCCAATTTCTCTTGGCTTTATTATATATGATCAAGTGAGTTTGAATGAAACTGTCTCCAAGTCCTCATTTTTATTTCATACTGACAATATTATTTTTATCAAGCTCATATTTCAAGAAGCTTTTATTCTACTCTGACTTTCCTGAACCAGGGGAAATTATCTTGTTCCTTCCCTCGGGTTTGAAAGAAAACCTTTTCCATAACTAATGTTTATCAGCAGTGCAATTTCTTTTGCAAGAAATTGAAACCCCCTTGACACAGAAAGGAAAAGAACACCAGAGCTGGGATGATAGACAGACACCAAAAAAGCTTAAGGGAAAGAGAAGAGAACCTTTCTAGAGGCTCTGAGCTCCATGAGCCTCACTGGGCAAAGTGCTCTGAGTCTAACCAAGAGCACTTTCAAAATGTATAACAACCACTGCAGCCAGACACTGACCAATCAGAACAGAAGAGGTCCCTGGCTGCATTGCTGTTGGGCAGGCTTTAACTCTTTCACTTCTGGATGGAGGAGAGAGGAATTTTAGGAAGGGACGACAGGTGGTGTGTTACACAGGGTTCTCCAGAAAAACAGAATTAACAGGATATACATATATATAGGTATATACAGGCATATACAAGCATATACAGGCATACCACATTTTATTATGCTTCACTTTACTGCACTTCGCAGATAATGTATTTTTTTTTAACAAAATGGAGGCAGCCTTACATAGTCAGATGATGATTGGCAATAAAGTATTTTTTAATTAAGGTATGTACATTTTTAGATATAATGCTGACACTTAACGGACTACAGTGCAATGTGAATGTAACTTTTATATGCACTGGGAAACCAAAAAATTTGTGCAACTTGCTGTATTGCCATACTTGCTCTGGTGCAATGGTCTGGAACAAAACCCAGACTATCTCCAAGGTATGCTTGTGTACATATGGAGAGAGACAGACAGACAGACAAAGGCACAGAGAGACAGAGAGAAAGGAAGAGACAATGAGATGGAGACAGAGAGACTGAAGTTTCAAGCAGCTGATTTGTCTGAAGTCTGTAGGACGGGCCAGCAGGCCAGGCGGGATTTGAGGCCATGGCCTTGAGGCAGAATTTTTTTCTCTGGAAAGCCTGTTTTCAATCTTAAGGCTGTCAGCTGATTAGATGAACCCAGTCACATTATCAAGGGAAATCTCCTTTCCCTAAAGTCAACTGAGAGAAGATGTGAGCCTATAGAACGCCCCACAGCAACACCCAGATGAGTGTTTGAGTAACTGAAACAGCCTAACCAAGGTGACATATGAGACTAGCCAGCGGGCATGGAGGCAGTAGGAAAAGGGGTCATTCAGGGGATTTGAGGGGGCTGCTGTTCAGCGCCCCACAGAGGAGTATTTTACTGTTTTAAACAGAAACCCTGGTGTCCTCTCTAAATGAAGCTTCTATAAAAGCTCCTCACCCCTGTGTAGTTGTAGCTACAACTTTTTCTCCTGGTTCTGGACATGCAACCTCACAAGGGTCGCTGGTGAGGAAAGCAGAAAGAAATGGGGGCAGCCCCATAGGGGCTCTAGGAGCAGTTTCTAGGAGCAGTGGAAGATGGAATGTCAAAACATCTGGTCTTCATGACAAAACTCAGTCCCCCCAATTCATACTCACTCCCAGGCTATTTGCAAAAAATGGCCAGCATCACCCTAAGAGGAAAAGCAAATAACTATCATCATAACAACAACTCTTATTCATTGAGAACCTGCTGAACAATGTGTCATGAAACTTTTCAATAATATCATGTAAAAAGTGGGACTTCCTTGTGGTTTAGTGGCTAAAACTCTGAGCTTCTAATGCAGGGGGCCTGGGTTCAATCCCTGATCAGGTAACTAGATCCCACATGCCACATCCAAGAGGCCACATGCCTCAACTAAGATCCAGAGCAGCCAAATAAATAAATAATAAATATTATAAAAATTGTAAAAGGTAAGAATGAGTATCCCCCTTCTACAGATGAAAAAACTGAGGCTTGGAAAGATCAAGGAGCTTATCCAAAACAATCCAGGTAGTAAGGGGAAAAGCTAGGGTTTAAACCCAGTTCTGTTCAGTTCAGAGTCCATGATCTTGGCACAAAGTTATGGAAAGCAAATAGAAGTGCTAACCAGAGGTTGGTGGTGGGATTTGGGTTATCCTAGCTTTGATAGTCTGGTAAACGATGCCTAAGACTAAAAGATCAGAGGTTTTAACCAGAGTAGAAAAGTAGTTCTCATTGTTGCTGGTTCATCTCTGGTAACTAAAACTCAGACACTATGGGTAATGCTAATTTTACAGAAGATCCATGAATCTATGGCTTTGCTTTGGTCCTGCTCAATTCTTACATTTCCTGCCAGTTCCATGAGTCTAAAGCTGAAGTTTCTAACAGGATGTTAACCATGGTTGATACTCTAACACACATAAATTTCTATTAACAGTGAGGTAAGTATCTAAAAATTTATCAGCATGCTTTGCTGCTATATTATTCTGAATGACATCTTCCTTGCCCCCAAAGCAATAATACTTGGATTGCAAACTATTTCCCTAACCAAATATATACTCCTTCCCACAGAGAACCGCTACCATGGAAATCTATGCAATAGATTCATTTTGTGGCATTGCATATCAAATCTGACCATGTAATTTTGACATTTGGTAAAAGTGCATCTTTGTCTAGTCCTCATAAGAAGACTCTGCTTAATAGGAGTTTTCCCAAATGTTCCTACCATTCATATTTTATGCTGACATCAAAAAATGAGGGGGGGTAGTTATTTTAGGTCTTGCTTTTAGATTTATACCTTTTAGACACCTGAACAAGTAGTTTTCACAAAGTTTAAAAAAAAAAAAAACCTTCAATCTGATTGTAATGAAAATAACTTGCAACTCCTCTATATCCACTGTCATGAAGTCAGTACTAATGACCTATCCCCCCTTTACATACCCCCAGCCTCATGTGTTCCTCAACCTTCTCCCTAATGCCAAACTCCTTTGGAAAGATAACTCTGAATGGATTTATGGGAAACAAGATGGGCTTATTTCAGTCCAAGAAATTGGAACCACATATAATAAAATAATGCCAAATTATGTTTGGAACTAAGAATATGTTTGGTTCTGATTTCTTGTGACAAGAGTTCCAGATTACAACCAAAGCATACAATGTGGAATAAATGTTTTCTTATTTTTGGACATTATAAATATCCCTAGAATTGTGTTATTTGCAAGAGGAATTCTTAACTTTACTCAATCTTCACTATACTACTGCTCCTGAAAGGGCAGGATTTTCTGTAAGAGGGTATCTTGCACATCATCCAAAGGTGTTTACTTACTGATGTTGCAAAAAGGGCTTATTATGAAATGATTTCTGGGTTGATTCTGTGAAACTCAGATAGTGTTTCATAGAAAGACTCTAGTGAATTCCTTTTAAATATCTACTGAATTCAATGTTAACAGCTTACTACTGACAGAATAATCTCATTTTACTCTCTGCCCAAATGAAAATCGTCTCAAGGTTAGTCCTGTTTTAACTTCATATATAAAAACAAGAGAGAGGGGATACCTACTTTCTCGTCTATAAATGAACTCAATGCCTCAGAAAGCATATTTCAATTAATGATTTTTTAAATATGCATAAATAAAGCTATTGATATGTTCAGTTTCTATATTCCGATTTATTTGCTAGTATTCTGTGTCATTATTTGAAACTTAGACAAAAGCCCAAATAGAAATATCCTCCCTTTGTTCCTGCCAAAATATTGGCAGAGAAGTTCTTTATACTTGTAGTAGGAGCAATAAGAGATAGAGATAAGCATTACAATGGTCCAACCCTCCAGAAGCTTAAATATCATATAAGATGACATATGCATTTGCTTAACAATTATTAACAATGCAGGCCAAAAGAAAGACAAGTACTCTAGTTTATCACATGTCTATCCATCTATCAGTCTCTTGATCCATCTATCAATTCATCTTATTTTTTTTTAATGGATTTCAATGCAAGTTTCAGACTTATCCCTAAACGCATCAGCATGTAGAGCATCAGCTAGAGTTCAATACCACAAAAAATGTTGAACATGATCAAATTTGGGGGTGAGAAAGACTCACTGGTGTCAGTGTGAAGTCTGACACCCAGGAAAAACATTCAGAGGCTGGGGACAGTCAGGAGAGCCATTGCCAAATTTCCTGAGAGAGATGATGAGGGAAGGCTTGAACCAGGGCAGGGATGGAAGGAGCAGAGAGGAGACAGTAGAATTGGCAGCTCTCGACAACTGGTTAGACTTGGCGGGGGTAGGGGAATGACAAGGAAATGGGAGGAATTTCCTCCCAAATTTCTACCTTGAGCCACAGTTAGGAACTGCCTTTAGGTGTCTGAAATATATCTGAGGTGGGGAAAGTTGTAGGTTGAATTTCGGATGTAATTTGTTTTGTTTTGTTTGCCATGTCTTTTTTTTTTTTTTCCCCATTTATTTTTATTAGTTGAAGGCTAATTACTTTACAATATTGTAGTGGTTTTTGCCATACATTGACACGAATCAGCCGTGGATTTACATGTGTTCCCCATCCTGATCCCCCCTCCCATCTCCCTCCCTGCTATGTCTTTCGACTTATAGGATCTTAGTTCCCCAACCAAGGATGGAACCCAGGCTCCCTAACCACTGGACTGCCAGGGAAATCACAGGTGGTAATTTTTAAATACCTGTGTGTACCGTCACTCAGTTTTTTCTGACTCTTTGCAACTCCATGAACTATAGCCCGCCAGGCTCCTCTGTCCACAGGATTCTCCAGGCAAGAATACTGGAGTGGGTTGCCATTTCCTTCACCAAAATACTTATGAGACACCCAGATAAATTTGCTGGTGGGCAGGATAGAGGTCTCAGTTAGAGAGACAGATTGGAGAGGCAATAGTGTCTGTGTGGTGTGAAAAGGAGACTGTGCAGCCAGGGCCAAGAATAGACCTTAAATTAACATGTGGATTTAAAGGACAGGCAGGAGGGATGCCCATAAAAGAAAAGGAGAAGAAGTAGTTGGAGAGGAAAGAGAAGAACCAGAGAGAATGAGGTCTTGAAAATAAGGGAAGGAGACAGTTTCAAGGAGATGAACTTGTCAATGGCACAGAATCTAAAAGTCAAGAAAGATGAAGGCATTGCAGAGTCTGGTGGATTTAGTAGTTGATAGTGATCTTGTAGAAAAGAGTTTTCATGAAATGGGAAATGGAAGCCAAATGGGTGGAGAATGGAATCAAAGTACATGAAGACTCACTGTTCTGGATATTTGGCCATGAGAGGAAGGAAAGGGGTAAGGCACACACGTTTACAGGACAGGGTGAGGGTCACGGGAAGGTCGGCCTTACACACAGCGCACCTTGGACCACACATAACTATGAATGCCGGTAGTATTTAGCTGGAGGCTTCCCTGGTGACTCAGTGGTAAAGAATTCGCCTGCCAATGCAGGAGACATGGGTTCCATTCCTGGGTCAGGAAGATCCCCTAGAGAAAAAAAATGGCAACCCACTCTAGTATTCTTGCCTGGAAAATCCCATGGACAGAGGAGCCTGGCGGGCTACAGTCCCTGGAGTCGCGAAAGAGTTGGACACGACTGAGTGACTAGACAATAACAACAAAAGTATTTAGTTGACATTTAAAAGATGTGACCTTGTGTTGACAACTTTTATTGTGCAGACACATTACCATCTAGGTCAGTCAGACTTGCGTGAATAAGCAGACCATGCACTGTAGTCTAGTGAAACGTAAAAGCTTGAACACGCCAGGATTATTTACTCCAGCCCCCGATCCATGGTTGAAGACTCTGAGACCAGAAGACAGTGAGTCACGGAAGGTCAGGCACTGAGTAGGGAACCACCCAGGCCCTTCACATGGTGTTTTGCAGTAAGAAGAAAGGTTTTGTTTGCCAGCACAGTTGTGTGAAAATTCCAGTCTAGGAGCCATCTCAAAGGGATAACCCTGATCACATGGATTTCTTTCACGTGGTCATCTCAAGCTGGGTACAACAAAGCCAATTTTCACCAGTGCCTCCAAGTTAGAATTGATTTGTTAGTATAAGATTCCCAGGCAATGTGATTTTTCAATTCCTATCACCTCTCAGCTTTGCTCGCATCTGCCCATGGGAGTATTTCACATTGCTAGGGGAAGACAACTTCTGATTTTCCTGGCCTGTGAGTAGCGGGCAGAGAGCAGAGCTGTCGAAAGAACACTTGCCTTCAGAACCTCACACACTTCCAGCAAGAGTGTTCCATGGGTGCATTTCGGATTTCAAGTGATAAATGGATATGGGCCAAACCTTTTCACCTTTTCAATTTTCTACTCCTGCTTCTCTAACTCCCTCTTCAACTTCCTTTAATTAGCTCAACTTTAAGCCTTTCAGAATCACCTAATGTCAGGCAAATGTAGCTGCCCTGTGCAGAGAAAGAGAAGTATGAGGTAACCCACTTTCAGGGGAACTGATTTATGACATGCAGAGAAACTCTTGTTAGCTTCCCAAAAGTTATCTTTTCTCTTGTTATTTGGAAAGCACAATAATTTTCCACTTATTCTCTACTGATGTAAAACAGATCTGTTTGACTCTTAGAGGAAGCTCTATTTTGCACTCCGGAGCGCATGTGTGTGTTTGTGTGTGTCTTCCTTCCTGGAAGACAGTGACACTCTTTCGGCCATGCACAGCTGTACTGGACTTGGTTACTGAACTGTACGGCACTTGCAAAAACATCCTTTTTTAGAAGAAGTCTTCACAAGCTAAACTAATAGCATCTGCCTCTCACAAATGCCTTAATTGTATTGGCAAAAGAGCATCTCTTATGTTTTAAAGCCTACTTTCGCTGGATTGTTGGAGCAGCACCATTAAAAGGATAATGACAATGTTACCCTCAAATAGTTTTTCTTCAAATAATTGCTTTCCCCCATTGAGTGCTGGCATGGTGCTAGTGAAATTCTGACAGGGTCAGCAGGTTCTTTGATGCTGCCCACCAGAAGACTGTCTCTTTCTGACCCCCTTTCTTTTCTTTTTCATCCACACTCACCCCAGTTTTATTTCACTATTGCAACTTGTTTTTGTACTTGTATCTCAGCCCATTCTTTTTTTTTTTTTTTTTTTAATGGTAAACATGTAGGTTTCTCAATGAGCCAACACTTACGGCTGCTTTATGTTGTCTTCATGGAAAGCGTTTTATTCTGGGAGGCAAACAAACATTGATTTTGAGAGCATCACCGTCCCAGAAATCGATGGGTTGGCCATGAAATCATAGGTCTGCATGTTCTGATGCTTATCTTGGCTGAACCTAAGAAGCGTGGGGCTACCTGCTGTGAGCAGGGAGCATCCCGCCCTTGCTGGCAAGGAGCTGGAGTCAGGACGGGCCTGCCCTACCTGGGCTGTTCTTCTGGGGCAGCGAGAGGACAGGAGTCTGGCTTGTGGATCAGCATGGGCGAGGCTGGCATGAGACTGCTGATAGGAAGCAATAGGGAACTGAAGCCTATGTCTCTGAAAAAGGAAGGCTCTAGAACCAAGTCTAAAATGTCAAGCCACAGGTGTGTGGCAGAGAACTGAGGCGAGGCAGGACAGAGAAAGGCGGGGATTCAATGGAGACAAATGCATGCAGGTGGAGGGGGCATTTTATACTCGCCCTTTACCCTTACTCTGGGCAAGGAGGAACTTGCTACAAGAAGCAATTTAGGGACTTCCCTGGTGGTCCAGTTAAGAATCCACTGCCAACGCAAGGGACAGAGGTTCAATTCCTGCTGGGGGAACTGAGATCCCATATGCCTTGGAGCAACTAAGCCTGTGTGCTACAGCTAAGACCCGACAGTCAAATAGATATTATGTATATATACATATATATATTATCTGTTTGTATATTTATATATATATATATATTGCATTTTTTAGGTTAAATATACATAGTATCAATTTATACAGGAGAAAAATTGGACCACAGATTCATTGCTTTGTTTTATGTCCAACTCAAATGGAGGCAGCCCATCAGCTAATGCAGAATATACTTAATATCTGTAGGACCACAGTGGCTCCATATCCCTCCACACACGGAATACAAGGCAGCAGCTTACTTTTGTTGATGTTGGACTTCAGCCGGTGTCACTGGATAGACAAACCACCTCATTGAACCGATCCAGTTATTGAACTAGTGGTTTATATCCTATAATGTGAAATTCCTCACTCCTTCCCTCTGTTTATAATGGTATTTGCAATACACAATCAAGCCTGTGAGCACTTAGTTTCTCCCTAAGTGAGGCAGGGACGATGGATGAAGGAAAATTGAAATACTTTTCTGCTATGTTACCTTTTCAAACCGTTTGTTTACAATTTATCAACCACTTATTGGCTTCAAAGAAAATTCACCACCATGTATTGCTTAGAAAGATGATGCAGGAGAGTTTGAGAGAGAATCACTAATAAATTGATGGTGAAGTGCTTTGTTAATATGGAGTGCTATTGAGATGCATAATGAGGAGTGGCCCCTTCAAGGTCATGCAGTGAAGAAGCAGCTAGAACTCTGGATGCGTCACTCTTCATCTAACAGATGCTAGCGCACAAAGCCTGAATGGAGGATATTTTTAACCCACTTAGGTAATTCCCAGGAGGGGTAGCTACTTATTTCTACTGACAGCCTGGACAAGGTCAACAAAATAAACAAGAAATTGAGTAGTGCTTCTCAAGCCTTAATGGACAAACAGATCACCTGGAATCTTATTAAAATGAATAAGATGTGATGCAGGAAGTCAAAGGTGGGGCCTGAGATTCCACATTTTCAATAAATGCCCAGGTGACGCCAATGCCTCTTAAAAAAAATCCCTGCTACAGTCTGGGACATTTGGAGAGGTACCTAGATTCTTTTAGGAATTCAACATGTTGGAAAAGACCATCTCTGAAGGATGATAAAAGGTTTTCTTATGTGTTCAAGATACAAAACTTAAAGCATCCAGGTAGGGGTAACTTGAAGGCCACTGGACATGTAGAATTGGAGTCCAGGAAGACAGTAGGTCAGTGGATAATGTTCTGAGAACCATCCATGTCAATTGGTGCCATGATAATTCCATAGATAGATAGACTGATAGATAAACAGATAAAATATATGGAAGGACCTCAAACTTCCCAGTTCATAGCACACTGACATCATTGGCTCATGAAAAGCCCCATTTTCATTTGATCTTTTAATTATTTCATTCATTCATTCCCTTTATCCCCATCATCCCCCCCAAAAGCAGTGTTCTAACATGTCTGATGTGTAACCTTTCATCTTGATAAGTCTTCTCATATAATGTATCTCATTTTGTGTACATTTTTTTAAATTGAGGTATAACTGCATACAGCAGAGTGAAATAACCTTAATTACACAGCTTGTTGAAGTGACACACATGTACACACCTACATAACCAGCACCCAGATCAAGACAGAATATTTTCTCCAGCTCTGTGCATGTATTTCTCATTTTCATAAGTGACATCATCTAACAGATATCATTGTGTTTCGTACCTCATTCCACAGCACAACATTTTCAAGGTTGATGTATGCTTCTGTTTACGTATTTGCTTCCAACTATTTCAGAGCATCCTCTTTGTGCATCTGCACATTTTATTTAACATTCCCCAGTGAAGGACGTCCAGATTTACCACAATACATATAAATTCCTAGTTTAACTAAACGTTGCCAAATTGCCTCCCAGAATGGCTCAACCAATCTGCACGCACAAATACTTCTTTCTAGAGTCAAACTTACATTTCTTGTGAATGTTCATTATGTTTAACAATAAAAAGGGCTCTAGGGTGTGTGGGCTCCAGTAGTCATGGCTCATGGACTCTAGACCACAGGCTTGGGAGTTGTGGAGCACAGGCTTAGCTGCTCCATGGCATGTGGGATCTTCTCAGACCAGGGATCAAACCCATGTCGCCTGCATTGGCAGGCGGATTCCTTATCACTGAGCCACCAGGGAAACCCCGTTTTTTTCTTTTTTTTGGCTTTGACATGTGGTTTGTGGGATTTTAGGTCCCTGACCAGGGACTGAACCCACGTCTTCAGCAGTGAAACCAGAGTCCTAACCACGAGACTCCCAAGGAATTACCAGCCAGGTTTTATTAGAGTTACATTTACATTTTGCCTATGACTGGCAATAGATTCATTCACTGATTAACTATTTATGGAGCACCCATGATACGCCAGCTACTCTTCTAGTGGAATAAAACTGTGATAGAGATAAATTCCAACCCACATGGACTTTATGTTACAGTAATTAAAAGGAAAGTGGGTAAAATCACTTAAGAACAGAATATAGAGCAAGAAAGAAGGAAAATCAAGAGTAGAATTCCAAGAAACATCCAAAGATTAAAGGGTAAAGAGAAGAGAAACCCTAAGGGAAGATCAAAAAAATTCTGAGAGGTCACAAAGGAACCAAGAAAAAGTGATGACACAGAAACCGAGAGAGAAGAGTTTCAAGAAATGTCCAGTCTTCAAGAGGAAATATAATTAGGTGATTGGTAACCAAGAAGTCTTTGGCACAAATCACTGATGGAGAATTGGAGAACGTGGAATAGTGCACACCCAGTGGTACCCCTCAGACACGTAACCATGACCCTCACCCAAGCCCTTGACCTCCACTATTCTGAAAGCAATGGGACCCTCTTTTCTTCCCTTGGTGTGCATTCTTTCTTAAGAAACTCCCTCAATAAACATCCGTCTTTTCTATCCATCTGGACAAGAGCACAAATTTTGAATTCTGGTGTACATGCTGCTTATTGAGCAAGGATATTTTGTTGGCCATTTCGAAGAGTAGGATTCTCATCCTATTTGAGAATTTTGCAAATCAGTGTTCATTTATGAAAATCAACCTGTAGAATTAAAGAACACAGAAGTGTGAGGAATAAATGGAAACTTTTTCCTAGTCTGAGAATTAAAAAGAGAGCCCTGGTTATTATTGGTTTGATGTAGGACATAACTAGGATTTTGTCTCGTTGTTCTTATTCATCCCCATAATCATTATATATCATCTATGTTTGATTTTTTTTTCTGTAACATAACCCATGTGTACAGTCCTCTGTATTCTCACTGGTCTCCCCCATGACTTGGGTGTGACCCTCATCGTCTCAGGCCTGAATCACACAACAGCTTCAGGACAGACAGTCTGCCTCCCCTCCCCCATCCTGAGCATCACCACCAGGTGGGACACTCCCACTCCCAGAATCATCAGTGCTTTCCCACAGCACCAGGATGAATCCCACAGTCCTGAAACTCGGATTTCCTACTGCATCACAACTGTAATTCTCTGCTCCTGCCACCCTAGACTGTCTTGACCTTCCCCAAATATACTCTGCTCTTTCCATCCCTCATTCCTTGTTCCCGCCATTTGACATGTTTGGAATTTCCACTCCATCCCAAAAGCCCATCAAGCCCCATATCCTTAACCTCCCACCGCTCTGTCCAAACTCGCAGAGTGGCAGCTCTCAGACTTGCTGGGTTACACATTTAAAAAGTGTGAAGGCCCTCAAAGAGTTTTTACTTTATGGATTATCAATTTATCACTGCATAAATTAAACTGAGAATGTTTATAGTTAGCAATAGTTTCTAAAAAGCCATTACATATTATCATAAAAAAATATTTTATGAAAAATAACTATCTTCTCAAGTGAAAAAAAAAGTGAGAATGATGTTGATGCTTTATATGTTTGTAAATCTCTTCAATGTCAGGCTTTACTGGAAAGAAGACAGCTAGTTTCTCATATTTGCTTTCCCATTCAATTTTTTTATGATATGTTGCTTTGGCTGAAGCATGTGAAGAAAATCCAGCCTCACAGAGATTAAGGGAGGGGAATTTTAGTAGCCTTTTCAGATAGTTGTGGATATTCTTTTTTCATACTAATCAAAAATGGAAAAGTCATAGTTTCTTAAAAGTTAACTTACAGTGTAGAGTCTGAAATCTTATCAGTAAAGTTTTTTACTCTTTTATATTAAAATGTATTTGTTTATCTTGCAGTTTGAATGGATATTTTATCTACTTATAATTAATAGTATCAAACATTGACCATTTGGAAAATATTGGTTCTGATAGTTATGCAGAACTTCCAAATATTGACACATGTTATTACAGAATATAATATTTTTAAAATCCCATGCAGTCACATCACTGATCTCATCAGAAAAGCCGCAAGTATTTAGAAACTGTCAAACTCATGATGGTGAATACAAGGTTTCCAGAATTCTACTTTTTACTTGAAAGCTCAGCTTTTCTAGTTGGTAACAAAACTGTCATTTGTTTTCCTTTGTTCATTTCTAAGAAAATGTCTGGTAAATATCCAAGTCTGGAAACCATAGTCATTGCTGTAGGACTTCCCAGGTTGCTCGGTGGTAAAGAACCCACCTGTTAATGCAAGAGACACAAGGGTCATGGGTTCGATCCCTGGGTCAGGAAGATCCCCTGGAGGAGGAAACGGCAACCCACTCCAGTATTCCTGCCTGGAGAAATCCTTGCACAGAGGAGTATGGCAGGCTACAGTCCAAGGTGGGTCACAGAATCAGACACGACTGAGCAATGCTTATGCATCACCGTAGGCAGGAAAATTGCCCTCTATGCACCAGAGGTATATTCACTTGCCAGTCTCTAGAACCTGTGATTATTACCCTCTACAAGAAAAGGATGGGAATAAGCTAAGTTTCCTTGGGTAGAGGGGCTCATCCTGGGTTATCTGGGGAGAGAGACAAGAAGAGAAGAAGGCATAGAGACACAAAGAGGAGAAGGCAGAGTGAAGATGGTGGCAGGGTTTGGAGTGATGCTGCCACCAGCCAAGGAATATCAAGACATCGATCAAGGCATGTCACCAGAAGCTAGAAGAGATGGGGAACAGATTCTCCTCCGGAGTCTCCAGAAAGAACTTGACCCTGCCAACACATCTTTGGACTTCTGGCCTCCAGAACCATGAAAGAATACATTTCTGGGGCTTCCCCACTGGCAGAGCGGATAAGAATCAGCCTGCCAATGCAGGGGACACGAGTTCGATCCCTGGTCCAGGAAGATCCCACATGCTGTGCAGCAACTAAGCCCATGCCCGCAACTACTGAGCCCAAGCTCTGCTCTAGAGCCCGGTAGCTGCAAATACTGAGCCCACATGCCCAGAGCCCATGCTCCACAACAAGAGACGCCACTGCAGTGAAAAGACTGTGCGCTGCAATGAAGAGTAACCCCCGCTCACCGCAACTAGAGAAAGCCCACACACAGCAACAAAGACCCAGCACAGCCAAAATGAAATAAGTAAATAAAAAGAATACATTTCTGTCATTTTTAAGCTGCAGAGGCTGTGGTACTTTGTTTTGTCAACCCTAGCACACTATTACGGTCATTCTTGCAAGGAAAAATTGGTGTTCCGTGAACAAGACTGCTAGTTCAGATGGCAACTTAAACAATCATACAACTGCCTTTCCTCCAGATGATCATGATGCTTCATCACGGACAAGTGTCCTTTCTGCATGCTTCTCATTTCGCCACTCTGAATATTAAAAAGAAATGGGATTTAACAAAACTAGCATTTTGTAATGCTTCATCAAGGATGCTCTTAGCTGAAGCTGGCATTTTTAAATACTACGAGTGTGTGGCAGTGGAGGATACACTGATTGTAGGTATAGTGGGCGTCACTGCCTTCGTTCACGCCAAGGCACCAGAGTTTTACCTGCTCTCATTTTTGCCTGATCAGTGCAAAATCAACACAGGGAAAAAAACAAAAAGGAAAAGACAAATCACATTTTAGTATCATTATGAAAATTGTTTTTTGACTGCCTCCATGCCCTGAAAGTGGCCCCTCCCGGTCTGTGGGCAATATTTGCAAACTGCTGAAGCAAACATAGCAAGAGACTAATTATGAAACATAGATGATAGGGGCAGTCACATTTCTCTTTTCTAAAAAAAAAATTTATAATAAAATATTGGGGGGAGTTTTGTGTGTGCATAACAAAATAAAATACAATTGTTAACTCACTTTCCATTGCCAAAACTGAAGGGTGAGGCGACTATCCCTGGCCTGCTGTGCTCCGGCTCAGGGCTCCCTGTCTGGCCTCATCACGTCCTCTGACCGTCCGGCCACCTGATGACTCGCAAACCCTGGACAACTTGGGAGTCAGCTATACATCACATTCTTTCCCGTCCTCACACATTTTTTTCACATGTGGCTCCCTTAGCCAGAATGCAGTTTTCTCCCCTTCCATGCCTCCTCCTGCTCCAGGAAAAATTTAATTTAGCCTCTGAATGTTGGCTCCAGTCCTTCCTCCTCTCGGAGCTTCCCTCCCCAGGGAAGAATGACTTCGGGGTTTCTTTCTTCTCCCAGAGTCACACTAAACAGCAGAGCAGCTGGGCACCAGCCCAAGACGCTCACAAACGTGGTCGGTTAAAACACCACTGGAGTAAATCAGACAAGTAATGCCAGTGAACTCGGGTTTCCGCAGGCAACCCTTTACAGAACGGGTGAAATATACATCAGTCATGACTACTGAAGCCCCAGTGATCCAAAGTGGAATCCCTCCGGCTCCGCGTTGGCCTGCCTCTTCTCAGAGTCCTTGCCCTGGACTTGAGACATCACCCTACGCAAACACAGGCCATTTCTGAGACACGTGCCAGAAGTAATAATTGGAACGTGCAAAGACTCTGAAACAAAATAAGGCAAGGTATGGCAGCCTTCACTGGGAATAGGTGGATCATATCATTATGGAAATCTTCAACACTTTAATATGCCTTCCCCAAAGCTGCCAGGTTTCAAAAACTGTAGTACCAGAAAGGTTAACTCTTCTGGCACATTCAGAATCTGTCTTAAATCCCATATTTTGAACAACAACAAAAAGGCAAATGGTTTTTATTACTAGAGAATCCTCCTCTCCACATCCACACTGATTACTGGTAGAACGTACATTAAAGAAATGTCAGTGTGAAGAATGTCAAATTATTAGCATGTCTGGGACAGCCACATGTTTTTGGCCAGTCCAGCTTTCTGGCTGCCTCTTACTTTATCCATTCATCCATCATTGCATGATTTCATTACAACTTAATCATCTGGACTTCCATTTTCCGTTTTGATAACAAGCTTCTTGAAGGCAGGGACTATCTTCATTTTCCCAGGGTTTCACCCAATGGCTGGTACCTGAGACATGCTCAATAATGGTTTGTTAATTAGGTGAATACACGATGTTGGGAGAGGCCTTGGCACACGTAAAACTTCAGATCTCTATTATACAGATGCCACATACAGAACCTGCACTGATAATAGAAGCAGAAACCCAAGGAGAACACCCAGCTCCTTTGGTGATCCACTTAATCAATCAAGTATTTGTTGAAAGACAAACACCAGCAACTTGCCAGCCTCAGAGCTGAATGCTGGGGGAATGTGGAACAAAGCAAGGTTCCTGCCCTTCTGGAGTGAATAATGCCAGCTCTATAGACAGCCAAGAAACAATTCAAGAAAGAGTAAGTGTGCGGAGTTCCATAAAACAAAAGCTGGCAGACAGAGGCCCCTCAGGGGACACAGAGTTTGAATGTAGGATGCTGCAGAAATCTGCTCCTTCCTCCATTGTATGACACAAATGTAGACAATGGAATAGGGAATCCGAGGCCCAGATTTCCACGTAAGACCATATATTACGTGACCAAAAACAGAAAAATAAATAAATAAATAAATAAGATCAAGCTAACAAGAGAGGAAAGAATTCTAATATTTGTGTATCCAAATGCCTATTCAAGAAAAAACACACTTTAAAAAATCTTTTTTCTGGGCCAGTTGATTGTTTTCCATGTTTGAAGTTAAATATACCATTTCCGACACTCAGGAGAGAGTCACAATAATAATAGTCAACCTTCATCAAATCCTTTTAAGTTACCCAGCTTAATCCCCCTAACACCTCTAAGGATTACAGTCCTTAGACCTGGCAACTGGGGTCCCTGTTCTGGACCCCAAACCCTGGGCACCCACTTCCCACTCTCCTCCAGCCACGCCCTTCCTGTGGGGCCAGAGGCCAAAGCAAGGCTCCACCCAGAGGCCTTACCCGCATCTGTCTCCCGCATGGTGGCCAGAGGCAGTGTACACAGGATGCCCAGTTAAATTAGAATGTCAGATAAACAGGGAATCCTTTTTAATAGTGGCTGGTACTTAGTATCTGCAGGTCTCAGAATAGTGGATTTGCACAGACCTGATTAGCTGAGCCAGAGGCCCTTATCCCCGCTCATCCCCATTCACCCCCTACCACAGGTGGAAGCCATCACCTGCTCCTCCGAGCACCCACTGCAATTAGTTGTACTTTTCTATCCCACAGACAGGACCGACCCTCCTGTCCACATCTCACCTGCTCTGCTAGACAACAGCTCTTCACTGACAGACCCTTTCCTAGCAGGGTGCCTGGCATCGCATTTTGGTCCCCTGAGGTGTCTGAGCCTTGCCTGCTGAAGCCTCCACCTTCCTCACATGCTGGGGTTCACGGCAAGCCGGGGTGAGGTCCGTGCACGGGGCCCCATGCCCGCTGCTACACGAGCCCCTCCCCCTCAGTGTCAGGAGTCACTGGGAGCCCGGGGGACCTCCTCCCACTGTCTCTGTCCCAAAAAGGATGGCTTTCCAAAGAATTGCTGAGCAAAGTGAATACCACGGAGCTGCCCGCCTTCCCCGCGTTCAGAAGGATCTTTTAACTCTCATCCAGAAACATCTGTCCTGTACAGATCTGTCTCATTTTTCTTCCTGAAATGGGATCGAAAACCAAACTATTTAAATCAACAAGAATCCTAAGAGTTCAGAAGTTGGAGTGCAAGTCACAAGTCAATAAGAAAAAAACAAAAGATCTCCAGTAGGTCAGGCCATGCTTCGTATCATTCACAGGACGTAGAAAGAGGCCAAAGGGCATTTTAAAGAGGTTCAAACTCATGACTCCAATAAATAGTAATTATTTTGCCTTTAAAATAGCTGGAAAAAATTATTGCAATGTTTAAGACGTAAGTTCGGCAAGAGTGCACTGAAGGAGCACTCTCGTGTGCTGCCAGAGGAGATGGAAACTTGAAAAACGTCTCGGGAGAGAAGTTTGTCCATTGGTATCCAGAGTTTTGAAAGTATTCATATTTTCTGACCGAATTCCATTTGTAAAAAAAACTTCCCATGAGAACATATCAGATAAGCACTTGAGAGCTTTCACAGCTGTGCCATTTAAAAAGGAAAAAAAGAAAAAAGTGTGAAATAAATAAATGCCTAACAATGAGAGGACCAAATACAACCTAGAATATACTTATAATGAAAAATTACTGTCATCATTAGAAAGCAAGTTCTCAAGCATGTTCCTGACATCAGAAAGTATTGCGTTAATTGGAATAGGCCAGATTACGCTGCAGTAACAATTTCAAATTCTCAATAGCTAAACACAAGGGGAAATGTTCTTCTTGCTCACAGTTCACATCCAAATGAGATTAGGCAGGTCGGGGTTGGGGCAGGATTTGTTCTCAGTATGGTCAGCCAGCCCTCTCCGCAAGGAAGGAGACCCCACTTGGTCCTACACAGGCCATATATGTTCAGTCCAGAAGCCACACCCTCATGTTTGCTGACATCCCATCTTCCTGCAAAGTAGGTTGGAAAAAAAAAAATGTAATCCTACTATGTGCCCAGGAGAAGTGAGCCAGCTATGAGGCAGCACTGAAAGTTTCTATTATTATACTTAGGAGTAATAGGAAGAAAAATGGAATACAAAACTGCATATTTAGCACAATCTAATTTTAGAGAAATATTTATGATACTTTCATATTTGTATGTGTAAATGAAGAAAATTCTTATAATGAAACAGGGACCTGTGTTGTGAAATTATAGATGGTTCTGATTTTCTTCTTTAAACATGTTTGAATTTTTCAGATTTTCTATAAAGAACACATTAACTACAAGGAGAAAAAAAGTTTTATGCTTCAGTATTACTCAGGCTGTCCCATATTTTCTTGCCTTCAGAAAATAAATTTTTCTTTTCCCTCATCTAGCAAATTCCTTCAAAGTCTCAGCTCCATCTGTAAAATGGGAATAATATTACTTGCTCCTCTTCTGTGAGAAGTGAGCTAAACAAAAAGTATAAAAGTTCATTTAAAGGCATTTGCATTGGGGGAGAAAATATGTTCATAAAACGCAAAACATTATGATGCTTCCTGAGAACTGGAAATTCAATTGTGTACGTAAGAGATTAAATACTCTCTCCCTGCCATTTAGTCAAAAGATATGCCTAATTCACTTGCCTTGTTCCTTAAGAAAACATGAACCTTACAAAGTAGTTCAGACCTAGTGTGAAAAAATAAGTCAGAATATCCATTCTCATGAGTGAATTCAAATGCATGGATTTTATGACGCAGTTACCAGGTTCACTGTTAATTATCCATACGCCTTCATGGCTAACGTGGGTTCCAAGAAGGTTTCCTTTCTCCGTATCTTCATTGTTCACACAATCTATCGGACAACAAATCCAAAATTACTTAACACCCTATTTCAAGTAATAATTTCCAGGGTTCTTAGAAAACAGGGACCCCCTCCTCCTGGCTCCTCTCTTTGTACCCCCATTTCAACCAAGCCTGGCGCCAGCATAGCTCAGCACCACTTGATAAAAGACTGCCCATCTGACCTTATCCCTTAGGGGGAAAAGTCAGTTGTGGGTGTCAATTTGGTCCCTTCCTCACAAGCATCTAATGTAGTGTCTTTGGGCTCCTGCTGGCCACTGTCCATCAACTGACAGACTAAACCCAACCAGAGAGACACACAGATCAGAAATTAGGGCAGAGTAGAGCATGACCCTCAGGAACCAAACTGAGATTCCATTAGTAAAGGAAAAAAAACCCACATGTTCTATCTATTCAAAGAGAAAAGATGTCATTTCACAAGCCTGTCAGCTCATCTTCCAATGAAGACTGAAAAGAAAATGTGACTGAAGGAAATCCCAGCACATCAGAGACAGATGGGATGCTTGCTTGTGTTGGAGCCTTTTTCATCTTGAATCTGCTCCACTGGCCAAAGGTCTCCTTCGATGTGAAGAAAAGTCAATTAGCGGCAGCATCACTGTTGTAGCATAGTTTTAACTAATGCTGATATGACAGGAATTGGGAAGAAAATAGAAGAGAGGGATTATCAAAAAGCAGGAGAAGTTTTCATTAGCAGTGCTTTGAGATGTCACTTCTCCTGGAACAAAGAATGACCCCTTGAGAGGTAACTGATCCAGTGCCACATTCACTGCACAACTGCAGTACTTGCTTTATCCAGGTGCTTCCCCACTTGAAGGGGAAAAGTGGGGGAAAGTGCTCAGGCGACAGGAACATTATCTGAGCTTCGGCACACACCATCTCTGCAGACCCAGAGACACAGAGCTCAGGTGGAGCCTTGCTGGGTGATACATGGGCACGGCAGTTTTACTGACACATTCACGTTGGGCCCAGGTCGTGCAAAACTGTGTGCTTTTGACACAGGACTCACAATCCTACATTAAAGATGATTACCAACTCCTTTTGACTTCCTAGTCGTAAATACGAGAAATAATCACCACACTTGGCTCTGGGACTGATGGGTATCATAAATCATGTTGTGTTTTCAGTCTAGTGGTGTCTGCCACAGCTCCAGGAGACCAGAGCACCTGGCATCTTCGGAAGAGATAAAAACAAGACTGTTTATAAAGATATTTTGGACTGGGGGTTGGAGGAAATGATCCGCGCCACAAAAGTCTTTCAACATTCCCTTTTTCACTGGGGTGTGGGCAGGGGGCTGTTACTGGTCTTCCTCCACCATCTTCTGATGCACCCTCCCCAACCAAGCACCAGCACCACTCATCACAGCCTCCCTCGATAGGGACACAGATAGCACTGCTTATAAAATCAACACCTCTCTGCTTTAGCCTAGCTTGAATTATTCCTCTCCAAAGACAGCAGGAAAAATTGTGAAAGGAGGACTGATTTATATTGCCTCCTGGCCCTGTGCTGGTTTGGGGACCTCGTGGAGAAGAAAGTCCAAGTTCACGACGCTAATCAAGTAGATGTATTTGAGCTACCTCAGAGCCCTACGTGGACCATTATTCAGCACGCCAAGCCTCTCTCTCCTACCATGTTGCTCCCTGTTTCTGATCTACATCACACCAAGAACTCACTTCTGGGCCGCTGCAACTGTTGACTTCCTCCAAATGTGTAATCATCCAGACGAGGTTTGTTCACTCTGTTTGCTAGCATGCCATGACAAAACATCACTGACTGGGTGGTTTACACAACAGAAATTATTGTCTTATTATTTTATTTCCAGCTCTGGAGGCTGGAAGTCCAAAGCAACGATGTCGGCAGAGGTGGTTCCTTCTGAATCCTTTCTCCTCGGCTTGCAGACAACTGTCTTCTTCCTGTGTCACCCCTGGGGTGTGTCATCTCTGACTTCATCTCTTCTTATAAGGTCTCCAGTTGTATTGGATAAGGGTCTATGCACATGACTTCATTTTATCTTAATCACTTCTTTAAAGACCCTGTTTCCAAGAAAACTCACACTCTGAGGAACCGGAGAGGTAAGACCTCAACATATAAATTTGGGGGCAGACACAATGCAGCACATGACACTTGTTTTTCCCCCAGCATCACCAAGGCCAGCACTTACCTGTGTGTACCCAAGAGAGCTCCAGAAAAACATCTCTTTCTGCTTTATTGACTATGCCAAAGCTTTTGACTGTGTGGATCACAACAAACTATGGAAAATTCTTAAAGAGATGGGCATACCAGACCACCTGACCTGCCTCTTGAGAAATCTGTATGCAGGTCAGGAAGCAACAGTTAGAACTGGACAAGGAACAACAGACTGGTTCCAAAGAAAAGGAGTACGTCAAGGCTGTATATTGTCACCCTGCTTATTTAACTTAGATGCAGAGTACATCATGAGAAACGCTGGGCTGGAAGAAGCACAAGCTGGAATCAAGATTGCCGGGAGAACTATCAATAACCTCAGATATGCAGATGACACCACCCTTATGGCAGAAAGTGAAGAGGAACTAAAGGGCCTCTTGATGAAAGTGAAAGAGGAGAGTGAAAAAGTTGGCTTAAAACTCAACTTTCAGAAAACTAAGATCATGGCATCTGGTCCTACCACTTCATGGCAAATAGATGGGGAAACAGTGGAAACAGTGGCAGACTTTATTTTGGGGGGCTCCAAAATCACTGCAGAAGGTGACTGCAGCCATGAAATTAAAAGACACTTGCTCCTTGGAAGAAAAGATATGGCCAACCTAGACAGAATATTAAAAAGCAGAGACATTACTTTGCCAACAAAGGTCCATCTAGTCAAAGCTATGGTTTTTCCAGTAGTCATGTTTGGATGTGAGAGTTAGACTATAAAGAAAGCTGAGCACCAAAGAGTTGATGCTTTTGAACTATGGTGTTGGAGAAGACTCTTGAGAGTCCCTTGGACTGCAAGGAGATCCAACCAGTCAATCCTAAAGGAAATCAGTCCTGAATATTCATTGGAAGGACTGATGTTGAAACTGAAACTCCAATATTTTGGCCACCTGATGCAAAGAACTGACTCATTTGAAAAGACCCTGATGCTGGGAAAGACTGAGGGCAGGAAGAGAAGAGGATGACAGAGGATGAGATGGTTGGATGGCATCACCAACGTGATAGACATGAGTTTGAGTAATCTCCAGGATTTGGTGATGGACAGGGAAGCCTGGCATGCTGCAGTCCATGGGTTTGCAAAGAGTCAGACATGACCGAGCAACTGAACTGAACTGACGCACATACACACCTGAGCTTCCTAGATGGCTCAATGGTAAAGAATCCGCCTGCCAATGTAGAAGACACAGGAGGTGTGGGTTCCATCCCTGGGTCGGGAAAGTCCCCTGGAGTAGGAAATGGCAACCCTCTCCAATATTCTTGCCTGGAGAATTCCACGGACAGGGGAACCTGGTGGGCTACAGTCCATGGTGTCACAAAGTCGGACATGACTGAGCACGCACACACACACACTCTACATGTTTCTGAATCTTGCTCACAAGTTCCTATTCCAACAGTATGTGGGAGCTGGAGGAATGAAGGAAGAACTCAGTTTCTTGTGGCTCAGTGCAGTCTCCCTGGAGTAAACCAGTCTCTTTCAGTAACTGTTCAGCTCTCCGGTGTCTCCCCTTCCTCGTGGACTTGCCCGCCCCCTTTCCCAAGCCTGGAGGGAAGCCTGGTGTCCCCTCCATGGGGCAATGGAAGGGGGGCCTGGGGTCCCGCTCTCCTCTGGTTGGACCAGTGTCATCACCGCTGCTGCTGCTAAAGCACCCCAGGCCAGCGGGACTCCATGTCCGTTCTCCCAGCTGGGGTGCCACCCGGCCACTGCCCCAAGGGCCCTCGGCCTTGCCCCTCCGTTGACCAGGCCCAGTTCAGCTCTCCCCGCACCGAGGTCCGGCCCCAGTTCCCGTCAGGAGCTCAGCTCCGTGGGTCGTTTCCCCAGCCCTCTCCTGCCCATGGTGCAGCACTCAGCAAGCTCATGGAGCCAGCCCTGCGGCCGTCGTCCACACCTCCTGCCAAAATGTCCCGTGACAGCAGCCCAGGTCTGGGGTCCAGGCCCCCTGTCCCCGCAGCCCTTTTCTTCTCTGCCAGGCGGCGCCATCAGAGGGGCTCTTTCAAGCTCTGAATGTGGAGTGGGAGTCCAGGCCCTCCCCTGCCGACTCCCCTCGGCTTCTCTGAGATGTGTTTACTATCTACCCCTCCTCACCCAACATAGACCCCCTCACCAAGAGGCAAGAACTTGAAGGAAGAAGCGAGAACACCCCTAATATTACTCCCTTTCTGGCTCCCTCTCTCCTCAGCTCGCCCCCGCCCCTTCCCCTCCCACCAACACCCCCCACTGCCAAGCTGCAAGGACTTTCCATTTCCACGGGAAGTTTCTTTACGTCACAATCTAGCTTCTCAACATCATGGTTCAAAATAATAACACTCTATCTCAGACCTCCTAGCTTCACTCTTGACATACAGATGGAAGCTTTTTAGAATTTGGAAAACACTCGTCTCTCACTCAGCAAAGCATGGATTTAAGACTCTCTCACGTTTCACATAACAGTTCTAACAAGAAACCCAAAGCGGAGCAGAGACTGTTTATTCTGGGTGGTCTCCCCCTACCTTCCCCTGAATTGACAGAGTCACACCCCAGGACATGCCAATAGCCGGGAAGGAAAATACATTGATAATGTTGGGAGTATGGTTTCTGTGGCATTAGCAGCTGTGAAACAAACATTCTAGTGCATGCGTGCATGCTAAGTCACTTTGGTCATGTCCGACTCTGTGACCCCCATGGGCTGTAGCCCGCCAGGCGCCTGTGTCTATGGCATTCTCCAGGCAAGAATACTGGAGTGGGTTGCCGTGCCCTTCTCAAATAATCTAGTATAAAGCCCAGAATAAGCTGATTTTTTCAGGGCATCTATCGATCTGGCAAGCACAGGCATTATTTTCCTTAGCAGAGAGGCAACTAGGGAGGTAATGCAAAGAACCGTAGGATTTGTTTGTTAAGAATTCACCGGCTGGGGCTTTCTCTGGCCCATTGCCAGAAAACTTTGGCATCCAAAGAGCTAGAGCAACAACAGTTATAGCAGTTGTCTTCCCAGGAGCATGAAGGTGACCGTATCCTTCCTGTTTATTCTCATTTCGTTTGGGACTACTAAGGGCCATGGAAACTGGCAGAAGAAAAGCCTCGGAAAACTTCCAGTACAAACATAGGGAATATGGCCATTATTTTATAACTACACATGGATTGACTGGCTTGATCTCCTTGCTGCCCAAGGAGATCAGGCCAGTCAATCCTAAAGGAAATCATCCCTGAATATTTTTTGGAAGGACTGATACTGAACCTTGAAGCTCCAATACTTTGGCCACTGATGGGAAGAACTCACTCACTGGAAAAGACCCTGATGATGGGGAAGATTGAGGGCAGGAGGAGAAGGGGGCAACAGAGGATGAGATGGTTGGATGGTGTCACTGATTCAATGGACCTGAGTTTGAGCGAACTCCAGGAGATAGGGAAGGACAGGAAACCTGGCGTGCTGCAGTCTATGGGGTCACAAAGAGTCAGACACAACTTAGCAAATGAACAACAATAACAATAAATGGATCATAACATTTAAAAATTGTGAATCACTCTATTGTTCATCTGCAACTTATATAATATTGTACATCAACTATAAAATAAAAATATATTAAGAATATTTTTCAATAAAATAAAAAGGCATATAATAAGAACACTTTTAGAAAAAAAAAACCTGAGAGAATTTTTAGTCATCAGAACTCACCAAAGAAAATCTTTAAGGAAGTTCTTAAATTTGAAATGAAGTGATGGACAGGTGAAAACTTGGGTCTACTTGAAGTGAGGCAGAGTTCTGGAAGTGGTAAACATTTCAGTAAATATAAAAAAATAAATACAATATTTTTAAGGCTAGCCAAATACTTAAAGAATGAAATTAAATACATAATAACAATGTTAAGGGATTTATAATATTTAGATATACAGTATATGACAAAATAGCACAAAAAATTAAAAAACTCAATGGGGGAAATGAATGTATAGGGTTATAAAAGTTATATTATAGATAAAGTGTTAAACAATATTTTTTTGGGGAAAAAAAAAAGACTAACAATGCAGAAGGATCAGATTGACTGGATCCTTGACCATGACATTAAGACAGAAAATCTGACTTAGAGGCAATACGAGATGGTGGGCAACGTGGGAACTAGAGTCAAACTGCTTGGCTTTCTTTGTCACTCCAAGCAAGTTACTCAGTCTCTATCAGTTTCCTCATCTGGTGCTGTCGTGAAGCTTACAGGAGGTGAAGTAAGGAAAGCAATAGAACAGCATTGACACATAATGGATTCTCAGTAAATGCTCATTGTGGCAACGTATCAGATTGTGAGAAAATGGTTATTATGAACAATGTTAATAGCTGAAATTTATTGAGTGCTTATACTGTGCCAGGCAATGTTATAAATTCCACACATGTGTATCAGGGGCTAAAATATTATTATTCTAAGAATATTTTTAAATGTCTTTTTCCATCCCTTCCAACGTCTGTCCACCCCCATTTCCACTAGTAAAATTCTCATTGGTTCACTTGGCACTTCCCCATATCCTCAGCTTGTGGGCTTTAATCCACAGACTGGGGGAAATACTGTAAGCCTGAAAGGCAAGGAGATTTATATTTGAAATGAAGAGAAATGCTGGCAAAAAAAAAAAAAAAAGACTAGCTCTCAGAAAACATGGCAGGGAAAACAGAAGAAATTTTCGTTGGCAGTTGAGAGTGGAATAAAGAGAGATTTTCAAGTACAGCTACTCTCTGTTGAAAGTGAGAAGTGGACAAGTTGAAAACAGAGATTTTTTTTTTTTTAAGTTTAGCTATTTCTTAGGCGTATACTACCCTCTTGGAATTTTCTTGAGAAACTGCAGTAAACACTTGAATTGCTTTTGATTAAGCTTCTCTGCTAACTTGTTTTTTTAATGCGATTCTATGCAAAGACAGGGCCACTTGAGAAGCCATCCTTATGCAAGTTATACACACACTTATCATTTTATCCTCATAGCAACTCTGAGGCGGATACTATCATTATACCTTATTTGAAGAGAAAAACAAAGTGTAAAGAGCTAATTCACCCACAGTCACACCAGAGATTGAATTTGAACCTACATAGTTTGACCTCAGAGTCTGCACACTGACCACTGTGCTACACTAACTAATCAATTATCCCTTTAACATTCATTAATTCATGCTTCCTCAGTTGTCCTCCTGAGACTGTTGTCAAAGAAAACTAACTCCAGGTTTCTTCCCAGTACGTGTTTCCTTTCAATTAAAAACAAAAGTCAGTATGTGGGCATGCGTGTGTGTGCCTTTTATTTAATTATATATTCAGATTGTTTAAAATTCAAAAGGTACAAATGAGATAACACAAAGTCTCCCTTCTAACCTTGTTCCCCCGGCCATCTGGTTCCCCTTTCCAGAGGCAAACAATACTGTCAGCTTCTACTCTCTATTTTCAGATAAAAGCATTACAAACAAATACACTTCTGTCTCTCTTTTTAAAATGATACCACAACATATTCAGTGTTGGGTACTTTGTTTCTATTCATCAATATATCTTGGAGATAATTCCATATTGGTCCAGAAAGAGCATCCTCATTTTTCTTTACAGGCAATAATAATCTGTTAGGATGCACCATTATTTGTTTAACAATTCTCATGGTTTAGAATGTTTCTAAACGTGTACTATTGTAAATGATGTGATAATGAGTACCCCTCTACATGTCATTTTGCATGGTGGTACAGCCATAGTACAAATTCCCAGAAACAGAATCACTGGGTCAAAAACCATGTGCATATGTATTTTTAACAGATATTCCCCAATTGCCCTACATAGATTATTTTTTAAAAAGTACATGCCTACCAGCCATGTGTGAGGTTGTTTATGTTCCCTTGCCCTCTCCAACACAGTGGATTATTAAACCTTTTGGTCTTTGCCCATCTGATAGATGAAAATGGAAAATCCATTTCTTCTCTTGCCTTAGGTTACCTGACTTTAAACTATAACTTTCTGCCCACAAACCGCTTCATTCATTCATTTAAATATAACAGTATAAGGTATTTACTGCATATTGATAGAAGGCTCTATTCTAGTCATCCCTTTGACCTATAAACCAGAATCTTTCTCCAAAATCATACGTGGCTTACGATCCTTCCAGATGGCTGGGATCTGAGTGACTCCTGGTATCTTAAACATAGAAGAGTAGAATGATTATTGGGATTTTGGAGGAGCAAATAAATTATATTCCTGCCCCAATTCTCTCCCCCTCCCCATCCCACCCAGCTTCAAGCTGGGACCAATCAAGAGACAGTCAATGTAGTCTGACAGATGGAGATGAAAATATCTGCTTTATGTCTGATAAAGCCGATTGGAGTCTAAAGCTTAGACCCTGAAACAGATGGGTTTTCTAATATCTTCCCTGAACCAAAAATAATAATAATTAAACCCATACATCCAGTCACAGGCAGGCCTGGACAAGGGCAGGCTCTCATGCAGTAACGGCCACTTATTCCAGGGCCTTGGAGGAGAGCGGGTTTCTGAGGACAGCCTGCAGAAGGCTGGGTTACGTGGGCCACCCAATCAGAGCAGCCACACAGGTTACCTGTAGACACAGAAGTGTCCCTCCCCTTCTCTCTCCTCCTGAGACAAGAAACTTCTCACACCCATGCAAATGCAAGAAAGGGGGATAAGAATTCTCCACCAACTATTTAAACTTCAGAGATGAAATTAAAAGAAAATGGAATCTTTCTGGGGGAAAGTCTTTGAATGTGAGAAAAATGAATAAGGCATTCATTACTTCATTCAACACACATTGAGAATTTACCATCTAGCACCAGGATCCGTGCTAGAATCTGGGCCTATGAAGGTGAATACAACTCAGATCCTACTTTTTATAGAACTGATATTGTACAAGAGAGATAACCATATAAATAAATCATCCATATACAAAAGCTAACGGAAACGTGGAAAAAGGACCAGGCAAGGTTTCACAGAGAAGGTCCCTTGAGCTGTACCAGGAAGGATGAGTCTTGTATGGAATGGTATTCTGCATCAGGTGTCTGTGGGTCAGCACAAGAAAAGGATGTATCAGAGAAAAAAAAAGCAGCAGAAAAAAAGCAGAGAATGGAATCAGGTTGTGTTTGAGGCCTGGAAAATATTTCTGTGAGAATGGCCATCTAGGCAAGGTGGGAAGACAGGGTCATAGATATTGTACAAAAAGGCTGAGAAGGTACCCTGGGCCAGACTGAAATCTTTTTGCCAGACACAGTATAGAGCTCATGCTCAATTCTTAGGCCATGGAAAGCCTTTAGTGCTTTTTGAGCAAAACAGACATAATCTAGTTTGTTTCAGAAAGATCACTCTGGCCGAAAATGAGGATATATTGGAAGGATAGAGCAAGAGTGTGCAAGAGACTGAAGGCAAGAGGGTCAGTTAAGAGTAAACAAACTCTTGAAAGAGGTTAAGGAAGGGAATTAGCATGTGGGTGATAAAGACAATTTAAAGAGATCCAGCAGACATTTCACAGGTAGAATGATCAAGACATGGTAATTGACCAGACAGGGGAGGTGGGTGGGAGGGAGTCCAGGGCAAATAGGTGTCCTATTTGAATGGTGACACCATAACTGAGACTGGAAGCCAAAGAGGAACAGGTTTGGAGGGAGAAGGAAATGAGTTTAGTTTGGGATACATTTTGCTAGAGTTGCCTGAAAGATACCTCAGAATGTGTCCAGCAAGTGCCCTGGAAATAAAAGCCTGAGCTCAGGAGAGAAGGCAAGGCTGCCAAGTCTATCAGTACAAGGGCTATAGAGGAAGCTGTGAGAATACTTAGTAAGAGTAGTCAGCAGAAAAAACAGTGAGACATACGAGAGAAAAGGGATGGTATAGGAGATCCAAACAGGCAACAGGCATCTGAAACAGAGAAGAGGTCAATGGAGGACATGTCAGTGGGGAGTGAGGGGGTCGGGAGAGGTGGAAAAGGGAGACCCTTTTAGTGAGTCATGGAGGGGATCACATTCCTCCTGCTTCTAGAGGCTCAAGGCCACACTGCATCTTCAGAAGGGGCAGTTTTCTCCTCCACGCTTGTCCTATAACATGCACTATTCTCAGGCTGCCTGGAAAACTGGATGAGAAAGAGAAGGGTGAGGGTGACGGCTCCACAGAGAGGACCAGCTTCCTCCTCCTGCAGCCCTCTCTGCAGGAAGCATCTCCTCCTCTGCCCTAGAATGAAGGACCAAAGAGCAGGGTGTGTCTGCAGGAACACCCTCTGACAAAAGCTTGCAGAAGCTCTGTGTTTACAAATGTCAGAAGGAAATCGAATATCCTTGTTTACGATTTCTCACCAGCTAAGCCCGTTCGATCTCACAGTGATCCCTGCCAGCCTCCTTCCTGCCCACACCATCTGCTCCAGTCAACAACCTGGCCCCTCTATGCTCACCTTTCTCTAGCCATCAGATCTGGGCACAGGCTCATCCACGTGCCTGGAATATCCTTGTTCTTTCTATAAAATTTCCACTGATTTCTTCAAAACCATGTTCAATTCTACCCAGTCTGTGAAGTTTCCCTTCCTATTCTGAGTGTGAACTCAACATATATCCTTTGGCTAGAAACTTGGCCTGTTAATTTTGTTGTTGTTGTTGTTACAGAAATCATTTCATTTGTCATAATTATTTAGGGGAAATAAACAGACTTTTCTAGACAACCAAAGCTCTGCCTCTTAGTGTCAATATTTTATTCCATTCATTCAACTGAACCAATATTTACTGAGCTCCCACCCTTTTTTTTTTTTTTCCAGTGGGTTTTGTCATACATTGATATGAATCAGCCATGGATTTACATGTATTCCCAATCCCGATCCCCCCTCCCACCTCCCTCTCCACCCGATTCCTCTGGGTCTTCCCAGTGCACCAGGCCGGGGCACTTGTCTCATGCATCCCACCTGGGCTGGTGATCTGTTTCACCATAGATAGTATACATGCTGTTCTTTTGAAATATCCCACCCTCACATTCTCCCACAGAGTTCAAAAGTCTGTTCTGTATTTCTGTGCCTCTTTTTCTGTTTTGCATTTAGGGTTATCGTTATCACCTTTCTAAATTCCATATATATGTGTTAGTATGCTGTAATGTTCTTTATCTTTCTGGCTTACTTCACTCTGTATAATGGGCTCCAGCTTCATCCATCTCATTAGGACTGGTTCAAATGAATTCTTTTTAATGGCTGAGTAATATTCCATGGTGTATATGTACCACAGCTTCCTTATCCATTCATCTGCTGATGGGCATCTAGGTTGCTTCCATGTCCTGGCTATTATAAACAGTGCTGCGATGAACATTGGGGTGCACGTGTCTCTTTCAGATCTGGTTTCCTCAGTGTGTATGCCCAGAAGTGGGATTGCTGGGTCATATGGCAGTTCTATTTCCAGTTTTTTAAGAAATCTCCACACTGTTTTCCATAGCGGCTGTACTAGTTTGCATTCCCACCAACAGTGTAAGAGGGTTCCCTTTTCTCCACACCCTCTCCAGCATTTATTGCTTGTAGACTTTTGGATAGCAGCCATCCTGACTGGCGTGTAATGGTACCTCATTGTGGTTCTGATTTGCATTTCTCTAATAATGAGTGATGTTGAGCATCTTTTCATGTGTTTGTTAGCCATCTGTATGTCTTCTTTGGAGAAATGTCTGTTTAGTTCTTTGGCCCATTTTTTGATTGGGTCATTTATTTTTCTGGAATTGAAGCTCCCACCTTTTATGTGCCAAGCCCTGTGTTCTATGACAGAGATTTTAAATAAAGAAAAGTAAACAAAGAAAAAGTAATCATTTCACAAGCTAAGAAACAAACCTGGGCCTTGTTTAGGTGGCGGAAAATTTATATCTTAACTACCCCCATTGCCTTGTTTGGTAGATCTTGCTGAAGTTGATGATCCTCTTGCCTGCCTTTTTACACAGAAAGGAATGAATAAAATCTGAAATATTTCTGTTGTTTCTGGTGCATCACATTGGACATCCTGTTTTAATAGCTTTTCTTTTTTCATTAGAAAAACAATGTGTTCCTTGTGAAAGTTGAAAAAGATTTTTCCAATCACCCATGGTCAAACCTCCAAAAAGCAACTGCTGCTAACATTTTTGTATATCTCCTTCTAGGCTACTGTCCAACCCATTTTTAGGGAGTTTTGCCTTAATAACAATGCAGTACAAGGAACATAAAAGTTCACAGCTTGGGGACTTCTCTAGCCATCAGATAGTTAAGACTTCATCTTCCGATGCAGGGGGTGAATGTTCAATCCCTGGTTGGGAAGCTAAGATCTCACATGACTCTCAGCCAAAAAACCAAAACATAAAACAGAAACAATATTGTAATAAATTCAAGAAAGACTTTAAGCAGTTCATAGCTTGCTATCTTACAAGTTCACATTACAGTGTAGACAGTAAGATCCTTTGTTGAGCAGTGTCTTGTGGCAAAGTAAACTGAGACCTGCCCCCCCCCCCCCGCCCCTTAGCCTTCTTCATCCTTCCCACACAGTCCGGCCCCCAGGTGAGAAATCTCAGCCCTCACAGTTTCCCAACTTCTCTGCACCTTCCCACCCGGTGTAGAGGACAGAGCTCACCCCACCCTCTGCTATGACAGCCGAAGCTTAAAAAAGTGGAGAAGCGGTAGACACTTAACAAATGCCCAAAGGTGTGAAATATCTAGGACCCAAGAATGAAAAATGAGACACAGTCCTCCTCACTTCCATTGAGAAGAATTCCAAGGCCCAGAGAGCAGGGTTTGACACCAGGAAGTCCTAGACACCGAGGCAGGAAGAAATAAAAGGGAGATGTTGCAGAAGGTGGGAAAAGATGTCCAAAGAAGATGGGGAGTGTCCACGTGGGGTGCCCTTGACTAGTGCCGGGGTCCACTGTCCTCCAGGGTCATTGGTGGAAAGTGACGATAGCCTCCTGGATACAAGGCTGTCCTAACTGAGAGGGACCATCTCTGAAGGTCATCACCCAAGTGATGACGACGATATGTCTTGAAGACCCACAAGTTGCCATTTTTTCTACTTCCAGACCATCTTTGAGGACAAATTTTGCAAGACAATAAAAGGCACCTTTCAAGTGGATTATATCTGCAATACAGTGACATTTCCCAGGACTAGCACTGACCAGGAAGCAAAAGAATACCCGTCCTCCCTGTTCAGGACATTGTCTCATCTTTATGCACCCCAAGGAAGACACGGACTGCTTAGAGAATTGAAGGATAACTGCTCCTACAGAAAACAGCCCCAGAATGGCACACCATTAAACTTGCATTGCTCTTCCCTAACCATCAAGGCAGTGACTCCTAACCTTGTCCGCACACTGGAATCACCTAAGTTTCCAAAACTATCAATGCCTGTGTACCCACCTCTGAAGATTGTGATTTATCCATTGTAGGTGTGGCATGGGTTTAGATGCCCAGGTGATGCTGATGTGTGTCAGACAAGTTTGAGAACTACAGTTTTAACATCAGCTTCTAGAAAATGACTTCTCCTTGTTCGTGGTCTATAGCCATGGCTTGGGGCAGCCCATCTCCATAACTCTAATCCTGCATGTTCTAGAAATGCTATCTAGAATGTATCTAAGATAAGGAGAAATGAATTTGGAACAATGCAATAACATGCATGGACTGTAGAATGGTAACTTTTTCAGTATCAGTGTTTCTACTCAGAGAAACTCAGGAGAGCTGAGCTGGTTGAAGAAGTGGCCACCAGATAAGCAAAATTTTATGGTATCCTTTTAAGAGTGATGGATTATGTGTTTATACATGCATATAAGTGTTAGTCCTCCAGTCATGTCTGGCTCTTAGGGACCCCATGTACTGTAGCCTGCCAGGCTCCTCTGTCCCTCAAATTCTCCAGGCAAGTATACTCGAGTGAGTAGCCATTCCCTTCTCCAGGAAATCTTCCCGACCCAGGATCGACCAAGACCCCACCCAGATCTCCTGCATTGCAGGCAGATTCTTTACCGTCTGAGCCCCCAGGGAAGCCCATATATGCATATGTTTATAGCTATTTAGCCTAAAATTGATTTCCCTGATTGTTTAGGCAATCTGAGGGCAGGTATCATATGGCTATTGCATCATCATGCGCATTTTGAAGAGAAACTTTACACCCAAGAAGTTCCCAGTAAATGTTCAGAGTGGCCTTTAACACTCCTGTTGCTGCTGACTCTCCCAGAGCTCACTAACTGGTCTAGGAAGAGCCAGAGCTCTTAAGTGACAAGGCACTCCTTTCTGAAGTGGCGTCTGGGGTCCTTCTTGGGGGAATCAAGTAAGATCTCTATCCAGTTAAAAGATTCCAGATGAACACTATTACTTGTTCCTTAGGGATGGCACTATTAGGAAAGCTAAAGGCAATGAGTTCACCTCACAACTGCCCTTTAAGGGTAAAAACAATTATTTTGATCATTCTGAACAGAACGTTAGCACAGGTTCTCTGAGCAATCTTGAGAGACCTGGACCGTGGAGAGAGCCAGTCCTCAGAGCTCCTGGCTGATGCAATCTGAAGACATTCCCCCGAAGACGTCCTCCTCACTTCTCAGTTCAAGAAAATTAATTAAAAGTTCCAAAAAACAACCCTATACATTACACTAATTGACTTCAGAGATGAAAGACAGCTCTAGCCCATGAGAGCTCAGCTCAACATCCACTAAAGGCCATGGAGCCCACGAGAGTCTGGATGCCACCAGTGGAGGGTAGATACGTTCTGTGGGTGCCATGGCCACATGTGCAGGGCCAAAGCCTTCTTGCGTTCTGCCTTGTCTTCCTTTTTTTCACTTTTTGTTGCACTGGGTCTTCGTTGCTGCGTGCAGGCTTTCTCTGGTTGCAGTGAGTGGGGTCTGCTCTCTGCGCTCAGGCTTCTCACTGAGGTGACTTCTTGTTGCAGAGGACAGGCTCTAGGAGCACAGGCTCAGTAGTTGTGGCGCACGGGCTTTAACTGCTCCATGGCAGGTGGGATCTTCCCGGACGAGGGACTGAACCCGTGTCCCCTGCATTGGCAGGCGGACTCCTATCCACTGTACCACCAGGGAAGTCCTAACCTTTAAACGCTTTCCTCCTCTTATAGCAGAGCACTTCCTTGAGACTTCCTGGTGATACATTGACAGAGCATAGGATCCAATCTCAGCTGTATTTCACTTCAGGTTGCTACAGGGGATCCCCCAAAACCTTTTAGGAAGAAATAACTCAAATGAATATTTGGGATTCACTTTGATCTTAAATAAAATACATCATTTGACACATCTGGGGAGACAGATCAGTTGGTGAAGGAAGGAATGGTGTTTTGATTTTTTTTTGTTTATTTGTTTTAATGAAACAGACAAGGTATTGCAAGACTTCAAAAGAATTACAAATGCTGTGGTGTCAGGATAAACATGGTCCCTGTGACCACTTTCTGTGGAAAGATCATTCTGAGAAGGCTTTTTGGAGAAGGAAGGAATCTTCTGGCCACTTTCCTTTCTGAACCTTCTTCTGTTTTCTTTCTTTCTTTTTTGCCACCACACTCTTACAGGATCTTAGTTCCCCAATCAGAGATTGAACTTGGATCCTAGGCAGTGAAAGCTGAGAGTTCTAACCACTGGATCACCAGAGAATTCCCTCTCTTCTATTTGTCTAAGGACTATCTGTGTCTTTAGTAACCACTCTGTCCTCTGAACATTCTTGATTTCTATGGTACCACTCTCTTCAGGTGTCCCCAACCCCCTAACTTTCTGGATGCTTCTCACTGTCTAGTTCATGGGCACTTAAATCTCAAGAGCTGGACTCCTTGTCCCTTTTCTCTTATGCTCTCTCTGGGTGACCTCAAACACTCCCGTGATGTCAACAATTATCTGTAAAGTGATGACTTTCACATGTTTGTCTCCAGCCAAAGTCCACATCCCATTATTCCTGGACTTAAAGAGTGGCCATTGTAGAGACCCCTCAAACTCAACATGCACAAAGAAAGGCACACTGGGTCCCAAATTCCCTTTCCATTTTTTATCTTTGCAACTAGCACCATCATTTACCCCATCAACCAGGAACAAATTCGAGTTCATCCTCCAATCCTTCTGCACACCCCCTACACCCAGTTTGTCAATATTTGTCACAGTTAGGAATTGCTTTCAGCTGCTGGATGGAAATAGATGGAAATCACGGTGATTTCAACGAGGAAAGATTCATCTTTCTCATACAACATGAGATTCTGGCCAGCCAAGGCTGGTCCACCACGTCCTCAGGACTCTGGACTCCTGTCTTTCTTCTCTGCCATGCTTTTCACAAGGTTCCCATCTTTAAGAGCACGTTGGGGTTATAAGATGGTTATCCCCAAGTTCCTGACAAATGGAAAGAAGGAAGAGAATTAAGGCACTTCATTTGGTTCATGTTTCATTAGCCATAAAGAAAAGGGTAGAGTGGCTGTTCGTAAGGCAAGACAGAAATCCCTGCTACCCATTCTACCTTCTTAACATGTTTCAAATTCATCTCCTAATATCTGGGTTCAGACCCTCAGAACTTCTCCTGTAAATTTCTTCAATAGCCTCCTAATTAGACTCTTTGCCTGCCACCTGTGCCCCTTACAGCCACCCTTCACACCACGGCCACAACTCCCCTTCTTAAATGTGAACCCAGTCCCTGCTGAAAATCTACTGGGGGGTTCTCCTTTATCCTTCAAGAAAAAGCCCATGCGCTTGGCTGGCTTGAAGCTCTTCCCGATCCGGCTCAGAACCATTTCTGACCCTTCACTCTCTTCTCCCTTCCCCCAGGTGCTCAGCACACCAACCATTTTTTCATCCCAGAACGTCTCAGCTTTCTCTTGCCATCCCTTCTTACAAATACTGCCACTCTGTCTGCCTCTATTACGCCTGAAAACGAAGACATTTTCATGTGTAATCAACAACTAAAGATTTGAGGAAGTACCTGCACAGCAAGACCACCTGTTCATACGGTGAAAAATAGTCAGCAAAATATGTTTTCTTACACATATATAAAGATACCAATTGAAACACAATAGACCTCCCTTCTCTAAAGATACCTCTCTGGGAAGAAAGATGTGGAAGACTTTCACTCTTCACTTCCTCAATAGAGTCAGTCCCCTACATATGAACATTTCAGTTGCAAAATTGCAAAGGTGTAAATATGTCCCTGTATGCCAGCTAGCGTACTGTACTACTGTACTTTTCAAGACCCTGTACTGTAAGATTAAACATGTTTTCTTTATCTTTTGGGTTTGTTATGTATTATTTGTGTGAAAAGTATTATAAACCCATTACCGTACAGTACTGTAGAGTCAATTGTGTTAGTTGGGTACCCAATCTAACTTTACTGGACTTTTGAACAAATTGGACTTAATGAACGCACTCTCAAAACAGGACTCATGCGTATGTAGGGGACGTACTGTGATCTAATTTGTCCAGACTTCCACACATCTAAGAGGAGAAGGGAGAAATGCAACTTCTTACTTCAGGAGTCCAAACTTGTTGGCTAAGACACTCTCACGGATGTGAAAGCAAACCAAAGAGAAAGCGAATAATGATGAAAGGAAAGGTGAAGAATGGTGAAAGAAGAGCCGTACCCTAGATACACAGAAACTCCTGCAAAATACATTCACCACCCTGGATTCAGACCCGAGACGTGTGGCTTGTGGGCAAGAACAGAGAGAATCGAGAAAAAGCAAAAGGCTAGTTGAAGCCCAGTGTGATGGTGCTTTTCCTGTTTTTTTCTAAAAACTAAACTGCTTCCTGCAAAAGCAAGAGGGAAAAAAAGTCACAGTTAAAAGTTACCGCCAGGCAGACAGACGTGAAGGTTAATACAAGGTGACGTGTGTGCGATGCCCTGGGCACGGCGCTTCGGGCTATTTGGAGATCCCTGTGGAAAGTGGGGCCCTGAGTCTATTTTACCATCTGTCAACTGGCCCCTTCCTGGGATGCTTCCATGGACCTTGTTCATGTTAGTTCAGTGGTGTCCCCTGTACTGTAAATAACCGCCGCCTGAGGGGAGCTGGCCCACCACCCCAACTGGGACTAATACTTGCCTGCTTTTTCCAGCACACACGTCACCAGCAATGAGACTGGCAAATGAGTCAAGCATTCTGGAGAAAGAAATACAACGACCACCAAGGTTGGCCAGTGATGGAAACCACTAAGGACACTTATGTGCTCTCTGTCGATTTATGATACGTAGCTCTGTGGGGAAATTCTTAGAACACACAGGACTTCCCCTGTAGTTAAGAGTCTGCCTGCCAATGCAGGGGACATGGGTTCAATCCGTAGTCCGGGAAGATCCTACATGCCTCGGAGCAACTAAGCCCCTGTGCCACAGTACCGAAGCCCTCGGGCCTAGAGCTTGTGCTCCGCAACAAGAGAAGCCCAGGTATCCCAACCAGAGAGTAGCCCCCCTCACTGCAGCCAGAGAAAGCCTGTGCACAGCAATGAAGATCCAGCGCAGCCAAATAAATAAAAATAATTTGTTTTTTAAAAGTAGTTTTTAAAAAGAACAAACTATCGGGGATCTTTATGTTTCAGTGATATTTCTTCTTGACCAGTTATTGCTTCTTCACTATGTATTCTTCAAAGAAAAAATTACCTAAAAAATCTTTTAGGCACAAATGACTAAACAGAAATATAAGGCAGAGCAGGAAAATTCCAAAATAGTCCTCTCCTGCAAACCAAAGCAATATTTGTGAGAGAGATTGGATGTGAAAGGAAAATGAAGTAAGTATGGAAAAGGGAGGTTGAGTCATAGTATCTTTTAAAAAAACGCACCACCCAGCCTTAAACTTCCCTGATACATAGCCTTTGTAGACATGGATCGCAGCCATCTTTGTGGACACCATCTAGAAAATGGGCCATCAAGACTAGAACACTTTGGTGTGATCTGCAGTTAGGGTCATCCGCAAAGAACCAACCAGCAGAGCCCCGATGAATGGGTGCAGTTGTGGAATTGCCCATTCCTTATATCATTCTCAAGTCCTGGGATAGCTGGAGGTGGGCTGGCTCCAACTGGCCAAATGCACTGGCCACGTGTGGAGAAGGAAATGGCAATCCACTCCAGTATTCTTGCTTGGAAAAATCTATGAACAGAGGAGCCTGGTAGGCTACAGTCCATGGGGTCCCAAAGAGTTGAACATGACTGAGCGATGATCACTCACTCACTCACACCAGCCGTGTGATTGGCTTCACATCCATTTTTTTCTCTTGTCATGTCTATGTCCCCAGTATTCGTCAATAAATCACACAGCAAGGAAGTCTAACCCCTTTGGACAGCACTAGTGATCTGCTCTATCTAGCATACACCTGCCTCATTTGACATCAGCTTGTAATGGACTTCCTATGGTTATGAAGATAACACTCCAGGGCACTGTCCTTGCTTGGAGGCTCTTTGCTTAGTAGTAAGGAGTTGGATTCATTTCACTCATCTTTGCTAGCCGAGGTCATCAGTGAAATTGCAGTAAAAAAAGATTTAGAGTCAGTAACACGGCAGTCAGTTGCACAGTTAATCAAATGTGCATCTAACAACAATTTTGGAACAAGACCAGGTACAAATCAATAAAATACGGTAGATCTTGGAGGGTTTTTGTTTTTTGGTTTTTTTTTCTTCCCTGCAAGCTGAAAATTTTCAGGTAGAATTCTATAGAGATGGCACGTGTTTAGGAGAAAAATATGAAGGCAAAAACAAAATTTGATACCCTTAGGTGTTCCTAAACTTTTATTTTACTTATTTATTTACATTAATATAAAGGATAGACTTTATTACCCAGATTCATTTATTTATCTGGACTCACGGCTTGCAGGATCTTAGCTCCAGCCCATGCCCTCTGCAATGGAAGCTCAGAGACTTCACTACTGAACTGCCAAGGAAGTCCCAGGTGTTGTTAAACTTTTTAAGTTTCACTTTTGTCTCTCACAGGCTTTTAGCCCAATTAGGTGAACTAGACAAATGTTACCATCCCAAATCAAACTAGCCAAACGGCGCTGTGTCTGTTGAGGTGTCCATGAAAGTCACCTTCTCTTGATTCCCAGCTCAGAGGTGACAGTGGTGGGTGAAAGGCAGCTGCCTAGGACCAGAGGCAGTGGTCAGAGTAACAACCATTCTTTCCTTTCTGCATCCTTTTAATTTTTTGTGTCCCCCGAAAAGATCATAATCTACTCACTGATGAAACTGTGGTTTGGGTTGCTGTTTTAAAGCAAAGAGTTCATGAGTGAAGGAAAAATGGGGATGTCCCCCACACATTTTTTTTTATTTTCTTCTGAAATTGTTGGTATACCACCAATGACTATGGTATTGTACCTACACCATTCCAAGGATTTTACATTTCAATTTGTTTTTTAGTATGGGTTGCCCAAAGTTCCTCCAGGGAGCCACTTATTAATACTTAATTCACCAGAGAGAATAGGAACAAACCAGGCAAAATTGTCACACCTGACGCAACTTCTTTTAGGATTGAACCAAGCGCTGATGTAAAACCCTGGGGAGTCTCACAGTTAAATCCACCTAGGAAAATGAATAAGGGGAGAAGCTCTTCCTTTTTGCCACCACTTAGCACACTTAAATTAGAACAAAGGACTTCTGGTACTGCAAGGCCTAGAACACTTTGGGGACAGATGGATGCTTGAAGGAAGTGATCACGTGCTCGTCTCTGAAGCATCCATCTCTGAGATTCGCGGTGACATCTCTGCATCATTCCGTGTGCCTATCTGAGAGTTAGTTCTAATGGGACACAGAAGGCACTTTCTTTGCAAGGATGCGGTAAACGATGGGGAAAGGAGACGCAGGGACCATACTCAGGGATATGAATTCAAACTCCTTGCCCTGTCCAAAGTTAGCTGCATGTCCATCCCCACGCCCTCTGGAGTGACTGTGGGAAATTACGTAAAGACTTCTGAGATGACTTGATGCCTATTATGATGCTGCCAATGTTTTCCACAAAAGCTTGTTCAGTCACAGTCCTTTTGATGAAAAGGCTGAGACACAGAGAAACATCACCACTGCATAAAAAAGTCATTTGATCCTTTACGTCCCCAGTCTTCCCAGTGAGAAAGAACAGCAGTAACCATTCATAATGAGTATTGTTTTCAGTCAGCTATATCTTCTAGGCTTTCTTGAAAGTGCTATGGACTCTAAACATGGAAAGTTCCAGACTCAGGCTTGTTTTCAAAAGAAATCAGATCTGCAGCCTAAGTAATGAAGTGTTGGACCACAAAACACATCATCTCCCAGGAAAGCCCCTTAAACACAGGCAAGATTCTCTCTGTATTCAATTGTGGTATTTCACCAGAACTTGTCATCATTAAACATTTCTAACCAGTAGACAAATGTCAGGTGCAAAGAAAAGAGAAAATATATAAACATACATGCCAGGCCAGGTGAATAACAGGATTTTTCGTGTTTTTTGTTTTTTGTTTTTCCAATAAATTTAACCAACAGATTATACTTTCCTTTTGTTTTCCTTTTAAAAGTCAATTCCAAGTTTTATCTCCATAACATCCTGTCACCTAAGGAGTGATAAAGATTTAAGGGGAGAAAAAAATCCAGCTCAGATTGATTTATTTTTAAATTGGTTTTCTAAATGCAAGTGATAATGACTGAAGACTTTTTTAAAAAAAGGACTCATTTCTAAATGATCTCATCTTTCAACCTAGCACACATATCACTTAATTCAATACTCTCAAACAGGACCATACATTCGTTAACTTCCCCGCACTTCCTTTATTGATTAACATAGATCATCCTATTAAAAGGAAATGGATGAGCCAGGATATCTCACTTTAATTTTTAAATCATAATAGTTTGTGGTAAGAGTGAAGCAGAGGCCCATCTAAGAAAGGAATAGCCCCAGTCAGTGGCAGTTAGGAGAGCAAAAAAAGAAAGCAAAGTAGAATTACCCTTGCTTGTCTTATCCCTATTTTGTTGGGAGATATCTCTCTGTCTCTCTCGCCACCCTGCCTTGTTAAGATCTAACAAGGCTGCTAGATGGAAAAACTAAAGAAACTTAACCTGCTCTTGAATATTCAGCTGTGGATGTGCGTGCTAAGTTGCTTCAGTTGCGTTCAACTCTTTGAGACCCCATGGACTGTAGCCTGCCAGGCTCTTCTGTCCGTGGTATTTTCCAGGCAAGAATACTGGAGTGCGATGCCACGCCCGCCTCCAGGGTTTCTTCCTGACCCAGGGATCGAACCCACGTCTCTTATGTCTCCTGCACTGGCAGGCGGGTTCTTTACCACTAGCGCCACCTGGGAAGCCCTCAGCTCAGGACACTTTCTTTCAATAAGTGATGCATGCAAGACTTGGAGGTCAAGACTCGCCACCTCCCATCCCATCCAGGTTTTCCCAGGGAAACATGAAGAAGACTTTCAAAGGTCTAAGTCACCCTGGGTCCCCTTCCACCACATGGCACCAGCCTCCGAGGCAAGACCACTCTGGGGTGACCCCGTCCGCTTTAGATATTGAGATATTAAACCACTTAGGGCTTCTGAAAACTATTAATATAAAAAACAGGCCACAGTCATTCTTTGACCAATCGTGTGATTCTCTACATAAATCAGAGCGGTAGAACCCTGGGAAGGGATAAATGGGAGCACGGAGCAAGGGTGACTGGACGCCGTGAGTCATCGTGACTTCCTGCTAATCACGGGAACTGACAAAAGCTTCAAGTGTCTCAGATTTGGCCGGGGGTTTCCTTTTCAGTTCAGTCTCAGCTTTCTATGGCTGGCCCCTTCCTTCTTTGCATTTCTCCCTACGCATCACTTTTGTCTGAGATCCTTGTAGGTCTATAAATAAAATCATTGTGTTATGCTGGACTTGGGGTTTTCTAAAGGTCAGCATCCTGTACGGAGCCTTCCACGATGAGGTAATATCCAGTTCTTCTAAATGCATGCCCGTGACCCTGAACTAACTGAGCTCTTCAACTGCTAAAAACTGGTTCTTTACAGCACTGTTTTTTAGCACTTTTTCCATTGTTTATCTGAAATTCAAACATAACTGGACATCCTATATTTTTTATTTGCTAGATCTGGCAACCCTAAATACAGAGTCCTCTTTTAATCACTGGCTTAGGCAATTGATAATATGGACAATGAGCCTGACTGAGGGCGACATGTATACAATCAGGCCTTGAACTAGACACCAAAATGGATGGGTCAAATAATGCAGCGAATCACCTTCATCTCTTTGGCTTCCAGTCCTGCATTACCTGTCTCCACGGCAAGCTGGGGTCGCCACTGTGCTGTAGGTGGGATACCATGTTTCTCTCCCCTCCCTAAGCCCCTCACCCCCACCACCCCACTCTTCTACCCAGCAGCAGGCAGCAAGCCATCACGCAGGATGAGTGTTGGTTGGAAACATTTGTTTCCTTTGTAGGCTCCTCTTCCATGTCCAGGCTCTGGCCCTGACTTGGACTCCTGCTCTTTTTTACTCACTCTCTCTAACAGGACATATTTCCAAGCTCACAGGTTCAGTCATCACTTCCATGAAGACCTGTCTCCAGGACTTCAGGCAGCAGCCCGATGCTAAGTTCCACTTGGGTTTCTCGTCATTTTCTTAAACTCAAACAGCCAAAGCAAAGCTCATACCCTTCCCTCCGGCCCATCTCCTCCTTGTATTTTTGGTACCCAGGTTTCCATGGGCCCTGCTGTGATGTTTACCATCACTTCCCTTCCCTTCCCATAACCGTCCGTCTCCAAGTCTCAGCACTTTTTCTCTGTAAATTGTCCTTTGCACCTGGTCCTTCCCACCAGGACCACGTTCACCTAACCCTCAAATTACAACACCCCCAACCTGGGGTTTCCTCTCCAGTTCAGTCCAGTCGCTTAGTCATGTCCAACCCTTTGTGACCCCATGAACTGCAGCACGCCAGGCCTCTCTGTCCATCACCAACTCCCGGAGTTCACCCAAACTCATGTCCATTGAGTTGGTGATGCCATCCAACCATCTCATCCTCTGTCGTCTCCTTCTCCTCCTGCCCTCAATCTTCCCCAGCATCAGGGTCTTTTCAAATGAGTCAGCTCTTCACATCAGGTGGCCAAAGTATTTGATGTTTCAGCTTCAGCATCAGTCGTTCCAGTGAACACCCAGGACTGATTTCCTTTAGGATGGACTGGTTGGATTTCCTTGCGGTCCAAGGGACTCTCAAGAGCCTTCTCCATCACCACAGTTCAAAAGCATCAATTTTTCGGTGCTCAGCTGTCTTTATAGTCCAACTCTCACATCCATACACGACTACTAGAAAAACCATACCCTTGACTAGATGGACTTTTGTTGACAAAGTAATGTCTGTTTTTTTTTTTTTTTTTCCTCTCCAACTCTATCTCATTATTGTTTCCATCTTCTTGCAGGGTTAAATCTAAGCTTCATTCCCTGGTTCTCACATCCTTAGTAAAGTCCTGCCCTCCTAGAAACATCTCCTATTCCCAACACATCCCTTCTCCAAGACAGAGGCCCTGGACTCCACCATCTCATGTCCACCCCACTTCACTCATTCCCACCAAGAACTGCTTGCTGTCTAACACCTGCCCATCCTTCAGACACAAGGGCAATGTGTTTTCCCCTGGTGGAGATTTCCCTGACAAACCCAGCCTGCCTGAGTCTCTTGCTACAATCAGTCTTGACCTTATAACAAATACTGTAGGGATAAAATGATGACATTTTCTTTATCTGATGATTAAGATGGGAGTGCCTGCCTCTGTTACCCAGGTCCTGACTTACTTCTTTGAGTAATCTCCTCAGTGATGGAGTTCAGGTCATGTGTGCATGCTAAGCCCCTTCAGTTATGTCTGACTCTGACCCTATGGACCGTAGCCCACCAGGCTCCTCTGTCCATGAGATTCTCCAGGCAGGAATACTGGAGTGGGGTACCATTTCCTATTTAGTGGATCTTCCCAACCCAGGGATCAAACCCGTGTCTCTTGTGTCTTCTGCATTGCCCGGTGGATTCTTTACCACTAGCGCCACCTGGAAAGCCATCTTGTGGAACACATACTGAAAAAGAGCTTCCTGAAGTTCGTTCTTCCCTTCAAAATGAACACAGCAAGAAAAATCTAAACTGTAGGCATTGTGATAGACTCTTCCTAAGTGATAATTTAATGCATAAGCAGTCCTTATGGCTCTTTTCTAGTCTTAGCAAAACATTTTTCAAATGTTCCGATTGTAGTTTTTTGCTCTGGTCAATGTTAAGAGCCAGCTCTTTGAGGAAGTCTCAGTGTCCCGATTTCTCATATCACGGTCTGATTCATATGGTGCCTAATTAATACCCTGATGTTCTGTTTTCACCACTGTGTTCATCCAATGGTTTTCATCAATATGTATACATGATACTTCAGAGCAGGGTAGCATTCTCTAGAAAAGCCATTTCAGATAGAGGCCTCAAAGCCCACCATGAATAAAGTTATGGTTGCCCTAATTCCAGTCTTTCTTTTTGAACTTTGGTAAGGCTCAACTTCTCCATAAGAGTTCTAATCCTTGCCAGTTTCATAGATGTCCAGGTGGAATAAATAAAGATGTTGATTCTAAATGGCCATTCCCCTTGATACGGATGGGCTGGGACTAACTAGAAAGATGAATGGAACTTTTCAAATTCTGTTTGAAAATGGGTAAAATAAAAACTGTATTTGTGAAAATATTTAATAGACCAATAACCAGCAATGTGATTTTAATGATACCCTGGGACTTTGCTTTCACCAGCAAGAGGAGTCTTGTAGAAGAATGCTGATTCTGTCAGGACCCCATCCAAGCAGGGCCATTTATCGAAGTAACTCTGGATTCAAGATGGGGAGGGTAGAGACTGGAAGCAGTGAAGTCAGGTAGGAATCTCTGACAGCTGTTTCAGAGTTTCAGTGACCTCTGGGAGGTCTCAAGGGACCCAAATAAAGAGGAGGAAAGGACATACTCAAGAGGAGTTTGGTCTGGACATGTCTGAGAACTGAAGCCCAGTGGCCAGTCTGCTTAAGGAGGTAATTCTTACAGACAGGAGAGTTGATTTCTGCAGTTATGCAATGGTGATGATGTCAGCAAGGAGGTGCTTCTTGTCTTTATCAGAGGCTTTGGCCATGGACCAGGCCCCATGGATTTATACCCAAGTTCTGCAGGAAGAGATGCGGGCGGGGGGGCGAAGCCAAAGGACTGTGTGAGGCACAGAAGCACAATCATGCTGCTTCCTGCCCAGGTGACAAAATGTAACCCCAAAATAGACAGTGATGCTCTCTGCTCCCGAACCCAGGACGCCAAGTGGAAGGGAAGGTGGCGCCCATCCTCTGGAGCCTGGGGAGCATTGGCAGGCAGACCCTTCAGCAGAATGCTGGCAGCAGAAAAGGCCAGGTTCAAAAGCAGGGTGGGAGCAGAGACCATTCCAGGGGCCGAGCCACAGAGCCTGAGAAAGACGTCAGGGATTCACGGAAACAACTGGCTGAGGGTCAGGGCTCTGGGAGAGGGGGCAGAGGTGGGTGATATTTGAGTTCTGACAGTGAATTTGACCTCATCTGTACCCACAGGCCAGCAAAGCCTGGAAACATTCACGTTACAAATAGACACAGGCCCGCCTGCCCCTATCACCTTACAGGACAATCCCAGTTTACATAACTCTCCCTCCCTGCGAGTCTCTCAACATAGGATGCCGTTCATCTTTCTGTTCTCAGTATAGAGCACTGAGCATAGTAGGCGCTTGATCTACGTTAGCCTATAAACCAGCTGAAACACCAAGAAGGCCCTCGTCATATAACCATGGAACCCAGTCCCCTGATCTGAAACCAGCATGACTACAAAACTCCAGATGAGAAATAAAAATCCCCATGTCAGCAGTGGGAACCGAGAATCCCAGGATGACACTGGGGGAGCCCATGAAAGGAGCCGATCTCTTCAGTTACTACCAGCAAATTACCTCCATGTCTCTATTCCTTACAAAACAGACGTGTTGAAACTTGGATAAATGGGTTGCTTGGCCAAGAAGAGGCGGCAAACTCAAAGAAGAAAATTCTTTTCCTTTTGGGAAGGAGTGTAGAGAGCATGTTAATTAACTATTCTGGAGTCCAAAAATTTAAACAACAACCACGCTTACACATATATCCACCCCAGTAGCAGTGTTAATCACTCAGTTGTGTCTGACTCTTTGCGACCCCATGAACTGTAGTTGGCCAGGTTCCTCTATCCATGGGATTCTCCAGGCAAGAATACTAGAGTGGGTTGCCATTCCCTTCTCCAGAGGATCTTCCTGACCCAGGGATTGAACCCAGGTCTTCTGCTTTGCAGGCAGATTGATTACCACGTGAGCTACAGGGAAAATCAAGATATATCCACCCCAAAAAAGGAAAATCTAGTGACAACCCACACCGGGAAGATGTGGCAACTGGTTCAGTTGATCCAAGAGGTAGCTATACCCAGAGTCACTTGGACCACGGGCAGAGGACTAGAGACTCATTTACAGTGAGGGTCTGGGAGCTTCCCTGGTAGTCCAGTGGATGGGAGTCCACCCTGAAATGCAGGGCACATGGGATCAATCCCTGGTCCGGGAAGATCCCACACGCTGTGGAGCAATTGAGTCTGTGCACCACAACTACTGAAGTCCCCGTGCCCTAGAGTCCCTGCTCCACAACAAGAGAAGCCACGGCAACCAGAAGCCTGTGCACTGCGACTACAGAGGAGCCCTAACTCGCCGCAACTAGAGAAAGCCCGTGTGAGCAATGAAGATCCAGCACAGCCAAACTAAATTAATTTTTTTAAATTTCACTATTATTATCTATTAAAAAAAAAAAAAATGAGGGCCCAGGAGGCACTGAGGGAGGACCAAGGGAAGGAAGCGGTGTGACAGAAAGGCCACGTGGAAGCAAACAGCCACCAAGTCAATCTGCCGCCTAAACCCCACCCAGAGAAGCAAAGTTGGCCAGGACAGGGAGGAACTGGCAGCCCGGAGAAGCCACTCTTTCCCCCAGAAGGTCAGCCAGCTGCCCTGAGTTAGGGGCTCCGGGTGTCACCAAGACAACACGGAAGCCGTGACATGATATGAATCCTTTGCAGCTGACAGATCTCAGGACAACGTCAGCGTCCCCAGCAGAGGTTGCAGAGACGGCTCCCTAGTCGGTCTGCCTGGCAGGGTCACATCGCAGGGTAATCTCTTTACATTCCAGGGCTGCACCCTCAGCCCCATGACTTATGGTCACGCCGGAGCTGGGGTCTCAGTAGTTAAAGCAAATTCCGACCCAACCCTGGTGATGATGCTGTGTGGGAGCTGGCCTCGGGGTGGGGGTTGGGGGGGTTGCAGAGACGGAGGCAGAAGCAGTGAACTAAAGAGATGCTACATTTCTGATCCATACTCTCCTCCCTCCCCAATCCCCTTTAGTTTTCTGCCAATCGTTGATGTCTTTTCTCACTGCCCTGAAGAAGCCCATACTTCCAGCCGCTGGCCTCCACTCCCCCTGCTGCCAACGACCAAGGCCAGAGCAGCTCCCAGATCCAGGCAGCTCCCAGACTCACCACATTCAAAGGCCACGGGAGCCTGAGTCCACTGCCAGGATCAGAGGAGGTGCTTAGCGCTGCAGAGGATTGTTTCCAAAGTCAGAAAAATAAAAAAATATTCATTATAACGTTTAAAGGATTTTAACGCAAGCGTTTGGCATCTCAGCTTACTTTTCTAGTCTCAGCATTTGCCAAAAAAACCATGTACTTCCAAATATGATACTGTTTGGCTTTCAACTTTAAAATGGCCTGGTGATGTTCTTCTTAAGATTTATGTGGTAGAGCAAGTGGGGTGTATCTGCTCATCGCAACTGCGGAAAAAGACTCAAGAGCCCATAGTAGCTGAGACAGGACACAGAAGCACAAGAGTATCAATTCCAGATCCAAGTGAGATGGGCGTAAGAGACTTACGTGTGCTCGTTTGCTCAGTCATGTCCGACTCTTTGTGACCCCATGGACTGTATGTAGCCCACCAGGCTCCTCTGTCCATGGGATTCTCCAGGCAAGAATACTGGAGGAAATGGGTTGCCATTTCCTCCTCCAGGGAATCTTCCCTACCCAAGGATTGAACCCATGTTTCCTGCTTCTCCTGCATTGGCAGGTGGATTCTTTACCACTACCAATTTTCCAGTCACCCACTGAGTCAGTATTTTCAAACACCATTGATGAAAATGATATAAAGATAAATCAGCCATGGCTCTTGACCCCGTTGACAATCCGTCCTAGTCTTCAAAATCATACATGTATATGAGTGTGTTAAAAAGCAAAGACATCACTTTGCTGACAAAGGTCCCTATAGTCGAGGCTATGGTTTTTCTAGTATTCATGTACAAATGTGAGAGTTGGACTATAAAGAAGGCAGGACACTGAAGAATTGATGCTTTCGAACTGCGGTGCTGGAAAAGACTCTTGAGAGTCCCTTGGACAGCAAGATCAAACCAGTCGGCCCTAAAGGAAATCAACCCTGACTATTCATTGGAAGAACTGATGCTAAAGCTGAAGCTCTAATACTTTGGCCACCTGATGTGAGAGCCGACTCATTGGAAAAGACTCTGATGCTGGGAAAGATTGAAGGCAGAAGGAAAAGAGGGTATCAGAGGATGAGATGGTTGGATGACATTACCAATTCAATGGACCTGAATTTGAGCGAACTCCGAGAGATGGTGATGGACAGGGAGGCCTGGCGTGCTGCAATCCATGGGGTCGCAAAGAGTCAGACACGACTGAGCGACTGAACAACAGCGAGCAGCACTAGGCTAGAAAGCAGAGGGACCCGTGGTAACAGGCGCTCAGGAGACGAGACACGTGCTTCAGGATGTGGAGCGGGAGGAAGCTGCTGTGACTGAGGGAGTCTCCAACAGGCAGAGCTAGGCTGAGGGCAGGAGAGCCACCCGGTCGATAAGAGCATCTGAGACGCCTCAGGAGAAGGACAAACTGTCCTTATGGACGCCAATCACCCTCCCATGAGGGGTGGGATGGGGAGGCAGATGGGAGGGAGGTTCCAAAGGGGAGGGGATGTATGTATACCTATGGCTGATTCATGTTGAGGTTTGACAGAAAACAACAAAACTCTGTAAAGCAATTGTCCTTCAATTTAAAAAGTTAATTAATTAAAAAAATCTCTGTTACTGTCCTGGCAAGGTGTGACCCTAGAGTGGGGAGATAAAAGGGAAAATGTTAGTTGCTCAGTTGTGTCCGACTCTTTGCGACCCCATGGACTCTAGCCCGCCAGGCTCCTCCGTCCTTGCAATTCTCCAGGCAAGAATACTGGAGTGGGTTGCCATGCCCTCCTCCAGGGGATCTTCCCGACCCAGGAGTTGAATCCGGGTCTCCTACACTGCAGGTAGATTCTTTACCGTCTGAGCCACCAGGGAAGTATGGGGAGATGGGAGACGCGTAATTCCCCAACCTCTCGCCCACCCCCTCTAAGCCAGAGCCTCAGGGAGGCTGAATGGAGAGGAAATCAGAGGCTCCTCATTCATGAGGCCTCCTTGAAGGAGATAGGACCCACCCAGGGTGACCAGGTCAGCCGTGGAGGTGTGCGGGTTTTGACAGCCGAGTCACTGTCATAGCCGCTTGCAAACACCCAGCGGCGCCCCCTCGGTCCCCACTCCTTCACCCGGAAGAGCCTGGCAGCGCTGAGTCCCAGCTGTGAGCTGGTGGCTGAGCCAGGCAGCCATTGCCGGCCCTCCTCCGGGACGGGGCCTCACACCCCGGCTGGACGGCAGGCAGAAACCCCGGGGACCCGGAGAGCAGCGGGTTAACTCCAGCCTACGTGGAGGATGTGCGATGTGAGCTGGGCCTTGGGGAAGGAGGGGGATTTTGGTCTGGATCAAGGAGACGCACGTGTCCAAATGTCTCACACAAAAGTGCTCAGCGAGGGGGAATAAATAAAGGAGGAGAAGAAAAGGGGCATTTCTCGGAATAAAAACCAATTAGATCACAAATCCACACACGCAGCCTCATTGTCTTTTGCCTTCCTTCCTGCAAGTTTCCTTACTTTATATCAGCTCAGGGACAGAGCCTTGACCTCCCTGCAATTTTTTTTCCCCACCTCTCAGCTCTCTAGGGCTCATTCAACATAAATTTAAAAAACTGTTATAAGACATTCTAAATAGATGTGGTGGCCCTTACACATCTACTTTTGCAGAATACCTGTTTCCGTGTCTGTCCCCTTCATTGCCCCCATTTCATTTTTTATTTTTATAATTTTATTTAATCAGTTATTTTTGGCTGTCCTGGGTCTTTATTGCTGCAAGAGGGCTTTCTCTAGCTGCAGTGAGCGGGGGCTACTCTCTAGAATGTGGTGTGAGAGCTTCTCATTGCAGTGACTTCTCTTGCCTGGGATCAGACAGTAAAGAATCTGCCTGCAATGCTGGAGACCTGGGTTTGATCCCCGGGTCAGGACGATCCCCCAGAGGAGGGCATGGCAACTCGGTCCAGGATTCTTGCCTGGAGAATTTCCATGGACAGAGGAGCCTGGCTGGCTATAGTCGATGGGGTCGCAAAAAGTCGGACATGACTGAGCAACTAACACTTTCACGTTCTTCATTTTCTCTTGCTGGGGAACACAGGCTCTAGGGAGGGAGGGCTTCAGTAGTTGTGGCACGTGGGTTCAGCAGTTGAGGTTCCCGGGCTTTGGAGCACAGGCTCAGTAGTTGTGGGGCACGGGCTTAGTTGCTCTGCGGCACGTGGGATCTTCCTGGACCAGGCATCGAACTCTTGTCTCCTGCAGGCGAATTCTTTACCCTGGAGTCCGGGAGGACCATCCCTTGCACTGAGCCACCACAGAAGCCCCAGTTCCCCTCTTTTAAGTTCACCGCCACACAGTCACGTTTCTTTCCTTCCTCTGCAAAGAGTTCCTCCCTGTTGCCAGTCCGCTGGCCTATGAAAGGCGGAAACAGATCTGTCAGGACAGGATGGAGAGGTGGGAGGGCAGACCGGGGGTCTCTGGCCTGAAGTGAGGGCCTCCTTCTGGGATACGGCAGGTGTTAGAGGCTGCAAGTGCTCAGAAGAGAGTCAATGTCATGTCCGGCAATCCAAAGGGTGGTCTAGGGCCCAGCCGTGTCAGCATCAGCTGGGAGAAGCTCAGCCCCAGCCCGAGAGAGACTGAACCAGAATCTGCGTTTGAATGACCTCTGGATGGGTGGATCTGAAATTGTTGTTGTTGTTGGTCAGGTGCTCAGTTATGTCCAACTCTTTGCAACCCCACGGACTGCAGCACAACTGTCTTTCCTGTCCCTCATCACCTCTCAGAGTTTGCCCAAGTTTATGTCCATTAACTGAGACTCTCCACCTCCATTCTCTCTGTTATTCCTAAGAACAAATTGGTGTCTTATCTCCTTTGTACAGATTAAGAAACTGTGGCTCAGAGAGGTTAAATAATTTGCCCAAGACCACATAGCTACTTTGTGACAAGTCGTCTGAGCCTCAGTCTGGTGGATTTCAAAGTTGTCTTTTCCACTGCATTGTTTTTGTTGCTGCATGCCTGCTCAGTCATGTCCCACTCTCTGCGACCTCATGGACTATAGCCTGCCAGGCTCCTCTGTCCACGGAATTTTCCAGGCAAGGATACTGGGGTGGGTTGCCATTTCCTTCTCCAGGGGATCTTCCCAACCCAGGGATTGAACCCTCATCTCTTGCATCTCCTGCATCGGCAGGCAGGTTCTTTTACCACTGAGCCACCTGGAAGGCCCACTGCCTACTTGAAGTCCAATTCAGAGGGGAAAGAGGGGCAGTCTAGCAACAGAACACACTGGGAGATGTGGGAAGGCATGCAGCTAGGCCACTGTCTGACCATCTGTCGGCAGGTGACCGAGGCCAGTGGGCTAGCCAGGACAGGAATCCATTTCTGCAGGCACAGGGAGACTGGTGAGAACAAACCCGAACCCTAGTTCTTAGGGGTCTGGAGCACTGGGCAGGGCCATGGGGGAGAGACTGATCCCATCTTGCATCAGGAGAGAGGCACAAGCCCAGTAGCCAGGACTGGACCCCACTCAGCAAGCAGGAAGCAAACGGGTCTGGGGGCTTCATGCCAGAGCATCACACCGGATCTCCTTAAATCCTTCCTGCCTTCTGTCAACCCAGGCCCAGAAGGAAGAGGCAGGGGACAGGTGCTCCGGATGGGAAGGGGGCTCTGAGAAGATGCTGGTTGAAGTCACTGCCGGGTCAGGATGAGGGGGTGGTGACAGATTCCCAAAGGCACAGGCAGCTACTGGATCTCTGCTATGCTGTGGGGACAACCTCTGCATCTGACCTCGCAGGTCAGGGAGTGCCGGGCAGAGGGTGCAGGACTCTGAGAGGGGTGAACCCCAGGTGCGACGGGAACTCCCGCAGATAGTCTCCATGGAGCTGCCCAGTCTTCCCAACTTCCTGCAAAGGCACAGTCTCTGTTTTGAAATGAGATCCTCCATGCATGTCTGTGGTGGAAAAAAAGGTTACTGAAAAACTACTTCTCCCTTTCTACTAAATATCCAGAAAGCAACAGAGAGATGGGAGGAAGCCATGTGCTGGTCATTTGGCAAAGCTTTTCAGACTGCTTTTCTATTTTTCTGTTTTGCAAGCTCTGGGGGTCCACTGAGACTTCCATAATCAAACAAGGATCCCATTTCTTAACATTCTGCAAGTCTTCTTTCCAAATGCCAGAACACAGACCTCGAGCGGAGCCATCACGCCCCGAGGCTTTTTCTCAGGCGAAGATTGCAGTGGTCTCTGGCTGGTCTGTTCTGTGCGTCCCTCACACTGTCCCCTGATCTGTCTTGTTGAGTCTGCACTTTCACCCTGTCATTCCCTTGCAGAAGGACGTCTGCTGCTGCTGGGGGTGCGCCCAAACTTGTATATGCTCCTGAGGCCCTCCGTCAGCAGGCCCACTTCACCCCAGAACTCTTGGTGCTTGCTGTTCCTTCTCCCAGAGCAGATTTTAGCCAAGCCGGGCTCCTTGGTGCCCCTGAGCTTTTCTACCACAATTGTTCCCACCAGCAGCGCCCGCCTCAACAAGCCAAACCTACACAGGAGTGAAACCAAGCCAAAGCAAAAGCCATATGGCAACAGACCCACGAGCTGGGTGGCCTCTGCTCAGCTGTGAGGACTGCATGGAGATGAGGGGCATGATGAGCTGCAGGATGTTCAACTACAGGCTCTCCAGGGGACATAGGTATGTGCTCGTGTATATACGCATTGTGTATACATACAAGTTGGCAAAGAATCCGCCAGCAATGCAGGAGACCCCGGTTCGATCCCTGCATTGGGAAGATCCACTGGAGAAGGGATAGGCTACCCACTCCCTATTCTTGGGTTTCCCTTGTGGCTCAGCTGGTAAAGAATCTGCCTGCAATGCAGGCAACCTCGGTTCAATTCCTGGGTTGGGAAGATTCCCTGGAGAAGGAGAAGGCTACTGGCTCTAGTATTCTGGCCTGGAAAATTTCATGGACTGCAGTCCATGGGGTCGCAAAGAGTCGGACACGACTGAACGACTTTTACTTCATACATGCATTGGTTCATTATAAATACACACAAATAAATGCCCTATAGTCGACTGATTGTCACAGATGCTTCCACTGATTTTCCACAAATGCTCATGTCTATTGCCAAGCCTATGGTGGCAACTGACAAACAAGGATACTTCTGACACATATGCTCTGATACGTATGACACATTTTTATTTACATAAATGAGAGAACAACAAAACTACCAAGATCTCTGTCAGATCTTCACTCATTTGTCCCTGATAAACAAGAGCAACCACTCTGTGGAATCAGATCATAGTTCTCAAATACAGCAAGTACATTTTCTCAATTTTTGGTACTATCACAATACCATGGCTACCCACGGGCACGCTTTAAAGTTTTATCTATGTTTTTAACATCGCCCGCATCGCTTTCTCAAGTGCAGGCCAAAGGTCAACAGACATCTCCTCTGAAGGGACAGATGATAAATTTTGCCAGCCTTGCGAGCCACCCCTGACCCTCCAGTGTGATCGCAGCCATGGACAACAGGTCAACGAGTGAGCACAGCCCTGTTCCAGCAAAACTTTTACAAAAACAGGAGGGGGCCCGGGTTTGGCCCACAGGCTGCAGTTTGCCAAACCCCTGTCTAAACAAACACGGAAACGATGAATCAAACCCTCATTTGTGGTGTTTGTTTACAAATCAGCACACTCTGGTGGATTTCAGCTCTCAACATGAAGTCAAAGAAAGAGAAGCTTCGGGAGTCGGCCGGGGGCAGGGGTGGGGGGGTGGGGGGGTAGGGGGGGTGGGGGTGGGGGGGGAGGCGGGGTGGGGGTGGGTTGGGCGGAACTGGGGGTGGGGGGAACAATGAACAGCAACACATCATTACAGAATATAATGTTTCCACCTGGATTCACTTCTTGGGGCTGCCTCCCAGAACACCAGAGATGGAGTGCCTTCAACCACAGAGTTGTGGGGACTTGGAAGCCTCAGATCAAGGTGTCAGCAGAGTGGTTCTTTTCCAGGGCTGTGATGGGTAACCAGTTCCAGACCTGTCTCCCACCTTCCAGGGATTGCCTGGCCATCTCTGGCATTCCTTGGCTTCTGCATCATCGCCCTAATCTCTCTCTCCACGTTCACATGGTGTTCTCTCCGTATGTACATCTGTGTCCAAACTTCAATCTTTTATAAGGACATCAGGCATATCGGATGAATGGACCACTCTAATGACCTCATCTTCACTATTTACATCTGAAAAACCCCTATTTCCATATAAGGTCACATTCTGAGACTGGTGGATTAGCACTTCACATATGAATGTGGGGAGTCAATTCAACCCATGAGATCACTGAACAGTTATAATAGTTGTAAGAACCTCTAGAGCATAGATAATAGAAACACATAGCCAATACTAGGGAATTGATGCATTTGAGCTTTAACTTAAATGTAATTTGTTAAATTGTAAATTTATGTAAGACTTACACAGTTTAATTCATAATCATAATAGATGTGTTAAGCAACTAGCAAGCAAAATTCTTGGAAAGGTGTCCGTCGACCCTCTCAAACCAATTCGAGTGGACTTCAGCACACACTGGATGAGAGGAGTGTGGCCTACGGACAGGGCCCCCTCAGAGCAGTTATGTCCATGCTCCGAGGCCCAGAACAAGGCAAAACAACCCAAGGCTCTTCCGACTCTACCCTGTGTTCCTCTACCAGGAGGAACCCAGTGAGAACCGAGTGTAAACACCATTTTCCCCACCCCTCCAGCCTTCTCCAGTCACCTCAGATCCTCAGCTTTGCTCGGCCTAACCTTACTCTCTTCCTCCACAGAGAAGAGAATGGGCTCTCCTTGTGTTCAGCAGGGTGCATGTGACTTCACGTCAGGGCCCCTTCTCACCCAATATACTCTGGTGCCCAGACTCTCTTCTAGACCAAGTAGAATCCTCAGCTCTGTGGGTCGCTTCTCCAACCAAGCACAGTCCACACGAACCTTTCCCTTTGCTGAATTCCTATAGAATCTGTTTACATATGGCAGCGTGTTATACTCTGGTTGATTTCTAGATGAATATCTTGCTTCTCTACTTAACTGATACAATTTGAGAAGAAAAACTATATTCTTTACTATTTCTCTCAGTCCCAGCCCAGGGCTAGACAGATGTATGTTATGTATGTTGGTTGCTCAGTCGTGTCCAACTCTTTATGACTCCATGGACTGTAGGCAGATTCTTTACTGTCTGAGTATTTCTCTAGACAGATAACAGGGGCTTACTGAATGTTTGTCAATAACACAGAGAATAGCAAATCATCACAAATCAGTTTCATCTTAGGCCCGGGTCGGAAAGAAACAGCCCTTGGTTCCAGGGAAGCAGAAGTGAAACGCAAGGATAATCAAGCATTTCCTATCCACAAGCTTCGGCAAGCTTGAGAAGAAATGAACAGCTGAGACCAGGGAGAGGTCTCCTGACTTTTCATCATGGGTGTGCCCAACATGGAAGTGGTGGCCAGCAGCCCACGAAAGATAAGAAATTCCCTGAGTATGAGTTCAGCTAATACACTCTGTCATAACCAATGTGCTACAAATTCTCAGAGGCTTAACAAGAAGCGTTGTTGAATTTTTCTTGCAAAAGCGAAGTGGCAGACTAGTGGTGGGGGCGGGGGATGTGGCAGGGAACCGAGCAGTCAGACCTCGGTTCACACAGCCATTGTGGACCCAGTTGGCAGAGGCTCTTGCACACATGGCTGCCATCCCCTTGGCCCGGGGAGCCGACATCAGCGTGCACCCCGGGAGGGAATGCACATATGGGATCACTCAGGAGGGGCTGGGGGCCAGATCTGGAAGCGGTTTCATCACTTCTCCCCATATAGTCCATTGGCCAGAATCTGGATGGTCAATCTGATGATTCTACCTAGATCTGTATGTGCTGGGAAGACAAAAACTCTACACTGTAGGAGGGGCATATAGATCATTGAGGGGCTGGTATAAAATTTCCCATGAAAATGGGCCTGCCCAGGGCCTCCCACAAGCCCTAACAAGATGGAGGCTTAATCAACTCTTATACATAGGATTTGGCTTACATTTCAAAAAGGGAACGAAAGTCAGAAATCATCCATGAAAATTGTCCTAAGCCAGGAAACAGCCTTATTTATCTGGAAAGGATCATTTAATAAATGACAATAGATGATATCTCAGATTTCTTTCAGCCCTGGGAGAACCCATATCTGACCTCCCATGTGACCGAACACCCTTAAGTTTAAGAGAAGTGGCATGAACACCCTAAGTAATGTGATCTTCTCCCTTCTGATGGTTCTCAGTTGCACTGAGCCAGATGCCAACAACCAATTGAGGCTGGCAGCAGTATACAGGCTCAGGCTTTAATGAATGCTCAAGTAATTCATCTGTACACCCAGAGATTCCAAAAGCTATAGGTATTCTAACGGCATTCTCTAAGCTTCAGCATCTCCAAAAGGGAAACTGATACCCAGTTTTGATTTTCTAGACTAGGATGGAAATTCGACTCACTATTTGCAAATGGTCTGGAAATTCACTGGACGGAGCCATCATCTGACTTCAAAACATTTTACCACTGAGAGTCCCCAGGAATGTGACACTCTCAAATTGTTTCTTCTTTATGAGCCATGAAACCAGAGTTAGAAAAACAGCTAAAGTGGGGTGGACACATCAATAGAATAAGTTCCTCCAAAAAATGCCAATCTAGGAGATAAAAGAGAAAAATTCAGATATTTGAAATGAGAGGAGATAATAAAATACTAAGCTTTAAACAGCATCCATATGTGGAAAGAAGTGGAGTTGAATTAAGAAAACTGTTGTGCCATGTCCCTTGAGGGAAAACAGAAAATAAACATTCTCACACACCCTCAAAAAATGGATTTGATAAGAATATGGGACTTGACAAATCCTAACCCTGCAATTTAGCAACCTGAATATATTCAAACTGGTTTTGCATTAGAAGGGGAGAAGGAAAGAAATAGAATCAGGAAGATAAGCTTTATAGGAAAAACATGTCAATTTTAAAGCCAGGCTCCTCTGTCCATGGGATTCTCCAGGCAAGAATACTGGAGTGGATTGCCATTCCCTTCTCCAGGGGATCTTCCGGACCCAGGACTGAACCCAGGCCTCCCACATTGCAGACAGATTCTTTACTGTCTGAGCCACAAGGAAACCCTTATAGGAAAAAGATACCAATTTTAAAGCTGCTTTACTCAACAACAGAAGAAATGGAATGCCCACAACCAGTACAAAGCAGACAGATTCAGGTCCTTGGGAAAGCAGAGATTAGACATTTATTAGCTGAACAACATACAAGAGCCTTATAGGGGGCCATTGGGTGGGTGACAAATGGCCTCCCTTTCTCTGCTTTTTGTCCCAGCGGAATGCCAAAAGTAAAACATATGCTTGTCTGGAAAAGATGATGAACGCTATGGCATCCTACCGTGGCTTTAGACATATGAAGCTCTCAAAACAAAACCTAAGGGGGCAGGGGAAGAAAAAAAAAACCAAGTCCAACAACTCAAAGTTCAGCCAATGTTTAAAAAATAAAACCAAATAAAAATAAAACTCCATACTCCAAAGTGCACATCTGGGACAATTTATACTGTGAAAGCCAGGATGCAACAGAAACTGCAAATGCCATCAGCTTCGGAGCTGCCAGCAGACTCTGCTGCAGGACAGCGGCACAGCTGCACCTCGCAATGGTCCTCTGACAACTCACTGACGGGGCCAAGGAAATGCTGCCTTCTTGATTGGATTGATTGCGGATGGTAATTTCCTTCAAAGAATAGAGACTTTAAAAAAGAGGCTTCTGCTCCTTATCTTGGGACAGAATAGTCTCTGCCTCTGTAGAAAAGACAAAAGTACCCCACTGTGGTCCTTACACTGGGTGGCCTCCAATAAACTAAGCCTTCGGATATTCACAGCCTTGGGTAGATTCCTCCCACATTGACGCTGGGTTGGGCCAGGTGACTTGTTTTGTCCTGTGAAAACTGGCAAGGACGGTATAAGCAGAGGCTTATGCTTTGGGGAAGAAATGCTTATTCTTGGAGGCCTGGGCTACCACGTGAAGGAATCTGTTTAGCCTACTGTTGAGGCCCCGATGGAGAGAGAAATGTCTAACAGAACCCAGCTCTTCCAGCCAACCCAGAGGAGGCACCAGACCTGGATGATCACACCTCCTGGAACAAAATCAACACCCAGATGAGCTCAGCTTAGACTGCAGAATAGAATGAGAAATCCTACCTTCTCACTATTTTAAGCTACTAGTTGAGGCAGTGTGTAATGAGGCAACAGACAACAGAAACAGCATCCTGTGAGAGGAATCCCAATCAAACACATACAGTCTCAGGGGATTACATGGACTTCAGCTCAAATCTTATAACTAACATTTACTAGATGTGTGATCTGGGGTAATTTCTTTAACCTATCTTCACTTTTTTTAGTAATAAACTGGGCCGCTGTTCCTTGCTCCGCTACCCTACCATCCACGCTTCTCCCTGCTAGGGAAGACAGTTCTAACATAGCTCCAGAGATGGACCAAGGACCTAGGAAAAACCATAGTGTGTTCCATCAATGAAATGAGTCAGGGCTAGACTGGTGATGACCTAACCCAGTCCAGTCAGAATGAATCTCAGGATTTCAGTAGGTAACATGAATATTTTTTGTCCTGGAAGCTAGCCGGAGGATGGAACTAACACTCACCATAGGAAATAGAAAACAAAATGAAATAACAGAGAAAAGGACCTTGAATCTAATCAAAATGTTCCTGAAGCTAGGATCTATCTTTTTAAGTCATGTGAACAACAAATTGCTCTTACTGTTAGGATTTATTACTTGCAACCCAAAGCATCTTACCTGAAACCATGGATACCTAGTGTTTTTACTGCCTGAACCCCTTGCTTCTTCTGGAAATACCACTTTCTTTCTCTGGGGGAACTGTTCCTCCCCAGAAAGCCACATATTTCTAAAGGAGTTTGACGATTCAGGCATACCCCAGCACTCCTCCCCCAGCTACAAGAGGAAGTGTAAGCCCCACTCAGACCAATCAGAACCAAGAGAGATGGCCCCTCTCTGGTAGTGACGCTGAGATGCGTAGTTCCAGCTTTGGGAAGAAAGTCTTCTGAGAGGAAAAACTCAACTAAGAGATGAGTGGAGAGTCTTGGAACATTCTAGACACTGTTTCCAAATGATACTGAGGCCATCCACCACCTAACCTTCAACAAATAGACTTTGTAGACCAGTGAATTCCCCCACCTTCATCCGAGCATCTTTGGGTGAGGGGTGCGTCTTCTCGCCTTTGACCAAGACTCCTGGTTCTGACCGCTGAAGCAGTCACTCAGAGGCTCCCAGGGACAATTCATAGAACTCTCTAGGCCTTCTGAGTGCTAAATGAAAGGGTTGGATGGAACTTTCTAGAGTTCCCCTGGCTGCATTCTCTGCCTGAAGCCCTCCTGGTTGCTGTAGGCCACTGTGGCCTCCAGGGAAGATGAAGATGGCCAGATTGAAGATGGACAGGTTCCTCTGTCCATGAGGTTGTTCAGGCAAGAATATTGTTGTGGGACCTTGATCTTGGACTCCCAACCTCCAGAGTCATGAGAAATAAAGTTTAGCTGTTAAAATTAAAAAAAAAAAAAAAAGACTATTGGAGTGGCTTGCCATTTCCTTCTCCAGGGTATCTTCCCAACCCAGGGATAGAACACCCATCTCCTGCATCTCCTGCATTGGCAGGAGGATTCTTTACCACAGAGCCACCTAGGAAGCCCCTTGTACACCTTAAATTTACATAATATCTCAAAGCTTGAGAGGGGTAAAAAAGTCCATTGAAGTGGAGAATATTAAAAATTATATACACATTATTTTACACTAAAAATTTAAAATGTACACACATACATACACCAGTATTTTGATGTTGGGCTAAGGGCTTATTTTATTCTGATGGGCGGGGCCATGCTCAGTAAATCTTTAATCCAACTTTCTGGTGATGGGCAGGGCTGTGTTCCCTCTCTGTTGTTTGACCTGAGACCAAACTATGGTGGAGGTAATGAAGATAACGGCGACCTCCTTCAAAAGGTCCCATGCATACACTGCCACACTCAGTGCCCCGACCCTGAGGCAGACCACCTCCAACCCATGCCTCTGCCAGAGACTCCTGGTCACTCACAGGTAAGTCTGGGTCAGTCTCTTGTGGGGCCACTGCTCATTTCTCCTGGGTCCTGGTGCACACAAGGTTCTGTTTGTGCCTTCCAAGAGTCTGTTTCCCCAGTCCTGTGTAAGTTCTGTAATCAAATCCCACTGGCCTCAAAAATCAAATTCTCTGGGAGTTCTCGGTTCCTTTGCCAGATCCCCAGGTTGGGGAATCTGTTGTGAGTCCCAGAACTTTCTTAAAAGTGTGAGAATTTCTTTGGTATAATTGTTCTGCAGTTTGTGGGTCATCTGCTCAGCAGCTCTATGGGGGGGGTTAATGGCAACCTCCTCCAAGAGGGTTTCTGCCACAGGCTGTGTGACCAAGTAGCTGCACCCAGACCCCTGCCCCTGCGGCAGGCCACTGCTGACTCTTCCCTCCACGGGAGACTCAAACACAGGTCTGGCTCAGTCTCTGTGGGGTCTCTGGGTCCTGGCACACACAAGGTTTTGTTTGAGCCCTCTGAGCATCTCTGGTGGGTATGGGGTTTGATTCTAAACATGATTTCGCCCCTCCTACCATCTTACTGGGGCTTCTCCTTTGTCCTTGGACATGGGGTATCTGTTTTTGGTGGACAATGCCAGCTGCAGCAAGCTGGGGACCACCACGAGGGGCAGCAGCCACAGCCGCATGGTGCCGGTCAAGTGGGCTTTAGGAATGCGAAGTCAAGTGGGCTTTAGGAAGCATCACTATGAACAAAGCTAGTGGAAGTGATGGAATTCCAGTTGAGCTTTTTCAAATTCTAAAAGATGATGCTGTGAAAGTGTTGTACTCAATATGCCAGCAAATTTGGAAAACTCAGCAGTGACCACGGGACTAGTAAAGGTCAGTTTTCATTCCAATCCCAAAGAAGGCCGATGTCAAATAAAGTTCAAACTACCGCACAATTACACTCATCTCCAACACTAGCAAAGTAACGCTCAAAATTCTCCACGCCAAGTTTCAATAATACATGAACTGTGAACTTCCAGATGTTCAAGCTGGATTTAAAAAAGGCAGAGGAACTAGAGATCAAATTGCCAACATCTGCTGGATCATAGAAAAAGCAAGAGAGTTCCAGAAAAACATCTACTTCTGCTTTATTGATTATGCCAAAGTGTTTGGTTGTGTAGATCATAAGAAACTGTGGAAAATTCTTCAAGGGATGGAAATACCAGACCAGCTTACTTGCCTCCTGAGAAGTCTGTATGCAGGTCAAGAAGCGACAGTTAGAACTGGACATGGAACAACAGACTGGTTCCAGATTGGGAAAGAAGTATATCAAGGCTGTATACTGCCACCCTGCTTATTTAACTTATATGCAGAGTACATCATGAGAAACGCTGGGCTGGATGAAACACAAGTTGGAATCAAGATTGCTGGGAGAAATATCAATAAACTCAGATACACAGATGACACCACCCTTATGGCAGAAAGTGAAGAGGAATTGAAGAGTCTCTTGATGAGGGTGAAAGAGGAGAGTGAAAAAGATGACTTAAAATGCAACATTAAAAAAACTAAGATCATGGCATCTGGTCCCATCACTTCATGGCAAATAGATGGGTAAGGAGTGGAAACAGTGAGAGACTTTATTTTGGGGGGCTCCAAAATCACTGCTGATGGTGACTGCAGCCATGAAATTAAAAGACGCTTGCTCCTTGGAAGAAAAGCTATGACCAATCTAGACAGCATATTAAAAAGCAGAGACATTACTTTGCCAACAAAGTCCATCTAGTCAAAACTATGGTTTTTCCAGTAGTCATGTATGGATGTGAGAGTTAGACTATAAAGAAAGCTGAGCACTGAAGAATTGATGTTTTTGAACTCTGTTGTTGAAGAAGAGTCCTTGGACTGCAAGGAGATCCAACCAGTCAATCCTAAGGGAAATCAGTCCTGAATATTCATTAGACAGACTGATGCTGATGCTGAAACTGCAATACTTTGGCCACCTGATACTAAGAACTGACTCACTGGAAAAGATCCTAATGCTGGGAAAGATTGAAGGCAGGAGAAGGGGACAACAGAGGATGAGATGGTTGGATGGTATCCCCGACTCGATGGACATGAATTTGAGCAAGCTCCGGGAGTTGGTGATGGACAGGGAAGCCTGGCATGCTGCAGTCCATGGGGTCGCAAAGAGTTGGACATGACTGAGCGACTGAACTGAACTGAACTAAGGCCTTATTTTATTTTTTTTAAGTGTAGATCCACTCATTGGTGTTTTCAGTTGGATTTTTTTTTTTTTTTTTTTTTTTTTGCTTCAATTGTAAGCATAACACACTAGCTATAATTTCCAGATTTGACTTCTTGAAAGCCAAACAAGTTTAAGGCTACTTGCAAAGCAATCTCACCATGGTATCCCCTGAGATTTTTATTCTTTTCCCCAGTCTTTTATGCTTGTCTCATCCCCTGATGGCTCAGCTGGTAAAGAATCCACCTGCAATGTGGGAGACCTGGGTTTGAACCCTGGGTTGGGAAGATCCTTTGGAGAAGGGAATGGCTACCTACCCCATTATTCTAGCCTGGAGAAGTCCATGGAGAATTCCATATAGTTCATGGGGTCGCAAAGAGTCAGACACGACCAAACAACTTTCACTTTCACTTTTTACTTTTTCCCACACTAACTTTAACAGCAATTTTTTTTTTTTTTTTTTTGCAACTGCCTTTGTATAGCCCTTACCAAAGCATTTGGTTTAAATTTAATTTTTAAAAAAACTACATCTCTCTCTTTTCTCACATATATTTCATTGGTTTACAAAATTTTTAACTCAATAAAGCAATTAGAATAATGGAGGTGGTGGAGGATAAAAATCAGGCAAAGTGAAACAAAGGCTTTAAAAGTCAGGATGTGGCATCCCTGAGGAGGGATGACAGGGGACAAAAGTGGTACTTCTGGGTGCTGGTTACATTTTGATTCTTGATCCTGGTCATAGGTCGGGTAAGTCTATAAATGTTCATTGAACTAGACACATGGCATGTATATTTCCTGTACCTTTGATATACTCCAATAAAAAATGAGTATTTTAAAATGAAGAAAAGGGAATAAGTTGTTCTGGTGTCTGACTATAAATCTGGGCTTCCAGCATCCTGTTTCCTCACCATTTGCTACTTAGCTTTAATAAGGAGCCAACACTGCATTTGGGTCATCTGGCCTACCCCAGACCACAGAGGTCCTGGTTCCTATGCCTGGTCCCTCTCCAGTCGCTGCTCTCTGAAAGCAGTGCCTTCCACTCCCTGCCTGCCAGTCTCCAGAATTTATCTCCTTCTCCATCTGGTAAGCAGCAACTTCCTCTCTGATGCCTAACTCTTGTGATGCACGGGCAGGACACCTCTCATGCCACAATGACTTTTGTTTGATCACCCAGTTCTCTAAGAAAGCTTTCCCCAGGAGAGTTGATTGTGTTTCCAGTAATAAAGAGCCCTGTTTTCACCACCATTTCTCCCACCCCCAGTGTGCTGGCACTGTGGCAAGGAGCCAATTCAATGAGAGCCACAGGGTGTAAAGCTTTGTCCTCAAGCCTAGCTTGGCCACTTACCAGCTGGGTCGCCTTGGAGAAGTTACTTAAATTCTCTGTGCCTCAGTCTCCAAATTCAAAAACTGGCCTCCTTCATAAGGTTTAGGAAGATTAATTAAAAGAGCCCTTACATGTTAGTTGCCTAGAATGGAATCTGGCATATAGTAAGAGGACTTCAATCTTAGCAATAAGTTACCATTTATCCCTACCTGCAACCTGGCTTTTATTGCTCCTTCTGCCCCGTATTACATCAGCAGTGTCTGTTTACTTTTGAAGCCTGATTACAGGTGACATTCATGTTCTTCCATAAAAAACTCCCAGGGGACTTCCCTGGTGGCACAGTGGAGAAGAATCCACTTGCCAACGCAGGGGACATGGGTTCAATCCCAGATGTGGGAAGATTCCACATGTCATGGAGCCACTAAGCCTGTGTGTGGCAACTACTGACCCCAAGCTCGTGAGCTGCAACTCACATGCTACAACTAACTGAAGGCCACGTGCCCAGAGCCCATGCTCTGCAACAAGAGAAGCCACCACAATGAGAAACCCGTGCACCACAGCGATGAGTAGCCCCTGATCACTACAACCAGGGAAAGCAATGCAGACCCAGCACAACCAAAAGTAATTTTGTTGTTCAGTCACTCAGTCCTGTCTGACTCTTTGCAACCCATGGACTGCAGCACGCCAGGCTTCCCTGTCCTTCACCATCTCCTGGAGCTCGCTCAAACTCATGTCCATCGACTTGGTGATGCCATCCAACCATCTCGCCCTCTGTCAAAATGGTTGGATGGATTATACATAAAAATAATTTTATATGTATATACATATAACTATTTTTTTAAAAAAAGAAACTTCAGGGACCTATGCAACCCGAGGGTAGAGCTGAACCTCTATTTAAGTGTCCCCTGACGTTCCATGCCAGTTAGAGATGTTTTATCTACACAAAGTACGCAAACAACCTTCCTGAGTGGGCCACCTAACTCTACATGCTGGCATTGCTGTGTCTTAGGTCTGAGCCTGCCAGGACACCATCAAACTCCCAGGAACTCTCTAAGATAAGTAATGCGATGCTATTGTGCAAATATATGGAGCTCAGAGAGGTTAAGCAATTTACCTGAGCCAACATGGCAGGTGAAGAGCTGAGCTGCATTCAAGCCCAGCTTTTTTTGACTCTAAAACCCAGCCTTCCTGGGACTTCCCTGGTGGTCCAGTGGTTAAGACTCCATGCTTCCAAGGCAGAGGGCTCCAGTTCAATCCCTGGTGTGGGGCTTGGTCAAAATAATTATGAATAAAAATGTAAAAATTTAAAACCCAGCCTTCCAATTAGGCCATGCTGTCACCTCAGACACCAGGCTGATACTATGTATGCATAGCAAGCAAATAAGAAGCACTATTGACCTCACATGAAATAATCTAGCAGGGGAAGTAAGATATAGACCCACATCAGAAGTTAACATCAGGGCTACCCTGGCGGCTCAGTGGTCAAGAATACTCTTGCCAATACCAGGGACATGGGTTCAATCCCTGGTCTGGAAAGACCCCACATACCAGGGAACTACTAAGCCCGTGAGCCGTAACTATTGAGCCTGCGCCCTAGAGCCCGGCCTCCACCACAAGAGAAGCCGCTGCAATGAGAAGCCCAAGCACCACAACTAGAGAGTAGCCCCCCTTGCTGCAACTAGAGAAAAGCCACCGCAGCAACGAAGACCTAGCACAGAGCCAAAAATAAGTAAAAGAAGTTAAATATCAGTACAGGCCATAGATTATTAGGCCCAAAGAAACAGGGACCCTTAGGAATTCTGTTATCAGTCAACCATCTGAGGTTGGATATTTTCTTCGCCAGAGCAAAGTCCCCAGAGAACGCTCTTTAGATCAAGCAGACAAAGCAACTGCAGTCAGTGGGTCCAAGGGTCATAACAGGGCTGGAAAGGACGGACAAGCCAAGAATCAGAAGTAGGGTAAAGATGGAACCAAAGTTACTCTGTGCCAGGCCCTGAGCAAAGCACTACACAGTCCTTATCCCTACTTTGGGGGTCCCCACAAATCACTGAATCTCCTAAGATGCACTGATTTGCCAGAAGGACTCATACAATTTGGAAAAGCTGTTGTGTTCTCAGTTACCATTTATTCTAGAAAACAGATACAAATTAAAATCAGCAACAGTAAACGCATGTAGGGCAGAGTGCAGGACAGACCAGGCTTGAGCTTTAATTGTCTTCCCCCATTGAAGCTGCATGGACAACGCTTAATTATCCCAGCAACAATGTATGACTTGTACAGAGTGGCATCAACCAGGGACGTCACCAAGCCTTGGTGTCCAGGGTTTTACTGGTGGTTGATCGCACAGGCGCGAAGAGCCAGCATGCCTCAACCTAACTTATCAGTCTTCATCCCCACCAGCATTCAGACTGGAACAGTGTGACCCAAGGCCTCCATCATAAATCACATTGTTAGCCTGAACTATCTGGCATGGCCTGAGGCCCCAAATAAACAGACACTCTCAATTGATAGGATATTCCAAGTGTTTAGGGGTCATCTCCCAGGAGCTGGTCAAGGGCCAGTTTCTCTGGAACAAGGTTTGAACACTCCAAACCTGCTGAGTCAACCCTTTACTACAAGCATCACTTCATTTTCACGGTAATCCTATATATCAGTGCTATTATCCTCGCTTGACAGATGAGAAAACTGAGGCTTAGACAGTTGAACCAAATGGCAAGGTCACCCACTAGTAAATAGAGGAGCCAGGGTTATGTGCCAAGTGTGTCTGGCTTCAGAGCCCACATTCATGTGCTTTATTCCGCTGCGGCCGTGTTCATGTCTACTGGTCTCAAGAGGAACTAAATAAAGCTTGTGAGTAATTCTGTGCTCTCTGTTCCAGTGAAGAAAGAACTTCAAGCCAGGCTGGGCTCCACCGGCCTGGACGGTCCACCTGGAATAGATCTCTGTCCTAGCACTCAGCACATGGCCTTGCTTATCTGTCCCTCCCATCAAACTGTGGGGGCTCCAGAAGAAGGCTGTGGCATGAGTCACTTGTCTGTGTCCCCTATCCTTGGCACGTGTACTATGAACACAATTATTTCCTTTAAAAAAAAATTCATTTATATTTATTTGGCTGCGTTGAGCCTTAGTTGCAGCACATGAGATCTTCATTGCATCATTTGAGATCTTTTGTTGCAGTGCACAGACTCTCTAGCTGTGGCCTGAGGGCTTAGTTACTCCTAGGCAAGTAGGATCTTAGTTTCCCAAGCAGGGATCAAACCCCATGTCACCTGCATTGCAAGGCAGATTGTTAACGACTGGACCACCAGGGAAATCCCAACAATTATTTTCTAGCTAAACTAAATGTCTCCCCAATCATCACTTTGAAAAACTATCTTCACAGGTTAAAGGCAGAACATTTAATTCATATTGACAACTGCAATCAGAAAACAATACTTAGGACCAAAAGTCATAGATATACAAAAACAACATGGCTAACTTAGGGTCATTAAAGAAAAAAAAAAGATAATTTTCAAAAAGTGAAAGACATCAAACGTTGACACATGTAAAACATGTATCAAAAACTTATGTAATCCACCGATGAGTGATCATAAGGATAGGAGAACTAATTCAGAGAATTCAAGGAACAGAGGTTTATATGGTCAGTTTCGTAAAGTCTGCCAAAATTACTTTCCTGAGTTAGAGGCCAAACTGGTTAATGACCTACAGGACAATAAAACTGTAAGTGTCAGGGTTATTTTCTCTACTGTTCAGAAGCCTTTTGTACTCTAATGAACAAAAGTCTCTAGGTTAACATGTAACTTCACAGTATCTTGAGTCTTAAGCAAGAGTAAATAATAATTCAAGCAAAAGTACATTCTCTAGTGAATTAAATAACACTTAGATGGGCTTGTTGGACAATGTCCCAGGATGACATTGAAAGTTTTAGGTAATTTTTCTTAGTAACTGATAGAATTTTTAACATAAACATAGCTTAGAGTTTCACGTCAACAAATCACAGTTAGATTGATATCTTCAGAGTCTCTATCTAAGGTCTAAAGCAATTTGCAAACAACTATTTTGTTATTTCCCAAGCTTACCTGATATGCTTTTGCATAGCAAACAGAATTTCAGATTCTGTATTGCAGGAATAATGTCAAAATGCAGCATATTAAAAAACTATTGCCAGAGCAAATAGAGGCATCAACTGCCAGGGAAAAACAGGGATTATCAAAAGAATATCAGCTAAAGCTCTATCAAAACTAAAGCCCTCCAAAAATACTAATCCTCTAGTATTACAGTTAACTATTTGTTTAAACACATTTAATCCATCAAAGATACTGTTTTGATTGAGTCACTTGTCCTCATGAATAAACGGTAATGGGCTTGAATTTCCACTACAGTTTTTAGATTCTTTAGAGTCCAATAATTGCTAAATTTTTTTTTTTTTGAAACTTCAGCAGAGGCCGTTCTGAACTTTGTTTTTCACTATGCATGAAAAAATAGTTTGATAAGAAGCTCAGCAGTGGCAATCAAGTTTAGAGAGCAGGCTTAGGAAAGAGTATGTCAACTACTTATTAACTTTTAAAATATTGCAAACCCTTTACAAGAATCTGTTTACATAAAATCAATGCAGTAATTAGAGATTATTCTCTTTTCATTAAGATAAGTCCCTAAGAATCTCAGTTCTTCACTTTATGCTAGTCCTTCATCTGGAACACCTGGAAAATGCTTTAAAACTAGAACTCAATCCACCTCTGAGATTCTGCTGAAGCAGAAGAGCCCAGGAAGACACACAGGGAAACTTCACAGTGAGTGATGCACACCCAAGTATAGGGATAACTAACAAGAAAGAACACGGTCCTCTGGTGGCCTTTTTCATATGAAAGGGCATCCTTGGAAATACTGACTCCCAGACACTAAAAATAACTTAGGAAACTTGAACCTGATACACTTGTAGAAATTCTTTCTATATATTCTGCAATTCTAACCTAAATGAAGTGGCCTGGGCATAGTCCCCAGATAGTTATAGTTAATGAGCTTTTACTCTGTATCCTTAATCTTGCATCTCACAGAAGTCATTCAGTTTCAGTCCACCCTATCAAAGGCTATACACTGAAGCCTAAGCCAAGGGTGGAAATGAAAGTCCATGAACCACATTCATCCCTCTGTTTTGGTAAATTAAGTTTTATTGGAACACAGCCATGCTCCTTTATTTATATATCATCATATACTGCCAAGTTAGTTCACTCAGTCATGTCCAGCTCTTTGTGACCCCATGGACTGTAGCCTCACCAGGCTCTTCTGTCCACGGAATTCTCCAGGCAAGAATACTTTAGTGGGTTGCCATTTCCTTCTCTAATATAGTGTCAATGTAAAATACTAAAAAGGACATAATCTCACTCCTGTGGTTTTCCTACCAGATATGCAAAATCCAAATGGAAGTACTAGAAAACATCAAATAAAAATTAAGAACATTCTATGAAATAATTGGTCTGTGTTCTTTGAAGATGTCAGAATATTAAAAAAAAAAAGAAATTTTTTTAAAAGAAAAACTATTCCAGATTAAAGGATATAAAATGACAAGAGAACTTAATGGAATGAATGATTCTGGATTACTTCCTGAGCAAAAAAGAACATTATTGGGACAATTAGTAAATCTTGAATAAAATCAGTAGGTTACATAGCAGTATTATTAATGTTAATTTTCCAGTTTTAATGACTTACTGCAGTTGCATATTTTATTTTATTAAATTCGTTCTGAAGTATTAAGTGATACTGGGGCAATATATTTGCACTTTATTCTCAGAAAATAATAAAAACATGTGTATGCAGTAGTATGTTGTTATTTAATAACCAGGCTTCCAAAATACATGCATATATATGTATACACAAAAGTTTAGTATAAGTTTTACTGATAAAAAAGTGTAAAGTACAATTTACCAAAAAAAAATTAAATATACACTATACTCTGTTGTAAAGTCTGTATAGCCAATTGATTCTCACAAAATGCTTTTGATGATTTTTGCCAATCTTTTATACCTGTAGACAACTTGAGGTTGCTGTTCACAATCAGCTATAGACACAACACACACTAATCTGCATTATCATCAGTGTCTCATTACTTTCTTAAATTTATGTAAACAAGGGACTCCCTTGGTGATCCAGTAATTAAGACTCTGGCTTTCAATTCAAGGGACTCAAGTTTGATGCCTGGGCAGGGAACTAAGGTTTCATGTGCCATGTGGCCAAAAAAAAAATAGATAAACAAAAAAAACCAAGTAACTCAAGTCCTGATTTGTCTCTGTGAGTGCTCACTAGATACGGAGTTGGGAAGAGATGAACAGTAACTCCATGATAACATGAAGCGAAGTGAAGTGAAGTCGCTCAGTCGTGTCTGACTCTTTGCGACCCCATGGACTGTAGCCTACCAGGATCCTCAGTCCATGGGATTTTTCAGGCAAGAATACTGGAGTGGGTTGCCATTTCCTTCTCCAGAGGATCTTTCCGACCCAGGGATCGAACCCGGGTCTCTCGCATTGTAGGCAGAGGCTTTACCGTCTGAGTTAGCAGGGAAGCCCCATGATATCATATTTCCACCATAAATAGAAGAATATCACCTCCAAAGTATAGAGGCTAGTAAAGTAATTAGGAGCATTGATAATTTGAGTATTGATTTATTGTGTATTTATTTGTTTGGAATTTGCAGGAAGCCTTGGTCACTGCAACATCTGCCTTTTCACTTTCACTTTTAATATTGAATTGTAAGCTGAAATAATTTAATGTTTAACAGTGACCATGTTAAACAACCAGGGCTTCCCAGGTGGTGCTAGTTGTAAAGAACCCACTGCCAATGCAAGACACTCAGGAGATGTGGGTTCCATCCTTGGGGGGAAGACCCCCTGGAGGAAGGCATGGCAACCCACTCCAATATTCATGCCTGGAGAACCCCATGGACAGAGGAGCCTGGCAAGCTATGTTCCATAGGGTTGCCCAGAGTCAGACACGACTGAGGCAACTTAGCACACATCATGCACCCACCCATGTTAAACAATTAGCTCACAAAGGTCCAGAAATTTTATCAACAGAGTCTTTTAAGACAGAACCAACTGGCCCTGGGACACCACCGTGAAAAAGCCATCAAGCAAATGGGGTGAAATTTCAGTATTCAGGAAATCTAAATAGAGGGTATAAAGGAATTCTGCCTACCATTCCTACAACTTCTCTAAAATCTAAAATCACTTCAAAACTCAAAAGCTTAGAAAATCCATCAACAGAACGGATTCACGTAATTGGAGATCCCAATAGACATGACGCAAACTAGGCACCTCTTTTGGGCACTGCTAAAAAGAAAAATGGAAGGAAGGGGAAAAGTGCATTCAGGGGAAGGTGAGCACCAACATTTCAAGGACCATCGTCAAGCCCCTCAGCCACTTCATTAACAGCCCATCATTTCACGGGAAAGTCTCTTCAACTTCTCCATGGTTAAGATCCCCACCACGCAAGCAAGTGTGATAAAGCAGGTGCATACCCAGTACCCCGGGAGCATGGTGACTTTTGATATTTCCTCCCCTTCTCCTTCACAGACCTTCACCTGTTCCTCCCTGTCCTCTATTTATGAAAGAAGCAACACGACAAGGATGCGAGCGTGATATATGACAGTTGGTTAACACACAGTGAGGAAGTCTTTTCACCCCACGGGGCATCTGTGTTTCATCTGTGAAACTTGAACGATGGTTCTGATCTCTTCCCAACCAAACATTCTAACGTCCTGCTTTAGATATCAGCATCCAGACGGCTTGAGAGTTGGAGACCCGGCGTCTACCCCACCCACGATACCTGCCCCTGCAGCAGGGTGGCACGCCAGACTCCCCCCTCCCCAAGCTGGACCGTGGCCACGCCTTGATGTGAAGCAGCTGTCCATGGCGCAACAATGCAGGGCAGTTTGGGACAGGAAGTGAAAGATACCACATCCTCTTGAAACTGCAAGGAAAATTTATTAGGGCCTATTATCATGGCTTCACAGTTGTTAAGAAGTAGCAGTTGGGATCTCCAATTACCAGGCCATGTGGGGGAGGCCTTGGTTTCCGCGGTGTCTGTCTCTCAACGTTCATCTGGAGAGGACTGTCACTGCCCACCCCCATGCTTGACCAGAACACTTCTAAGGCAGTCTCTGAAAGCCCCCCGAGGGTGGTCCTTGTAAATATGTAGTGAATGCTGACTATGCCATTAGGGGCTTGGGTGCGCGTTAAGGTGAAGTCACCAAGATTCTGCCAGCGTGGTTCAAATATGCGGACTCGGAGGATTCTAGTAGCCGTAGAGCTCATTTCATCCAATCTGATGGTCTGGTTGGAGACAAAATATGCACACTGCCAAAGATCCCTTACAGCTCAAGGCTACACATTAGAGACGTCAGATGCGTGCTGGGGATAAAGTGCAGGAAAGCAAGAGGAAAGAGTGATTATGGAAATCTTCAGGACGCCCTGCTCTACCCAAAGAGAGGAAGCTGAGGAACCCTTCCTTCGAAACTGTCATTTATTTCCAGAACAAGTCTTCCACCTGATGAAACAGGAATTAACAAGCAACAGAGATAAAAGGAGCAGGGGTCTCAGGGTCTTAGGGCCCGGGAAGGAGACAAACAGGTGGCAAAGTTAAGGGAGAAGGTTTAATAACCTGAGATCCCATTGGTTCCACAAAGAAGGTCCTAATCTTCGAGCTGACTCGCTACACATACGGGTTTATAATCAGAGGCCCCAAAACAGTAATCAATCTTCAGCCTCCAGCAACACAGACTTGGTGCCTGAGAAGAAGGAAGCAGGGAAGAAGCGTTTGCCTTTGTTTTTGATTTCTGTGTTTTGTTTCCTTCTGGCTTTCCTACATCTGTTTGCAAGCTCAGCCCAGCACCCATTGCCCGAGGAACTGTTGGCACCTCCTCCACCTCCTCTGGCTTCCCCCACCCTGACACACACACACACACGCACACACACAGAGTCACCTTCCTTTGGCATCCAGAGCTCTGGACGTGGGGTTCAATAGGTGCGTGGCAACCCCCAGCACTTACACTACATCAGACGTAAGGAGGAGAGCCTACTTGGCCAGTCACCAAGCTTGGCTCTCTCAGAGGTTCTGGAAAGGGAGATAAAATGTGCCTTTTGCAGTGAAATGTTTGCGGACTTCGTATCGAATTCACGTCACAGACGGCCAGGCACAAAGCAGCATCCTGAGTCCTGCTTGCTGCCAAGGCTGGCCTTCCACTGTGAAGGCGAGGAATTGTGCCTCCAGGGGTCTGCAGAGAGAGAGGGAGAGGCCAGACTGGGGATGGGCGGGGGGCTGTTATCACCCACAGTGGTTACACCGGTGACCCTGATGGAGGTCCCCTGCTGCAGCCTGAGGGGCTGCCGGCCAGGCCCCGGGCTCTCCACCAGCCCACCCTGTGGGAACTGGTCACTTGAAGCAGGTCGGGGACCCTCCTGTTTCCAGTCGGCAGTGACTTGTTTACACATCTTCCCCATTTCTGGGTCAAGCTAACAGACTCCTGCTGGAGCACCCTGAGGATCTCGCAAACATATAGTTCAAGGTTAAGGCCCTCCCAACCTCAAGCTTGAAGCGAGTACTAAGGTCAGAAATGGGTCATGGAGAGACCAAGAGCAATTCCAGCTCCCAGCCCCCCAAGCCCTTGTGACAGCCCGCTCACAGGCAGGGCTGAGGCCGACCCCAGGCACCTCTAGAGCAGCTGCTCAGCCGCAAAGGCTGGCATGTCAGCTTGCCTCCGAGCCGTCTGACCCAGGCTCCTCCGTCCTCTGTCAGGTCGGGTCCAGGTCCAGACACAAACCCAAACATCCCTCTCCCCTGTCCTCCCCCTTCCTCAGGTCTTGAGCTCCTGTAGTTACCAAGGATTAGACTAGTTCTTATCATCTTGCCTGGCAGGCTACAGTCCACTGGGTCAAAAACAGCTGGACTGAAGCGACTTAGCAAGCAGGCACGCAAGTCACCTTGCTCAGATTAAAGTGAAAGTGTTAGTCGCTCAGTTGTGTCTGACTCTTTGTGATCCCAGAGAATGTAGCCTGCCAAGCTCCTCTGTCCATGGGATTCTCCAGGCAAGAACACTGGAGTGGGTTGCCATGCCCTTCTCCAGGGGACCTTCCTGACCCAGGGATTGAACCCAGGTCTCCCGCATCGCGGGCAGATTCTTTACCATTTGAGCCACCAGGGAAACCCCTGTTGGACATCAACTGTTCTTGTTTTGCAAGAGTTAACTTTTCAGGAAGAGCTTGCCGATGCCCAGAAAAGATCTGAGAGAATCTAGGCAGGACCAGGTACATTATGTTAAGGAGGCTGAGGAAAGGGAACTTTGGGGGGAAAAAAAAGAAAGAGAGAGAGTGAGACAGGGAGATAAATGGGTAACAGAAACAGGATAAAAGAAGAGAAAGATCAAAGCCAAGTTAGTGGGAAAAGGTGGCAGAGCTAAGGACATACTGTTTACCTCGTGCAACTTTTGCTGGAGTCAAACTTTAAAAACTGATTAGCCTCCCAATAGCTGCTGCATCTCTCTTCCCTTTGCTGGAAGTAGCATTTGGAAGAGAGTTATTCATACTTGAGCTCTGAAGAAAGCATATTAGATTATATGTCTGTAAGGCTCAGACCTTGAACCACCTCAGCCTATAGTAAATCAGCCTTGACTTCCTCCTTCTGCAAATTCAGAATTGTAGCCACTTCTTAGGGCAAAGGTGACCCTCTGGGTGGCCTGCACTCTCATCCTAATTGGTATCAGCCGGCCTTTGGGGAAAGCTAGTGGATGCACAGGAAACGTTGTGGATGGCAAAAACTCTGCTCTGATTAAGAAAACAATTCTGGGGACTTTCTTGGTGGTTCCAGCAGTTACGAACCCGCCTTCCGATGCAAGGGACGCAGGTTCGATCCCCAGTGGGGAACTAAGAGCCGCAGGGCAACTAAGCCCAAGCACCATAACCAAGACCTGATGCAGCCAAAGAAATATTTTTTAAAAAAGAAAAAAAAAAAAACACAATTCTATATACAACTGCATCAAAAAGAATAAAATATCTAGGAAAACAATCAACCAAGGAGGTGAATGACTTGTATAGTGAAAACCACAAAACGTCGCTGAAAGAAATTAAAGAAGACACAAAAAGGAAGACATCCTGTGTTCATGAATTTGAAGACTTCATATTGTTAAGGTGTCAATACTACTCAAAGGAAATCTACAGATTCAGGCTCATGCTCCCACCTCCTGCACAAAGACTACACCTACTGTTGGCAACCCACATCTCTCTCCCCTTTTCCTGAGGTCCAACCATACTCTCATCTGAACTGCATGGTTTAGCACTTTATTCCTCTGACAGCAGTCGAGTTCTTTTCACACCAGAGCACTAGAGATTAGGTCTACCAACTACTGCTCTCCAGTTGACTCATTCATAAATCTTGCCTGGACCACTAGAGGGTAAGTTTCTTAAGGATGACGCCATGCATATCTTTCCAAGCTTCCACACAGGAGATGGTACCAGATCCAACACAGGGAATTCATTGGTTCTCATTGTAAATTCAGTGGCAAAGTGGATATAATAACGAAAGCACTTTACATCTTTAGAGTTTGAATGGAAGTTCATGAGTTGGAGGGTTTGCCGGATGTGAACTAGACCTTGTCATGATCATTTCATAGTATATTCAAATATTAAAACATTGCACATCTGAAACATATAACACTGTATGTCAATTATATCTCAATTTTTAAAAGGGGGTTTGAGAATTTATTTATGCAAAATTCTTCCTTGTACCCCTTCCATCCTCTATTCTGAAAAACAAAACTCACATAAAGTGAATAATAGGGAGAGGCATGGAATCAAGATAGAGTTTTGGAGGAAAAAGTACTTGGAGTTTGTCATATTTCATTTGGATTTAGTCTGTTGGTAGTGTATTAGTAGTGTTAGGAAGAGAGTTTAAGGAGAGAAAAAATAGGCTAAGAATTCTCCCTTATAGTTTGGGTTACCATATCTCAGCTTCATCTCCTGCAACAGTAACCAGATGTGCTTTTCTTAGTACAGTCATCCCCCAAACAGCTCACAAGCACAACCTCACAACCGGGAAACCACACCCTGGACTCAGTGAGTGGACTTCTGCTTCTGACATACCCCATTTGGAACATCAGATTGAATCTGGGATTTCCAAGTAGAGAAGTCCACTCTCCATTCCAGCGAGTTTGTACATTAAGTGGAGTCTGAGTAAATATAATTATGTGTGATTTAAGATTTCTTTTTTCAAAAGGAACCAGCTCATGAAAATTTCATAGAAAGGAAATAGAAAATCGAGGGCAGGATGTAAAAATGTGAACAATCATAGACGCAAATGTGTTAAGTGGGAACTTCCTAAAGGGTTTTTACTGTCTCTGGCTATATATTCTACTTATCGCCAAAATTGAGACTAACAAGCTTCTGTTTTTCTTAGCAGACTTCCTGAAGGAAGGAACCAAAGGAAGCAGTGTTCCGCATGTCCCTTTTGGAAGCTGCTCTGAGAGTATTTACCCCTGTCCAGCCCACCTCAAAGTACGGCTAACACTGGATCCATCCTGAAAGGTCTGGCAGCAACAAAAGGTGTTGACTACTGCAATGAAAGACCTACTTAACCCAAGCGCTCTGCACATAGACATGCTTTTGCCCCTGCTTCTGTTTGCCCAGCATCCATGCCAGGTCAGGCCCTTCAAACAAGCCCCTTATGTCCCCAGGAAAATGGCAGGGCCAGCCCAGGTGGGAAAGGCCCGTGTTTAGACGTCCACAATCCATCATGCCAAAGGGAAAGCAAGGGAAATATTTAACCAACAGCCAGACCAGGGCAACTGGACCAGAAGGCAAACAGCTGAGATGTGCTGAGGGATCCGAGGGGCTTTCTCCACTCCAGTAGCTGTTGGGGGATTAACTTTCCCTTGCTGTCTTTCCTCCTTCGGAGTCCTGCCTCCCTCACAGGGATCTCCTGAAGGCTGTTGTGCTGATAATACAGGGTCTGTGCAGCGCTCAGAGCTTGTGTACACTGTTGAAAAGCAAATGATCTGAACGTAAAAGACAGATTAGGCAGTTCTTATAGCACAGCCAGCTTCTGTGGTTTCTGTTTTACCTCCCAAAAATTTTTTTTAATTAAAAAAAAATTTTTTTAAACAGAATGCATGTTCATATTTTATTTCCTAAAGATGAGTGAACTTGTCAACCACAAGAACGCCTTTTAGGCCAAATAACGTCCTGGACTACCACGTGCTAGTAATTGCATTTTAATTTCCTTTGATGGAGAAAATTCAATGACAAAAGGCTATTATAGGTTATGTAACTCTATAAATATGTATAACAGCACAATAGCCTCTACAGACATTTGCAAAACTTATGTAAAAGACATTATTCATTCACCACCCCCAGTTTCCACCCTGCCAATGCCACCCCTCTGTTCCCTTGTACCCTCTTCAAGGATTAACCTCACAGGTTGTTCTAGGGCCAGAGCTCACAAATTCCCACTGAACTAGTTCTCAGGGCAGAGATTTAAGGGAGGAGAATATTATTTTACCCATAACTCATCTCTTCTCCTCTTCTTAACAGCAGAGACCAGAAATATAGCAGACACTAGAGATACCACAGCTGAGGTGGTCAGTCCCAAATACCCAGGGTTTCCTAGCACCCATGAAGGGAGCAATGGCTAAAAGGCCTAGGAGACAAAAGCGTTGAATTTCCAACATTGGTTTCTCAAGAAGAGAGCGAAATCCAAGATTTATAAAACTAAGAATAGATGGCATCATCTACTGAAAATGCTTTAGAACTGTGGAGAGGACTCTTGAGAGCCCCTTGGAGAGCAAAGAGATCAAATCAGTCAATGCTAAAGGAAATCAACCCTGAATATTCATTGGAAGAACTCATGCTGAAGCTCTAATACTTTGGCCACCTGATGCAAACAGCTGACTCATTGGAAAAGACCCTGATGCTGGGAAAGATTGAGGGCAGGAGAAGGGGGCAACAGAGGATGAGATGGTTGAATGGCATCATCAATTCAATGAACGTGAGTTTGAACAAACTTCAGGAAGCCTAGCGTGTTGCAGTCCATGGGGTCGCAAAGAGTTGGACACAACTGAGCAACTGAACAACAACAAAACTGAAAAAGTCAAAGCCTGAAGCTGGATGCTTGCTACCCCAAAGGTAAAGACAAAAAAGGTCCCTTTTCTCCAGAAGAAGTATTCTTTCTGACATCTGTCAACACAAATCTTGGCCATTGAAACAAAGACAACAAGGTTGGTGATGCAGTCTCTGGTCCCGTCCCAAGCAGGCAATCAATTGATATTTCATGACTGCACAAAGAAGAAAAGAGTAGCTCTGGCCACCAGACCTAAAGGACAGCACAGCTGTCCGAGCCTCCTCACTCAGGTTCTGTGGCTCCAGCACCCAGGCCTGGGGGCCTAGGACAAATTAGGTCTGCAGGTTGGACGAGTGCGGGCCACGCCTCCACTCACTTCCCATCTTTCATCCAGGCAGCTCCCAAAACACTTGTCTGGCCGAGCTGATGGATGGGCCTGGAATGGCCTTGTTTGCCGCCCGGGTGAGGCGCAGCAGCTGTTTAACAGCCCTGCAAGTGACCCTGGTCAGGACTTGCAAGGCAGGAAGCGCAGAAGAATAGAGTATCCACTTAACATGACCACAAAGGCACTGGGAGGAGGGACTTCCTCCCCTTGTAAGTGGCCAGCAGCCGGGCGCTCTAATTACACACACACGCAAACGGGGGAGGGGGAGAGCTGGAAGGGGAGGGGGAAGGGCTCAAAATTGCTCCAGAGACATCCTAGCTGGGCTCTCATTCCCCGAGAAGACACGGGAGCCCGCGGCCCCATGAGCTGCCCCAGATGGGGAACACTGAACCTCCACCCGTGACACATGTAACAACATCCCTGTCCCAGCTACTCTCTGGCTTTTCCTCATGGCTCCTTCACTTGTCCCTCTATTGGGGAACTATCCCGTTAGGTATCTTCATAGTCCACAGAGGCCTCCACAGCCTGGAGACTCTTCCTGGGCCTTCTCCACATCCCCCCACTATGTCCCACTCACTGATTTCTCCCCCTCCTACCCAGATGTCATCCTTGAAAGAAGGAAAAAAGGAAGCAAAAACACTAATTTGAAAAGATACTTGCACCCCAATCTTCAGACCAGCCCTATTTACCGTTGCCAAGATACAGAAGCAACCCAAGTGTCCCCCAACAGATGAAAGGATAAAGAAGATGTGATATAGACATGGATAAAGATATAGATAGGTTAGTTAGACCGAGATATACATAGATCTATCAAGTGGAATATTACTCAGCCATCAAATAGAAAGAAAATTTTCCATTCACAATAACACAGATGGACATGGAGGGCATTATGCTAAGTGATATAAGTCAGACAAAGAAGGACAAATACTGTATGATGTCACCTACATGTGGGATACAAAAAATATAACAAGCTAGTGAATGAAAAAAGAAACAGACTCACAGATATAGAGAACAAACTAGTGAGAAGAGGAAACTACTGGGAAGAGGAAAGAGGGGAGAGGAAGACAGGGGTAGGGGATTAAGAGGTATATAAACTATTATGCATAACATAAATAGGGATGTATTATATAACAAAGGGAATATAGCCAACATTTTTAATAACTATAAATGGAATATAATCTTTAAAAACTGTGAATCACTATATTGTACACCTGAAACATATAATATTGTCCACCAACTATGCCTCAACAAAAAATAAATAAATTAAAATAAACATAAAACACACACATACCGAAAAAGAAAAGAATGAAAGAAAGAAAAAAGGACACTCAATTTCAGCGGATTCTCATTGCCCTCTCTGATACTGTTGATGTTTGTTCAAGTGTGGTGGGCAGCAGGAAAGTTCCAGGTAGAACTTCTCCTATTGGTGCATATTTTCTGCTCCCTCTTCATCCAGCCACAAAGCTTGAGGTGCCCCCAGAGCCTTGTGCCTTTTCCCCACCAAGTTTAATTGAAACCTAAGAGATACTGTTCTACCAAGGGCTGTGGTTTCCTGCTGCAGAGGTGAATGGAGGCGGGTCCACATTTTGCAAGACCTGAAGCTGGTACAATTTTAATTTTTTTAAATATTTATGTATTTGACTGCAGTGGGTCTTAGTTGCAGCACACAGACCTCCAGTCTTTGTTACAGCATATGTGATCTAGTTCCCTGATCAGGGATCAAACCTGGACCCCCTGCACTGGGAGCTTAGAGTCTTAGCCACTGGACCACCAGGGAAGTTCCCGAAGCTGGTACAATTTTTAAAATGCAAACTGTATAAAAAATTATAGATATATATTAGGTGAGGGGCCTTGAAAGAGGCTTATGCAAGTGATGGGCTCCAAGGCGTAAGTTTTGTTCAGTCGCTAAGTCGTATCTGACTCTTTGCGACCCATGGACTGCAGCTCACCAGGCTCCTTAGCTTTCTGGTTAAATCTGCAACTGGGTAGACATAAGTACATAAACGCTCTTCTCCCGAGTTTCAGCGTCCTGAGAAGGGGCCAAATCCCAAGTGGGTATTAGGGAACCACTCGCAGGAGTCAGGAAGAACCGCCCTCTGCATATCTTTCTTCTTTATTTTCCTTCCTCCCTCCCACTTAAAAGCCACACAGATGGATGCAGAGATGTGCTGAGTCCGAGCCAGCGATGGCCCTCCTAGGAGAAACTGCGGCGGGTCCACCTTGACAGGTTGGCTGATGAACCCAGCCTCCTGAGAAGTTCATGGCTAGAGCAGGCAGGCCAACGCTGAGTCACCAGCCCAGGTAGGCCTTGGACAAGCACATATCAGGCCTTCCTGCATGCACCGCACCCCGCCAGGAGCTATGAAAGCACAGTAAAAGTGGAAATACTAGTTAGCCCTTTCCTGCACGTGGGAGCTAAAACTCTTGGCCCAGGGATCAGGGAACCCGGCGACACCTGGTCACACTGTGTCATGCTGGGCTAATTTAGCATAGCTGAATGGGCAGCGGTCACAGAAGACTTAAGGGCCTGGTGTTAGAACTGTGTGATGTGAGTAAGTCAGAACCGTGTGCTCTGGGCCTCCCCTGCTTCACGTATGAAGCGGCAGAAGTGAGCTTGCCTGAGGTCCCCTCTCATCCTGTGTATCCCCAGGATTTCCATCTTGGCATTTGCTCTATTTATTTGAACCATCATATTCCTCATATGGTTGCCGAGGCCTGTACCTCAGTTGTCCCAGCTTCCCAGGCTCCCACTGCCCTATCCCCTCTCCTGCCCTAAACAAGACTTCTGATCAAACTGCAAACAAATAAGTTTGTATGGAAATGGGAAAACAGAGCATCAACCTGCAAAAGGGTTTATGGAGACATTGATAGAGATGCAGGGACGAGGGAACAGGTGAGAAAAAAAAAGACAAAGTGTCCTCTTCTTTCTCCTCTTTTGAGGAACGTGTCCTGTTGGTGCCATGATGGCTATTGTGTGGGGAAAAAAAAGGCAAAGGAGCCAACGCCCTTTGCAGAGGCCAGTGCCAGGGGTAAGAGGAAGTACTCACGGAATGATAACTTCGACCGAACCAGACAGGCAGTCTCCTGTGATACCAACCAGCCAAGGTCCAGGGCCTGGTGAGCCTTAGTGAGCTTCCTCTGTAGTGTTTCACCCACCTCCAATAATGCAGCTCCTTGCTGGGGACACTTCAGGGTGTTTAATAAACAATATGGATCCATGACCCTGTCCTGGGGCCCCTGGTGACCGAGCTTCACACAAATCTGATTTCAGGGGCTAATATTAGGTTGAACCATATGAAACTGACATTATTCAACCATGTTGATATCCAAAGAGAATGATAATTCCATGAGCCTCAATCTAATAAAGCAGACTGGTATTCAAATATTAAACACGTATCGTCTGACTTCCCACCTGCTCTCTTTCTGAACTGTACACACAAATTTGGAGGTGGGTGAGGGAGGGGCAGTGTTTATTGTTCTCTGCAAAAGGCAGTGCTTCTCGATGGGGTGATGTTGCCTAACCAGGGGATGTTTGGCAAGGCATGGAGACAGTTTTGGTTGTAACAACGGCGGTGGGGGAGCGTTACTGGCTTCTGAGAGGCAGAGGCCTGAGAAGCTGCTATGCAGCCTCTCAAGCATTAAGAAGCCCCCCACCCCCACCCCAAAAAGAGAGATCCTGCCCAGTTGTCAACAGCACTTACCAAGGTTGAGAAACTATGATACCAAGTGTCACTGGAGGCTTCCCAGGTGGCTCAGTGGTAAAGCATCCATCTACCAATGCAGGAGTGGGTCAGGAAGATCCCCTAGAGAAGGGAATGGCAACCCACTCCAGTGTTCTTGCCTGGGAAATCCCATGGACAGAGGAGCCTGGCGGGCTACAGCCCGTGGGTTTGCAAAGAGTCAGACATGACTGAGCGACTGAGCTTGCACAGACACAGGATCACTGGAGGCCCAGAGCCTCAGCTGTGCAGATAAGCAAGTGCATTGAGCATGCAGCTCTATATGCCATAAAGTGCAGAGGTCAGCACCCTGTGTCCCAGGTGGTCAGATCTGCAGCCTCTGGTCGCCACAGCCGGCCTCTGACCTAGAGGGACCCTCCTACCCCCTGGCCAGGACCAGCCACCTCTCAGAAAGTCCCTCCTCCATTTCTGCTTGGTATCCTAAAATGAGCATTTTCTGATGATTCCCAATCCACAGACCAAACCCGCAAGTGACAAACTGGACTCGATTCCCAAGCCGTCAAAGTTTCCCTGCAAGGACAGGCCATGGACCCTTTCCTCCCACCAGCTTTGCCCGGCAGCATGCAGAACGTACCACAGGCTGATGCAGCCCAGGCTGCTGAAACCACAGCCCAACCCTCCAGACCAGAAGAGAAAGCTCCGGGGGCCAGCCGTGGTGGGCTCACGCTGCTTCCTGGAAGAGACCGTGTGTCACTCTCGGTGACCGGCGCAGTATCGCTCACTACCCCAGCTGCCGCGGCCCACAAGTAGGCAAAGCATTGCAACCCAAAGGGACTGAGGGAATCCAGCTCATTTCCCTGTTTGAGAGCTGTACCTGCTGCTAATGTGCAACCACCCCGCTCTCTGCAGATCTTTCTGCTTGCAAATATGAGGCCAGAGCACACTCACATTTATTTATGAACTTGAACCCGAGGTACAGCCACAAAAATCACCCCCTCAACGAAGCAGAAGGAATGTGGAGAGTCATCTACACAAGGCTAAATTGGAACTTCCAAAAATAACACAGTTGGAATATTTGGCTCCAGAAGATTCCTGAAAAAAGAGATTCCTTCATCTTTTGGGAAAACCCACCCTGGCATCACGTGACACTCAAAGGGAAGGCTCTCTTTCTGCTGTCCCAGCCTCAGGCTCCAGCTGTAACTCAACACTCAGCAATAAAATGCGGGGTAGGGGGGTGGGGGGGCGGGCGCGGTATATTTTTGAAAATAAAAATGGGAGACATATGATCCTGTTCCAGTACTTTGCCTATTCTCTGCTTTTCGGAACTTAAAACCTTCCTGCCATTCACCAAATGACACGGGGTGCTGGCAGATGGGGCTAAGAGAGATGGCAGAATGTATTGTAACAGGACCATTAGGACCATGTCAAAAGGTGAGGGGGGGGCGGGGAGCATTCATCGGCCGAGAAAATAAGCATTTGCCGAAAAGAAATATAACGTGTTCCATCTCTCTTCCCTCCACTCCCTTTTCTGCTTCCTATAAGAAATTCATTCATTAGGAGGGTCCCTAGTTCATGCATGACAGACAAATGCAGGGTTTCTTAAGCCCAGCGTTGTGGGCAGAAATATTTGTAGACAGAAAGAGGTCAGCACATTGGAACCAGGGAAGCCAAACAGGATCAGTATGAATTTCAGACTAAGACAGATTACGAAGTTATAACCTTCCTTTTGACAAACCAACCACCATATCTTCAATGCCAGCGTGAATAAATAATCTTTTCTCTGTGCTTTCTAATTCTGGCCATGAAACCTTGGAACTACACGGAAAACTCAGAGCAGAACAGACATCTTCACGCGAACCAGAAAACATTCTATTTCTGACTGTTTTCTTAGCCCTTGCTCAATGCCGCTGAGGGAAACACAGGACTAAATATGCTCCGTGACTGTAGCAGGTCCCCAAGATTCAGTCATCCATCCCAGGGAAGAGCCAGTTCCCAACAGCCGCTGCTTCTGTCTGGGTTCCATGGTAATAACAACAAAAGCAGCTGGCACTTGGATAGCTTTTTTACAGCTTACACGGCAATTTAACGCACGTGCTTTCACGGGCTCCTCAAGAGGAGAAGAAAACCCACAATTTAAGTGAGTTCATTAGCCCCATTTTACAGATAAGGAGACAACCCCGGAAATTAATGAGAACAGCCCATGTGTGACAGGCCAGCACACGTCATCACAGCAATACTGTGAGGACACCCAGCCACCAGGAAGGTGCTGCTCAGAGGGTCTCCCTCTGGGTGCCAGGGACATGGAGCAGCAGCTGAAACTCAGACATCTGCCACTGGTGATGTTCTTCAATTCCAAAAACATTACACTGCCTGTGTGGTGATTTACTCTAAAACACTTCAGAGTCAACAGTGTGATATTTGCATATGCACGTTCATCATAGGTGAACAGCAGAATGATCAGCAATCCACCAAAGCTGCTACAAGTGTGCATCAAAAAATCTAATGAAAATGTACACCAGAGGGTTCAGGGTTAGCACCAAGGAATAATGTTTGTCTTTCTTTTGGTGAAACATTTACCATGCAATATACTGGCCGAAGGGTTCCCCGGGTGGCGCTAGCGGTAAAGAACATGCCTGCCAACGCTGGAGACGAGGGTTTGATCCCTAGGTCAGGAAGATCCCCTGGAGAAGGGGATAGGCAACCAGCTCCAGTATTCTTCCCTGGAGAATCCCATGGACAGAGGAGCCTAGAAGGCTCCAGTCCATGGGGTCACAAAGAGTCGGACACGACTTAGTAACTAAACAACAAAAACATTGGCTGAAAGAAAAACTGCTCAGATAATACCATCCAGTATGAATAAGCCATAAAAGCCCTGTATGGCCTAACTTTAATATTTTAGAAGGAGCACAGTGAGTCTTCAACTCTGCTTTGGCCTGTGTTCATCTGTTCACTGGGAATACTGTCACTTGACCCCAAGTCAGGACAACTGTGTGACTTCAGAGTGAGTCTGTGATGTGCGGTGCTTGTCCATGTGCCTGAGGACAGAGGGAACCACTTCACCCACCCATGGGAACTTGCTATCAAGCGTCCAGTCTCATACTTCACTTGGCTTTCAAGCTGGCAATGAGGTCGTGGGAGCCAAGACGTCTAAACCCTTGCTGTTATTGTTCAATCACTAAATCGTGTCCGACTCTTTATGACACCATACTGCAGCACACCAGGCTTCCCTGTCCTTCACCATCTCCTGGAACTTGCTCAAACTCATGTCCAGTGAGTCGGTGATGCCATCCAACCATCTCATCCTCTGTCATCCCCTTCTCCTCCTGCCTTCAGTCTTTCCCAGCATCAGGGTCTTTTCTAATGAGTCAGCCCTTCGCATCAGGTAGCTGAAGGACTGGAGCTTCGGCTTCAGCATCAGTCCTCCCACTGAATATTCAGGGTTGACTTCCTTTAGGATTGTCCAACCCCTTGTTGTTGTTGTTGACTCACCCAGTCGTGTCCAATTCTTCCTGACCCCATGGACCAGCACATCAGGCCTCCGTGCCCCTCACCATCTCCCGAAGTTTCCCCAAGCTCATGTCCATTGCATCGGTGATGCCATCCAGCCACCTCATCCTCTGATGCCTGCTTCTTCTTCTGCCCTCAATCTTTCCCAGCATCAGGGACTTTCTTGTCCGTAATTCCAGAGGCTGCCAATATCCCACGTGAATGTGACAGTGGCTGAACACCAACCAGCTTGCCTCTACTGTGAGGGGACCTCCTGGGTGCTAACCATGGCCCAGACTCTGTCCAAGAGGCAGAGAGGAGTAAGACAGGCCTGAATCTGCATGGCCTGGCTCACAGGTGACCAGTGCCCAAGGGAGGGGCAAATAAATGCTAAAAATGCTCAGACACAGGAGAGGACACCTCTGCCCCCACCAACATTCCCGGCCCCAATGCCCGTCCAGCACCCCACAGCAACCTCCGGATAGAACAGAGACAGCCTGCAAAAGGAAGCAAGAGCGACTTTCTCATGAAGTCAGGATTCATCCTCTGAAGAAGGAAAACCTCCTGGCAGCAGAGACTGGCAGTGGCGGAGAAGGTGAGAGCAGCAGATAATATCTGCCCGTGAACAGGAGGGGCTCAGAGACCACCAGGAAAGAAGGGAAACTGTTTCCCACCTACGGTCCCTCACACACCACTTCCAGAATTTATGTCACATCCAAGTATGGCCTGCTGTGTAGTATCTTTCTTTAAAACCAGATTTCATTTTATCTTCAAGTACGTTCATGTTAAATAAAATTTTGACACCAACCGTGAATTGAAAACTAATATCACTTGTCATGAATAGAAGAGAATCATGAAAATAAACACAATGAATGCAATGTTATGAATTCCCGCTGAAGATACAGAAGGCTGGGAGCCTGGGGCTTGCTCCCTCTTTGTTTGACAGTAATAATGAGGAAGAGGAATAAAACCCAGAAGGAGGAGAATTGGAGGTAGAGAGTCTTCCAGACCTTTTAGGACCAAGCTGAAACTCTTTTACTTCATCATGCTAAGCCACTTCAGTCGTATCCAACTCTTTTGCGACCCCATGGACTATAGCCCGCCAGGCTCTTTAGTTCATGGGATTTTCTAGGCAAGAATACTGGAGTAGGTTGCCATGTCCTGCTCCAGAGGATCTTCCTGACCCAGGTATTGAACCCACATCTCCTGTGTCTCCTACACTGGCAGGCAGATTCTTTACCACTGAGCCATGGGGGAAGCCCTGGACATTAAACAGATACGAAAAGACAATGTTTTCTCACTGTGCAATTCAATACATTATCTAATACCAAGTGTGGGTACCACCTACAGCCATCTCCTACTCTTGTGCCCCCAGTGCTGTCAGGCAAAATGATCTAGAACTGTCCTCAGAGGAAAGACAATCCAACCCCACCACTCGAAAAAAGAAGATGCATCATTACCCACAATAACCACTATCCAACTTTGTTTTCTTATGAAATGTAAGGCCTATTTGAGTGTTAGTCACTTAGTCACTTGCTCAGTCATGTCTGACTTTTTGCAACTTCGTGGACTGTAGCCCACCAGGCTCCTCTGTCCATGGGATTCTCCACGCAAGAATACTGGAGTGGGTTGCCATTTTCTTCTTCAGGGGATCTTCCAAACCCAGGGATCAAATGCTGGTCTCCTGCATGCAGGCAGATTCTTTACTGTCTCAACCACCAGGGAAGCCTTATTTAGGTATGACATTTATTCTTTAAAATAAGTACAAAGTCAACTCTTAACGCTGGAAATCTCCCTTGTAGCTATAAACTCTTTGATAGTATTAACATAAAAATTTGATTATGTATCAGTTGAGGCAGGAGAGGAGAATCCCCTATGAAAGTCTTATTTTTCAAAATACCTGAAAGCAGGCATTCTCAAGAAGTTGACACTGGCAGGCAGTTAGTTAAGCAGGACAAACCCCTGGGGAAGAGTTGGCAGAATGAGGACAAAATCCTACCTTCTGGGCATGGCCAGTGGCAGAGCCAATAGCAGATCAGAGGTAAGACTCAAATCACAGCCTCCCTGAGGTAACTGGATGCCCAAACACTGGAAACTTAGCCCTTGACTTTGAAATCTTACAATTCATTTGTGCCCAGAACAGAGAAGGAAAAGGTGGTCCGCCCTCTGGTCAGCCCAGAGTGCTGGGCCAAGAAACGCGAGGTTAGAGGAATCACACCTAGAATTACGAAGTGAGGTGTGCCTCAGATAAGCTGCCAATATACTGAAGAGGGACAAACCTGACCCGACACCCCACCTCCAACCCATAACTCAGGACCTGCACAGCGATCCACCCTCTTCCTCCAAACTGCGCCTCACTCTCCTCAAAACCCCACCAGCACCCTCTGCAGCGCTCAGCTGAGGCAGTGTGTGACTAAGACACAGATTGGTTAGGACCCTTTGTATCTATTTAAATGCTGTTACTCAGAGTAACATACTCCGTTTTCATTTACCAGACCTTTCTGGCAGGCCTAATGGGAGCTAGGGGCTATGTCTGGTGCTGCCTGAATCCTCAAAGACTTTCCAAACTACAGAGAGGTCTTGGTAAGGTGAGGGGTCTAGAATAAGCCACTGTGGCATTAAAAAAAAATTACTTTGAGCTGAAGGCATTTGAGTTCCTGAAATCCCTTATCTACCTAAAAGCAGAGCCTCCCAAAGAATTCAGTTGTCACAAATCCCCTCCCCAGAGCAAACCTAATCTTCTGTCCTCCAGAGAATTCTGTATCACACCTAGACAGACGTTGTCACAAACTACAATACCGCCCCACCTACTCTGCTGAGGGCTTGTTTACCTTTCCAGAAAGCCGTTTGCTTTCCCATAGTGAGCTTTCTCCCCTCTCCGTTTTGAGAAATCCTCCAGAAGTCCTCCTCTGTCCCTCGCCATCCTCTATCAAGACGGCATGTAAGTCCCCATTCCAACCTCCTCATTGAGTCTCATTTCTTTGTGAGCTCTCATAAGGGCCCCTTGTGGCCCATTTGGTAAAGAACCTGCCTGCAATGCAGAAGACCGGGATTTGATCCCTGGGTCAGGAAGATCCCTAGAGAAGGGAATGGGAACCCACTCCAGGATCCTTGACTGGAGAATTCCATGGACAGAGGATCCTGGTGGGCTACAGTCCACGAGGTGGCAAAGAGTTGGACACGGCTGAGCGATATATTATGAAATTAAATGTTTTATTTCCCCTCTTGCTAATCTGTCTTTTTGTCAGTTTAATTTGCAGATCCCCAACCCCAAATACGATAGGGTAGAAGAAAAGGTTTTCCTCCTCAACACAAGCAATAGCGACACAGGGCAGTTGGTACAGGAAAGGCTAGAAACTAGCCACCCTCAGCCTTCTCACAAACACCTCCCCGGGTACTGCATGCAGGAGAGCCCTGCAGGTCACAGCACCGGAGAGAAACTGCAGGCTCATGGGGGCCTCGGAGAAGGCAATGGCACCCCACTCCAGTACTCTTGCCTGGAAAATCCCATGGACGGAGGAGCCTGGTAGGCTGCAGTCCATGGGGTTGCGAAGAGTCAGACACGACTGAGCAACTTCACTTTCACTTTTCACTTTCATGCATTGGAGAAGGAAATGGCAACCCACTCCAGTGTTCTTGCCTGGAGAATCCCAGGGATGGGGGAGCCTCATGGGCTGCCGTCTATGGGGTCGCACAGAGTCGGACACGACTGAAGTGACTTAGCAGCAGCAGCAGCAGCAGCACAGGGGCCTCCAAGACCCACAACCTCAGCTAAACACAGGCAGGGAAGGAAGAAAAGGGCTCCACTTGAACTCGACAGACAGAGTTCGGAGGAGCCTAACCTCCTGAGGCACACACAACCAGCCAGCCCAATGGGCCACATGTCCAGGGCTATAAACAGAGAACTTCTGCTCTCCAGTCTGTTGGGGCAATACTTTTTGCCCACATGAGTTTAATAGACTTTAAGAAAGAAAAGAAAAATGGAACGGGCCACATGCGTGCCCTCCCGCCTGGCCTAGGAAAAGTGGGAGTCCTTTATTTCCCTTGGGCCAAAATGTGTTTTGCTGGGAGAAACTTCTTTTCACCAATCCTCCAGGCTCTTCACCAGCCAGGGTCAAACAAAGAAGCTTAGAGAACCACAGAACAAATAAACCAAAACAGCCCACAGAGAACAAGGAACAGGAAAGCCCCTCATCCCAAATGAAGCCAGCGTCCCCCGGCTCATCCTCCCAGCTCAGCTCAGTCCCTAATGAAGCCGCAAGGACGGCCCCCGCCTCGACCAGCTCCCCATCCTCACGGCGAGTATCAGGAGAAGAATAAATCCTGAGAACTTGTCTCTTTTTGCCACCCCCCCACCACTCCTTCTGAAAATTATTAACACCCACTTAAAAGAAAGGGGGTGGGAGTGGGGTGCCGAGCTTGCCCTCTTTTCAAATTGCTTGTGAAGCGAGCATTGCTTATCACAACAGGTGCACCGGCCACTCACAAAAACCAGAGGCAGTGTGGAGCTGAAAGGCTAAGAAATTACTTGTTCCCTTTGTCAGCTGCTCCTACAGGCCATGCAAAGCCTGCTTAGGAGGCAGATATTGTGTCCCTCTTTAAAAAAAAAACAAACAAAAAAAAAAACAGGGGCAGGAGAAAGATTGCCAAGAGCTAAGAGAGGGGGAGAGGAGTGTTGGGGATGGGGGAGGGCTTGGTGTTCCCAGGCAATTTAGGAAAGGCAATGGAGACTGAGGCTGAATGTAAGTCTGTCCTGAACTTCCTGGAAAATTCTGGCAGCAGATCCCAGGCCCCCTCAGCAGGATGGAGAGGAAAAAATGACACCCAGGTTGGTTAAAGCAAATTATCAGGGTGACCAGAGAGCAATGCATACAGATTATATACAAAGTATATCATAATCTCTTACAGACATTAATAAGGGCCCTTGTGGCTCAGATGGTAAGGAATCTGCCTGCAATGCAGGAGATCTGGGTTTGATCCCTGGGTTCAGAAGATTCCCCTGGAAAAGGGAACATATATTAAATAAAATTAAATTTAAAATATTGCTCAGAAACTGCCTGGTACAGCAGATAGCTGACTTAGTCACCCCTTCGGGGGGAATATATCTTCAAAGCTATACTCCTCAACCAACTTTTCAGGCAAGCAATTTACTTATAAATTTGAGAGTTGCCTGCATTGTACTGGCCAAGAGACCTCCAGCATCCATGTCCTGTAGCTTTCTCATCCTGTGCTCCCAAGGCTATACAAGGGCTCCAGTCAGCTTCCAGGGCTTGCCCCCAGAAAGAGGGGGCAGCTCTCCCTAAAGCCAAGTCTTGATCTACCTAAGATCTGAAAGATCTGGATAAACTGAAATTTCTTCCTATGGGAAATCCATCATTATCATCTGGGAGGATTATTTGTTTTACTTAAAAATAGAGTAGGCCTTAGGAAACATTCCTACAAACAAAGCTAGTGGAGGTGATGGAATTCCAGCTGTGCTGTTTCAAACCCTAAAATACGATGTTGTGAAAGTATTGCACTTATTATGCCAACAAATTTGGAAAACTCGGCAGTGACCACAGGACTGGAAAAGGTCAGTTTTCATTCCAATCCCAAAGAAAAGCAATGCCAAAAAATGTTCAAACTTCTGTACAACTGCATTCCTTTCACACACTAGTAAAGTAATTCTCAAAATTCTCCAAGCAAGGCTTCAATAGTACATGAACTGAGAACTTCCAGATGTACAAACTGGATTTAGAAAAAGCAGAGGAAATACAGATCAAATAGCCAACATCCATTGAATCACAGAAAGAGCAAGGAAATACCAGAAAAACATTTACTTCTGCTTCAATGACTACGCTAAAGCCTTTGACTGCATAGATCACAACAAACTGTGGAAAATTCTTAACGAGATAGGAATACCAGATCACCTTACCCACCTCCTGAGAAACCTACATGCAAGTCAAGAAGCAACAGTTAAAACTGGACTTGGAAAAACAGACTGGCTCAACATTGGGAAAGGAGTTCATCAAGGCTGTATATTGTAACCCTGTTTAACTTATATGCAGAATATATCATGCAAAATGCTGGGCTGGATGATGCATAAGCTAGAATCATGATTACTGGGAGAAATAACCTCAGATATGCAGATGATATCTAATGGCAGAAAGTGAAGAGGAACTAAAGAATCTCTTGATGAGGGTGAAAGAGGAGAATGAAAACGTTGGCTTAAAACTCAACATTCAAAAAACTAAGATCAGGGCATCCGGTCCCATTACTTCATGGCAAATAGATGGGAGAAAAAGTGGGAACGGTGACAGATATTATTTTCTTGGGCTTCAAAATCACTGCAGATAGTGACTGCAATCATGAAATTAAAAGGCAATTGCTCCTTGGGAAAAAAGCTATGACAAACCTAGACAGCATATTAAAACACACAGACATCACTTTGCCGACAAAGGTCCATATAGTCTAAGCTATGGTCTTTCCAGTGGTCATGTATGGATGTGAGAATTGGACCATAAAGAGGGCTGAGTGCCTAAGAATTGATGCTTTTGTACTGTGGTGCTAGAGAAGAAATTGAGAGTCTCTTGGACAGCAAGGAAATCAACACTCAATATTCATTGGAAGGGCTGATGGTGAAGCTGAAGCTCCAATACTTTGGCTACCTGATGTGAAAAGCTGACTCATTGGAAAAGACCCTGATGCTGGAAAAGACTGAAGGAAGGAGGAGAAGGGGACGACAGGAGATGAGATGGTTGGATGGCACCACTGGCATGCTGCAGTTATCAGGTAGCAAAGAGTAGGACAAGACTTAATGACTGAATGAACAAGTGGAGATTATGACAGAAGGATCTGTCCCATTGCTCCAAGCAAGTGATCAGAAGACAGTCACAGGCCACAGGGCCAGTTGGGCCTCAAAGTCTTGCAATAATTCGGCCATTAAAAGAAATAACGGAATGCAGGGAACCCAAAGCTGGACCTCTGTGACAACCTAGAGGGGTGGAATGGGGATGGAGGTGAGAGGGTAGTTTAAGAGGGAGGGGACATTTGTATACCTATGGCTGATTCATGTTGATGTATGGCAGAAACCATCACGATATTGTAAAGTAATTATCCTCCAATTAAAAGTAAAAAATTTTTAAAACATGACCAAAAATAGGAATGACATAGATCTGAATATAGAGCTTGGAAGAGCAGATATGACAGATAACTAAGTTAAAAAGAAAGCAGCAAATGTATGGTGAGCACATCGTGCTAAGTCACTTAAGCCATGTCTGACCCCATGGACTGTAGCCCACCAGGTTCCCTGGCCCATGGAATTCTCCAGACAACAATACTGAAGTGGGTTGCCATGCCCTCTTCCAGGGGATCTTCCCTAACCAGGGATTGAACCCACATTTCTTATGTCTCCTGCATTGGCAGGTGGGTCTTTACCACTCAATCATATTTGTTTTAATCTTGCATTGCATTTTTGAGACCCAGGACAATTTCCCACTGCACACAGGCTTTGGACATTGAGGACACACACTCACTAATCCCCACCAAACACTCTTCATTAACTTGCTTTCCATCGTCTCCTTTAGCATAGTGTCAGTATTCCTGCAGACTCTAGTCAGGAACTTCCTGAAAAACTCATTAACTCTTCACTGGAAAACAGACACTACGAGCCCTAAAGTTTTGCACCTCTCACCTCAGAATTCTCCCTTTGCTGTTTCCACCAGTCCTGGACTGTAGGATTATAATCTTTACCCAAACCTAGCCAAGCCTCTGCCCTCAAAGACTTGCTTAAAACTAAATGTCCAATCCTGTCTCCATTTCAACGTTGCCATTCCCTCTGGAGGCACTGCCAAAACTCTAAAAGGTGTTTCCCTCATCATGAGAAACACAGGATGTGTTGGTGACCTTTAGGAAGCCTGCGTTCAACCAAAGGAATCCAGAATCTAGCACTGAGAAGAGGGTTTGGGGTTTGTGCTGTCCCACCCCACCCACTCTTATTACCCCTTATCTCCCTAAAAAGAAGACCCTCCCCAAAGAATTCAACTGTCTTTAAAGCCCTTGCTGAGAGTTTCAAAACCAGTGAAAACCGACCCCTATCACCAGAGACAAGAAGCCCAGTGCCGGGAAAAGAAATTACCTAAAGAGACATCATCACAAAACTATCACATCTCCCATCTGTTCTCCTAAGGGCCCATTTCTCTTTCCTAAAATTCACTTGTTTTCTCACAAAAGCCTTTCTCCCTCCCCTTCTCCTATTAAGATGGTAAAGCAAGAGTCACTCAGTCATGTCCGACTCTTTGCAACCCCGTGGACTATACACAGTCCATGGAATTTCCAGGCCAGAATACTGGAGTGGGTAGCCTTTCCCTTCTCCAGGAGATCTTCCCAACCCAGGGATCAAACCGGGGTCTCCTGCATTGCAGGTGGATTCTTTACCAACCGAGCTATCAGGGAAGTCCTATTAAGATGGTATGTAAGTCCCAAATTATAACTGCCATTTTGAGTCACATTTTTCTGTAAAGGCCCTCTTATGTGAATAAAAATCTGTCTTTTCTCTTCCTAGTCTGTCTTTTGTCAATTTAATTTGCAGACCTCCAAGTACTGAACATAAGAGGGTAGAGGAAATGTTCTTCCTGACATGACAAATCAGAGAAAGGATATATGCAGAAAAAATCACTATCTATGATGACTAGTACATATCAACTCACTGAAGTCAAAGTTACTGAACTGTTACTGAAAACAGAAAACGTTTGACATTCAAAAGGGATATATATTCCCAGACCTTCATGACCCAGATATAATTTCTCCCATGAAACTTTTACTGTCTGCTTAAGAACCATATTCCTTAGACCTCTTCACCTCGTTGGTAGCTCTAGCAATTGCATTATTTCCAGAGGCTTTTCTTTTATCTAATACACTTTTTTTTTTTAAAGAACAGTTTAGATTTATAGAAAAACTGAGCAAATGATACAAAGGATTCCATTTGTCCCTCACCCGCATACAACTGGGCTTCCCAGGTGGCGCTAATGGTAAAGAACCCGCCTGCCAATGCAGGAAATGCAAGAGATTTGGGTTCGATCCCTGGGTTGGGAAGATTCCCTGGAGGAGGGCATGGCAACCCACTCCAGTATTCTCGCTTGGAGAATCCCACGGACAGAGGAGCCTGGCGGGCTGCAGTCAGTAAGGTCATAAAGAGTTGGACACAACTGAAGCGACTTAGCACGAGGCACACTCACACCATTTCCCCTTTTATTAACATCTTGCACTAGCATGGTACACTTGCTACAACTGATGAACCAAGACTGATACCTTCAAGTCCATAGTTGACTCAAATTTCCTTAGTTTTTACCAAGTGTCCTTTTTCTGTGCCAGGATTCCATCCAAGAAACTGCATCACATTTAGTTGTCATGTTGCCTTAGGTTTCTCTTAGCTGTGACAGTTCCCCACATTTACCTTGTTTGTGATGACCTTGATGGTTTTGAAGAGTGCCAGTCAAGTATTTTGTAAGACATCCTTTTGTTGGAATTTGTTGGTAATTTTTTTTCTCAAGATGACTAGAGTTACGAGGTTTGTGGAAGATCACAGAGGTGACGTGCCATTTTCATCACGTCATGTCATAGTACACACGTGTGATCAGCATCACTTGGTACTGTCGATGTTGACCTTGATCACCTGTCTGAGGTGGTGTTTGTCAGATTTCTCTATTGTCAAGTTACTCGTTTCTTCCCCTTTTCCAGACAGAGGATACTCTTTGGAAGGAGGAAAGCACATCCAGCACGCACTTACAGAGTGAGGAGTTAAGATCCTCTTCCCTGAAGGCACAGAACTCACATGAATTATTGGGCATTTTTCTGCACAGAAGATTTGTCCCCTGTCCCCCATTTATTGATTCAATCATTTATTCACATCCGTATGGATTCAGATAATTATGTTATACTTTAGGTTAGAATCCAATACTACTTTACGCATTTTGTGGCTCAAACTGTTCCAGCTTTGGCCACTGGGAGCTCTTTCCCAATTGGCTCCCTTGTTCCTTAAACTCATCCCCATTACTGTGTGGGGTTTGGGGTTTTCCTATGAGTTTTGATTTGCTTTGTCTAGCATTTCCTTACTTAACAGGCACTACCAGATGCTCCTGCTTCGCCTTGTATATTTTCTGTTCCAGCCCTAGGACCAGCCATTGCTTGGAGGAGCTCCAGGGCCATTTTTCATAAAGAAATTGAGTTCCTGTCACAATTCAAAAGAGTTAAGAGTGCAGACAAGACCAGCAGAGAACAAAGCTGAACGGAGACGCTGATGAAAGCTGGGTGATGGGTCCGCAGGGCATCCTCCTTTGGGCTGCCTGGTGCTGCCCACACAAAAAACATTGGAGTGGGTTGCCATTTTCTTCTCCAGGGCATCTTTCCTATCCAGGGATCAAACCTGCATTGGCAGGCAGATGCTTTACTACTGAGCCACAAGGGAAGCCCACAGTATTTCTCCTTATTTGGCAGGAAATAACCCATTTCCTCAGGCCCTATTAGAGAACTAAATTCTTGCTAAAGTATTAATGACTGATATCCTACAATCGGCTTCTAATTACACATGTTTTTTAGTAAAGGACTTTGAATTGTTAAAGAAAGCTTTATGGAAGGATTTCAGATAGTAGGGCATGTAATGAGACATTTTCAGAAAGACAGGCTTCTCCCTATTTTGAGGGGATACAAGGACAGTAAAATTATTATAATAATACAAATAAGAAATATAGTCCTGACTACAAAACAGGCACTGCTCTAAATTATTCATGTCTTGCACTTGCTAACTTAATTTAATCATCATAACAAATCTATGAGAGAGGTACTATTGTCATCTACATTTCACAGATAAGAACATTGAGGTTCAATGAACTGGGAGATTGGGACTGACATGTATACACTACCGTGTATAAAACAGACAATTAATGAGAACCTACTGTATGCACAGGGAACTCTACTCACTGCTCTGTGGCGACCTAAATGGGAAGGAAATCTTGAAAAGAAGGAATATATGTATATAGAAAACTGGTCCACTTTATTATATAGCAGAAACTGACAGCACTATAAGCAACTATACTCCAATTTAAAAAAAAAAAAATTGAGGTCCAGAGAAGTTAAAAACCTTCCCAGTTCATACAGCGTGTATGTGGCAAAGCTAGGACTTACACCAAATCTTTAACAATATACTGCCTCTGGACACCACTATTTCTGTAGTCAGTAGACCCATAGCAGTCACAGGTTTATTTTACAAGCATGCCTGTTTGCAGAGTGCCTATTCACAGCCAGGTTCTCTCTTGGATAATACAGAAATGCATCAATGTGATCAAAGTTCTCTACCTTCCTTTCCAACCCTCAGCCGCCATCTGCAGCTTCCACATTTCAGCTGCAGTGGCCTGTGAGCCATTCTTCATCATATCCTTGTGCTCTTCAGGCTGCAGCTAACACGTCTCTCCCTCACCTACTAGTGAAATTCTTATTTAAGGCCCAGCCCCAATCCTATCTTGTCCACAAAGCTTCCAGAGCCCCTGGATGAATTTCTCTCTCTTTCCCTTCCATTTATATATACTTTTCTCAGTAGTTCTATTACAGCAGTTCTCAAGGATGGTGGGCTTCTGTTTTTGTTTTTGTTTTCATGATTTTTTTTTTTTTTTACATTTTTTTTTTCTCTTTTTCTTTTTTTTTTTATTAGTTGGAGGCTAATTACTTCACAACATTTCAGTGGGTTTTGTCATACATTGATATGAATCAGCCATAGAGTTACACGTATTCCCCATCCTGATCCCCCCTCCCACCTCCCTCTCCACCCGATTCCTCTGGGTCTTCCCAGTGCACCAGGCCCGAGCACTTGTCTCATGCATCCCACCTGGGCTGGTGATCTGTTTCACCATAGATAATATACATGCTGTTCTTTCGAAACATCCCACCCTCACCTTCTCCCACAGAGTTCAAAAGTCTGTTCTGTACTTCTGTGTCTCTTTTTCTGTTTTGCATATAGGGTTATCATTAGGATGGTGGGCTTCTTAAGAAAAAAAAAAATGTGTCTTTTTCATCTTCTATATCCACAGCATTAATATGTATATGTATATAAATGTATATATATATATATTTAAATGTATATATATCACATATTCACATATATATATAAAATATAACACTCAAATATAATGAGTGCTCTAAAAATGTCTGTTGAAAACATATTCAAACATGTTGAAAACATGCATGAACAACATTGGGAAACTAACCACAGCCTAGAGAAGATACAGTTCCTGTTTTCAAGGAGCTTCTGGTATGATTTGCAGAAACTCTAGAAAAAAAGAGCCACCACAAATGACTGACAGGTAGACAATGAGATACAGCTGAACCATGGAGACTTCAGAAGATTAAAATGTAGTCCTGGTTACAACCTCAACTGTGTGAACCTAGACATGTCATTTTATTCTTCTGAGCTTCAGTTTCATCCTCCATCAAAGGAAGAGGATAGTATAAAGGTTCCTGGTTCTAATAGCTATAGTGAGTCTATGAGCAGATCGGCAATCCCCAAGAATGTTTTCTGAAGGAGTTCATCCTTTGAGAGGTATAGCAAACCCTAGTCTGAGATGAAGGTGCCTCTCTCTTTGGCATCAAGAAGCAACCAGACTTGCTGGGCGGAAGGGATAGTTAGGGAGTTAGGGATGGTCAAGTACACACTGCTATATTTAAAATGGGCAACTAACAAGGACTCACTGTGTAGCACATGGAACTCTGCTCCATATGGCAGCCTGGATGGGAGCGGGGCTTGGGGGAGAATGCATATCTGTATATATATACACGGCTGAGTCCCTTTGCTGTCTACCTGAAACTATCATAACGTTGTTAATAGGCTATACTCCAATATAAAATAAAAAGTTCAAAAGAAAAAAAAAAATTTTAAGGCAACCAACTACCACACATGATGAAAAAAAGGACTCTATCAGGAAAGTATTGAAGTAACAAAGAGTGTTGTGGTGACTGATCCAAGAGAGGGCAAGGTCTGAGTGGAACCCAGAAGGAGAGCTGGGAAGGAAGAGATGGTTAGGGTTTACCCATCCGTGAATCTGGACAGAGTCACACCATCATTAGAATGACACTCTCCCGCATAGCAGAGAAAGTGCCAGGCCTACCCTCCACTTAAGACTGAAATCTCCCCCGGAGCCGTCCACTGACTTCATTCTGATTCTCTGAATGCTGGTTGAGCAATGTTCTAATGACGGGTTTTGCTTTCCAGCTTCTGGTGTAATGAGATGGAGGAACTCTTCCTTCTTCAGTAGCTGGAATAAGTCTTCCTCTTAGGGACAGTCCTATATTTATAATAAGGCTTCCTGTTGGGGACAGTCCTATATTTATCAGGAAGAAACCCATTGATTAAGCACACGGGTTGAGGAATGAGGTCCCAAGCAGTAATAATAGTGTTGATCTGCCTTCTGAAGAAATTGGATCTTAATACCATAAAGTCCTTTATTTTGTGAGCATGCCAATGGTTTTGCGTGTATAAACTTGACTATGAGTTTGATTACAAAAGAATTTCTCTGCTTGATAAAAATGTGAAGAATTTGGGACTTCCCTGGCAGGTCAGTGGTTAAGATGCCACACTCCCACTGTGGCAGGGAACAGGTTCGATCCATGATCAGGGAACTAAGATCCCATATGCTGCCAGGTGCTGCCAAAAAATAGAGGGAAAAAAAATGTGAAGACTTTGAAAATTACAGAAATACCTGGGTGAGAGGTGGGGAGACCTGCCAAAGAGCTTGAGTAGTGGGTGGATTCAAGGAACTTTGGCAAGAACAGAATATTTAATGGGAATTTTAAGTGGTTTGCTTTTGAGCATATGGTTTAAGTCTCCTCCTCCATCTCCCTTATACAGAATTCACTAAAGTCTTTGCCGCTCTTTTGAAGAAACCTGAAGAGGTTCTAAACCCTGCATGCAGAGACTGCATGTAGAGCTGTTTAATCTAAAACAGAAGGGAAGCGAAGACATCTATTTCCCCAGGAGACAGGCTGGGGCAGGGAGATCCTGGGTCATTGTCATAAATGCAGCCCCATGGTAAAATGGCAGCTCAGCTCTCTCTGGCATTATGCCACCCCGGTGGGAGTGAGGTTAGACTGCATCAGCCTCTCAGAGGATGATCACCACCGGTGAAGTCATGAAACACAGTTTCCAAACTCATCCAGCTGGGGAACTGGCAGAAAAACACAGTGGCATTCCCATCCTCAGCACAGTCTTCTTCATCATCCCCCGAAAGACTCCAGGCATCTAAAGGCTTGTCAACAGATGCCATACTCACTCACACTCCTCAACTGTGACCTTGGCAGGCTGACCCACAAGGCTGGTAGAAGACAGGAACTGGCCTCCATAACACCCCGTTCAAAACTTTTACATCCCTCCCCTCCACTCTTGTTCTCATTAAACTTCCCCATCTCCTTCAGAGCAAGTCACCTACAGCAGTTATCTAACGGATGCTAAATCGATCATTTCAATTTAGCATTCAAGCCCCTTCCCGCACTGGCATCACCGCAGCGAAAGGAATGTACTCATTCCCCAAAGTGGTCGCTCCGTCCCCAGAAGTCACTGCAGAATCCAGGAGTCTGCTTCTCTAGGTCTGCACGTAGACAAGAACATCAAAGCACAGAAGGCAGGGACAGAGATCAGAGCCGGAATCTCCCCACCTGCACACACGCACATCCTGTCCCTTCTAAATTACTAATTACTTTTGAGAGAGTAAATGAAATGGCACGGGGGAGGGAGGAAAGGCCGAGAGAAGACAGCAGACACTGGATACCTAGGAGGATCTAAGCCGCAGGCTTTGAGAGTCCCTTTGGCAAGGGAGGACCACGCCAGCCCGGGCCAGCAGCAACAGCAGCTGTGAAGAGAGAAGCCGACTTCAAGGAACTACAACAGGAAAGAAAAAAGGGGAAACATAAATCACAAAATCCCCAGGAAGGATCAGATAGTGCTTTCCTGAGCATGCTCACAACCCCCCTGCCCAACTGCCTGCACACTAGCCTTAAAGGCAAGTCAGGATAATGCAAACCAGGTGTTTTAACTTCCTACCATAATGGCTGGCAAGACCATCAATGGAGAAAAATAATAACAACAACATCTGAAGTGCATCTGGGTTTAAACACATCGCAAGCATATTTCTTTTTTCTCTTTCTTCTCCAAGTAGGTGTCTGTTCTGCATTTATACTGTGATGGCATCAAGGAGACGAGGAACCAAGATCCTTTTTAGAAATAGTTCCCCCAGCCTTGAGAGTAACACTGGTGCTTTTTTTTTTTTTTGCGGGGGCGGGGGGGGGGGGTTCTTTGTTTATTTGTTTTAAAGGAAAGAAAATACTGATGACAGGAGATGTTGCTTCAGGGAGGCAACTGGAAGTCTTAAATTGTGGGAGATATGAATGCTCAGAGGTAACCCCAGGCAAACATAAAACTAGAAACTTAGAAAGCACTAAAAATAATCTTCCCCTGATTATATCCTCTCAGGCTGCTCTCTTCCACCAAAAAAAAAAAAAAAAAAAAAAAAAAAGAGCCCAAAAAAATGTCCTCGGGAACACAGCCAACATTTTTCAGAAGACAGACCTCAGAATTAAATAAAAAGCCCCTTCTCTTTTTGGAGCAATGTCTCCAATTGACCTGTTTGAGGCTGCAAACTGAGATTCTTCAAAGAAAGGAGGAAAGGGTGTGGTGAGAATTCACTAGTGAATCACAGCCCCTCATGTGATTTAACTAAGGTCCAGGCAGACCTCAGAGGGGCCCAAACTGGAACTGGAGAAGAGAGTTATGCTTCCAGTCCCTCAGCTGGTCTCTGTCTCTTTCTGTTTCTCTCTCTCTCTGCATTTATGCTCTGATCTCTTCCAACAAGTTTCTTCTGCTTGCTCATCTGAATCCTAATCCAGAAAGTCAATGCCTGGCCTGTGTTCAGGCAGAATTCAGTCTAGAATTCAGTCCTAGGCCCCATAGCCAATGGGAACACCTCAGTACAAATTTCCAGGAGATGACTATGGCTTAGTTCACTTGTTTGAATCAAGCCATACAAGTCACAGGGGGAGGCCCCAGCCAGGGGTCCTCCCTGGATCCAATCCGCTGTGGCCTTTTCCAGTCAAGTGGTAGTGAAGGCATCCTCAGAAGAAGACAGGAGGACTTCCCTGGTGGTTCAGTGGTTAAGAATCCACCAGCCAACGCAGGGGACATGGGTTTGATCCCTGGTCTGGGAAGATCCCACATGCTAAGGGCAACTAAGCCCGAGCACCACGACTACTGAGCCCATGCTCTAGAGCCCAGGGCTCCGCAATAAGAAAAGCTTCCTCAATAAGAAGCCCAAGTACCTAGAGAGTAGTACCCACTCTCCGCAAGTAGAGAAAAACCTGCATAGCAACGAAGACCCAGCACAGCCAAAACTTAATTAATAATAATAATAAAAGACACAGACGTGACAGGAGAGATTACACTGAGCAAGTGCCTTGGTTTTTCTTTACTTGGCCATGTTCATATTTATATAACCTGTGTGATGCCATCTTGTCACTAGTTACAAACCCCATAACAAGACAACAGGACCACAGGACAGAGAGTTGGCTTGGATTTATGAAAGTGATCCTTTGTAATTTCAAGGTCTGGGATATAAACCTGAGACCACAGCCCTGCACATGCCTGGCAAAAATCGGGAACAATTTCTGCAAGAGTGAGAACCCCCCCCCTGGTCTCCTAGTTCAGTTCAGTCGCTCAGTCGTGTCTGACTCTTTGCAACCCCATGAACCGCAGCACGCCAGGCCTCCCTGTCCATCACCAGCTCCTGGAGTCCACCCAAACCCATGTCCATCGAGTTGGTGATGCCATCCAGCCATCTCATCTTCTGTCGTCCCCTTCTCCTCCTGCCCCCAATCCCTCCCAGCATCAGGGTCTTTTCCAATGAGTCAACTCTTCACATGAGGTGGCCAAAGTATTGGAGTTTCAGCTTCAGCATCAGTCCTTCCAATGAACACCCAGGACTGATCTCTTTTAGGATGGACTGGTTGGATCTCCTTGCAGTCCAAGGGACTCTCAAGAGTCTTCTCCAGCACCACAGTTCAAAAGCATCAATTTTTCATGCTTCGCTGGTCTCCTGAGGGTGCCCACAAAGCTGAGAGCACTTCTGGGTAAGAGACCCAACGGCTCTAGGGAAACGAAAAGACTCAAAGGTCCCACAGCCCAGAGACAGAGCAGCACAGGGAAGTGTTCCTGGCCTGCAGGGCAGTCGTGGGCTGTGATAGGACCACACAGTGTTGGCAGCACCAGCCATAGCCCAAGAAGTACCCACAGTGCTCAGACATCATGACAACAGTGACAAATCACAGTCACCTGCCACATGTTTCTAAAGGCCCTCCTGTGGGAGGTACCAGCCCTGGAGGAAGCTAGAACCAGATGCCACAGGGCAACTCTCTAGTTTGAGAATAGCTGTGCTCTGGGAGAAAGAACGGGAACAGATTTACGCCCATCAAAAAAATTCAGGTGTGACCTGGGCAGAAACCTTCTTGGGAGTCAGTTTAAAATAGTATAGCAAATTGCCAAAGAAAGGCCATCGATTTTTTGGCGTTATGAGGGTGTGTGTGTGTCCGTATATATCTTTAATAAGATAATCATCTTCCTAAAACAGTTTAAGCACAGCCCCACTCAGACGTTAGAGAACAGATGAATTGACTGCTTGGGGCTTTGAACTCTACCTGGAGAATTGGTACTGAGGAGTCTAAGGGATGAGAATTAATGTCCCACATTCTGTTAAAAGACACATAATAATATCATTACTGACAGACACAATTACACATTCTAATGAGGCACTGTCACATGTTAATAGTAGTTATGGTCATTTTAAAATAATTAGCAGTAATGCATAGGCGATACATCATTATAGTATGCAAATACATTACTGTCCTGTAAGCAGGCACATAACGATGCTGAAGACTTTCTTAGATGAATCTCCCATTCGGAGTCAGCTTTGCCCACAGCATTTCTCAGCCCCCTATTGATTTCCTTCCACACAGACCAAGCCCCCACTCCCCTTGATAACAATAACCAGTAGCCTTCTAAATTTCCCCAGAAACATGACCAGTTAGATTTTGCACAGCTACAAGGAAGAAATTAATATAGGAGCCAAACAGGTCTCATTCTGCCTTCTCACCCACTTCATCCTGACCTGACACTTTAATCAACTCAACCCGTTTAAAAATAAACCTTCCTGCTAAAACTCTTTCAAAAAATTGCAGAGGAGGGAACACTTCCAAACTCATTTTACAAGGCCACCGTCACCCTGATACCAAAACCAGACAAAGGTAACACAAAAAAAGAAAACTACAGGCCAATATCACTGATGAACATAGATGCAAAAATTCTCAACAAAATTTTAGCAAACAGAATTCAGCAACACACCAAAAAGCTCATACACCATGATCAAGTTGGGTTTATTCCAGGAATGCAAGGATTCTTCAATATATGCAAATCAATGTGATACACCATATTAACAAATTCAAAGATAAAAATCATATGATCATCTCAATAGATGCAGAAAAAGCCTTTGACAAAATTCAGCATCCATTTGTAATTAAAACTCTTCAAAAAAATGGGCATAGAAGGAACCTACCTCAACATAGTAAAGGCCATACATGAAAAGCCTACAGCAAACATTATTCTCAGTGGTGAAAAACTGAAAGCATTCCCCCTAAGATCAGGAACAATACAAGGGTGTCCACTCTCACCACTATTATTAAACACAGCTCTGGAAGTCCTAGCTACAGCATTCAGAGAAGAAAAAGAAATAAAAGGAATCTAGATCAGAAAAGAAGAAGTAAAGCTTTCAGTGTTAGCAGATGACATGGTACTGCATATAGGAAACCCTAAAGATAGTATCAGAAAATTACTAAAGCTAATCAGTGAATTTAGCAAAGTTGCAGGATACAAAATCAATACACAGAAATCACTTGCATTTCTATATACTAACAATGAAAAAGCAGAAAAAGAAATTAAGGAATCAATCCCATTCACCATTGAAACAAAAAGAATTAAATACTAGGAATAAACTTACCTAAAGAAACAAAAGAACTGTACACAGAAAATTATAAGACACTAATGAAAGAAATCAAAGATGACATAAACAGATGGAGAGATAGTCCATGTTCCTGGGTGAGAAAAATTAATATTTTGAAAATGACTATACCACCAAATGCAATCTACAGATTCAATGAGATTCCTATCAAATTACCAGTGGCATTTTTAACAGAACTAGAACAAAAAAAATTTCACAATTCATATGGAAACACAAAAGACCCCAAATAGCCAAAGCAGTCTTGAGAAAGAAGAATAGAGCTGGAGGAATCAACCTTCCTGACTTCAGATTATACTACAAAGCTGTAGTCATCAAGGCAGTATGGTACTGGCACAAAAACAGAAATATAGACCAATGTAACAAGATAGAAAGCCCAGAAATAAACCCATGCACCTACGGGTACCTTATTTTCAACAAAGGAGGCAAGAATATACAATGGGGCAAAGACAGCCTCTTCAATAAATGGTGCTGGGAAAACTAGACAGCTATATGGAAAAGAATGAAATTAGAATACTTCCTAACACCGTATACAAAGATAAACTCAAAGTGGATTAAAGACCTAAATGTAAGACCAGAAACTATAAAACTATTCTTAGAGGAAAATAAAGGCAGAACACTCGATGACATAAACCAAAGCAAGATTCTCTATGACCCACCTCCTAGAGTAACAGAAATAAAAATAAAAGTAAACAAGTGGGACCTGATTAAACTTAAAAGCTTTTGCACAGCAAAGGAAACTATAAGCAAGGTGAAAAAACAATGCTCAGAATGGGAGAAAATAATAGCAAATGAAACAACTGACAAAAGATTAATTTCCAAAATATACAAGCAGCTCATACAACTCAATGCCCGAAAACCAAACAACCCAAACAAAAAGTGGGAAAAAGACCTAAACAGACATTTCTCCAAAGAAGACATACAGATGACTAACAAACACATGAAAAGATGCTCAACGCTGATCATTATTAGAGAAATGCAAATCAAAACCACAATGAGATATCACCTCACACCAGTTAGAATGGCCATCATCAATAAGTCAACAAACATGGAGAAGGAAACGGCAACCCACTCGAGTATTCTTGCCTGGAAAAGTCCATGGACAGAGGAGACTGGCAGGCTACAGTCCATGGGGTTACATGACTGAGCATGCATGCATGAGGGTGAAGGGAGATGGGTTGATAGCAATAAACTGGTAGAACTAAAAAGGAAAAAAAAAGGTCTATAAACAATAAATGCTGGAGAGAGTGTGGAAAAAAGTGAACGCTCTTGCACTGCTGGTGGGAATGTAAATTGATACAGCCACTATGGAAGACGGTATGCAGATTCCTTAAAAAACTAGGAATAAAACCACTATATGACCCAGCAATCCCACTTCTAGGCATATAAGCTGAGGAAACCAAAATTGAAAAAAACACATACATCCCATTGTTCATTGCAGCACTATTTACAATAGTGAGAACATAGAAGCAAACTAGATATCCATCGACAGATGAATGGATAAAGTTGTGGTACATATACACAATGGAATAATATCAGCCATAAAAAGGAACGCATTCGAGTCAGTTATGAGGTGGATGAACCTAGAACCTATTATACAGAGTGAAGTGAGTCAGAAAAAGAAAGATAAATATCTTATTCTAACATACATATACAGAATCTAGAAAAACGGTACTGAAGGACTTATTTACAGGTTTGACAGAAAACAACAAAACTCTGTAAAGCAATTATCTTTCAATAAAAATAAATTAAAAAACAAAAAACAAAATAAATAAATAAACCCCATTATATCAGGAAAGAGAAGCTGCCCAGGGTTCCATGGTCACTCAAAGCAGAAACTCCAAGGCACTGCCTCATTTTTCAGGAGTCTGATTCTTGTGTGTATTATTTCTCTTTATTCCCAGTCCCAAAACAAAAACTAGGGGTAGCAGGGAGTAAGCTTGGCACTAGCCAACTGGGCTTGCTTCCTAATTCCTTCACTGGCCAGTTTGTGAATTGGGGCAAAGATTTGACTTTCCTGAGGATTCTGCAGGCTTCCCCGATGGCTGAGTGGGTAAAGAATCCACCTGCAATGAAGGAGACAAACAGGAAATGGAGGTTGGTTCCCGGGGCCAGGAAAATTCCCTGGCAAAGGAAATGGCAACCCACTCCAATATTCTTGCCTGAAAAATCACATGGACAGAGGAGCCTGATGGGCTAAAGTCCAAAGGATCACAAGTCAGACACAACTGAGTTACTAAGCACGAGGATCCTGCAAGGCAGTGGAACGAGTCTAATAAAACCTTCCTTGCCTACTTTGTGAAGTTTTGATGACGGGATCAAAAGAGCTAACATATGAGACAGAAATGGGGCTGCTCACTGCGAATATGAAACACAGTAGAACAGCTGCTGGTGACGTAGCACCAGAGCCCAGAGTTTTAGTGAGGGCACCCCGAGGGTGAGGCTGCTTCCTGGGTTTGAGAAAGTTGGGGTTTGGGAGGCAATATGGTGATTCTGACCTAAATCCTCCCACGTTTCTCAAGCACTCACTGCCTGCTCTCACCCAGGACTGGGGGGAACACAGCAAGGACTATATACAAACAGAGAGGTCCCAGAATATGCCACCCCAAAATATGCCTGAATATGTCTCTTTGGCATATGGGTTATTTTCAGCTAAAGACCTCTGAGAACTAACAGACTCAGGAAAAGCATTAAAATCTGGGCACAGTCTTTCTTTGGTAAAGGAAATTTACATTTATAAAGGAAATTTCCTTTTGTAAAGATGCCTTTCTCTCCCATACCAGAAAGAGGACTCTGAACAGCTCTTGTGATGGAGAAAACCAACTGCAGAAGAAGGCACCCCAAAACTCACTACGCAAACTTATTTACCTTACTTCTCCTGGGCACTTTCTCATAACTTGCCTCTCCCACCCAAAAGCTCAAAACCACTTTTTCTCTGTTCTAGCATAGAAACCCAAGTTCTAACCTCCCCTTCAAGTTATTCATCACCAGATGCTCCCATGTGTACACGCGCACTGCACGCTAATAAACCTCGGTTTGTTTTTCTCTTGTTAATCTGTCTTTGGCCAGCCTCATTTGCAGGACCTCAGCTGGAAAATCTCTAGACATTCTAATATGAAGCACTCTGCCTGCTGCAGTTTGAGGTGTTTAGTCTGACCACTCAGGGAATCCCAGAAAATCATGTCACTCGCCTCGACTGGGGTCCTAGTTGCCCTGAGTCGATCACAGAGAAACACAGACTGTGAGAGTTCTCATTTCAGAAATAATAAAACTGAGGCCCAGATTAGTAAAAACTCTCATTCCTCAAATAAGAACACTTTCTCCTGAAAATTGCCTCCTTTATAAATCGTCAAATGAGTAGGTGATATTTGAATGCCGAATGATACTGCAAGGCAGACGAGCATTGATTTAAACGATGCTATCTGACAGATCAGGCCATCAATCATAACCTGACATCTCAGGAGAGTCATCCTTTCAGGACTTGGGGATAACATGACCAGAATTTGTAGCTGAACTACCTCTGCATCACAGCCATCCTTTCTGCAACTGCTAAGATCCTGGGTCTCAACCCAGAGCCTGCATCCAAATTGCTGGGAGCAAGCAGTGGTCCCCAACCTTTTCGGCACCGGGGACCAGTTTCACCAAAAACAATTTTCCCACTGACTGAGGTTGGTTTGGGGATGATTGAAGCGCATTACACTTATTGTGCACTTTATTTCTATTATTATTATATCAGTTCCACCTCTGATCATGAGGCATTAGATCCCAGAGGTTGGGGACTCCTGACCTGGAGGGTTTACTGGGAGCAAGAATTTGCATTTCTAACCAGCTGGGGAGCTGGTGCCACAATTTGAGAACTCTGTGCTAAGATAAAGAAGGCCCCTACATATGTCATTTATAGAAACTTAAAGAGAACTGGGTGTTACATTCATCAGTCTTTTATACAGTGCTAGGAACTGAAATATGTCCCCCACCTGCACCCCACCCAAAAAATTACATGTGCTGAAGTCCTAACCCCCAGCACCTCAGAATGAGTCTCTATTTGGAGATAGATCCTATATAGAAGAAATTAAGTTAAAATGGGGCCATTAGGTGGGCCCCAATCTGATATGGGGCTTCCCTGGTGGCTCAGCAGTAACGTATCCACCTGCAACGTAGGAGATGCAGGTTTGATCCCTGCGTCGGGAGGATCCCCTGGAGAAGGAAATGGCAGCTGACTCCAGTATTCTTGCCTGGAAAATCCCATGGACAGAGGAGCCTGGTGGGCCACAGGCCATTGGGGTCGCAAAAGCATCCGATACGACTCAGAGACTAAACAACCACCACCACAAGAAGAGAGAATTAGGACCCAGACACACACAAGAACATGTGACAAACCAGCAAATAAGCAGCATCTACAAGTCAAGGAGAGAAGCTTCAGAAGAAACTACCCCTGCCAAAATTATGGTCTTGGACTTCTAGTCTCCAAAACTGTAGGGGGGACACATATCTGTTGTTGAAGCTCCCTCCCTCCCAGTTTGCAGTATTTTCTTATGGCAGCCCTAGCAAAACACACAAGAGACAGGATGGCATGAAAGCATATATTATACTAGGAACTGAGAAATGTGGGCTCTGGGGTCAGCCCTGACTTTAGGTTCTTCCCCTAGACTCTCCAGACCCTCCTCAGCTTGTCAACACCCTGTAGAACAGAAATAGTGACCTGTGGCCTTTCCCCCACATGGGTTTTTCAAGAAGATTAAAAAATGGGAACTTCTGAGAAAGCGATTTCTAAATTGCAAATTTCTCAGCTCTGGCTGTGAATGATTAAAAAATCCGAAAAATAATGATCTGTCTGCAGACACCGGAAGGTTGCTGAATTCTCTAGAAGTGCCAGGATCCAGAGAGAAGAGAAGCCTGTAGAAGTGAACCAACAGCTCATTTGTTGGTTTCGAAGCAGTTTTGAGCTAGAGGCTGAGAATCAGTGCAGAGCTTTCGGCAATCCCTCAGGACTAGGGAAACACATAGTGGAGTTGGAGCCAAAATGCCAGAGAGAGGAGAGGCACAGAGCAGTGAGCCCCAGGCTCTTTCCTGGTCTTGCCCTCCAGTCGTTTGATAATTCTTAAACTATGAAGGCAAGAAGCTCAGAGACCCAGGGAAAAGCAGCTGGAAAGCTCAGTGGCACTTTCAAGTCTCCAGGGTGCTGGAAGACAAAAATTCGCATTTGGGATCCACCAAGACAGAGATAGTGACAAAACCCCAGGCTGTCAGCAGGATCTGTGGGTGCTGGGAGGTCCCAGAGGGAGGAGGCAGCTTGCAAAGAACCCACCCTGCCTGAGATCGTTTCATATACTGAATGATGGAAATAAAGTGACTCACTTCTAGCTGCCTCAGAGAAGTATGCGTGAATCTTCTTTGGAAGAAGGGAATATCAATCAGAATCTCTACAATATTTTAAACATAATGCCTGGCAATCAAAGATGACCAGGTCAAACTGTAGGTAAATTATTACTCATCCATTTCACCTGCCTTTACTAAACAAGGTCGTTTTAAGGCTTGCACATGTCCCGGGTAGCACATGGCCTAAACAAGTGAGATGTTTGCCTGAGATGTTTTCCCAGAGCCTGGAATCTGCTGTGTCGGGTTCCTGCTGAGCTGGTTGAAACCGATCAGTTACCGCTGCCCCTCCAACTGGGCATGCGCGACTGTCCGCCTGGTGACCTTCTGACGTCAGAGGCCTAAGACTCCGCCCTCTGATCCGGCTAACCTCCTCCATGTTGGAAGGTGAGGCCGTGGTAGCTTTATTGCGCCTGCGCAGAACGTGGAGCGCACACCTTTCTCCAGTCATCGCTCTTCACGCTTCTAGCAGTTGCCCTACCTCAGACCCAACTGTTTCTTTATTCTTTATCCCAAAATGCTAGGAATAGCTTTCCTTGCCGGAGGCATATCTGAGACTTCTGTCATCTTCTTGCTTGGCTACCCTGTGAATAAACCCATTCTTTGCTGCAAACCTTGGTGCCTCAGCATTTTGGCTTGCTGCTTGCGCATGGGGCAAAAAGAGCCTGGTTCATAAACATCCTGGTTGAGTCACATAGTCATGACAAAAATTCGGACCAAAAGAAAAAAAACACACAATAGAAGCAGTCCCACAGGAGGTTCGTTTATGACCCTGATAATCTATGTGTGGACCGGACACAAACTTTTAACGAGCTGTGATAATATAGTCAAGAAAAGACAAATGTAAATCAACTGTACGTTAATAATTTTTTAAACAGAATTTTGTCAAAGAACTGTAAAAAGGAAGTTTCCTACGACAGAAACTGGGAACTTAACAGATAAGTTTAACAGCAAATTATACGTAACTGTAGAGAGGACTAGTGAACAGGAATATGTCAGTAGAAAACATCTAACCTCAAGTTTAGGGGGCAGAATGGATGGCAACTCAGAAAAAGAGTATATGAGACGTTGTTGTTTAGTGACTCAGTCATGTCTGACTCTTTGTGACCCCCATGGACTGTAGCCTGCCATGCTCCTCTGTCCATGGGCTTCTCCAGGGGGTCTTCCCGAAACAGGGATCGAACCTGTGTCTCCTGCATTGTAGGTGGATTGTTTACCACTGAGCCAGAATCCACCTGCCAAGCAGGACAGTTGGTTTGGATCCCTGGGTTTGGAAGATCCACTGAAGAAGGGAATGGCAACCCACTCCAGTATTCTTGCCTGGGAAATCCCATGGACAGAGGAGCCTGGTGGGTTATAGTCCATAGAGTTGCCACAGAGTCAGGCACAACTGAGCGCCTGTAACAACAACAACTTAGGTTTGGTTGGGGTGAGGGTTGGAATGGGGAGGATTGATAAAATGTTGGAAATGCCCAAGTATATATGCTGATATGTCCTCTATAAAGATTTAACCACCAGTGTGAGGTGGTTAAGGTCAGTGTAATTGGAGTCCTGAAAAGGAGGATAATGGGGTGGAAACAATAGTGAAAGAGATAATGGCAAATAATTGTCCAAAACTACCAATAAACATTAAATCACAGAATCCAAAAAATAAAAACTCTACAAATCCTGACAAGGATGTGGAGAAAGGGGAACCCATGTACACTGTTGGTTGGAATGTAAATTGGTCCAGCCACTGTGGAAAACAGTATGAAGCCTTCTCAAGAAAAAAAAAAAAAAAAACTGAAAATAGATCTACCATATGACTTAGCAATTCCACTCCTGGGTATATATCCTAAAAAAACCAAAAACATTAATTTGAAAAGATACATGCACCCCAATATTCAGAGCAGCATTACTTACAAATGCCAATGTATGCAAACAACCTAAGTGTCCATCAAAGGATCAAGGGATAAAGAGGCTGTGGTATATATATATACTACTGCTCAGCCATTAAAAAAAAAGAAAATGAAATTTTGCCATTTCCAGCAACATGAATGGACTTGAAGAACATTATGCAGAGTGAAGTAAGACTGAGAAAAAGAAATGCTGTATGATAGCACTTTTATGTAGAATCTAAAAATTATAACAAACTAGTGATAAAACAAAGAGCAGACTCATAAAGAAAAAATTAGTGGTTACCAGTGGGGACAGGGAAGGGGGAAAGGGAGAAGGAAAAGGGGAGAAAAGGGAGGAGGGAAGAGAGAGAGGAGGGAGGGAATTGGGGATAAGGGGAGGAGGGAAGGTGGGAAAAGGGAAGAAGAGAGGAGGGTGGAGGGGAGAGGGAGGAGGGGAGGGGGAAGAAGGGAAGAGGGAAGAGGAAAGGAGAGATGGAAGGGGAAGGGAAGGGGGAGGGGAGAGGGAGAAAAGGGTTATTACAGAATTATAAGCAATCATGGTGTGAAACTTTTGAAAATTATGAAGTATTATAGAATTTAAAGAATCATTTAATTAAAAACAATCTTTAAAAAAAATTATGAATCCAAAGCAGAATAAATACAAAGAAAATAGTGAAAAGTTTATACAAGTAGATATAAAGTTTTGTCATATCCTAATTACACAGACAGACTGGTGAAAAAGCCAGAAAGTGTAGGGATTGTTTGCTAACTCCAAAAGATGAAAAAGAGCCAAGGAGGAAGAGCCCCCAAGAAAAGGGTGTCACAACCAACTGAGTAACATGCTGAGTGATTCTTTGTAGATATTAATTCAGTTTTACCAGTAAATAGTTGTAAACAATTAATTGTTAGACATAAGGTATTTGAAACAGTACCTGACACATAATAAAAGATTTCTTGTTTTTAACTAGTAAAAGTAAAATAAATAAATATTAAGTACAGTGAGAGTTGGACTATCAAGAAAACTGAGCGCCAAAGAATTTATGCTTTTGAACTGTGGTGTTGGAGAAGATTTTTGAGAGTCCCTTGGACTGCAGGGAGATCCAACCAGTCCATCCTAAAGGAGATCAGTTCTGAGTGTTCATTGGAAGGACTGATGTTGAAGCTGAAACTCCAATACTTCCGCCACCTGATGCAAAGAACTGACTCATTTGGAAAGACCCTGATGCTGCGAAAGATTGAAGGTGGGAGGAGAAGGGGATGACAGAGGATGAGTTGGTTGGATGGCATCACTGACTCAATGGACATGAGTTTGGGTAAACTCTGGGAGTTGGTAATAGTTGCTGTTGTCCATGGGGTCGCAAAGAGTTGGACACGACTGAGCGATTGAACTGAACTCAACTGAACAATGTTTATTTAAGACTCTGCTTAGAATCTCAATGAGAGAAATACCAAGAGAAGAAGCAGATATTTTAATCAAAACACGGATTTTACATCTACATTTTTTTAAATGTTTATTTATTTAATTAATTTATTTGGCTGCATTGGATCCTAGTTGTGGCATGTGGGATCTAATTCCCTGACCAGGGATCAAACCCTGGGGCCCCTGCATTAGGAGCTTAGAGTCTTAGCCACTGGACCACCAGAGAAGTCCCTAAAATCTACAATTTTCTAAAGTAAGGGATCTTAACCTGCAGTCCTTGAACCCTCAAGGAGCCCATAGACAGAATTCAGGGCATTTAAAAGTGGTGGGGTGGGGGTGTATTTTTCATTATGTTCACTTGCTTCTAACTGCAATTTAGCATTTTCCTCTATTCTGAATGTAACCAATAACGCACAGTAGTATGAGCAGTAAGTATGACTTTTCACCAATAAGAATCGCATATCACACACAGTTTTTGTAGGCATTGCAAAATATTGTTTACACATTACTATTTTGGAATCATGGTGGTTATTAGATATGCCACTAGGTCTTGTTTGATGCACTAATAGTGGAGCATATATATTACTGTGTGGCAAATTTGGTTTTTAAAAATAATTTTATAAATGTACTTTAATATAATTGGTTTCCTTTGTAATTTGATATTTTTATTTTATGCACTTAAAGATATATTCTGAGAAGGGGTGCACACATTTCAATCACCTAACAAAGGGTCCATGAAATTTTTTTATAAAGGTTAAGAACCATGATCTAAAGGAGCATTGATCAGTGTCTCAAATTCTCAAAGTAATTTTACTTTACTGAATGCAAATAAAAGCCCCCCAAATAAGTAGGAGTGATTGTACTAACCAAGTAGCTTAAAGGATCAAGATGAGGTAAATGTAAAAGAAATTTTCGTTTTTAGGCTTCTAATTTCTGAATAATTCGTTAAACTGGATCCCTTGATTTAGGCATTGAATGCTGTTTCCCCCTCTCATTTCCCCTTTCCTCCTCCTTGCTGTGCCTTTTGTGGAAAGCACCTCCTCCAAGCATCCACCAAGACAAGATTTAGCGAACGAAACCAGGTGTTGCCAGCTCTCCCACCTAGCTCCCACCTTGTCTGAGGATCCTCACATTGAAGACTGTTATCTAACCAGTAAGACCACTAACAGGCACACACTTGGGCTCCTCCAACATCTTATCACCCCACCCCACCCCACCCCAATCAAACCTAAGACCTCAGTATAGTTACCCAATTCAAAATAAGGAGCTCATCCAGTCTATAACTGAGGCTTCTCTGCTTAATGTGCCTTGAGTTGGCTCCAGTTTGAGCTCCAAAATATATGTACAATTACATGTGCGTGCTAAGTCACTTCAGTCGTGTCTGACTCTTACAACCCTATGGACTGTAATCTGCCAGGCTCCTCTGTCCATGGGGACTCTCCAGGCAAGAATACTGAAGTGGGTTGCCATGCCCTCTTCCAGTGTGTATAATTACATATATATGTGTAATTTCTAGTCAGGAAAAATTCAACTGATCAAAAAAATGTATGAAGAATAGAAAGAAAGCAGTACCTTTTCTCTACTGTCCCTTTATGTCAGCTCTTGAATATAAAGGTTGTATTAAAATTAAATTTTTTCTCATAAATGAAACAAGCTCTTCTGCATCCAATAAGACACTAGTTTCTAATTCCTAAGTACACACAAATTCATAACCATGATTAAAGTATCTATATGAAGAGATTAAACTGTGACATAGATAATAAAATATAATGGAAAAGTAATATTTATTTGTATGTGCTATTATGTGGGAAAGAGGGAAGAACTGACCTTTTATGAACACTGATTACTAAGGCCAAAGAAGACAGCCCAGAAGCACGCTGGATTTGGGGAAAAGTCAGCCCCGAACCATCCTCTGAGATACATCCATCCATCCTTCTTTGCTGGTGGCTCTCCAAACTGTCCGCTATCTACTCCCTCACCATCCCCATGGTGTGTGCCCACTGCCTCCCCCCTGGACCCCAGCATCACCTTCTGACACAGTCTTCCTGCCACGTCCCTGTTCGCAGCCATCCCTCTGCAGGAGGAGTAGGGCTGTATGCACCCAGTAACAGGGCCACCCATGGATGGAGAGAAGCCTGGGTGCTTTTCATCCTTTGCAGCTTCCAATATACCGTTTAAAAGAGGCAGAAGATCAAGAAGGAGGAGATAAGAAAGAAAAGGGAGAGAATGTACAGAAAAGAGTTAACAAAGCAAGCTACTGCTGTCTTTAGAAAAAGCCCACTTACAGGGTTGGTTCCTGGCTGGCATCTAGGGACTTGGATTTCTGGAGAGTTCCCCCCATTCCCTGAGAAGGGTGGCTCATTATACCTGCGTGAGTTATACAGATAACGTGGCTTATGCTTTCCTTCTGGGGGTCTGGAAGTTGGGCACCTATCAGTCAAAGGTGCCTACATGACGAGCAAGAGAAAACTCTGGACACTGGGTCTCTAACAAGCTTTCCTGATGGACACCATTTCACATTTGTTGTCCTGGCTTTTGACTGGAGGAATTAGCATGTCCTTTATGACTTCACTGGGACGGGACTCTGAGAAGCTGGTGCCTAGTGTCCACCTGACTTCACTCCATGCATTTCCCTTTTGCTGAGTTTGCCTTGCGTCCTCTCACTGTAATAAATCACATTCCTGAATACCATCAGATTATATGCAGAGTCCTGTGAGTTCTCCCAGGGAATCACTGAACCTGGAGTGGCTGTGGGTACCCCCAGCATGGAAAAGAAGAAGAAAAGTAATACTAAAAAAGAGAAGCCACCTTGTGGGTTATATCTTTGAATGTTTTTGATGTTTTTTAAATATCACTTTGCAAATCAATTCAGAGATCATAAACACAAAATAATTTTGTTATTCATGTGGTAATTATAACATTTATAAAACATACACATGCATTCACATATATAAATATGTGAACACATATAAACATATCACATATATAAATATGTGTATATGTATAAAACACACACATACACATATGACACCACCATTATGAAAGCGAAGAAGAACTAAAGAACCTCTTGATGAAAGTGAAAGAGGAGAGAGAAAAAGTTGGCTTAAAACACAACATTCAGAAAAGTAAGATCATGGCATCCAGTCGCATCACTTCATGCCAAATAGTTGGGGAAACAATGGAAATAGTGAGATACTTTATTTTGGGGGGCTCCAAAATCACTGCAGATGGTGACTGCAGCCATGAAATTAAAAGATGCTTGCTCCTAAGCAGAAACATTACCTTGCCAACAAAGGTCCATCTAGTCAAAGCTGTGGTTTTTCCAGTAGTCAAGTATGGATATAAGAGTTGGACTATAAAGAAAGCTGGGCGCCGAAGAATTGATGCTTTTGAACTGTGGTGTTGGAGAAGACTCTTGAGAGTCCCTTGGACTGCATGGAGAGCCAACCAGTCCATCCTAAAGGAAATCAGTCCTGAATATTCATTGGAAGGACTGATGCTGAAGTTGAAACTCCAATACTTTGGCCCACCTGATGTGAAGAACTGACTCCTTGGAAAAGACCCTGATGCTGGGAAAGATTGAAGGCAGAAGGAGAAGGGGATGACAGAGGATGATATGGTTGGATACCATCACCAATATAAGTTTGAGCAAGCTCCGGGAGTTGGTAATGGACAGGGAAGCCTGGCATGGTGCAGTCCATGGGGTCGCAAAGAGTCGGACACAACTGAGCAACTTTCTTAGCTGGAGAGCCCTTGGTTAAAATGAAACCTTTCATAAAAGTCAAGAGAGTGAAGTTCCTTTGGTTAAAAACTTGCTCATCTTCCTCATTCGAGGCCCCCAGGGAACTCTTCATAACCCCACACCTAGAGGAGGACAGACTGAAAATAGCTGATGTGCTTTAACCCTCTCTTTTGAAGGTGAGAGAGCCCATGCTCAGACCAAAAATGAAGATGTGGAAATGAATTTAACCTTCCTTAAAAAGGAGAAGAGGGAAGGCAGCAGAGGATGAGATGATTAGATAACATCACTGACTCAATGGTTATGAGTTCGAGCAAACTCCAGGAGATAGTGAAGGACAGGGAAGCCTGGCGTGCTGCAGTCCATGCGGTCACAGAGTCAGACACGACTTAGCAACTGAACAACAGCAACAAAGCATTTTTAATACCAACAAAGAAATGAATGAAACCCTGAAACCTCTTTATAACCTCTCCTTTTTTAACTTCTCTGTTTCTTTATAGACTTGCCTATCCCTCCCTGCTCTTTCTCTTGAGAGACCTCACAGAATGTGTGTCCGCACACAACCAGTGGGTAAGTTTCAGAGCCAGCGAGTGACTGCCACTCCCACCGTTGGGAGCTGTCTCTGATGAATCACTAGGGTGCCCAAGCCACAAAGAGGTCTCACAGAGGGGAAGAGCAATTGGGAAGAGTGCCACAGAGCGTGGTATGACCATTCGAGTGACCAAGCGGTGACCACAGGAGAGACATGGAACCCGTGACTCGAACCTAAGCAGCTGTGACCACAAAGTCAGCCCTGAGTAGCTGCATGTTCCACATCTGTGGATTCAACCAACCGCAGATCAAAACTATTTACAGAGAAAAATATTTCAGAAAGTTCCAAAAAGCAAAACTTGAATTTGCCACACACCAGCATCTCTTTACAATACATTGATGCTGTATGGGTACTATAAGTAACCTAGAGATGACTTGAAGATGATTTGATGATGTCCATAGAGTACATGCAAATACTACCCCATTTCATAAAGAGACTTGAGTATCCAGGGCTTTTGTTATCCACCAATATGCCAAAGATATGGAAAAATGACTATACTTCCTTCTTCTACCCAAACCATCCCAGCAGGAGCCTCACTGTGCTTCCCTGCAGGAAAGCAAAGCTTCCACCAAGTTCCCTTCCCCATATCTCTCTGGAAATCCCCAGGGACTGCCCATTTGTGCCACAAATCTGTCCTACTTGTCACTTGCCACCCAACCACCATCTGGCTCTATTAGTGCCCCAGGCAACCTCTCTACCCTTCTTGCTGCCCCAAAACTTACTCTCCAAGCAGCTACTGTTGCCTTAACTTCACCCCAAACCTGGTTAGAAACCCTTCTCTTAATCCCCCCCAATGTCACTTAATAATGGACCGTAACATTTAAGACTTTATCAGAGGCCAGGGCATGACCACAGAGAACTGTAACTCTGAAACTAGATTCTCCCTGTGGCTGCTCTTCCTGCTCAGCAGCCTCTGGAACTGAGTCACTGCCCCCAGGAACCACAGAGCACTTGGTCTCCATGTGTCATGGTCCCCCACAGGCCTGCCCACTGATTCACAAGATGGGCCTGGTCCCCAGAAGCATTTGCATTTGAGACCTCCGCCGGAGAGGAAGAATTGAGGAATCACATTGAAAGGATTTCTCCCATCCCTGACCCACCTAAGGACAGAGGAAACCTTTTACCTCTTTACCTTCCCAACACCTAGAGTAAAATCTTGAACGTAGTAAGTGCTCATGATATATTCATTAAACCTGAGAAAATAAGAGAGAATTCTTTTTGAAAATAGAAAGAATTCTGACTCACAAAATGTCCCTCACCAGGTATCTAACCTAGAGAGAATAAATGTCCCAAATGTCATGGTTAGAACAAGAATTGTGTCCCTGAAACATTGCTTTTCTCTAAGCTTTAGCTTTACCTGTGGTCTCAAAGGACATTGTTACAAGCAGGTCACCCATCCAGGGGGGTGAACCCCTTAAGGTCAACATGCTAGCAAGGATCCAACTCAGCAGCCTCCCCAGCAGGGTGCTGAGCCTTCTCCAGAGCACACAGCCACAGTCCATGCAAGAGAAGCCATAAAAGGTTGAGAAAGCTATTTTTAAACTTCCAAAGACCATACCGTACATTGATAATGGGAGCGTATAAGTGCCCTGGTGTTATGGCCCCAGTCAGCATGCCATCTAAATGCTGAAGATAATAATCTTGCCTTTAATAGTAGCCCCTTGAAAAGAGCCTGTTCGATGCAGTGTTGCATTAAATGGAAGTGCTTTTGAATAGGCTAGGCTCTATTTCTTTATGAAGAAAATCTCTGTGAATCGCCATCTCCCTGCAGTGACACATTCGTGTATCAACTGGATGCTTCACTGGTTTTTTTGTGTAAGCTGAAGCTGAAAATATTTCACTAAATATAAATATCGCTATATGGTTGTAGGTTATTTTCTGCCTATTTTCTCCCTCTTATTCATTCCCTTCCTCATGCCCAGCTCTTACACCTACCATTTAGGAGCTATCTCTTCTTTTTTTATATCTCGTCTAGTTTTCAGTGTTTGTTGAAGACTTAGTGCAACCGTTGAGTCCTCTTAATAGTTTGGAGATCCTGGCTGTAAATCTCAAATAAATAATAATTACGATTGGCTGAGCATGTACTGGGTGCCAGGTACTAGATCGGGAACATGCTCTTATGTGCCTGAAAATATTCCATTTTGAATCATAGAATTAAAATGTCAGCAGAATGGAAGCTGTGGCCAAATATCAGGCAATTATCAAATAATGAGGCAAGGCCAAGAGATATGCAGAAAGAAGTCATATTATTTTAATACTTGAAAGAATTACATGTTCCTAAGAGATAAACATTTTGTGAAAAAGAACATAGGTTTATTTTCAGTTCAAAGGTCCTTTGAAATTGGATGGACAAGACATTTCTGTTAGTCTAAGAGCTAAAGATATACAAAATCTGATCTATTGAACACCATGGTGGGGTCCATGGACTGTAAATTGGCCTCCATGTGTTCCATCAGGGTCACAAACAAGAAAGTACTCCATGTTCCAGCTGAACTTCGTGAGTCAAAGGTCTGAGAAAGTTTCCCCAAAATGGCTTGAAGGTGCATAATTGTTTCTTTAACGGGTTAGCATCTTTTAAGTTGTCTCAGAAATAGTTAGAATTTAGTATAGAAACTGCTAATGTTTTTCTGTTAGGGATTAAGTTATAGGCATTTTTGGTGTTTGTCTTACTCTATTCAGCTTACTATAAAAGATTACCACAGACAGAGTGGCATATCAACAGATTGCCGCGGGCAGATTTGGTGTCTGGTGAGAACCTGCTTCTTAAGGTTCACATGCAGCTGTCTTGCACATACAGCTGTGTCTCCACAGGTAGAAGATGCGAGCAATCTCTGTGGGTCTCTTTTATAAGGACACTAATCCCACTGGTGAGGGCTTCACCCTCATGACCCAATCACCTCTCCAAGCCCCACCTCCTAATCCTATCATATTGGTGTTGGGCTTCAGTTTGTAGATTTTGGGGGACACAAACGTTCACATAAAACATCTTGAAAGTGTGTTAATCACTAAGTCTTGTCCGACTCTTGGTGATCCCGTAGACTGTAGCCCACCAGGCTCCTCTGTCCATGGAATTCTCCAGGCAAGAATACTGGAGTGGGTAGCCATTCCCTTCTCCAGGGGATCTTCCCGACTCAGGGATTGAACCCCAATCCTGCATTGCAGGAGGATTCTTTACAGTCTGAGGCACCAGGGAAGCTCATAAAACACTTTAGCAATCTTTTAAAATTTTGTAAGCTTAAGATAACATGGCCAATTAGGGTGACAGTGTGGCTTTGTAACTGCATTTAAGGATGTGTAGTTGAATAACTGACTTGAGTTTATAATTTTAAGTTGAAATCTTACTGTTTATATAATATTGGAACATTTAAGGGTATTCAAGTTCCACTATATACATTTATTAGACTAACAAAAATTACTTAAATGTTTGAAAATTTTTTTTAGTCAGATAATTAAAGTACTTAATAAAGAAATGTAATGTTAAATTTATATATGCAGTTTAAAATACATAAATGAGTTCAATTAATTGAGCTTATGACATAGAAAAACATAATTCAAAGGCCACTTTAAAATGACTGTTAAGACATTCTAGGATAACTAGAATAATAAGACTCTTAAAAACTTAAGAAGGATCTAGGTTTCTGAATTTGTAACTTTAGTAAATTAAATGTTAATCCATAAAACTGAGATAAACTGTGGAATTATCTTTCATACATAAAATAAATAGCCCCTGAAGATATCCCAAAACTTATATGTGGAAGATCAATATTTGGGACCCTGCTCCTGACATCCGAGATGGATCCTAAGGATTCACCAGGTACTATTCCAACAGCATGAGACTCCTCTGTTTCCATAGGGACCACCTCCTGGCATCAACATTCACCCCAAAATCCTCCCTCTTCCACCCTCTGAGGGCTGTCTCGACAATGCATCTGAGAACAAGTCTTCATGCAAAAAAGCTCTCAGAGGCTTGAGCAGCAACATTGCAAGTTCCCAACACCCTCCTGGAAGGAGCACTCCTTCTCCAGTGCTCATGAATTAAGAAAAAAAAGTTTTCCTAAAGGCTGGGGGATCCTTAAGGCACCTAGTGATTAAAGAGAGAAAGGAGATAAGCAGGCTTATGTACCTGCCTGTGTCAGGAAGGAAAAACTTTTTCTCTACCTCTTAAGTTCATAACCTGGAGGCCTGCAAATTAACTTACAAAAGACAGGTTCACAGGGGGGAAGGAATACACATTTTATTAATATTTTATGTGCACAGAAGTTCAGAAAATAGAAGTGAAACTCAAAGCAGTGAGGAGACTTGGGGGCTTACATACCATTTTAACAAAGGAAAAGGGATTTGGGCTTCAAGGGATGATAAACTGTGGGAAGGTGACTAGGAAGTATAACGGGGAACCAGTTGGAGATAAGGATTATTTTAGTAAGGTCTGTGTATACAGACTTCATCTCAGCGCCAACTCTCCATCTCCAGTGATAAGTCACTCTCCTCTTCCTGGCGTGAGAGAGGGGGACACCTTCACAAAGGAAAATTTATGCTGCATTTAGGCAGAAAGGGGGAGGGAAGAGAACTCTTCCTGCTTCTCCTGATTCTCAGTTGCAGGCAGCTCAAAATAATCCTTATGCCAAAGTGGCATGTTTGAGGTGGTATATCCTAATGCCCTTTGCCTGGAAAGGATCTAATCGATTTGTAATTTTGAGGGGCTTCCCAGGTGGCTCAATGGTAAAGAATCCACCTGCCAATGCAGGAGACACAAGAGACTTGAGTTCGATCTCTAGGTCGGGAAGATGTCCTGGAGGAAGAAACGGCAACCCACTCCAGTATTCTTGCCTAGAGAATCCGGGGACAGAGGAGTCTGACGGGCTACAGTCTGTGGGGTTCCAAAAGAGTCGGACACAACTTAACGAGTCAACAACAATAGCAAATGTGCATTTATTGAATGTATGAAAGACCAAAAAACTCCTTTGCCCAACAAATGTCAAATACAATTCGGAAACCTGACTCACACCACTGTTAGTGGCACAGAGGATGGGAAAGGCCCTGGTGCCTTCATATGGATCTCTGCAAGGGTTAATGACTGCTTCTTTGAATCTCAGTGTAGCAGCTGCAAATGACATCAGATTTTCAGCCACAGTGGGCTTAAATCGAACAATGAATCCATCGAGGGGAAGGCCAAGCAACCATTTGGGTCTCACAGGGAAAATCCAGGCAGAGAGGTCCAAACAAATGAGATTGGGAGACAGAACCTCTGCTGTATGAGACCATCTCAAAAGGTGAACGTTTCAGGCATTTTCACAAGAGAGTAACTGCCTGTCTCACTGGGGAAAAGACATCCTGGGTGTACATCAGAAAACACAGAATGACTGCATTTGAGCCCAGTGCAGGGCCCTGATAGAAGGCTGGGAATTTGTTTAATTAATCTGATACAGATGCATATGTCCTTCCCCAGGTCTTTGTCCTCCAAGATCTTCTCATCAGATAAAAGAGTCACCACATCCCACATCGTTGCCATCACCCTGTTCCTAATAAAACACACCTTCTGGAATATAGTCTGCAATGTAGGAGACCCAGGTTCGATCTCTGGTCAGGAAGATCCCCCGGAGAAGGGAATGGCAGCCCATCCCAGTGCTCTTGCCTGGAGAATCCCATGGACGGAGGAGCCTGGAGTGCTACAGTCCATGGAGTCGCAAAGAGTTGGACACGACTGACCACTAACACTATCACTATCAGAATTGCGGTGGGAACAATCCTGACACGTTGATTCTTTGGTGAAATTCACTGAGCTGACAGGTTGTAGGAATCTCTTTACCTCTCTGTACCCTGCGTGCCTATGGATGCAGGTGTAAGTCTGGTGCGTGTCCACATTTCCACGTGCTATCTCAGCAGCCCACAGACCGAAAACTCTAGAGAAAGAACAGCCAGCTGGAAAAGCAATGCATAGTGTTCTTTTCCACAAAGTCTCAGGACAGGTATTTTCTTAACTGCCCTGGGCTTATCATATTCAATTAATTCCCTACGGCCAACGACTTCACTTTCTGTAATAACCCTGAAGAGACCAAGGAAGTGATGCAATCCCACCACCTTCTGTATCAACCACGGGCAAATCTTTCAGCTGCTGCACTCCCCAGGCTCCAGAAACTGTGAGACGCCCTCGGGTAGGTCCCAAGGGCAGGAAGGAAAGCAATGGAGGGAGGGAGCTAGGGTGGTGAAGGAAGTAAAAAATCCTGTTTCTCTTGCAAAGAGTGAAACAGGTGCCCAGGTGGTAAACATAACTTCCAATTACTTGCCTTAAATCAGCCCTCAACAGACAAATAGGCAGAAGATCCAGTCTATCAGTAACAGGGACTTTATGCTTTCAAATTTGAGATTTTCACGTGAATTTCTACCTTGAGCCCAGCATTTCCTCTCCCTCTCTCTTTTTTTTTAAGAAATTTCTTTATTTGGTGGTTTATTTATTTGGTAGTTGCAGCATGTCAGCCCTTAGTTGTGGCATGTGGGATCCAGCTCCCTGACCAGGGATCGAACCTGGGCCCCGCATTGGGAGCACTGAGTCTTAACCACTGGACCACCAAGAAAGTCCCCCCTAGCATTTCCTGTTTGTCATGGAACAAGCAGGCTCTGATCCTGAATGCTCTGCAGCCCTTCCCATAAAACATGGGTCCAGGCTAGAATGCAATAAGGACTAGTGTTCGCAAAATGTGAAGCTAGGACCACCTCTTTTGAAATCACCTGAGCAGCTTGAAAAAAATGCAGATTCCTGAACCACCCCTCAAATTCTCAGTTTTGTTGTTGTTGTTGTTGTTCAGTTGCTAAGTCATGTCTGATTCTTTGCGACCCCAGGGACTGTAGCCCACCAGGCTCCTCTGTCCATGGGATTTCCCAGGCAAGAATACTGGGGTGCGTTGCCATTTCCTTCTCCAGAGGATCTTCCCTACTCAGAGATCAAATTCAAGTCTCTGGCTTGGTAGGCAGATTCTTTACCACTGAGCCTCCAGGGAAGCCTACCTCTGCATTTTTAACTGGTACCCTCAGAGGAGTCTAGTACATAATAAAAATGGAAAACTATTGATATGAAAAGTACCTCACTCTATGGTAAGTGTCACAGAGATCTCACAAGGAGGAATCAAGACTTTTATTGTTTTCACCTGTGCGAGTCCAGCCTCCGATACCCATGGGAAGGATGCAGACTGTCTCTCAAACTGGAATGGAAATTCAGGTTCTGATTTAGCTGGTTCTGCTCCTGTGGCCTGAGGTGGGATGGAGATTCTGTAATGTTAATAAACTCTTAGGAGCTGCTGCACCCACCAGTGCTTTGAGTACAGCTGGAAGATTTCTCTATAATCCCAGGAGCCTGGATTGGAACAAATGCTCCAGAAGGTCCCTCAAACTCACAGCCCCCCTTACCCACAGCCTACCACGCAGAGTATTTGAGACCATCAAACTCCCTTTTAAAATGCAAACATGCCCCCAGCAGCTTTTCAGTGTGACTTATTTTAATCAGATTGCCAGGCTGAACTCAGGCCCACCCAGAGAGAGGAAGTTTTAATCAGAGATGTCTGTGTATGTCCTTAGTCCTGTCCGGCTCTTTGCGGCCCTTTTGGACTGTAGCCCACCAAGCTCTTTAGTCCATGGAATTTTTCAGGCAAGAACCAGGAGTGGGTTGCCATTTCCTTCTCCAGGGGATCTTCCTGACCCAGGTACTGAACCTGTGTCTCCTGTGTCTCCTGCATTGCAGGCTGATTCTTTACCCACTGAGTCAATGAAAGGGGAGGAAATCATTGTAAGGGGGCCTGAAAGGGATCTGCCCCGAGGACCTCGGAGAAAAACAGAGGAGCAGAGGGTCTTTTGCTTCCACAGGAGTAAGACCAACAGGTGTGAGCGGACTGCTGGGCAGAAGAGAGTCAAATTCACACTTGCCCGGTTGCAACAATACAAATACAAGCAACACAAGCCGGCTGTCTACAAGCACCAGACAAAGGCCTGGGGATGCTCCCATGAGCAAGAGACAGTCCTCTCCTGGCAGGGTTGGAGGCCCAGCAAGTTGGCCTCCAGAGCTGATTGAGGAAACCACCCCCAGCCCCCGGCAGAGTCTCAAACTTCTGGCATGGTGCCCTTGGTTGCTGTTATCAGCCCAAGCTTTGGAAGGGCAAGATCTTGGTCAGTACTGGAATGTTCAAAAACAATAAAGGCTCCATTTTAGTCACAAGAGTTCATCAAATAACCAGTCCTTCTTTAAGAAAAATTTCACACACGGAGTTCTCCATAGAATGATGATGATAAAAGGGTTTAAGGCAATTAACTGGGACCTTTTAAATTAAGAAAAAGTCATGCAAAGGAGGAGAAAAACGTTTCCTCTACCTTCTTATGTTCAGTGTCTAGGGCCTGTGAATTAAATTGACAACTGACAGATTAACAGAAGAAAAGGCACGCCATTTTTATTGATATTGATACTTTTATGCACACAGGAGCTTCACAGAAAAGAAGTGACAAACCCCATTTTAACGAAGGATGATAAATTGTGGAGAACAGACTAAAAATAGGAAAGGGGGTTTCAGCTTCAAGTGGTGATAAATTGTGGGAAGGTGACTAGGAAAAATATGGGGGGAACTAATGGAAGATAAGGGTTATTTTAGTAAGGTCTGTTTATGTAGTTTCACCTCAGCCTTGACACTCCTTCTCCAGTGCTAGGTTGCTCTCCTCCTTCTGGTACAAGAAGGGCACCTTTCTCACAGGAAATTTATGTCTTGCTTTTAGGAAGATGGGGGAGGGCAAAGAGCTTTTCCTGTGTCTGTTGTTTCTCAATTGCCTTCAGCTCAAAATAATCCTCCTGCCCCGGTGACGTATTTGAAAGGGGTGACATATTCTAATCCCCTTCAGTCATTAAAATCTTCTCTGTACCATATAACTCAAATTCAAAACTCTCAAGCCATTACCCAGGTGGTGAGGGTGACTGAACCTCCCTCTTTCACTCCCAGACAGAATCAATCTGTCCAATCACCCTGCTCCAAGCCTTGACTTTCTCCCACAATGCACCTGAGCCTTCAATAGCCTCCCCCAGTTCAGCCAGCGCCTTCCCTGTCTTGTGATCTGTTGCATGTCCAATAACCACACAGAGTTTTTCTTAACTTGATGAGTTATAAGGTGAAGTCTCCAGTTCCGACCCTCTCTTTCCCCTCCCCACCATCAAGACTCATCTAACTTGCTTGATGACAGCTTCATCCTCCCCAAACACACTATGGTCCTTGCAGCTTTGGCTCAAGTCCTCCCTTATCCACCGATCTTGTGGAAATCATGTAAACTTGTTAAATTTCAGCTTACAAGTGGGAATAGGAATACCCGTCTCATAGAATGGACATCAGGAACAGATCAGATAATGTTGCAAAGGGTTATGGAGTTATGTATAATGCTCAGGTAATTTTGTATGGATGGAGTCTGTCTAAGGCTTTAGATGTCTTTGATAAGGCCCCAGTATGTCACTGATGCTGTTTGAGGTATCTTAATGCCTTCATCAAGGATTTAGAGCACTTTCTATGTTCAAAACAGTGAGCTATGGACTTGCCTGGCAATCCAGTAGTTAATTCTGCCTTCCATTGCAGAAGGCATGTGTTCAATCCCTGATCAGGGAATTAAGATCTCACATGCCCCAAGGTGTGGCTAAAAACATAAAAATAAATATATTTTTTAAAAAAAGACAGCGAGCTAGATCAGGGGTCAGCAAATTCTGCCATCTACTTTTGTACAGTCAAGAGCTAGGAATGGTTTATACTTTGCAGTGGGTTGAATGGTCTTCCCAGGTGGTTCAGTGGTAAAGAATCTACCCGCCAATACAGGAGATACAGGAGACGTGGGTTCAATCCCTGGGTCAGGAAAATTCTCTGCAGAAGGAAATGGCAACGTGCTCCAGTGTTTGTGCCTGGGAAATCCTATGGACAGAGGAACCTGGCAGGCTATAGTCCATGCGATCGCAAAAGAGTTGGACACGACTTAGTGACTAAACAACAACAAGAATATAAACAACAAGAGCTAAGAATATAAACTTGACCTGGCCAGACCTGTGGATTCAACTCTATCTGTTGTTGCAAGTGACAGGAAGCGTGTGCACTGAACCAGGCCAACCCAGCGCCTGTAAGAGGTGGGCGTGTTAACACTGATGGAGGTTAACAGTGAAGGTGCTGGCAGAGATCACGTGCTGGTGGAGGTCACAGACAATCTACCCGGAGGCCATAGACAACGGCTATTCTCATCCTGCCCACCCATCTCTTCCCGAAGCCTCCCACTCGCCTATGCATTTAGCTGTTTTATAGTACACACATCAAGGGTGTTAGACTGCTCTTTGAAAAATTGATTTTTTTTTTTCTCATTTATCACCAAAGGAAATCAAACATCCCTCCCTTTTTAGTTTGACAGCAAGCAATCCTGGCTTTGCTGCACTTGGCAGGAGGGTCCAATTTGCGTGGAGCCCCTGGACGGCCAGCTCACACCTGTGCCATCAAGCATCAGGTGCCCCTCAGCAGAGAGAGCACACGTGTAATGTTAGAACACAGCTCTCCTCTGAATGCAACAATGTGCGCGGGTGTCAAGTGAGGTGTACCGAGGAGGAGAGGGGCTGTTAGAAGGAAGACGACACACTTGTCAATTTCTCTAAGCCTCTCAGAGCCTGAGACACAAATCATTCAACTTCCAGATCCATTTCAATGACACCAGCCCGGATAACACCCATTTCCCCCATGTTTTTCTGTAATGAGAATGGCAAAGTCAAGCTTCTTTTGAAGTAAATCCTTCTGATATTCCAACAATCCTGTTGGCATTGGGGCTTGCCAAGCCAGCCTCTCCTGGGAGTTGATTCTCATTTTTCTGTGTTGCTAATTATTATCCTAATTGGCATTAATAACTCACATTTATTGAGTGATTATTACACACCAGGCACTATGTTAAGAGTTTATGTTTGCATCTCATTTTGATCTTCCTAAGGACTCAATAAGGTACATCCTAATCTCCGTCTTACAATTAGGAAACGGGCTCAGATAAGCTGTTAGTTACCCAAGTTCACATAAATAATATGTGGCAGAGCTAGGATTTAAACTTAGGTCATTGTACTCGTTTCCAGTGGCTACCACAACAAATTATTACAAACTAGGCGGCTTTAAAAACAAATGTTTAAAAATAAATAAATAAAAAGAAAAACAAAAACAAATGTTTAATCTCTCACAGTGCTGGAAGCAAGAAATCTGAAATCAGGATGTTGACACAGAGAGGGGAAGGATGAGGGGAAGGGATAGTAGGGAGTCTGGGATGGACAGGGACACACTGCTATATGTAAAATGGACCAACGAGGCACAGGGAACTCTGCTCAAAGTTATGTGCAGCCTGGATGGGAGTGCAGTCTGGGGAAGAATGGGTACTTGTAGATGTATGGCTGCGTACCTCTGCTGTCCACCTGAAACTATCCCAACATTGTTGATATAAAATAAAACATTTTTTTAAAAAAGATGTTGGCATAGTTGTTCCCTTGTGGAAGCCTGAGGAAGATGAACCCCCTGCCTCTCTCCTGGCTTCTGGGGACGGCTGGGATGTCGTGTCCCTTAGCAGGTGGACGTGTCACCCCAGTTTCATTCTCTGCCTTCACTTGGCGATCTCTCCATGTGTCTCTGTGACACTGCTGATTAGACTTAAGGCCACCCTCATGAAATGTAACTTTATTTTTTTAAATTGTGGTAAAATACATATATATAAGAAAACTTGCCATTTTAGTCATTTTTAAGTGTTAAAAATGACAGCAATTCAACAGCATTAATTACACTGAGCATCACTACCCTTTCATCACCCCAAAACAGAAACTCTGGATTCATGAAGCAATAATTCATGTCCCTCTCCTCCTAGCCCCTGGCAAGCTCTATTCTGCTTTCAGTCTCAACGACTTTGCCTATCCTAGGTCCCTCATGTAACAGGAATCATGCAATACTCATCCCCTTTGTGTCTAGCTTATATCACTTAGCAAAATGCTTTCAAGATTCATCCATATTGCCACGTGTATCAGAAACACATTCCTTTTTGTTGTAGAATAGTGTTCTGTGGTTTCATGTTCCTTGGATAAGGACATGTTGTGCCTCCATCTGTTGATGTATACTGGGTTTGTTTCTACCTTTCGGCTGTTGTGAATAATTCTATTATGAACACTGGAGTACAAGTTTCTGTTTCTTTTTTTCAGTTCTTTAGGGTATAAGAGTGAAATTGCTGGGACAAATGGTAATTCTATGTTTATCTTTCTGAGGAGCCACGGTACCGTTTTTTCACAGCAGCTGCACCATTTTACTTTCCTACCAGCAATACACAAAGGTTTTAATTTCTCCACATCCTGGTCAACATATTATTTTCCAGTCATTATTACTATTAATATAGAGTACGACCTCATTTTAACTGAACAAATTACATCTGGAAAGATCCTATTTCCAAATACTGTCACATTCTGAGGTTTGAGTAGATACGGATTTTGGAGGGATGCTATTCAACCCAGCATTAAGTAACCCCAGGTTAAGAATTTGCTTCGTAACTTTAGTCTTTATGTATTCCTCAGTTGATGGCCAGGTGACATTATTCCTCTCATTTTTTGCCTTTGTAACATGCTCAAAGTAAGGTTTAATTCTTCAGATTATGAGGTCTGTAATAAACCGAAATGAATTTTTTTTAAAAAAGAAAGTATTTTCTCAGCAGCACCCTCCTTCTTGTGAATGCTATTGGGAAGACATTGAAGAGGGTGCAGTGGTGAAAATTTTAATTTCAGAGATCCAAAATAGTGAATAAGCCCCTGTCTTGGTTGTATAACATACTCAGAGTTACCATGGAACGCACTTGTTAGTAGTATTATAAATAAATATTATTTCCTTTCTCCCTTCCTTTATTACCTAATGTATAGCTTAAACTCCTATGAAATTCTATAATTTACTTCACTTTTATCTGATTCTAGGAATTAGCCAAATATCTCAGCAACCTTGAGGCAATCCCCAAAGTCTTTATTATCAGTCCGTGAATAATAAAGGTTGTTGTTTTTCAGTCACTAAGTCATGTCCAGCTCTTTGCAATCCCATGAACTGCAGCACCCCAGTCTTCCCTGTCCTTCACTCTCTCCCGGAGTTTGCTCAAACCCATGTCCATTGAATCGGTGATGCCACCCAACCTTCTCATCCTCTGTCATCTCCTTCTCCTGCCTTCAATCAATAACAAAGGTATTATGGACATTTACTTCCCTGATGGCTCTGCGATAAAGAATCTGCCTGCCAGTGTAGGAGACCCGGTTTGATTCCCAGGTTGGGAAGATCCCCTGGAAAAGGAAATGACAACCCATTCCGGTGTTCTTGCCTGAGAAATCCCACGGGAGAGAGGAGCCTGGCAGGCTACAGCCCATGGGATCACAAAAGAGTCAGATATGACTTAGTGACTAAGCAGCAACAACCATATGTGTGTGTGCACACAGAAAAACTCAATTATACTAATAACAATGGAACCATCATCATACAAAGCAGAATGAGGAGTTACTAAAAAAAAAGAACTGTGAATAAGTTCTATTTCTTTTTAGTATAGAGCTGCTATCTAAACTAAAGCAAGGCAGTTTTGCTCAAATCCCTTAAAACCCTTCCTTAATTCTCCTTCACCTAAAGGAATCAAGTCCAAGATTCTTAGTGCAGTTCTACTGTTGTCTCCCAAGGGGCAGTCCACTCTTGGAGTCCACTAAGGATCACATGAAACTCCGTACCAATAATGTCCAGCTTTGCCCAACTGGTGACCTCCTATTTATTCTTTGAGACTTAGTTCAGAATTATTATCCCCCCAGGAACTTTAATTACATAGTCCACCGTCTCTGGATCAAGTTACTCTGTGCTTTATTCATATTTCTATCATAATTTTCATCAGGTTCTATAATCCACTTACTTGAGAACTTCAGGGCAGAAGTTCTGTTTTATTCATCTCCGTGTTCCCAGTGCTGGATTCATAGTAACTTCTTGATAAATGTTTATCATTATAATGAGTCATTCACTTGACTGTTTCCCCCCACCGCTTTCCTGATGTTCATTTTGTCTGCTTGGAAGTTATTTTTAAACAGAGCTCAGGGAATTTTCAAGTTTGTAAGGCCAAATTCTTTTAAAATCTCACAGCAATACTGGGTATTCTAGAGGTAATAACCTCGCATTTAATCCCCAGTTCAGGCACAACAGAACTGTGTCCCTGTGCTCTCGCAAAAAGCAAAAATTGCATTTATCTCTCCTACCCATCTTGCTACAAACCAGTCACCTGTCATTCTCTGAATGTTCACCTTTGTCCTTGGAGTTTGCTCTTGAGTAGCTTAAAGGAAATCACTCTTCAGAGGGAAAAATAAATAAGACCAAAACAATCCAAAAGACCCAGACATTCTTGGTGAAAGATATTGATCCACTCCCCTAACCGAAGCTGGATAATCTCCAGAAAATGGAAACATCAATGGAAAGATAGATACTGCAAGGCGCCATGGGAATATGGCAGTGACAGGGGAAAGGTTACGTCAAGGAGGGGCCAGAGTCCTTCATTCGGGTGTTTTAGGTCTACAGGTTCTTAGGTTTGCCTGGAGCACAAGGACTGGCTTATATTCTTTCTGTCCCCCTCCCAGGGGGTGCTAATGGTAAAGAATTCACCTGCCAATCCAAGTAGACATAGGAGATGCGGCTTTGATCCCCGGGTCAGGAAGATCCCCTGGAGGAGGGCACGGTACCTCACTCCAGTACTCTTGCCTGGAGAATCCTGTGGACAGAGGAGCCTGGCGGGCTACAGACCATGGGGTCGCACAGAGTCAGACACGACTGAAATGACTTGGCACGCACGCACGCACACTCCCCCAGCACCAGACGGCCATAGAAACTAAGATATGGTACTCACTGCACACTCACCATTCAAAGGAAAGTAGCAAGTCTCTAAACTAAGCTTTTTAGGGCGAGAGAAAAAGGAAAAATGAGTAAGAAGAGCAAATGGCAACAAAGGAAAAACTTCACTACTCAACAGAACTGAATAGCAGAAACTACAGAGAGAGATTTAAAAATATCTATTAATGGCATGTGGATAAATCTACACGTTAGCCTCTGAACTGTTACCAGCAAATAATTTGAGAGTGATATGAACATTAACAATTTTTTTAAGTAGAAAAAACCAATACCTTGACACCAGGTAGGTGGGAGGGGGCAGAGAAAAAGGGTGGGAAGTCCACGTGCAGACTTGTGCAAGCTTCCGAGAGATGGGAGCTGGCAGGGCTGCAGACCTGGAGGAAGGGAGGAGGAGGGGTGGGTGCTAGAATGGACCGGCATTTGGGGAGTAATGGGTGGATCATTTCTGACTTCAGAGAGACATAGTGATTTTCTTATAAAATGAATCAATTCTATGAAAGAAGGGGGAAATCTGATCTAGTTATTTTGCCCAAATAACTGGGTCAACGTCTGAGCCATGGCCAAACCGACTCCAAGTGACCTCAAACGAAGGACCTTAACTCCTTGGGATAACTTTCCTTAGGATCAATATGGACGTTCAAAATCCTAAGGTTTTAGGGTAGGTATATGAAAATTTCTCCCATAATTTCCCCAAATGAGGAAGAGCCATTCTAGTAGACACTTACTTTGGGAATCCTTTCCCAAATATCTTTTATTTGTTTGTTTGTTGTTGGCTGTCCTGGGTCTTTGTTGCTGCACAGGCTTTTCTGTATTTGCGCCAAGCAAGGGCTACTCTCTCGTTGTGGTGTGTTGATTTAGTGCGGTGGCTTCTCGTTGTGGAGCACGGGCTCTAGGGCACGGGCTCAGTAGTTGCAGTTCCCCGACTCTAGAGCACAAGCTAAATAGCTGTAGCACATGGGCTTCATTGCTTCTCGGCATGTGGAATCTTCTCGAATCAGGGATCGAAATCACATCTCCTGCATTGACAGGCAGAGTCTTCACCACTGAACCACCAGGGAAGCCCTCCCAAACATCTTTTGATCTTGCCTGATGCCCCCTGAGCAGTGAGAAGTAACAGGCTACTGCGAACTTAACACAGTACCAGGATGTGAAAAAGAACAGGATTGCAGTTCCCCCACCAGGTCCGTGTGACCTTGGGCAAATCTCCGGGTTTTAGCCAGCTCCCCACTCTGCAAAAATAAGTAAATAAAGAAAGAAAAGAGTCGAACCTAGCGGGAGAAGGAATGAATTAATGATTGTTAAGCACCTTGGAAACCAAAGTGCTATTTAAATGCAAAATAAACTGCAGGATAACAAGTTCACTTTGGCTTCAGGGAGAAGTACTGTCAACTGCAGGAGCCATTAAAAGTCACAGGCTATAAAGTAGGCAGTAAAGTGGGCTTTGTTCAGCTTTGCCCTGCAGAATCGTATAACCTTGCCTGAAATTCACTGTTAATCCCAGTTCGAGAGTGATCAGACACAGTTCATCCACGACCAGAAAAGCCCAGGCAACTCAAGAGGAGAACTCTGCCTGCCCCTCAGCGCTAACCTACCCTCACTCCCACCGGGGTCCCTCATCCCACATGGTCTCCCACTTGGTCACCCACGCGGTCACTCCACGTAAACAGCCTGAACAAGGAGGCGTCAACATTACCCTTTCAGAGGCGGACTTGAACGCTTAGTTCAATTAAATAACTTGCCTAATATTACACAACGCATTAAGTGCAGAGGCAGGAGATGAAGGAGGTCTGCCTTGTGGCCTGCCTTTCTGTGACAATGACAACCTTGTGTCTCTGCCTCCCATCCTATCCCCTCTAATCCACTCTGGTCCCCTGAAAACACTAGTGCGGCCTATGATCGTTGGGTTACTGCAACACTTGGAGCAAACTCCTGACAAAACAAAAGAGAGCATCAATTGCTTTTATTTCCACAGCCCCTTATGGAAACTCCTGGTTTGCTTGAAAGTCTCTGGACTAGAATTTAGGGAAGGGGAGTCGGGGGAGTAGATATATATTTTGTGCTCTGTGATATCATCCTTAACTTCTAACCCTGTGGAGAATGTATTGAAAAAGGAAGAAGTCATATCTGACTCTTGTGACCCTATGGACTGTGGCCCACCAGGCTCCTCTGTCCATGGGATTCTCCAGGTAAGAATACTGGAGTGGGTTGCCATGCCGTCCTACAGGGGATCTTCCCAACCCAAGGATCAAACCCAGGTCTTCTGCATTGCAGGCAGTCTCTTGCATTGCAGGTGGATTCTTTACTGACTAAGCTACCAGGGAAGCCCCATATATTCCTGAAGTCAGTCTGAAATGTTAGCAGGTTATCTAACCTCCAATGAGCTCCTCCTATTAATTGGATAGAAAATACCATGTTCCCAGGTAATTAGCAACGACTGATAAACTTCAGAAGGGGTCAGATGGGTCCTTCAGATTACCCGTGAGGACTTCAGACACCTCTGGCCACTATAATGCAAAGCCTGGATAGATTAGAACTTGGAGAATTCTGTCATTACGCAGGACTGTGGTCAGCAGGCCTTCAGGAGAGTGTTCTCCTTGGTGACCTGGTGAGAGACCCTTTCCCTCCATGGGAACTAGGGGTGAAGGGTTTGGAGGAGGCATCTGAAGGAGCCAGAGTCATTTTAAATCATCAATGTCAAGTATTTTTAAGAGACGGAGGAGGCATCTGTGAGTGTTCCTTGGAAAATATGGCCATTTGTCGGCTACCTGGGAAGGGAATAATGTAAAAGGATTAGGTGACCTGGAAACAGCTGGGCCAGGTAAGGACAGATGGCAGAGGGGTCTGTGGCCCTTGGGGAGGGCAATGAAAACCTAGACAAGAGGACAGACAAAACCAAAAGGTGGGAAGGAGTAGCTTGGTGCTGAGTGGCTGGGGAAAGGAGCAGAAGAGGAAGATGAATCCCAAATGGCAGATGGAAAAAGGCAACAGCTGCTACAGCGCCAAAGGAGAAAAAGGAAGAAGAAGCAGTTTCAGAGACCAAATGACAAATAGAGCAGGATCTCTATAATGGGCTAAGGGAACTATCCCATTATCAACAGAGTTCCTAGTGAATGGGGAAACAACACTGTCCTGATTAAGGTTCTCACTTAGGGACTTGCCTGGCAGTCCAGTGGTTAAGACTTCACCTTCCAATGCTGGAAGCTGCAGGTTTGACTCCTCATGCGGGAGTTAAGATCCCACATGTCTTGTAGCCAAAAAACCAAAACATAAAAAGAAGAAGAAGAAGCAATATTGTAACAAATTAAAGACTTTTTTTTAAAAAAGTGCTCTCATTTATGAATATTGACACCATACTGGGGCTGTTACTATGCTCTATCATTTAGCTTTCAGAACAGCCTTGCTGGATAGGTACCCTTATACCCATTAGATGGATAAGTAAATCCATCTTTGGAGGAGAAAAGGCTGACTTCCCAGGAACACAGTGTAGCCTAAAATAGGAACCTGTCAGAGAAGCCCAGGAGCAAGGAGGAGAGCAATTTGAAGGGAGAGAGAAGGGGTGGAAACACTGTGACCCAACCTCAGTGAGACAGAGAGGGCAAGGAGAGCTAATGCAGGGCCTGGAGACAAAGGGAGTGCTCGTCGGGGAGGCTTCCAGGCCTCAGCTGAGCAGCCTAAGCCCTCTGATTCCACACGAGTGATGCAGAAAGCTGTCATGAAATCAGCTCACCCTGAAATGAAGCGTAATTGTTCTTACAGAACCATTGACATGTTCTAGCCAGGAGCAAGAGAGCTTTGTTATCAGATGATTGACTAGGGTATAGAAAACACCAAAGAAGCAAGAAAACAAAATAAGGGTCAAGGAGATCAGGCCAAAAACAAGGAAACTTTTTTTTTTTAAATTAGATAAAATGGACCAATTGCTCTTTTTTCCAAAGTACTGTTTGGAGGTTAATAATGAGGAGAGCACCCAAGATGCAGCCCAAGATGTGAATTCCAGAGTAGCTGGAAGAGACTCAGGTTTGATCCCTGGGTCAGGAAGATCCCCTGGAGAAGGAAATGGCTGCTGACTCCAGTATTCCAGCCTGGAGAATTCCACGGACAGAGGAGCCTGGCGGGCTACAGTCCACGGGGTCACAACTGAGCGACTAACACTCTCACTTTTCAGTGATCTGGAGGCCTGAATGGAGCTGGAGGATTAAGGACCCACATCTCAGAGGCCTCACCTGGGCTGTTCACAAGGGGCCTCAGCTCCTCTACACGTGGCTGCTTCATTAGCCTGTTGAGTGTCCTCACATGGCCACTGGCTTCTCCCAGAGTGGGTGATTCAAGACAGAGAGCCACACAGAAGCCAGAGCCGCTTTATAACCCAGCCTCAGAAATCACATTGCAAAACTTCCACCACATCCATCTGCCAGGAGAGAGTAGTAAGCCTGACCCACCCTGAAAAGGAGGGAAATCAGGCACCATGATTTGAAGGGAACAGTGACAAAGAATTTGTGGACATATTTTAGCATCAGCCCAAGCACCTTCCTTCAAACTACATGTATTTACTGTGCACACACTGTATAGTAAATACCATATTAATGCTGGATTTGCCACCAATGATAAGAATTATTCCTGTCCTCAGGGACTTCGTAGGGCACTTGAAGAATACATATAAGCGTTAAACCCTTCATACTGAATAGGATGCTGCTATAAAAAAAAAAAAAAAAATCTAGGAATAACAAGTGCTGGCAAGGATGTGAGAAAAATCAGAACCCTGTCCACTGCTGGTGGGAATATAAAATGGTATAATTGCTACGGAAAGTAGTATGAAGGTTCCTCAAAAAATTAAAGAATTATCCTATGATTTAGCCATCCCACTTCTGAATGTACATCCAAAAGAATTGAAAGCAGGATGTCAAAGATCCTTGCACACGTATTCATTTTCATCACAGCACTACTCAAGATAATGAAGAGATAGAAGCAGCCCAAATGTTCATCAATGAATCAATAGCCAAACAATATTATTTACAACAAAATATTACTCAGCCTTTAAAAAGAAGGGAATTCTGTTAAATGCTACAACATGGATGAACCTTGAGGACACTATGCTGAATGAAATAAGCGAGTCAGGAAAAGATTTTGTATGAGCATCTGAGGTAGTCAAATTCATAGAAACAGTAAGTGAATGGTGGTTGCCAGGGGCTGGGGGGAGGAAGGAAAGGGGAGCTTTTGTTCCGTGGGTCTAGAATTTCAGATTTGCAAGAAGAAAGAGTTCAGGAGCTCTACTTCACAACATATGTGAATATGCTTACCACTGAACTGTACATTTGAAAATGGTTAAGATCGTAAATTTTGTATTATGTGTTTTGTACTAAATTTAAAAAAAAAAAAGAAAGAAAGAAAGAAACAGGAAAAAAAAAAAAGACCCAAGAACAGAGCTGTCCTTCTGGTCTAGTGGTTGAGAGTACGAGGGACTCAGGTTCGAGCCCTGGTCTGAGAAGATTCCGTATGCCTCGGGGCAGCTGAACTTGTGGGCCACAAGCACTGAGCCATCAAGCCCTAGAGCCTGTGCTCCATCGGAAACAAGAGAAGCCACTGCAATGAGAAGCCCAAGCGCAGCCGCTAAAGAAAGCCTGCGCACAGCTGCAAAGACCCAGTACATCTCAAAATAAATAAAGCATAGTTAGTGTTAGTTAGCCATGTCTGACTCTGCCACCCCATGGACTGTATCCCACCAGGCTCCTCTGTCCATGGGATTTCCCAGACAAGAAAACTGCAGTCAGTTGACATTCCCTTCTCCAGGGGATCTTCCCAACCTGGGTGTTCTGCATTGCAGGCAGATTCTTTACTATCTGAGCCATCAGAGAAGCCCTAAATAAAGTATAGCTGCATTTTTGAACAACAGAGAGAGCCAAGTACAAAATAGTAAACTACTGGGTACTATTGGACCACGTAGTAAAAGTTTTCCTGGAAGAGGTGTCTTCCTAACTGTGCCCTAAGAGCCTGTGAAGGCAAGTAAGGTTTCCAAGCAGGTGGTGCCATGTCTTCCAAACATAGCCATGACTCATAAGTGAGTCACAGAATCAACTTAGGGGGTCCTGACCAGCATTTTCTCTTAAATGGACTAGAACAGCATGTATCAGCGTGAATTGCATGCCAAGAGGATCTTTTTGTAGAGCTTCTGTTTAATTTATCTGAGTATCTATGTATATCTATGAGGTGAGTAACAAGTTATAATGTAAAATACATTGCTTACTGTGGGTAGATTAAAAAACCGCTTGCAAGCTCCTGGATTAGAGTATACGCTGGAGAATATATGTGAGAAATAAGGCTGCAAAGGTACATCAGCCAGAACAGAGGACGAGTGACCTCGCAGTGACCCCCAAATCTCAGGGGCTTAGAACAAGGGTCCAGTTCTCCCTAAAATGACTTGTCCAATGAGAACTAGCGGGTGGCCAGCTTATTTCGTATTCACTCCAGGAGCTGGTAGATGGTAGAAATAACCTCTACGTGGAACATTACTGGTCTCCTGAGGGAGGGAAAGCTAGCTGTACATTAAACTTCTGCCTGGAAGGGCCACTGCTGCTCACATTTCATTGGCCAAATCGAGTCATGTGGCCAAGCTTAACAGTAAAGTGGCAGAGGAGGTGGAATCCTCTCCCCACCCCCGCAGGAAGGGACAGTTGAGCCAATGAAGATGCGCCTTATAAATGACATCAGGATACTCAGGATTTCTTCTGAGGACAACGATGATTCACAGAAGAGTTTTAAGCAAGGTGAGCACATTGGCTCTTTAGAAAGCTCCCTGTGTCAGCAGCATGAGAGTCGGTTGGGAGGAGGCCTCAGGAAACCAGTGAGGTTGGTCTTCTCCGCCAAACCAACTGTCTTGCTAAAGAAGCGAAGGACCAGCTCTTCCCTCCCTGAAGGTGATAAACCTCAAAGCCCCATCTCAGAAATTCAAGGTCAAGAAACATGACATAAGGAACAAATTTAGGGGCCTCCATTTATTACTAGCTCAGAGAGCAGTCCCTTTACAAAATGGAATGTTCAGGCCCTGTGTGATGATGTGATAATATATGTGTATTGGCGGGAAATTATATATGTGTGTGTGTGTGTATGTACACACACATATAATGTGTGTGTGTGTGTGTGTGTATGTGTGTGTGTGTATACATATGTGGGCTTCCCTTGAGGCTCAAATGATAAAGAATCCGCCTGCAATGCAAGAGACCTGGGTTCAATCCCTGGGTTGGGAAGATCCCCTGGAGAAGGGAAAGGCTACCCACTCCGGTATTCTGGCCGGGAGAATTCCATGGAATGTATAGTCCACAGGGTCGCAAAGAGTCGGACACGACTGAGGGACTTTCACTTTCACATACATATGCATGTTGGGCTTCCCAAGTGGTGCTGGTGGTAAAGAACCCAACGGCTAATGCAGGAGAAGCAAGAGGCACAGGTTTGATGCCTGGGTGGGGAAGATCCCCTCGAGGAAGGCATGGCAACCCACTGCAGTACGCTTGCCTAGAGAATTTCATGGGCAGAGGAGCCCAGCAGGCTACTGGAAGGTGATATTGAGGCTTTTTCCTTTTTTTTTTTCCTTTCAAATAGGAGAAACCTAAGCCAAAGTTTAAATTCTGATGGGAAGAACATGCTAGAAAGGCACACATAGGCACTCCGGACAAGAGGGAACAACTGCCAGACCAAAGCCTCAGGGGAGGGGCAGAAGAGCAGCAGAGATCCTGCCCGGGAAGGGGTTGGGGCCTCTGCTCTGCTGGGCAGGACAGTGAGGGGCAGGGAGGGGTACACAGGGAGGAGGGCTTCAATTGGGTGGCTAGGTTTGGGGGACCCTTACTTGCTTTGGGATGTAGGAGGCAGGGCATCTTTGGACAACGAAGGATAAGTAACTTGGGAGAAATCCTGGGAAGGGAGTCCTGCTTGGCATTGAGGGTCCATTGCAGAGACAGCCTGGTGGTCCCCCCAGGGGTTTGGCTCCGAGCCTCCCCTCTCTTCCTTTGCTTCGTCCACCCTTGAGCCAAGGAACCCCTGGGAGTTATCCATCTGGACAACACTTCCAAAAAGGAGGGCCGGGAAGGGAACTGCTAGCACCAACAACAAAGAAACCCTAGCTTTAGTTTTGACATGATAAAAACAGAGAGAAGGACTGACATGGCAAAGATCCACAGTCTTCCACTGCAAAGAGCTACAAGAGAGACTCAGGCGGAGAAGGGCTGCTACCAACAAGAGGGTCTCAAGCAATTTAGAGGAAGGGGTAAGGCCAAGAGCTCTGAAATCAGACTGACCATCTACTACATGACAAAAGGCAGGACTAGAACCCATTCACTTTTTCATATAGCAAATAACAATGGATTCTCTGCTATGTGTTAGACACCGATGTAGGTGATAAAAGCCCAGCCATGACCAAAAGAAAGACAGAGCTCTTCTGGGGTTTATACCCTAGTGGGAGCAACAGACACTAAGCAAAGAAATATACACCAGTGTGGATGGTGGCAAGAGCTATAGAGAAAGCTTAAGCAAAGCAAAGTTGGGAGAGTGGGGGTAGGAAGGGGGTGGATTTTTAATGGAGGAGGATCTGGGAAGGCTTCGAGATGACCCAGATTTCCAGACTTTATTCTATGCATGTTCTTATTTTTTTAATTTTGTATAATGACAGCCCTTTTCTTTGGTGCTTTTCTTTTTAGCATCTGGAGCCAAGTGTGTGCAGACCGGTGGTGAGACTGTGGATTTTCACACCAGTTGTCTGCTTGCTTGTGAGGTACAGCTCCACCTCCTCCTTCCTGTGTGACACTGGGCACTGGGCGTTCCATCTCTCTAACCCTGGGGTTTCTCTGTCTGCAAAGAGGGGCTAATAATAAATCCCCCACAAGTTTGCTGTGAAGATAAAATGAGACCGTGTATGCAAAGTGCCTGGCTTTTAGTACCCTAGCAGGAACAGGAGTGGTCAAATTAAGCTTCATGAGCTGTAGCTCTCCTTAGGAACTCATTCTGTGTGCTTAGGTGTTAACGGTGGGTATTCCCAGGCCCTGTCCCTGAGCGTCCCGGCTCCCTGAGGACTACTCCAACGATGCTCAGGGATCTGCCTCTCTTCACCCACACTTTGTGCCCTGCTTCTCCCTGTAATCCAGGTGATACATGAAGCTGCAGCAAACTAAAAAGTGGAATTTTTTCAAACGTTTGCATCTCTGATATTACCATGAATCTTAAGAGTTGATGGCATTTTATAATTGATAGACTCTTTTCTTTTGTAGTTGCATTTTTTAAAATTTTTTAAAAAGTGATTCCAGAATCCATGGTGCTTAGGCATGACAAGTATAATGATTCACAATAAACCACAACCAACTGGTACCCCCAGAGTTCCCACTGTGACCTAGGCATTAATTGTTCTAATGAACAGGATCAGCAGAGCACATCAGAATGAAAAAAAAGGTGCTAGATCCAGAATCTATGAAATCCCCCCAGTTTTTTCTAGAGGTGACACATAGTACGCCCAATAGTGAAAGGTCTATGTGGTGACAGAAACTTGGAGAAAGTTCCATTGATGGGAGATATCACCATGCCAGAGACCTCAGGTTTTATTCTACTCACTCTTGAGTCTAAATGTAAAAACTTTTGAACCTACAGTTCCAAAGAGAGTATAACAAACACCCACGTGTTCCTCATTCAGATTCACCAATTGTTACCAGTTTGCATATTTACTTCCTTCTCTCTCTCTCTCTCTCTATATATATATATATACACACACATACACACCCCTCTCTCTATATATATATATATATATAACACACACATTGTTTTGTTGTTCAGCTACTCAGTCATGTCTGACTCTTTGCGACCCTACGGACTGCAACACACCAGGCTTCCCTGTCCTTCACCATCTCCTGAAGTTTACTCAGACTCCAGTCCACTGAGTCGGTGATGCCATCCAACAATCTCATCCTCTGTTGTCCCCTTCTCCTCCTGCCGTCAATCTTTCCCAGCATCAGGGTTTTATTTCTAATGAATTGGCTCTTCGCATCACATTATTTTAATTATTTCTATTTACTTTAAATTTATTTTCAGTGGAGTCATTTAAGAGTTTCTTGCTGATGTCAGGACACTTCACTCATAAAAACTTCAGCACTTCCAAGAACAAGGCCCTCCTGCCACAAAGCCAGAGTGTAGCAATCACATCAGGAATGTTAACACAAACACAACATGACTATATAATATCCAGTTTCTCCAGCGGTCCCAAGAATGGCCTTTCTAGCTGGACCAGTGCTGTTGAAATGAGAGGACATTCCTGCTGGAGTTTTTTTGTTTGTTTGTTTGTTGACTTTTTGCAGTTTTCTACACACTCAAATAAATGTTCTCCCGTCAACTAATTCATTTGATAAGAGAAAAATAAATGCACTCCCACTAGAATTGAGGAAAAAGAAATAAGAATTTTTAAGGCTTATTTATAATTTCTCAAGATATGCATGCTAGTGCATTCATTTTTAACAGATCTAGACCTATACCTGTCTACTCTCTAACAAGACCAGCTTTCTAAGAAGTGGACAAGTGGTATCTGTAGATTTCTTTTTGACTCTAAATTCGTAATCTGTGATTCCTCAGAAATACCACTGTGTTTAGAGTGTGGGCTCCTTCAGGTTAAGCTTGTGGATCCTGTCACAATCATCTTTTCATCCTTAGTAACTGTACTGCGGCTGGTGCATAGTACGAACTCGGTGAACGACAGTGTGAATGAGCGAGTGAATGCTTTTTCTGGCTCCTCAGGGCAGGCTCCGCGACACATCTCTGCCAGTTTGCAGATATAAGTTCCCTTTACCAGTTTGGCTGTAGTTTAATAAGATGCCACAGAGAAAGGGACCAGACCTTGGTCCTGACTCAGCAGAGGCAAGATCTTATTGGAATCGCAACAAACCTGAACCATGGCGGGTTTTAACTGCAAACAGACGAAGAGACTGGGAACCCACAAGAAGTGAGAGTATTTGCCTTGCACGCCTCCATGCCTTCTTTGAAATAGAAACCTTGTGTTAGGCAGCAGGTGGTGAGATCTACGGCAGGCTAGAGACTCTGCGTTTAAAAAATAGTCCACTCAGTTTCCCTCTGGGCTTGAGGGTCGGGTCCCCATTCTTGGGACCTGTCCAGCTAGATGAGTGAGGAAGAGAGATGAACGCTTTTCACTATAGTCTCAGACCTCACTGGGCCAGGGTCTCCCTGTGGTCAAATGTGGCTTCTTACTGATTAAGGGAAGAGGAAGGAGGGTGGAAGGGTGTTTTTGTTAAAGGTACTTTCAATCTTATATCATCTCATCCTTGAAGGAATCACATGAGGTCAATACATATAGATAAATTAGAACTGTATGGATCGTCTCAAAGCTACTAACAGTACACTATGTGGTTGTTTATATTTAAGAAATAACTTCTTGTTTGATCCAAACAAATATACTCTCCCAACATGCTCTGAACTGATAACTGAAATTTTCTCATTATAGACATAGTACAGGCTTTCAGAGGGTTTTTTTTTTTTTTTTTTAATTCCTTCTTTGTTGTAGTTCAATCGCTTAGTTGTGTCCAATTTTTTGTGACCCCCATGGACAGCAGCACTCCAGGCTTCCCCATCCTTCACCATCTCCCGGAGTTTACTCAGACTCATGTCCATTGAGTTGGTGATACCATCCAACTATCTCATTCTCTGTTGTCCCCTTCTCCTCCCACCTTCAATCTTTCCCAGCATCAGGGTCTTTTCCAGTCGGCTATTCGCATCAGGTGGCTAAAGTATTGGAGCTTCAGCTTCAGCATCAGTCCTTCCGATGAATATGCAGGGTTGATTTCCTTTAGGATTGACTGATTTGATCCCCTTGCAGTCCAGGGGACTCTCAAGAGTCTTCTCTAGCATCTTCTTTACCATTTATTTTACTTTATTTTCTACATATTTTATGCTTATTTATTTACTGCAATTTATTCAGTAACATCTAAATGTATGAACACTGCAAAAAAAAAAAAAAATTCAAACAGTTTAAGTTGAAAATCCTCCTGATTTCTTCTCTCTAATTCCTCTGCAAAAGTGCCTGTTCTCCCAATTATGTGGATTCCTCTAATTCTTTCTCTGGATGTTTACATACAGATGAAGCAGCAGAAACATGGCAAGAATTGGGGACCTTAACCACCCATGCTCTTCTGTCTCACTTTTTGCTCTTAATGTGTCTTAGAAATCTTTCTTCACTCAAGGAATTTCAAAGGTGACCTTAGCCAATGGTTTGTCATTGGGCTCCCCAGGGCCCTTGGGATCCTGTAAGGGGTCCTCACAGGATGCCCCAAGGAGTAGCAAACCAAACAGCTCCAGGCTCCCGACCCTGCTCCAGCCAGGAGGCCTCCCATTGAATCTTATTGACTTTGTTGATTTCCATATAATTTTTTTTTTTTCTTTTTCTTTGGCTGTGCTAAATCTTCTTTGCCGCTCAGGCTTTTCTCTAGTTGCAGCAAGTGAAGTGAAAGTTGTTCAGTTGTGTCCAACTGTTTGCGACCCCATGGACTATACAGTCCATGGAATTCTCCAGGCCAGAGTACTGGAGTGAGTAACCTTTCACTTCTCCAGGGGATCTTCCCAACCCAGAGACTGAACCCAGGTCTCCCGCATTACAGGTGGATTCTTTACCAGCTGAGCCACCAGGGAAGCCCAAGAATACTGGAGTGGGTAGCCTATCCCTTCTCCAGCGGATCTTCCTGACCCAGGAATTGAACTGGGGTCTCCTGCATTGCAGGCGAATTCTTTACCGGCTGAGCTACCAGGGGAGCCCCTAGTTGCAGCAAACTGGGGGCTACTCTCTAGTTGCAGCAAACGGACTTCTCATTGCAGTTGCTTCTCCTGTTGAGAAACACAGGCTCTAGAGCATGCAGGCTTCAGTAGTTGTAGCTCCCAGCCTCTAGCGCACAGGATCAATAGCTGTGGTGCCCAGGCTTAGTTGCTCTGCAGCACATGGGATCTTCCGGGACCAAGGTCTTGTCTCCTGCATTGGCAGGAAGATTCTTTACCAGTGAGCCACCAGAGAAGCCCCCATATAAACTTTAATTTAAAAAAAATTTTATGTGTTACTTTTAGAAAGGGAGTGAGAAGACCTAATCTAGCTCAGTTCTGTTGTCTTTGCTTTCTGCTAAGATCTAAATACTTTTGAACAGAGTCAGATAGGCAGTATCAGGCTTCATTGGCTTATAAATATATATATATATATGTATATTTTTTTTTCTGAAAACAATTTTAAGACAGAAGTGGAGGGAAACACTGAATTGCCTCGATTTCCCCAATGTGATCAGTCTTTAGAAGGCTAGAGACAGAAAGGATTGGGAAAGGACAGGGCTGGAAGCACACAGATTCCTTGGCCACTTTCTCCCTCCTCCATGAAGGACTATAGCCATGTGTTCATCTCGGGTCTTATATATTTCTGTGTGTATGTTACTATGCATCATCTGTACAACAGGAAAACCACAACTTATATGCCCCTGAATCTTCCCTGGGTTTTCTCTAAGTCCTAGATTCCCAACCTTTCTGCTCTGCTGGGTCCAAACTCAAATCCCTTTGAATGGTCAACACTGTACTTGTATCTGCAAGGAATGGGAAAAAATCTGACCAAACAGGCCTGTTCCAACCTATGGGAAATTTTCTTTCTGACCGGGGTGAACTGACCCTCTGAAAAATCTCTGAATCAAAAACCATCACTAAAACACTAACGTGCAAGAGATGCCAAGAATTTTTTTCTTTAAGTGAAAATGTTAGTCACCCAGTCTTGTCCAACTCTTTGTGATCCCATGGACTGCAGCCTGCCAGGCTTCTCTGTCCATGGAATTCTCTAGGCAAGAATACTGGAATGGGTTACTGTGGCCTTCTCCAGGGGATCTTCCCGACCCAGGGATTGAATTTGGGTCTCCTGAATTGCAAGGCAGACTCCTAACAGTCTGAGCCACCAGAAGTAAAGTTCCCCTCTAATTGTCAAACTCAAAGTTACTTGCAAAGTCAAGCTGTTGGAGGACATCTCCCCAGTTCGAAAACCCGAGCAAGTTGCTGAGTCCTTCTAAAGCTCAGCATTCTTATCCACCTAATGAAGATGGTAGCTTTTTTTTTTTTTTGGTGGGGGGGTGGTCACCCTGTGTGGCATGCAGAATCTTAGATGCTCAACCAGGGATCAAACCCATGGCTCCTTCATTGGGAGAGTGGATTCTTAACCACTGGAATGGCAGAGAAGTCCCTTGAATGTAATAATCATCAATCTCATAAGGTTGCTCTAAGGAGTAATGAGATGCTGAAATTCTAGCTCAGTGCCTGACACAGACTATTATGGGTTGAACTGTGTGCTCCCAAAACACATATGTTGAAGTCCCAGTCCCCAGAACCTCAGAATGTGACCTTATTTGGAAACCGGGTCACTGCAGATATAATTAGTTAGGTTAAGATGAGGTCATACTGGAGCAGGGTGAGCCTTTAATCCAATATGACTGGTGTCCTTATAAGAAGTGGAAAGGAACACACAGGGAGAAAACAGCTCTGTGATAACAGGCAGAGTTTCTTTAACAAATGGTGTTGGGAAAACCTGATAGTCACGTGCAAAAGAATGAAGTTGGGCTTAATTAACTCAAAACGAATTAAAGACTTTACACATTAAAACTATAAAACTTTGGTACGAGAACAAGGCAGAGAGCTTTATGACATTGGATTTGGCAAATGATTTCTTGGATATGACACAAGAAGCACAAGCAACAAAAGCAAAAATAAACAGGACTACATCAGACTTTAAAATTTCTGCACAGTGGAAGAAACAATCCACAAGGGAAAAGGTAACCTAGAAAATGGGAAAAAACAAGTGCAGATCATTTATCTGATTATCTGATATCAGGTTAATAACCAGAATATATAAAAATTCTTACAGCTCAATAACAACAACAACAAAAAAAAATCAACTCCATGTAAAGATGGGCAAAAGACTTGAGCCGACTTTTCTACAAAGAAGATATACTAATGAATAGCAAGAATATAAAAGATGGTCAACATTACTAATCATTAGAAAATTATAAATCAAAACCACAATAAGATATTATCTCACATCCTTTGGTTAGGGCACTTTCAAAGAATAGAAATTATAATAAAATAAGCAAAGATACAGAGAAATTGGAATTCTTGTGCACTGTTGGTGGAAATGTAAAACGTGTAAAATGCAGCCACTATGGCAAACAGTGTGAAGGTTCTTTGAAAATCTGAAAACAGAATTACCATATGGTCCAACAATCCCACTTCTGGATATGTCCAGGAAAATTGAAAGAAGGTTCTCGAAAAGATATTTGCACACCTATATTCATTGCAACATTATTCACAATAGCCAGAAGGTAGAAGCAGCCCTAATGTCTACAGACAAATGAGAGGATAAAGAAAACGTGCTACATGCATATGCGCTGTGTGTGTTTAGTCGCTCAGCCATGTCTGACTCTTTGTGACCTCATGGACTGTAGCCCACCAGGGGAGTGGGTTGGGAGGAGGCATCCTCCGTCCGTGGGATTCTGCTGCTATCCTTGGGATTCTCCAGGCAAGAATACTGGAGTAAGGAGGAACTTAAGTCCAGGTGAAGCCAATACATGTCACCACTAGAAGAATACTGGAATGGGTTGCCATGGCCTCCTCTTATATGCACATAATGGAATATTATTCAGCCTTATAAAAAAAAAGAAAAAAAAAAAGGAACTCCTGTCACAGGCTACAATGTGGATGAATCTTGAGCGCATGATGCTAAGTGAAATGTGCCAGCCACAAAAGGACAAAAACTCTGGGATTTCATTTATGTGAAGTGTCCAAAGTAGCCTCATACTCATAGGAACAGGAAGCAGAAAGACGGTTGCCAGGTGCTGGGGAGGCAGAAAAGGGGCGTGGCTGTCCAATGACAAAGCTCCTCCTCCTCTGCTGGCAGCTCCTCTGCAGGCTTGCCTGTGGGGTGTACGGGCCTTATTTCAGACTCTGGAGAAGGCACACTCCTTCAAGAAAGACTTCGAAGAAAATCGTGGCTCCTGCTCCTTCAGAAGGAGAAGGGAAGTGTGCATAAATGAGCATATTTTCAGATTTGAACATTCAACTGCATCTGTATGTAGCATGTGTTTCATTATACAGACAACTGAGTTCTGCTAAAAACAAGGTTCCAGAATGCCATTCCTGTTGGTGTAATTCTGCGAAAGAAGTTCCAGGACTATGTTCCTGAAGGCATCGCCACAAAAATAGCGATGTGTATACATACATATGTATATACATGGATAAGTACAAGGTAGCAAGCATAAATATAGCCATGGAATAGGCAAGCACATGTTTAGCCAGACTTCTATTCCGGCTTCACCATTTGCTAGTGATGGGAGCGTAGGCAAAGTAATAACTCGCCGATACAGACACACAAAACCCTGAACGGTCTTTCTCTGACCACGGGACCATGGTAACGATGATACACATGTCCACTGCTGGAATTGCATTCTTCCGTCTTTTCAGAACACTCGGCCCAAAGGAAGTGTCGTCATTTTTCTAACTACCTCCCTTTTCTAATCACCTACCTTCTCTAGCCCAAGCGAACCTTACAGTTTTGTCTACTCTTCCTCTTCTTTACCTCAGAGGGTAAAGAATCTGTCTGTAATGCAGGAGACCCAGGTTCGATCCCTGGGTCAGGAAGATCTCCTGGAGAAGGGAATGGCAACCCAATCCAGTATTCTTGCCTGGAGAATCCCATGGAGAGAGGAGCCTGGCGGGCTATATTCTGTGGGGTCACAAAGAGTCAGACACGACTGAGCGACTAATGCTTCCTCCAACCAGCTGAGCTGAGCAACTTTCCTGCTCTTCCTCCCTGTGGCAGATTTTTTGGCCTCTCCCCCTCCCCTAGCTGAGGGCTTCCTGCAGACCAGTAAGTAAGCTGTCCCAGAGAGTCAGTGGAGAGACTGTTTGCAAAGCAGCCCCCCTGTAGTCCAAAGAAGGGCCCCTTTGAGAAATAGAAAACTGTCAGGAAGGTGAATAGAATGAACCTGATTTCCCATTATTTTTTCAAATAAATGGAGTCCAGTTTGCCTCAGCTATAATCCAGGCATAACATTTATATGAGAACATAAAATACTACATAGCTGTAAGTAAAACAATATGTGTGTTCCTGAATAATAGTGATACCACTTGCCAGTAAGACTGTATTTTGACCAAATAAAAGATGACCTAAATTTGACTCAGTGGGATGGGATTTACTACATGATTACTTCTTGAAAATAAAGGGCTACAGATACAGGGGATTTCCTGAGGGTAGAAGGCAACAGACAAGGAGAATGACAGAAAAGTAGGATGGAAAGTTATGTGATTAGGACTTGATTTGAAAGCTCCAATTGTATAAAGAATAAAGGGCATTTAACTTTAAATGTGCAGCGTGTCCCTCCCAAATAAAACCTCATTATTACATCAGACATCCATATTGCAAAGTCCCACATGGGCCAACATCAAACACATAGAAAAGTGAGTTTTCAGCCGTAACGGGAGGCCATCATTATAAACACCCCACTTTACAATGTTTTCATGCATTCCTCCATTCCTTCTTTCATTCACATGTATGAGCACTTCACAAATATGCTTTGTGGACTTAATATGGAACAGGCTCTCTGGTATAGCAGGAGACAGCTCTGCCCGGAGGGAGTTCACAGCCCTGCAGGGAGGGACCCCAGGAATGGGGCCACTTCAATCCCAGGTGGTAAGGGCCATGATGGGAAGAAAGCCTCTAACCAGGGTGCTGTTCCATTGTGGAGACATACACGAGGGGTCTGAAGACCACATACAAGAGGACACTGAGGGACCCAGAGGGACCGGAGTGAACAATGCTGAGCTGGGTTCTTAAAAAGGGAGAGCAGAGGGTAAGTCAGAGAAACTGAAAAAGAGCAAAGCTGCAAGTTTCACCCAAATCACGAGCAATAACAGGTCAAGCTCCATGTGCACGGCTCCCACACACATCGTCACAATTGGACAATGCACAGACTGTTCCCAGATGCTCCGGTAAGCATATGCATTAGCCAAGACTTAGGTATGGCTGATGTAACAAATCTGAAATGAGAGCGGCTTAGGCAGGTAGAAGTTTGTTCTTTCTCACAGAACAATCCAGGCTAGAGAGCAATCAAAACTGTCTGGCAGCTACCAGCTCGATGGCAACAGTTCCTCTGATTCATGGTCCCGCCAACTTTAGGATGCTGTATTCGGACCATTTGGTCCATTCACATCTCAAGTCCAGTGGAGAGAAGGCGGAAGGGCAAAGGGGAGGATGTAACTTTCTTCTTTAACAGTGCTACCCACATCCCTTCTCCAGACACTATGGGCCAGAACTTGGTCACGTGACCAGGCTTGGCCAAAAGGAAACTGAAAACATAGTCGTTGTTCAGGGCAGCCATGAAGACAGCTATCGATGAATATGCCACAGAAGAAAGGGAAATGGATACAAGGCAGAAACAAACCATCTCTAATGATGGGGGAGCCCCCTGTCACATGCCCCTCTCCTGACTTCTTTCCCTGTAACCTTCTCCCCCTTAGTCACACTTCCTGCATTGAACCAAACATGATGGAATGCATTGTCCTGGTAAGGAGAGCATGCATGAGCAAATTAGGATATGCAGGTTATGGCAGGGCCAAAAGTATATTGCTATAAGCATCAAAAGAACCAATCTACTCTCAGCTCTGATTAATGAGTTAAATAAACGGGAGCTAGTTATTCAATGTGTTTGTGCATCAATTACCTCAATATCAAAAGGAAATAAAAATACTTGCCACACCTGAAGACGGATTGCAGAGAAAACCAGAGAAATGAAATATACATGTATTATTTTCTGTTGCTATGTAACAAGTCACCACAACTAAGTGGCTTAAAACAACCACCACTTTAAGGTTAGAGTCTCTGTAACTCAGAAGTCTGGGCACAGAGTAACTAGATTCTCTGCTCAGGGTCTCATTGGGCTGAAATCAAGATGTCAACCAGGGCTAAATTCTCACTTGGGGTTCAATCTTCTTCCAAGCTTACAGGTTTTGGCAGAATCCATCTCCTTGTGGATAGAGAACTGAAGTCCCTATTTTCATCCTAGCTGGCAGGTGGGGACCTCTGTCAGGTACTGTCCACAATTTTTTTTTTCATGTAGCCCCCATCAGCCAGCATCAGCCCTCATAAACATTTCACAACATGTTTGTTTGTTTCCTCCAAGCCAGCCAGAGCACATCTCTCTGACGTCCTCATTCACAACCAACCAGAGAAAACCTTGCCTTTTGAAAGAACCTGTACTGTTAAGACTGAAAACCTACCTATCTTAAGGTCAACTGATTGGGCACCTTAATTAGACCCACAAAATCCCTCTTCTGGAGCACCTAGATTTGTGTTTGATGGAATAACTAGGAGATGATGTATATACACCAAGGGCCAGAATGCTGGCAGGCCAACTTAGAATTCTGTTCTTTGGCCCCAGTAATTCACATCCTTCCCAAACACAAAATAGGTTCACCCTCTCCCAACAGCCTCATCTCATTAAAGCATTAGGTTTGTTTTTTTAGTAAGCATAAATCTTGTTACTTTGTGGATCTAAGTATTCCACTAAGGCTCTCCTGCATTTTCCAAGTTGACATCACATATTCTACACGCTTGACTCCTTTCTCCAACTCAAGCATTCTTGCTGTGCTACTTTATTCTTACATCTGGTTTACTCCAGGGAGGTTGCAAGGTACCTTCTCACTCTCTTCTCGGTCTAAATTGACTGTATTCCAAGTGATGTTCTTCTGTCTGCATCTGTTTAAACTGGCTCAGATAACAGGCTTTCTCTCTGGATTCTTTTCCTTCCCCTGGCATGTTTTCCACTCACCAGAAAAAGTAGCATGGTCTCGTGGCAAGAGTGGACTCTGGAGTCAAGTCAGTACAGATTCAGATTTTCTCTCCAAGCACATTTTTTAACTGAATATTACTTTGTTACTCCAGTAGTCATGTACAGATATGAGAGCTAGACCATAAAGGAGGTTGAGCATCAAAGAATTGATGCTTTCAAACTGTGGTGCTGGAGAAGACTCGGGAGTCCTGTGGACAGCAAGGAGATTGAACCAGTCAATCCTAAAGGAGATCAACCTTGAATATTCATTGGAAGACTGATGCTGAAGCTCCAATTCGTTGGCCACCTGATATGAAGAACCAGCTCATTAGAAAAGACCTTGATGCTGGAAAAGATTGAAAGCGGGAGGAGAAGGGGGCGACAGAGGGTGAGGTCATTGGATGGCATCATCGGCACAATGGATGTAAGTTTGAGCAAACTCCAGAAGACAGTGAAGGGTAGGGAAGCCTGGCATGCTGCAGTCCATGGAGTCACAAAGAATCAAACATGACATAGCGGCTGAATAGCAACAACTTCGTTACTCAGCTTCTCCACATACCCACTTCCTCCTCTGTACACTTGGGATAAAACCTACCACACAGGGCTGTCATGAGAATTTCATGACCTCATCTTCATGAGAGTTAAATGATATAATACGCATAGCATGAAGCAGGTGTGGATTCCAGCCCTTTCCTGTCCCTCCCGTCTTCTATCTCACATCATTACTTCCCTTACTTTCTCCTTTTCTTCTTTATCTTCTTTCCACCAGCATCTCAAAGGACGTCTATAGCTGGTGAAGCAGTGGTGGCCACATTAAGAGATAACTGCCTTGTAATTTTATTCAAACATTCCATTTGAATGCCAGCATAGTAAGTGGGTTTTGATACCAGCCAATTTGCTGCATGCAAAATGACTCAGGTGACAGCACTGATTCTCTCATCGTCCTGACACCCATTTTTTAACTTAACTTTAAAAAATGTGCTTGAACTGTGTTCTCATACTATTACTACACTCTTAACAGATTTATGCTCCTTAGGAAAAGAGGTCTGGTCTTGAAAGTGTTCCAGATCTCTCCCTTATCAAGTTGCTTAGGCTAAAAGAAGGATTAATGGTCAAAAGAGACTGAACGGAAGAGCTGAGGCTGCCCAGAGGGAAATGTTAAGGACTGCCTGGCACAGGCAAGCACTTTCTGGCAAACTTCTGAAAGTGCTGAAATAAAAGGGTCAAGAGTCATGTGCTTAAGTAATGGTCTCCCAGGCGGGATGTCGGGCATCACAGTGAGCTAGTACTAATATATGTGTGTGACATGGACTTAACACAGGAACTGTCATGAGGCTTTTTTTTTTTTTTTTTTTTTTTAATACCAGTGCATGATTCCAGCTTGCTGGTGTTTTTTTTTTTTTTTTTTTGCAAACATGATGTTGGTCACACGAGAACAAGTCTCCTTGTTAACATTTCCAGGCTCCAGCGACCACCAGAGCATGGATAGAAGCACCTCTTCTGGAAAAAGAATAGAAATGTCGAGGTGGATGGGGGGAGCCTCTGTTCCTCCCCCACCCTACAGGTCGGATGTTTTCTTCATCAGGAGGATGTTCAGCACAGACAGAAGGGAGGGGATAAACCTGCACTGAGTTCTCAAGATCAAGATAGAGGGAGAGCATCAGCTCAGACAGGTCATGCCAAAGTCAAGCCCCCTTCAGTAAAAAGGCCCATCTACAAATCATTAGAGATTCAGGGTGCCAAGAGAGCTACTGTACTAGCTCAGCCTTAGAGGCAGAAGGCCTGCATTTGCCAGATGCTTTACAACTATTTTTTATGAAGTATTACTCATAATACCCTGGATGATAAATGAACGGCGTAATCTCCATTCTATAACTAAGGAAGCGGACAGCCATGGAGGCATTCTGAAAGTCTCAGAGCTAATGTTAGAACTAATAACCTGACAAGCTAATGTTAGAACCATGGGCCAAACCCCTGAGGTCAATGATCTTTATAGTGAATAAGTTTCCCTGGTAGCAAGAATGTTCTTGAGTTGATATAAAACTAGCGTCTAAGTATTTTGCAGTTTGGGGATGGGGGTGGTTATTTGGCTGTGCTGGGTCTTAGTTGTGGCATGTGGAATCTTCAGCCTTCAACTAGAGCATGCAAACTCTTAGTTCCGGCATGTGGGATCTAGTTCCCTGACCAGGGATTGAACCTGGGTCACCTGCATTGGGAGCACAGAGTCTTAGCCAGTTGGTCACCAGGGAAGTCTCACATCTAAGTTGAAAACCTGAGCCAGAGCAAAACTGACCTCGGAGAATCATAACCTGGAATTTAAAGGGAGATGGTCTACTTCACCTTAGAGTACAAGACTGTTTGACCGCATCAAGTGTATTACTGAGGGTACAGTCACAGTGGCTGTAACAAGGGGACCCTAAAACTTTAAAAAGACTCCTAGCATCCAAAACAGATGGACTCTTGTATATGTTTTATCCCTCTGGACCCACCCTTTTCTACCCAAAAGGCTGGCCTGTAAGGACAACATCAAACTCTGACTTCTGGTTGGTTTGGCCAGTGGGGAGCACCAGCAGATGATGAAGGGAGGAAGCCAGGGTCTCAGTCAGCTCAGGCTGCCATAACAAAACACCAGGCCCAGAGGCTTAACCAATAGAAATATATTTCTCATAGTTCTCGAGGGTAGAAATCCAAGATCAAGGTGCCAGCCAATTCAGTTCCTGGTGACATATCTTCCTGGCTTGAAGAAGGGTACCTTCCTTGCTGTGTTCTCACTTGGCAGAAAGAGAAAAACCCAGCTCTCTGCTGTATCTTCTTATAAGGACATCAATCCCATCAGATCAGGGCCCTCTCTGGTGACCTCATTTAACCTTAATTAGCTCTTTATAGGCCCTATCCCAAATATAGTCACACTGGGGGATTGGGCTTGAACATAAGAATTTGGAAGAAGCACAATTCAGAACATACCGGTCATCCTAGCAGGCCACTGCGAGCTGGTTGAGCCTCTCAGCCAAAGTTCATGTCTCCTATGAGACAGTCCTCTCCCTAGAGCCTTCTCCCGCCAGGTTTCTATAACCTCTTCCTAACCTTGCTCCTTCCACACTAGGGGTCACAGTGATCCCCTACAGGTTAGCTACCTGGTATACTGCATTCTCCCTTGGGTTCCCTACATCCCTCCCCCCGCCCTGCAATTACTTTACAAACTCTCCTCCTACAACCAGTTTGGAGTGTACTTTTCTTTCCCTGCATAGGCACCAAAATAACTTTTGCTGTTGTTGTTGTTGGGTCACTAACTTTTGAGCCTGTGCAAAAGGCATGTGGAAGTCCAGAGAGGTCTAGTGCAGGGATCTTGACATTTCAGCAGCATGCCAGCACTCACACACTGCATGGTAGGACTGGACGCCAGCTTCCCTACCTCTTGAACTTCTTGATGAAATAAAGGGCTCAGATGGTCCCTAAAATCCCATTTAGCCGTATGATGGTCCTACAGATCTCCTCTACTTCCCTGCCCTTCTTCCTCCTCTTCCTCTTCCTACCTCTCTTCCTTTCCACAGACATGGTACCTGTCCCCTCCCCAACCCATCCCACACAAATTCCGCTGTCAGCTGATGAAGAATAGGGGACAACAAGGTTACAGGGTAAACAAAGAAATCATTGCTTTTCTTTTCACACGTCATAGACTCAGAACCACTATGAAACCAGACTCAGGAAAATTCCATTTAAAATATTAATCTTGATTTACAACTATTTGGCGTTATGATGGTTGGCATAAATTACAACTTCGTAGTTAAAACAACCCAGGTTAAAATTGTTTTTGAACATTGACATGCCCAAGGTTAAGGAACTATAAATAGGTTCCCCGGCCAGTTAATTCTAAAATAATCCACCCTGGACTTCTGTTAGCATTTAATTAACACAAAACTGCAAAAAAAGGCAGAATGATGTTGGAATCTGGTGTCCAGAAAAGAATTCAGCCAGCTGGCACTTGCGTAACTTGAGCCTGGGATGAAATAGAACTCTAAGTCTTCCCCATTTCCAGTTCTGTAAGCTACAAGATCAGCTGCTGCCCTAAGTGTGCATAAATTAATCCCCAATTTTCCAAGTTAAAGCTGGGAATGATGCAGATAAGGCAGATCCTCAGAATGAGGTGGAAATGGACATAGGCTGGGCAGCCTCCTGCCCCTGCAACTTCGGGCAAGTTACAGGAGTTCTCTGGGCCTCAGTTTCCTCATTCATAAATCGGGGATAAAAATGCCTATCTAATTCAGCCGTTCCACTTCTGAACATATAATGAAAGCAGGGTTTCAGTGAGATATTTGTGCTTACATTCATAGCAGCATGAAAGAACACGGTCCTGGGGCAATTCCTTCTGTGTTCTGCTTATAATTTTTTAAAAGTAGCAGTAATATTTCTTCATTCATGCAGCTAAGAGTAGACACCTCCAACGTGCCAAGCACTGTTCCAGGCACTGGAGTGTGCGATTAAACAAGACAAACTCTTTGCTTTCACAGTGCTAATTTTCTATCAGCTTCTTTGGGGGGCTCATACAATTTGTCAATTCCCACTCCTGTGACTCTGCTGATACTGCCTGGAATTCCTTCCCTGCTCCTCTTTTCCATTCATGCAAGTAACTTGTCGTTTTTAGAGTCCAGCTCAAGTCCAAGATCCTCCTTACAATCCTTCAACTTCATCTGATCTTGACTCTGCATTCCTCTTCCTCCAACAGCTTTTGTACTTAGATCCTACCCCCACATCATTCAGTACTGGGTCAAACTGCTCTCTCAACATGGCCTGGGATTTGATCTTGTTTCCTAACTAGAGTATGGCCCTCTGATAGTCAAGGTCATCTTCATTTGTCCCCTTGCCCCACCACCAAGAAGATATAGCACATAATGTTTGCCAAGAGAGTGTCACAGTTCTTAACTTCTGAATCTCTGGGTGTGATGTGGTATCCCAGTTTGGCACAGCAATCTGTTTTCTGCAGCTGTGTCTATAAATCCCTGCCTACCTTAAATTATATCTAACTCAATATGTTCAAATACATACTATCAGAAGTATAATTTATAGGATAGGGTTAAATATATATGTTTAGAGGAACATCTGAATTGATTTTCCAAAAAAACCCAATACATTTTTTTACACTTAAATCAGTCACACTGTAAACTGATTTAAAAAAGAAAAAAAAAAAAAAAGCTTTCATATCCTAGCACTGTGTGCAGGGGAGAAAAACTTTCCTCTACCCTCTTAGGTTCCACTACTAGGGCCTGAAAATTAAACTGATGGAGGACAGATTAACAGGAGAAAATATTTATTTTGTATGTGTTTGAGAGGTCTCACAGAAAAGAAGTGAAAATCCCCAAGAAATAGTTAGGCTTAGTGGCTTATATACCACTTTAACATAGGGTGATAAATTGTGGGAAAAATAGCTAGGCAAAGGAAGGGGGGTGGCTGGGATTTCTAGGGGTTGTAAATTGTAGGAAGATAAATATATAGAGGAAAATAATTAAAGATAAAGGTTGTTTAGGAAGGTTTGTTATGCAGACTCAGTTTAGTACCTTCTCCATTGATGAGAGTCATCTCAATCAAGTGTTCTTATCCTCTTCCTTGTATGGAAAAAGGAAACACCTTTATAAATGAAATTTATGTTACCTTTTTCAAAAGGAAATTTATGTCCTGCTTTTGGACAGAAAGAGAGAGGGCAGAGAGTTGTTTATTGCCTTCAACTCAAAACAATCCTGATGTCAAAGTGGCATATTGTGGGGTGGTGGCTCTTGTGACCCCATGGACTATAGCCCGCCAGGCTCCTCTGTCCATGGGATTTCCCAGGCAAGAATACTGGAGAGGGTTGCCATTTCCTTCTCCACAGGATCTTCCTGACCCAGAAATCAAACCCAGGTCTCCTGCATTGCAGACAGATTCTTTACCGACTGAGCTACAAGGGAGGCCCCATATTGTGGGGTAGGCATGCTTTAATTCCCTTCTCGCATAAACAGCCAGTGAGGTGGTGGCCTAGCAGTGAGAAGAGGAAATGTTAAGCAAGACAACAGGATTGTCAGAAGATTTAGGAAATATTTGAAGACTGCATGGAGAGTTGTAAAGCATTATTTACAACCAACTTCCCTCAATTCTTGAAGTTTGAGTTTAGAACTGGAATTTTTGTGTTGCTGTTGTTGTGGGTCTTTTTGAGGAGGCAAGAAGGACAGCATGACCCATAGTGGTCATGATGCATAACAGCAAAAGAGGAACTCCAAGGAAACACTGCAGACATAAATATCTGTGTGTGATTATGCAATAACCAATCCTCAGTTAGCTGTGGAAGACACAAACTATATGTCTTCAATAAAACACAGAATTATCAAATCGATAATAATGCTTGATTCTCAATCCAGTGTTCTCTCTGTACACTAATGCTTTGAAATGGAGAACAAAGCATTAGTGTACAGAGAGAACATAGGATTGAGAATCAAGACTTGTATTCCACATCAAGTGTTGTCCAGCAGGAACATTAAGGGAGCCATAGACGTCATTTTAAATTCTCCAACAGCCACGCTAAAATGAACAGGAAGAAGCAGACTAAGTGAACTTTAGCCCAATATATCTAAAACTCATTATTTCCACATATCAGCAATATAATTACTGAGATCTTTTACATTTTTTCACACCTGGAAAAAGATTCTCTCAAATCCAACACCTGGGACTTCGCTGGTGGCAGAGTAGATAAGACTGCGCCTGCCAGTGCAGGAGACACGAGTTTGATCCCTGGTCCAAGAAGATTCCACATGCCACAGAGCAACTAAGCCCGTGCCCCAACGACTGAGTTCGTGCACTACAGCGGGTAAGCAGCAACAACTGAAGCCCAAGCACCTAGCGCTCGTGCTCCATAACAAGAGAAGCCCCTGCAGTGAGAAGCCCATGAACCAAAACGAAGAGTAGCCCCTGCTCACCACAACTAGAGGAAGCCTGTGTGTAGCAGCAAAGACCCAGCACAACCACAATTAAGTAAATAAAATCCAAACTCTGTTTTACACTTACAACACATCTCAGTTTAACCAGATATCCAGTGCTCATCACCAGCACGTGTCTGGTGGCTATGGGACTGGACAGCTTTACTCTAGACTCTGATACCTTGGCTACATGACCTTGGATGTAACCTCCCTGCTTCTAAGTAACCTCACTTTCAAATTGAGAGGGAGAAACAAATGCCACCCAGACTTCTTATTTATTTATTTATTTTGGCTGTGCTGGGTCTTTGTTGCTGTGAGGGCTTTCTATAATTGCAGGGCGGGGGGGCTACTCTCTAACTGCCATGCACAGGCTTCTCATTGTGGTGGCATCTCTTGTTGTGAAGCACAGGCTCTCGGAGCACGGGCTTCAGTTACTTGTGACTCATAAGCTCAGTAGTTGTGGTGCATGGGCTTAGTTGCCCTCCTCCAGGATCAGGGACTGAACCTGTGTCTCCTGCATTGGCAGGAAGGTTCTTTACCACCGAGCCACCAGGGAAGACCCCCCCCAAAACTATTTTCTAGTTTAAATTCCGTTGTGTCTATAACTTGTATACTAATGGAAAGACAGTTCAGTTCAGTCACTCAGTCGTGTCTGACTCTTTGCAAGCCCATGAACTGCAGCATGCCAGGCCTCCCTGTCCATCACCAACTCCCGGCATTTACCCAAACTCATGTCCATTGAGTCAGTGATGCCATTCAACCATCTCATGCTCTGTCGTCCCCGTCTCCTCCTGCCCTCAATCTTTCCCAGCATCAGGGTCCTTTGAAAATGAGTCAGTTCTTCCCATCAGGTGGCCAAAGTATTGGAGTTTCAGCTTCAGCATCAGTCCTTCCAATGAATATTCAGGACTGATTTCCTTGAGGATGGACTGGTTGGATCTCCTTGCAGTCCAAGGGACTCTCAAGAGTCTTCTTCAACACCAGAGTTCAAAAGCATCAGTTCTTCAGCACTCAGCCTTCTTTATAGTCCAACTCTCACATCTATACATGACTACTGGAAAAACCATAGCTTTGACTAGACAGACTTTTTTCGGCAAAGTAAAGTCTCTGCTTTTTAATATGTTGTCTAGGTTGGGCATAGCTTTTCTTCCAATGAGCAAGTGTCTTTTAATTTCATGGCTGCATGGAATGGAAAGACATTGCAATGGAAAGACAGTCATTCCCAAATTCCAAATGTAGTCATGTCATTTACTAATAATATACAACATTTTAGTGTAAAATTAATACAAGTCTACTGTGGAAAACTTTTTTTTTAAGTATAAAAATCTATAATCTCCAAGCATATCTATTATTAATATTTTGATAAATTTTCCTGATGATTCCTTTTTTTAAACTCAAGAAACACGGTTGAAACTTTGGGAAGCAATTAATATATTGCTATACTCTTCCTTAGGTATTTTCTTTTAAGTCATGTAATTTAGTTTCCAAGAAAACAAATTTACCTTGTATATCCATTTCCCCTCTCTCTGTTTTTTTTTTTCTTTTCTTTTCTTACAGAGATGTAAGGGACAGCTAGTATTGTATATTTCAGATACACAGCATGATATATATGTACATGTGGCAAAATGATCCCCACAATACTTTAACATCCATCACTACACATACTTACAAAATTTTTTTTCTTGTGATGGGAATTTTTAAGATCTCCTCTCTTAGCAACTTGTAAATATACAATACAGATTTATTCATTATAATCTTATCTTATAAGATTATAATCTCTACCTTATCCCCCTAGGGTTTATTTATCTTATAACTGGAAGTTTCTACCTTATGACCTTCTTCACCCGTTTCACTCATTTGTGTATATTTTTAATATGAGAAGAATCCAAATCATTTTCTTTCAAAATCAGTTCATTAGAGGAGGAAATTTGATCACTAGCGGGATCCTGCTTTGATCGGCTTGTGTCATTTCTGTATAGCCTTTTACTTCCATGACCCCTTGTCTTGGGAGTCTTTAGTTTCCATCAGTTTTCTCTCTTCTCTCATCATCTGTCTGCAAGATCACCCACACCTGCATGTCTGTTTGGGAACCTCTCTGTTCAAACTGCAGAGGCTGTCCTCTCCCGGGGACTATTTCCTAGGCAGTTCTAGCATGCCTTCTGAGGTAAGAGTAGGGACCATCCACGGCTCAGCTTGACCAGCAAGGGTTGCAGTGATTTTGGATTAACACCTCAGAGCAATGGTAAAATGTAGTCTGAAGTGCTTCCCCCTCCTTCCTGAAGGGTTTTTATTTTTTAAACCCAGCAATTAGTCAAAACATAGGCACTAAAATAACGATCGAATACTTAACATGTTTATCTGTGGGAGTTGTTGGATTTTAGAAAGGGATGAGAATAGGGTTTATCTCCCTTTAAATGCCTCCCTTTGCTTTTCTTTCTTTCTATCTTTCTTCTTTTTTTTTTTTTTTTTTCATTTCTGATTCCTTTTGTCCTTCAGGGAGGAGTGTGTGTGTGTAATTGTCAAAAGCGCACAGCCAGAAGAGGAGAGGAAACGGAATTAAAGGTGAAATGAGTAACCACCCCGGCAGCAGGGCACGTGTTGGCGAGGCCCTATATCTCCTTACATCCCAAACGTGGGCCCAGGCACCCCCACCTCCGCAGCCCCCTTCAGGAACCCCCCCTCGACTCTTTGATATGCTAATTGTGGCTGTGGGTCGGTTCGAGCTGGCAAGAGAGCAGAAGCTTTCAGAAGGCTGACACGTTACAAAGCTGCAAACTTCAAAGCCCGGTTTAAAAGGGTCTGTTCTCATCCAGCAAAATAAGTTTGCTTTTTACAATGCCGAAGAGAAAATCCCAACAAATTAGAGTGGAATCTTAAACAATGAAGCAGGCCCAACTCAGAAATAAGGAACCAATTAATGCTATCAACATGGCTTCTATCTGTCCTTAGGACTTTAATCACTTCCAGATGAGAGCATGCATCTGATTAGGGTCCTCTGGCAGCTCACTTCTCCATCAGGGCTCAGTGAAAAGAATGAACAGGAGGTTCCGAGGCTGGAGTCCAAGGTTTGGACTCATCAGCTGGTTACACTCTACCTTGAACCAGGTTGACGTGGTTTCTGGCAGAAAGTCCAACAGAGGGTAGGACATCAAAGAATGCAACTCCTACTTTTTAGAAACACATATATGATTTGTTGGAAGTTATTTCAACTCCCACCTCACCAGGATTGGCCCTAGAAGTCCACAAAGTAAGTCCTTTCCCCCATCATCTTATTTTGTGGTCCAGGCTCTGTTCACTATGAAGCCAACAACCAGAATGTTGTAGTATGGAGCAGAGAAAGGCTTATTGCAGGGCCAAGCAAGGAGAAGGAGTGGCTTGTGTTCAAAACCCCCTGAAATCCCCAGTGGCTTTCGGTGTGAGAGCTGCAAAGTGTGTGACTTTCTTCTCATTGGTTGGTGGTGAGGTAACAGCATGGTGCTTCAAGGGTCTGGTGAGTGAGTGATGGACAGCCGCTCAGTCACGTCCGACTCTTTGCGACCCCATGGACTGTAGCCCTCCAGGCTCCTTCATCCATGGGATTTTCCAGGCCAGAATACTGGAGTGGTTTGCCATTCCCTTCTCCAGGGGATTTCCCAACCCAGGGTCCGAACCCGGGCCTCCTGCATTGCAGGCAGATTCTTCACTGTCTGAGCCATAGGGAAGCCCCTGGCTGTGGGAGTAAGGGTCTGGTGATCAGCCTGAAATCAACCTCCTCCACCTGAGTGGGGCTTTACTTCCTGCAGAAGAACCCAAAGATGCTGTCATGTATATCCTTTGAGGAGGAGCCAGGACTCTGTCTTAATCACCTCACTATAGTTTCTTGATTGCTCCTCTTTTGTTTATGCATTCCCTTATGTCCTTGATGAGCAACTGTTTGAATCTGCCCTCTGGAGTTCAGGGAAAGTCTAGGAGGCCTAAGATTGATTCCTACAAACAAGAGGAGGGGAGGGAGGACAGAAATGATTTGTACCTGGGAGGCTCCTGCTCGGTTTCAATCTACAATTCTACCGTTTTTTAACTTTATCTCCTTGGCTCTTATTTGCTGTTTTAGTCGCTCAGTCCCATCCAACTCTTTCGTGAACCCATGAACTATAGCCTGCCAGGCTCCTTTGTCCATGGGATTTTCCAGGCAAGAATACAGGAGTGGGTTGCCATTTCCTCCGCCAGGGGATGATCTGGACCCAGGGATTGAACTCTCAACTCCTGCATCAGCAGGTGGATTCTCTACCTCTGAGCCACCTGGGAAGCCCTTGGTTTTTTTTTTTATTTTTGTTTGCTACTCAGGCTTTCTTTAGTTACTGTGAGAGCAGGCTACTCTTTGTTGGGGTGCACAGGCTTCTCACTGAGATGGCTTCTCTTGTTGCAGAGCAAAGGCTCTAGGTTCGCAGGCTCAACTGTGGCTCACAGGCCCTAAAGCTCCAGCTCAGTAGTGGTGGTGCACAGGCTTAGGTGCTCCAAGGCATGTGGGATCTTCCCAGACCAGGGATTGAACCCGTGTCCCCTGCACTGGCAAGCGAAGTCCTATACAGTGTACCACCAGGGAAATCCTATCTCTTTGGCTCTTAAAGGCAATATTTTAGCCTTTGTCCTGGTCTGCTTGGGCTGCCATAACAAAATACCACAGACCTGGTGGTTTAAACAACAGAATCTATTTTTTCACAGTTTCAGAGGTGTTGGCAGGACTGGTGTCTGATGAGAACTTCCTCTTTGGATTGCAGGTGGCCACCATCTTGCTGCAGTTCACGGGACCTCTTCACTGAGTCCATGCTGTGGGGGGAGGTCTCTGGTATCTCTTCCTCCTTTTTAGAAGGACAATAATACTATTGGATTAGGGCCCCACCCATGTGACCTCATTTAACTTTAATTTTCTCTTTAAGGACCCTATCTCCAAATACAGCCCCATTGGGGTTAGAGCCTAAAAGGGCTCAGAATATGCCACTCCAAAATATACCACTTTGGTAGGAGGATTATTTTGAGCTGAAAGTAACCAGGAATCAACAGATGCAGAAAGAAGCCTTCCCTTATCAGACTAAAAGCAGCAAGTTCTGGGAAATAAGGCTGCTATAATTCCCTCTCCAGGGTGAATCTACTCCCAGAAGGGAAATAAAACCCACCCTAAATCCCTCCTCCATGGGAGTTTAACTGCCGTGAAGGAGACAGAACTATCACTCAGACCTGTATAGACAAACATGATCACAAACTTTCTTATCTGTCCTTTGTTCTCCTAAAAACCCATTTGTCTTTCTAAAGAAACTATTCATTCTGCCATAAAAGTCTTTTCTCCCCCACCCCTTACCCCTACTAAGTTAGGTATATAAGCCTCTAGCTTTTACCATTTAACCAGCCAACTACCTCTTTTGTTAACTCCCCTGTGCTAAGAATAATCTTTTTCCCCAGTTAATCTGTCTTTTGTTAGTTTAATTCATAGGCCTCCAGTTTTCAGAACTTAAGAGGGTAGAGAAAAATATTTTCCCTACAGGCTTCAACTTATGAATCTGGGTTGTGGGTCATGGAGGACACAATTCAGTCCATAGCAGTCTTCAGGCTTCCTCAGCAAATCAAAACCCTCATGCATATCTCCGAAGTACAAAAACAGCCAGCAAGGGCAAGAGCTGTGTCCATGAAGAGAGAGTGACAGGGGAGTAAGGTAATGAATTCTGACCTAGATGGCATATGCCTGCCCTCCTCCCTGGGTTATACCTGGGGTCTCCACTACCTTCAGCCTTACTAGCTTTGCATTTTTGTCTTAAAAGGACTGTCTTTTCTACTGGCTAATGAGTATGGCTTCCCTGGTGATTCAGATAGTAAAGAATCCACCTGCAATGCAGGAGACTCGGGTTTGATCCCTGGGTCAGGAAGATCCCCTGGAAAAGAGAATGGCTACCCACTCCAGTATTATCGGCTGGAAAATTCCATGGACAGAGGAGCCCTAGTGGGCTACAGAGTCCCTAGGGTCGCAAAGAGTCAGACATGACTGAGCAACTAATACTTTCACAATGGGTATGACACATGTGTTGACCTGTGTGAGTTAGTGGGTGGTAGGGGAGGTTGAGGAAGATTCATCCTGACTTTGAAGGAGAGTAGAGTATGCCACCCCAAAATATGCCTCTTTGGCATAAAGGTTTTGACCTGATCTTGAGAAACTACAGACATAGGAGAATCTCTGAGAATTTCTGATAGGATTTTGACATGCAACAAAAAGTGGATTTTATGCAACAAACCATGATGACCAGCTCAGTGATTAGACTGAGAAGGAGCTCCAAAGCACTTCCCAAAGCCAAATTTGCACCCAAAAAAAGTCATGGTCACTTTTTGGTGGTCTGCTGCCACTCTGATCCACTACAGCAAACCCTAGCGAAACCATTACATCTGAGAAGTATGCTCAGCAGATGAATGAAATGCACCAAAAACCGCAACACCTGCAGTCAGCATTGGTCAACAGAAAGGGCCCAATTCTTCTCCCACAACAATGCCCGACCTCATGTCTTACAACCAACGCTTCAAAAGCTGAAGGAACTGGGCTACAAAGTTTTTCCTCATCCACCATACTCACCTGGTGACTTACCAACTGACTATCACTTCTTTAAGCATCTCTGAACGCAGAGTAGACTTCACCCTTGTGTGGGAGATACTTACATTTACAAAGGAATCCTCTTTTTGTCGGTGTCTCCCTCCTTCTACCAGGAAGAGAAAGGTGGCTCTAATTCACAAGAAACTTTTATCAGTGGGGAATGCCCCAACTTAATTCTGCATAACAACCTACTCCTGTTTACTGGATTCAACTCCCCTAGCTGGTCCCCTGACCACTAACATCTTTAGTCTTTAGCTGAAGATGGTATTTAAGGTGATACCATCTGGGGGAGTTTTATGCAGTTTTCCTGGGTCTCTACTAATGTAATACTTGCTTCTAAATCTCTGTTTGTTGTTCTCTCTCTCTTTTTTTTTTTTTTTTTGGCTGTGCCACCTGGCTTTCAGAACCTTACTTCACAACCAGGGATCTGACCCAGGCCCCCTGCCATGGAAGTACAAAGTCCTAACCACTCACCAGACTTCCAGGGAGGTCTCTGTTAACCTTTCTTTTATTAAAGGGGGTCTCAGCCACAGAACCTAGAGGAGAAGAAGGAAATTTATTTTTCCTCCTCTATAACTTGAATAATTCGGGACAGCCCCACCCTCCAGGAACAGGACAGCCTGAGAGGCACTGGGCAGCTGAATTTCCAAAAACTCGCTCTCTGCCTGGCATTGTTGTTGTTCACTCGCTAAGTCAAGTCCAACTCTTTGTGGCAGTAGGTGGAGGCCTTGGCGGATTTCCACCTCCTCTGGGGGCTGATGCAGCCATCAGGAAAAATGATCATAGAAGAAGGGCAGGATGCCCCACTCCAAACATGCCTCTTTGGCACCTAAGAGACATTGCTTACATTTATAAGGAAAATCTCCATGTGTGAGGGTGTCTCCCCTCTGAACCAGGAAGAGGAGGAGGCCAACTGTCTAGAAACTCTTAGCAATGGGGAAGACAACAACCTAAATCTGCATAACAAACTTTCCCTTGTTTACTTTGCTTTTCCTGGGAACCTCCCAGAACCAGTCTCCCCACACCACCCAACGTCTTCTTTTGTCTTTAGCTGGAGACGGTATTTGGGGTGGTGACTTGGGCCATTTCCGGCAGTTACTCAGTTTTCCTGGGTCTCTCCCAGGTCTTCAGGAAGGGTACGTGTGATTACACTTGTTTGTTTTTGTCCCATTAATCTCTCTCTTATTAGAGGGGGATCTAGCCAAGAACCTAGAAGGGTAAAGGGAAAATTCTTTTCCTCCCCTATACTATATACAACAAGATTAACTTCATTTTAAAAACTCAAAGAAAAAAATACTGGAAGGAAATGGAGCAAATGGTTTTCTTCCTATATAGACAGCATCCTAAATAATTGCATCCTCTGAGATTTACATAAATCCCACTCAAGCCCGCTCTCCCAGGTCCAGAAGGAAGTCTGGGATCCTCCCCCGGGTCTCTTGAATTCCAGAGGGCTCAGCTGCTAAGATCTGCAGCTCCTGTTTCCTGTCCCCCTTCACCCTTAGTCCCACGGACATCTCACCACCCTCAGCTCTTATCCTGGCCCCCCTTTTCCCGGCACTGCTTTGGGTGTAACAGCCTTAACTGGAGGTGTGGGGAACGGGGGCGGGACGGTGTACACACCGAGAAGGGTGCCCAGCTCATCACAGCGCGTAAACTTCCTCCAGCCACCCTACCCTGGTGAGTTTCTCTCGCCCCGCATCTGCACGGCCACCACCCCTATCACACCAGAGCTCAACCTGCCCGCCCCCCTTCACACCCCTCCCTCCGCTCCGCTTCCCCCACCCCCAACCCACAGGAACTCCTCCTTGTTCTCCTGCCCAGGCGGGTAAACTCCTTCCTACCTCCAGCTACCCCTGAGTGACCAACCCTCATGCACTTCACCCTTGAAGTGTCTGGTCAAGGTATTTTACCAATCAAAAGACACCTATTCCAGAGTGGAGTTCTATCACTGTCTCAGGGGCATAAGCTGCCGCCACTGCGCTTTGGCTGAAAGTCACATTTTCCCCTTTACTGCAAGTCTTTACCAAACTTTCCTGACAAGCATGTATTAATTTCAAAACTTTTTTAAGGGAGAGGTCACATATAGACAAGGGTTCTCAATTGGGGACAATTTTGCAGCCCTAGGGGACATATGGGCTTCCCCAGTGGCTCAGACAGTAAAGATTCTGCTTGCAAAGCAGGAGACACAGGTTCGATCTCTGGGTTGGGAAGATCCTCTGGAGAAGAGAATGGCTACCCACTCCAATATTCTTGGCCAGAGATTCCATGGACAGTGCATGCTAAGTCACTTTAGTCATCTCTGACTCTTTGCAACCCTATGGACTGTATGTAGCCTGCCAGGCTCCTCTGTCCATGGGATTCTCCAGGCAAGAATACTGGAGTAGGTTGCCATTTCCTCCTCCAGGGGATCTTCCTGATCCAGGGATCGAACCCTCGTCTCCATGGACAGAGGAGCACCTAAAAAGAGAAACAGAGTGACTCTTCTCTGTTTAAAGTGGGATCAGTTAAAGGAGATCATTCTGTTTATGTTGACAGAATAATAACAGCTACAAATCACTGATAATTTACTCTACAGCCTTACGACCTTGACTGTACTTGACCTCCTGAAGCTAATCAGGGTGGGGACTGGTTAGAACCTGGATGGGAGGATGTACTCTGCTCCTAACCCCAGTGGCTCAGCGGTACAGAATCTGCCTGCAATGAAGCAGACAAAGGAGACACAGGTTCAGTCCTCAGGTCGAGAAGATCCCTTAAAAAGAGAATGGCAACCCACTCCACTATTCTTGCCTGGAGAACCCCATGGACAGAGGAGCCTGGCGGGCGATGGTCAGGTCGCAGAGGCAGACATGACTGAAGCAGTTGAACATGCAAGCACATACCCCAAAAACCCTACAAGGCAAGTAGCTGTTTGGTTATCATCCCCTTTCTAAGAATGAGGGAACCAAACTGAGGCCAGGAGGGGTAAATAATCCGCCAAGGTCACACAGACAGTATGATAGACGCAGGATGACTTGAGACAGAGAAGTGTCAGGCCAGGAGGAAATGGTGCTAACAGTCACACTTTGGTCCTAGACTTGCCACACACATATATTTCCTACATTTCTACCCCACTGCTGAGCAAACAGAGAACGTGTTAAAGGAGACATGAAGCTTTGGCCACTAAATTTCATCCCAAAATTGTGAATGGCAATTTTGTGTTTTGTAAATAGAACTTCAAAAGTGTGTTTCATTCAAGAGGCTTGATTTTTGGTCTTTTAAGATTAATGAACCATGTTATCAGTACACTAAATATATGTGTGTGTATGTATGTATTTTTCTTAATACTTTGAAATGTGCATTTTTAAATATAGCGAGAGAAGGGGAGGCAGGCCAGATGGCTTCACTGGAGAACTACCAAGTGTTTAAAGAAGAATTAGCATCAGTTCTACACAATCTCTTCCAGAAAAACAGAAGAGGAGGGAACACTGCCCAGTTCATTTTATGAAGCTAGTATTAATTCTAATACCAATACTAGACAAAGATAGTACAACAAAAGGAGAACTCCAGACAAATATCCCTCATGAATACAGATGTAAAAAGTCCTTAGCAAAACACTAGCAAATAGAATTCAGCAATATATAAGAATTATTTATTATGACCAAGTGGGCTCTACTTCAGAGATACAAAGCTCGTTCATTTTGAAAGTCAATAAATTTAATTTAAAAATGATTAGATCCTTCAATCCAAAAACATGCATTTGGCAAAATTCAATATCCATTTGTGATAAGGAAGAACAGAAAAGTAAGAACAGAGGGAAACTTCCTCAACTTGATTTTTAAATGTAACCACACACACACACACAAAATCCTACAATTAATATTTTGCTTATTGATAAAAGACTGAATGTTTTCTCCCTACAATCAAGAAAAAGGCAAGGATATCTGCTCTTATCACTCTTATTTATTTATTTTTTTATTTTTTTCCATCACTCTTATTTAATGCACTGTTGGAAGTTCTAGCCTGTGCAAAAAGGCAAGAAAAGGAAATAAAAGGCATGCATATCAGAAAGTTACAAATAAAAACTATACCTATCTGCAGATGACATATAATAATTTTCTGTGTGGGAAAATCCCAAGGAATCTATTTAAAAGAAAAAGAAAAAAAATTAATTCAGTAAAGCTGCAGGTTATCAAATAAGTATACAAAACTCAATTGTATTCTATAAATTAGCAATGAACATGTGAAAACAAAATTTTTAAATATAATGCCACTTACAGTCACAAAAAAATAGGTGTAAATCTATTTTACGTGCACTTGTATGCTGAAGATTAAACAATGCTATTTTTTAAATAAAACTTAAAAAGATCTAAATCAATGGAAAGACACATTCATGAATTGAAAGGCTCAATATAGTAAAGACTCTGCTGTGCTTAGTCTGTCAGTCATATCCTACTCTTTGTGACCCCACGGAGTGTAGCCTTCCAGGCTCCTCTGTCCATGGGATTCTCCAGGCAAGAATACTGGAGTGGGTTGCCAAAGCCCTCCTCCAGGGGATCTTCCCCACCTAGGGATCAAGCCCAGGTCTCCCACACTGCAGGCAGATTCTTTACCATCTGAGCCACCAGGGAATCCCGAGAATACTGGAGTGGATAGCCTATCCCTTCTCCAAGGAATCTTCCCCACCAAGGAATCGAACCAGGGTCTCCTGCATTGCAGGCAGATTTGAAAACTTCTGCTCTGTGAAAGACCCTCTTAAATAAATGAAAAGACTAGCTATAGAGTGTAAGAAACTAGCCACAAAGCACGTGTCTCCCAGAGGACTTGTTTAGTTGCTAAGTCATGTCTGACCCTTTGCCATTAGGGAAATACAGATTAAAACCACCATGAGACAGCCCACCCATCAAAATGGCTAAAATAAAAGATAGTAACAAGAGTAAATTCTGCTCAGGATACAGAGAAATTCGATCACTCATATGATGTTGGTGGGAATGTAAACTAGTACAGCCACTCGAGAAGACAGTGTGGCAGTATCTTAAAAAACTAAGCACAGACTTATCCTCTGACCTAGCATTACACTCCTGCTCATTCATCCCAAAGAAATGAAGACTTATGGTCACAAAAAACCTGTACACAAATGTGCATGTAGTATACAAATGTGTATTACTCATTCTTATCCAACTCTTTTCAACTCCGTGCACTGTCAATGGCCAGGCTCCTTTGTCCATGGGAATTTCTAGGCAAGAATACTGGAGTGGTTTGCCACTTCCTACTCCAAAAAAAAGGAGAAGGAAATGGCAATCCACTCCAGTATTCCTGCCTGGAGAATCCCAGGGACGGCAGAGCCCAGTTGTGTCAGTCGGACACAACTGAAGTGACTTGGCCACCACCACTCCAAAAAAATGTGTGAAACAGCCTTATTTGCAATAGCCCATACTTGGAAACAACCCAAGTGTCCTTCAATGGGCAAATGGTTAAACAAATTGTGATACATCTATACCATGGCTATGTTTCAGCAATAAAAACAAACTATTGATACAGTCAACAATCTGGATGAATAACCAGTGAGTTATGCTAAATGACAAAAGCCAATCCCAAAGGTTACAAACTATGTGATTCCATTTATATAACATTCTTGAAATGAAAAAATTATAGAAATGAAGAAAAGGTGAGGGGTTGCCAGTGGTTAAAGAAGAGTTCAGGGCAGGAAAGAAACAGGTTTGGCTATAAAAGGACAATCTGAGGGATTTTTGTGATGGAAATTGACTCTATCTTAACTTTCAATGTCCACATCTTGGTTGTATGAGGTCTTACCATGCAGGGGAAAGTAGGTAAAAGGTATAGGAAATTCCTCTGTATTATTTCTTACAACTACATACGAAAACATAATGATCTCAAAATAGAAAATTCATTTAAAACTATATTTGAATTATATTATTATATTATAATGAACTATTCATAATTATAAACTGTATTATATTACATCTATTTAAATAACTGGATATCTATATGGAATTCACCCTGAGCTTTTCAGAAAGCCATAGTTTGAAAGAAAGATATGCTTAAATATGGGCTTTAGGAAAAAGTATGAACAATACAAGCCCAGAAGAGGCCAGTTTCTTGATTAAGGTTAAAAAGTACCCATTCACTGGAGAAGACACCCCTAAAATGTGACCAGGAGACAAGTCACCCACTCTCCTGAAGAGCAGGCACCTATACTCCACGTAAAATAAACTGTAGACGGAGAAATTGCAATGTGAGAAGAGTGTGGAAAGCGAGGAAGGGGTGTCGTAATGACTAGTGCAAACAGTCACCACGGAGTCTAGGAAGAACTAGAGGGTGAGACACGAGGTGTTTTTCCAGCACTGACCAGGACAGACTATAGCTGGCCAACACAAACATCCAGTCCACTGGGCAAACATACTCCTGGCTGAAGGCGAATTTTTCACTTGGGGCAGTCACCATGTGATGAAAATACACCCTCTAGGAAATCCAATTTCCCTTGCTTGGGTTCTATATTCATCAAGCAATCTTCTGATCTTAATTTGATTTTTGATGGTTTCCTTACTAGAAGAGAAGGAGCTAATGGAATCCAATCTGTTAAATGATTATGTGTTTTCTTCCCCTGTGACTCTCCCATGGATTTTTGGCACTGGGTATTTTGTTCCAAACTGTTTTCTCTCTCAGGCATGATAGTATTTTTCCTCCAACAAAAATACAACCCCCTGGAACAAAGGGACTGATTCAACAACCGTTTATTAAGCACCTGCTATGTGCTTGGACCTGCGCAAGGATCAAAAGCAAAATGCAGCTGAGATATGATTTGTGCCCCAGTGATGACTAATTTCCTGGCGGTCCTGTCACAGCAGAGCCAGCGGTTGCCATTATGGCTAAGAATGTGGGCTTCAGAACCAAACCAATGGAACTGGATTTATGGTGCCAACATTTTCAGTGTGTGTGATCATGAGCAAGTTATGTAACCACCCTGACCCTCAGTTTCCTCGCCTATAAATCAGGCAGGAGATTTCCCAAGACGTTGTGAGGATTAAATGAGTTAATCCGGACAACACATAGCAACAGAGACATAGTAAGCCTTCATTAAATGGGGTTATTATGACTCTGCAATCATTCTCACAGTAATAATTTTCAATTGGGTTGAGACTACACTCCCGTCTACTGCCCGCTTAACTTGCCTGGCCACCCAAGGTCCAATTATTTCCAGGCATCTGGGAACACCAGGGAATGCAGAGAGGTTCAATGAATCTGCCTTGGCTGTCACTTGCCACCAAACAGCAATTGACTCAAAGGGTTGCTCCTTTAGGCTCTCACAGGACTCCTCTTACACCCACCATGCTGTTTCTCCTCCTTCCCAAAATGAGGCATGACCTGCCCTCATTCACCACAGTGCTTCTGGGGCCTTCACATTTATGATTTGAACTTCAGAAGTCACGGAGGTAACCAAAGGGTCCTGTGCCCAACTCTTAGAATCTGAGCTTACCACTAAGTTTCAAAGGCTGCTTCTGTTCCACTTTAAAAAAAAACCATGCCATCTCCAGGCCCCAGGAGAAGGGCGGAGGGCCGGTTCTTCAGTTTTGTTTGTTTGGCTGCTCTGGGTCTTCATTGCTGTGTGCAGGCTTTCTCTACTTGCAGGAAGCCTGGGCTGCTCTCCAGATGCGGTGCTCAGCTTCTCCTTGCCGTGTCTTCTCTTGTTGCAGAGCTCGGCTCAGTACAGGCTCAGTAGCTGTGATGCTCAAGCTCAGTTTCCCCACGGCATGTGGAATCTTCCCGGGCCGGGAGTTGAACCTGTCAGGTGAGTGTATGCTCCTCGGTTCTTTGTCTCATCACAACAAAAATTTGAAGTGACGGACATTAAAGCCCCCTTGGCGGGTCACAGCTCTCGGGTCTTGGACAGACTGTGTTATAGCTCTTAAATAAATCAGTGTTACAACTCTATTTTATTTAGATAATAGCAGGAAAATCCATCTTCGAGGCGTGAGGGCACATTGATCGATCCAAAGACGCGAAGAGAAGAGCGCCCCATCGCGAGGGAGAGAGAGAGAGAAGAGAGCTTTGGCTCTTCTTTTTATATGTTTTTTCCTTCCCCCTGGGCCTGTCCTATGCAAATTGGGCTTAGGCAGGAGCACTGTTCTATCTGAAGTCCTCACTCCGGTCCTCGGACCTTCCTCTGTTCTATTTTCGCGGGCTTTTCCCTTCCAGTTCTTTTAGCCAACGCCATTCTAGATTCCTTTTCCCTATTCTAACTACCTAACAAACCCATGTCCCCGGCATTGGCAGGCGGATTCTTAACCATTGGACCACCAGCAAAGTCTGTCTTGTTTTGTTTCAAACAAACACTTAGCCTCAGAGATGCAGCCAGGCCCACCAAGAAGACAGTCCTCTTCCTTTCTGGGCAGAGCTGCTGAGTCGCACGCCTCCAGCTCCCCACGCCCAGGTACGCTTTGCTTTACCTGAGCAGGACCGAGAGGCCCAATATTAAGGGAATCAGTCCACCAGGGACCCCTGGGCTCCCTGCACCAGAAATAGACCATTGCAGCATCAATGACCGTCATCCTCCTCCTCCAGTCACCGAGGTTTCAAGAAACCTCGTGCTGCTTTGTGGATGGAGAGGCAGCCTGCCACATCCACTTACACTCATGTTGCCCAGCATAAGGCACAACAGCTGACCTTTCAGGGGGAACAGCTGACCTAGGGGGTGGGGGGCGGCAGGAGAGGGGAGAGAACTTTCCCACTTCTCACAGCCTCAGTCATGCCAAGTGTCTGAACAGAATCCTCAGCAGGACAAATACCAATCTGACCTCCCAAAATAATTGAAAAGCAATTTGAATAATTGAAAAGCAATTTGTTGTTAGGCTTCTTTTTTTTAAAAGGTAAACACTAAAGGGAAATACAGCAAAACCTATTTAAATCCTCTTTGCCCTCCTCTCCCAGGGTTTGTCCTTTGAGCTACTCTTTTTCTCCCCCTTGAGTAGCTCTTTCTACAATGAATCTGTCAAGGTTCCCTCTACTCATCAACCTGGATGCAGACTGTGAAGCTGGCAGAAAGAAACAGAATCTTCCCCTAAAGTTCAGAGGAAACACACCTTCAGAGCTGTGTGTGTTCCTGCTTTAATTGTGTTTGTCTGTCCCACGTATTAGGTTAAACAGTTTTCCAACCAGTTATCGTTAAGCACATCTTGTCTCTCACTGACATGACTATATATTCACCCTTGAACTTGAGCAACAACTCAACAATTGTTGTTGGCGTTGTTTTACAAGAGGAAAATAAAGATTTTCAGGGGCTTCCCTGACAGCATAGTGGCTAAGACTTCACCTCCCAATGCAGGGAGTGCAGGTTCAATTCCTGGTCAGGGAGCCAAGATCCCTCATCCCTTGAGGCCAAAAAACCAAAACATAAAACCGAAACAATGTTGTAACAAATTCAATAAAGACTTTTAAAAAAACAATAGTCCACATTAAAAAAAAAAAAAATCCTTAAAAAGAAAGATTTTAAGAAGAGAAGGAAGGACTTCCCTGGTGGTCCACTGGCTAAGACTTTGAGCACCCAGTGCGGGGGGCCCAGGTTCAATCCTTGGTTGGGAAAGGATCCCACATGCTGCAACTAAGTGTTCACATGCCCCAGCTAAGATCCAGCACAGTCAAATAAATAAAATAAATAATTTTTTTTTTAAGTAGAAAAGGGTATGGAGGAGAAGAAGAATGAGAACGAGGAGAAGCAATAAAAGAAAGCATGTGAGGGAAAATGAGAGAGGAGGGACCAGAACCGGGCCTGTTCTGTGTGGCTGGACAGAGTCTGGGGCCAGGCGGAGAGGGGGCCTTCCAGACAGCCCGTGGCTTTCCCAGCTCGTGCTGGTGGATCCCAAACAAGATCAACAGCGGATGACAGGGCGCGTTTTCCAAACACCTTTCTGAGAACACCTCCCATGATGTGTCAAAACAAATGAAATTCCACATCCCTGCTTGTAAATATTTTCCCCCAGCAATAAATGAAAGCTGTGATTCTACAGATCCCTCTCAGTTTAGCATCCTTTATGAGGTGCATAAATAAGACCCACCGTGTGATTGGAGAGCTGCTACCCTGGCAGTGGCTTCTTATACCACGGGCGAGCGTGTATTTACATAATTCAATTCAACAAATACTGATTGAATATACATAGTATTATATAAATATGTATCAATACATACGAGAACCAGATGAAGAGAAGCTGGTCAGGATCAGGCCGTGTGGGAGTGAGGGTGGGGTGCCAACGACAGCCCCCCTCAATTCCTGACGTGGGACTGTGCCTCTGACTTTGGGGTACAGATGTTCCTGTAGCACTTGCCGGGGGGTTATTCACCCAGCACTCCCTGTGCCCGCCCTGATCCCACAGTGCAGGGGTTAAATACTATCTGTGCTCATGCATTAAATCAACATGCCTCACACACCACAGAAAATACTCATGAGATGCAGGAATCGCATCTTTATTTCCAAACATATTTGTTGTGAAAGTGTCTTAGAGAGGCTGGGGGAACCAGAAGGAAAGGTTAGCATTTTTGACGAAGGAAGAAAAGGTCTTGAGGTGCATCTGTTCTGTGAACATTTAGGTTGAGTGAGTGACTTTTCAGATATTAGCAGATACTTTGCTAAGCTCAAAGACTTGGACAGAGAAAATGACATGCTGGGAATGTATTTTTTTCTGAATCTATACTGAAGGAAAAATTAAAAACTGCTCTGTACTAGCCTGCTCAATCTGCCAGAACAGAGGACCACAGACAGGGTGGCTTAAGTCACAGAAATTTATTTTCTCACAGTCCAATAGCCCCGAAGTCCAAAATCAAGGTGTCTGCAGAGTTTGTTTTCAGTGAGACGCTCTTTCTGGTTTGCAGATGGCCATCTTCACACTATTTCCTCACATGGTATTTGTTCTATGTGCCCACGGAGAAAGAGAAATTTCTGGTCTCTCCTCCTCTTGTTATAAGGTCACCAGTCCTATTGGATTAATGACCCATCCTTATGACCCTGTTTGACCTTAATTACTTCCCCATTGGCCCTACCTTCAAATACAGTCAGACTGGGCATTAGAGGGGCTTCCCAGGTGACTCAGTGGTAAATAATCCACCTGCCAATGCAGGAGATGCAAGAGACTCAAGTTCGATCCCTCAGTCAGGAAGATCCCCTGAAGAAGGGAATGACTACCCACTCCAGTATTCTTGCATGGAGAATACCATGGACAGAGGAGCCTGGTAGTCTTCCACGGGGTCACAAAGAGTCAGACACAACTGAGGGACTAACACACTACTACTACTTCTATGAGAGGAATTACAGGCAGAACTTGATTGTGTAAAATTGTCCAAATGAGTGAAGCGACTTAGCACAAACATTAGACATTCAACATACAAATTTTGTGGAGAGTGGGTGGAGGATGAAGGGGAACACAGTTCAACCCCTAACATGCTCCCAAGTGTTCTCAAATAAAACTATTGCTTATCTAAATGCCTTCTGAAGCTAAAATCTATAGATGCATGTCACAAGCACTAAAGTTGAGAGTGACCAACAAGGAATGAATTTAATACACATGTTGCTACTCTGTAGGTTGTCGGTGATAATGATTGCTTGACTTTGCTTTTCTCCCCCATTGTTTTACACTGACTCCTTTAACTTCTCAACATCCAAAGTTCATTCATGCTAGGCTATGAGCCTGCCGAGAACAGAAGGCATTTCTTTTCAGCTCCCTAAAGAGTCTGGCACATACCAGGAGCTTCACAAATGCTTGTTGCAAGTATGCATGGCTCTTTGGCTTGTAGACATGGGGTTGCAAGGAGGAAATTCATGAGAAGGGCTTGAGGGGGTGGAGGCCGGTTGAGGGGGAAGCTTCTCTTGCTCTCCTTGCCTCTCTGTAAGTTGAAGAAGAGACCCCTGTAACAGGAGCAGCCACCATGTCCTAAGGAGAGGAGACACGATACCCAAAGTCACTTCTCTGAGTGCTGCATGCTCTGAAAATGTCAACACATCAGTTGGGATGAAGTAAAACCCAACCACCCTTTGGTTCCCCGGGCCACGTACCCAAACATTGCCAGGACCCAGGCCAAGGGAGAAGGCAATTACACCAGAGGTCATGGGAAACAAGGGCTTTGCTGGTCACTCAGGGGTAAAGCATCTGCCTGCAATGCAGGAGATGCAGGAGACTCAGGTTTGATCCCTGGAGCGGGAAGATACTCTAGAGGAGGAAATGGCAACCCACTCCAGTATTCTCGCCGGGAAAATCTTGGGTGTACGATAGGCTACAAGGACATGTTATACAGCACAGGGAATATAGGCAATATTTTTAATAAATATAAATGAAGTATAACCTTTCAAATTATATAAAAATGAATATTAAAAAATATTTAAATTAAATTTAAAAAAAAAAACAGAAATTTCATGTGGTTCAACCTAATGTCATAATATCTAGCTAACTCTTACATAGCACCTCCAAGGCAAGGCTCCAAGCTTTTCACACAGAGACTCGCTTCATCCTCATAGCAGCCTCATGAGGTAGGTGCTGTCAGTTTCCCAGCTTTATAGAGAGGCCTAAGTGGTTGCTGGGAAGTGTCAAGGATTCAAATGCAGGCAGCCCAGGCCCAGAACCCACACAGGATGAGCCAAGATGCTCAGAAAAGTCCTCCAGCAGAAAGTCAACCCAGGAAGCCTCGTGTCCTCTGACGTCCAGCAGAGAGACAAAAGGCCTTCATGTTGTAACAGGGTTGAGTTTGCCTGCCAGGAGTTGACCCCGAGGGTTCAATTCACGTCACCGAAACTCCCATCAGGTTCACTTAACAAACATCTGTGACATGAACGCCTGAGGGAAGAGGAAAAGAATGAGTGACCGAAAGCAGAGAGGAGGAGCTTTCATTTCGACAGAGAAGCAACAGTGCCCACGCATCCGGAACGCTCAGGTGTGCGGAGCTGGGGCAGGCAGGAGCTGCTGAATGCAATTACCTGGTGACATTTCGCAAGAGCCCAAAATTACTGAAAAAGAATATCACCTTCATTTTGCAGGAGAAGAAATGAGTTGGGGGTGCTGACAGAGCCGCCCCGCCCCCCGATTCTGACCACACTCTTCTCAGCCCTGCCTCTGTCTTCCTGGGTGCCCACACCCCTTCTTTCCTAGTAGAAAAATTAACCTAACTGGGAAATCCGGTTAAGAGGATTCGATTGCAGAAGGAGCCCAGGTGCAGCTTAAGAGGAGTGGGGTGGTCTTCGGGAGCCGTTTCTGACTGCCATATCCTGGCTGAGCTTTCTCCACGATGCAGTCGTACACCCACCAGAAAAGAACACGACCAAAGTCAGCAGTCAGGGTGTTGGCACCTCGGGTCACCGCGGCAGAAACCAGATGCTGTCGTTCCCTCACGGTGGCACCTTTTTCAATATTTCTTATCAGCCACCAAAAGCGACTGCCATTACAACATTACCTTGTGATGGGCATATTACAATTTCCTAGATTACATCTTATCTGACATTAGTTACATTTTAGGGTTGTTGCTTCCTGGCACTTTAATTTCATAAGTAAGCTATTTCCAAATCGCAGAGGAGGATGAGTTACAGCCACTTCCAACCATTCTCTAAGCCTCGTTCCAGAAGCTAACATTTTCTTCCCTGGGCTAACATTTTCATCCCCTGGATTCCCAGGTGTACAATCTGTTGGTTCTTTAGCTTAACTTATTAAATTATTAACCTTAACCTTAGTTCGGTCAGTTAACCACAATAAGTAAGGATGATGTTCTTTACCTCGATTATTTTGTTTTCTTTTTTTGGAGTTCAGCATGAGAGGAACTGGGGCTTCGCTGGTGGCTCGGATAATAAAGAATCTGCCTACAGTGCAGGAGATTCAGGTTCAATCCCTGGGTGGGGAAGATCCCCTGGAGAAGGGAATGGCTACCCACTGCAGTATTCTTGACTGGAGAATTCCATAAACAGAGGAGCCTGGTGGGCTACAGTCCATGGGTCACAAAGAGTCAGATACAACTGACGGACTAACACACTACTACTACTATGAGAGGAACTACAGGCAGAACTTGACTGTGTAAAATTGTCATTTGCAGAGCAAAACCTCTAGTAAGAAATGAGTCATCGAACTGCTGGGAAATTTTTCTTCTTATTGTTCTTAATTTTAATTACAAGGATTAGTTAACTTATATAAAGAGATACCAAAGAGAGAATTCTAGGTAATATTACTATACAATCATCAAGGGTTAATACATGTCAAGGGAAAAGAATTTATTTTTACAAAATGTAATAACTCACCCACATTTTATATCCTACCCCTGATGAGTCAAAAAAAAAAAAAAAAACTTCAAATAGAGCACATGAGGGGTGGATAAGGCCCTTAAAACACTGTCGATTTGACTTCCCTTCACTGCCAGATGGCAAGATTCAGGAATGGAAGGAAGGAAAGGAGATGGGACTTAACTCACTTCCTCAGGAAATCCACCCCCTTGTAGTACATAGCAAACCATAAAGGTAAAAAGAAAAAAGAACAAAGCAAAGGAATGGGCACGTTGAGATTATTTAAAAGGATGAGTTAAAAAGAAGCGCTATGTTAAATCTCTTGGTAGGGCAAACAGCTATTATCCCTGGGGGAGGGTCTTCTGTAAAATCATCTTTTCAGCCCTGTGGTCTCATTTCTGCTGCGCCTCTACTGGCCCCCAGTTTAAGCCCTTTTGCAGTTGACTATATAGAAGTCACCATTCTGTTCTTCACATGTAAAGAAGGTTTGTTAAATGCTAGAGAGGGTGTGGAGAAAGGGAGCCCTCCTACACTGCTGGTGGGAATGTAAACTGGCACAACCCCTGTGGAGAACAGAAGAGAGGTTCCTCACAAAATGAAAGATGGAGTTGCTAGGTGATCCTGCAGTCCCATTTCTGGGCATAGATCCAGGAAAAAAACTCTAATTCAGAAAGATACATGCACTCCAATATTCACAGCAGCATGATTTACAATAGCCAAGATATGGAAGCAACCTAAGTGTCCATGCACAGATAAATGGATAGAGATGTGGTGTATATATATACATATATATATATATATATATACACACACACACACATATATATACACACACACACACACACACACACACATATATATATACACACACACACAATGGAATATTACTCATCCATAAAAAAGAATGAAATAATGTCATTAGCAGCAACAGAGATGGACTTAGCAATCATCATATGAAGTGAAGTAAGGCAGACCAAAAAAAAAAATATGTAATCATTTTACATGGAATATTAAATATGATACAAATGAACTTATTTGTATAAGCTCAAAGTCTGTATCTGTGAATCTTATAGAAATAGACTCACAGACACAGAAAATAAACTTATGGTTACCAAAGGGGGAAGGGAATAGGAAAAGGATAAATTAGGACTTTGGGATTAGCAAACACAAACTACCATTTATGAAGTAAAGAACAAGGTCCTACTGCACAGCACAGGTAACTGTATTCAATATCCTGTAACCATAATGGAAAATATTTTGAAAAAGAATATATGTGTGTGTGTGTGTGTGAATGAATCACTTTGCTACATGCCAACACAGCTATATATCAGATTTGGTATGCCATAAACTAACACAACATTTTAAATCAACTATACTTCAATAACAACAAGAAAAAGATCTGTTATTTCCCATGGATTGGGAAAACTAGGAGTCCTCCATGGGGCATTTTACTGAATGGATTTGCTGATTTTCTTCAGCAATCTATCTTTACATATCCATCTTGAATGTTAGCTTTGGGGAATAAAGCAATGATGGCTTAGATTGTATCTATTATTTAATATCCTCAAGTTTTCATGGCTGAATTTAGATGTAGGATTAGATGCTAAAAATGACAAATCATAGCTAAAAAAAAAAAAAAAAAGACTGGATTTAAAACAAAACAAAAAATTCTCCCAGCACACAAAATCTAGTGTGGGACCTTTGAGAGAACAGTGAGTAGAGTGTAATCGTGATGGAAATGGCCTAACAGCACCAAGGACCCATGCATCTGAGCATCGAGGCCCAGGGTTATGTGTTGTTTGCACTCAGCCACCATGCTCACCTCCTTCCATCTCCCCCACCAGACGAGGCTGAAGAATAACAGCCCTATTTCTCAGACTCCCGTGTAATCAAGACTCTAGATATGGCTGAGGCTCTGCCAGTGAGATGCCCCTGTGTGGAGCTGGGAAGGTGGGGGGAGGCAGAGGCCATCCTCCGAGGGCACAGGGGATAAGCAAACTCGGTAGATGCGGGTGTCTCTACTGTCTGGCCACCAGCTTGCTGAGTGTGAGGTGGTGATGCACATGGCAAACAAGGTAGCAATTTCTTCCAACCAAATCCCAAGTATGATTGCGAATCCAAAAGTCCGGTGGTGCTCAGTGGTGCCCCAATCTCCTCTCCTTCACATCTACACAGTTTTATGAGTACCCAACTCCTTGCATTAAATCCACTCCTGCTGGAAATCTCTAGAATGTCTTCCACTGCCTACAACAAACCCTGATTAATATGTGTGCTTCTTTTAGGGCCAAAACAGCCAAAGATCATGAGGTTGAATAGTTGGACTGATCTCAGATTAGTACTTGGCAGGGCAAGTTTAGTGGAAGGGAAGTGGGGGTTGGGAGATGTGATTTAGCATTTCCCAAACTATGCCATGAATAGCTTCAGTGATTTAAGAGGTACAAGGACATGGCATTAAATAACATTGAAACATGTAATGAAAGAGTTATTCCCTTTTCAAATCTCTTTTAATCATTTAGGGGGAATTCTTAGGTTGGGACTTGATTTCTTTAACACCTCTCTAATACCTACTAATCCCCTTTACTTGCAAAGAGAATAGGCACAGAGCCTTTGATCAGGCGACGGTCCTTAGCTAGTATAGAAAGACTCTGTTTTATTTTCAATATATTTATTTCCAGAGCTATCTTCTGAGTATGGTAAGCAATAGAAGTTTTGGGGACTTCTTGGTGGTCCAGTGGCTAAGACTCCATGTTCCCAATGCAGGGGGCCCACGTTTGATCCCTGGTCAGGGAACTAGATCCCACATGCCTCCCAGACCTGGTGCAGCCAAATAAATAGTTTCTTTTTTAAAGAATTTTTCTATTTATATAAGTGAGAAAAGTGTATTCTTAATTTCTATATTTTACTTTTAAATCTTTCAAATATATATATATAAAGAAAGAATACCACAATGAACACCCATATCCCCACTATGAGGATTCTACTACTGTTGACATTTTCCAGATTTCCTTCATCTATAATGTTCTTTTTGTTTAACAATGTAAAAGTAAACTACAGACTTTGAGGCACTTCACCTCTTAAAATACTTCAGCATGCAATTCCAGAAAACAATATTCTTCTATAAAAGTATACTCATTGTCACACAAAACAAAATTAATAATTCCCTCCAAGTTGTCTAGCCCATTTTCAATTAGGAACTGCTTTTTTGTTAAGTAAGTTCACTTTTAAAATGTGAAATAAGGGCTTCCCTGGTAGTCCAGTGGTTAAGAATTTGCCTGCCAATGACACAGGTCCGATCCCTGCTCCGGAAAGATTCCACAAGCTGCGTGCAACTAAGCCCATGAGCCACAACTACTGAGCCCTCAGTCCCTAAACCCTGCGGTGCTCAGCAACAAAGACCCAGTCCAGCCAAAATTTAAAAATTATTAAAAAGAAATGTGAGATGATTTAAAGAAAAAATAGACAAATAATAGTAAATAATAATATAGGCATATATAGGTATGCCTATATTTCCAGGCTGCGCTAGTGGTAAAGAACCCTCCTGACAATGCAGGAGACAAGCGATGCTGGTTCAATCCCTGGGTAGCGAAGATCCCCTGGAGGAGAGCATGGCAACCCACTCCAGTATTCTTGCCTGGAGAGTCCCATGGACAGAGGAGGCTGGCAGGCTACAGTCCATAGAATCGCGAAGAGTCAGACACACTGAAGCGATTTCACAAACACATACACTCAGCTAATATATATGCATGTGGTTATGAAGGAAAGCGGGGTGATGAGGGGAACGTGAGGGGATGAGGAAGGTAGGGATGGGAAAAGTAGGGGGATGGGGAAAGTGGGGTGGGGAAGGTGGGGTGATAGTAGCAGGCAAATAATGTGGGTGGTATGTGGATATGGGGAAAGATGATGGTGGGCTTTAAAATTTTAGCTTGAACACTAATTCCTAAGAAATGGTAAAAATGATGAAACAAGAGATCTAGACTGTGTAGGAAAAGGAAATAGAAGAAGAAAGATGCTAACTGGTTGGGGAAAAAGTAAGTGGGCCTAGAAATAGAAGTCACTCCTGGTCAAAGAATAAATGTGCTAGGAAGAAAAGAAAAAGTACAGAGAAGGCATAAGCGCACGAGTGTGGTTAGGGTTTAGCCCTGGGAGTTGTGACAAGAGGTGGTTTTATGCTCTATGGTGCCACAGATGACCCTACAAGCTCTAGAGTCAGCCTGCTTGGGTTGAATCCTGGTTATGCCGCTATGCACTCTGGGACCTTGGTCTAACAATTAAGATCTTTTTGCGGGAATGCTCTGGCCATCCAGAGGTTAGGACTCGGCGCTTTCACTGCCAAGGGCCCAGGTTCAATCCTGGTCAGGGAACTTAGATCCCACAAGTCGCCTACGGCCAAAAATAAATGAATTAAATTAAAAAATCTCTTCAAGTTGATTTGTGTATAAAATGGGAAGGAAATAGTATTTCCCACCTTATATGCTTTTGTAAGGATCAAATGAATTAATAAATCCTCCTTTACACACAAGTGACAAGCATGACTCCAAAATTCAGTGGTGCAAAATGTAGGTTCCTGTTATGGCAAAGTTAGCAAAAATCAGTGTTTTTAGTGGGTCTGTGTGGTCACGAAAAGCACAGAAGTAAAGCTAATAAAATATGTACTGTATATAACTAAACAGAAATGGTGCCTCAGGTAGTGGGACAGGGTAAGAGGAGGAAGTGACACAGTGGTGGCCATCAAAAGTGGACAGGAGGAAAGGAAATCTGAATTTCAAAATCAGCAGAAATAGGAGAAAGGGAGGATCCAGGAAAAGGGAGGGACTAAGGTCAAGGTTAACTTCAGGACTGTGGCCTGTAAAGGGCTCCCCTCCCCGAAAGAATAAAATTTCATTCAGCTTCCATAGGAGACTGGGGGCAGACAGAGAACAGGAGATAATTACCAATAGCCAATTGCTTTTTATGGGATATTGATTTATCACTTGGTTTTACTATACATGTCAAGTGCTGAGAACAGGCCCTGGCACATCAAAAGCACTCAATAAATGTTCCCTAGCGTTATTACCACCTCCCTTGTCTTTATTCCCACCCCCTCACCCTATTTCAGGTCCATGGTACCACTTGGCTGGTTTATGTTAGTTCTTCCTAACTAGTCTCCTGTCCTGGGCAGGGAATTCATAGAACACACCAGGAATTCTCCCACTAAGTTTCCAAGTGTCTGCCACATCCCAGCCCTTCCTGGAGTTTCTTCTTGCAAGTTAATATAATGGGTCCCTTGGGGACCACCACTGATTGGACCAGGTGAGCATCTCATACAAAGGCAACTGTTGGTAGGCTAGTGAGCAGCCAGTGAAGCTACCTGCACAACAGAGGTCTCTATACTAGCCTGTGGTTGACTTGTGCAAAGATACTTTTCAATTTAGAGAATTGGATGCAAGATAGAGAGAGGACCAGTGGACACCACAGAAACAGACACAAGATAACACAGAGACGAGGCGGGGAGCAGAACCTCTGAGGCAGAAGAAGCCATCAGAAAGCATTCACCACCTCTCCTCTTTAATTCTTCCTGAGTCTCTAACTAGGGACTTTCACACTTTGGTCATAGTTCTCTTCTCCGGTCCTGCTCCCAGAATTATCTAGGGCAATGTCAAGGTCCATGTGGACCTTCGAGGACTTCAGGGCTTAGAGTTTTCCAAACCCAATGATTTTCTCTTTAAAGTCTGTTTTTCCTTCCAGCACTGCCTTAGTACTTCGTAAATCTGAGAATCCCAGAATCCCAGAATTTTAAAAGTTAAAACAGACCTTATTGATGTCACTCCTCTCAAAAAAAAAGCGCCTTGATTGGCTTGCCTCTGTTATGACTGTTCAGATTACTTTTCTGAGAATAACTATCTGGAAATTCCCTGATGGTCCAGTGGTTAGGACTCAACATGCTCACTGCCAAGAGCCCAGGTTCGAACTCTGATCAGGAAACTAAGATCTTATAAGCCGCAAGGCATGGCCAAAAAGAAAAGAACTATCATACACTATCATACGCCACATAAAATATACCTTTGCAGCCAGCAATTCCTCTTCTAGTAACTTTGGGTGTGGAAAATACATGGGACAAGCACACAAAAATATGATGGAATATTCACTGCAGCATGCTTCGAAACAGCAAAAGTTTGAAAACTACTTACATGCATAACAATAAGAGACTGGTTACGTAATTTATTACATAGCCATTCAGTGGAACACTGGTGACTGAAAATTAGAAGATTGACCCAAAATATCTTAACATAGAAGCATGTTTTTGCATTATTACTGAGTCACAAAATGAGCTGTTATGTTCTGATTTCATTGATTGGAAAGTATATTCTAAATATGCTTACAGAAACAAAAAAAAAATGTGAAATGATTTTATAGAGTTTATCTTTATGAGCAGGAATGTACACAACTTGATAGTACTTCTTTCCTTATGTGTAACGTCTAAATGTCTTCACTGAAGATACATTTCTAATGAAATGGGGCTTCTCTGGAGGCTCAGACAGTAAAGAATTGCCTGAAATGCAGGCGACCCAGGTTCCATCCCTGGGTGGGGAAGATCCCCTGGAGCAGAGAAAGGCTACTCACTCCTGTATTCTTGACTGGGGAATTCTATGGACAGAGGAGCCTGGCAGCTACAGCCCATGGGGCCACAAAGAGTCAGACACGACTGAGTGACTAATACACAGTGCAATAAAAACAAACAAAAATCCAGCCTAACGTCCTGATCAGGTGACATCCCTCCAATAAATTCTGCTGAGAGTAGCCCATCCAGAAACGTCGTCCCCCTTCTCCTGCGTGTGCACGTGTTTATATCTGTCTTCACAGGAAGCATACACTCACACTCATGTCTCCTTGCTCTCACTGCGAGACGGAAAAGACCCAATAAAGCATAGCTGCTTCCACTCTGCAGAACCAGAAGCGGGGTCGCACACAGGGTAGTAGGTTATATGGCCACATCCCGGGATCTGTGACTGAGCTTACTTGGGAAAAGGGTCTGTGCACACGTAATTAAGTTAAGGATAGTGATACAAGATCATCCTGGATTATCTGGGTGGGCCCTAAATCCAATAAGAAATGTCCTTATAAGAGACAGGAGAGGAGACAACACAGATGCAGGAGGAAAGGCCACATATAGATGGAGACGGACACTGGACGCAGGCAGCTATAGCCAAGGGACCCCTGGAGCCATGAGAAGCTCCCAAAGAGGCAAGCAAGGATGTTCCCCTAGAGGTTTCAGAGGAAGCACAGACCCACTAACACTTTGATTTTGGACTTCTGCTCTCCCAGGTAGTGCTAATGGTAAAGAGCCCACCTGCCAATGCAGGAAACATAAGAGACTCGGGTTCGATCCCTAGGTTGGGAAGATTCCCCTGGAGGAGGGCATGGCAACCCACTCCAGTATTCTTGCCTGGAGAATCCCATGGACAGAGGAGCCTGGTGGGCTAGAGCCCATGGGGTCACAAATATTTGGCCACGACTGAAGTGACAGAGCACACACACATGCCCTCCAGAAAGGCAAGAGAATAAATTTCTATTATTTAATAAATTAATAAATTTCTGTTGTTTATAAGTTTTGGGTGATTTGTTACAGCCCACATAGGAAACTAAGATACACAGAGTAGACATTTTGTCCACATTTGTGGGAGGAAAAAAAGGAATTGTTTAAAGGGCTTTGTCCTGGGTTCTAATAGCTTTGATTCAGAAAGAAAGAAAATCTCATTAGAGTACTTTTCTAAACCCTCGTTTCTTCTGATCAAATTTGAATTCTTCCTCCCACCATGTATTATAATGAAAGTGTTCCTCACTCAGTCATATCCAACTTTTTGTGACCCCATTACTGTAACCTACCAGGCTCCTCTATCCATGGGATTCTCCAGGTAAGAACACTGGAGTGGGATGCCATGCCCTCCTCTAGGGGAATCTTCCCGACCCAGGGATCAAACCCATATCTCTTATGTCTCCTGCATTGGCAGGTGGGTTCTTTACCACTGGCACCTCCTGGGAAGCCCACCATGTATTATAAAGGAAACCAAAATGGCAGGTGTTACTTGGTGAACCCGTAGTCTTGAAATGTGGAAATAAAAGTAATTGACTCTCCCTTACAGCATCTTCATGGAGACCCAAGGTTCCCCACACTTTCCCAAATGCTAAGCTCCTTATTTTACTGGATTTTGACTTCAGTGTCCATGGCTTTGCTCCGACTTCACCAAACACTGACAGTAAGAGCTTTAAAGGGACAATGACACAGTTGAGAGGTTGAAAAATTTGACCTACTTTTCTCTTCTGTCTGTTCTAAAAAATCCATGTCATTTTCTTCTTGTGACTCAACTCATTTCTTTAATCCACACTCACACAGTTCCTTTCCACAGAGGGCATAATTTGGCCTCCTGTGTTTGCTTTTTGTTTTGCCTTTGAATCAAATGCTTCAGTGCTTTGATAACTAACAGTGAAGAGGAGAATGAAATGTGTTTTTCTTCAGGCTTAAAAAAAAAATAGTGTTGAACACTCCAGAGATTATCATGTAAAATACGGTGTAAAGAAAAGTGAGCGGAGTAGTGGTGGGCCAGAGAGAGGGGCACTTTGAAACCTCATGAGTTGCTTGTAGGGCTCTGGATAACAGAAATCATCAGTCTTCAAGTTCATTTCTCATTCATGTGATGTACAGCTGCGTATGGCTCCAAATATGACAGCCCCTGCCTCAGACGCCAGTGTAGGAAGGAACACAGAATAAATCCACCTGGAAGTGAACGTAAGAACTGGTACTGTACAAGAGCACAGACAAGTTTTTTTTTTCCTTTAATTAAATTTATTTATTTTCGGCTGCACACGGGCTTTCTCTAGTTGCAGCGAGCAGAGGCTACTCTCTAACTGTGGCGTGCAGGCTTCTCATTGCCGTGGCTGCTCTTGTCATGGAACACAGGCTCTGGGGTACCAGAGCTCAGCAGTTGCAGCATACAGGCTTACTTGCTCCGAGGCATAGGGAATCTTCCCGAACCAGGGATCGAACCCATGTCCTCTGCACTGGCAGGCGGATTCTTAACCACTGGACCCCCACAGAAGTCCACCATGAGGGATTTTTGCCAAATAAGGTAGCAGTGTTTGGGCCTTGGACATACTTTTAGGGGGACAACCTCAACACATTCAACAGCCTTCACCTCCACCTTTTCATGAGTCTTATTTTCGCATAATCCTGCAGTTCTTCATTGAAGGATGGTGGTAACTCCTACATCCCAAAACTTAGGACGTATCACTCCAATTACATTGATGTGACAAATTTAAAAAAGAGAAACAGGAAAAAAAGAGAAGAGTATTTAGAAATGATAAAAGATATAAAAACATTTATTCAACTAACAACTGTCTCGAACTCCGGGTCAAGCACTGAGCCAGACGCCAGTCCAAAAAAAGAAAAAGAGACATGGCACCCTCCCTAGGGGAGCCTGTGGTTCAACCTGGGGGGAGAACAGGACTCCAGGGCAACTGCAGGACAACCAGAGAAGTGGCGTCAGGTGCACAAAAAGGCTGGTGGGGTCACAGCGAAGGGAGGAGTTAGCATCCCCGGGGTGAGGGCAAGGCTTCCACAGAGCAGGTGACATCTGAGCCGTGTCCTAAAAAATGAATGGGAGTATGCCCAGGCGGGAAGGAGCCCAGGGAGGGCATTTCAGGTGAAGGACTGACCAGGAGGCAAACTGCAGGAGGCGAGCGGCAGGCGCTGGAAGAGATTGACACATTCAACACACAATGAGCTGTTCATCATCAAGCCCCATTCTCATCCGTCAGCCTCCGCTGCACACCTTTCTTGACTCTATATCATTTAAGACATATAATCCAAATCCTTCATTTTAGAATCCTGACCCTCAATAACCCAGCCCAAATCCCTTCTACCCCGCATGAAGTCCATGCCACAGCCTTCCTGTCCCCAGTCTCCTTCACGTGGAGTGACCAGTCCTGCCCAGAGGCTCCTAGGTTCCCTCCTAGGTTCCTGCTGGAATCACCATATGAGGGACACCCCCCAAGTCCCCACTCTACAAAATTCTAACCCTTCTTGGAGAACGTGCCCGTTGGCCAAACTTGCATACAAAGCAGCTTTCATTATTAACATCTGAGGGCAATTCTTCAGGCTCAGAAAAATTGGCCTTCATGTATGGAGATGCCTCCAGAGGGTTGATGACACAGCATCTTTCTAAGGAAACAAATGTTGGCCATTGTCAGCCCCAGCAAGCCAAAGAATATGTTTTGTCTTTGAGATGAATATGAAAGAGAAAATGGGGTGGTGATGGTACAAAGAGGAGAAGGGTCTGTTATTCTGTATCCACAATTCTGACATTCAAGGTCCTCCCCAAACCACGAGTTAGCTAACTCCCTGGGTGTCCAGGGCTGGCCTGAACTGATGGGAGCCTATTAATAGCCTGTCTGTTCCCCAGTGTGGTCCGTGCCTTTGGCTGCAGAGTTAATAAGATGCTGGCTTACACAATGCTGCCGGATCTCCACCAGGGGTGTTAGGTAATATTCTGTGTCCTGAATCTCATTTGGCCCCAAGGATTTTGGTTGTGAGACTGTGGTCCTGTGGTTGCTACGATCCTGCTGCAGGTGTTTTTAATGACTATGTTCCCTGGGGATGTACTTATTCTTAGCTAGAGTTCACTTGAGGGATGGCCTGCTTGGGGTCACTGACAAATCTTTGTCAGGGGCAGGGAACATAGCCATCCTCGGGCAAGTGAAACAAGCCCAGTCAGCTGCAGAGGAGAGCCCCACATAGCCTAACACTACCCCTTCCTTCAGAGGTCTGTCTTATCACCATGGGCTGCTCAGCAAGTGTTTGTGACCAGTGTAGATTGAATTATACTGCTTGATGTGGAAAGACTTGGAACCTCCAATTCCTGCCCCAGCCTCACGTCACAGCCCCGAATATCTTGGGTCGGCAAATATGCTCACGGCTTCATTAAAATGACTGAAACTCTCTGAAGGTCAGCCACTTGAGAAGACCCTCCAGACTTTGACTGTCAGCTTTTCCATCCATCAGGGCCACCCTTCACATACAAGTGCACGCATGAATCCACACACACACATGAAGGATTTTTCAGCACAGGCATGTGGGCCTATGTCCCAATTCTTCTACCAGTCAGATTTGTGAATTGGAAAAATTTAACTCATTCCCACCTGCTGTATTATCTAAGTGGTTATAATAGGGCTTCCCCAGTGGCTCAATGGTAAAGAATTCACCCGCAAGGCAGGAGGCATAGGTTCAGTCCCTGGGTCAGGAAGATCCCCTAGAGAAGGAAATGGCAACCCACTCCAGTGTCTTAGCCCGGGAAATCCCATGAACAGAGGAGCCTGGCAGGCTACAGTCCATATCCAACAAAATACAGTCCATGTCCAACAAAATAGTTGGACATGACTGAACAACTGAAAACAATGACAATTATAATAATTGCCTCTGAATCTTCAGGGTCAAATAACAGACTAGACACGATAGCTCCTATAAGTAGTGAAATGATATACAAATGTCACCATTGTTTTCATTATTATTTTTAAGGTTAGAATATTATTTATACTGGAATACTTATTCGTTAAGGCAATACCTCTCAAATGTATTATCAGGGGGCACTGATAATATCAATGTTCCCAAAGACATTCTGCTACTAAAATTGAACAATGACAGTCTTTCTCACTCTCTAGAAAGAAAAAGAAAAAGAAAAATCTCAATTAATGACAGAATTTTCTCAAAATTAAATTTACCATCAATTAGGTTTTTCCTAAACAATGGGATCCAGTTCTACTTGTCTTAACAGTTATACAAGTCAGATGAGATTATTCTGCTTAAAGAATAACTTGTGCTTAAAGAATTAGTCTTCTGTGCCATTTTACAAAGAGCATCTTGCCAGGCAAGACAGTGAGTGCCGAGGGCACGCATACAAATGGGGTGCCATTCCTGTTTTCAAGAATCTGAGCCGGGGGAGAAGGGTGGTATGAGGGTAGATAGGTGAATAAGCATTAGCATTAAAATCAAAATAAAATCAGGGAATTCCCTGGTTGTCCAGTAGTTAAGAATCTGCCTGCCCATGCAGAGGACACAGGTTTGGTCCCTGATCCAGGAAGATCCCATATGCCACAGCTCCTGAAGGTCACACTCCCAGGAGCCCATGCTGTGCAATAAGAGAAAACGCGGGGATGAGAAGCCCAAGGCCCCCAAGAGTGCAGCCTCCGCTTGCCACACCTAGAGAAAGCCTGGGCACAGCAAGAAAGACGCAGTGCAGCCAAAAATAAATAAATAAAATAGGCATTTAAAAAAATCCCACAAGCCGCAGGGCGCGGCCAAAAATAAAATTTTAAAAATCAGAGGCACCCTGATACCTGAGTGTAAAATCTTACCTGGGCACAAAGGAGGGAGTGTTGCCCAGTTCTTGGGGAGAGAGGGTGGATTCAGGAAATGCATCACAGAAAAAATGACACCCAGGCCAAGACTTAGAAAAGGTTGACCAGTACAATACTCATCCACAGCCTCCTCGTGTGGGTTCATCATGGGGAGATTAGCGCTTGAATTTACCAAAGGATGTGCTTTTCAACAAGGTTCAAGCTCTGGATTTTGCTTTAAATTTCAACAGTTTCTAAGTAGAAGCCCCATTCCCACAGAGCCTAGCAGTCTGAGTTACGGCCAGGCTGCAACGCAGACTGGCTAGAAAAAGATTAATCAAGGCAGTGGGTTTGAAAGGACAAATGAATCTGACATCCCAACATGACAAATGTGTATGAGTCCAACACTAATTAGCAATAAAAAAATACTTATCTTCTAAATACACAAAGCGCATATTTTCAGTGACAACTCATTCTACACTTAAGCCCCACATAAACATGTAGGTCAAAGAATGCTTGGGTCAAACTGGTGCTTTCATTCCCTGGATCCACACAGACGCTGCTAACTAGCCCACCGGGAGGGGACAAGAATCCACAAGGTCCCATTTGGGGGAAATGCTCATTGGCAAACAGTCAGGTCAACCTTAAGGACCACCTCTCCAGTCATAAAGACAACTGTAAATACACAAAGACTTCAAAACACATTAGTATTTGTATACCTTCTCCTCTGCAGTTTTGCCCTTTCAGTTTTAAGGTAGAATGGCTTGTTTAATCCCTCTGCTGGAGACCAGAGTTTGTGCTCAATCTGGATTGAACTGAACAGTCCTAATTCTGGGGAAAGAATTAAGATCCCAGGTGGTCTCGTGGTAAAGAACCCACCTGCCAATGCAGAAGACATAAGAGATGCAGGTTCAATCCCTGGGTCAGGAAGATCCCCTGGAGAAGGGCATGACAATCCACTCCTGTATTCTTGCCTGGAGAATCCCATGGACAGAGGAGAAGTGACTAAGCATGCACATGCATAATTCTGGGTTGAGTGAACCAGTTAACTAATTAACTATTAAAGGATTCCCAGGGTCCTGAACACACTGGTCCTTCCTCAGAGAGAGCCTCTCTCACCACCTGATCAAAGTAACAGCCCCATACACACATTCTTTACCTTTCTCCTATTTTATTTTTCTACATCATGTTTATCATTTTCTAATTTTGTCAATTTTTTTAAATTCCAATCTGCTCCACATGGAAAACTTCATGTGAAAGAGACATTAAGAGTTTTATTTAATTCTGTAAACCCAGTCATAGAACAATGCCTGGTACGTGTTAGGCACTCAATAAGTACTTGTAAGATGAGTGGCCGACTCATTGCAAAAGGCACTGATGGTGGGAAAGATTGAAGGCCAAAGAAGAAAAGAGCAATAGAGGCTAAGATGGTTAGATAGCGTGACAATGGACATGAGTTTGAGCAAACTCCAGGAGATGGTGAAGGACAGGGAACACTGGCGTGCTGCAGTCCATGGGGTCGCAAAGAGTCGGACATGACTTGGTGATTGAACCGCAACAAGATGAATGAATGAATGAAGCTGAATGAAGAACTCAAGAACAAAACAGCAGTGGACCCTCAGGGATTCATCTGTCTGTCTGCAGGCCAGGCCCCTCACTGCTGAGGACCGAGTCTCCTCAAGATGGGGCTCTGCCAAAGACAGTGTTTTAGGGAAGAGCCACCCCTCACTGTGTGGGGAAGGACGAGCCAGTGACTAGAGCTTCAAATAAACACAGGAAAGATTAAACTGAGTCTGAGGCTCTCAGAGGGCTTCCCTGGTGGCTCAGCTGGTAAAGAATCCGCTTGCAATGCAGGAGACCTGGGTTCGATCCCTGGGTTGGGAAGATCCCCTGGAGAAGGGAACGGCTACCCACTCCAGTATTCTGGCCTGGAAAATTCCATGGACATAACAGCCTGGCAGGCTACAGAGAATGCCCAACCAGTGGGGAGGAGAGAGGAGGCTTGGGGGTGGGGATGACTCAGCAAGCCTTGTCAGGACACAATTTTTAACTTTTCACCCACGGACACTTTGGGTTGGCCAGAGAACTCTTGCTAAATTCCAACAAACTGTGCCTACAATTTGATGATTGTTCTCTTTCTCCCCCATCTCTGACTGCCTCCTCCTTTTGCCATCGTGTGCATAGTTTCTGGGAAGTCGTGAGGAATAGCTGATCAATGGAGGCAAACACTTTTTCCTGTAAGCTAGTGCCATTGACCTTTGTGGGTGACATTCCCAGCACCATTTCTCCTTCCCTTTCCTAGAGGCCCCAGGTCTGGGTTGGCCACTGGGATCAACTCTAGAGGTGAGGTAGATGATGTGGGGGAAAGGAATCAGGCCATTCCTTTCCCCTGGCCATACAGATTGGTTCAGCTCAACAAGCTTCAAGGAGACATTGCTGGGAATTTGTGAGAATGACGTAGGTTCTTTCAGTGGTACCAGTTGTCCCCGGATGGGAAGAGGGAAGCATGTCATCCACGAGTTATGGGCAGGCATCCTGTGTTCCCAAGATGAGCTCCCTTTGAGATGGGCATAGCCACAGAACACGGATAGGAGATGAAGAAATAAACAGGATCTTTGGTGACATGACTGAGCTAAAGGAAGCTGGCCTAGCTCTGGGTTTTTCAGTAGATGCAAGTTAGCATATTCCATTTATTATTTTAGTCAGTTTGTGCTGTTGTTGAAAGTGGTAACTACCAAACTCATATAGAGGTTCTGATTCTCTTTCCCAATTCAAGGTCAACTCGGAGAGTTTGTCTTAAAAAATAAGAGCCCAGGGGAAGATAAATGTCTCATTTCCCCAGCTTTTATTATGGATAAACTATTTGATTTTATGACTTGTTTGGAAGGAAATCCTGTACACTTGCATATTTTGGACTCAGAAAGAGATCTGGAACTTTGAAACTGAAATATCCTACTCATAAACTGACAATCAAATATCTTATGCCAAACTATTCTTCAGCATTCACTGGTACTTAGCAAAATGGCTATCTAAAGAAGTTAAATGTGTCTGGGGATTAGAACAGCATTTATTTCCAGTCTCTTCTTATGCTGGCTGAAATGTTTCTAATTGATTTAGACGTGTGGAATGTTTGAGATGAAGCGAACACGGTACGGTGGTTAAGAACAAGGCTAATTTGCCCAAAATCAACCTCAAGCAAGTTAGTTAGCCTCCTTTTAGTGGATACTGTTGGTGGCCCACCCAACATCCATGTCCCCCTTTCCTCTTTGCTGGTAGAGCCCTGATTTTGTTCTTCATCATGTAGCCAATGTGACATGAGGAAAGATAACTACTTATCTAGCTTTGGAAGTGGGTCTTGATGTATCTAAACCAGTCACAAGGGTTTTACCCTCCTCTTCAACTCACGATACATGACATAGATCAGGCCAACAAAATACAAGGGAATTTGCCCAGAGTTTACACAACAGTTCCTCTAAAAGAATTTCTAGGAGCAATTCCCTTCCTGAGGCATAACATGCATGCATGCTCAGTCATGTCCAATTCTGTGTGATCTCATGGGCCGTAGCACACTAGGCTCTTCTGTCCATGGGCTTCTCCAGGCAAGAATATTGAAGTGGGTAGCCATGCCCTCCTGCAGGGGATCTTCCTGACCTAGGGATCAAACTTGAGTCTCTTATGTTCTCCTGCAATGGCAAGAAGATTTTTTACCACTCAGCTAAATCCCTCAGTTCAGTTCAGTTTAGTCGCTCAGGCGTGTCTGACTCTTTGCGACCCCATGAATTGCAGCACGCCAGGCCTCCCTGTCCATCACCAACTCCCAGAGTTTACTCAAACTCATGCCCATCGAGTCGGTGATGCCATCCAACCATCTCATCCTCTGTCATCCCTTCCTCCTCCTGCCCCCAATCCCTCCCAGCAGCTAAACCCCTAGCTGGCTCTTAAATGGAAGGTCCTTTGAGACAGCTTGTTAGTGGCAGAATCTAGTTAAGCACCAAGATATTCTTCTGCCCTTTCCACTGCATTGTAACATTCAATTCCAGGCCACGGGCATCCATTTTTGTTACATTCACAAGAAGCCTCCTAAGTGACTTCAAGTTATGGAGCTCAAGATGCCAAGTGCCCACTTCCCACTTCAAAATAAGTTTGTGGTTATCCTGGGGTGGGGGGAGATAAACTGGGTCGTTACATCAACACTGCATATTCCTATAAAGACTGAAGTATTTACACAGCATGCCAAAGTTTCTTTTTATGCAACCAGGAAACTGGTTTGTTTGTTTAATAAGCATTCAGCAGTCCCTGCCCCCACCCCTTCGCATTAGGATGAGTGATTGATGAATGGAGAGCTACGCCTTCTTCACATGCCCAGCCTAAAGCCCAGGCAGCATTCCCAACCTGGCCCCCTTGGGTGTAACAGGCCCTCCCAAGGTTCCCACTTCAGAATTCTCTCCCCCACCCTCCTGAAGAGCTCCATTAGTCCAGGAAAATTGTGCAAAGAGGCAGCCCATGCAGTGTTCTGAGCTACTCAAGGACACGGAGCAGGAAGGCTGATCCCGCTGCCCCTGCAGAGAAGCCCCAGGCACACAGGCGCTGTTCCCGGGGCACGGCCACCTCCATCAGCTGAGCCCTTAAAGGGTGCCCTTAGCTCACTGACGTTACAGCCACACAGGCCAGCCCTGGTCACGAAACTGATGGCAGAAAGCGGGTCAGCTTTTCTCCCTGTTCTCAGCCCTGATCCTTGACAGATGAGATGGGTTCCTACCTCCCCGCCCGCCCCACACACCCTAGCGCTGGGCGTCTCCCCATCTCCCCGACTCTCTCTTCTCATACCTGCTCTAGGAAAGGACCACTCAGGACACCTCCACAGCCTCATCCATTGTTTCTTTTTTTATTCCCCCAGCCACCCCGCATGGATGATGGGCTCTTAGTTCTTGGACCAGGGATTGAACCCACACTCTAGACAGTGACTGCACAAAGTCCCAACCACTGAAACCACCAGGGAAGTCCTTCCCTTGTTTTCCACTGTTTCTTATATGTCTCTGGGGAAACTGCAGGTCAACCCAGTCACCAGTCACAGTACAGGATTATGATGGAAATCATGCCATACTGCATGAGTGCTCAGTCATATCTAACTCTTTGTGACCCCATGAACTGTAGCCCACCAGGCTCCTCTGTCCCTGGGATTCTCCAAGCAGGAATAAAAGTGGATTGCCATTTCCTTCTCTAGGGGATCTCTCCAACCCAGGAATTGAACCCGGGTCTCCTGCATTGCAGGCAGATGATTTACCAACTGAGCTATGAAGGAAGCCCAATCTGCACTGGCAGATTAAGGTGTCTTAATTTCTACCAATAAAACTCATCTGAAACTCTGGGTGGCATTTTCAGCTTCCCAGTCATGCTGGTGACAGGAAGTCTCCCTAGAAGGCTTACCCACTAAGTTGACCAGCTCATACCTTACAAACCATACAAAATAGATCCCGAGTGATAGAGTTATTGTAGGGATTAATTGAAATAATAATGCAAGGAAAGAGGAGCCAGAATGTCCCCAGGCTGATAGCCTAGAGCCAAGTTCATCACTCCATTTGTTGTTCAGTTGCTAGGTTGCTCTTTGCGACCCCATGGACATGCCAGACTGCTCTGTCCTCCATTATCTTCCAGAGTTTACTCACACTCGTGTCCATTGAGTCAATGATGTTATCTAACCATCTTGTCCTCTGCCGCCCTCTTCTCCTTTTGCCTTCACTCTTTCCCAGAATCAGGGTCTTTTTTAGCAAGTCAGCTCTTTGCATCAGGCCGCCAAAGCATTGGAGCTTCAGCTTAAGTCGTGCTTAAGTGACATACCCACGAAAGTCATTATTTTTCCCGTGTCCTAAGAACCATTTCTTATTCATCCCCCTCAGTGCCTAACACAAGGCCTCACCCATGGTGCTGCTGTGCGTGCTCAGCTGCTCCAGGCAACAATCCCGGAACGGTTGCCATGCCCTCCTCCAGGCCACATGCATTATTTTGCCCAATTAATTAGCCTACCCTTAAATTTCTCCACCCTACTTGTGCCTCTAATCAACACTCTAAATGCAAAAACCTATGCAGGCTGCCTGTTCTAAATAAAATTCTAACCTATCTGCACTAATTAATAATTATGTTTTGTTTTTAACATAGGGACTGGTTTATACTAGCACCCACAGGCCTTGAGAACATTTTTTTAATAACCAGGAGCCATGAGCTGGGACCATTCTGCCTTCAGCAACCCAAACTTAAAAATGAATCATTCCCACACAAGTTTCTGTATCTCCTCCCCACCTAAATTATATTGGCTCTTCAACATTTGGAGGCAGAAAAACTTTGGTTTGAGTCAATCAGGCAGCTTAACTGACACAAGTGAAGAAGGCTTTATTTCTTGGGTTAATGGCGGAAACAGAGACAGACTTTAATTTCTTGGGCTCCAAATCACTTCGGATAGTGACTGTAGCCATGAAATTAAAAGACACTTCTTCCCTGGAAGAAAAGCTAGGACAAACCTAGACAGAATATTAAAATGCAGAGACATTACTTTGCCGACAAAGGTCCGTCTAGTCAAAGCTATGTTTTTTCCAGTAGCCATGTATGGATGTGAGACTTGGACCATAAAGAAGGCTGAAGAAATGATGCTTTTGAATTGTGGTGCTGGAAAAGACTCTTGAGAGTCCCTTGGACAGTAAGGAGATCAAACCAGTCAATCCTAAAGAAAATCAACCTTGAGTGCTTTCATTGAAAGTACTGATGCTGAAGCTGAAGCTCCAATACTTTGGCCACGTGCTGCGAAGAGCCAACTCATTGGAAAAGATCCTGATGCTAGGAAAGTTTGAGGGTAGGAGGAGAAGAGGGTGACAGAGGATGAGATGGTTGGATAGCATCACTGACTCGATGGACATGAGTATGAGCAAACTCAGGGAGATGGTGCAGGACAGGGAGGCCTGGCGTGCTGCAGCCCATGGGGTCACAAAGAGTCGGACACGAGTTAGTGACCGAACAACAACAAATGGCATCAGCCCCTCCCAGGGAGGCAAGGATTGGGCGGGAGTGGGGTAGGGGGTAGGGGTAGGGTAAGGGGGGTATGGGGGTGGTGAGGGGGTGATTTCCCCGAAGGCAAAACCTCAGGGTGCTGTTCTCAAGGAGCATTCTAGAGGTAAATTCTGGTCTTGAGGTTGCTGGAGGTTTACACATCTTCTGAAAGGTGATCTAACACGAGATAGTGCCAGGTGTCTGCGGCCAAGCTTACCCCATGTGCCATCCCCACCCAGGAGCAGGAACACGGCGCTGGTGGTTAGGCAGCTGTTGAAAAGCCCTGTGGTCTACAACTGTGGGGCCGGAGGCGTGAGGGAGAAAGGGAACCCTGGCAGCTGTCTGCTGTCCACCCCTTGAGACCAGAGGGTACCTGACAGGCACAGCAAAGAAGTTTCAGTGCCAGAACGTGCCAGATCATCTGACGCCTTGGGGTTTTACTAACCTATTCTAAACCTGCCCATTTCCCCCTGGTAACTAATGGGACTGACCTATGATGGGGTGGGGTGTCCGCTAATATAATGTCACCTGATGATTCATGAGGATAAATAATGATGTGTGATTTTTGGTATTCAGAGACGTCTGTCCTTTGGCTAAACAGGAAGATAGCTTTGCTTTTTTCTACTGGCTCCAGGCTCTGGGTTTCTAAGCCCTTTTGTGTCTTGGAACATTTTGTGTGAGAACTTGGCAGCAGAAGGCCTGTCCTCAATGAGTGAACCTAGGAACTCATGTGTACAGACTTCCCAAAATAGAGACACAAAGAAAGCGGAGGCCTCCTGGGCTTGGCTGGCTTTCTAAGCCGACCGAGGTGTTTGTGGTCAGTTTGAAAGAGCATCTGAACACCCCTGGACCCTAAAGTATTAATTTCCTGGGGCTGCTGTGAAAAAGTCCCTACACCAGGTGCTTAAAAACAGAAATTTGAAATTGGTACTTATCTATTTTTTATTTTGGCTGCACTGGGTCTTAGCTGTAGCAGGAGGATCCTTGGTCTTTGTGGTGGCATGCAGAATCTTTAGTTGCAGTATGTGAGCTCAAGGGCCCTAACCAGGGGTTGAACCTGGACCCCCCGGGTTAGGAGTGTGGAGTCTTAACCACTGGACCACTAGGGTAGTCCCAAAGCAGCAGAAATTCAGTCTCTCAAAGTTCTGAAGAGGAAAAGTCTGAAGTTACTGTGTGGGCAGGGCCTTAGTCTGTCTGAACGCTGGAGGGGAGAATGGGTTCTATGTCTTTCTCCTAGCTTCTACGGTGTGGCCAGTGATCTTCAGCATCCCTTGGCTGGTAGATTGTTGCTGTGACTGTTGTTGTTATCTAGTTGCTCAGTCATGTCTGACTCTTTGCCACCCCATGGACTGTAGCCCACCAGGCTCCTCTGTCCAGGCAAAAATACTGGAGTGAGTTGCCATTTCCTTATTGGAAATGCATCATTCCATCCCTTCCTCTCCTTTCACTGGTATTTTCCCTGAGGGTCTTCGACTCATCTTCCCTTTGTGTGTGTCTATGTCTCTTCTTTTCTTATAGGGATACTAGTTACATTGGACTAGGAGCCCACCCCACTTTAGCATGACTTCATCCTAATTAATCTGCAATAATCTGGTTTCCAAGTAAGGTTGAAAGGGAGCAGGACCTTGTGTGGCTCTCCCAAATACACATTCTTTTTATGTTCCCTCTTTCTAACTTTGTAAGGAAACAGGCTTCTCTCAGCCTCCTTGACCTTCCCAGAGAGACAGAGGGCAGATTCAAACAACTGCTAATCAGGGAAGGGAGGAGATGCAGAAGCAGGGGAGGAACACTCAAGAAACAATAGTGCAGCCTTGGGGCAGGGTCCTGGTTCCTCCTAAGAAATATACATAATGATATCTTTGAGTTCTGCTTAAGGAACTGAGGTCCCCACCCAAGTAAAGGATGGTTACTTCAGGCTGAGGGCAAGGTTCCTGGAGCACTGCCCTGTTACTCACCACCAACCAATCAGAACAGAGTCACACACCCTGCAGCCCTCACTCCAAATTTTACCTACAAATCTTTTCCCCAAAAGCCACTGGAGAGTTTGAGGGTTTTGAGTACAAGCCACCTGTTCTCCTTGCTTCGCCCTGCAATAAGCCTTTCTCTGCTCCAGACTCCAACATCCTGGTTTATTTGGCCTTGTTGTGCATCAGTCATAGGCACTTCTGTTTGGTAACAAACGCCCCACCTTCATGCCTCACGTAATCCTAACCACCTCTCAAAGAAAGACCTCATCTCCAAACACCATCCCATTGGGAGAGTTAGTGAAACAGGAGGGAAGGGGACAGGGCACAACTTCTGAAAGAATGACATAGTCCAAGGACGGGCTTTCCTCGTAGCTCAGTCAGTAAAGAGTCTGCCTGCAGTGCAGGAGACACTGATTCGATTCCTGGGTCGGGAAGATCACCTGGGGCAGAAAACAGCTACCCACTCCAGTATTCTTGCCTAGAGAATCCCATGGACAGAGGAGCCTGGTGGGCTACAGTCTATGGGGTCACAAGAGTCAGGCATGACTGAGCAACACACACAAGGACACAACATAAACCAATTAGAATCAAATGGGATCAAGATTGCAGACAAGACTAGACCTTGATCCTCAATCAGCAAGCTAAATGACACACCCAGAGGGGCCATGACTTTTCTAAGACACTGTCTAAAGACCTAGGAGTGAGTGGTGGCCCAACTCCTGGAAATCTCCACCCCTTCCCCCAAAATAGATGGAATAATCCTCCCACTCATTGGCATATGAAATTACCCAGGCTATAAAAACTATCCACACCACATGGCCCACACTCTGCCGTGTGCTTCTCTCTGAACCTGGATAAATCCACTTCTTACCTATCATTTTGTCTCTCACCACATCCTTTCTGCGATGAGACATCAAGAAACCTGATCTTCATTAGGTACTGAAATCAGCTATCCTGGGTTTTGACTGGGTTCAAGTCCCAGCACATGGGTTCAAGTCCCAATCTGAAGTAAATGGTTTCATTAAGTCTTCAGCATAAGAATTTTCAGGGGATGCAAACCCCTAGCCCAAAACAGACTTCAATATGTCTTTTGGGAGTACTCTAGATACCTACCCATGAGAGCAACTACAGGGATCACCAGTGACAGAGGGGTGAGTTCTCTGAGCTAGATCCTCCAGTGGGATGGGAGTCCCAACCCCTAACATAGAATTTGGCCTCCTCAAATTAGCCCTTTAATGATCCAGCCATTTGATACTGAAATCTGCATGGGGCGCACCCCAATCTTTGGGAGGAGCAGGGGTTAATCCAGGTTAATCTATTAGGAAACAGAGCCAGCTAAAGCCAAGGGAGCTCTCTCAGGGCAATGCCAGCCCAGGGAGTGCTCCTGGAAGCTGATATGTGCTAGCTGCTCGTTGTGCCCAACTCTGTGACCCCATGGACTGCACCAGGCTCCTCTGTTCATGGAATTTTCCAGGCAATACTGGAGAAGTTTGCCATTCCCTTCTTGAGGGTATCTTCTTGACCCAGGGATCAAAGCTGAGTCTTTGCACACAACTGAGCAACTTCACTTTCTTTCTTTACCGTCTGAGCCACCAGGGAAGCCCTGAAACTGAAACTGAAGTCGTTTAGTCTTACTCGCCAAATCTTTGTGACCCCGTGGACTGTAACCAGCCAGGCTCCTCCATCCGTGGGATTTCCCAGGCAAGCATACTGAAGTGGGTTGCCATTTCCTTCTCCAGGGGATCTTCCTGACCCAGGGATCAAACCTGGGTCTCCCGCATGGGTACATCTCCCCAGTAGGAAACCACCCCCGGGGGGCACAGCCTGGCCAGCCTTGCCGATTTCCCTCCTTGCGCCCATCACAGACCAGGGCCCTGCTCACACTGTCTACACAAGTACTGCCCTGCAAGTTTCCATTTCACACTCACAGTCCCTCCACCCCCACCTTGAAGATCACGTGACGGGGCTGGAGGCCTTCCCCAAGGACCGGCTCTCTCTGCTGGGTCTGCTCTCCAAGCCTCCCCGCTGCCCTCTCTCCCCCCTGCCCCGGGTATTTAAGTAGGCACGTCTTTGTTTGGAAACACTGTGCTCACCACTATTAATAATAGATCGAGAGGCACCGTCTCCAAGGAACTCCAAGTGCTTCACAGGCATTATCTGATTAGCCCTCACCCAAAGCCCTGCTCCAACAAAGCCTTCAGGGGAACAGGGGCTGATTCAGAGCTGCAGAGGGACGGAGACCTCCTTGGGACTGTTGGTGAAATCTAAAAGTACAGGACTTACCCAGGAGGTGGGGTGACACCACTTCCAGTGAGGTTATTCTAAAATATTCCCCTTGCTCCTGGGAAACTGGATTAAAAGAATGCTTTGCAAGACCCCGCAAGGGGATTCCTTTACTACCTGTACACCTGTACAGGTAAGTCACCAGCCCTGGGAACACTGCCGTATGCCATTCAGGGCCCTCAAGATGAATACCCTTGTCACATGTTCACTCTCTAACTGGCCCATCACTGGGTGCCCAGACCAACCCCCTTCTATCACCTCCTTTCAGCTTCTTTTTCTTTTTTTCTTTAACAGAAATGGGCTTCCCTTGTAGCTCAGTCAGTAAAGAATCTGCCTACAGTGCAGGAGACCCGGGTTCAATCCCTGGATTGGGAAGATCCCCTGGAGAAGGAAATGGCAACCCACTACAGTATCTTTGCCTGGAAAATGTCATGGACCGTGGAGCCTGGTGGGCTGCAGTCCATGGGGTTGCAAAGAGTTGGGCATGACTGAGCGACTAACACTTACTTACTTACTTAACAAAAACACCTTTATTTTTTGTCTTAAAAAACTGTTCGTGCTCGCTTCGGCAGCACATATACTAAAATTGGAACGATACAGAGAAGATTAGCATGGCCCCTGTGCAAGGATGACACGCAAATTCGTGAAGCGTTCCATATTTTGCTTTTTCCCCCACGGTCCAGATATTGCCTCCAGCACAAAGGAAACGCCTTGGGCACGCAATGCTGAAATTGTGTTTTTTCACTATAAAATATGTTATAAAAAAAAAAAACTGTTCTTTTTCCAAAATAATCATGATTAACTTACAAAAATGGGCATGAACTGGGCATCCTCAAAGCATTTCCCTTTAGTGGGAAACTTGGCTTCACAGAATACAAATATTGAAAGGTTAAAAAAATTTCTGTTTTGTTGTCATCGTAAGACAAAACAGGATCTAGCGTAAGTCAAGGAAATCCATTCATACTTCAGGTCCTTCTCCGCCAGGAACCGGTGTTGTTATACTGTTTCCATTTCACAAAATTTGGTCTAATTTAGTAATTCTTCTTCCTTCTGGTCTCACTTCAAATTCAGGGATATCTTCCAGTACCATACTGACAAAGTCATCCAATTCCAGTAGGGTGCCAACAATCTCCCTATCAGTCTTCATCAAAATGTGATTCTTGATCCTACACACTTGTCCAGGAGCTCTACAGGGAGCGGCTGTGACGGGCTGATCTACTTGCAGCTTCTCTTGATGGGGCCACCCAAAGTGGGAGGGGAAATCAGAGAGGAGCAGTCAGTGTGATCCCTCAGGGGTGCCCATCTTCCCCAGAACCCTCCCCATCTTCCCACCTGACATACCGCCTCCATATGGAAAGTATCCACCATAGCCAGAGTGTTCAAGGCCCCCCAGGTGAGGCCCCCTAGCCTCCCTCCTGAGACCCAAATGGACCTCGCACATACGCTGGCTTCCGGCACATCCAGTTAGCTGATTTACCCTTGGCACCTGGCTCTCAGCAGCTCGCCCCCACCTTGAAAGTATTCTTTACATATCTGGTGATACATAATGGGAATGCTAATGCTTTTATCCTCTCAAAAATCCTCTGTGGAAGATGGGGCTGAAATTTTTCTCTGCACAAATTATCAAAATGAGGCTAAATTGACTGGGGGAATTTCCTGGGGTCCAACAGCTCACAGATAGCAAAATCCTGAATGGAACCCAGATCCTCACATTTCCAGGAAGGAATTTTGCCTTCCTACCACATCCCATCCCACCTGTCCCTCTTGGAGATTTCAGAACACTCACATTACCAAAACCTAAAGTGAAGTGAAAGTCGCTCAGCCATGTCCAACTCTTTGCAATCCCATGGACAAGAAATTCTCCAGGTCAGAACACTGGAGAGGGTAGCCTTTCTCTTACTCCAGGGGATCTTCCCAACCCAGGGATTGAACCCAGGTCTCCAACATTACAGGCAGATTCTTTACCAGCTGAGCCACCAGGGAAGCCCAAGAATACTGGAGTTGGTAGCCTATCCTTTCTCCAGCAGATCTTCCTGACCCAGGAATCAAACCAGGGTCTCCTGCATTTCAGGTGGATTCTTTACCAACTGAGCTACCAGGGAAGCCCTATAGAACTAAAACTACTTATCATCTATGAGCAAACAAACCACTGCCATGGTGTGAAATGAAAGCTCAAAGGAGAGAGAGGGACATTTTCCCCTTGGAGACTATTTGGAAAATTAGACAACGTTTGGGGAGAGTAGAACAGGGTCAGAGTGGTGAACAGAGGTCCATGGGCAGAGTCAGCAATTGCCTTTCCTAAGCTCATTCCAGAACTGACAAGCATTGATGTTAAGGTTTTACATAAATAGAAGCAGTCAAAGAAGAGTTACAATAACTCTTAGGTAGCACAGAGCAGTTACAAATGTGTGATGTACTGTCACATTCATTGGACCGCATAAAGCCCCCACATGATGAATCCTGCAATTCTTATTTTTACAGTTGAGAAAACTGATGCTCAAAGATTCCTTGCCTAGAGACACAGAGCTGGTAAATTTCAATTACACTTCAGCCCTGGATGCTCGCTGCTAAGTTGGTGCTCTTTCCAAGTGGATCACAGCCACCTCCCAAATCCTGTTATGACTGTAGAACTATAGCCTTGACATGAGCTTTCTGTTACTTGAAATTAAAAAACAATCATAACAGATAGTTTCAAATAACTCCCTCCTCAGAATAACAACCCACTGATGTAACGATGGACAGGGAAGCCTGACGTGCTGCAGTCCATGGGGGTCACAGAGTCGGACACAACTTAGCTACTGAACAACAAATAACGGTATCTAGATATTAGGTGTTGGAGCTTCCCTGGTGGCTCAGAGAGTAGAGAATCTGCCTGCAATGCAGGAGACCCAGGTTCAATCCCTGGGTCAGGAAGATCCGCTAGAGAAGGGAATGGCAACCCACTCTAGTATTCTTGCCTGGAGAAATCCACAGACAGAGGAATCAGGCAGGTTTCTATCGGTCAGCTCTGTGTCTTTTGAGGGCTTAAGTTTGACTTTTGTGAGGTCAGAGATGTTCCTTAGAAAGGTATCAAAAGTGAGTTTTCGAGTCAGGATTTTAAACAGCATATGGTCTAACAGCTCGTTTTGTAGATGAAGGATAAAGGCACTGAAGTGTGCAGTCACTTCTCTAGACAACCCTCTCGGCCAACACACCCTGACCTCTGAACCCCTGGGCAGTAAGTTGTGTGGTCTCAGGTGGTTCTGGGAATTAAAAAGATAACATACACAAAGTTCCCAGTGCCCGGGCTGGCATAGTGTGGATAATCAACAATGGCCCACTGCTTTTTATCAGTGACTCACAGTGTGGTATTGGGGGAGGGATGTAAGTAACTGACACTCCCCTATCAGTTATTATAGGACAGAGAGACCTCACCCAGAGCGGAGAAGGAACCAGGCCGCTGAGCCTGACTCAGTAACCCAGCCACGACCATCGACAGAGACGCAGACTGACCCCGGGTCCCGAGTGATACCTAGGGTCCCTCGGGGCGTGCGCCAAGCACATCAGGTATCACAGATCATCCTCACAAGGACTCAGCCCTTGTCACCATGCGTGAGGTGACCAGGAATTCTGGAAGAAGCTGAGAAGCCCTGTTGCTGAAATTCTGAAAAACAATGGGGCACAGGCTGCCGAGAACAGGCAGCCCCCCACCCCAGACAACTGCTTAGTATGGACGCCCCGGGGCTCAAGGACACCCGGGACTCATGCCCCAGGAGACAAGGCCCGGCAGGCCCAGATGGGACACTCCTGAGCATTCTCGGACACATCTAGAAGTGATTCCATGGGGGCTGGAGGTCCTAGTGAGCCCGCAGAAGGGCCCACCATGGGAGAGTGGCTGCAGTAAGTCACAGGGACCCCACGCCTACCAGGAGCTGCAGAAGCCCATGGAGGCACGGACCCGAGGGGGCAAGGCCCAGCCCTGATCTAATAAACAGCAGCAGGGATGGAGCTTCTGTCTCCTAGGAGTGGGCTGGATACAGCTCAGAAAGAGGAGAAAGACTTCATCCAAGGGAAGCCCAGGCCACCAAAAGCAACTGTGATCATTTCCCATCTTATCGTAAACCAGCCCTAAAGAAAGCTAACATAAGCACCCGCCTCCCTGTCCCCAGCATGAAATGATCACAAGATAAATGTCAAGTGTCTTTCCCTGCATCTCTTCCAAGAGTGACTCTCATCTGAAAATCAGTGGGACCTCATACACTCAAGTGGATCATCCAAAGAGCGGAGGCACTTATGTAGATTCAAAGGCTGGAGATGGACCCTCTGCTTGTTGGCTGAGCATTTCTCATTCTCCTTATTTATAAAGGGGAGGTAACACCACCCCTAGGCTACCTTCCCCATCTCACTGTGAAGATTAAATGAGATCGTGAAAAAGGAAAGGATTGTATCAGATGTCGAAGGGCTGAAAGGCCTTCATCATTCGTATTTGCCTAGGGCTTCTCTGAGGTTGGTGCACAGAGGCTGACAACGCCCCTTCCCCCAGCCCTGCCCCCTCACAACATCGGGGCAGCCATCCCCTCTCTCTAACAGACACATTTTTTTAAGCAATAAATTCATGGGATTTATCTGATCACCACTTTGCTCAAGCAAATCGCTTTTCCAATCTAAATTCAGTAGCAGCTGCAGCAACTGTAAAATGACTTCCTCTTCTCAACACTTTGCTTCAGTGACGGGAGGAAAATGAGACAAACTGGAAGGTGTGTTCTGCACTTCACTCCATATTGTGTGAGTCCCAACACAATAATCCTTTGCAATTATTTCCAGAGTCAGATGGAGCAGAGGGTGGGAAGAGGCAAGAGAGGAACAAAGCTGTTGCTGAGTTGTTCAATCGCTCAGTAGTGTCCGACTCTCTGCAACCCCATGGACTGCAGCACGCCAGGCCTCCCTGTCCATCACCAACTCCTGGAGTTTACTCAACCTCTTGTCCATTGAGTCAGTGATGCCATCCAACCATCTCATCCTCTGTCATCCCCTTCTCCTCCTGCCTTCAATCTTGCCAAACTGGAAGGCCAAAAATCAGAGGGTGGCTCAGGAGGCAGTGACCAACGGGAGGTGGAGGAAGACTGGCCTAGAGTCATAGGTCATAGTGAGACTGTGCAGCTCAGAATGGGATTTGAACCCATGTTCTAGGACTCAAACCAGTCAAACCCAGACTGGGACTTGATTCCTGGTCATGAAGTTAAGATCCCAGGTGCCTCATGGTAAAAAAATCAAAACATGAAACAGAAGTGATAATTTAAGAAATTCAATAAAGACTTATTAAAAATGGTCCATATCAAAAAGATCTTTTTAAAAAGGGGGGGATTTATTTAGAGAGAAACACACTCCACAGACAGAGAGTGGGCCATCTCAGAAGGTGACAGACCCCAAAATATGGCATGGTTAGTTTTAGGGGGTTGGGTAATTTCAAAGGCTAAAGAATAGTAGGATTATTCCAAGGACTTCGGGGGAAGGCACAGAGATTTCCAGAAATTGAACCACTGCCCGTTCTTTGATCTTTGATAGTCGGCCTGGGAACTATCACAGCGCTGGTGGGTGTGTCACTTAGCTTATGCAAATTTATTACAAGGAGTATATAATGAGGTTCAAGGTCCACTGGAAGTCAAATCATCACATCTTGGACCTAGCTGGTTCTAACCAGTTTGCTGGCTTAAAACTCAACATTCAAAAAACTAAGATCATGACATCCAGTCCCGTCGCTTCATGGCAAATAGATGGGGAAACAATGGAAAAAGTAAGAGACTTTATTTTCTTGTGCTCCAAAATCACTGAAAATGGTGACTGCAGCCATGAAATTAAAAGACACTTGCTCCTTGGAAGAAAAGCTATGACAAACCTAGATAGCATATTAAAAAGCAGAGACATTACTCTGCCAACAAAGGTCTGTATAGTCAAAGCTATGGTTTTTCCAGTAGTCATGTATGGGTGTGAGAGTTGGACTATAAAGAAAGCTGAGCGCTGAAGAATTGGTGCTTTTGAACTATGGTGTTGGAGAAGACTCTTGAGAGTCCCTTGGACTGCAAGGAGATCAAACTAGTCAATCGTAAATGAAGTCAGTCCTGAATATTCATTGGAAAGACTGATGCCGAAGCTGAAGCTCCAATACTTTGGCCACCTGATGCAAAGAGCCAGCTCATTAGAAGAGACCTTGATGCTGGGAAAGATTGAGGGCAGGAGGAGAAGGGGACAACGGAGGATGAGATGGTTGAATGGCATCACCGACTCAATGGACATGAGTTTGAGTAAACTCCAGGAGTTGATGATGGACAGGGAGGCCTGGTGTGCTGCAGTCCATGGGATCACAAAGAGTTGGACATGACTGAGCAACTGAACTGAACTGAACCAGTTTATCATGCAACATGCAAGTTTCGGGTTCCCTGTTGGCTCAGATGGTTAAGAATTCACCTGCAATGCAGGATATCTGGGTTTGATCTCCAGGTTGGGAAGATACCCTGGTGAAGGGACTGGCAACCGATTCCACTATTCTTGCCTGGGAAATTCCATGGTCAGAGCTGGTGGGCTACAGTCCATGATGTCGCAGTCAGATATGATTGAGCAACTAACACTTTCCCTTTTCACTTTTCATCATTCTGTCATTCTTTAAAGGTTGTGCCCCGCCCCCTACCCTCCTGTTTCAGTAGGGTCATAGGTCAGGGTGGCCATCGCCTGCCCCCCTTCCCCTCCCACATCCACCCCTTGCCACCTACTCTCCACATCCTCTCTCTCCCCTCTCAGCTCTTAAAGTCCACTCTTAGGTTCTAACAGAAGTCTGGGGTTTCAGCATGGAGTCATCATTCTCCTCCCAGGTGGGGGCCTTAGTGCCTGAAGAATATCTCAAAGAGATGCATCAGATTACTATGTATTTCCCTTGAAGGGGAACTAGGACTCTGTTTTATCACAGCACTGTTGTTTCTTGACCACTTTTCTTTCCTGCATTCTCTCACTTCCCTAATTAGTAACTGCTTGAGTCCACTCTTTGGAACTCAGGGAATGTCAAACACCAGAGTGTGTGCTGGGGTGAAGGGGTCGAACGCAGAGACCCTTTTGTCCCCAGGAAGGTCCTTTGGGGTCCCATTCGGTTTCAATCCCCACTTTTATTTTTTATTAATTTTTTTTTTTTCACTTTTTGGCTGCACCTCAGGGCATCTTATTTCCCAGATCAGAGATCAAACCCATACCCGCTGCAGTGCAAGCTTGGAATCCTAACCACTGGACTGCCAGAGAAGTCCCTTGGTTACTATTATTAACTCTATGCTGCCTTTTCTGACCGGACTGCATCCCTATTCCCATCCTCCACCTTCCCCATCTGCACTCAGAACAATCTGTACTCCACACCCCCCGCACCCCCCAGCTCCAGCATCATCTTACCATCCTGTGTCCTGGTTACCTTCTACTGTACAACAAACTACCCCAAGACCAAGGGCTGAAAGTAATGACACCATTTATTTTGCTCAAGAATCTGCATTTAGACAGGCTTGGCAAGGATGGCTTTTCTTGGCTCCTCTTAGCATCAGCTGAGGTGGCCTGGAGACTGGGATCTTAAGCCACATCCACTCACAGGCCCTGTGCTAGGTGCAGGCAAACAGTTGGTACCATTGCTGGGGCTCTGGATCAGAACACGGACCCGTGGCCTCTACAGGTGCCTTGGGCTTCCTCATGGAGGCTGAGTTCCAAGGGCAAGTGTCCTAAAAGGGAAAGAGCCAAGTAGGAACTGTATCATCCTGAGTGACCTAACCTTGGAAGACATATTATTGCTTCCTCTGGCCTATTCACTGAGGCAGTCACAAAGTTCCTCCAGGTCAGAGGAAATAGACTCCCCTTTCAATGGACCAGAATCAGATTCTAGAAAAGCATTTTGTTGTTTAGTCTCTAAGTTGTATCCAACTCTTTGCGACCCCATGGACTGTAGCCTGCCAGGCTCCTCTGGAGCATGAATACTGCTCCAGGCAAGAATACTGGAGTGCTTTGCCATTTTCCTTCTCCTGGAGATCTTCTCAAGTCAGGGATCGAATCCATGTCTCCTGCATTGGCAGGTGGATTCTTTACCACTGAGCCACTAGGGAAGCCTCCTGGAAAGCACGTGGAACCAGACGTAATACTGTGCTAGCCAAGTCTTTTATTTTCTGTATTCTGATGCTTTGATATAGCTGGGGCCTTGCTGCCTTTGGAGAGACTGCCCTCCCAGGGTTAACCAACTCCTAGAGATAGTCAGCAACTTACCCACAAGTGCACTTTTCAAATACAAACCAGCCAATCCAGAGCCCACACCCCAACCATCCCCCTTATCAGCTCTCACTCTCTGGGCCACTCTGTACCTGCCCTACTCACCCCAGCACCCAGTACCAGACAAGGGGGACAGTCCCTGTGCCCCAGTGCCTGATGGAACTATTCCAACTAGCCAGTCCTGGGCCTGTTTTTCCTGCTGTATGGTTCCTTTCCAGAGAAGCCACTAGAAAGGCTCTCCCCCAGATTTTCTCCCTCCCTCTGCTTCCTGATGACCTTGGTGCTTTCCCACATGTCCCCTTGTGGCAGCACCTGCCCCCTCGTCCTAAAATCTGTGAGGATAACAAGCTTCCTTTCCATGGTAAAAGTCTCCTGATCTCTTGGCCTTACTACACCTCAAATTTTCTATTCATATGCCGTATGTGTTGTGTTTAGTCATTCAGTCATGTCCAACTCTTTGCGACCCCATGGACTGTAGCCCGCCAGGCTCCTTTGGCCATGGGAATTCTCCAGCCAAGAATACTGGAGTGGGTTGCCATGCCCTCCTCCAGGGGATCTTCCCAACCCAGGGATTGAACCTGGGTCTCCCACATTACAGGCAGATTCTTTACCATCTGAGCCACCAGGGAAACCCATTAATACATCATATTTTAGGAAAATACTGTGGCCATTTGGGGGAATTACAACCTTCCACACTCTGTATTCTACTTGATTATGAACTTGCCTTTCTTATCCTGACTTTGTGCACACAGAAAAACAGATCTTTTCTAACCTTTTTTTATTTTAATCTCCTCATCCCCTGTGCCCAGTGCATAGGATGTTTGTTGACAGACTGCTGCTGCTGCTGCTGCTAAGCCGCTTCAGTCGTGTCTGACTCTGTGCGACCCCATAGACGGCAGCCCACCAGGCTCCCCCGTCCCTGGGATTCTCTAGGCAAGAACACTGGAGTGGGTTGCCATTTCCTTCTCTGGTTGACAGACTAGCTGATGGAATTTTTGACAGCCATCCACCACCTTTGTCCTCCTTATTTAGCATCCAATGAGAAAGGGCTCTGCACATACCTTGAACACACCCGGCCACGGTGCTTGCACATTCAGCCTGTTCTCTGCTCCGCCACGCTGAAGCACACACCCAAAGCAGCCAGCTCCCCTTACCTCTGCTCTGCGAGGCTTCCTGGGGTAGAACCAGCCTCCTGTGAGTCTCAGGGGTGGGACAGGTGTGGAGCCAGAGTGGGAACCCTTGAGGCGAGTCTCATCATCGGAAGGCTGCCGTGGCAGGCAGGGCGCTGGGAGAAGCTGGTCTCTGAGTCCCCTGCAGCTGTGCATGCCGACAGCTGGAGTGCCCCTCATCCAGGCAGCTCAGTCCCACTCTAATTTAGGGAAATTCCTCCAGGTGGTCCCCAAAGAAACAGAGTCACGCTCCCAACTGCCCTCATCCTAGGAAAGTGGAGAAACCCGGGACAGCTTTGTCTCTAACAAAGATGGCAACAAGAAAGCTCAAAAGCAGGGAAATGCTCCTCCATCCTCTGGGTTTGCAGTACCTTCTCCCATTCCTCCTATGAGGGCAAGGGTATCCCAAAATGTCCGGTAGCTGCCCCCTCAAGCCCACGCAGTACAGGAAAGGAAGGGTACTTTCGTGAGGCTTACAGCAAGTGAGGAGATCAGGAAAGATGCCCAGCATCTCTTCCCCCTCCGTGTCAGATGCTGGAATCCTTCTGACAATTAACAAAATCTAATTTTATCTAAGGAGAGATGAGATGTACAATGCTAATACTCCTGAGAGAAACAGTAAGTTGGTTTAAGGTCAGCCGGTGCTTACTCCAACAAACAGCCCTTCTTTGTGAGCAGATTTGATTGAGAGGCAGAAGCAGAGAAGAAACTTGGGGGGGCAGGTATGAAACGTGGAGGGGGGCATGTAATGAGAGCGGAGCAGGGATTCTATGTCTCCTTCCCCAGGAGGCTTCCTTCCTTCTGCCAAGACCTCGTCTCCTCGTCTTTTTCAGAATGCTGACTAACTGTCAGAAAAGCCATTCCGTTCACATCCCCTACAGCCCCCAGATCCCTTTCTCCAAGTCATCCAACCCACCTGAGGTGTCTGGTCCTTGCTCAAAGTTTTCTGCAGAAAAATGTTTTTTTCATACATTGAGGGTATAATTTTTCTCAGCCAAATTTCAGATTTTCAATGCAATATCATTCACACTAGCAAAGAGGTAAAAATCACCTGTGTCCATCAACAGATGACTGGATAAACAAAATAAACACACAGTGGAATATGATTCAGTCTTGAAAAGGAATGAAGTTCTGACACATGTCACAACACGAACTTCAAAGACCTTATTCTAAGTGAAATCAGCCAGACACAAAAGGACAAAAATTATACGATTTTACTTCTATGAGGTGCCTAAAACAGGCAAATTTATGGAAACATTCTACAGCAGAATGTGGTTACTGGGGGCTGGGGGAGGGAGGAATGGGTAGTCATCATTTAATGGGTATAGCGCTTCTGTTTAGAATGATGAAAAAGTTCAGGAAATGGACTGTGGTGGTTGTTGTACCGCCATGGGAATGAATGTATTTAATACCACCGAATTGTATACCTTGTTGTTCAGCCGCCAAGTCAAGTCTGACTCTGCAACCCCATGGACTGCAGCCCGCCAGGCTTCCCGTCCTTCACCATATTTGTATACCTAAAAGTGGCTAAAATTTAAATTTTAGGCTATGTATATTCTACCAAAAAATTTTTTTAAATGTTAAGCAATGACGACTATTTCCAGGCTCTCACATGTCCTTTGTTCTGTCTTTGACCCAGCGCTCTATGTTGATTGATCGAGCAATGCCAAGCAGAGAAGAGTCATGTCCCGGAGCAAGGGGAGTCTGGTTAGCTGAAGCTTTTGACCCCATGGACAAGCCAGTTCTTAAGCCAAAAACAAAGGCTGGGCTGTTTCCACACTGCCCCAGTAACACACCTGGGCAGCCTCCACTCTGTTGCATCACCCCTTCCATAACCACCTTTCACCTGCAAACTCCAGTTCTAACTCCTTAGGCCAGAGTTCAACACCCTCCCATCTGGCCCCAGCCCAACTTTCCAACGTCCCCCTCACCAGCAACCTCTACAAACTACTCTGACCTTTTGGCCTATTCCCCATTCTCCAAACACACCTTGCAATCAGCGCTGCTATATCTGCTGCCTGCCTTCAAAGTCCACCCTGAGCCCAGCGCCTCAGGGGTCCCTCCTCAAAGCTGGTCCTCTTCACTGAGACACAAGCCCTTCCCGAACTCAGGGCTCACGGTATTCTTTGTCGGCATACTTCTCTTCATTGCTTAGTTATACAACAGATCTACCGGTGCTGGTGATTAGATTCTAAGATTAAGCTCTAAGGAACTCTAAGAGATTATTTCATTCAACTCCCTTAATAGGTAGCAGGAACACCAAGCCTGAGCAATGACTTGCCAGGGGCCTCAGCACTCATTAGCAGCAGAGGAGGGTGGAGAATTCCTGCCCTGGTATCAACTCCATCCTGTCTCCTCCATAGCACCACACGGCCTCTCAGAACTCTTTTAAATGTGTCAGCCTTATTGTCCCCAACAGGGTTTTGAAGCTCCATCCAGGCAGGCAAGGACCACACCCCATGCCGTTGGCATCCTCACAACACCCAGCACAGTCTTAATAATAAGTTCATGTTGAAACCAAAAAGGTGTTTCTAGGTCAGCCCCTTAACTTATCTTGCCTAAAATTCCTCTTAACGGTTTCTTAAGAATGCAATCTTTTTCTCCTCTTCCAGTTTGGAATATCTTCCTTATGAGTTCTCTGGGAGTGAGTTAGACAAACCAAAACAAAAGCAGGTGGCTAACACAGTTGAAGAAACTTAGCCAGTTTTTGCAGCCTCAGATATACAATTCAGGTTACTTCTTGGCCTGAATTGTGGACCCACCGTAAGTTGAACCAGACAGACTTGCTCTAATTTTATCTCCACTTTGCAGGCAGACAGCATCCCTGGGTTGGTTCACTTCATTTATTTCCTAGACCATTACCCCATTGCTCTTGCTGTCTCGGCTATGTGGGCGTTCTCTCAGTTGGATCATACAGAAGCTCCATACAGCTCTTAGAAAGGAAAAAGAAAAAGAACGGGAAAACACAGCTTCACCCCACTCATAACAGAGACAGAAGCCTCCTGGCAGGCCCGGCAGTGTCTACTTAGGGGGTGATTTTGCAGACGTCCCTTCACCTCGGACAAGGTCAGCTCTCTTCCCGCAGGTGAGCTCCTCTTCCTGAGAGTCCGTCCCCTGCCCCAGTCCAGAGGAAGCCATCAGGGCCGGACATGAACTGTTTCATCACAGACCGCAAAACCCAAAGCAGGGATGGGGGCCTTCTGCTGGCCCCCAGCACTGGGGTTAGATGGTGAGGGGGAGAGAAAGGAGACCTGGGGAGCGTTCTGAGCGCTGAGTAACTTCAGGGAGGGAAGATGAAGGAGAGAGACCCAGGGCCATAATTACAGAAGCCGCATGCAAAATTTAATTAAAACTTGGGCAGAAACGCACACCAGAAACAAGTGTCATTCATCACCTTAAAACACCGGCGAAGGTAAACACTGCCACAAACTCCGACAAAGAAAAGGAGGAGGTAGGGAAAAGGGGGTGATAACTCTAGATATCAAGCAAATCAAATTACCCTCAGGGCCCGGCCAGACACAGGCATTAATCACCGGTTATCCAGGCCGCACACCTGTACGGGAAGGCAAACCTGGCAGCTCCATCCAAATGACTCCGGCCGACAGAACAGGCAGGCAGCTGCCCCGGGCTGGACCAGGCTGGATGGGCCGGGGGGGGGGGCGGAGGTAGAGCTAGGGGAGCCTGATCCGGAGTGAGCATGTGGCTGCCGTCCCCCCCAAACATGCCCCCCCCACCCCACCAGCTCCCCCTGGGCCAGGCGGAAGGAGGCGCAAAGAGCAGAACTGGGTTCAGACAGGTGAGCACAGTTCCCGGCTCTCTTGCCAATTTCCCTCCCAGTGCTCCCGTTTCTCTGCACAACTTCCTCCAGAGTTGGCCAACCTTGCCCTGGGAGAGGGCAGGCTTCAGGGTGAGTCTCAAGGATTGGGAGAGAGAAGGTCAGTTCCTAAATCCTTTCTGTGGCCCAGTTTTCTCCTGTCTTGAAATTCAAAGTGGAGGGAGAAAGGAGAGGAGGAGGGTCGGGGGATGAGGTCTGGGGTGGGGTAGGGAGGGGACCAAGTGAGCCTCTGACTTTGTTTCCTGGCCTTGATCCACCCCCAAGTGAGTCCCCAGGGCTGCTCCCAAGCTGAACCTCCGCACAAAGAGGGGCTGGAAAACAGCTCAGCCATCCGGGCTGGGAGCTATTTGCACTTGATGAGAAATTTCAAGTGGGAACCATCTGAGTCTGTGCTTATGTGAATGCGAGCATGCATTTAGAAGGAACAAATGATTTATTAGCGGGGCCTCCACAAAGTCTCCTTCCAAAAGGGAAGGAGCGTCCCCCCCCCACCCCTTCCCCCACTCCCTTATCATTAAAACCTTGGAGGGGTAGAATCCATTTGGGCTCTTAAGCCAGCCTGCAAGGGAGTCACAGCTAATCAGGCAGCCAGCTCCGCTCCTCCAGCCTTTCTCTGAGTACAACAATATGTATAAACTGGCAAAATGGACTGCAGGCCACTTTGATGTTAAACAAAGAGGGAAAACTCCAAGACGGCTAAAAACTGTATTCCCGTTTAACCCCTCTGTGTCCTTTCTACAGAGCAAATTTAAAACTCGCACAGCCAAAGAAGGAACCACGATCATTTCAGACAGACCCAAATGTTTCCTGGAAGAGAGAATGGCCAGTCTCACCCTCTGAATGACTTACTCTGACTGTAAGAGATTGTCCTTTGAGCGGTTTGGGGGCCTGGCGTCCTAGGACCTCTGCATACACCATCTCAGTCCTTGCGACACCTCTGTGTGAACTGTACCATCCCATTTTGAAGATGCAGAGACAGAGCAGCTAAGGGACACGCCTCTGAGGTCTCAGCCTGTAACAAGGCTTCACACCCTGGTCTCTAGAGTTCCAGAATCCTCCTGGAACACAAAGCTTGGGATGTTTGTCATTCTCCTGGATGAACTCCCTTTTCCTAGGATTGAGGTGGCTTTTGCATAAGTAAACTTCTCAGATATCCAAAACCTATCCCTTTAGAGACAACAACTCTTTTTAAGTTTTTAAATCATTTGAAAGAGAATTTTTCTAATTGTATGTCCCGTGGCTTACAAAAGAGAAAATTCCTAGGGAATGTACAAAAAGAAATGATTCCTAGCCAGCAGGGATTCCAGGCATTAGAGCTCTCAGAGATGCCAAGGAAGGGATATTACTATGAGCCAAGAGGGTGACCTCCTGATGAGGAGGGGAAGCAGGGTGTGAGCTAGGGACAGCCTCCCCACTGAGGAACAAAAGTGAGCACCAGGAAGATTTTCCGAAGTAGAGTCAGAAAACCAGCCATGGATCAAGAAGTAAGAAACTTTTAAAAAGATTCTGACATCTAAATTGTCCTAGTCTTTCTTGCTAATAACCTCTAAAACAAAACAATTTTTTTTTTTAGTGAAAATGTCAACAGTGATGACACTTGAGTGATCTTATTAACCTCCTTCTTCTCCCTTTTTGCTCTAAGGCTCCATTTTAACTTATATCAAAGAGGTGGATTGGGTACTCAACTTTTAGGCAAGCCTTGTACCCAAAGAGCCTGTGGAAGGAAAGACATCTGACTCCCATGCAATGTCACTGGGATCAAGGATGTTATTTTGTTGTGTTCAAACTCTGTGTCCATAAGTGTGGACGATGGGGAGGCTTTGGACCAGGAGGAACCAGCTTAGAATCCTAGCTCTGCCACTTACTAGCAGAGTCAGCCAGGACACTTAACCTTCCAGCTTTAGATTCTTCATCTGTAACATGGGACTAATATGACCTGCTTGTGGGATGGTAATGAGAGTCAGTCCTTCATGGAGAGCCCTTTTCATTTCAGTTCAGTCCAGTTTAGTCGCTCAGTCGTGTCCAACTCTTTGAGACCCCATGGACTGCAGCACTCCTGGCTTCCCTGTCCATCATCAACTCCTGGAGCTCACTCAAACTCATGTCCATCAAGTCAGTGATGCCATCCAATCATCTCATCCTCTGTCGTCCCCTTCTCCTCCCGCCTTCAATCTTGCCCAGCATCAGGGTCTTTTCAAATGAGTTAGTTCTTCGCATTTAGGGAAAGAATATACTAAATGAACAGATGCATTCACGAGAGCAACCTTTTCGCCCACCTTTACAAATAGAGCATCTTCATCTCCTACCCTCTCACATTGTCAAGTTAGACTTTGTGCTTAGTCGTGTCTGACTCTGCAATCCCATTGACTGTAGGGCTCCTCTGTCCATGGGATTCTCGAGGCAAGAATACTGGAACAGTTGCCATTTCCTACTCCAGGGAATCTTCCTGACCCAGGGACTGAACCTGTATTTCTTGAGCTTCCTGCATTGGCAGGTAGATTCTTTACCACGAGCGCCACCTTGACTTTATTGAACCATAAAATTCATGGCAAGATAAATTGACTATGGACACCATTTTAGAGACTAACGGCAATTACCAAAGTGCCAAGAGAAACTCGCAGTTAAGACTGAGGCTGCAGTGTGAGACCATGTTAGGATAAATCTACCAGGCAGAGAATTGATGAGTTAGGCATCCAATTAATATATGCCCTGAAAATTTTCGCATGTCTTATCTCACTTTGTTAATAGAATAGCGTCATAAGGTTGGCATTATTAACCCCACTTTACAGAAAGTTTCAACAACACCCCATAGTCACAGAACTAACAAGTGGCATAAATGAGATTCATATCCAGATCTTACTGATGCCAAAATCCCTTCTTTATACACCGCTTCATGTTGCTACCTATTTCTGTAATCAACTCAGATCCTAGATTTGTATTAATAGTACCCAGAACATTATTTAAGGCTGGACAATTCCAAGGAAGTTTTTCAACGGTTTATGACCCATGGATGAGTGATTCTGAATATTACTGGCGAAAGGCAATTTCTTCCTCCATCTGTCTTCCTCTTTCTGGTTCTGTCTCTTTCTGTGCCTCTCCCCTCCCCCTCACTTGATAGTATTCTCATCAATATAAAGATAAGATTATAAACCCAAGATGTTAGTCCAAACAGTTTTTTTTTTTTTTTTTTCTATTGGCTGTATGAGAAAGAGAGAGTTTGTGTGAGAGAACGAGAGTGAGAGAGAGATTACAAAGACATATCCTTTCACTTCTGTTTACCATGGAATCTATATAAAAGCCATTTATCCTAAGGCCACGATCACATTCTCAGTGTTCCTGCTGGCACTTTAGCCTGTTCCCCAGCCAGTGCTGAAAGCCTGGGTCGTGGTGGGGATTAGCGATGCCCTCAGACCTCAGGACAGGCAGGCGGAGCCATGGAGCCAGAGTTGTGAGCTGTGTCACCTCCAGCCGTGGCCCTTACCAATGCTCTCACTTCTGACTGAGTCGCTCCAAATGAGAAAGCTTGGGAATCTCTATGGGTCTTAAGAGAGGAGGGAAACCTCAGGCAGAAAAATCATTTGATAGAGGAATTGGAAACACTCTCCCCAAAATCTAAGATGTCCATAGAGGTCACTGGTGCTTAATCTTCTGGGAAAAATATGGGATAGAAGAAGAGTCCAAAATCGAGACCTGGAATGTCACTAAACTCTCTCTGTGTCCCTCCCCATTCTGAGTTGGACCTAACACTTTCTTTAAAAACAAAAAAAGGTGGTGGGGCGAGGGGAGGCTATTAATGCTACTGTTCAGCTTTCTGTGGGATTTGTTTTTTATTCATTTGGCTCTGCCGGATCTTTAGTTGTGGCACACAGTATTCTTGCTCTCCATTGACACACATGGGAAATTTTGTGCGATAAGTCGCTTCAATCATGGTATCCGACTCTGTGCAACACCATGGACTGTATAGCTCGCCACCAGGCTCCTCTGTCCATGGGGATTCTCCAGGCAAGAATGCTGGAGTGGGGTGCCATTTCCTGTTCAGGGCATCTTCCAGACCCAGGGATCGAACCTGAGTCTCTTATGTCTCCATCATTGGCAGGCAGGTTCTTTACCACTAGCGCCACCTGGGAAGCCTGCGGTATGTGGGATCCAGCGTCCCAACCAGAGATAAAACCCAGGCACCCTGCATTGGGAGTGGGGAGTCTCAGTCACTGGACCACCAGGGAAGTCCTTGGACCTGACACTTTCTAACATCCTCCGTTACCCTGATTTCCTGCTGAAAACACCCCTTCATGGTACAGGGGCAGCTCAAGGAGAGTGCACATAGCGCTGGCAGCACAAAGAGTCGGCTGTTTTCATCTGTAAGTCACTCAGTAGGAAGCCAGCCACCTTCATGGAACCACAGCTGGACCCACAGTTGCCACGAAGAGTGTCTGGCGTTGGATTCGGCCTGAGTCTCAGCCTGCCCCACACATATTTTATTTTCCAACACTCCCCCCACCACCAACACCAGACGTGGTGTGCTTGACGTTGCTCTGGCTAACACAGGTCCGCTGGAAGCTGCAACATCTTATCTCCTTCTGCGCAGACTCCCAGGCCTTCCCAGAGAAGGGCTGCTACAGTGGGAATAAGAACAAGATATGACTTGCTATTTTGTCTTCAAACCACAAATATCTCATTTGAACGACCATTTCTACCATAAGCAGCTTACCCAACTCTCTGGACTTCCGTTTCCTCTGTGCTAAAATAGAAACGACATCCACCTCAAAGGGCAGTTGTGCCAATTAAATGAGAAAACCTCAGTGTCATATTTGACACAGAATCACAGGTCAGTCAGCTCCTTCCCTTCAGGCTTTGGCCAGAGTCTTCTCCACAGGTGATATGGCGTGAGGAGTTCCCTGATGCCCGAAGACCAGCAGGTGAAGGGTCCAGCCAAGGTCACAAGCTTTTCCCAAAATGGGATTAGGAGCAGAGATAAGACACTTCAGCAAGAGAGGAGTGAAGCTACACATTGAGCAACTAAGCCTTCAGCTCTTAGGCAATGGGGACTCATGAATGCTAGTCTAATGGCCTTGACATATGTATTTTTTAATTTCATAAATTAAAATGAGATCAACAGCATTTGAGCTAGCCCCACGCATGCCAATAAATAATTCACTTCATGGTGAATATATGTCCCTAGGACTCCAGTGTAGACGACAAAGAATAGAGAATACATAAAAACTGCAAAATGGGCTGACATGAGCTGTTTTAGCTCTGTCCATATGTGCTTGAGTCTCCCTAAGGCACTAAAACTAATGCTTAAACTAGATATGTATCAAGGAGGACAAAGACGGTCCTTCTCTTCAATCTAGTCTATCTCTGGGAATTTGTCACAAGGCAATTATTCAATGGCTCACACTAGAAACCTGAACATCACTGGTTTAGAACACTGCTATAGACAAGAAATAGAGATACAGTGAATCTCGGTCTAGCCACTTGTGTTGTTTTCTGAAATTCATATCATAAGAAATGCCTACAATATAACGTTAAATGAAAAAGGGACCAAATGTTAAATATGAATCTTGTTACAACTCTTTTTAAAATCAGCACACGTAAAAAAATAAAAATATTAGAAGGAACTATGCCAAATGTCAATACTGATTTTCTTTGGGTGGTAGATCTTTTAAAATACTTTTCTTCTTTCAACTTTTGCTGAACTTTTTAAAACTGCAATATTATTTACCTAAGGAAAGTGCACAAATTTTAAGGGTGTAATCAATGAGTTTTGACAAATATATACAACATTTTACTTATGCAAATATATTAAAATATAATATTTATATTATAAATATTTTATAGATACAAATATATACACTGTTTTTTTTTAATTTATTTATTTTTAATTGGAGGATAATTGTTTTACAATATTGTGTTGGTTTCTGCCATACATCAACATGACCCCCTTTCTTATTAATCTATTTCTCTGCCTAGCAACCACCACTCTTCTGATTTCTATCTCCTTAAACTAGCTTTGCCTGTCTTTGAACTTTATATAAATGAGATCAATTGTGTCATCTCTTGCAAATGTCTTCTTTGACGCCAAATGGCCTTTTTCAGATTCCTCCAAGTTGTTGGATTCCTTTTTATTCACTGCATAGTATTCCAATTAATGGATATATCACATTTTGTTTTTCCTTTTCCCTGTTGGTTGACATTTGGGTTTTTTCCAATTTTTTGCTGTTAGGAACTAAGCTGCAGTGAACATTTTTGTAGATTTATGCTTTTATTTCTTTTGAGTAAATCTCTAAAAGAGGAAGAGAAAAATTGCTTGGTTCTGTATATAAATAGAAACCGCCAACAGTTTTCCAAACCAGTTGTACCATTTTGTATTCCCATCAGCAAAGTATGAAAGTTCCAATTGTTTCACATATTCTCCAGCATTTACTATTATTGTCTTTTAATTTGTTTCCATTCTGGTAGATGCATGGTGGCTTTAATTTCTCACTGACTTCAATTTCTCTTTCCCTGATGACTAACAATGTCAGGCATATTTTCATGTCCTTATTTGCCATTGCTGACCCTTCTTTTGTGAAGTGTCTGTGCTCTCTTCTCTCTTCTTTACTCTTGAGTCCCACTGGCCAGGCCTGGTCCCCTACCATCTCCAGGGCATCAGCCCAACTGGACCCAGTGAAAGGCATCAGGGGTGGACATCCAAAAGAAATCCAAGAGCTTTTACCAAAATGTAGGGTGAATGGATCAGGGTACTCACATGTAACAAATACCCATGACATTCTACTTCTCCCCCAAGCCTCCATTCTGCTTAATTTTGGTCTGTCAAAATGCCACCCATCCTTCAAGCCCCAACCTAATCTCTGCATCCTCCAGGAACTTTTCTTGACCCCCTCTTGCCTTTCCTCCACCATAGAAGTTTGTTTTACTGTCTTTTGTGGCTATTCTTACTCTGCAATTTAGTATCAGCGTTTATGAACTTGGATCTCATTTGTCCTACCACCTAATAACTTACATGCATTGGGCTTTTCAATTTGCTTCTGACATGCTTTCACACCGCCTTAAGGTTTTTGTTGTTTTTTTTTTAAAGCAGGGAAGGAGCTGTTTAGGGAAGTAAGGAGCTAGAAGCCCCCAGGAAGAGTGAGCATCAGGGCACAAGCTTCCGTCCATCCCCATCCGGAGGTTTGTATGCGCACTTTGCTGGTGTGCAAAAGCGTGGGGAGAGGGAGAGGGGGAGGGGAAGAGCTGAAAAAGAGGTTACAAATGGTGAAGAGAAATCACGGCATTTATTTCTAAATGACGACTCTTTATCTTCTGACCCCAGGCCTATTTGTTGACAAGCCCTTCTGTCAAAACATGTTGGTCAAGGGGAGGGAGGCCCGGTGTGCTCCGGCGGTGCGCGAGGAGGCCTTGATCTTGTCTCTGCCGGAATCCAGGCGGCCCCCCCAACCCCGGCCCCCTCCGTCACCAATCAGCCTCCTAATGGGCAGCAGGCCCCTCTGGGGATGGGGATTTGACAAGGCTTGTCAGAGCTGTCAGGCTTTCTCATTCTCCCGTTCCTGCCCTGGGAGAGGGACAGCTCTGTAGGCTACTTCGAGGACAAGGGCCGAAACCACAGCGAAAAGCTGCTCAGACATGAGCAGGGCAGGTGCTTAAATCCACTGTATAAAAAAATATCTGGATGAAGAAAACAGGTACAGGCCAAGTGCACAGTGTATCTCGGGGCTGTGGGAATAGCCTATGGGGAACTCAGTACAGTGAAGGACTCACTTGCTTCCTGTCTCTCTCTGAGATTCCCTATCACCCCAGCAGCAGTGAATTAAAATTGCCTATCAAGCAGGTGGTAAGGGGCTCTCTGACAGATAAAGGTTACCCAAGGATGGACTTTTCCCTGAGGCTCTGACACTGTCTTGCTCAGCTCCACAGTGGATATTCACACCCTGCCAAGAGAAGGGGTCCAGGGGTGGAGAGGTGCTACAGAGGAGCCGTGGGCGGGAGGAGGCCAGAGGGCCGGGGGGCTCTCCTGGACCCCAGGGCCTTAGTGATAGAGGCCTGGCCCTGTGTCCTTAGCATCCCTTCCCCCCACACCCCCTCTCCTGTTCGCCCCTTACTCCCCACACTGCCCACCCCCCACCCTTACACCTCTCCCACCCCCCTCCCCCTCCCCCACCTCCCCCTCCTCCCCCCTCACCCCACCCAGAGCCAGAGAAGCCCGAAGCCAGAATGTGATTACTCCTGTTTAGTACCAAACCAAGAAGGAATGAGGGGCAGAGGGAAAGAGGCAAAAGAAATGTTCATCTGTCACATGTCAGCAGGATGTGTCCTTAAGGGTTGGATGAATGTAGGAAGTTTGGGGAAGGTCTCAAACTTCAAACAAGTGTCGTCCTATTTTCTCCTTTGCACAAACCCAGCCCCTCTCATGATACACACACACACACACACACACACACCTGTTCCCAACCCATCACACACACACACACACACACACACACACACACACCCGGTCCCAACTCATCTGTCCTGAAGATAAACATGCCTTCTTAAAACCCTAAAACCTGTCTCCCATTAATTCTGCTTCTCAGAGTGAAGCTTTCCCTGGTGACTGATTACAGAAAATTGCTTATTTCAAGAAATGTGGAACCCCTCCTGGAGACAATGGCTTCCATTCTGGTTTCAGAGACTTCTGCACTGACGGGCAAGACTAGCATTGAGGGGCTCAGGAATTGGGGGGAAGAGGGGAGAACAGTTCACACACACATGCACGCGCGTGCACACACACACACACACACACACAGGCTGTCCCAGAAACCGCACCACATGACGCAGCTACATCGGGGCTTCTAATTACTTCTCTGTCTAATTCATGCTAACACAGCAATTAGCGATAAAGCTCAAAACACTCATACACATTAGCCTGATGACATTTAATTATGACATTAGATGTATTGAGATATGTGTAGCTTAGCAAGGAATAAGAAATCTACATGTATGGCCGATCTAAACGGCAATGTACTAAAAATAAAGGAAAGCCATGAAACTCTCACTTATTAAAAGAAAATGGTGTAATGGGTGCATTTTTATGTGAAATGTGCCATTTCCAGAGGCTAAGAAGGAATCTGGTCTCCTTGGCTCAGAGAACATGGCTTGGACTTTATTTTTGAAAAGAGAGGGAAAATGTAGATGGTAGTGGATTATTGCTCTCCACTGCTGTGTATCCATCCTCACTGTCAGCCCCTTCGACGTCAGCAGAAGATACAGGGGGAAATGTGACACTGTTTTGCCAGGATGGTCCACGAGACGTGCCATGTGCTTGTGGTTTACATGGGGCCTGTTCCTGAGACATGATTAATAGCTCAGCAGCAGTGCCAAAAAGCACATAAATCTGGCCATCCGCGGAGTAATTGACACACTGCTCGTCTTGCAAATACCTGGAACGCCGGCTTGCCACGGGCTGATCCCCAAGTGGGCATTCCAAGCAGCTGATTAGGCCTTGCTCACTTGCTGACACTACAGTTTGGGGGTCCGTTCCTCATAGCACCCAATTAGCTGCCACATAAAGCCCTCCTCCCCTTGAGCAACCTTGACCAGGTGTTAAGGACCAGCTGAGTGAACACAGGCGACCACAGAAATTCTACTGGGGCACCCGGGCCCTGACAGAGGGCCCTGGGGGTGGAAACCTCAATCTCCAAATTCTGGACCAAGTGTTCCTTCAATTTAGCTTCTCAAATACTCCAGCTTCAGTTCCTCACGCCTCAGGCGTCGCCATCTGCCACCCAGCCCTGCGTGACGACCGCTGTCACCCGGACCTTTCTTCTCCCACCTCCCGCCTCATCCTCGTTTCCAACCCGTTATCCATCCTCACCTTCCACGCTCCCGTGCTCCAGGACCTTGAAAACTCCAGCCCCCCTCTCTGTTCCTCCGATGTCTCCCGTTCTATGAAAACGTTTAAACAAACAAGCACAACTGACAGAACACAGGAGCCACTGTGGAGATTAAAGATTACATAATGAGCCAGTTGCAAAGCCCTCTGAAAGCATAAAATGTGGTAGGAGTAATTATTATCATTGTTATTAATCACCTCGGTTCATCACATATAGTAAACATGAGATAATAAAGAGGAGACTCTTAAATGCAGTATCAGCAGCAAGACCCATTTATTACAATGCTATTTGCTTGGATTCCATTACAGTCATAAAATTTTACGCTCATCTAGCACTTTTCATCTAGGAACGTCAAAGAGCTCCACAAGCGCAGGCTCTAATTACGCTAATCCTCCCAACACCAAGGAGGGGGATGCGGGGAGCTGCAGAGAAAGACCACTTCCACTCGTGTAACTCGCAGTCTAAGCAGATCCCTGGCCAGGTCTGGGACGGACTCCCTGCTGAGGGCTGCATCTAGAAACTTCCAAAAGCCGAGAAAGTTCACAAGTGAGTCATACCATTTTTCTAAAAGCACAAATAATTAATGTCAGATAGACACACATACTGAGGTCTGAATATTTTTCTTCTGTGTGGGCATGATGTAGCCAATCTCTTGCAAGTAATCAACCTGCCTTGATCTCACCATCTTGGTCCATGCTTTCTGTGTTTGCCATCAGAATCTGCAAGAATATCCTCTATGTCTTATTGTAGGTAACACTGCCAGCCTGAAAGTTTTACACAGGGATGACAATTTTAAAAAAAGATGCCTATAAGTTTATATTATTTATTTATTTAGGCCGCACGGCAGGGCTTGTGGGAGGGATCTTCGCTCCCCAGTCAGGGACTGAACCTGTGCTGTCAGCAGTGAAAGCCTGGAGTCCTAACCACTGGTCTACGAGGGAATTCCCAGGGGTGATGATTATTGATAGTAAATGAGTGGTCTACCTGGGGAAATACAATGAAAGCAATGTATATAATCAATATCTTGTGACTTTGCCAGTGTAATACTCATCTAGGGGGGAAAAAAAAAAACAGCTTTGGATAACTCATACAATTTTTACAGTATTTATAATACTTTGTTGTAGGTTTTGTTCTGGTAAATGGATAGTTCCAGCTGTAGTCATCATTTTGACCTGCCACTAATAAGAGCAGAACAAATTACTTACACTCTTAGGATATGGCATCTTACACTTTTAAAAGTATATTATGACTCCAAAGCAAAGTACCTGCAACCCACAAAGTGACCTATGAGGTCCAAGCTGCTGCTGCTGCTAAGTCACTTCAGTCGTGTCCGACTCTGTGCGACTCCATAGATGGCAGCCCACCAGGCTCCCCGGTTCTTGGGATTCTCCAGGCAAGAGTACTAGAGTGGTATGTCATTGCCTTCTCCGTGAGGTCCAGGAGAAAAGCAGAAATCATTTGCTTTACTTCATTCTGTTTTCTTTTCCTTTTTTGGACATGCAGCATGTAGGATCTTAGTTTCCCGACCAGGGATAGAACCCATGCCCCCCTCCCCACCTCCCACCCCGACTTGGAAGTGCAGAACCCTAAACACGGGACAGCCAGGGAATTTCCACTTTATTCTATTTTCTTTGTAAAAACAGTGAAATTAATTTTACTAATGTGTTACTCAGTTTGAAGATAGAACACATAGATATACGGATATGAAGGGTGAACACCCAAATATTTGAAGAGTTGAAGAACCAAAGAGGCATACACAGTGAAAGAGAAGTGTGCTGAGTCAGACTCCACCTCTTCATCCATATTAGAAATGTTCTTCATTCATGTTAAAAACGAGAGGACAATGCATACGTGTCTAAGAGGACTGGGCTAAAACCAAAGAGGGCTTGCCGATCTGAGAGGCTGTGTCAGCCCTCATCCACACATCAGACAGAAATGATTGTGTGCTCCACATAGCTCTGGACCACATTTAATTGTGACCTAAGTGGGTTATGAAGCGTTTTCAGAAACCAAAGAACCTTAGCCCGAGGTAAAGCTGCCTTACGTAAAAAAAATATAATGGAAAATTTCTTGGGGCGAATAGTGCACTGAAAAAGCCTTAATTCTGAGGTTGGGGACCCAGCTTTGTGTCCCAGCCACACACCCGGAGAAAGTCTTCCATCCTCTGGCTGTGTCTCCTTAGCCCTACCTCACACCCAAATACTGCCCTGTCCCAGCCAGGTCAGATTCAAGGCCAAGGTCTCCAACTCTGAAAAGAAGATCAAATCCTTCTTGCCCACCCTCTACCCCAACCCAGTGCCTTACAAGAACTTTTGTAGAGATCCAGGGATCCATGGGGTCACAAAAGAGTTGGACACAACTCAGTGACTAAAAACAGCAAAGGGCTTCTTGAGAAGAATTTCCACAGTAACCAAAGTCAGGGGCAGCCAAAGCCAGACAGAAGGAAAAGGTCTGAGAGCAGAGAAAGGCGGGAGGCAGGGAGGAAGGCAGGGGCCAGAGGGGCAGCCCAGGGCAGTGTTTCCGAGCCTTTACTGGAAGCCACTCCATGCCACACCTCGGCAATTTATAAAGACCCTAGCACAGTGCTCCTGGGGAGAAATGCAATGTACACCATGTGTAAAATTTACACTCCTCTACATTTGTCACGGTTGTCGAAAAGTGGAAACAATCCAATATCCATGGAAAAACAAAATGTGATCTCATGCGTAGACAGAGTGGAATACTATTCAGCCTTAAAAAAAGAAATCCTGATGCATCCTAAGACGTAACTGAACCCTGAAGACACTATGCTAAGTAAAATATTTCAGTCACAAAAGGCAAATATATTGTAAGAGTCCACTCACCTGAGGTACCAAGAATACCAACTTATTAGAGACAGAAAGTAGAACAGTGGGGACAGGAGCTGGGGGGAAGGGGAAAGGGGGCGTGAGTGTGTAATGGGTACAGAGTTTCAGTTTGGACAGATGAAAAAGTGCTGGAGGTGGAAATGGTGGTGCTCTAGCAAAGTGAATGGACTGAAGGCCACTGAACTTAGCTCTAAAAATGATTAAAATGGTAAATGGAATCTTGTGTATATTTTACCACAGCAGAAACTTATATCGTGTGTGTGCGTGCGTGCTCAGTCGTGTTTAACTCTTTGCGACCCCAAGGACTGCAGCCCACCAGGCTCCTCTGTCCACGGGATTTCCCAGGCAAGAATACTGGAGGGGGTTGCCATCTCCTTCTCTAGGGGATCTTCCTGACCCAGGAATCAAACCCGAGTCCTTCCTGCATTGGCAGGTGGACTCTTTACCACTGCACCACCAGGGGAGCTCCTATTTCTAGTAGCCAATTTAAAATATTTTAAAAGAAACAGGGGAGGAAATTTCTCGACAGACCAGTGGTGAGGACTCTGCTGTCTCACTGCCAAGGGCCCAGGTTCAACCCCTGGTCAGGGAACTAAGATCCCACAAGCCAAAATAAAGAAGGAAGTAAAAATTAAAAGAACAGGGGAAATTAATTTTAATAATATATTTCTTTGGACCCAGTATATTTAAAACTTATCATTTCAATATAGAATCAACATAATTACCAATAGAAAACTGTACATCCTGTGTCTCAGACTTCCCTTTGACATTCCCAGGCGCATTTTACACTCTCAGCCCAGCTCACATCAGAACGGCCACGTTTCAGGTGCTCGTGGCCACACGTGGCTGGTGGTGACCATTCTGGACAGGCTGACCTGGGGAGGAAAGGCTTAGAAGCGCTGTGCCGTCAGAGCCCTGGCCCCACTGCAGTGAGAGTGCAGAAAAGAAAAGGAAGGTGGTTTCTGTACTGGGGGGACAGGAAGAATCACTGCAAACCTGGACCTGGAGGAGTCAGCGTTCGATGAAATGGACAGGGCAGAAGAGTAACCACTGTACACACCTCCCACATTTCTACCACGCGTGCACGCTCAGTCACTTCAATCCTGCCCGACTCTTTGAGACCCCATGGACCGTAGCCCACCAGGCTTCTCTGTCTGTGGGATTTCCCAGGGAAGAACACCGCAGCTGGTTGCCAGGCCTTCCTCCAAGGGATCTTTCCAACCCAGGGACTGAACCTTTGTCTCCTATGTATCCTGCATTGGAGACAGATCCTTTACCACTAGCATCACTTGGGAAGCCCCTTTATACCGTGAGCCGAGCACTATTCTAAGTGATGGACCTCTGTGTAGCCATTTAATCCTCCCTACAGCCCTGGGAGGCTGAAGAAAAAGCACCACCCTCACTTTATAGCTGAGGAAATGCACACAGAGAGAGATTATACTTCTCGAACAAAGCTAGTGGGGAACAAAGCTGGGACTGGAACCCAATCAGTGACCTCAGGGCCTGTGCCTTAACTATTGCACCCTCTCACCTTCTGAGAGCGGGCCACGTTCCAGGGACACATCCAGAGTCTGGGGTGCATTGAGCATGGCAATGACCCTAGAAAACTTCGAGCTGCAGCCCCCTGGTCCATGCAGGTGAAGTGGCAAACTTGAGAATGAACAGACGTCCATGGAAGAGAGAGAACCAGCCAACGGTCAAAGCACCAAAGATTCTAGGGGATGGTTTAACGCGGTGGCGCAGGAGAGTGGCCGTAGCAAGAGAATGCTGAGGTCCCCGAGGACCAGCCCAAGGTGGCCTGACCTGACCCTGGCAGCACAGCAAGAGAGCAACCCTGGAGGCAGTGATGCTCAGAAAGCGGGCAGCACCAGAGATGACAGGTGAGGCGTCCACTGAGATACAGGGGGATGGAGACTGGCCGGGAGGTACCCCTGGGAGGTGAGCAAGACAACTGAGGCAGCGAGATTTACCCTCAACCCTCAAGTCAGCGAGACCCAGGTCAGATAGTGAAGGGATCACGATTATGACTTAGGTTAGATGCGAGTGTCCGACACTTGGAAGCGTTCTCTGGCTCTAGCCTCTCTTGAGATTAGAAGTCTTCCTCATAAAGAAACCAGACAATGCAGTGAACTCCAAGACCTGTCTCAAAAATCCCACAGGAGATGAAACTTAGCCTCTGCACTCGTTTCACCAGCCTTTCCTTCTCTCTCCCTCTGTGATCTGCTCGGAGGCGGCATAAATCAAAGAAAATAACACTCATGTGAAATAATGTTTATTTCGGGGTTGGGTGACTCCTCAGCCAGAGAACTTAAGACACGAAGTGTCCATATTCCGGGTGATGGAAATCAGGTCAGGCAGGGCTGATAAACAGTGCAAGAATAAACAGCATAATTTCTCCTTCAAAGAGAAGAAACCAGCCTTGCTCCGTAGAGAATCTATGGGGGAAATTTCACTTCCGATGATCAGGTTAGTGCCACACAAACCCCCAGCCTCCCACAGAGCTGGTACCTCAGAGGTGAGCCGTTCCCTATTCTGTACCAATTGTCAACCACTCTGATCATCGCAGAGCCCACGCTGGGCCACTACTGAGCTTGACAGACAACAACAATAACAACAACAAAAAGCCCTGCCTGGAAAATTATTGTTGTTATATACAATACACATCTGTTTGGTAGACAGTTTCCAAAACATCCACCAACCCACAAACATATTCTACAGTCTCGCCGGTGAGAGGCAAGCGCACCCTAAGGGCACACAAGCCTTCTCCAGGCCACTGTGGTCTTACACAAACATCGTAATTAGTAGCATGCTTGTTTCTATTAGCATCAGCAAAGAAGAGTAAGAAGGGCAGGAAGAAAGAAAAATGGAGTCCCGAGTAAGGAAATCGAAGTGGGCATGCTTTCACATTCACTTTTATTATACAAAATAATACATAAGATTATGGGAAATTTAGAAAATACAGGTAAGAGAGAGGAAGAGAATTTGTTCCCTGGTCCGGAAACTCATTTATCTTTCTGCATGATTTATTTCAAAAGGTAAATTGGCGAGATAGAGCTTCCCGATGATTACTTCAAAGTTCAGTAATACAGAGAACAAACCCATCAGTCAGAAATCTCTCACCAGGAACTTTCCTGAAGAGTAAATGGGTATCTGGTGTGACGGACCCACTGGAGTTTTCTTGGAGATGAGTCCAGATCTACATAATAAGTGTTAGGTACCCCGTTGTGTCTGATTCTTTGTGACCCCATGGACTGTAGCCCTCCAGGATCCCTCGACCTTGGGATTTTCCAGGCAAGAATACTGGAGTGGATTACCATTTCTTCCTCCAGGGGATCTTCTCCACTTAGGGGTTGAACCTGGGTCTCTTACATTGCAAGCAGCTTCTTTATCACTGAGCCAGAAAAATCCTTATAATAGGAGGCTTGCTTAAAGAACTCACTCTCGTGGTCTTCATTCCAGACTCTCAGAGCAAAGCAGGTAGGAAAAGCAAAGAGAGGCAGTTGAAAGCAAGAATCTTTGGAGTATTAGCACTTATTGGGACACCAAAGAGCCAGGGTCCCCTGCTCTTCTCCAGTGACTCCTACACTATAGGCCAAAGGAATAATTGCAAGGAGGTTTGCAATACCAAGTAGTTTGCAGCAATAAGATAATTAAAAGTATAATGACTGTCACATGAGGCTCATTAAATTCTTTGGTATTAACAAGGGGTCCTCACCCTCATAAAAGTCTGAAGGGCCATTACTCTAGGCTATCTTCGACTCTTAAGACTTCAGCGCTTACGTTATCTCCCATCTAAGCCTTAAACTTCCCCACCCAGAGGATGCGCCAGGAGCCTTCTCTACCTGTGCGGCCCTAGCGCCTCACCTCTTAGTTCAGGGCCTCAGTTTCTCCTTAACACTGTCATCGTCATAATGATGGTAATAAGTGACACAAAGAGAATATCCAGCCCTCAAAGATGACCTGGGGAGAGGTGAGATAATATGTATCAGTTCCCTGGAGACATCTATATCCAAGAAGGGTGTTACTACAATGATGTCAAGTTTTCTCAAGAACTCCAAATATAACCCCTAACCCATCACTTTGCTAAATCTGTATTCAAATTGAAGTTCAACCACAGAAAATCTATTGTAAGCCTGCTCACATGGAATTCAAATGGACATTTTCTCACGTGGAATTAGGTACTCAAGATTCATGTTTTCTATTTCCGCTCTTCACCTTCAGAGTGTTATCTATATATTCAATCACAGATTCTCAAGTTGCAAAATGCATTAAAAATTCACTCCATTGAGAATGTTTACAATTGATTTTAGGGATACTATAAATTAAAAGCTTTGTTCAAGTTATAAGGTACTATTACATTAATATTTACCTAGAAAGATAATATAAAATAAGTATATGAAAAAGATCTAAACTATTTACTTAAAACATACCATGTGAAAGAAATATTATATTACTTTGCAACCCATAAAAGCTAACCATGTCAACTTAACCCAGGAAATTGCTGGCCAAATATTATGTTGTATATAAACCCTAACCAACAGAAAATTGTGGAAAAGAGTAGGATCTGGTATCAGAGACTTGATTTTAAATATCAACTGTGAAAAAAAAAAATATATCAGCTGTGTCCCTTGCAGATTCCTATTGAGTCAAGTCACTTTCCTCATTTCTAAAGAATAATATTCACAACGTTGTGAAAAGGATTGAATGTCATGATGGACATGGAAGCAAAATTGCCGTGGAAACACCGGCTGTTACGTAAGCATACAAGGCGCTATTCTTCAAGTCTAGCTAGCTTGTCCATATCCACAACTTTTTTTTTATTGAAGTATAGTTAATCACAATGTTGTATTAGTTTCAAGGGTAGGGCGAAGTGATTCAGTTGTGTATATATACATACATATATAAACTTTTCCAGATTCTTTCCCACTATAGGTTATTACAACACCTTGAATATAGTTCCCTGTGCTCTGTAGCAGGTCCTTGTTGTTCGTCTCTTTTATATATAGTAGTGTGAGCATTTAATGCCAAACTCCTGATTTATCCTTCAATATCTTCTCAATATCTCCTTCAATATCTTTCAATATCCTTCAGTATCTCCTTTGCTAACCATAAGTTTTTCTATATCTGTGAGTCTATTTCTGTTTCATAAATAAGTTCATTTGCATCATTTTTTTTTAGATTCCACATATAAGTGGTATCATATGATATATGTCTTCCTCTGTCTGACTTACTTCACTCAATGTGATCATCTCTAGGCCCATCCCTGTTGCTGTGAATGGCATGATTTCATTCTTTTTCACAACTGAGGAGTATTCCACTGTATTTACATACATCTTATTTATCCATTCATCAGTCAATGGACATTTAGTTTGCTCCCTGTCTTGGCTTCCATAAATAGTGAACCACAACTACTCTTAACTAAAGTGAGGTGTGAGCAGTGGGGTATAAACCTCCAACCCTACTAAAAACATCTGTCGGCCTTTGCACAACTCTCTGACCATCCAACAACACCCTCTGAAAGAACAAAAAGAAGCTCTCCTATCAAAAGAGGGTCCTCACTGTAATATACCTGGCTTTGTAGTTGGCACCTGTTAAAACATTTTTGCATAAAAACTCAACATCAGAATCATATAGTAGATTCAAAAATGGCTTTCTGTTTAGAAGTTCTTGTGAGAATTGCCATTTCACATCTTGAAAATAAAATAGTGCATTCCACTGGTGACCATTTCATAATGTATTGGGTTAGCCAAAAAGTTTGTTTGGGTTTTTCTATAACATCAACTGAAAACTCCAAATGAACTTTTTGGTCAACCCAATACAAAAATATCAAATTACTATATTGTATACTTGAAACTAACATAATATTTTAAGTCAATCATACTTAAATTTCAAAAATTAAAAAATTTTAAATAGCACATTTGATACAATAAAAGTATTCTTCTATCCGTCTCTGTTAGCATCTGTCATATTACCAGCCCCATCTTTGTACCAGTTATAATCATGAAAGCTGCATGCAGGACCATTTACTCTCTGAGTGGAGCTGAGTTAATTCCTGGCTGCTCTTCACGGTTGTAAGGGATAGGAAAAAAAATTGTTTCTAGCTGATATTTTTAAAAAAATCAACACTAAACTCTGGATTTTAGAAAATAAAGAGACTCAAGGTCAAATATCTTCCCTCCACATATGTTATCACCATTGGAGTTATAATCAAATTGAACCAACTCAATGGACGTGAGTTTGAGCAAGCTCCGAGAGTTGGTGATGGACAGGGAAGCCTGGTGTGCTGCAGTCCATGGGTTCACAGAGTCGGACACGACTGAGCAACTGAACTGAACTAAACTGAGAGGTTAATATATTAACAGAACCACAACTCTGAGCTTTCATCTACAAGGAGATTCTCATTGAATGCATTTCTATGCAATTTTTTCAAGTAGTTTGTTTGTTTTTTCTGCAAAAGAAGTGTGATCATTATAAACATTCAAAAATAAGAGAATTTCACTCATAATCTCACTAACCAAAGACAACCATTAACATTTTGCCACACAATTTATGGTCTTTTCTTCTATGAGTAAATTTCTTCATGACAAGCAATCATATGCATATCATTTTTACAATCATTCTCTTCTTACAGTCAACGTTATTCCATGTCACACAAGCTTCTTCAGCACCACTTTAAATGATCCCATAGCACCCCACGATGTGGATTTATCATACATTATTGAACCAACCCCATATTGCTGGGCATTTAAGTAGCTTCCAATTATCATTTCTGTAAACAATGCTGAGCTAGACATCCTTGCAGCTAGAGCTTTGGGCATATTCACGGAGTTGGTGATGGACAGGGAAGCCTGGCGTGCTGCAATCGATGGGGTCACAAAGAGTCAGACACGACTGAGCAACTGAACTGAACTGACAACTAATTTTTCAGGATAAATAAAATCACCTCCCATTAATGAATAGATTGGAAGCACTGAGGTGGGAAACGTGTCATTTGACCAAACAATTATTTAACAGTTTATCAAGAACCTATTGTGTCTGGCACAGAGCAGCTCTTTAACCTATGTGTCTTAAGTGAACCCCCAGTCTCTGCTCTCATCAGGCCATGTGCCCCATTCCTGCTTTAGAGGAACTTCTGCATGGTCTCTTAGCATCCTCTGTATAGGAATAAAGATGGTCAGTTTCCTTTGGCCAACTTGTCCCCAGAACCATCCACATAGAAAACCAAAACAAACATCTAAATAGAGTTCAGATAGATTTCCCACCCAATGTCTTAGAAGCAGTTTTTGATACAATCATAGGGAACCATTCTCCACATGCTTATATATAGGAATGATGCAACAATTTTCCTTACTCTTTAACCCAAAGTTCAGTCAGGGATTTCCCTGGAGGTCCAGGGGTTATGACTTTGCCTTCCAACGCAGAAGGTGTGGGTTAGATCCCTGCTCAGGGAGCTATGATCCCACATGACTCATGGCCAAGAAATCAAATTATAGAAAACAAAAGCAATATTGTAACAATTTCAATTAAGACTTTAAAAACTGTCTACAACAAAAAATCTTTTTTAAAAAACTTCAATCAGTCTCACCTTTCTTGAAGAAATTCAACTGTTAAAAAAAAAAAAAAAACAGATTCTTCCAAGTTAGGAAAAATTTTGGCCAATGTTTCAGAATTATTTTTCTTTCTTTTTTTCTTTTTTAATTTTCTTTGGCTGCACTGGGTCTTGGTGGCAGCATGTGGGATCTAGTTCCCTGACCAGAGTCGAACCCAGGCCCCTGCATTGGGAGCCACAGGACTGCCAGGGAAATCCCCTCAGAATTATTTCTAATTTAAGTGCCCATTGTGTTCCCCAGCTGTACGTGTAGTCACACCTCTATCACCCTCAAATTGCTATTCTAACATTCCTTTTCCTTCCTGCTATTTCCAAGAGGTCAGAGGGAAAATGTCAGTAGCCCAAAAAAATAAAAATAAAAAATCAGGAGAACAGTTCAAGATTTAGGAAATTTTTTTGACATCTTTTCCACAGCCATCAAAAAATGATTTTTTTAAAAAAGTACCTGGCCATCCCTTGACACGGTTCTCTCCCCCAAAGCATAACTTAATACAGAAAACATTGTCAGGGGCTGTAGAACAAGTTACTACTGAATAGCCGTTGAATGGGACACATATTCAGAAAAGTAATCATTTCTCTGCTGTTAACACTGTCGGTGCTCAAATCTGGCTAAACTTGCACTCACTCACTTAGCAGCACTGGGTCATTGCAGGACCCTGAGCTGAGAAAGAGAACTAGGTTACAGCTCTTGTGTGGCCCAAGATTGAGGTAGGACCACAGGGACCACATACCCATGACTGGGCACCGTGTTCTCAGCCCAGCTGGGCATTGAGGAACCTTGAGGAGCTCAACTGTGAGGGCCTGGAGCGGGGAGAGTGGGTCTTACCTTTGCAACCACTGACACTAGCCCAGGGCCTAACACTGTGGATGAGTGAACTAAAACACCATCAGAAGCTGCACCTCCAGAGGGGAAGATTTGCGGTGTTGAAATGTGTATCAGGGCAGCAACAGTGGTAACTGTCATTTTCCCAGACATAAAGTTGACACTGCAACCACAGGAGATAGCCCAGCAGAAGACAAGGGAGCATTAAAACCCCTCTAAATGTAGCCTTCTCTTCCTTTTTGCCACCTTCATGCCTAAGAACCCTAAATCCACCTGCCCACCTTGCCACTCTCAACTCATGTACATTTTCACCCTGCTGGTGGCTCTTCAAAACATGCTTAAAATCCTATTTTCTTAGGAGTCAATTTGCAGGAAAAGAACAAGTCCAGCAAATCTGTGTTTCAATCCCAATTAACTTCTGAACATTAATCTCATCTGTAAAATGGAGAGATTTCCTACATCATTATGTTAACTACTCAGTGTGGGACCTGGCACAGTGCTTAACAAATGGGATTTGGTACTTTTATTATAAAAGACAGAGGAATCCAAGAGTGTAGATTCATGAGCGAAGTAGAAGGTGAGGGAGACCTTTTTTTTTTAATTAAAGTATAGTTGATTTGGGGCTTCCCTCATGGCTCAGATGTAAAGAATCTGCCTGCAACGCAGGAGATCCGGGTTTAATCCCCGAGTCAGGAACATCCCCTAGAGAAGGAAATGGCAACCCACTCCAGTATTCTTGCAAAATCCCAAGGACAGAGGAGCCTGGTGGGCCAGTCCATGGGGTCTCAAAGAGTCGGCCACTACTGAGCGACTAACACTTTCACCTTCATAGCTGACTTATAATATTGTGTTAGTTTCAAAAGTGATTCAGTTATATTTATACATAAGTGTATGTCTATATTCTTTTTATTCTTTTCCATTATAATTTAGAGGGACCCTCTTTAAAAGTAGTTAAATGACATCCTAATTTTTGATCTAGGCAAATTAAACTAATCATACCAGAATGGTGACAGGTGTAGTGAGCTGTGAGAAGGGAATCACATTTAGCTAGGATGGCTAATTATTTAGGCTAAAAATCAAAATGTTACTGGAAAAAAACTGATGAGGAAAAAAGAAAGTCTTAACACAGACTCTGTCTGTCTCCCTCCCTCCTTCTCTCTCTCTCTCTCTCTCCACATACACACAGCTTTCAAGCAGCCTTGAAGTCGATAAAACTGTGACCCTAATACATTAAGAAAAATGCCCTAAACCAGCCAAGAGTGAAAATAAACATGACGGAGCAATAAATTGGGATCTCCTTCACCCTCCTTCTACCTCCCACGTGCTTGGGTTTTGCGGGGAAACAACACAGTCCATATGGAGGCTTTGGCATAATCAAGACACCCCCCACCCCCCACACAGGCCCTCCCCCAGGTGACTCCAGGCCCAGGCATCCAGGGGCGCTGTATAAACATGAGCTGATGCAGATGGAATGAGCAGATGTCTGGCATCCCGTCCCGAGCCCAGGCTGCAAGGGACAGACCAAGAGAGCCAGGAGGAGGCTCAGAGGGGAGCAGGTACCCCGTTTCCCTGCCCATGCCCCTGATCCCTGAGTGCCAATGGTGGGAAGAAATGCTCATTCCAACAGGTGGTGACCCCCCCCACCCCCATGCCTCACCCAAGAGCGACTCCCAGACCCAGACAGAGCATAAGAGTCAAGGCAGTTTAGAGGTCACCTAGTCTGATCTGTCCATGTGACAGATGAGAATACTGAGGCCTGGGGCCTTTAAAGGACTTGACCAACCTCATAGACCAGCTTATTACAAAAACCAAAAACAATTTCCAGGTCTCCTGGCTTCTAGAGCAATACTCTTTTCTTATACTTGACTCATATCCCTCATGGCTCAGCAGGTAAAAAATCTGCCTGCAATGCAGGAGATTCGGGTTTGATCCCTCGGTCGAGAAGATTCCCTGGAGAAGGGCATGGCAACCCACTCCAGTATTCTTGCATGGAAAATCCCATGAACAGAAGAGCCTGGGGGCTATGGTCCATGGGGTTGCAAAGAGTCATACATGAATGAAGTGACCTATCACACACACACCTGTCATGGCAGGATCTAAGATCATTCATCCAACTTCTCATTAAATTCTCACTATGTGCCAGAAACTGTTGCAGGAGATTGAAGCAATAAGAGTCTTTCATGGCAGCAATAAAGCATCTCTTTGCAGATGCCAAAAAAAGAACAATTACTCTGAGAATTTCTTGCCCTTCAACATCAAACAACTGGTAAGCTCCTACTATGTGCCAAGTTCAATACTGGATGGCAGGAAAAAAAAAAAAAAGAAATGGACAAAACACTCTCCCTCCTCTCCTTGGGGTTCTCCTAGTTGAAGTTAGATTCCACCGAAATGGATAAACAGAGCAGAGATTCAGACCATGAATTCACATGGAATAAACACAGATAACAAACAGACAAGATTAAATATTTAGATCATGTATTGGCCAGGGGTTAAGTGGATTAATGGAGTGATGAGTTGGGCAGAGTTATGGGATTTCCATGTTTAGACAGGGTAGATTAGGCTGTCCAGCATATGGAAATGCAAAGGGAAACTGCTATCATCAGCAATACCGCCCTGTATTCATCTCTAGAGGTGCCTTTCTGTCAGAGGGTGGAAGCTGCTGGACGGACCGCGTCTTGTCTCGCCAATCTTTATGACATCCTGGTGATTCAGAACCAGGGCTCTAGTTCCCAGGCTCCAGATGAGGAGACAGAGCCTGGGGTGAGAGTGGGAAAGCCAAGAGCCACCAGGACTGAGTCCTGGCCCCCCTTCCCCTCCAGTCCAAATGCCTCCGGAGTCCTTGGGCAACTCAGACAGGCACCAACACGATGACCCATTGTAACACAGTCCTTTTGATCTTTTACCTCAGAGGCGGAGGAACTGTGAGCTACCTTGTAATTATTTCCCGAGTGCTTCAAATCTACATCTTGGGATTCCCTATAGAGCATAAGTTTCTTAAGGGCAGGGACCTACCTTGAATGCCCCCTGTCCCTCCAGGCGCGGAAGATGCTGCGGACGTTGTATCCTTTGTGCTGAATGACTGAAGAAATCGCACAAGAAAATAGATGGCTCTGCGGTCCAGCGGGCACAGTGCCTGCTGCCCATTCATTCTCATGCCTTGCTCCCCCTCTTGCCCCTGTGAAGCTTGGTCCTGAAACAAGTCTCTACACAGTCAGAGATTCATTTAGACACCCTGAAATCATTCACTTGACTCCGCTGTCAACAGGTACAAAAAAGGTTCTTCATGAAGCCCTTGCTGCTTTGTTTTTCTGGATCAAGGAATCCCATGGCCATACTCCCGTGTGCATCCCACAGGTGCTGCTCCTCAAAGAATGAAGGGCACAACCATCTGGTTCCAGCACCAGGCTTGTGTTTGCTCCTCGGCATAACTCCTCTCCCAAACCTCACAGCCACTCACTATCCAGATAAATTGGAGAGTCTTTCTCTAAAATTGTTAGCTTGTTGCTTCTTCATAGCATCATGGCTTTTAGGCCACATCTTGTCTGTCTTCCAGACGCCTGATATGGAAAAGCGCTAATTTGCAAAGCAAGTCTAAGAGGGGTTAGATGTGGATACAGAGAGATGAACATCAATCCGTACGCCGGACATACAGTGAGGCCAAACAAACTGAAACGCCTCATTTTGGAGCAGAGAAAGGTTTACTGCAGGGCCATGCAAGGAGACTGTAGCTCCTGCCCTTCAAAGCCCCGAAAGCTCCCCGAAGGGTTTTAGCAAAGCACTTTGAAAAGCCAGGTTTTGGTGGGGGAGGTGTCACAGGGTCTGTAATTAAGTTGTGCACAGCCTGATGGAAAGGTAGCGGAATGGTGTCACAGGGGATAACATTATCAGTCCTTAGGCTCTAGGAGGCCAGGGGCTGTGTGCTCTTGGTCCTCAAGTAGTTAACATCTTCCATTTGTTGTAGAGGGGGAGGTTTTTTCACTTCTGCCAAACAGTCCAGGAATTGTGCATCAAATACTATTATCTGGGTACTTCAGAGAGGAGCTAAAGCAGAGGATAGGAGGGAAGACCTGTTCTGGGAAGGCCCCATGGGGTCCTACTCAGTTATAAGATTTGTGTTTGACTCGGGTCTTGCCGCCATGTCAGCATTGTGGTAGTTTCCTTTCTTTTTTTTTAATTTTGTCTGTGCTGGATCTTCATTGTTTCATGGGCTTTTCTCTAAGTGCGGTGTGAGGGCTTCTCACTGCAGTGACTTCTCTCATTGCAGCTCCCAGGCTCTAGAGCACACGCTCAGTAGTTGTGGCTCATGGGCTTAGTTGCTCCGTGGCATCTGGGATATTCCTACATCAGGGATGGAAGCCGTGTCTCCTGCATTGGCAGGCAGATTCTTTACCACTGAGCCGCCAGGGAAGCCCCTGGCCGGGTCCTTCTAATGGAACTGTTAGGGGAAGCACACTGACTGAAACCGCCCACCCTGGCCAGGCCCTTTAGTAACTATTCACATGAGTTGTTTTATGACAGGAGATCCTGGGAAGGAATATGGAACTAATAAGCCACCACCAACCGGAAGAGTTCAGGAAAGGTCAAAAGGAGACACCGCGTGTCCGTCCACTTCCCAGAATCCCTCTCGCTAGCATCCATCTTGGCTGAGCGATGCGTGCGCCACCAGGAAACGCTCTGAATTAGAATGATTGGCCAAAGACCACCCGGAAACTAATCCCATCACCATAAAACCCAAGACTGCGAGCCACGCGGCAGAGCAGTTCTCCTGGGTTCCCTGACCCTCCTGCTCTCCACCCGGGTGCCCTTTCCCAATAAAATCTCTTGCTTTGTTAGCACATGTGTCTCCTCAAACAATTCACTTCCGAGTGTTAGACAAGAGCCCAGTTTCGGGCCCTGGAAGGGGTACCCCTTCCTGCAACAGAATCTTTTAATTTACAGACAAGCTGAGGCTTTGGGACCTTAAATAACCTACATTTTGCCTCATTTAATGGTCCCTCACCTCCAAAAAGAGAGAACTCTTCTAGTCCATCTCAAAAGTCTACTCCAGCTCCATGCTTTTGACTGCATTTGCCCTGCCTGTAACCTTCTTCCCGGCCAGAAACTCTATCTCAGATAAGGTAAGGAACATCACCTGTCCTTGCTGGGAACTCTTCCAGTCTTTCCGTGCGTGGCATTCAGACAATCGCTGCAAATTGCTGCCAGGTGTAGGCAAACAGGCTCCTGACCTTTACACACCCTCCTATCGGGTATGCTCAGCCTCCTGCTTCATTTCCCTGTTTGAATACCCTTTATCACCACCCTACACAGAATAGAACTTGCTTCCTGACCCTAGACCATCTGTTCCACCCACAACTCCTGCAGTTCCTGCCAATCCACCCACCGTGTCCCCCAGAGAGATGTCGCATCCTCGGCCTTCCGCTGTCTTCCAGCTTTCACTGACCCTCCACCCGATTTCTCCTGAGCACTCACTTGCCTCTGGTTCATCCTCACCTAGGTCTTCAAAGTAAGTGCTTCTATTACTGCTTCCCCCATGCATTGTTTTGCTCAATAAATAAGAATGGGAACACAGACCCCTGAAGTTCTAAAGACTCTCAGCCCCTGAAAGACTGACTTATATGTTGCTGTCCTGCTGAGTCAGTAAAAGAAATGACTGGCTCAAGATGGCTTTGGCCTTCCTTGGCATCTGAAGGCCACGTTTAAAGGACGGGACATGGAAAGTCCCTCAACAGTTAAAATATTCCTTGAAAATACAAACTGGCAGACTGAATTCATTATTGTGGATTCTTTTTTTTCTTTTAAAGTAGAAAAAACATTTTTCAATACTCGGGTTATGTGCTTTAAACATTGTCCCGACATCTGTTCTTTAAAAACACAATAGAAGGCATGCTTTCAACTACAAACACAGATAAAATATGGCAACACAGCTCTGTATTTCTGGCCTACAGACATGCTAAGTAATAGGGATTTGCATGACTAAGCTTCTACTATGCTGACATATGCAAAATTCAGGAGCAATCGAATCGGTCTTCTTAGCCTGACAATGTTTAAATGAGAAACAGCCTTCACCCTGGGTCTGAAGACTTTGTGAGCTCACAGGAGAATCTGATTGCACCCAATTTAATAGCAATTTTAAAACAACTCTAAAGTCTCCTTAACTAATAGTGATGTAGGCAGTGATTCTAATTACGGGAACAAAAGGTCAGTAGGGATTAGACCCAGGCAATAGGGCACAATTCACCTGAGATTCGGCTCACGCTGGTTTTTAAAATCTCACTTTGCGTGCCAAAAATATATCTACTAATTAATTAAAAAATTTTAAGATCTGGAACCGAATGAATATTTATCCTGAAACTTATTTCATGCTAAGTTTTTGTAGCAACGTTTTTGCTTTTCCTTTAAGATGTGCTACCTTGTGACAATGAATGAATTCTCAAAAGCTTAGTCAGTTAAACGCTACAGTGACAGCATCTGTTTTGTTCTTTTCAATGGCAATAAAAGTGGATGAGAGGTTCTAATCAACTTATTTTTCCCAAAACATCAATTACCTACACCCCAAAAGACTCAGATTTTGAATTTCCTGAGTCAGCCTTAATTTCAAATTTTCTGTTGCCATTTCCCAAAAAGTAATTAAAATGTCCTGGAGATTCTTAGTTGTTTGTTTGTACTGGAAGGAGGGAAGCTTATAAATGGCATTGAAACCCTGTGTTAGCTGGCATATCTTGATACTGATTCAGGAAATGTACTCATGGTCCAAGCTGTGAGAAAGTTTTAGTGGCCCACTCATGAAACCTATGGATTATTTCATAGGGGCCCCAGTTTCATGGGTCCAGCCTGAAGCTGAATTGGGACTGGCTTCCTTTCATGTTTCCCTATGTTGTGGATTAGCTGTGGGTCGCTGGTTCTCTTTGGTTCACCGCTAGAATGGGGTATGGGGTGGGTGGCAGTCACTGGCCAACCACACCTGAGACCCATTTCACAGAGTTTCACAGGAAAGAAAGGGTGGCTGACAGGTAGCCTCTCCTGGGCACCATCTCCCTCCCTCCTCAGGAAGAGCAATTGTGATGCAAGAGAAGATTGTTGGCCCCAAGGGTCTGGGGTGTGATGGTTCTCAGGGGGTGGAGAAAAGGATGCTGGTGCTTTGAGAGTGGCAGGGACCCACCCACCCGGGATCCTAGTGGTGGCAAGATCTCTGATGGAGCATTAGAAGCTCAGAGAAAGTAGAAATGCCTGCCTTCTAATCAACCGCAAAAGACTGGACACTTAGTAATTCAGCAATAATCATGAAGACCTAAAGACCAGTGACCCTTCCAGAAACAGTCAGGACTGACAGGCCTCCAAGACTCTCACATCAGTGCTTCCCAAACTGTAATGTGCACACAAATAGCCTTCATCTCTTGTTAAAATGCAAATTCTGATTCAGTAGGTCTGGGGTGGGACCCACGATTCTGTGTTACTAATAAGCTTCTGATGATCACACTTTGAGTAGTGTCTTAGTCATTCTGGCAACTGAACAACAGAAATTTATTTCTCGCAGTTTTGGAGGCTGGAATGTCCAAGATCGGGGGGCCAGCAGATTCATTGTCTGATGAGGTCCTGCTTCCTGTTTTTCTTGCTGTGTCCTCATATGGGAGAAGGCGTGAGGGAGCTCTCTGGGGTCTCTTTATAAGCACACTAATCCCTGGGACTTTCTGGCAGTCCCATGGTTAAGATTCCACATTTCCACTGCAGGGGGCACAGGTTCAATCCCTGATCAGGGAACTAAGATCCCAAATGCCAAGTGGTGTGGCCAAAAAAATAAAAGAACATTAATTTCATCCATGAGGGCTCTACCCTTATGACCTAATCTCCTCCCAAAAGCCCCACCTCCCAATACCATCACCTTGGGAGTTGATTTCAACCTATAAATTTGGGGGAAGGCAAAAGACATTTAGTCATAACAGATAGAAAGGTCTTAATGCAAACCTAGGGAAGTAGAAAAGCCTGCCATGGACAAGTAATGATGGTCAAAATTACCAGCCTTGTGAGGTGGCTCTTAAAGAAACAAATTCAATTTGATTTAGAAAAGTTAAATAAGTGAGATTTCCTATATCCATGTGTTGTGGAGAAGATGCATACTCATGTCTTGTGATATATGCTAGCCCATTAGTAACTTTTAAAGCTTTGAAACAACTGTTATCCATCAAAGTAGACCAGTCAGCAAGGACCAGCTCTAAGTGACCTGTTTTTTGTTTATCTCTAACAGACCACACTATATCTGAGCCTTCTCTCCGGTCACCAAATAGTCTCAAGATCTTCCACTTGCTACAGGTTCTGCTCCCCAATGGGCCATCATAACTTTTCCAAATAAAATAGGAAAATATTCTGTGCCAGGGACTATATCCACCCTTAACACCCATTTGTAGCCTTCCTTTAAAGGGAAGACTGCAGTGTCTAAAGGCTCAAGAATATGCCTGATCTTGGATTCATCTTAATTTTTCAGGTGTCTAATGAGAGTTTCATGAGCTATCTGCAATCCTTTTGGAAAAGCTTCACTAATAAATTCTCTCTGCCTAGAGGGCTGAATACAGCTTCCTTAGGGTTTGAGACAGTATGGACATTACCAAGTCTTAACCTTTCCTAGAAGGATAAGAGCCTCTACAGGGGTTCAAGATGACACTCCCCCTTCTCACTGAGAAACTTTTCCAGGAATTCACTGAGAATTTCTCACATCCCTGAGACATTAGGTCCACTAGTACAGGGACCGTGACTTGCTCCTAAAATCATTAGTTTTGTATTCCATGTCTTTTAAGTCAAGTGGAAGTGTGCATGGCACAGATTGGCATTGCACCAGAAGGCAGGTAGCATTGGGTAGCCAGGGAGAGCTAGATTCAAATTAGACTCTGCAGCTTACCAGCTGTGATACTTTAGGCAGCTACTTTATTTTTTCTGAGTCTCAACTTATTAACTGTAAAATATTAGTCATAAGCAAGAATAAAAAAATATTAATTATGAAGTTGATCATAAGGCTGTTTGAGGATTAAGTGGAATATCCTATGAAAAGTACCTAGCCCAAAGCTGCTATTCAATGAAATGAATGGGAGCCCTCTCACAAGGAAGAAGATTTCAGATTTTATTCCTTTCACACTCTTTATATTTTGTCTGAGTGGACTGGTGGGTAGGGGGAATCCCAATCACTCTTGTATTTCTCTTCCCATCAGCTAGCAATCCATTTTCTGGCAAACAGTCAGGTCCTTTCCATCTTAGTCAGACTTAAGGCCAAATAATAATAATTTTTTAAGAAGAAATAGAAATCTTATCCATCTAGGTATCATTAATTCTTCTAAGATTATTAAGGCCAAGTATGGGTCAAGATAAAATTTTGTCATTCTTCTGGGATGATGTGTTGGGCCATGTCTTGATTACATTAGATCTTATCTAGATGACCTCTTATTGTGCTTCCAAAACAGCTAAGAAACCCGGGCTGTGCTTTGCCCACAGCTGTGTACATCAACCCTCCACCTCTCAGTAACACCTCATCAGTCCTCTATATTGAACACCTATCCTATACCTGTCCAAATTCTACATGCAACCCAGACCCTGTTTTGTTTTCTTTTTTCTTTCACTCTGTCTCAGAGTTACCTGGCTAAAGAAAATTGCTTTCCAAGTCTGGGTTCAAACCCAGGTCAGAATGGTCCCTTTTCCCCTCCTCACTATCCCACCACCATGCCCCACCCAAGGCCCCCAGGACTGAGCCTACAGAGCGAGGCGAGGGGCTGAATGATTGAGTGAATAATGAACAATTGTTCCAGCAGGTTTGGGCACCATGTCAAGTGTGCTGGGACTCAGGCCATCTGCTTTGTGTCTTAACACCACGTGGTGTTTAGTGGTGTTAGTCATTTCTTTTAGGTCCCTCCAGCCTCCCAAGCGCCAGGGTACTTGGGTCATTCAGTAACACCTCTTAGCTAGGGGATTCAAAGTAGTTCAAGATGAGTGACTATAATGAACCGTCCTATGAAATGGTATCTGTGTGGAAGGGGAGAGAATTGCAAAGGAAAAAGAGGGCTCAGGTATCCTTACCCCAAAAATATTGCCTACAGGGTCACCTACCCACCCCTCCAAACTGCACAGATGACCTTCAGTCTGTGTCCTGGCATTGACCATCACACACCTTACACTCAGACGCTCTAGTTCTTGCTTCTTAGACTCTGTGTTTGAACCATCAGCCGCAGCATCACCCAGGGAATTGTAAGAAATGATTGCATGATCTTGGGCCCTCCCCAGATGTACGAAGTAAGGATCTGCCTTTAACAAAATCCCCAGATGACGAAAACACTGCTTGTCTGGGGGCTATACATACTGCAAGTAGCACGGCTCTAGATTATCCATCATCCTCTGAACAAGCCCCACGTGCTCACAACCTCCAGGCCTTGGCTGGTATTATTCTTTCTGCTTAGGATACCCTTCCCCAGCTTCTCTCCCAGAATTCTAGACAATTTCATCTCTGATGTAGAAATCATCAGAGCACCCATCTCAGTACTTGGCAAAGAGCTCGCTGATCAGACTACACATATGCATTCCTAACCACCTTGACTTGCAATTGGTTGTTTATATGTGTAGGTCTTTCCAGGAGGATTGAGTTCAACAGTGGGGACCATGCTGATTTACCACCCAGCATATGACATGTGCTCAATAAATGTTCACTGAATCCACATTGACACTAACCCTATCCTCTTTATTGTTTTCACATCTTATAGATTCCAGAAGAAGCCATGTGGCTCATGAGACATCCCACCAAATTTTAACTTGTGCCATGATTAGCATCCTACAAATGCCCATGGGCTTGCTGAATGGCAACCCACCTTGACACAAAAACTTGAGATTATATACACTATTGTATTTTACGTATGCCCTCACTGATGTGATAGATAGATAGATAGCTAAGATAGAAGGATGGTCTGCTCTGGGTCGTCTTTGGCAGATGATTATAAATTGCAGAGAATAAATGTAAAGGCTGATTTATAACCTATCAGTAGGAGCCTTAATGGTCCTAAACAGAACCTCACAATGTTTTTCTTTGCCAATCCAGGAACACACAACAACAAGCTTTGTGGGTAGGTAAGTTGATATTCGGCGGGGGGGGGGGGGGGCGAAATTAAAAACACACTTTGGAAGACATTGAAATAAACTATAAATTCATCTCATTATTTTCCTGCTTCTTACTTCAACCTCATTCATGACTATAACAGCTTGGTTTTCAATGACTGCTACTATGAAAATCTTCTCCTTTCTCAAGGTCCCAGCCAAACCCCACTGGAAATGAGAGAACTAAGCAGAGAGATGGTTGAAATTTCCCATAAGTTGAGTTATTTATTACGGCGACTGCTGCTTTAAAAGCCAGTCATAACACATATGGCTTACAAATTATTGCCTCATGTAGGAAAAGCAAAATTCTCTTTCGTCAAGTAGATGTACACTCGCCCAAATCCTATGGCGTGGTTTACATGTTTAGTGTTGAGATCCTTTAACAGCAGAGGTGCTGTTAAAGGCACCACAAACAAGCCCAGGAGAACTTATATATGTGCCTTCCTCATCACATGTGCTGTGATAATCCTGGATTCCCAGATGTATGTTCTGGGGGTCAGTCACTTACAGTACACGACTAACAAGAGTTTTAGAATTTTAGGTTGAAGATGAACTTCAAGATCATTTCAACTAATGCTTGGATCTCAGGTAACATCCCTACCAAGTGGCCATCCAGCCAAGACAAGAAAACCTCCAGTAACCGGGAACCCACTACCTCCCAAAACTCTTAAATCCTTTAAGTCTTGTCTCAACTTGTTCACACTTCATCGTTCCTATGCAGGAGCACAAAAACAGCATCTTTAGGATCCCACCATCAGGAGAATTCAGGTCCAGTGGTTTCCTATCTTCAAAACTTGTTGCTCAGTCACTCAGTCGCTCCTTATGAACCCATGAACTGCAGCACGCCAGGCTTCCCTGTCCTTCAACATCTCCTGAAGTTTGCTCAAACTCATGTCCATTGAATCAGTGTTGCCATCTAACCATCTCATCTTCTGTCATCCCCTTCTCCTCCTGCCTTCAATCTTTCCCAGCATCAGGGTCTTTTCCAACGAGTCAGTTCTTCGCATCAGGTGGCCAAAATATTGGAGCTTCAGCTTCAACATCAGTCTTTCCAATGAATATTTAGGACTGATTTCTTTTAGGATTGACTGGTTTGATCTCCTTGCAGTCCAAAGGACTCTCAAGAGTCTTCTTTAACACTGCAGTTCAAAAGCATCAATTCTTCAGTTCTCAGCTTTCTTTACGGTCCAACTCTCACAACCATACATGACCACTGGAAAAACCACAGCTTTGACTGTACAGACCTTGTTGGTAAAGTAATGTCTCTGCTTTTTTAACATGCTATCTAGGTTTGTCATAATGTTTCTTCCAAGGAGCAAGCATCTTTTAATTTCATGGCTGCAGTAGGTTCAAGTTCCACATTCCAGGAAAACAGAACCTGCTTAGTCTAACTGGATGTCACTCCTTGTCCAGAGAAAAGCCAGCACCACTAAGACCATGTGCATCAGAGATGGGGAGTCCTCCAAAGTATTATATAAGGAGGTGTTGAATCCAGAAAAAGGAAAAACAGTGCTAGACTGACAAAAACTGCCAGATGTTTACAAACCCATAATCCTGCATTTTTTTTATTTTTTCACATTCCTGGTTTTTTGCTCACTCCTGGAATAATCTCTTCAGCTTCCAGACAATTCTAACTAATATCCTGGATCCCACCTCCCCTCCATTTCCAGCACTGCATCTGCCTTGGTGTGTAGATACCCACGTGCTTGGACATCCCCTTCCCGCTACCAGACTATAATCTCCTGGAAGGTGGGAACCAAATCTTGTCGTTATCTTTTCATCCTTCACAACACCTATACAAAACACATACTGACAGAGTTGCTGTTTTCCAAATCATGTTTTCCAAAACAGCGGAAAATGTCTTACTTCAAGCAGACGAACATCCAGGAAGTAGGGTGAAGGACAGGAAGTTGTGAATTACCCTGAGTGCTTAAACTTCTTCCTTTTAAGATTTTATGGCAAGCGGGACTTCCACGGGCTAAGTAAAGATTTCGTTTTCATGATTGTAGTGTGAAATTGAAATATCTCAACATATTAATATTCATCCTCTGACATTTTAACTATCATTTCTATTCTCTCATGTAGTCGACTACCAGTAATTGTGTCAGGATTCAGAACAGAAATATGAGCATCACATTTGTCTCTGCCCTCAAGGAGCTCATCAGCCTTGATAAGTCCAGAGTAGAAAAATAATAAATCAGGAATCCCAGGATGAGAATCAATACTCCAGAGATATACACTAAGTGCCTCTCTAATCCTCTAAGTCAGAGTCTCAAAGCACATCCTCCGACTTTCTGCAACAAACTCACTCCTGGCACTTCTTACACTGCAGACCTCCAACCCACACCTGACCTATAAAATCAAGCATTTAGCCTAGTGCTTGGAGTCCAAGAGTTTCTAGGAAGCCCCCGAGTGGGAATTTCATACACATCATAAATCGAGAGCTACAGTTCTAGTTATAAATTCTTGAGATTTGAGCACACAGACTGTTATAATATGGATATTCCAAAGCCAAAACAAACAAACAAAACCTGTTAAAATCCCAACAAAACAGTGTGTAAACTCACACTAGCTTATCGTCTGATGAAAGGAAACTCTCATGCACTATCACACTCCTTTTCCATGGCTCACCAGTTACCAGCATACACTGTTCTATCGTTAAACTCTGCAGGAGATGGATGTCTTGATTGACAAGAAGAGTTTTCAGACTGGCAAGTGGCTGGAATGTTGTCTGGCCTGTATGCTGGCTTAGAAGGCTGCAGCAGACATCAGCATATCCAGGTTACATTTTGGGGCTCCTGTTAACTGTGACCCGCAGCATTTGTCCTCCAATCATTCGTGGACCCCATGACAGGTAGGTTTTTTCCTGACGAGGGGAGAGATGCAACAACTGTAGTAAGTGTAGTTGAACTGGAAGATGAGCCATTGGTTCAGTCAAAGGTGAAGAAGTATAATCTAACATCTCCCTTTTCTAACAGCCATGACGATTATCAAAAAGTTAAAACTAAAATCTGTCTTTCTAACAGTAAGTTGGAGATTTTCAAAGGGCAATGGAACAAGCCTGGCCTCAGAGCTATGAGTTTTAGCTTCCCCTCCCAGCTGCCTTGTAGGTGATGTGGGAACAAGTCCCCCAACTCACCCAGCCTCCTCCCCTGTCCGATGCTGGCAGCACCTGCCCAACTTCTGGGGTTTTGGTTGGATCCATGGTTCACGGATGCAAAGGTATTTAGTATGCTCTAAGTCAGGACTTCTCACCCAGGGGCCCAGGGGTCCCATGGCTCTGGTTTTAGGGCTTTAGTGAGCGTCTGATGTTATAAATAAAATAGGGATGTGCTGCATTATGCTAAGCTGCTTCAGTCGTGTCCAACTCTTTGCAACCCTGTGGTCTGTAACCTGCCAGCCTCCTCTGTCCTTGGGATCCTCCAGGCAAGAACACTGGAGTGGGTGGCCATGTCCTCCTCCAGGGGATCTTTCTGACCCAGGGATCGAACCCGCATCTCTTTTGTCTCCTGCCTTGGCGATAGACATACTCTTTTTCTGGGGAAAGGGTCCATAGCTTTCATCAGATTTTCAAAGGAGTCTGTGACCTAAATTGCTATCTTGTTCCTTTTCTCTGTAATTAATTACCAAGTGTTTATTGAGTCTTTACTGTGGAATCTGTCATTAGTGGTACAGCGACCCCCGCTTTTCTTCTAACCTTTGAGCAGTCGAGGATGGTTTACAGCGTTTATATTGGTTTGGGTTTCACTTTAGAGCAGGGAGCGGTGAGGGTCATGCACCAAGAGACGCCTGGGAAGTGTTACCTCACCTCCAGGGGAACCTACACCCACAGGGCTCAGTCCCAGGCCTCCAACAGGGCAGAGTGGGAGGCTGGCGAGCCTGTTCTAAGTCAGTACAACGTGTTTTCCACTCCAGCTACACCTAACATATGGCATGTGCACTGATGCTGATGAAAACAGTGATTCATCCTTAATCCTTACAAAAAAAAAAAAAAATACACACACACACAGTCGACCCTATGTGGCCTTGGCTCTCCTCCCTGAATGCCCTTCTGTTCTCCAAAATGTCTGTGTTGTCACCTGCCCGCACCTGGTCCTGTTTGCGCCTTGGTCTCACTCTCCTGCGGGCTCCCTGCCAGTCTTCTGATCTCTGTCTCCTTCTCTTTCCATTGCTCTTTCTTCTGCTTCTTCACCATCCCTTCTGGGGATTTCAGCTGCATGTCCTCGACCTTCTCTGCCGTGTAACGACCTTCCCTGTCACTCCTGTCCTGGCCTCAGCGTCCCCCACCTGGTCTGCCGTCTGCCTTGACTATCCTCCCCCATCCCTATCTGGGGGGAAGGGAAGAAGGTGAAGGAAAATGTAGGAAACATTGGGTGATGGGATAAGGAGGAGAAATTTGGGGGAAGAAGGGTAGCAGGATGAAAACATGGAGAATCGCCAACTTTCTCCTGCCTTTTTTCTTTTTTTGCAGGGGCTGGGTCACAGGGCACAGCATGTGGGATCTTAGTTCCCCAACCAGGCATCGATCCCAAGCCCTCTATTGTAGAAGCATGGAGTCCTAACCACTGGACCACCAAGGATGTCCCTCTCCTGCCCTTTTGATGTACTTCACAAGGTCTTCTGTTTGGTGCCCGCAGGGCAGAAGGCACAGGTGTTAAATTCTGGGAGAAGACCAAACTTCACCAGCCTTGTTAAAAAATAAAAGCAGAAAGAGAAGAATAGAGAGATAAGGAAAAAAGAGAGAGGAAGTGTCAGGAGATAACAGGGGGGAAAGAATAAAAATGGGTAATCTCATAGCTTAACTCTATTTAAACCAAAGCAGACCTTCATCAATAGGTAAGCAAACAGGGATAAAAAGAGTCCTATCTGGAGACAAAGGCAGCCAGTCATTGTCACTAAGATTTGGGGTTTGGGCAACCTTGAATTATGCAAGCAGGTATGCTCTAAACATTGGTTATTGGTGGAGACTCAAAATACATTTTCAAAAAAAGGCAGTATGATGCAGAGAAGTCAGAAAAAACTGGGTGAATCCTAGTTCAGTGTAACCTTGGTCAAGTCACAACCTTTCAGAGCTTCAAATAAAGATGAGCATACCTTCCTAGAAGTATATCTCTATTGCAGGATTGTGGCAAATGATGATTTGTGTGAAGTGCCCTGAATACAGTGGATGCTCAATCAATTGTGGTTGTTATTATTATTACTATCGTTAAAACTCTGCTCTATGGTATAGAATCACAAGGGAAAATTGCAATAACTAATAACCTGCACGGAGAAGGCAATGGCAACCCACTCCAGTACTCTTGCCTGGACAATCCCATGGACGGAGGAGCCTGGGGGTCGCGAAGAGTTGGACACGACTGAGTGACTTTACTTTCACTTTTCACTTTCATGCACTGGAGAAGGAAATGGCAACCCATTCCAGTGTTCTCGCCTGGAGAATCCCAGGGACGGGAGAGCCGGGTGGGCTGCCGTCTATGGGGTCGCACAGAGTCGGATGCGACTGAAGTGACTTAGCAGCAGCAATAACCTACAATCTACCAGATATAAAAAGCACTGTCCTAAAAAGACCACAGAAATCTAACCATTGTGCACTTCACAATGCTTCTGTGGGGGGGATGTACAGAATTTAACCACCAGCAGTAGGAGTCAATGCTTCTCCAAGAACAGCCTCTACTAGAATCTGCACTGGAGGTGCGGTGGAGAGGCTGGGTATCCAGCAGGTTGGGAGTAGAGAAAGTCAACCCTGTAAGTAGTGGTCAAGTTTCTAAGCCTCAGTTCCTCATCTTTAGAAAAGGACAGTAATGTACACTGCACTGTATACAAGTTGGAAGATTAAAAATCGACCAGTATACCAAGCCTGTGTTTTTTGGAATGTAAGCTCTATGGGATATTAATGTGTGCATGTGTGGGCTCAGTCCCTCTGTCGAGTCTGACTCTGCGACCCCATGGAGTGTAGCCCACCAGGCTCCTCTGTCCATAGGGTTCTCCAGGCAAGAATACTGGAGGGGGTTGCTATCTCCTACTCCAGGGGATCTTCCCAACCCAGGATCATACTGGTGTCTCCTGCTTTGGCAGGCAGATTCTTTACCACTGAGCCACCTGGGAAGCCTAGTAAGTGTTACCAAAGTGGGACAATGCTGGGTCACAAGGAGGTCTCATACGTCCTTGTGTGGACAGAGGAGTGAAAGCAAATTTGCAGCATCTAGCAGCATTGCAAATGCACAGACTTCTTGACACAGCAATCCTGCTAATGAGATGCGAGGGAGAGATTCAATTGATTTCTTATTGCAGGACTTCTTCAGACAGGGATGTGATCTGCAGCTTTTCCCAAACATATTTAAATCCAGGCCCCTTTTCTTGTAGAACATCTCCTGGGACTAGTGTTCCAAGGAAGACATTTGGAAACACTAAATTAGATCGTGCATGTGTGAGCTGGTACAGATGGTACTCCATAAGCCTTTTCTTTTCTTCTGATGGTCCCAGGCTTAGCCCGAGCCCTCCTGTCCCATCATCACCATCTGTTCCCTATGACCAAAGTCTCTCTTCTCCCTCGTCAGCTATAAAACACGACACGGTCCAATAACTTCTCCCGGATGTCCTGTCTCTGAAGTGTAGAATCCCTCAGAAGTTTTCTAAAGCTCTTCACTGTTTAGAGCAATGAGAAATGAAGAACAAAAACATTCTCTCCTCCAGCTCCTTTCTCTGTGTTCACTTCGTCTCTGTATGGACTGACAAGGCCAAATACAGTTCAGGTACTAAAGGTGAGCATCGGAGACTCAAAGTGAAATTCAAAATGAAATTCTTGGCAAAGAAAAATCAGTTGCTGTTTCATGGGTTCTTCAACAGCCAAGTCAGGGGAGCAGGGCCTGGGAACTAGAAGACAAATCAGAGCAGAGACTGGAGAACCCAGAACAGAGCAGCTTCGGAAATGAGCTTCTCTTTCCTTTCTCTCTTTTTTTTTAAAGATTTATTTATTTGTTTGTTTACTTTTGGCTGCACTGGGTCTTCATTACTGTGTGCAGGCTTTCTCTAGTCGTGGCCGGTGGGGGCTCGTCTCTAGTTGTGGTCCGTGGACTTCTCGTTGCGGTGGCTTCTCTTGTTGTGGAACACGGGCTCTAGGCCAGCGGGCTCAGTAGTTGTGGCTCGTGAGCTCAAGATTGCTGGCTCAGTAGTCGTGGCGTACAGGCTTAGATGTCCCGCAGCGGGTGGAATCTTCCCAGAGCAGGGATCGAACCCCTGTCCTCTGCACTGGCGGGCAGGTTCTTAGCCACTGGACTCTGAGGGAATCCCTCTTTCCTTTCTTGAGTCATCATTAGGCTTTTCCCCTAGGGTCTGATGGGGTGCCAGTGAGAAAATGTGTGACAGGTCAAGGAAGGGAGGAGGAAGGCCGGGGAGTGGTGAGTTCTAAAAGGGAACATGCTGTATGCTGGATATGCTGGAGCACTGGAAAATGAGTGGCTCCTCCGCAGAGCAGGTCTGAAACAGATCCTTGAATGAATGCATGAAGGGAAGAATGACCAACCAACTAGACAAAGATTGAGTACAAATCAGAATACCATAGTCACTGTTCTTCAGAGTAAGAAAATAAAGTTCTTGGCAAGAATCTAGAGCCAGCTGAGCAAGACAGCCTGTTTGACCAGGTAAGTGGTTCTCATGTCGCAATAGCAGTGGGACGCGCCATAAGAGAAATACCTAACTGAATTGCTTTTGTTCCAGTTCCTTCTCAGAGGTGCAGAATCCCAGCAAGGGGTTGGGGGAAGGTCATTCTTCTAGCCAGCATAAGTCAATAGACCTGAATTTTGCCCAAATGTGCTCAAAGAGGCTTTCTCTTCCTTTGTTTGGCTTTCTCTCCCCCATGAGGATTGCCTCATCTCCATCTATATAGTAGAGATCCTCACCAACTACTCACCAGGGGTTTGACACTGACTGTGAAATCGCTGATATTCCTTGAATATGAAACAAACACAATGGAGACTCACAGTATTGTTATTATCTTCTTATAGACCAAAAGAAGGAAAAGAAAATTTAACTGTGTGCACAGCCAAAAACATCAATATTTACAAAAGACGCCAGTTACTCTAATAATTGTGGAGTATCTTATAGAAGACAGTGGAATGTCACACAACTCATGAAGGATGCATAAAATCTTAAAAGTACATGTTAACTTTGACACACAGGACAAAAAAGAAATGTTGTTTGGCCAAGAAAGATAGATTTAAAAGTCAACATATTTAAGGAAAATATTATCAGGAAGATAAATCTTTTAACAAGCAAAATATGACCTGCATTCAAAACCAAAGATAAAATTTTTAAATTATTCATTGATTTGAAATATGAATACAAATTTCCCTTATATTTCACTGTAAATAATTAAGAGTTAACTGGAGAGTTAAAATTTTTTCAAAATAAAGGAGTTTAACTCAAAATTTAACTTTTGAAAACTTTCTGTGGTACAAAGTGATGGAATCAGGAAAATTAACATAAAGAAATAGAAACTAATAACAGGAAGAAATAAAATTTGAATGCATTCATGGGTAAATGATTGGAAACGACTGATGCTGGAAAAGATTGAGGGCAAGAGGAGAAGGGGGTGACAGAGGATGAGATGGTTGGATGGCATCATCAACTCAATGGACATGAGTCTGAGCAAACTCGGGGTGCTAGAGAAGGACAGGGAAGCCTGATGTGCTACAGTCCGTGGTGTTGCAAAGAGTCGGAGATGACTTAACAACTAAACAACAACAATGGGTAAACAAAAGTCATATTTTCCTAACTGAAGATGAATCTAAGAAAATTCTGATTGAAAAATAACACACACTTCTCCAGAACCTGCTCAATATTATATTTTTTCCTCTAACAACCTTTTGATCTGAGTTCCCCTTCTTCTTTACAAAAGATAACATCTATTCTTTCACATCACTTCTGTTGGTTAAGATTAGTGAGTTGGACAGAAGGTGATCCTAAACAATTCTGCCTCCAGCTGTGGCAGATTAATTTGTAACAGAGCAACATTCCCCCTAAGCACAATTGAAAACATGAAGATGGGGAAGAAGAGGCTGTTTGAGGGCATTAGAGTGGTACCAAGGCACCTAGGACCTGAGGGGGCAAAATTCCAGAGAAGTGGGACTCATTGGTTTGAACTTGGTATCTGTCAGCTGAAGCAGTTTTTCCCTGCAGGGCATTTGATAATCCAGATCAGCAGAATAGTGATCAAGAAAAAAGAAAACCAGCAGTCTGGGTATTATCAGTCAATGCAGGGATCTCACAAAAATGTCTAATTTCAGCTGAATGTATCTTCCTAAGCATCAATGAAGAAGGCATTACCAACCTTTCCAAGTGAGCTCTCCATAGATATTATGCCCAGCCTTCGTTTGGAGTTGTCAATTGTCTCCTAAGCCATAGTCAGAATTGAATATTTTTAAATCTTCACAAAATAAACATTGTAAGTTAACTCGGTAAACAGTTAAGTTGACCAAAGGTAAAGAACCTAATGAATGAATCAAAGACAAGAAAAAGTCATTGCGGGCTGGGTTCCCCAGAGGCAGATACTGAGATGGAATTTGCTGTATAAAATTTTTATTGAGAACCAGCACCTGTGAAAAGAAGATGGGACGATGAAAATGGGCAAATGGGGAATTGAAGTGTGATGTAGGCTCAGAAAATTTTCAGTTTACCAGTCGGGGAGTTTTAGAGTAAAAGAGTACCATGTGACTTGGTCCCCACTGGACCAAGAGCCAATTTTACCTCCTCTTGTATTAAGTCACGAGATTCAGAATATGGCATGGCCTTGAGTGAGGAAGTCACGTATAGATGTGAGAGCTGGACCATAAAGAAGGCAGAGAGCCAAAGGACTCTTGAGACTCCAAGGAGATCAAACCAGTCAATCCTAAAGGAAATCAACCTGGAATACTTGTTGGAAGGACTGATGCTAAAGCTGAAGCTCCAATTCTTTGGCTACCTGATACAGAGCCAACTCATTGGAAAGACCATGCTTCTGGGAAAGATTAAAGGCAGAAGGAGAAGAGGGTGACAGAGGATGAGATGATTGGATGGCATCACCAATTCAACGGACATGAACTTGGGCAAACTCTGGGAAATGGTGAGGGATAGGGAAGCCTGGCATGCTGCAGTCCATGGGGTCACAAAGAGTCGGACATAAGTTGGCAACTGAACAATAACAAATTGGGCAAGGTGGCTTTCTGGAGATAAAGCAGACCCTGGAGGAGCTGACAGTTGAGGACTTTCTTCTGACCACAGTCTGTGCAGCTGGGCAGCAAATCCATCCTAAAAGGAGGAGCCCCTCCTGCACCATCCCTATTTCCCAGAGCAGGGACAGCCAAGAAAACACAACACAGTATGCTAATGGGGGATGGAGTCAGGGGTGGTGTCACCCAGGCACATATCATTCATTCAACATTCTCCAGACTTTCACTGTGGACTTATTCTGAGCCTAGAACCCTACTAGGTACTTTAGATCCAGAAAAGAGGCTCACATTCTCCCTACCCTTGAAGGATATCCCTCCAGCAAGGGAAGGCAGCCACGAAGTGAGTGCTCTGAGAGCAGAAGGCACAGCACCAGGGGGTAAGGGGTGGGACAGAAGAGGGGCACCTCACCCAAACGAAGTGGGGAAAGAGAGCAGGAATCTTCTTAAGTTTCCACCCAAGTGCTTTCTGATCAGGAGTGTCCACTGTGTAAGTAACTAAGCATAAGTGTCTGTCTACCGGGGAGCAGGAAATGGCAACCCACTCCAGTATTCTTGTCTGGAGAATCCCATGGACAGAGGAACCTGGCAGGTCTACAGTCCATGGGGTCGCAACAAGTCGGACATGACTGAAGTGACTTAACAAGCACGGGGAAGCAGACCCTGGTGATCTTACGGAAATAGTCAAACATAAGGGGCAAAGGTGACTTAGCCGTCATTCCCCAGGAGTCATATGAAGGAGAATCACCATCAGCTTCCCTAGGCTTTGTTTATTCATCTGTAACAAAGGGGAACTCTAATTCAAAGAACAAATTAATTCCCATGACATGTGTTCACCGTAATTACAAAACTTGGTCAGGATTATAGAAAATCTGAGCTTGGTTCTCCCAGTTGTGGAAGGCTCAGTCAGTTAAATTTACAGAGTCTCCAGCAGGAACTGAGAAGGGGGCTGTTTTGTCTTTTTTTTTTTTTTTTTTGGTAAATGCAGATGCATAGTTTATTATTAGAGACATAGCACAACAGTAAGTGAGACAGCCCATAGAGAAATGGCTTGTTGAGATGAGATAGAAGCAAGGCAGCGATGCATACCCAGAGAGAAAGGGTGTGGGCATCCACTTTAATGAGAAGGAGAGCCTGTCTGTTTATAGGGGTATCCCAGCTTCTAGAACAAATGGGAAACTCTATATGCCCCCTCTCCCATTTTTTTCCTCTGCAAAAAGATTTATTGTTTCTGCTTGGTCCAAAGTTTGGGAGAGGGCTCCAAGATGATTAAAATGCTGCCTAGAGGCTGCAGAGAAGGGCTTCAGACAGAAGCCCTGGCCCCAGAAGGCCTCCTCAAAGGCGACCGGGCTCCAAAGGCTCCTAGTCATGTTGAAGGGTAAGCCTTTCCATGAGATACTCACCCAACTCAGCCTGGGGATCAGCCAGCCTGTGCAGGTTGGTCACGTGGTCGCCCATCTTCTCTGTGAGTTTCACCTGCTCATCCAGGACACAGCTTTCCTGGAGCCACAGAGGTGAGGGGGTCTGCTCGGGCAGAATCCAGGGCCCAAAGGTCCAAAACAGCCCGGTTCAAGTTCTTCTCTGTGAGAAGGGCGGCTTCCGTGGCATCCTGGATTTTCAGTGCTTGTCTCGAGAGGCTTCTGCACGTCCTGAAAGAGGGTACGGTCACTACGCTGGTTTTGCATTATTCAAGAGACACTGGGTACTTCTCCTTGGTCAATTCATGGAAAAGGGGGCCCACACCCCCCAGAGCTACATCGTCATGGTCAACATAGAACCCCAGGGAGACGTAGGTGAAGGAGGCCCACAGATGCAGGTTGACTGAACAGTTGAAGGCGGTCTCCACCTTGGTGAAATAATTCTGATGAACCTGGGAGCTCATGGTTGGTTGGTAATAAGGAGTTAAGCTCAAAAAGTGGTGTTGGCTGGTCCCAGTGGCTGAGGACAGTTGAGTGGCTGATTCCGAAGGTTGCGAAAAGAGTTTGGAGGGTGGTCAGAGGCTGCAGGGTGGGGCATCCCTGGGTCCATTCTGTCCAAACACTGTTGAAGCAGGAGACGGATCCACGGGACCGTGGAGCAAAGCTACTGAAAGCTCATTCTACCTATGTCAGTTAATGAGCACAGTAGAGACATTTCCAGTTGGCTAGTGGGCACACTAGGGTGATTTCTAGCCTCCTCCATCTCCCCCCAACCCCCAGCCTCCATTCTCCCCTCCTCGCCCTTCCTAGGACCACCTCTGAGCTCAGACTGTGGATTGGAACACCTGTGAGTGGCTTCTCCAAGTGGCCAGGGTTCCCAAGATGAGCATCCTGAGAGAGAGGGAGCCAGACAGAAGCCACATGACCCTTCGTGACCTTGTCTCAGAGGTCAAACCCTATCACTTCCACTGCATTCCACCCCAGTTACAAAGATTTCCTCAGGTTCAAAGTAGGGAACGTGCCGTCTCAATGGGGAAATGTCAACATCGCATTGCAGAAAACAAAAACGAAACATGTGATATGAATGTGGCAGACTACACTTTCCAAAGGACATCTGTATATATGCCGCAACGCTCTAATAATGCAAATACAAGACCTCCCTTGCATTTGCGTTATCAGACATTCCTGACTCTACCCTGTACATTCTTCTTGAAATGCTCAGGAGCTCCGCAAAGAAAATATGAGCATATCGGCTCTCCTTTCCATTCCTGCCCAAACTCAGGGCCTGGCGGGGCGGGGGATGCAAAAATGGCAAATTGGGAATGTTTATCTCAGCAAGTAGAGGACTCACCTGGGCTCTGGGTGACGTGGGAGCAAAAAGGCCACACACATCTGTCATCACCACCACTTGTGCCGGGGTGTCGTTTCTGTCCATTTCATTCCTCTTTCTCATTATTTATTTGTCAAGCATGTTTGGTTAATGTCATGGGGACTCAATCTTCTTGGGAAAGAAGACATTTACCTGTACAGCATTAAATCTCCACTTTCATTTATGTATGCCAAGGTTTGTGGCATCATTAGAAATTTTAAGCTGAATTCACTAACACCAAGTGGTCCATTTGAGAGGAAGTGAATTTCAGGCTAAGTCCGTACTCAGGCAGTCATTCACCTCAAAGTCAGGGTGCAAATCAGTTCTTTTTTATTTCAATGGATGTGTTCTTTAGCCAGAGTTAAAATAATCTAAAGAGAAGTGAAAACTGTCTTCCAACACTCTGAGTGGACTGAAATAAAATCCAGAATGCTTAGACTGGGGGCGGGGGGGGGGGCATTATTCAATTTCCAAGCACAGTACCTCGAATAATGAATTTAAAGAATTCGTTCTTGCTTTATTATCGGTGTGGCTTCGTAACTGTCCTTTCTGTTTTCTTTATTTCTTGGTGAGAAGATGGGGGAGGGGTAACTAATGCAAAAGCACCAGCTTATCTTAAGCCATAACTGCTTTCCTGTATCCTAAAGCCTCAAGCTTCCCTGGTGGCTCAGGTGGTAAAGAATTCCCCATGCAATGAGGGGAACCTGAGTTCAATCCCTGGGTTGGGAAGATCTCCTGGGGAAGGGAATGGCTACTCGCTCCAGTATTCTTGCCTGGAGAATCCCATGGACGGAGGAGCCTGGCAGGCTACAGTCAATGGGGTCGCAAAGAATCAGACACAACTGAGCGACTTTCACTTTCACTTTCAAAGCCTCAAGAGGGGTTTCTGAAGAAAGGGGGAGGAGGAGCGAAAAAAATCAAACCTTATCCAGTGGAATTCAGAGAGCTAGGAATAAAACAGCCTTCAAAGTTGTAACAGATACCCTTCTGCTTTATGACCACGTTCTCTAACATCTGTTGAGGGACATTTTCTGACCAAAGGGCCTGTCAGTATCAATAAGGAAAGACGCGTTCCTCATTGTTCTAGAATCTAACGTGTCTAGGGTTATTGAAATGGATATATACTGTAGTTCATACCAGAGGACAGAGAGGGAAACTAAAGATGGAGAAGGAAAAGGGAGCGTAGATTAAAGTGTGGAGTTGCTCCTGGCCCTGCTTTGAACTCTCCCTGGCTTTTTGGAACTTAACCAAGATCAGACAGGCAATTGCAGCCAGCTCAAGGCCTTTGGTTCTCTGTATAAATTTCGGAGTTGATTTTGAGGTTAAGATTATGACGTTTGGTGGTAACGTTAAACTGGAAAGTATTGCATTCACCTTTTATATTCCCCAAAGAAAGGAGAAACGTCCAGCCATGTAATGAAACTCCTTTCAATCTGACCATTGTGTTAGGAACAGATTTCACACTGAGCAAGTCTTTGCAGCCAGACTCAAATGTTTCCCATTAAGGCCGTGCACGGGTATAAATGTGCAAGGGCCCGCTGCAGAGTGTGCAGTTCTCCAAGCAAATGCACACGCTTGGGGACTTGGAAAGAGTATCAAAACCAGATTCACGGTTGAACACTCGTTTGCATTTCTTGTTGCCATTGCTTAGAGCCTAGACAATGAGAAAGGAAATTCCCTAAACCATCTTGGTGATGGCAGTAGGGGCCGGGGGGGTGGGGGGGGGGGCGGTGGGTGGGGAACACCCATCTGATTAGGCAGAACATATGTGGCTCAGGTTATTGCAGCCTTAGTGCCTGGGATCAGAATTGCTGGTTAGCAATGGTTGCAACATATCTTACTAGAAACCCTTCACAATCTGGCAACTTGTGATTCAAGGTAAAACGAGTGCTTAAAAATGAAGGTTAGAATGATACACAAAATTTTAGACTACCAAAACAGGAGATTTCTATTCAGAAATTGACTTTTACTACAGTTGAAAAACAAACTACATTTTCAGGAAGTTTCAACCTGTTAGAAGATAGCTCTTGTGATTATTTAGGGGGGCTGGAGGGACTTTCCTTCCCTTTGTCTCAGAGCAAATGACAAAACCAAGCACTTCTTATAAAACTAACAATTATAATTTGTCAAGGCAAATTAATTCCGGGAGTTGGTGATGGACAGGGAGGCCTGGTGTGCTGCAGTCCATGGGGTCGCAAAGAGTCAGACACGACTGAGCGGACTGAACTGAACTAAAGGCAAATTAAAGCCCCCAGGTGTAACTGCAGCCAAGCTAATGAGAAGAGAAGGGAGGACACTTGTAAGATGCTGTTTTCCTGATTTTAAGAAAGTTTGTAGATGGTATCTTATGAATCCTTTTTGAATAATGGGCCTGGTTATCTCCACTTTATCAGTGGGGCATTCAAGGCATCCAAAGATAACTTGCCAAGGTCATAAGATTCCTCTGAGCCACCACCAGAAAAGAGAAGCCTTAATAGTGTGTGTGCTGCTCAGATATCAACTTGGTATGCACACTGCTGGGAGTAACTTTTGCAGACAATGTACTCGCTGAAGGAAGTGCTGAAATAAGACAGGAAAAGAATAAAGAGAAAAATGAAGTCTGATCGGCGACTCCTCAAAAAATGTTACTTCTACAACTGTTCAAAAGGAGACAAATCAACTTTACTTCAATTTTAAAAAAGAGAAAGACCATGTTTCACTCTTACAAAGCTTTGACATAATTTAATACAACTCGCATGACTCAAATACATATTTCTAAAAGTTTCCTGTTTCTTTTTTTTTCATTGACACATAGTTGATTTATAATATTAGTTTCAGGTATACAGAAGAGTGATTCAGTTATACATCATTTTTTCAGATTTTTTCATTATAGCTTATTACAAAACATTGAATATAGTTACCTGCACTATACAGTAATCTGCTTATCTATTTTATGTACAGTAGTTTATATCTGTAAATCCCATATTTCCTAGTCTACCCTCCACTCCAATTTCCCCTTTCTAGTTGTTATATTGAATACTTTCACCCAGTGTTTCAAACTTACTGTAGTTGCCTTCAGTATTTTAAAGTAACATTTTAAATTGATTTCAATATGTATTATGCCATATGAACATAAATATACTGTTACTTTCTTATATATTGATATCAAAATACATATACAGTAAAAAGATATTTCCACTACTATTCAGAGTTTGGAGAATTGATTTGCAGAGTTGTAGGAATTATTTCTGTTGTCTGGAACTTATCCAAAGAGTCACTCCTACTTAGTTTGGTTTTTTGTTGTTATTGTTTTTTCTTCAACTTAAATTTTTTTATTTGCTAACAGTACAAATGATTAAGGGGGGGAAAGGTGACATTTTTCTCACCTGAGAGCAAAACCAGCATCCAGCAAAAGTCTCATTTCTTCTATCTTCTCCCCATTCTTTTTGGTCCCAATTCCAATCATCTTAGACTCTCACCAAAATGCTCACTGACTCCGGTTTCAGGTAATATTGACCCAGAAGTGTGTGCATTGTCACAGTGAGACTTTTGAGGTCCAGCAATTTTCCAGGGTCCAAAGGCCATCATTTGTAATGGTAGGATTTCAGGTGTGTTGACAGATGGTAGGGGAGCCATTTTTGAAACCAGAGTCGATTTCCCTTCATTCATGTTACTGAAGAAATTTGTTATGTGTAAGGCAAGTTCTGAGCACAGGTTTTGATTATTTTTTAGCTTGTCTTAAAGTTTAAAAACCTATCAAAGCTGGAAAGTAGCCTACCAAAGAATGAGAGTCATGGACTCTCCGAGTCCTTGAATTTCAAACCAGAGACAGACAACCCCCTTTGACCTCTGGGGGCCCTCTTCACCCCGACTGCTACAGGGGAAAGGGGAGGGGCAAAAAAAGCAAGAAAAACTACAGGCCCCACCACAGGATCTTCCAGGAAGTTCTGCTCTACCTAGAATCTCTCTAGACATGTGGATGGCTGATGCCTGTGCATGCACGCGAGCGTGCTAAGTCACTTCAGTCGTGTCTGACTCTTTGTGACCCTATGGACCAGAGTCAGCCAGGCTCCTCTGCCCGTGGGATTCTCCAGGCAAGAATTCTGGAGTGGGTTCCCATGCCCTCCTCTAGAGGATCTTCCCTACCCAGGAATTGAACCTGCATCTCTTATGTCTACCTGCATTGGCAGACAGGTTCTTTACCACTAGTGATGCCTGGGAAGCCCCCAGTGCATGTAGGTACAATTGAAAATCCCTTCCTCCATCAATACAATGAAAATATCCTGGAAAAAGGTCACATCTTACCCAAGTAACCTGACAGTTTTATCTCAAGACCTTATACAACAGAAATCTTTAAGGTGTTTGATGAAACTGCAGATCCCTGGACCTCAACACAGAATTACTGAAAGAGAATCATGGGCACCAGGGCCCAGGAATTTGAATTATTAACCCAAATTCTCATTTGATCCTTATGCACAGTAACATGTGAGCACCTCAGAAATAAAGAGGAAGCAAGACCAGGAGATGTGGGACCAGGGTTGTACATGGAACCAAAGGTAAACATCATAAAGTATGGCCTATTTGACAATTTAAGCCAGTCTTGGAAGGAACAGAGAGGGCCAAAAAGGAAAATCAATGAGAAAAAAGGAAAGAAAGAGGGCACAAGTTTTATGGACCTGCCATGGGCCTCTGAAATGTTGTCCTGCTTTAACTAGGTCTCAGCCACCTCATCAGGGAAGTTTTGTTGTCACTCTTCCTTTTTTATTTCCTTTTAATAAAGAAAGATTCCTTTCATTACTCAATGCATAGAATTTTGCTGTGGGAGCATGGGTTTTGTGGAGGGTGAGAAAGGTATTTTTTTTACAAATGAATGTTTTGTACTTAGTAATCCCCTATCTTTTCCCATGTTAGTTGCTTCAAGGATTTCTACAAAGATGGTACTTTTTCTGTTTTTTTTTTTTTTTCTTTTTTTAAATACCACCTCACTTAAAATAAGCAAAACATTTTAATTCACACAAATATCTTTTACGAACTCTACCCAATATTATTGTGGAAGCTTTGTAGGCTCCAAAGACTGTCATGATTAACCTTCTCTGGATGAAACTTCAGGGATGTGCTCTGAACCCACAAAAGAAATTAAATGCACAGTTAAGACTGATTTTCATCATCAAGTTGCAACAGGGAATTGTCTTTAAAGCCATCTCCTGCTGCCTTCATTAGAGTCTTGATCTCTTGCTGCAAATTTATATTCCTTTGTGTGTTTAAGGCAGATATTGGATATCCTTTTAATCTATATTTATTAAGCAAGCTATTGACGAGTCTCATTCTGCCACAAATTCATGAATGATGTTCCCATGACCACCCTAGTGGGAGTCTTAAGTGAATACAACATCTTCAGGCTAAGTGGCCATTTTTCACAAGGTAAATGGACATTTTTTTTTAATTGTGCAAGTTAAAAACACATATCCCTTTGACTTGTTTGTTTCACAAGCCCCAATCAACCAGTAAATAAAAAAATGTATGCCAATAATAGAACATCTGAAGAAATATCTGTGCTTCCCACCCTGCCCCTTACCCCCCACCCCCTAAATCCCCACCCTCTCATTTCCAGAGAGCCTTTCCCAATTAAGGATGTTCTATGTATATCTGAGCCAAGCTGCTGATTAGAAGAAATTCTAACCTAGAGAGGAGGGACACTTTCCCTGGAGGTAGCTCAGTGGTAAAGAATCTGCCTGCAATGCAGGAGCCACAGGGGATGCAGGTGCGATCCCTGGGTTGGAAAGATCACCTGGAGGAGGAAATGGCAACCCACTCCTGCATTCTTGCCTGGGAAATCCCATGGACAGAGGAACCTGTCCATGGGGTCACATAGAGTCGGACACGACTGAGCAACTGAACACGTGTTCTCCGCTCTGCGTCACAGGTGAACTGACCTGCACAGACGCCATCTCTCAGGGCCCTTTGCCACTGGCATCCAGATACATTCAGTCAATGGGGGCACCAGCTGGAGGTTGGGGAGCTGGAGGAAAGAAGTCCGAATTTTTCCCCTTCACTTGTGTTTCAGGCAGCATCTTTGGCCATGGCTGCACCCGCTCTGTGGCTGCGTCTCCCCCAGGGCAGCCTCCCGTTGGCGGAACCAAGCTGGAAGGCAGTCAGCAAGGGAGTCTGGGAAATGCCTCTGCAGATCAGCCTGTCGTTCATGGGCCAGGGCAGATCAGGAAGCGTACGGGGCCTGGATCTGAGAACAAAGTGAGCCCAGCACAGAGGGCTGACTTAAGACTCACCGGCATCCTCTTCAGCTTGGTAGGGCAAAGAGTGACTTCGGCTCTAGTGTAACAGCCCGTTGACCAGGAGTTGCGCTTGCTTCTAAGAATGCAAAGAGAGAGAAGATGTGGTCCCCGCTCTTACCGTCTTCAGGTCGGATCCCAGCCCTACTCCCTTACTTGCCGTTGGCTTTGAGCAACTGACTCGACCACTCCAAGCCACCTCCTCCTCTCCTGTGAAAGAGGGGAGGTCATAGTAACAACCCCTCTTGGGGTTGTCGTAAGTATTCCTTGAGATCATTGCTTACGGTTGACATTCAGTGAGCATTTGTTAGATAAAATTGTGCCTACTAGCTAGACACTCAAGAAGTAAAATGGAGTTACACTTCACTGATTGCCTCCCTATTTTAACTCACTGTAGCCCACCAGGCTCCTCTGTCCCCAGGATTCACCAGGCAAGAATACTGGAGAGGGTCACTCTACCCTCCTCCAGGGGATCTTCCCGACCCAGGGATCAAACCTTCATCTGTTAGTCTACCAGCACCACCTGGGAAGCCCACATCCACCAGCAAGGTGGGATAAACAAGCAGTTTCAATACAATGTGGTAAAGGGCTGTAATAAACGCACCCACAAAACTGCTGGAAACAGAGGAGAAGAAGAACCTGTAGAGACCTCACAGAGAAGCTCTGGGGGTTTCCTGGGGGAGCGGGGAGAAGGAGCCAGGGGCCAGAGAGTGAGGACCTCCCAGTAATGACAAGAGGTAACAGGGTTTGAAACTCACCCAGAGCAGGCTCTGAGCCACAGCTCTCTCGAGTCTTCCTCCATGGGAAGCCCTAGCTCCCTGTCAAACCCATTCTGCAGAGAAAGAACCAAAGTCTAGGGTTCGAAATAGCGTCAAGCAGCTAGTTAAGGTTAGGGTCAGGATCCAACCCCCACCCCCGTGTGCCTGACTCCAAAGTCAAGGCTCCAAGGAATAGCGGGTGCCTTCCTGGCTTTATGGGTAGATCATTTTAGCAAGAGTTAACTATTCACAACAGCACAGCAGCCACAAAGGACAAATCTGTGTGCTAAGGTCCACCAGCCTGTCATCTCCCTGGGGTAATTGCAAGGACAGCCTGACTCTGATGGCACTTGAGGGGGTGACTGCCCTGGGGACCCAGTGGTTAAGACTCCATGCTTTCAATGCAGGGGGTGCAGGTTCACTCGCTGGTTGGGGAATTGAGATCCTACATGCCGCATGGTGAGGCCAAAGAATAAAACAATAAAATTTAAAATGAAGGCACTTAATCCTTTGGGAAGTTCAGAGCTGCATAACCCCAGCTCAGCAGAGGACCAGGGGACGAAAGATTCCACCCTGGGGTGGGGAGAGGCGGCGGTGGTGGTGGTGGGGTGCTGTGGAAAGGGGAAGGGGAGAGGGGAGTCTGTTCTCTAGAAGTAAGCCTAAGCCGGGTGGCCTTGAGAGGGAAGTTAGCCCTTTCAAGATGCCAGGCTGATATTCGGCTTAATTATCACTTTGAGGGTACTGAAGGTGCTCCGACAGTCCGAAGGAGCAAATTCATCTCTCAAGTGGGAGCCGCCGACCAACACACTCAGGTGTCAATTCTCCTGTCGTTTCTCTTTTAATTTTATTTATTTATTTTTGGCTGTGCTGTGTCCTCGTTGCTGCTTGCAGGCTTTCTCTAGTTACAGTGGAGGGCTGGGCTACCCTCTATTTGTGACACACAGGCTTCTCATTGCAGCGGCTTCTCTCGTTGCAGAGAACGGGCTCAAGGCCCCAGGGCTCAGTAGCTGTGTTGCACAAGCTTAGTTGCCCCACGGCATGTGGGAACTTCCCGGACCAGGGATCAAACCCGTGTCCCCTGCATTAGCAATCAGATTCTTAACCACTGGACCACCAGGGAAGTCTCTTTTCTTTAAAAGTCCAAATGCAGGATACATCACTACTTCTCTCCTTTAAAGAAAGTGGGGCAAAATCCTTGACACCTCCCAAGGTGGTATTTAATTTTATAATTGATTATTTAATTATAAATATTTAATTAACAAATCACGAAAGACGAATCCTTATTTTTCCTATTTCTCCAACCTTCCGTGCTACTGAGGGGTGGGGTGGGGTGAGGGGTGGGGATGAGATATTTTGCAAATAAAAGTAAACCTTTTCTTTGCATTTCAGAGCTGCTCAATTATAAACACTGCCACCTGCAAAGCTGGAAATCAGTTCAACTGCAATCTTCTTTAAAGGGTTTTCAATGCAACTGCTAACCTGTCTAGATGTTTAACTTTCAGGTTTCAAAACCTGTCAGTTAAAACTTGCTTACTGTTACTCCTTTTCTCTGAAGCTACAAGCCTGAAGAGAAATTACGTAGCAAATTAGAAACAAGGAACTAAGACTTGATAGGAACACAAAAGACCTGCGGATGGGCTGGGGTACAAGAAACTGCAACCCCTGCTCTGGAAATGAATGAGGATTAGAGGGCTCTACCCGCCGCCTCTAATGAGGTTGCCCCTTCTCAGTTCCAAAGGCCCCGACCGATCCCTTCACAAGAACACCTGGGCTATTCCAAGAAAAGGACTTTAGTCAACCTAGCTGTTGGCTGAGTTTACCAGCCAGTTCTGTTAAATTGTGGCATGGGGAACACAGGGTGGACTTGGCTCATTAAAAACCCCATTGGGGAAATCCTCAGGCCACCGGGGGTTGTCATTACTAAACCAGTTCTATGAGCTTGAAAGAGTTAATTCAGCTCCTCAAGGGAAGCAGAGCACTTCCTATTCCCTAGGATGAGCTGGCCTGGCTCCCAGCTTAACACACTGAGGCTGTCTTTACCACCCCCTACCCCCAGCCTCCCCTCCTCTCCGAGCTGAAGGCCCTCTGACAGCTGACAAGCCCGAGATGGGCACCCTGGGCGGGTCACCTCTCCTTCCCCAGTATGGGCCCTTCTAGGCCTCAGACAGGCTGGGTAAGGCTGAGTAAATCCACACACTCAAGGAACAGCCACAAGGACAAATCCCTGGATTCTAAACCTCTATCCAGAACCTCACAGTACGACCAGATCAATCTATCAACGAGGGTTAGCTACGGGCTGGCTGATTTATATGCACTCTTCGCAGTGTATCAGTGGGCACAGAGTGCCCATGTAAGCAGTTCTGCCCAGGCTCCCAGCCTGACCCGACGGACAACGCAGGCCATCATCCTCCCAGACCACAAACGTCCTCCTTGCAAAAGAGCGGAGAGCCACAGAGGACACAGAAGTGTTCAATGATTCACATGTTCCCTTCCAGATACTTTTTTAAAAACCAATTTATTATGAAAAATGTCAAACATAGATCAAAATAGACATATTATACTGGCCCCCTATGTACCTATGACCCAGCTGTGACAATTAATAACTTACAGCTAATTTTATTTCAGCTGTACCCCCAGCCACTCCCCCACTAGGTTATCTTGGAGCGGATCCCAGACTTTCTATCATTTTATCCATAAATATTTCAGTGCATATCTCTAAAAGATAAGGGCTCTTTTTTTTTTTTTTAACAAAGCACAAAACAATTTCTACTCTAAAAAAAATACCCCTTTTAGATGAAACTTGAGGACACTATGCCAAGTGAAATAAGATAGTCACAAAAGGACAAGTACTGTATAATTCTACTTACGTTAAGTTTCTTAGAGAAGTAAATTTATAGATACAAAAAGTGAAATGGTGGTGGCCAGGGGCTGGGGGAGGCAGGCATGGGGGTTATTGTTTAACGAGTGCAGTTGCAGTTTTGCAGAATTAATAGAGTTTCTGTGGCTGGATGATGGTAAAGGTAGTAAAATGTGAATATACTCCACATCACTGAACTGTACGCTGAACTGAAAAAATGATTGAAATAGTAAATTTTATATTGGTGTCTGTATTTTACCACAATTTTTTTTCAAATGCTAAATGAAAAGTAAAGCCCTTCACATCATAAACTATTCACTAAGTATTTAATTATCTCCGTCATACATTTTGCTTAGTTTGTTTACTTGGATCAGAATCCACACAAGGTTCACAGACTGTGGTTGTCAGTTCTTATCTGTTCTCCTGCCATTTATTTTTTCTTTTTTCCCTCCCTGTAATTTATATATTGAAGAAACTTTTCCTATAAAGTTTCCCACAATGCAGATTTTCCAGTTTGCATCCCTATGATGTCCTCCGTTTCATTTTCTTGAAAATTGGAAGTTGGATCAAGAGAGCAGATAAGATTCAAATTTGATGTTTGGGGCAAGATCTCTGAATAGATTTGAGTATACTACCAAAATGTGAGTGCACAAAGATTAATCAACACACTGTCTTAACCAATTTAGTATGAGCTCTCCACTGCAACTGGCCTTGGGATGGGGAAAGAAGAAATAAGAGGAAATACCAGAAAGATGTTTTAACAGAATCCTTGCCATCAAGGAAACTGCAACCTTGTTAAGGAGGCAAAACCGGTAAAACTGAAACAAGTAAGTTAAAAACTGTGCTATGATTGTGAAATCCATTTCATTCAAATAGTGAGATCAGCTGAAAACCAGGCTATAGGTCAGATAAAGTTCCTGAAATTGGTCTTGAAGGACTGATAGATTTCAGAAGAAAGCAGGTATTTCAGGAAGTAAACCTATACAAAGAAAAGCAGAAAGGTTGCCTTTTGGGGGTGGGGGGAATGACTACGGAGGATGAATCACACAGGTTGGGAATGAGAGCAGAAAGACAGGAAAAATCAGCAGAGACATGAGTGGGAAGAAATCTACTGATCTCTAGAGATGAAGGCAAATCAGAGGTTTGGCGTGCTCACTTTGGCAAGATTCTCAAGGTGTGCGAGTGTCATGGTGTTTTGAGAATCTGATTTCCAATATCTTTTAGGAGAAGAATTGAGGTTTCCCCTTATCCAAATCTTTTCCAACTGAGTTGATCCTTTCTAGAGATGAAACCCATGAAAAAGAGTTTCATGAGAAATGCAGTTAGAATTTGATAAGATGTTGAGGATTAGCCTCAAATACTCTGGAAGGAAGGTGGGGGACAGATAGAGGGCTACTGATGATGAAAGACTGACCAAGAGTTGACAGTTGTTGGAGCTGCGTGATGGGTCCTTAAGGATCATGATGCTATCCTCCCTACTTTCGTGTATGTTTGAATCTTCCCATAATAAGAAGTTATTTGTAAACCTATTACTGTTGGGGTCAAGGGTCATTCCCACATCCCATGTTTCCCATGTTATATGAAAAGATTCGCTGGCCCAGAAGATGTGGCGCTTGTCTCTCCTGTGACTAAGCTCTTTAACTCTGAGCCAATTACTTCACCTCTGTGGACCTCAATCCTGTCTCTGTAAAATGAGAGGAAAGAACACAAGAACTAACATTTATTAAATGCCTACTATGTACAGGAATTGGGCAGTGTACTCAATTTTCGGATGGATGTATGCCACGTTCTCCGTTGTCTCCAAAGTTTCTTTGTGGCTCTAGGGTCCACCAGTGATCTGTTTCATTTTCATTTAGTTTTTTGATGAACCTATGTGGCAGATACCTTGCTATTGGCTTTGGAGAAGAGATAGCTCCTGTCTTCAAGGACTTTATGATTTAAAAAGACAGACTCTAAGGAGAGGTTATAATCCAACTGGCAAATGTTACAGGTAAATGTTACAATAGCTGTTGTTTATTGAACAATAACTACATGGGTAAAATGCTAAATGTTTTACTTGATATATTCCTACAATATATATTTTAAAAACTGAGATGGCTTAATAATAAAAATACTATCATTTACTCCTGGGTCAGGTAAGAGGAACACCCATCCCAGACTGAAGGGGTCAGAGACGTCTATGTCATCTTTTTGAATTAATTTAATTGTAGCAAAATAAAAACAACACAAAATTGACCATCTGAGCCATTTTCAGTGTTGGGTTCAGTGGCATGATGTGTGTTCACATTGCTGGGCCACCATTGCCAACATCAGTCTCCAGAACTTTTTCCATCTTCCCAAACTGAAACTCGGTACCCATTAAACACTAACTCCCCATTCCCCCTCTCCCCAGCCCATGACAACCACCATTCCCCTTTGTACCTCTATAAATGTGACTACTCTAACCACTTTATATGAGTGGATTCATGGAGTATTTGCCCTTTTGTGACTGGCTAATTTCACTTAAAATAATGTCCTTGAGGTTCACCCATGTTATAGCATGTGTTAGAATTTCCTTCCTGTTTAAGGTGGAATAACTTTCCATTATATGCACAGTCAGCCCTCTGTATCCATGAATTCTGCATCTGCAGATTCTACCAACGGGAGATCAAAATATATATATTTTTTTTAATTTCCAGAAAGATCCAAAAAGCAAAACTTGAATTTGTCGTGCAATGGCAACTATTTATATAGCATTTATGTCATATTAGATATTATAAGTAATCCAGAGATGATTTTAAAAGTATATGAGAGGGTGTGCATAGGTTATATGAAAATACTTTGCCACTTTTTTTTAAGGAACTTGAGCATCAGAGGGTTTTGGTATCTGTGGGGGTCCTGACTCTTCAAGATAAATGCCTCTTCAAGACCCTGCTTTCAATTCTTTGGAGTATGTACTATGTTAAATTCTGAAGAAAAAGAAGGAGTTAAGGCAAAAAGGGGAAGAGGGGCATTCCACGAAGAGTGGGTGACTTATGCAAAAGCGCCAAGAGCGATCATTCAATTCAGCTGAAGAGTGGGGGCAGGGGGGTGAGATACGAGGCCTCAGAGAGAGGCAGAGGCTAGATGGGAAGGGGCTCGCACACGGAAGGGAACGGACAGTGGAGGCTACAAGCGGAACTGAGATCAAGTCCCTCCTTTTGCTGCTGTCCTTCAAGTGTCTGCGTGTGTGCTCAGTGGCTTCAATAGTGTCTGACTCTTTATAACCCTGCCGACTGTAGCCCGCCAGGCTCCTCTGTCCATGGGATTCTCCATGCAGGAGGACTGGAGTGAGTTGCCATGCCCTTCTCCAGGGGATCTTCCCGACTCAGGGATTGAACCTGTGTCTCGTGCATCTCCTGCATTGCAGGGGATTCTTTACTGCTGAGCCTCCAAGGAAGCCCCTAAAGTGTCTGATGGCTTAGTCACTAAGTCGTGTCCGACTCTTGCGACCCCATGGACTGTGGCTCACCAGGCTCCTCTGTCCATAGCATTTTCCAGGCAAGAATACTGGAATGGGCTGCCATTTCCTTCTCCAGGGCTCTTCCTGACCCAGGGATCCAACCCGGGTCTCCTGCACTGCAGGCAGATTCTTTACTGACTGAGCTAGCAAATATTCAGAAAACAATGTCTTTACAGAAAAGACTTTGGCCCCTACTGGAAATGACCACTAGAAGATGTTCGTGCATTGTGTTTGACCCCAATTTTCTGTTTCTCTGACAATAGGCCTCCTTACTCTATAGGTGTTCAATAAGTAGCAATGGAATGCTCAATAGACCAGTTATTTATGGCCAATGGATTGATGCTATTTCATAAAACCTTTTGCTCAAAATAATAGTCTTTAATGCACTGCTTTTATTTGTCTGAATTCTTTTCAGAATCAACTAAGCCAGAGCACAAATCTATTTATGAGATTCTGCATTCAACTCTCCAGCTTGCTCTCTCTAACACAGGCTGAATCCCTTCACAGTGATAAAAATGGTGCCAGCTGTTTATAACAGCCAGGACATGGAAGCAACCTAGATGCCCATCAGCAGATGAATGGATAAGGAAGCTGTGGTACATATACACCATGGAATATTACTCAGCCATTAAAAAGAATTCATTTGAACCAGTCCTAATGAGATGGATGAAGCTGGAGCCTCTTATACAGAGTGAAGTAAGCCAGAAAGACAAAGAACATTACAGCATACTAACACATATATATGGAATTTAGAAAGATGGTAACGATAACCCTATATGCAAAACAGAAAAAGAGACACAGAAATACAGAACAGACTTTTGAACTCTGTGGGAGAAGGCGAGGGTGGGATGTTTCGAGAGGAATCAGGTGGAGAGGGAGGTGGGAGCGGGGATTGGGATGGGGAAGACGTGTAAATCCATGGCTGATTCATATCAATGTATGACAAAACCCACTGAAATGTTGTGAAGTAATTAGCCTCCAACTAATAAAAAAAAAAAAAAAAAATGGTGCCAGGTAAGCTCGAGGCCCCACCCAGCTATGAATGATTTCATGACAATGCAGCACCTAATCTATTTTATTTCTGTGAAGAGCCGTAATCCCCTGAGAGGGCTTCCCTGGTGGCTCAGATGGTAAAGAACCCACCTGCAATGTGGGAGACCTGGGTTCAATCCCTGGATCAGGAAGATCCCCTGGAGAAGGGCATGGCAACCCACTCCATTCTTCTTGCCTGGAGAATCCCATGGACAGAAGAGCCTGGTGGGCTACAGTCCATGGGGTTGCAAAGAGTCAGGCACAATTGGGCAGCCAACACACACACACACAATCCCCTGTGAACTCAGTTACTCTCTAGATAAATAGATGGCATGATGTGTATGTGTTTAACACTTGGGTGATATTTAAATGTTTCTCACAATACTCATAAACACTAGCACCATGAATGAACACCATGAAGAACAAGCTCTTCTCCCAAGAGGACCCATGAATTGTGACCGTGTATTCTTCCGCATGTTTAACTTTTCTGGTGTTCATATTTATGCTTTGATTTATAATGTGAGCTATAGTAAAAATCAAGAATAACTAGAATGATTTCTCAGCAAAAGCCATTCCTCCAATGAAGTTTTGGTCTATGTGTGTGGTGGAGGAGCAGGGGGATGTCCTGCAAGGGGGAGGTGTACAGCTGAGGTCACTTCATTTGTCCCACTGTAAGATGGCTCACAGACCCCACAGTGTTATTGAACCAGAGCTCTGGACCAGAAATCCTGCAACATGGCTCAGAAGAAGGAGGTGGGTTTCACAGTGCCCTTAGGTATATAGAGCAATACACCCTTTCTCCAGTGAGGAATGCGCCCAATACACTGATGGAGGTGCAATTGTAGCAAAGGAGAGTCTAATTCTAATCTTTTAGAACTGGTCAATTCACATGAAGTCTGGTGTTCAGCTCTGATGCTCATCATGATGCTTAAAAGCAACTCTGGGGACTTCCCTGGTGGTCCAGTGATTAAGACATCGTGTTCCCAATGCAGGGAGCCTGGGTTCGATCCCTGGTTAAGCAACCAGATCCCACATGCCACAACTAAGATCCAGTATGAGGCAACTAAGACCCAGCACAGCCAAATAAGAAAAAAATTTTAAATAAAAAAACTCAATGATATATTTTTTAAAAAGAGACCAAAAATTGTGAGGCATGTAGGCAATAAGCATTATTTTTCATTATATTCTTTTATTCAATGTGAATGTTCTGATAGACACACTCTATCACTTGGGATTTAAGTTCAACTTCATATAACAGAGCTCCATCTCAACTAGTCCAAAATGGCTTAACCAAGACAGTAGTTAATTTCCCCCTTTGGGAATTCCCTGGTAGTCCAGTGGTTAGGACTCTGAGCTTTTCACTGCCAAGAGACCTGGTTCAATCACAGGTCAGGGAATTGAGATCTTACAAAGCCCGTGGCAAGGCCAAAAAAAAAAAATTCTCCCTTAGATATAAACACGACTACAGGCGGTTAGGAATAGTAGATGGCTCATCACCACTCCAGGACCCCTAGATGTTGCCCTGCCCACATGGCCAAAGAGGGCTCACTACCAAGTCCTTGTTATAAGCCCCAGGGCAGAGGATGGTGGGATGAAGGGGTGGATCACCTCCCTTTAAGAATGCAACCCAGGAATGGCCAGAATTCATCACGAGGCCGCTAGAAGGTGCAGAGGTTGCAGGCTCTGTCATCGCCACGAGTAACGCTGGGGTTCCACAACAAGGAAGAAGGATGGAACATCTGTAGGGGGACCCCCAGCAATCTCTGTCACATCTGTTTTCTTTTTTCTAATTTGAAAATGGAAAACTGATTCACAAAGAGGGAAAACTCCCCTAAATTTACCTGGCCAACACCCACTCATCCCTCTTATGTCAACTTAAAAGTCACTTCCTCCGAGAAGCCTGCCTGGGGTTTTCCCCTTCTTTCCTTCACCCCCGGTGGCCCCCATCTAAAGGAGGTGTCCCTGTTACACTCTGTCAACAGCACTCCTCTCCGAGTGTTTCACCTTACCAGAGTTGAAATTAATGACTCACTGAGGTGACTGTGTGTGTCATGTCTGCCTCCAGAATGGTTCTCTGAGCTCTGTGAGGACAAGGGCTGAATCTGTCATGGTCACGCGGACCCTTGGTAAGCACTCAAAGCGAATTTTCTCAAATCAGTTCATAAATAAATGGGAAGGTAGGGGGTTGTGCTCAAGGTCACACAATTAGTGCAGAATCAAGGATGAAATTGAGTCTTTAAACTCGTTTAAGCTTATCATGCCACACAGCTTTTCCAGGTAACAAAATGAGGGCCAGAAGGACAAGGTCACTTACTTGAACTTGTACAGGTAATGAGTGGCAGGACAGAGCCTGGAATCGAGGATGCTTAAGGATTAGCCCACTTCTCTTTCCACCAAAATATAATAATGCTTTTATTTCCAAACCCATGGAGCTCGTATCTCAGAAAGACTCAGGGTATTCACAGATAGATTCTCCTTCATGGGCATAAACAATTTGCTTAAACTCATTTGAGCTTAAAAGTAAGTCAGAATAATCCTATGTAACATGTGAACCTTGATACGATTCTAGATGGTGGGGGGAGGGGGAATAAAGCCTATAAAAGATGTTTTGGGAACAATTGGAGAAATGCAAATATAGATTATATACTAGAGGACAAGTGGTAAACACATGTCAGCGTACTTGGATGTGGTTGAGTAGAAGAATATCTCTTTTCTTAGAAGACGCAGATTACAGTATGGCATGGGATTGAGCAAGAAGTGTTCTGATGTCTATATCATAAGGGACAATCCTACCTCTGAGTTCAGCCTGGAAGACAGTGTCGGGGAGGTGGTTATTTATTCCTCCTGGGGAAGAATGGGCATCTTGACCATCACATAAGTTATTATTGATTGATCATAAGTTATCATTTTGATCAGCAGAGACTAAGACATTTTTCCCCACAGTTCTGATTGGATAAAAGACTTCACCTAATCCACTTAATGACACGTGATAATACAACTGCTTTTTAAAAATTCTTCTTTACACATCCTGGGTTGGCTCTGTCAGGGAGCACATTACAAGAACATACATTACAGGGTTTCCTTGGTGGCTCGGTAGTAAAGAATCTGCCTGCTGATGTAGAAGACATGGGTTCGACCCCTAAGCCAGGAAGGTCCCAGATGCTGTGGAGCAACTGGTCCTGTGCACCACAGTTATCGAGCCTGTGCTCTGGAGCCTGCAAGTCACAACTACTGAGCCCACGGGCTGCAACTACTGAAGCCCAGGCATCGTAGAGCCTGTGCTCCGCGACAAGAGAGGCCACCACAACGAGAAGCCTTCCCGTGTACAGCAGCTAGAGATTAGCCCCTGCTCTCCGCAACTAGAGAAAGCCCATGTGCAGCAACAGAGACCCAGCATAACCAAAAAAGTTAGTTAATTTTTTTTTTTAAAAAGAACATATGTTACAAAATATTCTGTTGCTTTTAAAACATAACGGATCTCACCAAAGAAGGCCATGTACTCTTGGCATGCAGTTACAGTCTGCTTCTGTTGCCTCTGAGAATCATTTATGGTTAACACGTGCTGTTTTAAAGAACAGCAGAAACTCCTAAACAACCGAAGCTCTCATCTATGATTGTCCTCTAGAAACAGAAATTCAAATCACAATATTCTAAACTAAGAATTGGTTGTTGCTGCTGTTCAGTCACTCAGTTGTGTCCGACTCTTTGCGACCCATGGACTGTAGCCCGCCAGGCTCCTCTGTCCATGGAATTCTCCAGGCAAGAATACTGGAGTGGGTTGCCATTTCCTCCTCCAGGATATCTTCCCAACCCAGGGATCGAACTCACATCTCCTGCCTTAGCAGGCAGATTCTTTACCACTGAGCCACCAGGGAAGCCCAAAGTAACTAATATGCCTCCCATGTGTTTTTGTTTTTCCTGCCTTCTCCTCAAACTTCAATCACCAAATCTGTTATTCCAAAGTTATAAAACTATAATTTTTAAAATAAAACATTATTAAAGGGGAAAAAAAAAAACCGTTAGGTTCTACAAAGATGGTAAGAAGACTCAAACTAATGCTAATGTTTAACACTAGTATAGGCAACTAAGGGAAGGTCTATAATCTCCTTCCCTAGAGAGCCCTGAAATAGACTGGACCACCACATGCCTTGAATGACTTATGTTTCAGATGTTCTGGGGCAAAGGTCTTGACCACACGTCTTGAAATACCTTCTAACATTAATATTCTGTTAAAAAATTAAAGCAGACCACAAAAGTGAGGTCAAATTGTGTTCGTGGCATTTCTGTGTATATAACAATCAGAAGGAGCCAGATTCAAATATCAAAGTGGGTGACCCTAGGTCGTCTCCAACCATGAAAGTGAAGTGGGGAAAGGGTAGAACGTTTACTGTTGATTAATCAGGGAATAAGCATGAAGCAAAGTAGTCCCTACTGTCTACTTACCTAATGTGTTTTCATCAACGTCTTCAAGATGGGCCCACCATATTACTTTTTATTTAATAAAGCCCCTTAATCAAGATGTGAGCATGAGGAACTTCAAATGTTCCCAGAGAAAGTGAGAGGATGCTGGTAGAATTTATCTGAATGGAAATATCCACTGCTGCTTGAGGAAAGCTTCCAAATATGACCAACACCCACTGGACCCATCGATTTATGGCCACTCATGCAGCACAAAACCTTAAGATTAGCAATATTTAGGGAGTCTAGTATAATTAATATCAGGGAACGTCCAGAGGAAAAAGCCACAAATCATTTTAGAATAGTAAAAAGTCCAATACGGAGAGTCAATTAGTTTTTGTCCTCATGTTAGGGAGAGCCACACCATGAATGAGGGCAGACGCGAGGCATGTTTTGCAGCAACAGCTGGGAGCAAAGGAGGGAATGGAAACTATCTGCTGCTATGGATTGTTTGTTCCTCCTCAAATGCAGACGTTGAAACCTGTTTCCCCCAGTGTGATGTTGTTAGGAGGTGCGGCCTTGGAAGGTTATCAGGTTGAGACCTCTAAAAGCTTCCCTTCTGATGGGAAGAAGGGATAGTTAGGGAGTTTGAGATGGACATGCACAGACTTATATTTAAAATGGGTAACCTACAAGAACCGACTGCAGGGCATAGGGAACTCTGCTTGATATTATGCGGCAGCTGGATGGGAGGGGAGTTTGGCGGAGAATGGACACACCTGTATGTATAGCTGAGCTCCTTTGCTGTCCACTTAAAACGGTCACAACATCGTTAATCAGCTGTACTCCAATACAAAATTAAAAGTTTTTTTTTATAAAAAAAAAAAAGCTGCCTTTCTCTTCTGCCATGTTAGGACATAGCTGAAAGACGATTGTCGGTCTCTAAATCAGGCCCTCACCAGACACCAAATCTGCTGGTGCATTGATCTTAGACTTCTCAGCCCCTAGAACTGTGAGAAATAAGTTTCTATTGTTTATAAGCCACCCAGCCTATGCTAATTGTCTTATAGGTTCTCAAACGGGCTAAAATACCAACTAATTTGGAAGCATTCTCCTTACACACAATCACCTGCATACGGCTGGGCTGCTGTATGCCCATTACTCTCCTCCATTTTCACCCAAGCCCCCCGGATTAGTTTCCTAAGGCTGCCATAACAAACTGCCACAAACTGGGTGGCTTAAAACTACAGAAAAGTATTCTCCCAGAACTCTGCAACCTAGAAGTTTGAGATTGCGTTGTCAGCAGGACCATGCTCACTCTCCTTGCTTCTGGGAACTACCAGAACTCTGGCACCAGTTCCCTGGTGCTCCTTGATGCTATGGTCTGAATTTTTATGTCCCCCTCAAAATCCATATACACTGAAACCCTAACCCCCAAAGACAATGATATTGAAGGTGGGGCCCTTGGGAGGTTCCTCCATCCTGAGCATGGAACTGTCATTCCAGAAGAGACCCCAGAGAGATCCCTACCCCTTCTACCATGTGAGAATATATGGGATTCTGAGACCCAGAGAAAAGTCTACAACCAACCAGCCTCCAGAAATGTGAGAAACGAATTTCTGTTGTCTACACTAACCCAGTCTATGGTGTTTTCTCATAGCAGTCCAAGCCAACTAAGCCACCAGGTTTGCAACTGCTGCTGCTATGTCGCTTCAGTCGTGTCCGACTCTGTGCGGCCCCTGAGACGGCAGCCCACCAGGCTCCCCGGTCCCTGGGATTCTCCAGGCAAGAACACTGAAGTGGGTTGCCATTTCCTTCTCCAGTGCATGAAAGTGAAAAGTGAAAGGGAAGTCACTCAGTCGTGTCTGACTCTTAGCGACCCCATGGACTGCAGCCCACCAGGCTCCTCCGTCCATGGGATTGTCTAGGCAAAGGGTACTGGAGTGGGGTGCCATTGCCTTCTCCGCAGGTTTGCGGCTGCATCACCCAAACTCTGCCTCCAGTCACGTGACCATCTTCCTTCTGTACACACAGAAGGTACAAAATGTGCCAAAAGGTGGGCCACAATTGCCTCTGTATGGTGGGATTATGAGAGGTTTTCTTTTGTGCTTCTTCACATAGGGTTCGCCTCTATGTTCTCTGTCTCTGTGTCTTTCCTCTTCTAATACAGACACAAGACATATTGCAGTTAGGACCCACCTTAATCCACTCTAGGGGTGTCCCTGATGGCTCAGATGGTAAAGAATCTGCCTGTAATGTGGGAGACCCAGGTTTGATCCCCAGGTCAGGAAGAGCCTCTGGAGAAGGGAATGGCTACTCACTCCAGTATTCTTGCCTGGAAAATTCTATGGACAGAGGAGCCTGGAGGACTACAATCCCTGGGGTCACGAAGAGTCAGATACAACTAAGCAACTAAACTAATCCACTCTGGACAACTGCTCTCTCCTCTAAGAGAACTACAATATGATCAAGATCTTAACATACATCTTAATTACATCTGCAGAGATCCTAATGCCCTATTCACAGGCACCAGGGGTTAGAACTTCAACACGTCTCCCCATTGCCATCCCCAGCATATTTATTGAGCATCTACATAACTTAGTTAAAAAGAAAAACCCAGGCCAAAAGATTTTTTTTCCTCACAAGGATTTGGAAAAGAGCAATTATTATAAAAACAAATTGAAAGACCATTAAATGCTAAAAAAAAAAAATAAAGCTTATATCACTGCTGTTTACAAAGTTAAAAAATACAAAAAGACTAATTAGCCAGTTAAAAAGGTATATAAAAGTAGGATGACCAGCTCAACCCTGGTTTGCCCTGGACTCTCTAATTAAAGTTCTGTGTCCTGAGAACCCTCTCTAGACCAAGGCAAATGGAGGTGGTTGGTCATCCTATGGCAATATAGTAAAATACTATGCAATTTTCATTTTTTAAAATGCTAATAAGGCCTTTAAATGAGATCAGAAACATTTTTAATATATCAAGAAGAAAATATATGTGATACCATATATATAATTATATATAATATAAAATATTATATATATTTATTGTATATTATATATTATTTATATATTTATTCATATATAATATAATATATAAATATATTATATATAAGTATATAATATATAATATATTAATATGTATTGTATTATATAATATTTATTATATATATAATATAAAATAATATAATAATATAATATTTAATATAATGTCACAAAGAAAAGCAGAATTCAAAATGCTATACAGCAGTAAAATCATAAGCATGTAAATTACCAAAAAAAAAAAACCAGCCTGGTACAAAATATGCCAAAAGGTTAACCACAACTGCCTCTGTATAGTAGGATTATAAGAGGTTTTCTTTTGTGCTTCTCCACACTTTAGTATCAAATTTTCTATTGATGAATATGTATTGCTTAATCAGGAAAAAATTAAGGAAAATTTAGTAATAATTTCTGGATAGAAATTAGCCTTCTAAATTCCTACTACTTTTACTCTCATAGAGTAATTTAAAAACAACTATTAATAAGTATTTGCTTGGTGCTGAACCCTGCTACTCATTTAATCATTATTCTTTAGAAAAAGCTACAACGTAAGTACTGGTGTTATCACCACCTTTGAGATGTAGACACTGGGCCTCACAGAGGTGAAATAATTTACCAGATGGAAATTGAAAGAACTGGGACTCAAGCCCCTAATCTGGACAACTGCTCTCTCTTCTAAGAGAACTTGCAGTGTGATCAAGATCTGTAGCAGAATGTTTAGGTGGTGGTGGTGGTGGTGATTTAGTCGCTCAGTCGTGTCCAACTCTTGCAACCCCGTGGACTGTAGCCCCGCCAGGCTCCTCTGTCCATGGAATTTCCCAGGCAAGAATACTGGAGTGGGTTGCCACTTCCTCCTCCAGGGGATCTTCCCGACCCAGGGATCGAACCCATGTCTCCTGCCTTGCAAGTGGATTCCTTACCGACTGAGCAACCAGGGAAGCTCAGAATGTTTAGAACACCCCAATAGTTCCCCTAAAGTGTTCGTGTGATGGGTTTCCCTTGAGCTGCTAAAATATGCAACTGAAAGCAATTTTGATATGGAGCAGTGTAAGTACACAGAGAATGAAGAGGAGCAGGGACAATTATTAACAGAAAAAGCAAACTTTGTACAGGAATGAAAACCTATCACATTATACCATATGGCTAGGTTATGATTAACATTTACATAGCAATAATACTGTACATACTTAGTATTGATCCAAACTAAATGACAGTTAAAAACCATATTTGGAGAAAGTGCGTGTATCCTCCACTGGGCTAAGGGAGAGACCTATGACCTCACTCCCCTGTTAAGTCAACTGATAATTCCTGAAACTGAAAACTCAAGAAGCAAACATATGGAAAAACTTATTAAAAGTGATGAAGATGAATGTCGAAATAATCAACTAAAATTGTTGGAAGTATCTGTTAGACGCCTAGTCGTGTCCAACTTTTTGTGACCCCATGGTCTGTAGCCCGCCAGGCTCCTCTGTCCATGGATTTCACCACTGGAGTGGGTTGCCATTTCCTCCTCCAGGGGATCTTCCCAACCCAGGGATCGAACCCAGGTCTCCTGCATTGCAGGCCAATTCTTTACCGTCTGAGCTACCAGAGAAGTATCTGAGGAGCAGGAAATTGGTAGAGTTGTTTTTAGTAACAAAACTTGTAGTATTATTTCACTCTTAAAACTGTGTGCATGGATAATTTTAATTAAAATAAAAACTGAAGAAAAATTAAAATAACAATACACATTCATGTGCATGTCTTTGCACTTATGATAAAATAGTTTATAAAAACTGAGATTTGGAGGTCAATGAAAATGTGTATTTTAAATTTTGGTGCATATTATACAACCAGGTGGAGAGGGAAATGGCAACCCACTCCAATATTCCTGCTTGGAGAATCCCATAGACAGGAACCTGGCGGGCTACAGTCCATGGAGTCCCAGAGTCAGACAGGACCGAGCACCTGAGCACAGACCTACAGCCAGGAACCAGAAGGGTTAGATAAATTTCAGCCACAATCGATAAATCCATGGTGAGAGGCATTTCTCAGCCTTTCATCAATTTTTCATCCCTGACAATATGATAAAAATATGACATTTCATTTACATTCTTAGACTATTAAAGCTACTTCTCTCAGTAATAATTATATAAATGTGATGATTATTGGTTATTTTGTTTTAATTCTTTAGTGAAATTGCCTGTTTATATCCCTTGCCAACTTTTTCTTTTCTGCTTTCTCTTGTTGATGGGTAAAGGACTCATTGTGTATTATCGATATTAACCTTATGTTTGTCACATATTTTGCCAAAAATTTTCCAAATTTGCTTAAACGTTGTGTGGCATATTTAGAAAAACTTTTTCTCTGTTCCCCAAGTTATTTTTCAATCATCCATATTTTATAGTACTTCATATTTTATTTTTTTTTCATATTTTATTTTTAACATCTATTTTTCACCCATTTGAATTAATACTGATGATAAAAAGTGAGATAGTGATAAGTCATTCATTTTGAATTAATTTCTGAGTGTTTTACGTTGGCAGGAGGAACCTGGGTCCCCGAGATATATAGCAAAAGCAAACACTGTAATTTCTAGATTCCAACTTACTGTGTTTTCTCCATTTTTAGTGGAATTAGAAATACCTTACCCTTATTTTCAGTTTTGATTGCATTCCAATAGCAATCAGTTATCTTAAAAGATGAATAAGAGTCTAATTACTTAAACTAAGATTTTAATAATTTTTTGGCATTCAGACTGTGTGCTCATTTTGTGTTCTTGCTGCCATAGCTTTTGAAGTCTCAAAATGGTAAGCATTTTCCAGAAATAGATAGCAAGATGAGGTTTAGAGAAGAAGGAATTTTAGGTGCTTTTTAGCTTCTGTTAGTTATTGATAGAGTAGAGAGAACAAAAGGGTGGGGTGTAACAAGATTTCCTTGCTCTCAACTGCAACTTTCCAAGAAATATTAGAAGAAACTGTGCCCTCAAAGTAATGATAAAAGAGGTGGAACCTTCTTACTAATTTCTGATGTTCCTCATCTGGGTGTGAGCTGTGTATAACTAAATCATGTTATAAATAAATTAGAAATGCCCAGAAACATGAGGACAACTTCACAGACACATACATGCATGAAAGAGAAACTTAATGAGGTGGTCTGTAGACTTAAGAAGGAAACTGCATTTTCTTAAATAAGAGACAACTTAGTAAATGAAAAACAAGGAAAATATCCACCCACAAATTTTAGCAATCTTAATTGATTTAGGGGGGAGGATATATGAAAATTGCTAAGAGAGTAAATCCTAAGAGTTCTCATCACAGGAAAAAAAAAAAAAAAAACTTTTTCCTTTATTTTGTATCTGTGAGATGATGGATGTTTACTAAATTTCTGGTAATCATTTCATGATGTATGTAAACCAAATTATTATGCTGTACACCTTAAACTTATATAGTGCTGTATGTCATTATACCTCAATAAAACTGGAAGAAAAAAATTTTTTTAAACTGAATATGAGAGAATAAAGCACAATAACTATCCTGATTATTCCATTAACCTGTGAGTAAGAGCAATTCAGCTTAATATAAAAACATCAGTGGAGTGTCTGTCATGCCCTAGACACTGGGCTAGGTCTAGGGTGATAAAAATAAATGTAGCATGACCCTGACCTAAGGGGACTTACAGTCTGGAAGTTTTGATTAGTTTTGATGCAGATAGATGCACAATGTTCTCTGCAGGTGAACATTCGAGAAGTCTTCTGGGAGGAGCTGATGGCTGAGTAAGAGTTAGTCAGGAGAAACCTGCATAGACAAAGCCACCAAGACGTAAACCATGGAGTTCACAGAGGTATTTACAAGAACGTTGCTATTACAAGAGCAACAGAAGAGAGAAGCGAGTAGGTGAGAAGTCAGTCTGGAGAGTGGATAGAACCTGAAGAAACAGCACCGCATCTTTAGAAGTTATTCTATATGTACTGAGGAGGAGCCAGGAGGCAAGGGACGAGAATGAGCAGGTTTCTGGATGCCCTGGGCTCCAGGTGTCCCTCGTCAGGAATAACTTGTGTAGGAATCATTAAGTCCTCTCATACTTAGAGGCCTGTAATTTTATAACAAGAAACATAATTGATGTGCCTTATCAATTGATTTATTTTGAAGGGACCAGAATATGCCACCCCAAACATGCTGGTTTGACACAAGGGTTGTTTTGAGCTGAAAGCAATTAAGCAGTGGCAAGCACAGCACCCTTTGCCCTCCCCCATCTGCCTAAAAGCAGGTCATAAATTTCCCTTTGTGAAGGTGTCCCACCACCCCTTTCCTGCAGAAGGAGGAGGAAAACAACCATTATCACTAAAGACAAAGTCAGCACTGAATGGGGTCTGTGTAAACAAACCTTATTAAAACAACCCTTGTCTTCTATTACTTCTCCACCCTTGACCAGCACCTTTCCCACAATTTACCAGCCCTAGGAGCCCAACGGTTTGTATAGTCAAAGCCTTGGTTTTTCCAGTAGTCATGTATGGATGTGAGAGTTGGACTATGAGGAAAGCTGAGCTCGAAGAATTGATGCTTTTGAAATGTGGTGTTGGAGAAGACTCTTGAGAGTCCCTTGGACTGCAAGGAGATTAAACCAGTCAATCCTAAAGGAAATCAGTCCTGAATACTCATTAGAAGGACTGATGCTGGAGCTGAAGCTCCAATACTTTGGCCACTTGATGTGAAGAACTGACTCATTAGAAAAGACCCTGATACTAGGACAGATTGAAGGCAGGAGGAGAAGGGGACAACAGAGGATGAGATGGTTAGATGGCATCCTGACTCGATGGACTTGAGTTTGAGCATGATCTGGGAAATGGTGAAGGACAGGGAAACCTGGTGTGCTGCAGTCTATGGGATCGCAGAGAGGTGGACATGACTGAGCCACTGAACAACAACAGGATCCCAAACCTTTTTCCTTTGTCTTACTTCTCCATAGATTTATCACCCTTTGTTAAGAGGGTATATAAGCCCCATATTTTAATCACCCTTTGAGCTACTCATCACTGAGTATTCCCCCATGTATGCATGTTGCATGCATAAACAGTGCGTTTTTTCTGCTGTTAATCTGTCGTTTGCCAGCTTAATTTGCAGGCTCCAAGTACTGGGCCTAAAAGTGTAGAGAAGTTTTTTCCTACCCAAAAGTTCCTACATTTAAACCAGGCCTCATACGGGGCGGGTGGGGGGGGGGGTTGGCGGCGAGGGGAGTAGATATCTGTTTTTTATTAGTATTATTTTATTTGGCGTCTTAGTTGCCTCATGCAAAATCTTTCATTTCAGTGAAGGCCCAGTAGTTCTAACACATGGGCTTACTTGACCTGCTGCATGTGGGATCTTAGTTCCCCAACCAGGGATCAACCCCCATCCCCTGCACTGCAAGACAGATTCTTTTTTGTTTTTTTAACTTTTTATTTTGCATTAGGGTATGGCCAATTCATAATGCTGTGATAGTTTCAGGTGAGCACTGAAGGAAATCAGCCATACATAGACATGTATCCTTTCTCCAGCAAACTCCCCTCCCACCCAGGCTGCCACATAACATTGAACAGAGTTCCCTGTGCTGTATAGGTCCTTGTTGGTTATCCATTTCAAATATAGCAGTGTGTATCCATTTTAAATATAGCATCTCAAACCCCCTAACTATCCCTTCCCCTCATCCTTTCCTCTGGCAACCGTCAGCCTAAGATGAATTCTTAATCACCGGACCACCAGGGAAGTTCCTAAATATCTTAATAGTAACAGTGGAATTGTGATAGAGACGTAGGGGAAGAAGACCATGTGAAAATGGAGGGAAAAATTAGAGTTATGTTACCACAAGCCAAGGAACACATGTGATGGTCCCAATAAACTGGAAGAAACAAGGAAGCGTTCTTTTCTAGAGCCTTCAGAGGAAGCATGATGCTGAGGTCACCTCAATTTCAGATATGTAGCCTCCAGAAATGTGAGAGAAGGAATTGCTCTTATTTTAAGCCCCTCAGTCAGTGGTACTTTGTTAGGGCACCCTAGGAAACTCACACCACCTCTGTGCTATAACATTATCTTTCTGAGAGAAGGGAACTCTGAAATGAGTGATGTCAGGGAATTCTCAGGATTGGGGGAGAGTAGAATGTGTGTTTCTGGATCATACTTGAAGTTTCTTCAAGGTACATAAGCCAGTCGTCACCTGATCTGGGAAAGACTCATTCTCACCCGCTCCATACCATGGTGGTCACAAGCCACTGACTGGGATGAGAATGGATCACTGGCGTGCTCACCTCGCCCTGAGAACACCATCCGTGATGGAGAGACACAGGCCCGGGAGTGCTCCGCCTGCTGTGTGTCAGTGCGTGGGGGCCGTGGTCGGGATGGAGGACGGAGTGGAGGATATCAGGGCAGGCCCCGCTCACCAGAGGGCAGCTCCCCCAGGCCCACCCTGGGTTCTGGGGCCAGTTGTTTCCGGCCTGGAAAGGATGCCTGTCTTCACCCACCCTGCTATGTGGTGTTAGTTGCTCAGTTGTGTCTGAATCTTTCTGACCCCATGGATTGTAACCCATCAGGCTCCCCTATCCAATGGAATTCGCAAGAATACTGGAATGGGTTGCCATTCCCTTCTCCTGGGGATCCACCCTAGCATCCATAATAAAGTAAAAAGGAGGCCTCATGACGCTAGAGACTGGTTAACACCCTGAATTAAGCAGCCGCAAATAAATTAAAGCAATAGAAACAGAAACTTCTCTAACAATTATTTCAAAATACAATAAAAGTGGAACTGTAACAAAACAAGAATAAGAATTCAGGTTTAGAGTTAGGTAACCTCCCTGCCCAAGTGATTATAAGCATGATAATTAACCTCTCTAAATTTCAGTCTCCTTGTCTGTAACACGTGGTTAAAATCCAGTTCACAGAATTGTTGAAGGATGAAATGACATGATGTCTAAAAGTACTACACTGATCATGACTCACTTGGTTCAACTATTAGAAGCCCAGTTAAAGCTATTTTTTAATTTTGACTGCATGGCACAACTTGCAGGATCTCAGCTCCCTGACCAGGAATTGAACCCCAGCCAAGGCAGTGGCTGAGTTCCAGAAAAACACCTACTTCTGCTTTATTAACTACGCCAAAGCCTTTGACTGTGTGGATCACAACAAACTGTGGAAAATTCTGAAAGAGATGGGAATACCAGACCACCTGACCTGCCTCTTGAGAAACCTTTGTGCAGGTCAGGAAGCAACAGTTAGAACTGGACAAGGAACAACAGACTGGTTCCAAATAGGAAAAGGAGTACGTCAAGGCTGTATGTTGTCACCCTGCTTATTTAACTTATATGCAGAGTACATCATGAGAAATGCCAGGCTGAATGAAGCACAAGCTGGAATAAGATTGCCAGGAGAAATATCAATGACCTCAGATATGCAGATGACACCACCCTTATGGTAGAAAGTGAAGAATTTAAGAGCCTCTTGAGGAAAGTGAAAGAGGAGAGTGAAGAAGTTGGCTTAAAACTCAGCATTCAGGAAACTAAGATCATGGCATCCAATACCATCACTTCATGGCAAATAGATGGGGGGAAAAGTGGGAACAGGGATATATTTTATTTTCTTGGGCTCCAAAATCACTGTGGATAGTGACTGCAGCTGTGAAACTAAAAGACACTAGCTCTTGGAAGAAAAGCTGTGACCAACCTAGACAGCATATTAAAAAGCAGAGACATTGCTGACAAACGTCCATCTAGTCGAAGCTATGGTTCTTCCAGTAGTCATGTATGGATGTGAGAGTTGGACCATAAACAAGGCTGAGCGCCAAAGAATTGATGTTTTAGAACTGTGGTATTCATATCAATGTATTACAAAACTCACTGAAATGTTGTGAAGTGATTGGCCTCCAACTAATAAAAAAAAAAAAAAAAAAAGAACTGTGGTGTTGGAGAAGACTCTTGAGAGTCCCTTGGACTGCAGGGAGATCAAATCAGTCCATCCTAAAGGAAATCAGTCCTGAATATTCATTGGAAGGACTGATGCTGAAGCTGAAGCTCCAATACTTTGGCCACCTGATGCGAAGAACTGACTCACTGGAAAAGACCCTGATGCTGGGAAAGATTGAAGGCAGGAGGAGAAGGGGGCAACAAAGGATGAGATGGTTGGATGGCATCACCGACTCGATGGACATGAGTTTGAGCAAGCTTCAGGAGTTGGTGATGGACAGGGAAGCCTGGCGTGCTGCAGTCCATGGGGTTGCAAAGAGTTGGACACCACTGAGCAATTGAACTGAACTGATGTCAGTGGAAGCACCAAATCCTAACCACTAGATGAGCAGGGAACTCCCAAAGCTTTTTTTTTTTTTTTTTTTTTTAATGGAATTGATTGGCTCCTGTCAACTGGGAGGATATGACTGGGATATGACTGGCTTGAGAAGATACAGGTGCTTACATGTGAACAAGTTTCACACTTGGTCTGCCGTCTCCCCTTCTTGGCTGGCCTTTGTGTATTGTATTTCATTCTCTTTCCAGAGTAGGCTTCTTCTATTGTGAGAAAAATGTCTATCTATCACTACTGCCAGAATTTCACAGCCCCGTCCAGCAGTTCAAGTTCGAAAAGAAGCTCTGGAGTCTTTCTATTATTTCCTGGGAAGGACTGTGATAGGACCTGCTTGGGGCATGTACCCACCCACATTGCCAGAGTGATTGGCAGTCTGAGTGTCTGGCAAAGGGCAGGGGGTAGGATGAAAGCAGTCCTCTGTGGAGGGAGAGTTTGTTTGTTTATAATTTCATTTATTTGTTTATTTTTGGCTGTGTGGGTCTTCGTTGCTGTGCAGGCCTTTTTTAGTTGTGGTGACAGGAGGCTACTCTCTAGTTGTAGGGTGAGGGTTTCTCACTGCAGCGGCTTCTCTTGTTTCCAAGAGCCCCTCTGCAGCACATGGGGTCCTCCCGGCCCAGGCGGATCCTTGACCACTGAGCCACAAGGAAAGTCCGGTGGAAGGAGAGTTTTCAAACTTGTAGGTGGTTTCACGCACAGGGAAATCACACAAAGCAAAAAAGTCTACGGACATGTACCAAACGACTTTATTTCTAGTGGAGTTATGGTATGTTTGTTTGCTTCTTCACACCTTTTGGCATTTTCTCAAACATTCCACAAGGAACGGTATTAATCTGACAATAAGGGATTAAAGTGACAGAAACTAATTAGAAAAAGAAACCGTGTTCCTGAGGAAGGGAAGTAGACTCTACACTCCCTCCCAAAATATGCCACTTTGGCATGTGGATTATTTTGAGCTGAAGGCAATCAAGACCCAGCAGAATCAAGAACAACTTTTGGCTTTCCCTTAACTGCCTAAAAGAATTTAGATACGGGCCCTGGCCCAGAAAGAGAGCTATTACCAGAGATAACTCTTTATCTGAAAGACTTACCAGCATGCTAGGGTAAACACCTGATTACCATCTTATCTTCCTGTGAATTACCCTCCCCCACTTCAGAGCCCCAGTTTCTTCTCCCATTTCTGAGCTCAGGATGGCCTAGGAACCTCAATTGCCTGACTACCTTTGAGTTTTACGTTCTTTTGGGGTTCCCATACATACGAATTTAAATATTTTTCTCATGTTAATCAGTCTTACATCACTTTAAGTATTAGACCAACCGAAGGACCTAGAAGGATCGATGGAAGACTTTTTCACCCCGACACTGATGAAACCAGGAAATGTACAGTTTCCATCGGGGCATCTAGAATATGTGTCAAACCACGTGAAACATAGGAAAATATAAGTGTCACTTCCAGTCTATAATGTGACTAATTGTAACACATCAAAGACAGAATTGTCCTGACATGATGGAAGTGGGGAGGAGGGCACCCCTCAGTTCTGGGAAAGGTGGTTTTGTGAAGTTTCCACTGGAAAACCATGCCAGGAACACCCTTGTGTCTCAAGTCAGCCTGCTGTTCCAGGGAGAGTCACAGTTCCAATGGGCTTCTTGTGACTGGATCTGCAGAGGAAGGTCCCTGGAGGGAAGGAGGGGTAGGACCTGTGCCCTCCAGGCATCCGTGTGCTCCTTCCTCTCTCTGCTCTCCTCCCCTGCCTCCCAGCTCTCTCCAGAACCCTTGGCCTCCTCCCTGCACCTACTTCTTCTGAAGGTGGACAGCCCTGGTTCTCTAGCCAGGATAAATCCCAGCTGAAACCTGCAAACTGGTGTGGGAAAGAAAAATAATTTTCCTTCTACACTTCTAGGTTTGGAGGTTGAGACCTCTCCTGTAATAAAAGATAAATTAATAAGAGAAAAACACAGCTGTAATACCCTGCATCCCTCCTGTATGGGCCTCCCCAGTGGCTCAGTAGTAGAGAATCCACCTGCAAGGCAGGAGGTGCAGGAGACATGGGTTTGATCCCTGCATCGGGAAGATCTCCTGGAGGAGGGCATGACAAACCTCTCCAGCACTCTTGCCTGGAGAATCCCATGGACAGAGGAGCGTGGTGGACTACAGTCCATGGGGTCACAAAGAGTCCGACGCAGCTGACTTAAGCGACTTAGCACACACATGAATCCCTCCTTTACACATCAGAGATACCCAGGAAAACCAAACAGCTCCCTGAAATGGGCCAAGCCGTCATCTTAAATACCATCTCCAACTAAAGACAAAAGGAAGATGGGGGATTGGGGAGGCCTGTTATGGAAGATAACCAGGAAAAGTACAGAATATTGTTGCACAGACTTAAATCTGGCACCCTCTTCACTGATGAAAGTTTTTGGTGATTGAGAGTCCTCTTTCTCTTCCTGGTACAGAGAAGGAGATACCCTACAAATGGAGATTTCCCCTTATAAATAAAAATACAAATACATATGTGAACTTCTACCATTTTTAGAGCTTCTCTTGTGCCTGTTTCTTTTCTTAAAAATGATCAGTTCATTCCAAGGACTCACGTTTGGGGTGGCATGTTCTACTTCTCTTCAGTGCCATTTTTATCTTTGTATGTATACAAGAAACTCAAAGGGAGCCAGTATGCCTCCAGGGAGGTCCAAGGAGGGAGACCAGAATGAGAAGAGAGAGAAGAGGGGAGCAGCGGCTCAGTGGCACAGTGAAGATTGTTCCAGTAAAAGGGAAAGATCTCGGAGGGACCCTTGGCTTGTGTTTCCTGAGAGAGCAGAGCCTGAAATGAAACCTTCTGTGGAAGTGGTTTACATGAAACGATCTCAGGAAGGAGGCAAGACCAAGTAATGAAGACAAAGAAGGAGGAAAACCCAACTGTCACATTGCCACTTCCATCAAAGTACTGGAGTGTCTTCCCTGTGTGTGTGGGCTCAGTCATGTCCTTACGCTTTGTGACCCCATGGAATGCAGCCCTTCAGGCTCCTCTGTCCATGGGGTTCTCCAGGCAAGAATACTGGAGTGGGTTGCCATTTCTTTCTCCAGGGGATCTTCCCCACCCAGGAATCAAACCTGCATCTCCTGCATCTCCTGCATTGCAGGAGAATTCATTACCTGCCGAGCTACCAGGGAATAGTGTCTTCCCTGCTGCTGCTGCTGCTAAATCGCTTCAGTCGTGTCCAACTCTGTGCGACCCCATAGACGGCAGCCCACCAGGCTCCCCTGTCCCTGGGATTCTCCAGGCAAGAACACTGGATTGGGATGCCATTTCCTTTTCCAATACATGAAAGTAAAAAGTGAAAGTGAAGTCGCTCAGTAGTGTCCGACTCCTAGCGACCCCATGGACTGCAGCCCACCAAGCTCCTGCATCCATGGGATTTTCCAGGCAAGAGTACTGGAGTGGGGTGCCATTGCCTTCTCCTGTATCTTCCCTGGACCTCCTGAAAAGAGTAAACCGAGACTCCCAGAATGGTTGTGCTGATAAAATTAGAGTTAGGACTGTTTTATCTTTTGTTTCAGGCGTCTTAGTGGCCTCACGTTTGGAGAAACCCCCAGGCAGGAAGCAATGTCCCCCGCAAGGTGTGCGCAGCAGGTAGCCACTGTCCCATGAATTGACTTGAAACCCACCTGGGGTGGCCACAGCTGAAAGCAGAAGTGACTGAGAGGGAAGGAAGCATTGGATATAGAGGGTTTTAAGAAGAAAAATCACAAGGGCCAATTTGTGTTTTTTAAAACGATCACGCTGGCTGCTACTTGGAGAATAGATTTGAGGACAGCCCAGGGGAAATGGAACCGGTGATGCTGTGGTCAAATACCGACTTTCCAACACAATCTGTTGATGAGACAGAACCAGGTTTATTGCTTTCTGTGGTGAAGCAGAATGGGATTTGAGCCGTGTCTTGGAAAGGAAAAAGCAAGGTCGAACTTTATGGAGAATTTGGATTGTAGCTTAAGATACGTCTTTCAAGTATGGAAGCTCGATTAGAATCATGATATAACCATTTAGGATTGTTGAAAAATAGCAAAGTGAGAATTTTAAAGCAAGGGGTTCAAAGAATTTGAGGGCATAAAATGTGTTTGATTTTTTATTTTTAATTTTATTATTTATTTATTTATTTTTGGCTGTGCAGAGTCTGTTTCTGTGTGAGCTTTCTCTCTAGTCGCAGCGAGTGGGGGCTACTCTCTATTTCCTGCGGCGGGGTGGGGGGGCGGTTCGAGTTTCCCTGCCATCTCTTGTTGCAGAGCACGGGCTCTAGGGCACACGGGCTCCAGTAATTGTGGCTCCAGAGCACAGGCTCAGTAGTTGTGCTCCATGGCATGTGGGATCTTCCTGGATCAGGGCTCGAACCCATGTCTCCTGCATTAGCAAGCAGATTCTTAACCACTAAGCTACCAGGGAAGCCCTGTTGATTTTTTTTTTTTTTCCTTTTGATGTTTTATAGCCAAAATGCAATGGATCTTCCAGGAGGTTCCTATAAAGAACAATCAAATTCTTTGTCTGGGGCAAATATCTTCTGGAAAAGTAAAGTCATGCTAATGAAGACAAAGGAATAAGGTGGACAATTCTGGGAGAGGAAGGTTCTTTCCATTCTCTGAGTCCTGGCTCTGAGTGGAGGGTAAATGGCTTCCCTTCCTTGTGTCTTATTCTGAAGAGGGAGCCCCAAGGATGGAGAGGAGTCAATGAATTCGCAGCATATTTAAGAGGCAGAAAACACAGAACTTCCTGTTGGACAAGATTGTGACATGAAGAAGAAACCACACCACCTAGAAATCTCCTTAAGACACTGCAATGAAGGTGCTAAGTAAGCTTGGGCTAGAGGCATAAATTTGGATATCAGTTCAGTTCAGTCACTCAGTCATGTCCGACTCTTTGCCACCCTATGGACTGCAGCACGCCAGGCTTCCCTGTCCATTAGCAACTCCTGAAGCTTGCTCAAACTCAAGTCCATCTAGTCGGTGTTGCCATCTAACCATCTCATCTTCTGTCATCCCCTTCTCCTCCTGCCTTCAATCTTTCCCAGCATCAGGGTCTTTTCCAACGAGTCAGTTCTTCGCATCAGGTGGCCAAAGTATTGGAGCTTCAGCTTCAGCATCAGTCCTTCCAATGAACATTCAGGATTGATTTCCTTTAGGATGGATTGGTTGAATCTCCCTGCAGTCCAAGGGACTCTCAAGAGTCTGCTCCAACACCACAGTTCAAAAGCATCAATTCTCCGGCACTCAGCATGCAATTATTACTTAAAGCTAAGGGAGAGCCGAAAGTCACCTAGTGAGGGCTGCCTTCTCCCAGAGTGTGTATGTCATTACAAAGATAAAAGAAAACGGTCCAAGGACGAAAATCTGGTGTTTCTAAGATTCAGAGGCACAGTAGTAAGAAGTAAGTATCAATTCTAAATGTATTTATTTAATGGCAAATAACAGGAAACTCTAGTTGACTGTGACTTAGATGCGGGTGTATTCTTGTCGCATAACATGAAGACGGGAGCTAAACAGCCCAAGAATGATGCAGCTGCTCCATTTATACTTTGGGGACCCAAGTTCTTTCATGGTCCCTCTTTAGAACGTAGATTTCTGTCCTCGAGCTTGTGGCTTTGTGGTCACAAGATGGCAGCTGTATCTTTGGGCACACAACCAGCAGGAGGGGCCCAGGGCAAGCCCGCCCACTTTGAGTCAAGAAATGAAAGCTGTCCAGGAAACCTTTACTCAGCCAGCTTCTTCACTGTCCAGAGCGCGTGTCCTCCCAACTACAAGTGAGTCCAGAAAAGGAAGTCTTTACATCTGGGCACCGTGCTGACCTGAACAACACTGGCGGTGTATTCGTCAGGAAGAAAGAAGGATCGAGTACTGTGTAAACAGCTGGTACTATCTGCCACTGGCAGGTAATAAGAACCGAGGGGCTTCCCTGGTGGCTCAGTGGTTGAGAATCTGCCTGCCAATGCAGGGGACATGTGTTCGATCCCTGGCCTGCAAAAATTCCACATGCTGCAGAGCAACTAAACCCATGTGCTGCAACCACTGAGACTAGGCTCTAGGGCCCAGGAGCCCTAGGGCCTATCTTCCTTGGCATGAGAAGCCACTGCAATGAGAAGCCTGCATACCACAGCTAAAGAGTAGCCCTCACACACCACACCTGGAGAAGACCCGCATGCAGCAGAGAAGACCCAGTGCAAACAAGAATAAACAAAGAACCCAGGAAGGGGGCTGAGGGGTGGTAAGAGAAGGGAAAGGAAAACACTGACAGTCTATGATGTTCCACAAACCAAAGGAGGATGTTCTTTCAAGGAGGGATAAAGGGGGTCAGTTACTCCTAAAGAATCTGAAAAAGATGGGGAGGGGGAGAGTACAGGGGACTGGGGAACATGGAGGTCATTGGGGACAGTGACAAGAGCTAGTACTGCAATGACATGGAGCCCAGGGGAAGTATACAGAGGAGAAGATGCGATGTGAGGAAGTGGAGGTTAATTTTATTTTAGAAGTTTTGTTAACGCAAGTTCGTGTGCCCAACGCTCAACGAGGTCAAACAAACTGAAACATCAGAGTTTGTGGAGCAGGGAAAGGTTGATTGCAGGGCCATGCAAGGAGACAGGTGGCTCATGCCCTAAAAAGCCTCGAGCTCCTTAAAAGGTTTCAGCCGAGCATTTTTAAAGGGCAGGTGAGGGAGGGGGGTTTGCAGGGTCTGTGATTAGCTTGTGCACAATTCTCTGATTGGCTGATGGTGAGGGAACAGGGTGGAGTCACAGGGGTTAGCATTATCAGTCCTTGGGTTCCAAAAGACCTGGGACTGTGCTCATGCTCTTCAAGTACTTACTATCTTCCATTTGGTGGGGGTTTTCACATCTGCAAAACAACTCAGGAAATGTGCACCAAATACTATCATCTAGGTACTCCAGGCTTCCCAGGTGGCTCAGTGGTAAGGAAGCCACCTGCCACCGCAGGAGACACTGGTTTGACCCCTAGCTTGGGAAGGTCCCCTGGAGAAGGAAATGGCAATCCACTCTAGTATTCTTGCCTGGGAAGTCCGGGCACAGAGGAGTCCGGCGAGCTACAGTCCACGGGGTCGCAGAGAGTTGGTGATGACGGAGCAACTGAAAAACAGCTACAAGATACTTCAGAGAGGAGCTAAAGCAGAGGATGTGGGGGAAGGCCTGTCCCCCAAAGGCCCCACAGAGTCCTGCTCAGTTACAATTTGGCCTTGAAAGGGGTAGTTGGGAGGAGAAACATGTGTAAAAAGGGAAGGATGTGTTAAGATGGAAAATATTGCCATCTATCTCACTAAATGGTCTTGAGGATACAGCAGATATTAAATAGTTTTTAAAACACTACATTTCAGGGCCTCCTAAGCCCATTTCTTCCCAAAACCATACAACATGGTACACAGAATAGGCTTTGGAGGCAGAAAGGGTTAGGTTTGAAACCTAATTCTGCCTAGCTGTGTGATCTTAAGCCAGTTACTTGACCTCTCTGAATCTGTGTGCGCCTGTGTAAAAAGGAACAATCATGCCCTGAAAGCCATGAAAGGATGTAGTGGTAGTGTTAGTTGCTAAGTCGTGTCTGGCTCCTTGCAACCCCATGGTCGGTAGCCCCCCAGGGTCCTCTGTCCATGGGCTCCTCCAAGCAAGAATACTGGAGTGGGTTGTCATTCCCATCTCCACAGGATCTTCCCAGGGATCGAACCTGGGTCTCCTGCATTGCAGGCAGATTCTTTCCCATCTGTGCTACAGGGAAATGAATGGATAGAAGCCTGCAAAGTACACATCACAGTGCCTGGCACAGAGTAAATCATGAATAAGAGGCACTCATATTCTTCTTGAAGGCCAGATCCAGCATTTATATATCAAGGGGCTAAATGAAATTCCCATGAGACAGAAATAACAGACGCTTAATAACGTTTTGTAATTTCCTTTGAGCCAAAGCACAGGAAGACAACCAGGCCCCATAAAGCCACACTCCTTAATGCATACAACCCAACTCACTCCTTTTTGTTTCCCCATTTGTAACTCGGCAGAAAATCATGTACCTGCTTGTCTCTCTGAGGCTCAAAGTATAGCCAGAGGGCTGAGCAGCAGCTGAGCATCTGCCTCCTCCTTGAAATTCAGGGTCAGCAGGAGGACAGACCCGCAAGAACATTTGCAAGAGGAGAGGGTTCTTTGCAAGGCAGATGGAAGAACAAATACTAAGCAAGAAGACACGTGGATGCGTACGGATGAAAAAGTATGCATCATGAGAACTCTCAACGTGTGAGCTAACTTCATATTATTATGACTTTATCATCATTAGGATGCTGTTTACCTTTATTCGCCTTAGCTCTTTGTGGGAAGCCGCAGGGGAAAGAGGTGGGTCCCAGAAGGAAATTCGGAAGGCATTTGTAGAGCGAAATGAAGGATTCTTATGTCTCTCTCCTGCACACCACCCGGAATGACTCTCGGGGCTCTGATAGAATTACTGAGGATTAATGAAGATGTTTTGGTTTCCAGGGCTTCTGGCAGGAAACAGGGCCCACTGTGCTGCCTTCCCCTCCTCCAGGCAGCCCCAAGAGCCCAAACACTGGAATTTAGCAGTTCAGTTCGGTTCAGTTGTTGAGTCATGTCCAGCTCTTTGCAACACCATGAACTGAAGCACGCCAGGCCTCCCTGTCCATCACCAACTCCCAGAGCTTGCTCAAACTCAAGTCCACCTAGTCAGTGATGCCATCCAACCATCTCATCCTCTGTCATCCCCTTCTCCTCCTGCCTTCAATCTTTCCTAGCATCAGGGTCTTTTCCAATGAGTCAGGTCTTCGCATCAGGTGGCCAAAGTGTTGGAGCTTCAGCTTCAGCATCAGTCCTTCCAATGAATACTCAGGACTAATTTCCTTTAGGATGGACTGGTTTGATCTCCTTGCAGTCCAAGGGACTTTCAAGAGTCTACTCCAACACCACAGTTCAAAAGCATCAATTCTTAGGTGCTCAGCTTTCTTTATAGTCCAACTCTCACATCCATACATGACTACTGGAAAAATCATAGCCTTGACTAGATGGACCTTTGTTGACAAAGTAATGTCTCTGCTTATTTTTAATATGCTGTCTAGGCTGGTCATAGCTTTTCTTCCAAGGAGCAAGCGTCTTTTAATTTCACGGCTGCAGTCACCATCTGCAGTGATTTTGGAGCCCAAGAAAATAAACTGTTTCCATTGTTTCTCCATGTATTTGCCATAGAGTGATGGGACTGGATGCCATGATCTTAGTTTTTTTAATGTTGAGCCAACTTCTTCACTCTCCTCTTTCACTTTCCTCAAGAGGTTCCTCTTCACTTTCTGCCATAAGGGTGGTGTCATCTGCATATCTCAGGTTATTGATATTTCTCCCGGGAATCTTGATTCCAACTTGTGCTTCACCAGCCCGACATTTCTCATGATGTACTTTGCATACAAGTTAAATCAGCAGGGTGACAATATATAGCCTTGACGTACTCCTTTCCCAATTTGGAACCAGTCTGTTCTTCCATGTCCAGTTCTAACTGTCGCTTCTTGACTTGCATACAGATTTTTCAGGAGGCAAGTCAGGTGGTCTGGTATTTCCATCTCTTGAAGAATTTTCCACAGTTTCTTGTGATCGACACAGTCAAAGGCTTTGGAGTAATCAATAAAGCAGAAGTAGATATTTTTCTGAACTCTCTTGCTTTTTCTATGATCCAACAGATGTTGGCAATTTGATCTCTGGCTCCTCTGCCTTTTCTAAATCCAGCTTGAACATCTGGAAGTTCACGGTTCACGTACTATTGAAGCCTGACTTGAAGAATTTTGAGCATTACTTTGCTAGCATGTGAGATGAGTGCAATCGTGCAGCAGTTTGAACATTCTTTGGCACTGCTCTTCTTTGGGATTGGAATGAAAACTGACCATTTCCAGTCCTGTGGCCACTGCTGAGTTTTCCGGACTTGCTGGCATATTGAGTGCAGCACTTTCGCAGCATTGTCTTTTAGGATTTGAAATAGCTCAACTGGAATTCCGTCACCTCCACTAGCTCTGTTTGTAGTGATGCTTCCTAAAGCCCATTTGACTTCACATTCCAGGACATCTGGCTCTAGGTGAGTGATCACACCATCATGGTTATCTAGGTCATGAAGATCTTTTGTGCATCGTTCTTCTGTGTGTTCTTGCCACTTCTTTTTAGTATCTTCTACTTCTATTAGGTCCATGCCATTTCTGTCCTTTATTGTGCCCATCTTTGCATGAAATATTCCCTTGGTATCTCTGATTTTCTTGAAGAGATCTTTAATCTTTCCCATTCCATTGTTTTCCACTATTTCTGTGCATTGATCGCTGAGGAAGGCTTTCTTATCTCTTCTTGCTATTCTTTGGAACTCTGCATTCAAATGGGTATATCTTTCCTTTTCTCCTTTCTTCTCAGATATCTGTAAGGCCTCCTCAGATAACCATTTTGCCTTTTTGCATTTCTTTTTCTTGGGGATGGTCTTTTTTTTTGGGGGGGGGGGCGGCGGGGATGGTCTTGATCCCTGCCTCCTGTTCAGTGTCACAAACCTCTGTCCATAGTTCTTCAGGCACTCTGTCTATCAGATCTAATTCTTTGAATCTATTTGTCACTTTCACTGTATAATCATAAGGGATTTGATTTAGGTCATACCTGAATGGTCTAGTAGTTTTCCCTACTTTCTTCAATTTAAGTCTGAATTTGGCAATAAGGAATTCATGATCTGAGCCACAGTCAGCTCCCAGTCTTGTTTTTGCTGACTATATAGAGCTTCTTCATCTTTGGCTGCAAAGAATGTAATCAATCTGATTTGTGTTCTGACCATCTGGTGATGTCCAAGTGTAGAGTCTTCTCTTGTGTGGAGTCCAGCAGTCTAGGTTCAAATCCTGGCTCCACCCCTTAGTAACCAGGTACCTTCAGTTAACTTTCTTTTTTGTTTGTTTTTGTTGGTATCCCTGGGTGGGCTCAAACCATCTAGGGCAAGTTTCTTAACCTTTCTGAACTTTAGTGTCTTTAACAGTAAATGCAGTAGTAAAACCAACATCAGTTTCATTATGAAGACTAGAGGAAGCCTCCTAGACAGAGGGCCTGGTTCAGTGTCCAGCACGTAATTGGTACTCAGACATTTCCTGCCCATGAGCCCTTTTTGCCCAGTGTATGTCGTCTGCTCCCGTTTCTGACACATATGTTGTTGTTGCTTAGTCACTAAGTCCTGTCCAATCCTTTTGTGACCCTGTGGACTGTAGCACACCAGGCTCCTCTGTCCATGGGATTTCCCAGGCAAGAATACTGGAGTGAGTTGCCATTTCCCTCCCCAGGGGATCTTCTGGACCCATGAATTGAAACCAGGTCTCCTGCATTGGCAGGTGGATTCTTTACCACTAAGCCACCTGGGAAGCCCGATACATATGTGCCCCACACATACAGTCTTAGGGATGGGGTGCCCAGGAGTGAGGTTTCTTGTGTTCTCTGGGAAGACGATGCTGGAATGGGGTTTCACAGGGAACCTGTGAAAGAAAAGAAGCAGGAGCAGGACTGGGCAGCAGGAATCTTTAGACCGGAATGAAGATGTGTGACGAAGCCTGTGCCAAGTGGGCTGTGGAGCAGAGAACACCTGCTAGAGGAGTCCCCCGTGGGGCAGAAATAGCCCAGCCCTGTAGCACACCAGGCTCTATCAATGACCGTGGACTTCCCAGAGAAGCTGGCCGCCAGCTGAGATGAGTCCTAGGGGAGACAGCAAGGGACCCTCAGCCCTGTAGACTGTCCTTCCTGAAAGGCACATCTCTGGTCTGTCATGCCTCTGAAAACAAAACTTATTTTTAACACACACTAGAAAATTCATTTTTAAAAGAAACACTAGAAAATCGCTTCTTAGCCTTTTGACTAAGATCAAATGTAAAAAACACTAAGAAAAAGACATCGGAGGATTTCCTAGCATTCCCAGGGCTGGACCACTGACTGCAACTGATGGAGAAGGCAGGAGGGAGGAAGAAGAAAGGAAGGTGGCGGAGACAGAGCAGGGTGGAAGAGTAAAATAGGAGGGGAGGGGAGAGGAGCCACAGTCACCAGGCTTCTCTGATTCCCAGGCTTTAAGAAGTAGACGTAATCTGGGTTCAGGGGAGCGATGAGCCTTAAAGACTTGCACGACTCTCGGTCTCCCAAAAGCAGCTGAAGTGTCTCCATGTACATCCTCACCATTGCTGGACTGGGGATGGGAGAGTCTGGGAAAGCAGGGACTCCTTGGTGAAGAAAGCCATCTTACTGAGAAGGAAAGAGATAAGAGACGGGGTTTGGAGAAATACACACATCCTTTACCCTCTAATCTCATTTGAACCTCCAGTAAGGAAACTATTGGGGTTCCCCTGGTGGCTCAGATGGTAAAGAATGTGCCTGCAATGCAGGAGACCTGGGTTCTCAGCTGAGGTTCTGTTGCATTAGAAAGAGCACAAGCAAGCCAAAAGCCCTGGGTGCTAATTCAACTCTGGGTCAAGGAATAGTGCTCTGAGCTGGTCTCAATAAATCTTATCAACCTTGTTTTTTCTCCCTTTATCTTAGAATTGACATGAAGTCAAACACATGAAATAATCTCTAAGATTCCTTCCAGCGATGCAGTCGTGGGAGTTATTGATTATCAAGGGGGAATAACTCCCAAAGAATTCCAGAAGTAAGGACTAAGTACATCGCCCAAGGCACCTAGACACATATCATTTTCTAAGGAGAAAAAAGGGCAAATATCACAGCAGAGTTGCCTCAATGCAGGTTGTTAATAGAGAATCAGAACAGGCTGAGTTTGTTTTCTCATGATCATGAATAAGGCCTTTCCCACACTAGAGGCTGATCCGACGATTGTCTTTTTGAGAGCCAGGCCTCTCTCTCTTAGGAGAACACACTCATTTCCCCCTCCATAAAGGGAAAACCTCACACACCCAAACCTGAAATCCTTCCAGTTTAGATGTGTTTTGGGCCCACGGAAGCTTTTATTCCCTCTTTCATGAAATGAATCATGATTAATAATAGCCAGAGGGTAAGGAATTACAGTCATGCCTTATTACTGAAGATGCCTCTTTACCCCAGCCAATGACGAAGCATTTCATCAACTGGAAACGAGCATCAACCCCAGAATTTCACTCTCACGTCCCCAGAGAAGGGCGGTTACTAGGTGTTTGGGAGGTCAGGGGAAGCGGAGTCCAGTTACTCAACCATGTCGGTCCTTCCCCCTCCTACTTAACTCATGATTCAGCTCTCAGCTCCCCCCAAATCATCCTCTTTTTTCTTTCTCTTTCTCTCTCTTTTTTATGAGCAAGAGAAAATCCAAAAGTTGGTACTGTGGATCAAAATTTCTCAGATGAAAACCAGAATGGATAAAATAAACACCAATTTTCAACTAAGTTATTTCCCCTTCTGGGCGTTTACCCAATCGAATAATCAATAAAAGCCACTTATAGAGAGAGTTGGACGGAGGGAGGCTGAGTGGCTGGTTCTTTTTATCTTGGTTTCACTGCCTCGATTACTTCTTAGGTAGTAAACCGGTAAGTCATCTACATGCTCTGGGGTGCAGGAAAATCAAATACAAGAAAAAAAGAAAAATGATTGAATCAGCATTCCTGACATATTATCTCTCCAGCCCCAACTCTTCCTTCTGGTTTGAGAGCTACTGTTGTTGTCACCACAGTGCAAATGAGGCTCATTCATTCAGGAGAGCCCGGTTGAGCCTGACCTCTTTACTAACTGGAAGCAGTGGATTGTTAAATTTAATAAGCATATGCACATTTGTTCTAGGAACAAATAGCTTTGGGGTACAATGTAAGATGACCTGCAATAAAAATAAAATATTAAGTGCTTAACATTTTACCATAAAGAGCTGTCTAATGTCAAATTGTGTGGGATTTCAGGTCTTATCATTTTGTCCAGCTTCAAGTATGTTCTATTGTTGATTTCAGCACCCCCACCCCCATCTTCACTGCCAACCCCCATTACCCAACCCCCCTCTATGGGTCTTCCTAGTGCTTTTAAATGACTCTGAACCCACACACAGACAAAAGGAAGTCCGTTTTAGATTCACAGAACTGCCCATTCCTCTCTTTAATTACAGTATATCCAAATGGTAAATTATTTTATTTGCATTTGAAGGAAAAATTCAAAGAATTGGGGCTGGGAAGGGGAAATTCTTAAATGCTTTCCCTAAATATTCTGACAATATAAACCCGAGAGAAGAGGAAGTCTCCAAGATTAGCAAAGGTAATGATAAACAAAACAAAATAAAATAAATGACAAAAAAATTCCAGGATCAGCAGGACATAATGAGGGGAAAAAAAGGGAAACCATCCCAAATTGTCTTCCTCCTTGGCTTCTTTTGTTAGGCTTTCTACAGGTATCCAAGGACAAAGAAGCTTGGTGGGCTAGTCCATGGTGTCGCAAGAGGACTTAGCAACTCAAAAACATCAACTCCTTTTGGCCCATAGGTAGAGCCTCTGGGGCGTCTTTCAGAAAACAATGGTTATTCTCTAAATTCTAAGCTATTCCTCTCATCCTAAAGGCTCCTAAAGACAAATAATGCCCCTCCCTCCCTGTCCCACCATCAGGCACTTTCTTTTAGTCCTGCTGTATTTTTAATTCTCTCTAGAACTTTTCGAGGTGTGTCCTCTGTAATTTGTCTACTGTTAGTGGGTATCGCTTTTGTACCTCTTGCTTTTCCTCCAACGTTCAGGTGAAAGTGAGGGGGGATGTCAAACTCGAGAAAGGTTAACCAAAAAAAACCTTCGGGTGCGCCAAAACGGGGCTCCAGAGGGACAGATGAGGTAGTCTGCCTTACCCCTGTGTCCAATTCAAAGGTTATCTACTTAACCAGAGAGCTCAGCTTTGGAGCCTGGATGGGCGTCTTGGATCGTTTCTTTCCCTCATTTATTGGTTAATTAAAAAATTTTTTTCTTAATTGGTCTAGGCACCTACAATCTGCCAGGCACAAGGCATCTTGCACTTGTAGAACTTACATTCTGCTGAAGGAGACCAACAGTAATACCAAATACACACACACACACACACACATATATACATGTGTGTGTGTGTATGTGTGTGTGTGTGAGTTGTAATGAAGAACATCTTACACAAAGTAATGTATGAGAATTGGGGTAGAGGTCAGAGACGGTCCTACCAAGAAAGTGATTTTTATGCTAAGACCTGTGGGAAAGTCTCATATGGGGGGAATCTGAACAGTCCTTCCCAGGAAGGTGAAAATGCTCAGGGCTTATAGACCAAATGAGCAGGAACGAGGTGTTTGCTGATTGGTTAGCAAGGTCCTTTGGCTAAGATCAAGTACAGTATGGGGGCTTCCCAGGTGGCACCGTGATAAAGAATACTCCTGCCAATGCAGGAGACACAAAAGACAGGTTCAATCCCTGGGTTAAGAAGATCCCCTGGAGTAGGAAATGGCAAGCCACTCCATTATTCTTGCCTGAAAAACTCCATAGAGAGAGGAACCTGGTGGGGTACAGCCAATGGACTTGCAAAGAATTAAACATGACTGAGCATTTGAGCACATTCCTCATAAGGAGCAAAGGGGAGTCTTGTAGCCAGTGATGTGACTTTTTTTTTTTTCCCCAGTGATGTGACTTGTGTTGAGCAAACCGGTGTTCGATGATTGACCCAGGGATTCCTTTTCTGAGAAAGACAAGCCTAGAAACTTAGTGAATTTTGGTTTGCTGATTCTGGGCTGGGCATGAGCGATTCCGTCTTGGGCCCAGTTTGGTTACTTTAAACAAGTGCTGTGGGAATTAATTTTTACTCAGATGAATTACGTCATCACACTTACATTTTTCAAAGACCTCTTTAGGAATTCCCTGGTGGTAGAGTGGTTAGAATTTGACACTTTCACAGCCATGGCCTTGGTTCAATCCCTGGCTGGGCCAAAAAAATAAAAGACCACTTTGACCATCATTTGAAGAATAGAGTCAAGGAAATAGTACCAACTTGGAAACAGTAATCCAGGTAAAAGGTCAATTAACTAGGTTTCTAGCAATTGAAAGGATTGGACAGTCTCTGATTCAGGGTATATTCTGGTGGTAGAGACAACAGGATCTGATGAGATTGGCTGCTGGGGTATTCAGAAGAAAGAAGAATCAAAGATGACTCATAGGTTAATATCTTGAGCAACTGTGTAGAAGATGGAGACGTTTACAGAGATGGAGGTGAGGGGATGAACAGTTTCTGTGCTTGGTTTTCTCATCTGAAAAAAGGAGACAATAATACTTACCTCATATACTTGAGGATTCATTAAAAGAAAAAGCCAGGGTCACGGTATGTGCTCAGTTAACCTTAGTTGTCATTGTTCTGTGGCAAGCATTGTGCTGGGAACTGGTTTTCCAAGGTATATATCTGCTTTAATGAAGCTTAGAGTTCAATAAAAATGTTAAATGTTTGGAGAATGAAGCAGTGAGGGCAGTCAATTTCTTCTGGATGGTTCCTACAGAAGGTACAGAAAAATATTAAAAAAAATTTTTTTTAATTTTTAAAATGTTTATTTATTTATTTGTGCTGGATCTTTATTTGCAGCCTGTGGGATTTAGTTCCCCGATCAGCAATGGAACCTGGGCCCCCTGCATTGGCGGCATGGAGTCTTAGCCACTGGACCACCAGGGAAATCCCCAGAAAAACATTTTTTATATATAAGAGGAGTCCAAATTGCAGAGTCCAAGACCAAGCAGAGCATTTTCTGCATTTACAATAAATGGCGGGAGCCAATACAGGTTTTGTGGGGTACAATAACCAAACATGTGCTGAGACTGTATTTAACACTGTGACCTGATTTACAGCATTTGCAAATTTCTGTGCTATTAATGTTCTTATTGTGGCCAGTTTCAATCTATCAATATGATGTCAACCCACTCACAAAGCCCTTCCCTGCTGTTCAGTGGTTAAGAATTTGAACTTCCAGTGCAAGGGGCATGGGTTTGATCCCTGGTCAGGGAAATGACTGCCCGCATACTGCACAGAACAGGAGGAAAAAAAAAAAAGCAGTTCACAAAATTCCTGAAAATTTAGCAATTGACTCTTGTAAAGCAGCATGAGCAGGTTCTAGCTCATCACTGGTCATCTAGCATGCTCAGTAAAGACGGGAATGATGACTTTTTAGGAAGACAAATCTAGTCTGAAGTGTGCCTCTTTGATGAGAAATAAAGATTGGAGGAAGAAGTTCATTTATTTACTGTTAATCAACAAATAATTATTTAGTACCTCCTGTATGTAGGAGAATATGCTATGTATTAAGAATACTTTTATTTAACCATTCAGTAAACAGACAAGGCACCCTAAAGCTTACACAGAGCTTACAACCTAGCTGGAGTCCACTGTGGAAATTCAGACTGAGTTGAGAAGCCCTTGGAGTACTGATGGTGGAAAGTAAGCAGGAATAAGTGATGAGTCTGAGCTCATTAGCAGGATTCATGTCCAGACCTATGATGTGGAAACAGAGGAGACAAGAAGGCAAAGATCTACCACATCTACTTGTGTGGCAGATGTTTCCCATTAACTGAGAAGTTAGAAGGAGAAGCCTCTACAGGGTAGATGCTCAATAAAAAATTGCTGAACATGAAAGTGTTTAATATTTGTAATAGAGTGTTCACAGAGTGTTCTAATACATTCAATTTTCATAGATAAATTGTATGTAGTGCATTATATAGAAGCATACTTTTTTATGTTCATAAGGATGCAGGTATACCGGGGAGTTCTATAGGATGAGCAATTTTATTTCTCCAACAAATAAATGGTGGGGAAATAAAGAGATTAAAAGAGACATAACATAAAAAGTATATGTGGCAGGTGTTTAGATTCTGAACCAGTCTAAGAAAGAAAATCCCAGTAAGGTTGAATATAGATAGCATACTAGCTGATGTTAAAGCATTATTGCTGATTTTGGTAGGTATGAAATGGTATGATGGTTATGTTTTAGATGGAGCAATAAAGGCACCTTATCTACTATATACATATACATATATACATATACATATATATATATATACACATATATATATAATGAGGTATTTACAGGTAAAATGGAACAATGTCTGGAGTTTATTTTTGAATGCTCCAGGAAAAAAAAAAAAAAAAGAAATAAGGGACTTCCCTGATGGTCCATTGGTTAAGACTCCACACTCCCAATGTAAAGGGCTCGGGTTCGATCCCTGGTTGGGGAACTTAGACGGTGTGGTACAGTGAAAAAAAAGTATAGTAGTAGATTGTACAACACAGGAACTATAGCCAATATTTTAAACTAACTATAAATAGAATATGATCTTTAAAATTTGTGGTTCATGGGAGTTCCCTAATGGCCTAGTGGTTAGGATGCCAGGCTTTCACTGCCCTAGCCTGGGTTCAATCCCTGATCAGGGAACTGAGATCCTATAAGCTACATGGTGAAGCCAAAAAGAAAAAACTTTGTGGATCATTATTTGTACACCTGAAACCTATATCCCATAATGTATTCTCATGGAATCAAAGACTTCTGAGAAGAAGAGATGCTCCCTAGAAGGAAGCCGAGGGATGACAACCATGTAGGACTACGGAGAAAGTGAGGGATAAAATCTATGCATGCAAAAGTCTAGCGTAGAAGACGAGGTGGAATGGCGAGAGATGAGGTTGAAGATGTAGAGGCTGGGTCAGAACCATCTTAAGGGAAGTTGATTAGGATATATTGCAGTCATCATTGCTATGTAACAAGCCACACCAAAACTTGGTGGCTTAAAAGGCTTTAAACAATAGTAACCGTTTATTTTGGCATCCCTGGTGGCTCAGATGATAAAAAATCTGCCTGCAAGGCAGGAGACACAGGTTCAGTCCCTGGGTTTGAAAGATCCCCTGTAGAAGGAAATGGCAACCCACTCCGGTATTCTTGCCTGGAGAATTCCATGGACAGAGGAACCTGGCAGGCTATAGTCCATGGGATCACAAAGAGTCAGACATGACTGAGCAACTAACACAATCTAATTTATTCATGATTCTGCAAATAGAGCTCTTCTTTACTCCCTGGAGTGGCTGTGGTGGTTTACTGGAATGGGAGAATCTGAGATTCCCAAGGTTCAGAGTGTGCATACAGCCTCCGCCTCGCTCACTCCTCTGGGCTACAGCCTACAGGGGCTGGCTGATCCTCTGTCTCTCCATCTGGTCTGTTATCATCTGGTTATCTGGCCCAAATTTCTTTCCATGGCAGCTGACTCGCAAGCGAGGAAAAACAGAAGCTGAGCTCTTAACTTCTGGGTTTAGAAGTCCCAGAAGGTCATTTCCACGACTAATGTCATTCTGTCCATAGAAGCAAGTCATAAGACCCAGACTCGAGACAAGGAGAAATAGATTCCACCTTTTCATGGGAAAAGCACACGTACAGGGATGGGAGGAACTGCTGGCGGCCACCCCCGCAGACGATCCTCTGCAGGACAGAACCAGATTTGGTTGTGGAAAGACCAGACTCTCTGTACTGGATGGAAGCTGGGCAGTGTGTGGGCAGAAAGGCCAGTTTGGAGGGAATTACCATGGAACGCAAAGAGTCGGACACGACTGAGCGACTGAACTGAACTGACTGACCATGGAACAGGCAAGAGTCGAAGGTCTAGGTTAATGGCGAGGATGGAGAGATGTGGATGAGTTTGAAGGATACTTTGAAGCGGAAGAGGCAGGTGACTGACTGGCAGTTGGGGCCAGGAGAAACATAGAGATTGGAGTCAGGAAGGACACCAGAGTTTCTCCTCGGTTTTACAGCAGCTGGCCCAAGTTCCTTGGCATCCCAACTTAAGAAAGTTATTCTTTCTTTATTTATTATTTATTAATTAACTTTATTTTTGACTGCTCTGGGTCTTCAGTTGCTGTAGTTGGGCTTTCTCTAGTTGCAATGAGTGGGGGCTTCCATAGTTGCAGTGCGCAGTCTTCTCATTGCAGCGGCTTCTCTTGTTCTAGAACATGGGCTCTAGGGCACGCAGGGTTCAGTATTTGAGGCACATGGGCTCATTTCACCCTGTGGCATCTTCCCGGACCTGGGATCGAAGCAGTGTCCCTTGCTTTGCAAGTCAGATTCTTAACCACTAGACCGCCAGGGAAGCCCAAGAAAGTTATTCTTATTCCTAAAGGAGTTTTATCTTTCAAAAGAGCTTTGGTCCTGCTAAGGAGGCCATGCAGGTAGGGTTAGCCTGACTCCACAAAATCAAGGGCAGCACGTTGTGGTTAAAGAGGTCCAGTAGGGTTGTTCTCCGTATGGGAAAGCGCCAAGGAGGCAGCCTGGCTGGTGACTTGAAAGAATCTGCAGGAGACAGAGCAGGGTCAGCCGGCCCCACTGCAACCTGCTTCTTCTCTTTCCTCTGTGGAGAGGAGTCAGGGTCAAGCTATCTGTCCCTCCTTGACCCCACACCGTGGGGCTTTCTCCACTTCAGTGAGCAGGAGAGTCAGGTTGCCCTATTTTCTCTCTGACAGGTAGCGCCAGACACCAGCCAGAGCAGAACATGAAAATACCTGATATCAGCGAGTGTCTGTGGAGACTTTAATTGCTGTTCCCAGAGAGCCAAAATCAGTTTAGAATGCTTTTCAGCATAAAGAATCCTCCTGCAGTGCAGGAGACACGGGTTCCATCCCTGGGTCAGGAAGATCCCCTGGAGAAGGAAATGGCAACCCACTCCAGTAGTTTTGCCTGGAGGATTGCACCGACAGAGAAGCCTGGTGGGCTACAGTCCAGTCAGTTTAGTCTTTCAGTTGTGTCCGACTCTTTGCGATCCCATGGACTGCAGCACGCCAGTCTTCCCTGTCCATCACCAACTCCTGGAGCTTGCTCAGACTCATGTCCATTGAGTCGGTGATGCCATCCAGCCACCTCATCCTCTGTCACCCCCTTCTCCTCCTGCCTTCAATCCTTCCCAGCATCAGGGTCTTTTCCAATGAGTCAGGTCTTCACATCAGGTGGCCAAAGTATTGGAGCTTCAGCTTCGGCATCAGTCCTTCCAATGAATACTCAGGACTGATTTCCTTTATGATTGACTGGTTTGATCTCCTTGCAGTCCAAGGGGCTCTCAAGAGTCTTCTCTAATACCACAGTTCAAGAGCATCAGTTCTTCAGCGCTCAGCTTTCTTTATAGTCCAACTCTCACATGCATACATGACCACTGGAAAAACCATAGCTTTGACTAGACAGACCTTTGCTGGCAAAGTAACATCTCTGGTTTTTAGTATGCTGTCTAGGCTGGTCACAGCTTTTCTTCCAAGGAGCAAGCATCTTTTAATTTCATGGCTGCAGTCACCATCTGCAGTGATTTTGGAGCCCCCAAAAATAAAGTCTGTCACAGTTTCCATTGTTACTCCATCTATTTGCCATGAAGTGATGGGCCCGGATGCCATGATCTTAGTTTTTTGAATGTTAAGTTTTAAGCCAACTTTTTCACTCTCCTCTTTCACTTTCATCAAGAGGTTCTTTAGTTGTTCTTCACTTTCTGCAATAAGGGTGGTGTCTTCTGGGTATCTGAGGTTGATATTTCTCCCGGCAATCTTGATTCCAGGGCTACAGTCCATGGGGCCACAAAAAAGTTGGACAGGACTGAGCACGTATACACTAGGAAGTTGAGCCAGGATAGCCTGGGATGACAGACCCACAACTCTCCTCTGACAGCTCCATTGGGAAGTCCTGATTCTTTGAATAAGGACTCCTGAGAAAAACAAAAGCCAGACAACCAGGTGAAGGGCCCAAGCCTCCCTTCCCTGGTGGCTGGGATGACAAGACAGAAACATCAGGTAGCACTTCCTCCGTCCGTGCACCTCCTCACCTTGGCACCTGGTGATGAAAATCTGGAATCACTGATCCCTTCGGCCCTTGGGTCATTTCAGGTTGTATAAATAGATTTACCTCGGTCTTGCGCAAAATACAAAACTGGGCTCTTTTTTTTTCCCCCCTCTAAGCACTGAAACTAGGTTTTAAGGGAAGAAGAAACAACTATAGAAACCAAACAAAGCAGCTCAAGAGAACAAACAACGTGTCCAAAACTGAAATGATCATCTTTCCCCCACCCCCGGTTTCCTCCGCAAAAACCAGTTTCCCCTCTGAACTTCCCTATTTCTCTCAACAGTAACAGCATTCTCTGAGCTGCCCAGGCTCAAAAGACTACATGTTTTATTTTGTTGCTGTTGTTCTTCATATTTATTTATTTATTTTTGGTTGAGGGGGGTCTTCAGAGCTGCTCTCAGACTTCCTCTAGTTGGCGGTGCGTGGGCTTCTTATTGCAGTGGCCTCTCTTGCCGCAGAGCACAGGCTGTAGGGTGCGTAGGCTTCAGTGGTTGGTGCATGTGGGCTCAGGAGTTGTGATGCATGGCCTTCGTTGCCTTGAGGTATGTGGGCTCTCCCCAGACCAGGAATCGAACTGGTGTCCGCTGCATTGCAAGGTGGATTCTTAACTGTTGGACCACCAGGGATGCCCCAAAACTATGTATTTTAAATGTTGGCCCTTTTCTGCTCCTCCATCCACATAACCCTTGACACCAAGTCTTTCTGGTTCTTCCACTCAAAAGCTCTGTGACATTGCCACAGTCCTCTTCTTGCCCAAGGTCTGGCCTTTCACCCTTCACCCCTCTAAACACCCTGCTAGCCTGTCATCTCAGTTCAGACTCCCATCTGAGTGTTCCCTTCAAACAGCTGCCCTGGCCACGCCCAACCATCACCCCATCATGACCTCACGTCTGTCTGCCCATCTTTCCAAGGCTCACCTCTGGTCACTTGCTCATATTCACTTTTGCCAAAGAGAATCAACTGGCTTGTAATTCCTGCACTGCCTCTTGCTCCGTCTTGCTTTGGTGCCTCTATGTCTGCTGTTCCTCTGTACACTTTTGCACCTGGCTAACTCCACTCAGTTAGCCACTTAGGGACTCCATTTATGGTGTCCCTTCCTGCAGGAAGCCCCCCCGACAGCTCAGACTAGAAATCCCCACCTCTGCTTTGGTAGTGTTGATGGCACTGCATGAGGTATGGTATTCAGCCTTGCATCTCTGAGCTCCTTCAGGGAAGAGCTGCGCTCTTCCATCTCAGGCCCATAAATGGGACCGAGTATGCTTTCCTTCTCTCCTTCCCAACCTCCAGTTACTTCCACACAAGGCTCGCGGTCTACCCCTATCTGCCCTGCCTGCAAAACAAAATGAAAGAAATCATACACGGAAGGGAAAATTTCTTAGCCGAGCTGCCATTCCTGGCTCTATAGTAAGGACCTTAAACTCCAACCCTCTCCCAACTCCATAAGCACCTGTGGAGCAGCTACTCACCCTAAGGCTCCTAGAATCTGTCCACAGCTTGCTCTAGGCCATCCAGTCCCCTTTGTTCCAGCCCTCCTCTCCCTTTCCCCATTGTTCCCGGCAGCCCAACCCTCTCTGCGGGGGTTTTTGAAACCCTGCTCAAGCTCTACCCCCTCTCCACCCACTGGATCACTCTTTCCTTCTTTTCTGAATCCTATGGCCTTTAATAATCTAATCTAAATCTTTATTTGTACTTAGCCGTCTGTTGCCCTGTGCTGTTCTTTAATCTTTCTAGAGGGTATATTTTTGTTTCAACTAGATACTGGGGCAAGGGTCATTTCTTATGGGACTTTTTACTCCTGTCTCTATCAATTATCAGGCACATTACAGGCCCTTAGCAAATATTTAGGGCTTCCCTGGTGGCTCAGATGGTAAAGAATCTGCCTGCAATAAGGGAGACCTGGGTTCGATCCCCGGGTTGGGAAGATCCCTGGAAGGAGGGCAAGGCTACCCACTCCAGCATTCTCGCCTGAAGAATCCCCATGGACAGAGGAGCCTGGCGGGCTGCAGTCCACGGGGTTGCAAAGAGTTGGACATGACTGAGCGAAAAAGCACAGCGGCACAGTATATATTTAGCAAATCATGGGGAAGTATAACATCATGGAAATATACAATCCACCAAGAACTATATTAAACTTTTATCTTCAGCATACAGTCAAGGGTTGGGCAGAAACTAGCAAAGAAGAAACTGCCTTCATGGAGTTTAATGAAGGGCTTAATGAGAGAGGTAAGACAATCACAAATAAATGCCTTTTTAAAAAAAAATGTATTTATTTATTTATTTTTGGCTGTGCTTGGTCTTCATTGCTCCGTGGGCTTTCTCAAGTTGTGGCCTGTAGACTTCTCTTATTGCAGAGCACAGGCTCTAGGGCAACCGGGCTTCAGTAGTTGCGACACATGGGGTCAGGAGTTGTGGCCCCCCCGGGCTCTGGAGCACAGGCTCAATAGCTGTGGCACACAGGCTTAGTTGCTCCTTGGCATGTGGGATCTTCCCAGATCAGGATGGAACCTGTGTCTCATGCGTTAGCAGGCAGATTCTTTACCCCTGAGCCACCAGGGAAGCCCAAATAAATGCCAATTAACACAGTGATCTCATTTTTCTTTTTTTTTTAAACTACAGTTATGGGGTGGAAGGGAGACTCAAGAGGGAAGGGATATATGTATACATATATAGCCGACTCACATTGTTCTACAGCAGAAACTAATATAACATTGTAAAGCAATTATACTCCAATTTTTCAAAAATTTAAAAAAAAAGTAATGAGGTCAACACAATAAATCATGTTTTGAGATATTGCCAAAAGCAAACAACACACATACAAAAAAAACAAACAAAAAACACTACAGTTTTAGAGAGTTATTTATACAGAGATTTACTAGGTAATTTAGGAAACTGAAGTCAAGAGAGGAATTGACAGTTCATATCCTTTTCCATTTTCCACATTACTCTCCCAAACTTCTGGGAAGTAAAACATCTACCCAAGAAGTTCTCTAACCTAGATAAGTATCACACCCACCGAAGGGCTTGTTAAGACACAGATTGCTGTGTCCTGCCCCTAAAATTTTCATTCCCTGGGGTAGGGTAGAGAACCCAAGAATTTGGAATTCCTCTAAGTCCCAAGTGATTCTCTTAGGGCTGGTCTGGGACAGCATACACAGTGTATCACTACTGTTGGTATTTAGTCACTAAGTCCTGTCTGACTCTTGCAACCCTCTGTCCATGGGATTTCCCAGGCAAGAATACTGGAGTGGGCTGCCATTACAAGACCATTTTCAAAAATCATGGAGACAATTAAGTTTATTGTTGATAGTTGGTTTTTTTTTTTCTTGTGTGCCTATCTTTTCTTTCAGATAGACTGCACTGTCACAAGACAGGGACTATTTTATCATTGTTTTTCTTACCTCCTCAGATTTTCAAATCCTAGCGCAGTTAGACACAGAATGTAATTTAATACATCTGTGAAAGCTAGAGAAGAAAGAAAATTGGATCCTTCACAGCCAAAATAAAGGCAAAAGAAAATATTTGCATTCTTTCAGGCCTTGGTCAAATTAAAGGAAATAAATAGTACCAGAATTCAGACTAGTGCCTTCCAAGTCAGTCCATTCTCCTCAATAGCAAGGAATTCTCGAATTAAAAGGATCACGTGTGAGCTCTACACCTCATGACTCATCCACTCATTCATTCACCCCAACCCTGAACCAAACTGAATCAGTTTAAACATGACTGAGCAGCACTCTGCAGGATTTATCACATTTGCGACAGGAAAAACAATCCATTTGGCAGGGAACAAATGATATTACAGGGCCCAAAGGTGAGTAATTGGCCCTAATGACTTGGAAATAAATTTGAATTCACATCGGGTAGGCTGTAAATATCTACTATTAATATACATCTGGATGCTTGGTGCTTTCAGGAAGGAGGGGGGCAAGTGAGTTGGGAGAGGCAGGGGCGAGGAGAGCAGAGAGCATTGTTGTCAGCTGTCCTCTAGCCCCTGGTGCTGTCCCACTTTCTTCTCCTCCTCAAGCAGGTTAAAACAATTTCTGAAATGAAGAGAGTGCAATTCACAGCCTATTAACCTTGGATTTGGGAAGGTCTGCCACTCCCATGATTCCCCTCGGCAGCTGGTTTTAAAGTCCCAGCTGTGAAAGAGTCACCTCCAGGTCAGTCCCGAGACTTTTGTGTTTGGCTAAGACTGACAAGAATTGCAAGAGTTTCCTGAGGGTCCTGGAAAGGTAATACAGTTGAAGAAAGACTCCTTTGTGGACCAGAGAGGCCAAAGGAATGATGCTCCCTGGTATCTGGGATTTATCTCATGCTTTTCCCTGAAGTCTTCAGAAAAATGGGTACAATGGGAATGGTCTTTGTTCAGGGACATCCACTGATTCCATCATAACGAAAATTTTGATTGAGGAACTGTTCCACCCTTTATTTGCATGTACAGTCAAGAGGAGAACAAAACTTCTGCCCTCTTGGAGTTTACGGTCTTGAATGTCCCTTTCTAAGCTGGGGTGACCCACCCTTGATGGTGACCCCAGCACTTTCAGTGATAATACTGGGAAAGTTTTAGCTAAACCAACCCAAAAGGTAGACTCTTTCCTAGATCCAACTGTTCCCTGGTCAGGGCTGTTACTCATGAACTTAGGCTCAATAATCCATAATAGAACTTCCCTGGTGGCATAGCTTTATGATTCTGCCGGCCAATGCAGGGGACATGAGCTCAATCCCTGGTCCAGGAAGATCCCACATGCTGCAGAGCAACTCAGCCCATGTGCCACAACTACCGAGCCTGTGCTTTAGAGCCCTGAGAGCCTAAACTACTGAGCCTGTGTGCCCACATGCTGCAACTATGGAGCTCTCGCACCTAGAGCTTATGCTCCACAACCAGAGAAGTCACTGCCATGAGAAGCCTATGTATCGCAACAAAGAGTAGCTCCTGCTCACTGCAACTAGAGGAAGCCCAAGCAAAAGCAATGAATACCCAGTGCTGCCAAAAGACAAACAAGTAAACATGTTGTATGTGTTAGTCGCTCAGTTGTGTCCGACTCTTTGCAAACCCACAGAATGCAGCCCACCAGGCTCCTCTGTCCATGGGATTCTCCAGGCAAGAATACTGGAGTGGATTGCCGTTCCCTTCTCCAGAGGATTTTCCTGACCCAGGGATTGAACCCTGGTCTCCTGCATTGCAGGCAGATTCTTTACCGTTTGAGCTATGGGGAATATATTTAAAAAAAAGAATCCCTAATAAATGACTCTTCTTCCTAATACAAAGGATTCTGCTTCCTGTGTCACATACCACAGGAGTTCTACAATGATACCCGTGTTCTATATGGTTTTTCCTTTCAGATGACTTTTTGTATTTCTAACATTTTCCCCTCTCAAAATCCATAATAGGGCATATGACAATTTGCTTCATTTTGTTGATAAGAATGATGTGTTATAAAAGATACTTAATTGAAAGTATCATACATATCAACATTTCTTTATTTTGTTTCCTTAGACCTTGCTGGAAGTCTGGTTTGCTAATCTCTGATACTTAATTCATGATAACATATTAATGACTGACAAAATAGTGTAATAATTCTCTCATAGAACTTTCATTTAAAAATAATAGATCCCTAGATCTTAGAGTGCCTTATCCCAAAAGGAGAAATTTTCTTTTCAAGAATGATATTTCAGTGACTTCCCTGACGGTCCAGTGACTAAACTCTTTGCTCCCAGTGCAGGGGGCCCAGGTTTGATCCCGGGTCAGGAAAATAGATCCTACATCCTACAACTAAGAGTTCATATGCTGTAGCTAAGACCTAGCTCAGCCAAATAAATAAATATTTAAAAAAAATTATATTCTAATGGTAGTACTCTAAAGTATGTGGGTCAATTCACTTCCTAAAAGGGGCAACAATGATCTGTGGTCAACCTTGACCTTAGATTTAAGAAGGGAGATGTTTTAAGTGCCTCTCTTCACCTAGATAATGATTTGGGCCCTAGATAAATAACAAGCCAGTTACCTTTGTAAAGCATTATCTTGGGCTTTCAAAATGATTATTTTTTTCTAAACTATTTAAAAAAATTTTTTATTTAATTTTTTTAGCTGTACCCCTCAGCATGCAGGATCTTAGTTCTCCAACCAGGGCCTGAACCTGTGCTCCCTATGGTGGAAGCACAGAGTCCTAACCACTGGGCCACCAGGGAAATCCCTCAAAATTACTGATGACTGTTATAAAAATTGAAGTTGAGCTTAAAAAATCCTACTACAGTATAAGCCCATCTATGAAACCAGCAAAGTGAAATTCTTTGGCGGCTTCTTTATTTAAAAATTGGGGGAAGAGAAGAAAAATTTTTAGGCAGAAAAAGACATTCAGTGTTTTTTTGAAACTCTTCTTTCCCCATTCTTTAGGAGAAAAAACTCTCGGCCAGTTGCAAGTGCTAGATCCTAGAGAAAAGCAGGAAACTAGCATGAAACCTGGAGGGGACAGGCAGTTTTCTTAGAAGGGAGGCCCTTGTCTCAGCTGTGGATATCGGACCCATCCTTGGGCAGCGGTCCTGGAAAACTGAGACGCCTCATCCCTTCTCTCTACCCTGCCCTAAGCCCCACACTCACGTACCCCAGGAAGTTGTAAATCTTTGGGCCGTGGCTAAGAGATCAGGTGCTAGGAGTGCCATCTATAGAGTATCCTAATCTCACGTACTCATCTTGTAAACGCATGTCACAGGGGAAGTGGATGCCACCAGAGAGCCTTACAGCCTATTCCCATTGCAAGAAAAACAACTCAACCTCAGGTCCTTTTGGGCACTGGTCATTTTCATTTGAAAGGTAAAATTTATAAGGTAACTATATTCATTTGCTGGGGCTGCCGTAACAGAGTACCAAAGACTGGCTGGCTTAACAATAGAAACGTATGTCCTTATATCTCTGGAGAAGGGGACGACAGAGGATGAGATGGTTGGATGGCATCATCAATTCAATGGACATGAGTCTGAGCAAACTCTGGGAGATAGCGAAGGCCAGGGAAACCTGGTGTGCTGCAGTCCATGGGGTCACAAAGAGTGTGATTCAACTGAGCGACAGAACAACAACGTCTCTGGAAACTAAAAGTCTAAGACCAAGGCATCTGCCCACATATTCTCCGTCTTCTTTTTTAAAGTATTTACTTACTATGTTTGTTTTTGGCTGCGCCAGGTCTTCATTGCAGGGGATCTTTTTCAGCTGTGACATGTCACAACTCTTAGTTGTGACAAGTGGAATCTAGTTCCCTAACCAGGGATTGAACCTGGGCTCCCTGCATTAGAAGAGCGTCTTAACCACTGGATGACTAGGGAAATCCCCGACATGTCTTCTTCCGAAGCTCTCTCCTTGACGTGTAGATGACTGTCTTCTCCCTTTGTGTTCACATGGTCTCCCCTCTTTGTGTCTGTGTTCTAATTTCCTCTTCTGATAAGGACATCCGTTTTGCTGGATCGGGGACCACTGTAATGACCTTGTTTTAACTTAATTACCTCTCCAAGTTTCTATCTCCAAATACAGTCACATTCTGAAATACTGATGATTAGAACTTCAACATTGTAATTTTTGTCGAGGACACAATTCAGTCCATAACAACAGCAGACAAGTATCATTTGTCAGATGAATATATCCACACCGATCTTGAGTTTTAGACTCGCTTTATGAAAATGTCTGGGCGTGTTATGTTACTGAAGGAACATGAAATGTTTCATTTCGTCCTCTCCTCTTTGGCCATTTCACAAGCGAAGTGCTGGCTGCGAAGTAAAATGGAGATCTCTTAAGTGGCACTTGTCAATCAGTTTCACTTCCTCAATAATTGCAACTCCTTGGTGGGAGCTGACCTCTTTGAAAGAGCACTCCAGATGCAGAGAATTATTTGTGAACAAAGCGATCGCTGGCACAGTGTCAAATTCCATTCATTTATTTCAGAAGCATTTATGTACCATATGGAGGTACTTTGCTAGGTAAGGGCTAGGTACCTTGTAAGCGGGTGAATGGAGAGTGTAAGGAAGGAGATTCTGATCATGTCTGAGACCTGGAGAAGTCTGGGACAGCTGCAGGCATATTAACATGGCTGAAGGCTTCCCTGGTGGCTCAAAAGTAAAGAATCCACCTGCCAATGCTGGAGACACAGGTTTGATCCCTGATCCAGGGAGATTTCACATGCCTCAGAGCAACTAAGCCTGTGTGCCACAGCTATTGAGCCTGTGCTCCAGAGCCTGTGAGCTACAACTGCTGAGTCCACGTGCTGCAACTGCTGAAGTCCTTGCACCTTAGAGCCTGTGTTCCTCAACAAGAGAAGCCACGACAATGAAAAGCCCGCACACCCCACCTAGAGGGTAGTCTCTGCTCACCACACCTAGAGGAAAGCCCACATGGCAGTAAAGAACCCACACAGCCAAAAATTTAATTAATAAACGTGGCTGAGAAATTTCCAAGGATCTGTGCTGCAGTAATTTCAGAAAATCTAGCCTCTTTCCTCCTGGTTTCTCCTGCCCTCTAGGTTGAGAGAATTTCTTGGGACCTATTCTGGGTTCCAAGTTGCTTGGGTGATAAGGATTCTCCTATCAGTTGGGACCCTAATCTCCTCTTCAAACATACTGACCCAAACAGAGTGCCTTCAGCATGACCTGTGACTATCTACCTACCTGTCTGTCTGCCCCTCTTTTCATAGGTTTTTGATAAGCATGGCTGTTCATATATCAGGAAAACAGAATGACCTGTTGCTCACAATTTTTGCAGTGTGTGTCTATGTAAGAATTTACTGCTGTATTTAAAATTTTCAACATTAACCGTGTGTAAAATCAGTCTGATTATAAATTACCCAGATTAGTATTGATTTGTATAGAATCATAGAATAGTAGATTTGGGAGGGCATTTAAGCCACAGTCTCCTTCTTCACAAGAAAGTAAGGCCTAGTGAAGTGACTTGTCCAAGGTCACAAAAGAACTGAGACTGAGCCCCAAGCCTTCAGATTCCTAGTATAATCTCACTTGTCAGCTCTACTATATTAAATAATCACCTCGATGCTGTAGTTTTTCCTCTTTCTCTACAATTATAAATGCCTACAACCCTCCAAGATACTGCACACTGTTTGAAAGTCCCTCACCTCCCTTATCTCACGCACATGTATACATGGGCACAAAAAGGCATTGGCATTTTGTAGTAATAAAGGCCAGATTCTGACAACGAGGGGCCCTTGGCCTTGTCCCGGTTTTCCTGGACTTCACCTGGGTTCACTGCCTCCTCCCTTTTTCTCACCCCAGGTGCTTTCACGTCCGAGGACTGTTGGGCTTTACTTGGCTCCCTCAGGAGGACTGCAAGGAATCAGAGAGGGGACAGTGCAGAGTCAGAGGAGCATTCTAAGCAGGCACTGGGTACTCACTCTTTGGATGAATGAATGAACGAATGAATGAATCAATCAATGAACAAGTGAAAGCGGAAAGGAAAGGGGGGAATAAAGGGAGAGGAGGCCGACCTACTGGATTCTTGAGGCTGAGGATGGAATGGAGTTAAGGAATGGGGTCTCTTTTGTAGTCTGCTGGGGAGCTCAGGACCTGAGCAGCTCATGGCCAGCTCTCAGTTGAGTAGAGCCCAGAGGCCCCCTACTTTCTTCAAATGTCTTCCCTGACATTCCTTTCACAAGGGAAGACTCTTGGTGCTTAGTATGTGTGTTTTGAGGACAGGGTTCGTTTTATTCAATTTTATATCGTTTGTTCAACAAATAATTTTTTTTTTTCATGAATGCTTGACAACTGAAAGATAGACACCTGGAAATTAATAACCTACTAATTTCTAGTCACAGTATAACTGCTGATGTCCGATTCTCTTCTGTTTTACTCTATCTGTGTATGTGTGTTAGATCAGAAAGAAAAATGGTCCTGGGTTTCTGTAAAAATACAGATGAATCTGGGATTTTGGAAACATTAAGATTTCAGAAAAGAACATAATCTCTGCAGATGTTACAATTTTGCAGGAGATAGGATCTGTTTTTGTTTAGCAGCACATGGAGCCCTGGGCAGAGCGTCTGATATGGATATTAACCAGCATTTCGGCTATGTGTCCGTGAAAACCTCAAACTGTGGAAGTTGGGGTGAAGGAGAGGATGTAGCCCAGGGGCTGAGCTGGGCTGGTCTTGAATCAAACACACCTCTAGGTTTCTGATGGGGAACTGATACTTTTTTCTCCTCCCTCCCTCCCTTCTGCAGCCCTGACAAAGCGAAGAACTGATGATTCCTTTGGTAGGCTGTGATTGCTACCGCTTTTCTGCCACCCAGAATGTTTTTCTCCCACCCCTCCTGATAATACTTCGTGCTCCACCCCCATGTCCATGGTGAGAAACAAGTTTTCTTTGGAGCCATCTTCACTGGCTGCTGACAGAAGAAAGAACTGCTGAGATGAATAGAGAGAGAAGGAGCAGGAAGGAGGTGGGGGAGACGAGGACATCATTAGTAATCCCGAAACTAGGACTCTGGACTCCCCAGTCAGATGAAGCAAACCCCTCCGCCCCCTTTATTCCCTTAGCATTTTCATTTGGGCTTCATTTAATTGCAACAGAAGGTTTCTTGGTTAATGTGATTCCTTCCCTCTTTCCCAGCCTACTTGTAATTCTCTCTGCCTCAGTTTCCTCATCATGAAATCTGTGGTTTCCTTGATCACCAATATGATTTCTTCCCCCCAAACACAGAGTGCAGTATTATTATAAACAGTAACTTCTATTTTTAGGAACTGCAGGTTTCCCGTCTTGGCTGCCTTACCAGAGAGTTTCTGAATCAGGGCCAGCTCTCTTTCAATAACACAAGACATAATCTAAGCAGAATAGTAATGATAGTCCAGAATTTTTTAGAAAATCCAAAGAACCAAGGACTTTCAGTGATTTGTCTAAACAAGGTCTATTATCAACCAGGATAAAATATCATTTTATTGTGTCTGGTTTGTGCTCTGGCATTTAACTGAAGCTTAACAAATAAGACTGTAAATTCAGGGACAGGAAGCAGTGAATAACAAAAAGAACTACTGTCTCCTTGACATCACTCACTCTTAAGAAGGCTGTTTACTTCTCAGTTTACCTCCCAGTGTGTTTTAAAATACTCTCGCAAATCTCAGCTTGAAATAGCTGTACTACCTTCTCTCAATAGAAGCCCCCACCTTCTAAGTACACTGGCTTATAGTTATTTATAAACCTGATGTCAGTCAAAGATTATTTTGTATATCCCTCCTCCTAACTCTCTTCTCCCTACATACCAAGATAGACCTATATAAAATTAGAAACTTCACATAAAGTATTCAGTCACTTAGATAAGAATTATTGTCAGCAATCATTTCTGAAGCATAAATTTATCATATTGGGTGAAGCATGTCTCTGAGACTGTTTCATAGATACCAGCTCCTTAAAAAAAAGGCTTCTGTGGCCAAGGTAGTTTGGAAGACTATATGCCTCTTAGGGATTTTAAACTCTACAATAAAATACTTTTGGGTAAGTTAGAAATTCCAAATCTATTTCCTCAAAGAATCCTTTTCTTTCAGTACCTGGTAACATTTCATGGAATAATGTGTCTTGAATCACATTTTTTAAAATGAGGGAGGTGGCCTGAACACGGGATATGGAGGCAGGAGGCCTGGGTAAAAGGTATCATCAGATATCACAGAGAAATATAAGGTTGTATTAGGCAACTAATTATGTATAAGCATATAAAGATATTTGCCCTAGTAATCCTTACCTAACAATTATGTATTTAAGTCTACTTGGGGGGGCCAGCACTGAGAGGGGAACAAGGAAGCATAGTCCAAAGGTCAAGGTAGGATTAGAGCCTGTTTGATCCACAAGATTTCTTTGGTGATAATTGAATTTAACCCTTTCATTTTATGTATGATGAAGTGAAGGCCCACAGGAGACAAATGAATGACTTAAGGTCACTCAGGATTAACGTTAGGAATATCTGAATCCCACCCAGTGATGAACCTTATTGCCCAACGGCTGTCTCAGTATGAGACAAAACATGGCCCTATGAAATTTTCAATCTAATGAGGTGAGACATACAAATGATATAATCAGAAAACAAGACAACATGGAGCAAAGTTTAAAAGCTCAAAAATGGGGCTGAAGGTAACCATTCGAGATGAGGGATATGTTAATTAGCCTGACTGTAATAGCCATGTCAAAATGAGTATGCATATCCAAACATCGTCTCAAACCTTAAATACATATAATTATTATTATTTTAAAAATAATTTATTTTGGCCGTGCTGGGTCTTAGTTGTGGCACTCAGGATCTTCTGTGCATCCTGTGGACTTTGTAGTTGTGGCATGCATGTGGGATCTAGTTCCCTGGCCAGGGATTGAACCCAGGCCCCCTGTATTGAGAGTTCAGAGTCTTACCCACTGGACCACCAGCAAAGTCCCTGTAATTTTTATTTTTAAAAAATGTGGCTGAAGTAACAGGGGCAATGAGAATTCAGGAGTGAGGAAGCCCAGTAGCCAGGCTCAACTGGAGTTAAGACTGGAGCTGGGGCCTTAAGGAGTATACAGCACTATGTTGAATTTGGATACTGTAAGAGGAAAAACAGTGGTGCTCCAAAACAGAATTGGAGATGATAAGTCAACAGACTAAGCGGCTGGCAATATTCTAAATAGTCAGGCATTAGAGTTTGGGTGAAATATTCATCAGTAAGCATTACTGGACCCTTTCAAATTCTGAGAAGTTTCTGGAGCTTCAGAGAGAATATGAGAAGTAAGACAACATGGTCTCTGATTTTAGAAAGCTTATTTCTTTATTTGGAGAGGAGATGGGAACATAAGACAAAATTGGAGAATGTAAGCATGTAAGTATCTTATACAAAGGGCAGTAGGGGAAGATGGGCTGTTAAGGCAGGATTTCTGCAGAAGATGAACCCTGAGTTGTTTCTTAGGAGAAACTTGGAGTTGATTCATGTTTGAAAACACCTAGGATAACTTGTGTCATTCCTTGCATTAAAAGGGAAGTTTCAATATACATATAATGTAAGACTGTGCATTATTCTTCTGTCCTTGGTATTTATTAACTTTTTAATTCTTTGTCATTTCTTATAGGAAATCAAGTGAAGGACTAGACTGCTTGATTCAGTCTGTGATTCAGATGTGTACCCCGAATAGTAAGGGCCTGCTTTTATTCCTGTTTGTTACCTCTTCCTCTTTCACATCCATCATGTTCCTAGTCTTCCTATGATGGATAATTGACCTAATTAAGAGCATAAAAGGTAAGATTAAAGGTATGATTTTAAGACTCTCACCATTCCCTCCAGCTAACCAGTTCCCAAGTCCTGTTGACTTTTGACATTCTAAATATTTCTCAACCTGTTCTCTGCTCTTTCCTCTGCTGCTCGATTCAGATCATAACCATTTCTCATCTTATTTATGCAAGTACATTGCAACTGGATTCTACCTCTCTTTCTTTCAATCCTTAACTTCATCTCTCACAATCAGAATCACTTTTCAAATATGCAAAGCCGCTTTATACCTCTAGTGAAAATCCTTCTGAGCTTCTTTTTAGCTTACAGGCAAAGTCCAAAGTGGCATGCAGAACCTTTCCGGTTCTGGCTCCTGTTCACCTCTGAGTTTTATCTTTGGTTACTTCTAAACAAAACAGAATCCCATCCATGAGTGTGGTTGTTTTTTTTTTTTAGGTCTCAAGGATTTTATTTTTTTAATGCAGTAAAGTTGCTCAGCATACTTCAAACTGCTGAACTCCTACTTATCCTTCAAAACTCCTTCATTCCCGGTCACCTCAGTAATGCATTCCCTTTGCCACCTTTTCATAGTGCAAAAACAGTACTTTTCAGAGGTATCGTAATCAGCCATGAGTCTGCCTTTTCTACTGAGCTGTGTGCTTCTTAACAAAGGACTTTTGAGTGCTGTCTTCAGACGAGATCAGTGCTGGCATATAGGTCCTGTAGCAACACTGTACCTAGTGAGGTCTTCCCCTACCCTCGCATTCCTCACACCACGACTTGAATAGGTCAAGAAAAGTGCTGGAAGGGTTAAAATCATCAGGAGAAAGAGTGATATTCACTGATAGAAAATGAAAAAGAGGAGTAAAAAGACAGGAAAGGTAAAAGGAAGTTCATCAGAAGATAGTTACTTCCACAACAGGAAAGGCTTTCAACCCCTAAAAAGACCAGTCTATTTTCCTTTTCAGGGAAAACAACATGAATGTTATTCAAATCTTTTGGAAATGAGCAAATTCCTTCCTTTCGCCTGCCCTCCAGCCTCAACTAGAATGGTTTTTATGTGGTGACCTGGAGTTGGTAGCTCAGCAGGGGAGTTCTCTGCCTGGGGACAGAGAAGCTTAGCCTCAGAGGCTAGCTGAGAGAACCTAGAAGAAACCCACCTTTGTTCTTAAGAATTTTGCCTGGGGAAGGGCAGATCTGACATTAAACCTCCTGAGAGCTGGCTAAAACCCTGAGTGTGGAGAAGTGGAGACTGCCAGTATACAGGTCATAATAATCAGAAAGTCTCTTGAAATCACCTCATTGTAAAAAGTCACTTGTATAAAGTCACTTGGGTGGCCAGTATGGAAAAATGAAATCTGTTCTATTGGGTCCTTCAGGATATGTGCCATATGAAGGCACAGAAGGTCATTTATTTTTATGACTGAAATCAACATATGACACATTATTTCAATTTAGAAAGCAGATCTTTAAAAAAAAAGGTAAAGTCATAATTAAAAAGCATTTTAAAATAGCACTTTATTGAGAATTCCCTTGTGACCCAACCGTTAGGACTCTGGATTCCACTTCAGGGCCACGGGTTCCATCCCTGATCAGGGAACTAAGATCCAGCATACCATGCTGCGCAGCAAAACCAAAACTTTGATTTAGAGAAATCTTTTAATAACGTGTCTGTTTCTTAGCTGGGCTAACATTATTACATAATCCACTCCATAGGATGTGATGATCACTAATTTGTTGATGAGGAAATTAACCAGCTCAGGGAGGCCATCCCGTACCTTTTAGGAAAGGGCCCAGGGTGGTATGACAGGTCTCTCACCTCCAGTTTGAGACCTTTCTAGACACTCCTCAAACACTTCAAACACTGACTCTTCAAACGCTGCTGTAGATAAAACCTAACGATTATGATACTTCCTACATAAAGAAAATCTAGGGGATTGGAAGGAGAATTGAATATATAGGAATGAATATGAAGGCGTACTTAATTCCACTTCCCGTTTCTTAAAAGAACTGCCCGAGAGGAGATTCCTTAAAACATCACTACTCTACATTTACGGTGCGAATAAGGAAATTAACAATGCAGACTGGCTAAGAGAGACTTGAAGTAGCTAATAAGGCGAAGGCCGAAGAGAGACACCGGGGTTGACTCCTTCCTTTAGATCAACGATTAAATGAGCACAACAGGGGGGAAAAGGCAGGTAGAACGCGGGTTCTCGCGTGGCTACCGCGGGTGGTATTCCCGGCACTCGGCGTTCCAGACGCTTCCTCGCGGTGTGCGGGTCTGTGTGGCTCGGACTCCATATTCCACTCGTTTCCCCTCAACGTTGTAGCCTCGCTAACAGGCACTCCAGACGCAAGAGACGCCGGGACCAGCCAAGATCCAGCGCGATCTCTTAAAAGACGGTGATGATTTTTTGTTGTTGTTTTTTTTTTGGTAGGAAGCGGCGGCCGGGGTTTCCCTTTTGGGGTCCCCCCACCCCCGACGCCGTCCTCGCCCGCCAGGCCGCGTGCCGCGCCGGGAGGTGGCCTTTCCGCGAGGTGACCTCGGGCTCCCCCCGAGCCCGACCGCAGCACGCTCCGTGTGGAGACGCGAGGCGGTGTCCTGAGGTGACACCGGCTGTGCCGCCGAGGCAGCAGGCGCCGCCGATCAACTAGTTCGCACCGAGGATTCCTCTTGGTGCGTGGCCCAGTTTTCCTCAGGACGGGCTCCAACCCCTAGCCGACACCGCCCCCCGCGCCGCCAGGCTCCGAGGCCTTCCCCCGGGACGCGGCGCGTCCCTCCCCCCGCCGCTCGGCGCGGGCCGGCGCGCGCGCGCGCGCGATTCCTCGATTCCACAGGCGGTTCGCGCCGCGGGTGGGGGCGGGGCGCGAGGGGAGGGGGCCGGCCGTCGCCGGGGCAGGGCGGCCGCGGCCGGGGGGCGGGGGCGGGCCGGCGTGGGGAGTTCCTCGCTCGCGGACCACACGCTCTGCGGGCCAATCCCGAGCCAGCCTCGCTCAGTGTCACACGCGGGACACGTCCAAGCGTTTGTTGGCAGGGCCAGCGAGGGGGGCGGGGGCGGGGGCGGGGAGGTGGGGAGGGGAGTTGAGTGACAGGCTTGCGGGGCAGGCTGGGAATTGTAGTTCCCAGCGCCCATGGCCATAGCCATTTTGTAGTCGGGGGACTACAACTTCCAGAAGATCAAGGGGACCATTCTAAGGTGCCCCGGGAATAGGCGGCTCTCCCCGGGGCCAGGCGTCCTGGGGCACTGGCACCCAGCAGCCCGGCTGCAGGTAGACACGCGGCGTGGCGGGGGCTAGCGTTGTGGCGGCCGAGGGGTGAGCGGCAAGCTGGGGAAAGGGGGTGAAGTGGAGCGACCGAGCGTGCCGTGCATTGAGCTAGGGAGCCTCTCTCAATTCCAGTCTTAGGCTCGGCGTGGGAGCGATGCCTGCAGGGTAGCCCGGGAAGGGTTCGTCGAGGCCTCTCGGGTGTCTCGTCGACGGGGCCATGGGGGTCCTCTGGGCTGGGCCAGGGGCGGTCGGCACTGGAGTAGGCGGGCGCCTGGTGGCCCAGCTGTGGGAGTTTTCGGCTGACGTCCGGTGGGGAATTATCCGAGGAGCCCTAACTTGTATAAAAGCAGAGTCCATTTAAAGTTGGGCTGGATAGCCTCTCTCTCATTGGTTAGGGGGCTTGGAAAAAAGAGACTCGGCGAGCCCTCGCTGTGGTGCTGCCGCCGCCGCCGCCGCCGCCGCCGCTGGAGTTGACTCTTCTGCTCTCACTGCTGCTGCAGCACAAACGTGACTTCCAACATTTTTTATTTATCTTTCCCTTTTCTTTTCCAAGATGTAACTACAGCTCAGACACTAAGGACCTTCACGTTTCGCTGATGTAGTTTTTGGAGGAAAAAGGGGGGGGAGTGAAGGGCGTCGGTTTTTTTTGTGTGTGTTTCGGGGGAAATTTTCCATTATGAGTGTTTTACTAAAGTGAATTTTTTTTTTTTGTTTGCTTCGTCTTTGGCTTTTTTTTTTTTTTTTTCCCTTCCCAATTTCGGATTTATTTCAAGGCGAATCAGGCTTTGGGGAAAGAGGAAGAAAAGTCGGATTACAAGATCAGCCACCACCAACAACAATAAAAACCACCAAGATATTTTTTTGCAAATTTCTGACGGCTTTAAATTCATGAAGCAATTGTCCCCTTTTGCAATCAGCATTTGGATCTCAGAATGAGCAAGGAAAGACCCAAGAGGAATATCATCCAGAAGAAATACGTAAGTGCTCCTAACAACACATCCTTTGACTTGTAGTTTTAAGCAATGGCTGTGAATGTCAAGTTTATAGATAATTCTGCAGCTGAAGGGTTTGAAATACAGCGTCCGATAAGGCTGTTTCTTTCTTTTCTGAAAGAAGGCTTTTCAGGCAAAGTCGTGTCTACCTAGTTTGGATGAAAAAACAGATTGGTGTAGCGATACCTCCAGTGAATAAATTGACCTCGAATGACACAACCATAATCTAGTTTTAGATGAAAGGCAGGGGATTTTGGTGGAGCCTAGTCGGGGAGGTGGGGGCTGCGGTAATATAACTAAACTGCATTCTCGGGCGGATTTGTCCCCATATTGCACTTTGCATGCAAATGAGTCTGTGTTATTATTATTAATGTTATTTGGGAAATCGTGTAACGCGTGTGTGTTGGAAGCCCTTTAAGTTGTAATCGAGGGTCCGATTATGGCGATCTTGTTCCTTGCACTGGCACATCAAATTTAATGTATGTGGTCGTTTTGGCTTATTTGGTTCGCGACATAAACCAGTTGGGAATCATGTTACAGGGAATGCATTTGTTGGGATTGACTTTAATAATGGGACTGGTTTTGTTTAAAAATTCATGGTTTCCAGTTTTAGGGGAAAAAGACATAGAATATAGTTAACGTTTTTAAGTAGGTATGTGAATGTAAATGTAAGTGACTACAATTAATTTCTCCCAGTTAACTGGGCTTGTGAAATTTGGTGATTATTCCGAGATTTAAATGGTTTGGAATAGTTAAATTTGTTTTGTGCATAGTACAGCTACGTTTTGATTGGCATGGGGAGTGTTTTTGTTTTGTGTGTGGTGGCTTTTTTTTTTTTAAGTTTGGGGGGAGGGAGAGGAGAGGGGGGACCGAGGATTAACCAAATATGCACTCAAGTGATCGGTGATTAGCTGCATGCTTTAAATCAAAGAACCCATTAAAAAAAAAAGGCCGAATGAACACACATTAGGAATAAAGCAATGTTATAAGAAAGTTTGATTTAACTCGGGTGGACAAATTGGTGTTAATATTTTCCCTTTTTGAGCACTATGATGTGTGTAATGGGAGATGACCTTCGGGGCACTGGTTTTGTAAAAAAATAGATTTAATGGAAAAGCTGAATACCTCTTCTTTGAGGGCTGATCCTAACCTAGACACATAAACTTCAACTATGAAAGAAATGCAAGGTTAAATAATCAAGCCCAACTTAAAACGCTGGTCCCTAAAGAATATAAGAATTAAAATACATCCGCATTGCAGAGGGCTGAGGAGAATGCAAAGGACTAGTTTAAACTCGGGCTGTAGAAACTGCAGGGAGACAAGCTTGCCTGCGAGCGTGGACGCCTTCCCGGGGCACGTCCGATCCGGGTGCAGCCACAAAGCAAAAAGGGGGTAGAACTTGGACCAGAGCCACCCCCGCCCCCATCCCAGCCCTCGCTAAGTTGGGGAGCGGCGTGGGGTGGGATTTTTTGTTCCCGGTGGTCAGCGGATTGTGTCGATTCCGGGCGTCCGGCTGCCTGCCCGCGGCTGGCGGCGGCCGCAGGAGGCAGAGCACGAGTTAACGCTCGGGGAGCGGAGCCTGTGTTCCTGACGTGCTCGAGCCGGTGCGGCGGCAGGGGGGGCGCGCGGGGGTCGCGGCGGGCTGGGCCGGGTCTGGGAGGCCGCGGGCGGCCTGTAGGGGGCGGGCTACGGGCTGCGGGCTCGGGGCGGGGGGGCGGGCTGGAGAACGGATGGGTGGGTGGGGCGCGGGGGCGGTGCGGCCGGTCGGCCTGGGGAGGGGGCGGCGCGGCGCGGCGCGGCGAGCGGGGCGGGGGCGTGGCGGGGAGGGGGCGGGCAGCGCGCGGCTGCGGCGGGCGCCCCCCAGCGCGCGCACGGCCGAGCATGGCGGCGGCGGCGCGGCCGGCTCTCCGCGGCCTGGCCCGCCGGCTCCAGTGCGGGCCCGGGAGCAACAGGTTAAGCCGGCTAGACGTCAGCGCGCCCCCTCCCCGCCCCCCGGTTCCTTCCCCGCCTCGCGCCGGCCTCCGCCCCCTCCCTCCGCCCCCCGCGGCTCCGGGTTCCCGGACGCTCAGGCCGGGTTCTGTTGTCATTGTGACGTCACAAAGGGACGGGCCCCGGTGGAACCTTCTCCTCCTCCGTGACGTCAAAAGTCCGGCGGGAGGTTCCAGTGCGGCGGGGCTGCGGGGGCGGAGGGGAGCGGTGGTGCGAAGGCGGGGGCTGCCGCGCGGGAGGAGGAGGAGGATGCGATTGGCCTCGGCCTTCTGCGGCGCAGCGCCGCGCTGCCCTCCAGGTGAGCGCAGGGAGCCGCTGGGAGCCTGGGGTCCCCTGGCGAGCACCCCCGACCCTGCTCTTGTTCCGTTTCGGGGGTGGGCAGCAGGCCGAAGACGCCTCCTGTCTGCGAAAACGTTTTCGCTTCCTCTGTTTCCAGGTCTGCTGACGGCTGTGTCATTATTGCGGTGGTGGTCGTGCTTTCTCGTCAATGCTTTTGCAAAGCAGGGAAACTTAAGTGGGGCAGCTTGGGTTTGCAGGAGAACCGCGTGATGGGTTTGGCCACCTTGTCAACTTTAAGTCGTGTTGGGGATGTCACGGCAGGATGTGGCGGGGCTATGCTGCACGGCATCAGCTGTTGGTTTTTCTGGAAGCCTTGAAACACCAGAGTGGCACTTATTCGCTATGCCAGCTCTAGGCCTATGGAGTAGTTCATGGGTTGGGGCAGACGGAAGACGACCAGTCATTGGTAGGTGTCCTTTGAAGAGCCCTGGACTGCAAGTCTGAGGTGTCCTGGGCTCAGTTCTTCAGAACGAGAGCCCGAGAGGCGGGGAATCTAGGTTTATTTACTCTTATGTAAAATAGAAAAAGTAATACATGCTTTTGCCTTTTCAGTTTATCAGAGATCGCGTGCGTGAGATGATGTGCGTGGAAGATGTAAAACTGTTTTGTTTCTATGTAAGATGAAACCATTGAGCTGGTGGAAGGCAGCGCATTCCCTACAATTGGTCTCCAAAGCCTTAGATGCCTGCCGCGTTGCCATTTATTGCTTTAGCAAAACAGAGTTTGGGGGTGGGATTGTAGATGGCAAGCTTTGGGAAAAATGATTGTTATATTTCATATTAAATGATGTCTTTGAAAAAACTCATAAATTGCAGTGTAATCCTGTCTTAATTGCTGGGCACGATTCCCACTACAGTACCTTAAATACTGAAAACATTTGCCTTGCAAAGCCCCAATCCACTTGGACAATAAAAAGTTACATGTTTTGCTCTATGGGTATTTTATGCCATTCCTGTCACTCCACTGGTTGGTTATTGCTGTCGAGTATAACAGATAAGATACCTAGACTTCAAAACTATTTGATATTTGATGCTTTATAGAAGGTGTGAGTTTGAAATAGAAATCTCTGCCACATAAAGATATGATTCATGCAGTTAGCAGGAAAACAGATTACCAGTTTGATTTCTAGGACAGCTCAAGAAGAATTTGTAACACTAGAATGTGAATTTTAGGTATTTAATTTTCTGATTTAAAAGTGCAGTGTGATTGAAAACTGTGGGAAAAGTTTGTGTTACAAGATTCAAAAGCAAAGTTTACTCTAATTGCATGAAATTGTGAAGAGAAAAAGTAGAACTACACCAAAATGTGGTAGGATTTATAAGTTGGTTCCCCCCCCCCCCCCCCCCATTTTACACCTAACTGATTTATTTTATGGTTCTGTGGCGGGGGAACGTGCATACCTTATTTAATTGCTGTATTTTTTTTCTTTTTTGAGCTGTTGAGGTGGCTTGCTTTCCGCCTCTTTCTAGTAGTGGAGAAAACCCATTCTCTTTTTCACATAAGTCTCTGGGCAGAAACAGTTTAGCAACAATCACTGCCTGGAGAGATTATGGAAGGAATACTGTCAAGAGTCCGAAGTGTGTTGCTGAAATTTAAAAAAAAAAATCATCTTTTAAAAATAATCCAATTTATGATTACCTGGGTTATTACTTTACTGTAGACAAGTATCTGACTTGTGTGTCCCGCACAGCCGTTCGCCCAAAGGGCCAACTAGAATTACTTGGTGCTTAGATGGTTTCATGGCTGTTTCCTGTCCTAAGAGGTCAGACCAGTTCTTGTTGCTTGGCTGAGGGCTGTTGACTCACTTCCAGATGCCTTGGAAAGAACTCCAGTGTTAATCTTAACATATATCCTGCTCCAAAGGTTATTTAAAATTTCCTCCTTCAGAAAGAAAAAAATTTTTTGGAGTATGTAACCAGTGTCTTTCAGATTTTAAATAGAACCCTTTTCTTCTTTTCAGACATATGGGAAAGTCATGTTAAGCCTAACATTGAAATACTCAATAAAGGCTAAGCTGAACTTTTTTTTTTTAGTTTAATGAGAGTTTTATTTAACCTAGTATACTGAACACATGATCATTTATTTTAACATATAATCAATACAAATAGAAATCTATACTAGTCTACCTTTTTTTTCATCTTGTGTCTTTGAAACCTAGTATGTTTTTTTGATCCTTACAGGACAGCTCAATTTGGACAAGTCATTGCTTCGTGTGACTGAACATATGAAGCTGTCCTACTGAACAGTCCAGATCTGTGTAACCAGAGCTGTATCTCACGTAGCATGGTGTCTGCGTTGGTGAAAAACATCAAGTCCTACAAAATCGAACAGTAAAAATTACAGGGCTAATGGAAAAATAAGGATGAAACATGTCACTCAAAACATAGGCTACTTTGGTAAAGCGAACCATAATGAGTTAGTAATCTGGATCTGGAAGAATGACATGAAATGCTCAGGTAGGCAGCTCGGACTCCAGAGTGAATTGTAAAAGTTGAGAGGTGTCACACTGGCAGTATTTTTATAGAGTACAACTCATGTTGCCAGGGCGGTATGGATGGAAGGATTCTGTTAGCTGTAGGTAGGCATTGTTGGGGTTTTTTTTTTTTGCCTTATGGGGTTTTTTTGTGTGTGTGTGAAGATGAACTTTGAGTTTTTTGGTTGATGCACACTTTTCTAGTTCGCTGCAAGTTTTTTTTTTTTAATTGTAAATGCATGCTGAAGAGATTCTTTAGGTTTATTTTTAAGGTCTTTAGGTTTATTTTAGGGTATTTAGGTTTATTTTTAAGGTTTGCCCTTGGTCATGCTGGTCTGAGGACCTGACTTTTTAATACTCAGCCATACGTTTTTCAGTCTAAGAAGTTTCATTTTTGGAATTCTGCTTGTATGGTTCTGATTTTCCTTCTACTGGTCTGTGTCTAAATCTTTCCCAGGATCGTAGCAACAGCTCTTGTACTAACCACCTTCCACCTACCCAGCCTACCCAGTTCTTCTGGCTGAAGAACATCCTGGCTGTGACATCCCTGCATGAAGCTCCCTGCCAGTGGGCAGGCCTGGGGAGTGTGTGCCTGTGTCCCCTTTGGCTCTTACCCACATAGAAGGCTTGCCAAGTGCCAGTTGTTTGTTCCCAAATCTGGTTATTCCAGTTAGACTTACTGCAATTTCAGTTAAATATTATATAAACCTTTGAACGAGTGTGACAAGAGAGTTGGTTTCTATGAAAACTTGAAGCTGAATGGGAACCCTTGATAAAAGTGAATTACTGTAAAAACGAGATTGTTAAATTAGATGTGGGCCTGCTATTTAAAAGACTTGGGGGAAATCTGTAAGATTTCGCACCCATTCTGCTTTGCAAGTGGTTCCCTTTTAAGAACCAAGCTTCATTTATGGCTGAACTCCCTTCCCATCAAACAAAATAGCTTGACATGGAGTACCACGAATTCTTAAAATAATCTGTAACAAAAACTTCCCTGGTGGTCCAGCGGTTAAGAATCCGTCTTCTAATGCAGAGGACACTGGTTCGATCCCTGTTCTGGGAACTAAGATCCGACATGCCTCGAGGCAGCTAAGCTGGGACACCACAGTGGAAGCCTCTGTGATGCAGCTGAGACCTTGCATAGCCAAATAAATAATTTAAAAAAATCTGTAACTAAAAGCATATTTATGTGTTCATTACATTCACTTGTACGTATATATGTATATGCTCAACCTACATACATATATATTAAAGACTTACTGCTTAACAAACTTTACGTTAGCTAACCAACTTATGGTCCAGCTGTAAGAGTGCTTCCATTATATTTAGCCTTAATCCCCAAATATTAAACTAGACTTCCTTATCTAGTTCATGCCAGGTAGCGAAGATAAAATGTGGGTCCGTTAGAATGGCTCTGCTGAGGTAATTTGTAATACTTTCAGAGTTTGTGTCATTCTCAGGATGGTGGGGGTAGAAAGATGAGTGATTTTACACTTCATTTATGTGGAGTTCAGAAGGTTATATCTTGTAATCCAGCAACTTTAGTTATTTTGTCTTACTTAGGAGATATGGTAAAGGTCTGTTCCGTTTCAGATCCTTAAGCCTACCTGTTAATGGAAGGGAGACCCGCTGAACTTCAGTTGTTGCTGTCTGAGTCCGTTTCTCTTGCTTCTCTCCGTCTCCCATGGATCTGATCTCTTTGCTCCTCTGACTGCCCGCCCTTGCTCTGCAAACCTTGGTTCCTTTTCCAGGCCCCAGACTTGGTGTTTTGGGTCCCTTGCGTGCCCATAAAGCCTTCTCCATACTTGCTCCTTCATCTCAGACCACTTTCATTCCAGGAGGTGGGAACTCAGATGACTAGTCTCCTGTTTTTAAAAAGACAATTTGAGTGCATTTTTTCCTTATCCTTTTAGAGTATAATTTTTCTTGACTTCTGACAACCCTGTGGCCTTCTGACAGTCTCACACTTTGCAATAAGGGTTTTTCATTCATTTTTGATTCGGAATAAAATTGTCAAAAGTAGAGCTGAACCTGCTCCCGGTTGATTGATCTGCCTGCTCCTGGCCTGTCCTGTCCTCCACCTCTTGCAGGTGGCTTTTGTCTGTCTTCGTTCTCTTGTTCTCTTTGTCAGGATGTGTAGGGTGGGGAGGGGCCCACATTTTGCAGAGGTGGATCCCGTTCCCAAGGGCCAGGTCTTGGGCCCACCTGAGTGGGCAGCTGGGCTCCAGCCCTGGGCTCTGTGCTTCTGTGGGGCTTGCTTTCTACTTCCCCTGATCTGTTTGGCCACAAACTTGACTACTCTTGTGAGGGGGCTCGCCCACGCCTCTTAGGACTTTTCTGCCATTTGAAGAATTGTACCAGAAGAGCTTGGACTGTAGGAAACACACTAGCATCGTGAGGAGAAGACCCAGTCAGTTCTGAAATAACCTCCCACAGTTATTGTTTCTCTAGTGAGCTCACAGGAGAGGAAGAGACTGTTGAGTCCATTTTACAGAAGGGAAAACTGAGGCCAGCAGACCCTGGCCAGAGAGTGAAAGGCTGGATCTCCTCCCCATATTTTAGTCCAGATCAACTGGAGGTAAAGGGAATGATCAGAGTAGCCCCAGGAAGTGGAGAAAAGGCCATAATAGAGGCTCTTGGCAGCCTTTGGAGAGGTTTTTTTTTACTTGAGAAAGTTGGGGGGAAGTTGAGGCAGTTTGTCAGCCTCTATAGTAGGAGTGGATCTGTTGCAAGTGAGTGTTTGTTGTTTTTTTAAACACCAGTTGGTGGAGCTACCCTCTTCTCCCTAGCTGCCTGTCTCCTTAGTCCTGATTGGAAAAAGCCATGAGGTCCCAGTTGCCCTGGGGCCCGGCTGGTGCTTGCTCCGTGTTTTATAAGTGCCCCCACCCCATCCTGTCCCGTGCACCTGACAGCTGACCCCGGCTGTGTTTGCTCTCCAGGCTTCTGAATTCATTTGGTTTTGCAGGGGCTGTGACAAATAGGCTTCGATGCTTTTTCTGGCAACTTTATTGTTGCCCCTGACTTTTGCTGCTTAGGGGACCACGGGGTGCTGGGGGAAATCATTTGCCCTCAAATCCTCACCAGGGTCTGGGCTGGGCAGTCAACAGAGACTGCCCAGATGTGTTAATGAGGCTGCCTGAGTAATGAGAACATTACATGTAATTACTCACATATTCATAGGATGTATGAAGGCCTTAGAAAGGGGAACCCTACTGACAGTCTTGGGAGCTGATTCTGAGAGCTGGTGCGGCCTAGAAGGCCTAAATTGGATTTTAAGTTCTAATTTTGTAAGTCTGTCAAGATCCACCACCCATGAAGAGGTAGGCAGTGAGCGCTGAAATACGGGCAGCAGTGTTTAGTTACCAGGAGTCCTAGAAGGTCATCATATTCATGGCCACACATTTTGCCCCTTTGTATTCCCTCCATGGCTCTTGTCACGTATTTTCTCTGGTACAACCAGCAGTATTTTTGGGTAGGGTGTGGGGTGGGGCTTTTCCACCAAGAGACCCTCTGGTTGATGTGACTGAGTCCCCCAGGGGGCATGTTGGGAGACTTTCTGGCACCCTGTTTTTGTGGCTCTCTTCTTGAATCTGGGTGTTCTTTCTCCATTTTTCCCCCAACCAGAATTTGGGTTAGAGCTTGATCTACAGTGGTTGTGTGTGCTATCTCTCGGTTCTCATTTCTACCAGCTGTTAGAAGTGTTCGGCGCCTGTGGGGGCAGAAACAGGTGCCAGGAGGAAATGAGAAGGGATTAGGGCTGTGCATGTGTTTCTTGCGTTCACTCCCCGCCTGGTTTGCAGGAGGGGCGCCGCGTGAATGCTTCCTCTGTTCAGCAGCAGTTGGCCGTCGACCTTCTTCGGACTCGGCGTCTTCTCTGCTTTGTGTCCATGCCTCATGGCTTGTATGTGGGCTTGGGGAGCTCAGCGCCTCAGATTGTGAGGGGCTTGTTCTGAATGTGTAGGGCACCTCTGTGGCCCTAGCAGACAAGACTGGGAATAGGAGCTGAGCCCAGGGTTGAGCCCTGTGTTGCGCTAGCTGTGTGACCCGGGGCAAGCCACAGAACCTCGCTGAGCTGCTTCCTCACCCGGAAAACTTGTTCCATGCACCTCACAGATCTGTGGCTGGGAGGGTCAGTGAGATTTTTGATGTGAAAGCACTTTGTAAACTGCATACAGTGCACAAATGCTCAAGAAGGTATGATTACACAGTTGGAAATCACCAACCTAGAGATAGGAGGCCCGTCAGCAGCCTTCCAGGCTGACTCAGAAATGAATAAATCAGATGAATTCTCTGCCTCTTAACAAGCCAAATGAAGAGCAACAGATACTCTAAAGTCTGTTTTGGGATATGGAACAAAGCTTTAAAGACTAGAAGGTGATTATGTTCAGTATCTTGTAATAAACCTGTAATGAAAAGGAATCTGAGTAAACAATGTAAAAGATGTGTAGCAGAGTCACTTGGCCACACACCTGAAGTAGCACCGTGTTGCTGGGCACGCAAGACTAACACGATACAAGTGGACGGCGGTGTGATCTCCTCCCGCCCCCTCTGCTGGTTGAATCTCTTCTGTATTGTCCAGCACCTGATTTCTGAACCTGCTTGGGTGGTGAACTAGAGTGACAGAGTGAGAACTCAGCTTAGAGCGGCACTGACGCTTTCCACAGGGGTGGTCAGTAGTCCTTGAACTTGCGCATTGACTCGTGCTCCTTCAGTGCATCAGGTCTCAGCTAAGTTTGTCCTCAGCGCCATACAAAGCCCCTGCTCTGCCTTGCGCTTGGAGCTACCCTTTCCACTGCAGCTGACCCAGCCTCCTGATCTTTGCACATCCTGGTTCCTCAGCTTGCTTTGGGCCCAATTGCCTACCTTGACCTCTCTGTGACCTGATTGGACAGCCTGCCACTGTCTTCCTCCCATCAGGCAGAGCCAAGCCCCCTTTCTGTAAGCCTGCCTCCTCACAACTACCTCTCTGGAATGAGTGTTTGTATGTATCTCACCCTGTTAATCCCACATGAGTAGAGGCTGAATTTTCTGTCATCACACCGTTTAGGAAATATTTGCTGAGTATTTAAAATCCTATCCAGTAGTGGGAGGGAATTGGTAAGGATCGAGTGGAAAAAGGTGAGCTTTCAGTAATCAGAATTTCACAGCTGAGAAAAAAACAGGTGTCTAGGAACAAAGGTTGCACATTTTAGCAGTGACACCGCCAGGGCATGAAACCCAGCCCCTGCTACAGCGGAAGGCCATCTGGGGATTCTGCCTTTGGACCCATTTTTCAGAGATACGTTCTCCTGCCAGGTGTATCCTCAGTTATCCATGATAACTGCAGTCATTGATTCATTTTCATGGGAAAATAAAATCTACATGTAATCCCCATACGTACTTGGGCCTTTAATGTTTGCCCCTGTTTGAAAATGATTATATTGTCCTAGAAGTCATTCATTGCAAACAACACAAAGCTAAAATCTATTGCAGTCACCTACGGGGTGTTCCTGCACTTCACAAATGTTGTTTTACATATGTGGGCTCTTACTCTTAAATGATAAGTCTCTTCTGGGCTCTTTGCATTTATATCTCATTTCAGTTACCAAAAGAGGATTCTGCATCGTTATTGTTTTAAAATTGTTTGTTTTTGGTTGCGCTGGATCATTGTTAACTGTGCTTGGGCTTTCTCTTGTTGGGGTTGAGCAGGGGCTGCTACTCTTGTTGCAGAGAGTGGGCTCTAGGGTGCATGGGCTTCAGTAGTTGCCACACGCTGGCTAGTAGTTGTGGCCCATGGACTTAGTTGCCTTGAGGCATGTGGGGTCTTCGTGGACCCAGGGGTGGGACCCGTGTCCCCTGTGTTGGCACGTGGATTCTTATCCACGGCACCACCAGGAAAGTCCCCTGCCCTGCCTTTCAATAGCTGCTGGGCACCTGGTCGGTCTGTACCACAGTTTTCTTGTCCCATCTGTTCTTGAGGGCTTTTTCACACAGTTTGGGGGCTGTTGTCCACAGTGATGTGTGCAGTGTGCTTTTCCTGTATCTTTTTGCACCTTGATTCCAACTTCCTCAAAGTGAAATGGCCACTTTGTGTTACCAGTGTGTATGTTCAGGTCCCTCTTAAGGGCTGTTTTCTGAGAGAAAGGCTGCTCTAATTTACAGCCCCCCCAGGTAGTGCCAGTGGGTTTGTTTGTTTGTTGTCTGCTTTTAAAAACCAATACAGGTACTTGTAACAAGTAGTAAAGATGTCAGTTGGGTTTTATTTAAGTTTCTGTTTTCTTTCCTTGTCCTCTCTCAGGGCATTAGAACTAAATGAGATGAGATATGGGGAAGCACTTTGTAAAACAAAATTGCTCCGAGAACACAACATGTTATTAGTTAGGATGACTGTGGCTGTGAAGGGAGAAGGGTCTGTAGGATTGTACAATTACATATTTCTCATTTATGAAATGGTTCTTTTGTGAGAGCGTGATGTAACTTTAAAATGACCTGGAATCCCATTATTTTTACAAGTGATTTCAGCCTTGTTTGGGAGGTGGGCTTTGTATGGTTACAAAGGTCCCATTGGGCTCTGGCTTGAAAGAATATTTAGTTAAATACAGCCGGTATATTCTGGCTGCTTACCATGCTCTCAGCCTGTAGTCGCTCAGTCTTTGTGAACCCATGGACTGTAGCCCCCCAGGCTCCTCTGTCCATGGGGTTCTCCAGGCAAGAAGACTGGAGCGGCTAGCCATTGCCTTCTCCAGGGGATCTTCCCACCCCAGGGATCGAACCTGAGTCTCTTGCGCCTCCTGCATTGCAGATGGATTCTTTACCATTGAGCCACCAGGGAAGCCTCTGACTCCGCTAGGGGTTAGAAAATATGACATTGTCCTTGTCCTTAGAGAATTTACAGTTCAGCTGACAGCAGGGATGCCAAACTCTGGGAAGAGAACTGGTGGGTTTGGATTAGTCACTCATCCTCAGTCTCAGTTTCTTCCTGTGTAAAATGGGGAGACTCACACCTTCATTTATTGGCCTCTCAAGGTCATTTTGGGGGAGGCACAGTCAGATGTTAACAGTCGGATGTGAAGTGTTATAAACTGTAGCTATCTAGATCAGATTATTCTTATTTTAGGTCCCACAGGTCTTTGTGGCTGTACTTCTCTAGCCTCAAGGTTTAAGAGGGAACACCATGTTTCTGGGTCATCCTTGCTGATTTCAGCTTGTCCGGGTTGTCTGAGAAAGAAGATAGAAATGAAAATAATATAGGTGCTTTTCCTTTCAATTTATGATAAAATACAGTGTGATGATTTTTATGGCAGACGCACTTGTTGATTGTTCTGATGCTGGCTTTTTATCGATCTCCCTCCCCGCCATGTGAGAATGAGGTGGTATCCCCAAACTGCTAAGAAGTAGCATTTAAGAGTACTTTTGGGTGGACTTCTTTGCCTTCTTTTTCATTCTTCAGTAAAGATGTTCCTTTATAGATTAGTTAGAACTTAGATGTTTATCGTTTTCACCTCAGTTGCCCCTTCTTCCGTCCTTCTGCACAGAGCATGAATGCACTGTGTGTTTATTTTCAGCTTGTTATAGTGTCTTGGTGTTGGAGGGGGTAAGAGGCAGCATGATGGGGATGAGCCGTGGCCTGGAGTCCCAGTTAAGTGTAGCACGTGACTCCTACCTGCTGTAGCAACCGACTCCCCATGCTGGTCCTCGGCTCCCCATGCTGGTCCTCGACTCATACCACCTGACTCCTTTCCAGCCTGATCACCCTAAGTGGCGAAGGGGTCTGATAGGTGCCAAATGGGCAGTCAACCTGGTTTCTTTTTTTTAAAATTTTTATTTATTTTTAAATGTGGCATATTAATGTGTAAAAATGATAAGACACCTGGTGTTGCTCAGTAAAGACCTCATTCCTGATTCTTACATGGCTTTTGTCTCTGACATTCGATTCCATTCACTCTGCAGCCTTTTCACTAGGACTTGAGTTGGTGACAATTTTTTGAGAGGGGTGTGTTTTTTATATAGTTACTTCTGTACACTGCACCTCGTTCCGAAAAGGATTCAAGGCCATAATGAGCAGTCATCCCAGGAGCGAACAGTTTTTTCTTTGACCCGAGTGTATTCACTTTCTAAATGCCCAGAGTGACAGCCGGATTAAAATAATGGGCAGTGAGCACTAGTCTGCAACCCAGCAGTGTTTGGACTGAGTGGCTTTTTGTTTTAGCTCTGTAAACTTGACCTAAAAGCTTAGGTAAAGGCGAGGTTTGTTAAGTAATAGCGGTATTGACACCCTGACAGAATTTTTAATGTGGAGGAATTTTAAAGTTCTTTAAAGAAGTTTAAAGTTTAAAAAAGAATTTTGAAGTAATCTCCAGTGGTGAGCACATCCTTGAATAGCCGAGATCAGATTTCTGTTTAAATGCCAATGCAGTTCAATATCACCTTTCCCCACAGTACATGGTGCCAGGGAGAATCTGGATCTAATAAATGAACTTTTCTTGGGGTAGCAGTTGGTAGATGTGAGTGACTACATGATTCTGTTCTGTGTCTTTAACTATGTTTGAAGAGTCTCATTCTGTATCATAATCCTCAAAACTGCTGTTAGGATTCCAAACCATTGTGGTTTAAACTTTGCTGGAATCTGAAAGGTGGCGGACGGAGTGAAAGGAAACCTCCTCTAAGTGAAGAACACTTTAGACTTGCCTGCTTGTCCCAGACTCTGGGCGGATCTTAGCCACAGGCCATGTCTCCTGGTGGAAGAAGGTGGGGGATACTTACTTGTTTCTTTCTCCTGGATGGTTTCCCCCCGCCCCAGCTCAGTATAACCACCATCATTTAGTCCTGCAGAAACTCCTAATACAAATATGGACTTGCAAAGCCCAGAGAAGCACACGGAGAACTGCACTCTTTTCTACTTGTGATAAATAAAAACTAATGATGCCATAAAAATGGGTTTTATTTTGAATCTGGTAAGCTTGGAAGCACTGGGAGGTGGGAAGGACGGGTCTGACTTGGAAATCTGAAGCTGAAAAGTGTGTATGTGTTTTTTTTTCCTCCACTTCCTGCTCCAATTATATGAAGTGCTTGCTACCCAGACACTGACATAGCCCCAAATGAAACACACTTTCTACTTTTTTTTCCTTTCCGTCTAACATGAGACTTGCTGAAGTTGTCATGTTATTTCCTTCCAGAATTTATTGGAGCACTAGGCAAAGCCTCTTGGGGAGTATAAATAATGATGATTGTAAAGAACAGTCAGTTTACCAGGGAAGGCCATTATCTTTGACTTGCAAAAGCTTTTACAGCTGAACATTGTTTGCTTACAGTTGTTTAATACAAATGAAGACTTTAATGGTACCTATTGTAAGAGGAGTTCTTTTACTGTATTTGTACACGGAGGTCATCTCAATAAAGAGCAGAACCTCTCGCTCAGTCCTAACTGCCTGTTTGTCCAGATTGGCGTTGTTGACTGTCCAAGGAAGCCTGGATGGCGCTTCGTGGCAGCCTTTTTCTTCCTGTCCACCGCACAGAGCCCTCCCTGCTGAGTGTGAAAAGATTTCTAAGGCTGACAAAGTGATTCTGAATGTGCTTTTAGAGTCTCTCCTCTAACTGCTTCCTTCCCAATTTCCGAATCCAAAGATGGTTTTAAAACGAATTTACGGGACTAGTCTAAGTAGGCACTGACATCGGATAAATATACTTAAATGGTAGGCTGTCATGCTCTTAATTAAAGCCCACAACATAGCTGCAGGGAAATAGGAAGACTGCAGTTGCACTTTTTATTTTTGGGGAGATTAAAGTTACCCCTCATCACACTTTTCAGTCTTAACTACAGAGTGTATATATATATGCTTGGCATACATTGCTGTCCTTGGCTGCTGCATCTTTAGCAAAGTGTCAGCCCCTTTTAGCCTTTCTTTTTAGAAACTCTCATATCCCCAACTTATTCCAGTTCTTTTGGCAGTTCTTCAGCTATGTTTCTTTTGGCGTTCCACTGGTGGTTCAAGACGAAAGGCATCCGAGGCATCTCAGTCTTCCCTGAGTGATCTTGGATGTGAATGTGATTTTTTTTTTCCTCCCCCTCTTAAACAGTTCAGTAGTTTTTAGTATATTCAGAGTTGTGCAGCCATCACTGCGATCAGTTTTAGAACCTTTTCATCACCCTCAAAGAGAAACTCCATACCCACTGGCAGGCGCTCCACATCTCATCCCAGTTTTTCCAGTCTCTGGCAACTACTAATCTACTTTCTGTCTCAGTAAATTTGCCTATTCTTGACACTTTATGTAAATGGAATCAAACAGGATATAGCCTTTTGTGACTGGCTTCTTTCACTTGGCATGATGTTTTCGAGGTTCCTTCACTTTGTAGCGTGTATCCATAAAAAGGACTCAATTCCTTTTTTAATGGCTCTTTGACCTATGAAGCTGTTCATCTCAGTCTGTGTCCCTACATCTCTTGTGTTCTGTTCAGCAGAGGGCTGCGTGGGTGCCTTGCCTTTTTGGGGTGTGGTTCTCACTTTGCTCCCTGCCTGATTGCCACGCTTCACTGTGTGTGGGTGCCCACCGGGAGTCTCACTGCCTCTCCCCCTTTGCAAGCTACCTTAGGCATGAGAAAGTGGTGGGGCTTGGAATTTCATCATAGGTTGATTGGCTTTCTGTGGGTGCTCAGCTGTTTGGGGTTGTTGTTTTGGCCTTCAGGTGAATCTCTGCACGGCATTTACCACGTGGTTTTGGGAGGCGCCAGGACTTAAAAACCCTGGCTCCTCCCTGGGAGCCAGGAAGGACTGAGGGGCTGTTTTCCTGCATCACCTTTGGTTTTGACTTTGTCGTGGTTGCTGATGTCGACATTCTTTGCTGAAAGGTACAGGAAAGAGACCTACTGTCTGCCTAGAAGTTCCCCTGATTTTCTTGCTCCTTCCAAGCCTAGTTTTCCCTAAGCAAAAAAATGCTTAAAAAAATCAGAAAAGTCTCTCAGCAAAGTTGTTTAAGAACTGGGAGTTCTTTTAAGGAAGATGGGTGGTGCCATGTTTTGATAGTTCTGATTTCCCACCGCATTCCCCCCCCGCAGATTTATTTTTCCCACATTGCTGTGAAATAAAGATGAGATCAGCTTCCTACTTGAGTCAGGCAATTTTTACTCACATTCAAGTGCTCATCGAAAGTATGAGGCGATAGAGAGAATGGTGGGGACTGAGAAAACCCCATGACCCAAGAGTGCTGGAGGCCTTTGGTGGACTTGGAGGATTCTAGTTCTCTGGAAGTGATGGAGATTTGGGGTGGGTGTCTGTGTCTTTCCTGGAGATTCCTGGTAAGAGGAAGCCAAAGACCAGCATGTTAGTTTGGGGATCTTATTCATCACATACTCCTCAAGTTCAGTGTCAAAAAAATTCCTTAATAACGGGATTAATCACGCTTTTTCACACTCCCTGGTTTTTCTGGTACAACTCTCAGTTCCAGATTGACTCTTGTGCTCCAGTCGTCGATATTACCTAAAGGGCAAAAGGCTGTATTCACTGTTTTCTCTGTAGTGGCTCAATAACGAAGAATTTGCGAGGTAAGACACTCACCCACCTCACTTTAGAAAGTAGGTGTGAGTGTGTGTATGTGCATGGATATCTAAAAAGGAGTTGTTTTTTTAAACTTTGCATTGTTAAACTGGAAATCTGTGTTCTGTTCTGCCAGCCTGCCTTTGTGCGGTGTACCTATAACCTATGCGCACACTTGTGCCATTTCTAAAGCAAATGCCACCTCCCTCCTCCTAAAATTGCTTATTAGAGCTAATTTTACGAATTGAGTTAGAACTGCCCTATAATATAATGCAGAATATTTCCCAATAATGCCTAGGTTAACAATGATCGTCTTGCTGTATTGTGCAAAAAAGGCTTCTGTTCAGACCCAGCTGGGTTTCAGGCTTAATTCATTGCTCTATGGTGGGATCACCACAGCTGCTGTGGGGCCTTTACAAATGCAAAAAAGCTGTCAGTGTTTGTTTCATCAGCTGCATAAGTGATGAGGCCAAGTTGAGGAATCCATTCCAGTGCACAGTGTGCAGGCTGTAGCCATTATTGTTTACAGAATTAGTGTGTTGGAGCTTTAAAATAGTTGGCACCTCGACTGTCCTTTAAAAGCACAAGACTAAGGACAGGACCAGTTGGTTGTCCTTGTAATGTTGGCGGGATCCAGCCCAGCCCCTGTCTTGGACAGTCGCTTGCTCCGGGCTGTGCTGTGGGATTGACCCTCTTTTGCACAAGGTGGGGGTGGCTGAATACACGTCCATTTAATTCTGCATCTCAAACTTAGGTTTCCATTCTTCTTTTTTTTCCCTCATTATTTTAGTTTTTTTTTCTTGTTATTTTTAGTGCTCAGTCATGTCTGACTCTTTGTGGCTCAATGGACTGTAGCCCACCAGGCTCCTCTGTCCTTGGGATTTCCCAAGCAAGAATGCTGGAGTGGGTTGCCGTTTCCCTTCTCCAGGGGATCTTCTCCACTCATGGATTGAACTCCGGTCTCCTCCTGCATTGCAGCCTGTTCTTCTGAGTCAGCAGGGACGCCCACCTGTCACCGTCCATAGTCGTAATTGAATTTTAAAGCCTTAGTAGTCCTCCTAGCTGCAGAGAGGTGTTGGACTGTCTGCCGGGACCTCAGGTATCCCAGCGCTGTGGGACTCCTTTTGCGAAATGATACTGCTTTGGGAGTTACTCTCATCTCTCCGTAGATTCCGCAGTGAAGGCTACCTCTTGGCTGCAGAAGGAGCTACCGGACAGGTCACTTGGCAGCCAACTGGGGGTATCCTCAGTGGATGCTGACCCCCTTCCCCAGGGAGCTGGTATAGCCATGGCAATACCGCCAGTCGCTCTGGGGACCCGTGCCCGTGGTATTTCGCAGGATAGTGTAGAATCGTCCCTTTCTTTTTTATCTGATTGATTTTTGGTTCCCGTCTCGGTTCAGGGGTCTGTCTGAAAGTCATGCCTCGTGGAATTGGAAGGCAGCACCGACGGTGGCCAGTCTGTACAGGTTTTCAGAGTGGAGCTTGTCAGGTCTCCGAGCCAGCGGGGATGACTAATGGTGCTTCTCCCTCCCAGCTGGAAAGGTCCCAAAGTGCTCTCCCATATTCATAAAAAAGATGGCGTGAGGCTCAGGGTCTTCAAATTAAAGGTCAGTACTGCTCAGCTTTATCTCAAATAACTGTCACTTGTGTCCTCCCTCCCTCCTTTATGTCTCTCCGTTTTTCCCCGCGGGGCGTCTGGAGCCGGGAGGACAAACGGGTTGGAGGAGCTCCACGTGGCGTTTGTGCTGGTGAAGCAGTTTGAGGATCCTGGTTTGTCCTCCCTTGAAGGGAGTGCTCTCTCGGGGAGAGGGTGGGCTCAGACAAGCACGTTTTAACTCTGAGTGAACTTCCGTAAGAGAACACATTCAAACATCCGTCTAGGATTTTTTTTAATATTTATTTGGCTGCATCAGGTCTTAGTTGGAGCTCATGGACTTCAGTAGTTGCATAGGCTTGGTTGCTTCATGGCATGTGGGATCTTAGTTCCCCGACTAGGGATCGAACCCATGTCTCTTGGATTGCAAGGCTAATTCTCAACCAGTAAACCACCAGGGAAGTCTCTGTCTAGATTTTTTTTTTAAACTTCCTTTTAAAGCCCCTCTCACTGACACTCACCCTGGAACAGGAGTGGTGAGAAGGAAAATAGTCAACAGTGAGTTCCACTCCTCTGCCCCTGGGGGAGAAAACCACCCCGAGGGGCTGTGTCCTGGGCCTTGTTCCTGCTTGGCTGCCCTTCAGGGACCGCACTGGCCCACCTGTTTCTCCTGGCTGGGGCAGGTGTTGTGTGTTTTGGCTTTAGGAATCTCTTATCAAAGCCCCTTCTGCTTTTATTATCTTTGTGAGGCAGAAACGTGTCCTTGTGTTGGTTTGTTTTTTACTGCATTCTCTCTGAGAAGTTTCGTGAATATGTATCTGGCTAAGTGTGTATGTGTGTATCTGCATGTCTTTAGTGAACATTTAATTTAGTGAACATTTAGTCATCTCACCATTCCTGGAGACCTCAGGTAAACTGTTCTAAATGCCACCCTGCTTCATACCAGCTGAGTCTCCTGGGAGATCACCGGGCTTCAGTGTTCTGCACTGTGAAATGGATTGCAGGTGCCTCCCTGCAGGAAGACAAGGTGTGACTGCCTCCCTTCTGCCTGCACACCAGTGTTTCTCTCTAATGCCGACATGCTACAACCTGCTGGATGGCAGATAGTTTGATAAATGGTTCTCCTTTGACTTTGGGGGAGAGGTGGTGAGGTCAACACACAGCCTGAGCTTTCTGGAGTGTCATTCTCCTGACCTCGGCACTTCCCAGCTTTACACACACACACACCACCTCAGGCGAGCAGCTTACTAGCACGAGATACAGAATCCAGTGCCTTTCCTTTCCCATGTAAAGGTTCAGAGATCTGTTTGAGGGGAAGCAAAAGGCCTGAGGATGCCAGCCATTGGGAATGGAGCGTCTGATTCCTAACCAGCTGGCTGTAGGTGCCGAGGAGAGAACACTATCTGCCCTGGTGGGCGTCAGCTGTGAAATTGTCCAGGTAGAATGTCGTTCTTAGACTCAGGCTTCAAATGATAAGACGCAGAGGAACTCGGAATACTCAGCACGGGGTGAGCCAAGTCTGGGGAGTTTTGTGGTTGGTTGGTTCAGCTCCTGCTGTTGAGAGTCTTTTGGGGAGCCGTGTTTCACTGGCTCTCCTGCCTTCAGAAGTCCGCTGTGATACAGGAGTGAGATTTCTCTGTGGTTTCATCACTGAGAACAGTACCAGGCCTCGCGGCCGTTCGTCTGACAGTTCTTTGTTCCTGTCCGCCACCTGGATGGGCCTGGAGGTTGCTGGGCTGCGTGCAGGCGGATCCCCAGGGGTCTGTGTGTTTCACCTGCCTTCTGAGGGTGTGGCCGTGTTACTCGGGGCCCTGGAAATAAGCCCTGTTTATCCGAGGGGTCACGTGAGGAAAGCGGTTGCTTGAGTGCATTCACATGGCCTCCCAGAATTTTGCCAGTTCAGAGCTTCTCCCTCCTGGCCCCAGAGCCCTAAAGGAGGGGAGGTTAGTCAGTCCTATATTCTCTTCAGGATAAATGGGGGGAAGTGGGACCCCTCCCTGCCCCCAAGGGTGGGTGGAGGTGAAAGCCTTGCTTATGAAACTGCTTAACTGCTCCTGGCCCTGTGCTGAGGGGCGGTGCCGCCACTTTACCCTCTGGAAAGCCCAGACCCATCCCCTGACGCAGAGATTTCTTCCAAAACCTCCAGGCCCGCTCAGGTGACCTGAATTAGCTTTTTGAAAGGGCGCAGCTAGGGTTTCATACACGAGGGCTTTAGCAGCACAACCAAAAGGCTCATCAGCTTTGAACTCTGCTGCTGACCGGGGTTATCTTGCTGCTACTAATAGAAGCGAAAAAGTTCACTTGACAAAGTGACTGTCCCAGGAATGCAGCCTCACCCTGGGCTTCTGTGGTCGGAGGAAAACTGTTGCTACCTCCCTGTTCCACTTCTTGTCATCATCCAGCAGTGGCGGGACTGCTGGGGGGAAGCCGGGCGAGAAGGGGGTGAAAGAAAGAACCGCTGAGCAGTGGTTGTGCAGGATGTGTCTGGAAAGGCCCCTGGCTTTAGAAAGGGGGTAACGTGGGAGGGGGTGACAGTCACTGAAGCATGACACACCTCCAGAGGCCCTGGGACTTCCAAATAAGAAAAGGGAGCTTTCTGCTGATTGTACGCACACAACACACACACACACCTTCCTCTCCTCCATCCATCCCCCCGCTGGTTTGGGAATCTCCCAGTCGGACATTTTTAACATGGGAGCTCTTCTTCCTGGCTCTAGTTGGCAGGATGCTCACAACGCAGCTGCAAAGAATTTGCTTCTCTTTCTCACAGCATCTCACATTGAAAAGTAGTTGTGGGACTAGAAAACAAAAACTAGAGAGGTTTTCAGAAGTGGAAGCCAAGTTTAATTAAAGTCAGGGAAGTTGGGGCTCTGTAACTCTTTTGTGAAGTCTCTTCAAGTCAGGCCGGTGCCCCAGGCAGGCAAGGTGGAAAGTGCCCCGTGGCTGCTCCCAGTTGGGAAGTGGAAGGCCTCCTTGTCTGATCCTTGCTTGGGGAACCTCATAGAGCAGGGTTTATCAGAAGATGTGTGACCCGTCACCTCTTGGTGGCCCCTTTATTAGGTGCTTGCCTCTTCCTCCTCGGAGGAAGAAAACCCTTCAGGGGCTTCGTTCTCTTCACACTGTCTGAATCTCCTGCTTCATCCCCAACCCTGGACCAAGCCTCTGGGCTGTAAAACTTCTTCTAAAGAGCAAGAGTTTCTGACTTGATAACTGCCTTCTTACATTGGCTTTTTACCTTCGGTGTACTTTGGGGGTACCCGTCAGCATTTTCTTGGGTGAAGGGTCATGTACTTGGTCTTGGAGGTTTTGCGCATATTCACTGACCAGTGCATTTGCGAGGAAACCCTCCCTGCTGTCTGCAGTGCTGACTGTAGGGACGGAATGGAGCCCAGGCAGGGTCCAGAAGCCAGCTGTGGCCAAGTCACACCTGGATTGTCAGCAGGCAGGAAACTGAGAGCCAGTCTCACAGGTTGAGGAGGCACGTTTAGCATTTGGTGACAGGGCTTTAATTTGAGTTTTGCCTGGAAACTGTTGTGCTGTATTTCTGAGTAGTTACCTAGAAGTTGTGTAATTGTGTGTTTTATTTTTTTTAAAGATTTTTTTTTTAATGTGGATCAATTTTTAAAGTCTTTATTGAATTTGTTACAATAGTGCTTCTTTTTGTTTGTTTTGGGCTGCGAGGCATGTGGAATCTTAGCTCTCTGGGAATCTGACCTACACCCTCTGCATTGGAAGGCATAGTCTTATTAATTACTAGACCACCAGGGTATTTTTATTTAAAAATATTTTTACTTTTAAAATTTTTATTGAAAATATTTTAAAACTTTTTATTAAAAATTTTTTGAAGATAAGGAGTTGGCACTGGCTAGCTCTGTCAGTAGAGCATGAGACTTTATTAAAGACACAAGGAATTGTATCTTAAAAAGTACAAGGAATCACATACAAAAGGAACATACTTGTGTTTTTCTGTAGATTCTAGCACTTCTTTTCTTCCAGCTGAGGGAATGACGTACTCAGGATCTCTCGGGTGTTTTCGTGCATTTGATCCTAACCATTTATTAGGCATTCTGACAGTCTTCTTCTCGTTTTATCAGTGTAGAATTGTTGCCTGCAAGGCTGAGGTGTCTGGGGCCTGGAGCGTGGAACTGTACTTTTGGACTTGACAATGACTGTGTTGTAGAGGTGCTGGGCTCTGGTTTGGGGTTTCGCTCTGCCTGGAAAAGCGGTGGGACTTTGTACAGTCAAGTTTTCCTTAGCTGAGAAGTCGTAGTGTGTGGTGGGAACATTGTGACTTCAGGTCTTCCTACACATTTGTAGTCCGACTTCCCTTTCACTTTATTCAGCTTTAATTTTGCAAATATTTATTATCTACTTTGTGTTATTTGTCCAGTTGTGTCTTTTATACTCTTGTGGCTGAGATGGATGTGGGAGTCAATCCAGGATTGAGACCACATAAGGTTCCAGGAGGTTTTCAGTCACTGCACACCCGTCACACAGGGATCTAGTTACAAGGCAGCTTCTCATCCAGCGGGTGTGTGGTGGGGCTGGAGATGCTGCCTGGCTTGCAGGCTCTCAGCGGATGGCTCTCGAAAGGGTTTTGATTTTGTGGGTAGTTTGTGCAGTGGTTCTCTCTTTTTTTTTTTCCCTCCGTGGCTCTGGCTCAACCAGAGCAACTGGGGAGTTCTCATAAGATCTCCTCTACCATAAAAAAGTTTGAAAACTCACCTTAGGGAACATAGCAGGGACTGAAGACCACGGTAGTCATTCTGCCCCAATCGAAAGATGTTTTCAAACCGTGATGGGATTGTAAAGCCTCATCATTGTTTCATCAAACAGCCTCTTTTGGCCCAATGTCCTATACGCTCTCCTTCCTGAGGCCGGTTCTTTAATTTTCGTCCTGGAAGGAAGCCTGATGTTTCCTTACAGACAACTAGTTACAGTGCACTGTCTGTATCATGTCATGTGTTTCCCTAAACTCTTGTCAGGTCTCATTTGGTAAACGCAGAGCAGGCTCAGGGATTTCTGTGTAGGGCCCTTGCGGTTTTGCTGGTTTCTGTCCAGAGTTCATCTTGAAAGCTTATATATGTGTTTTATACATATATATATATATATATATATTTTTTTTTTTTTTTAAAGAGAAGTTTTCTATTGGAAGGTACTGTGGATTCATACGCACTTAGATGTTTACCGTAGCGGTGTTTCATCCATTCACACCTTACTGCCCTGTGAAATGGCTGTTTTCCCCCAAATTGCAGCTGAGGGAGGAAGCGAGGCAGAGGAAAGGGCCATGGTTTGCCGCCCCGCCGCCCAGGGGAGGTTTGAGTCTCATGTGCTTGTCTTCATCCAGGTGGGCACTGCTGCCTAGGTGTTATGCAGCCCTGGGTTTCAATTCTGACTCTTGTCATTTATGTAATCTTGTCTGTGTCTCAGTTTTTAAAATCTGTAAAATGGGAGTCATAAGTAGTGTAGTGTGTATGTCATGTAATTTTGAATGTCTGGCTGAGATACACATTTTATTTTTTTACTGCAATGTAATTATTATCACTGCTTCCCTAGTAGCTCAGCAATAAAGCATCCATCTGCAGTGCAGGAGATGCAGGTTTGATTCCTGGTCCAGGAAGATCCTCTGGAGAAGGAAATGGCAGCCAACTCCAGTATCGTTGCCTGGGAAATCCCATGGACGGAGGAACCTGGTGGGCTACAGTCCATGGGGTCACAGAGGAGTCAGACATGACTGAGCAACTAAACAACAACGAATTATTACTACCACACTCACTGAATTTATAAACCCAGCTCCCTGTGGTTCTGTAAAAAGTGTTCTCTCAAGTGTTAAAAACAGAATTTTAATGATTTTTTTAAGTGATTTTTTTTTTTTTTTTTTTACCCTCAGGATAAAAGATGTGATACTAGATTATCATTGTTACCTATTGTTAACAGTGTATGAAGCAATACCTAGTAAGTGGCTATTTACAGAGAAGGATGATTCAGAGTTGCTTACTAGATTTTATGGTTCCTCATTCTTTATTGTACTTGATCCATTTTGGTGGGTGGGTGGATGTGTGGTTGGGGGTGGATTCCTTCTGCTTGGAAACATTGCAGCCTCCTCGTATTAAGTGTTTAATTGTATTTCCTGGTCTCTACCACACTCATGTTTAAAAATCATTTTGACTTTAAAAAATAATTTGCTAATATTGAATACACATAGTGGGTTCTCTGTAAATTAATTATGTATGCTGAATTGAATAGTAAAAGGATTAAAGCTTTTAAAAGGGACGGGTTTATAATCTTTTCTTCTACTATTGTCTGCCCCCTCCACCCCCCCACCTCCCTCCCCACGTCTCCCCTGGGACCAGCTCTTATTTAGAAAAGTAAGGAAGTGATTTTTCAAGTAATGATTGTGTTCTTTAAAAAATTGTTTTTAAGGACTTTTTATTTGAAGCATGATTTTTTTTTTAAGGAAATAATGTAAATTAGTAGGACCCTGTTTTGAATTTCTGAAGATCAGCTTCATTCTTGTGGGGCTACTCACCAAAGAACTCACTGTTTTTTGTATCCCCTTCAGAATAGTCTTATCTTTTCCTTTTCCTATCTTTAAAAAATATTTTTAGACATGCAATATGTTTCTTGTATTTTAAATGTTTAAAGGGGTGTCCTTACTGTTCTGCATATTTCTTTAAAGGTGAATGAAGAAATTATTTTTCTTTTTTTTTGGTTTGTCAACTACAGAATGTTGTGATTCTATTTTATGTTCACAGAAAAGCCTAAAGGTTTCTATGTATTATCTAGTATTTTGTTCTGAAGAAACGTGTGCTATTTGTAAAGCAGGAAGTGTGTGGAGAAAGGGCAATTCAGCAGTGAGTTGGGGTCTGAGATACAAATTAATTTGCCTTCATTCAGATAATTTAACACAGCCTAGTAACTGATTGTTCCAGAGTGGTTTATTAAAATGCAGAGCTCAGGATGGGAGAGGGAGAGTTTCAGAACTTGTATCTTTATGTGTGAAGGGGTGATTAGTAGACCAGAGCCAGCGATTCTGTTGGTCGACTGTTGATTCTGAATTTTTTTCTCTTCTTGGTGATCCTTGGTGTCTTTAGTCTTTGTAGGGTCTTAGGGTCTAAGAAGGAGATTTTAGAGGTTTCCACTCCTCCTTTTCTTGTCTTTTTTTTCTTTCCTTTCCATTCCTTAATCTCGCAAGTGGGACCCTGAAAAAGCTATTGACAATCTGATGGTCTAAAGCTCCACCTGCAGTTAGAAGCTGGTTGTCCTTCTGGAATGTTCTTTCCACAGGAGGCTGCTGGTCCTAGTCTCTGGGCCAAAGGAGGTTTTGGATAGGCCTTTGATTTGTGGTCTCTGGAGAGGCCACCAGACTGCAGAAGCCTGTCAGACTTCCCAGTTTGTGTGATAGGGTTAAAAGTGGGTTTTGTAGGGTTACCTGGATCTCTGTGACTTGGGGTCACAACCTCTGGGTCGCAGGAGCGGCAGGAAGTGTGCAGAGAGCAAGAAGAGCTATTGGGTCTGCCTTTTGGAGATGAGTCTGGGCAAGGGTTCAAAAACGGGATGCAAGGTGCAAGGGCTAGCACAGATGTGAGCCCTTGGGGTCAGAGGCAAAGACGAGAACAAGCTGGAAAACTCTGTCCTGACCTCGAAAGAGCTTCTGGAGACAGGCCTTTGGATCTTTGGCATTTCCTTCTTTCAGAAGGTCTGTTGCGCAGCTGAATTGGGAAAGTGTCCTACATCCCCAGCTTCTTCATGAGATGCTGATACCAGTTAATTCAGAATCACTTGTAATTGGAAGCAGCTGCTGTTTCCCAGCTGACTAGGTGTTTGAGTCAGATGCTTTGAATTAGCTGGAGTTGGATTATTCATATTTTAATTAAAGTCCATTTTAACTCCCCCCCCCCCCCCCCGCCCCCGCTTGTCTCTCCAATGGCCAGGCTTTTACAGTAACACATTTGAAATTACAAGTGCATCCCAGTAGAAAGGTATAATGTAAGTTCAAGGACTTGCAGTTGATTATGGTCTTGTATTATTAAGTAGTGAATTTAACTGCTCTGCAATTCCCTGCTTCTCTAGTGGGGAGATCCCATTCCGTTTAGGAAAGTTGAGACTTTTGTCCCTTCCCCTCCTTGGAGCACTGACATGTTAGCTTAATTGCTTGTGTCACTGCTGTGGGGAAGGTACTGCATGAAATGGGACGATCAGTTTTCTGGTACTTCTCGTCCAATGGGGTTTGCAAATCAAGCCATGAATAGTGGGGCTTTGGGGCAGTGCAGATATTTTCTTTACAGGAGAAAAGTTAATGAGTACTGTGGTGAGGCTGTTCAGTGCTTCTGTGCAGATACAAAATGTTCAACAGGCAGCTTGTAGGGGGGTAAAAAACGACTGCCTTAATTTTGAGACAAAAGAAAAGTTGCATTTCTCTTAGCATCAATGCTGATGAGGAAGAGGGGCAGGAGAGGAGGTGGATGGATGTTGTCTTCATTTCTGTTTCAGTGACTTAACGTTTGACTTGATAAATGTCCTAGTTAATTTAATTTTGTGTCGGTCCCTCGCCTCCCCTTGAATGTCCAATTTTAGCTGACTTGCGGAAAAACCAGAACAATGCAGACCCATTCGATTTTGCATACCTGTTAAAATCCTTAGGCATTCTGTGTGGTCAGGGACCTTTAAAAGGGCGTAAGAGATGCGATCACTGTCCAGAAGGAGTCCAAAAGTGTCCCTGGAGACAGAAAGCATACATTTGTCGATACCTTTAGAGAACTGTGTCCTGTAGGACTTGGCGAGGTCATATACATACCAAGCACTGGGAGAGCTGAAGGAGGAGGCCTGCTAGCTAGGGTGGGCTGGCTCTTTGGAGGTAGAAGGTCATTCCTAGAACAATGAAAGGATCCTTCCATTCCCCTGTCTTTGTAGAGTTGGCCTGAGGATGTCCACCTAGTTTCAAACCATTGAATAGAGGCCCCACATCTGCTATCATTTTCCTCTATGCCTGCCCTGCACCGGGGCAGAGACTTTGGGGCCCTGGGACATGAAACAAGGGCTTTTGTTGGCCCCTGTACATGGTCAGGGGCAGGAACAGATGTGCTGGGCTGTCCCTTTCAGGGGCAGTCCTTGTGTTTCATCCATGCTACCTGGCATCTCTGGTGACTAAGCAACACGAAGTTGCTCCGCAAGTTTCTTGGTAATAGGCCTGACACAATTTGACTGTTTTTTGGACTTTCCCCCAACTTAAAAGGCCATCAGCAGGCAAGCCCTAGGTATACTTTTAAGGAAGAGGGAACACATTTGACAAAACAGAAATCTTAATACCAGGTATTTCATTAGAAAACCACAGTCCCTTTAAATGTCCGTAAGTAAGAGGTCTTGTGGAATTCTGTTCACGGTAGAAAGCCCCACACTTTGAGCTGCCTGGCCTGCTGAACAGCAGATTTAAGTGTGAAAGAATATAAACAGTATGTATTCTCACATATCTGTAGAGCACAATTTAACCTTTTAGTTTTATTACCACTCTTAGCTTTTGAGAGAAGTGTCTGAAGCTGTGTGGAATATAGGCCGAGCTAGAGTTGAGCCCCACTGTGCATGTTTTTAATACTGAGATGATGTTTCTGTTCCCCAGGATGTCTGGGCGTGGAGCTTTGACCCATTTCTCTCCTGGGTAAAGGTCTTCAGGGTTGCTGGCCAGCCCCTTTCAGGGTACTCAGATGAAAAGAGGAACCAGTACTTAAACTGAAGTCTCTAATCAAGGTCCGGCAGGCCTCATTTTGCATTTTAAGGTATCTGCTGAACACAATAACTTAATAAGGTAAAATAGTGATTGTTACAAATTAAGTAGCTATTACTGAAGCATCACACATATCTATTTCAAGAAGAAAAAGAGGAAGAATGTATATTATATAGCTTACTAATAGATAAACAAGGATTCCATCTAGTTAGAAATGCTTGGGGAAATTTCAGGAGAAACTTGGCAACAACAATATGGATAAATGGAGAGAGAGCATAAACCTTTTTTTGGGGGGCAGAGTACTGTTGGAGCATGCTGTAGAAGGTGCAAGGATAAAATTAACCCCAGCAAGAAGTATGAACTCTGACAGACCAGTCAGTGTGGCTGGTGATCGGTAGTTAAGCGAGGTGCAGTTCAGGAGTGGAAGGGTCCACCCCCACGGTCTCATCTGGCAAACCTGCTAGCCTGCTGCAGGAAGGAATTGGTGTGGAGGAGTGGATGGGGCAGAGGTTAACCAACTGTTGTAGAAACTCACCGCGGAGCCTGGATTGCTGGGTGCTGGGGACTCCTGGAGTTGGTAGCAGTACCCCAGGCCTGAGTTTCTCATTTTGTGTAAGGTTTCCCCTGATGGGACTGAACCCACATTGGCAGAGAGGAGGGAGAAGGATTTTTAAGGAAGGGAGGGGGGGAAGGGAAGGGAGGGGGAGGGATTGAATATTTCTGAATGCAAGAAGTACGAAAGGGAGATTCTCAGACTATAAAGAAAAGTGTTCTCAGTCATGTCCAACTCTTTGGGACCCATGGACTGTAGCTTCTATCCATGGAATTCTCCAGGAAAGAATACTGGAGTGGGTAGCCATTTCCTTCTCCAGGGGATCTTCCCAACCCAGGGATTGAACCCAAGTCTCCTGCATCGCAAGTGGATTCTTTACTATCTGAACCACCAGAGTATAAAGAAGGCATTCTAATTAGAGGATAAAAAAGTGTTGAGAACTAAGTTTTCAAAATTTGGGGAAGAATTGAATCACCTAGACTTTCCCTGTTGATGCCCTGAGATGCTGGTCCCACCCTGCACTAGAGGAGTAGGTCACAGCTGGGATTAGAACCTAGCCTTGGGGGCACTTAACTTCAAAAAAGGTTTTCCTTTGCCTTCTCACGGCAGGGATACAGGAGGCCTTGTTGGGTATGTGATGGGTGGGTGCTAGTGAAGGAGGATGCAGAAGAGGGGAAGTGGCAAGTGTCCAGGCAAAGAAAAGAGAAGCTGTAGGGCTGAGGGCTGGCTACCTGAGAAAGTGAAAATAGTTTACATTTGGAATGGGACCCAGGGAGGAAATGCTTTGAGATTGGATATTTTTCCCCTGAGAAAGCCTATTTAATTATTATACGCCTGTTGCTGATGGATAGTAAGCTGCTTCCTTCTTTGTTATTTGCTACTAACTGACCCTCATTTTTGTATCTCCTGACTCACATCTATCAGAAGTTCTCTTCCTGCACAGAGCTAGGGTTTCAGTTGTCTGGTCAGAGGGTGTGTGATTTTCAGTGTTAGTGAGAACTAAAATGTTCACTGAAATGATTGATGCACTACATTCCTACCAGCAACATCTGTGTCCTTGCTGAGGTTTGAAATTGTTAGAGGTGTTTTGTTTTTTAAAGTGTCCCAAGTCTGACTTGTCATTTATATGGATTCATAGTTGAAGTTCATGGCACACCATGCTTCCTATTCTCAGTGGTAGTCTGGGGTCATGAATGTTTCTTTAGCTTCCTTCCTACTAATTTATAAAAGCCTTTGTTGACTCCACTTGGCGTTAAAATTCTGCTGTCTTGTCTCTTCTCCCCCAGCACAACTTTCTTGTACGTAAATTATACCATATTAATCTGCACTTTTGTGTGTTTGAGGTTGTTCATTCGCTTAGTTGTGTCTGACTCTTTGCGACTCCCCTGTCCTTCACTGTCTCCTGGAATTTGCTCAGATTTATGTCCACTGAGTCTAGCTAACCATCTCATCCTCTGCCGCTCCCTTCTTTTTCCTTCGGAAGAGTGAGATACTGTCTCCTCTAACTTCCCTATTGTCACAGTCATCTTTCATGAAGAAAAGAAAAAGTTACTTTCATGCTCAAATCTTCCATAGCTCTCCATTGCTTATGGGAGAAAATCTTAGCTCTTCAAGTATTACCTGAAGAGTTTGTTAGAGCAGGCTTAGCCCGGTCTCATCTTCTGCAGCATACATTCCTGTTAATTTTCTGTCCCTTTTCCTGTCAAGGTCACGGCCGTGATTGTATTGCCTCTTTCTTACCTCTCTCTCTCACTCTTTCTTACCTGTCACCACTGATGAGCTTCTGCGTCCTTGAAAGACTCAGTTTGGAGAAGGCGGAGCTCCCGCTATGTGTTGATACTGCTAATGAGCATCACTAGAGGTGCTGGGCCCTTGACCTTCTTCTGGGAGAACCTCATGGGCAAGGGCAGTGTTGTTGACAGCAGATAGCTCTGTGGTGCGTCTTCCGGTGTACTGGTTTGAATGGGTATGTTTTCAGGTCTACTGGCAGGCAGTTGGTCAGTGTTCGTTGTCATTCTTATTTTTAACTTTATCTCAAGGATCCTTCGTATAAATCTGATTAAATCTCTTTCCTGGACTTTTTATATTATGAGAGATTTCACAGTAGAAAAGTTGAAGGAACATGGGTGGTGAACACCAGGACCCTCTTCGCCCGACTGCAGGGTGAATGTGCTGTGACGTGTCTGTGTATTGCTCAGGGTCTGCTTTCTTCCTCTGAAGTCTTTGACTTTGGAAAATTTGAAGGGTCCTCTTGCTTATCCATTAAAAAAGGACTTCAGTAGTGTAGCACTTTTAGAAGTATTAAAGGAAAAAAAAAAAACTTCAATGACTTTGGCTTTTTTCTGCCAAAGTAAATGTTGGCTCTAATTCAGCTGTAGTAATGTAGCTCCTCTCAAATGTGTTCGAGTTAAACTACAGCAGGGCCAAGTTGAGAAATTAGTTTCTCAGTTTTTTTCCTTCCAATTTAGAAAAAAATTAGATTTTGGATTCTCTTGTTCCTATAATCTTCTTCTTGGTTCTCCCCTTCTCCGTTAAAAAAAAAAAAATCACAAAGAATTGGTTGTCAGTGGGAGAAATGACGATCCAGATTCCTAGGAGATTCTTGGTGACAGTCTTCAAATATGGTGTTTGAACCTGTATTGCAGGTAGTTCATTTAGTACAGTTTCTTCTAAGCCATTGAAGTGGGATGTAAAGGGCCAGAACCCTTTGGGTTTTTTGTCTTTTTCTGCCATGCCAAGAGGCTTGTGGGATCCTAGTTCCCTGACCAGGGATTGAACCCAGGCCCATGGTGGTGAGAGTGCAGAGTCCCCACCATTGGACTGCCAGGGAATTCCCAACCCTTTGGTTTTAACTTGTGATCTTTGCTTTTCTGCCACATATGTGTTATCATTAGCCTGGAAATCCAAGTGCTATGAAGTCATGACACCAGGTGAGTGATAACTCTGCTTCATCATGCATTAGCTGGTATTTGAATGACTGGTTTGGATATAGGTTAGAGTTTTTAAGTGTGACAGTGTTTGGTTTTTCTAAGTGCAAGGAAGCTGAATATAATTTGCATGTGGGGGCCTTCCCTGGTGGTTCAGTGGTTAAGACTCCAGGCTTCCAATGCAGGGGATATGAGTTCAGTCAGGGAACTAAGATCCTATATGCCCTGTAGCCCAATTAAACTATATATATATATACACGTATAAAATCTGCACATGGGAGGTGGCTCCCAGGCACTCTGCACAGATAACTTGTAGTAAGTGACTGGTTTGCCAGGTGACCTGTCCAGGACATTTGTGTTTGGCCCAGATTGTCTTTTCACTCTTGACTGAATTGTGACTCACATGATGACCAAAGAAAAATGGTACGAATACATCATGGTATGCAAAATTCAAATTAATTTTGAATTTAATTTTGACTTCAAGGTCAAATTCAGAAGTGTTAAGCGCAAAATGTGCCCCTTATGCTTTCCTACTAGGTGCATTTGCTCCCCGTTTACACTCTTATTTATGTAGACGTGTATGCAGGATTCCCCCCACCCTTTTCTTTTTGGCCCGTTTTTAGTGGTGGAATCGCGGGTCCTGTTGTGTGCTCTGGCCTCTTCTCACCTAACTGTGTCTTGTCAGTGTTTCCATGTGGTTCTCTAACGCTGTGTACTTCCTGACAGGACCTCAGTACTGGAGTGTATATAGCTGCTTGCTTATGATTCCCATCCGAGAAGAGTGCCTGGCGTTTAGGAAGCACTCAGTAGACGTTAAGGTTGTTAACTCTGTTTTGTTTACTTGGCACATCTCTCACATGTGGGCATACTGGCATCAGATTGCAAGGGTATGCGCTCAGTTTTTATAGTTGGAAGAGATGTTGCTTTTTCCCCTTCGGAAAAGGCTTAACTAATTTATATTTTCACCAACAGTGTATAGAGAATCTTTATTTCCTTTCCTTCTTGCCAATACTTGGTATTATAAGGCTGATTTAGTTTTTGCTAATGAATCACATATGACTCATCACTGTTGTTGGATTTACATTTCTTTGTATTGAGCATTCTTCATTGGCCTGCTGAGTGTCCACATTTCTTTTGTTCGTGACCTGCCCACTTTTACATATTTTTTCTTACTGCTTTTTGTCAGAGCTCTTTTTGTTCTTTACTTTCTAAACATATTTTAAGTATTTTCCCTAAGTCTGTCCTTTATCCTTTAATGGCATCTTTTCTCATGGAAGTTTTAAACTTTCCTGTAGTCCAGTTTGGTTTTCCTTTACGGGTTTTGTGTCTTGCTTAGGAATGCTTTTCTGACCTCAAGAATATGAAAGTATTCTGTAAGAAATCCTCCTTCTTTTATTACCTCCCATCTAGTTAAATATTACCCTCCAATTTTTTAATCTTCTCTGTACTCTTACATCAGCCACTAAAATGGTATGAAACCTCAGTTCTCTGGAATCTTCCAGTAATGACTTTTTCTGACAGCCACATTTTATGGATATGTTAGGGTTTATCCCTACTTACATACCCAGAGGCTTAAAATGCACGTTTTAAAGTGTTGGTACTTAATTATTGTCATGACTCTCATTATCTTGTATTAAATAATATTTTAATGTTCCCATGGAGGTATAGGAAGACCGCTTTGGCCTATGCATCAGTTTCTGGATTCTAAATCCCTTTAAATACATGAAAATTCTGAGTTTTTTAGTTTTTTTTTTTTTTAAAAAGAGGATGAAATAGAGGGTACCATTATGTTATACACATGCAAGGTAGAAAACTGATAAAACTAGCAGATAAAACTAGGAGTTCTGCCCCTAAATGAAACCGCTTTCTCTGCGGTCAGATTTGCACTGGTAAGAGTTGCTCTGAGAACTGGCTATGAGTTGCTTGCCTTCATCGGTTGTATGTATTTGCCATCCAAAAGGTTTCTTTTAAAGAACAGAACTGCTTTAAAAGCTTTTTACAACAACTACTTTATTTAGCCTTGTATTTTCTCCCATATATTTTTCTGATTTCTTTTGACACTTGCTACTTACTATTGGTACAGTGGATGTGTCTTTCATCTGTTTTTATCATGTTGGTAATTATAATATGGGAAAGTAGTTAACTAGCCTATTGCTGTGTGAAGTAAAGCTAAAAAGTCCCTGATTAAGGGACTGGGCCCCTGTGAGAAGTCAAGTGTCATTTTTTTGGCCTATGAACAAAAGGACAGCCCGTGAAATGGCAGTCCATTCCAGTATTCTTGCCGAGGAAATGGCGTGGACGGAGCCTGAGAGGCCGTAGTCCATGGGGTTGCAAAGAATCAAATAGGACTGAGCCTGCGTGCACACACAGTGGTGTGTTTACTGTGATTTCAAGTTAGCAGATGTCTATTGATACATAATGTACATCATCAAACACCTATTCCAAGTATATAGTTTTTTGAATTTTGACAGTCAAATTCATATTCCTGTGTAACTACTACCCAGTTAAAATAGATTTTCATCACTATAAGTAGTCCCTTCTGCCATTTGTAATTGTCTTCTCTAGGATAAGCATTGCCTGTTTTTATTTTTTTAAATTGAGGTATAATTGCTTTACAGTGTTGTTAGTTTCTGCTGTACAACAAAGGAATAAACTGTGTGTGTGTATATATCCTTTCCCTCTCCTCTTGAGTCTCCCACCCCCTGCGAACCTTGCCTGTTTTATACAGCACAGTCCTGTTCAGATTGGTTTGTGTTGTTGCATTTATCAGTAGTGCGTTCCTTTTTTATTGCTGAATAATACTCCATTGTATGGATACACCACAGCTGATTTCTATTCTTACTGATTGATGGACTTTTGAGTTGTTTCCAGTTTTTGGCTGAGAGTATCTGTGAATGCTTCAGTTCAAGACTTGGATGTACTCAGTAGGATTTCATTAATTGGGTTATAAATTAAGTATATATTTAGCTTCATAAGAAACTGCCACACAGTTCTCCAAAACGCATGCGCTACCTTGCCATCCTGAGCAGTCCTGTGGCTCTTGGTCCATCGTCAGTCTTCTGTTTTCTTTCAGTGGTGAGTACTGCTATAGTATCTGGCCAGAATCAAGTTTGTAAGTTACTGTGTTTGGTTTTCAGATGAGTTTAAAATCAATTCACATTGGATTGAGCTTGTACTAAGTAGCATCTTGGCTAGAGTGTTCATCTTCTTTTCTTAGGTTAGAAATGCTCCTTCATCTTGAAGTTTTGACTCTGTTACCAAACCCCTCTTTTCTATGGGGGTGGCAGAGGAGCTGTTACAAGTGCAGTTCTCAGGGACTTAAACGGTCTGCTTTATCAGCCTGTATCAGATGTGAAGTAGCAGTCAAGCAGGAATTTCTTGGACTGGAGGAAGGAGTACTGACCCTCAGATGAAGGGGTGTAGCTGACACCCTGAGACACCCCAAATCACAGTGGCCTGGGGCAGTGCATTGGGTGGGCAGGCAGCCTCCTGTCTTGGGGTTGGGCTGCTGCCTTACTGCACACACGTGTGTATTTTTTAAAAAACTTTATAAGCAACACAGAAACAAACCATGGAAAGGCAGAAAGGTTACCCCTAGCTCCACTGCCCCACACTACTGGTATAAATGTTTTGCTGTTCTTTTTTTTTTTCCCCAACAGCTGTTCTTTCCCTCTCTGAACATGTTTTGGTAATTCTGTGGCATATACAATTTTGTTTCTCTATTTTTTCTGCTAGATGTCATCATAAGCATTTCCTCATGTGATTATATATTTTCCATAATAACAATTTTTTTGTGCCACTTCAGTGCCAACTCTTCTGAATCAACCCCTTCACTTTAGGTTTTCATAATGAGTGAGTCTGAGGTCTTCCCCAGGTTTGCCAGTCCTGTGAGACAAGGCTTTTTGTGTTTGTTCTTTCTTCCATAATAACAGTTTAATGGGAAGGCAACTATTGAAATGTATGTATAGCTACAGTTTTCCAAATTTTATTACTATTTTAGGATATATGACCAAGCACACAATTACTAGATTAATGGAAATGGACAACTTAAAAATATCTCTCTTGTGTTTTGCCAAATGACTTCCCAGAAATGTGATACTGCTGCTCCCCAGCAAGTGTTGTTCCAAACAGCACCCCAGAGCCCCCTGGAATACTTATATTAACACTGTGAAATTCAGAGTCACTTGGAAGTTAGGTTGTAATGTTAACTCAAGGTAGGACATCATTTTAGGAATACTTTAATGTGCAAGTATCAACAGTATTCTGGTGAATGCATTCAGGACTGTCATTTGTTGATCAAATCTTGAAAATAGTTTGTGTTTGAAACCTGTGTATCTCTAAAACAGTCTAAGAAACTGGTTAAAAGAAGGTTACCTAGCTACTTCTAGGCTTATCGATTTCTTATTTGTACTGCCCAAATGCACAGGATTTTGAAATCATTGAAAATACAGAGCCATGCCTTTCCCTTCCTAGGCCTGAAGTGTGTTTAATGTTTTTGAACCTGCCCTAGTTCGTTCACTAGGGGTCCCTGGACTGGAGTGTCCCAAAGTGTCATTAAACTTTGTGATTGCTGATCTGTGTTTGGATTTAGGTCACTTGCCTTTTTTCTCCTACGGATATTGCAGTGATCTGTAATAATTGCAGACCTCATTTTGTATGTGTGTATGTATGTGCACACGTGCTCAGTCGTGTTCAACTCTTTGTGACCCCGTGGACTGTAGCCCACCAGGCTCCTCTGTCCATGGGATTTCCCAGGCAAGGATACTGGAGTGCGTTGCCATTTCCTTCTCCAGGCGATCTTCTTGTCCCAGGGATTGAACCCGCATCTGCTGCTTTGGCAAGCGATTCTTTACACGACTGAGCTGCCAGGGAAGCAGGGGAGACAGGTACACAGCTGGCTGTATGTAATACCTCCGGGAACTTAGGGCGTCACACAGGCCATATTGGAAGCTTTCAGGAAGGAGGTGCCTAATGTGTGGGAGTGAGAGGGTGAGTCAGGGAGGTCTTCCTAGAGGAAGGCAGTGTCTTAAGAAGGATAAGCAGAAGTTAGGTAAAAGGCTGGGGCTTGAACAGTTAGATGAGCAGGGTCAGAAAAGTGTCTGTGTCTGTCGTCCCGTTTCCCCTGCCCCCCCCCCCCCCCAGTCTGCTTTTCTAATCTTGCTTCTTTTCAGTCCATAAAGAGAAGTTTCCTTTTGTCTTTGAAGTCACCTATAAAAAGAAAGGCTTTTTGTCAGTAACATTTCACTAGGTTGAAGTGAATGCTGTCGTTTATTATTCTTGGCACACTTCTTGGCATCAGTTAGTGCAGTTGGGCATTTTTAGTGTGTGTTCTAATGGTGTCATTTTTGGATTATTTGAGCTTACAGATTTTGCCAAAGATGACAGCAGCAGTGTATCTTTCTAAAGGTGGGGGATTCTGATATCCTCCCATCTCAGAACCCCAGGTGACTCTTTCTTACTCACTTACTTTGTGGTAGGTCTTAAAAATTATTTTTAACTGAAAAGTTGTAAAAATAATACAAAGAATGTCTGTCATTTACTGTTTGGTCATGTTTGATTGTATTTTCTCTTCTATGTCCCCCCCCCCCCCCCCGCGACCCCCCATTCTGAACTATCCTCAAGTACTTAGAATATATTTCCTAAAAATAAGAATGTTCTCTTATAAAGCCTTAGTACAGTCATCAATGAGGAAATTTAATTTTGTTCTTGTCACGCAGTTGCTCAGTCGTGTCCAACTCTTTGCGAGCCCATGGACTGCAGCACGCCACCCTTACCTGTCCTCCACCATCTCCCGGAGTTTGCTCAAACTCATGTCCATTGAGTCATCCAGCCACCTGTTGATGCTATCCAGTCATCTCATCCTGTTTCCCCCTTTTGCCTTCAGTCTTTCCCAGCATTAGGGCCTTTACCAGTGAGTTGGCTCTTCACATCAGGTGACCAAAGTATTAGAGATTCAGCTTCAGAGCCTTGTAATTTCCTATTCCTGCATCCCTATAACACGTCCCCATAATTCCTTAAGCACTTTCTTACTTTTTAAAAAATTATATTTAAACTTTTTACTAGAGTATAGCCTATTCACAGTGCAGTAGTTTCAGGTGACATCAAAGCGACCCAACCAAGCACTTTCTTACTTTCTGATACACTGAGGTCCTCCAGGCTCCTCTTGTATGTTCCTAGTGCTTTATGTATGTTGATGGTTTTATGATTTTCATGCTGTTAAGGTTTAAAATTTTTTTTCCATTTCTCTTTACACAGCAGTGTTCATAGCATCCCACGTTTGGGTTGTCTCTGTATTGTGGCCGCTGCTTACATCCTCTGACCATCTCCATTTTTGAAGTGTCTCCTCCTGGTTTGGGTTGCTGCAGCAAGTCTCAAAATTCCTAACCTGTGTTAAACTAAGGCATCTTCAGAGGAATTTCAGCCTAATAGTTCTTGTCAGCTGTCCTTACCTCCTGTTGATCTGCTTTTGCTTTTTTATGTTCCGCCCTTCCTTGGACTCTCCTTCCACATATGGCACACAAGTCTTGTTGGAGGATATTTGGCCTCTACTCACCAGGGTCAGTAAATATACTGCATCCCTATTCTTTCCTCTGGATTGCGCAGTTGTGGCAAGTCCTAGCCCTCTTTGATTTCTTTTCAAAAGCCTTTCCACAAGTACTAGTGGTAGCCCTACTGATCTATAAGAATTGGCAGGGGCGTTGAAAAAAAATCAGGTGTTAGGTTATTTAGTGAACCCTGTATTTTCTCAGTGAATGTAACATGTTAATGTTTTTCCCTTTGAAAGGATATATGTATTAGAGGAAATTCAGAAAGTTGGAAAAGCGTAAGTGAAAAAAGAGTAAGTACTGCAATATTAGTACTCTCTTACGGTTATTAGACCTGTGCACAGATAGATCTATGACAGTTAAATCATGTTTACAGTATAAGACTTTTTTTCTTAAAGGACTCTGCTCAGGAACCCTTTGCAGAAACTTAGTAACCAAGATGTTTTGGGGGACTTTATCAAACTTTTCTCTCATATATGACAACAGGAAGTGATGTGATCACAGTGTAATAAAAGATAAAACTGTATTTGAATTGTAGCTCAAATCATTTTTTTCATTTCATTAATGTGCTTTATTGAATAGCCTGTCTGGGCTCCCATCTATTTTCCCAGTAGAAATATTTTCTTAAAAAGTAACTGCTAGTTTTTATTAGACAATCTGTAATGGAGCCATATTTCTGTTAAGGGTCGAAGAATTCACTACTACAGCGAGAACTTGACATCCCATGGATTTCTCTAGTTGTGTTCTGTTAATAACTTAATTAGAACACTTGAAACCTCCAAAGATAATGAGGACAATTGCTTTTTTTCAGTTTCCCTGAGCAGACGCCTATTTTTACCCGATGCACTCAGTACATTTACAGTGAACATTCATTCACATATTACTTAGAAAAACACCTTCCTCCCCAAATGAAGACCTGACTCAAACCACCAACAAAATTGAGTGAGACAAAGCACCACGGTGTAGCCCACTTGTGTTCTGAGAAATCTGTTATGCTTTTGAAGGGAGCAGGGGAAGGAGGCTTCTGTGGTCAGAATTCTTAGAGAAAGAGAATCACAGTGCACATGAACAAAGCTAAAGGACAGAAACCTGTGTAAAGCTGACACGTTTCAAACCTAGTTTGTCAGTGAAGCCCGATTTTCCATAATATCCATGGACCTAGAGTTCTCGGGAATGCTCTTTGGGAAAGACCAGAGTAGTGTGTAAAGTGCATCAACTGTATTCTGATCACCCCTCTGCTGCCAGAAACTCATTTGTGAAAACGAGGGTGTCAGTAGGATAAATCAGATTTCAGATTTCTCTACGAGAGGTCCAGGTGTGTGTGACACCAGGAAGAAATGATACTGATCTGTTTCTGGTGGAGTCATGAGGATGTGGGGCTAGGGGGTCAGAATCCCTTCTTTGGGAAGGGGTTAGGCAGTGGTTTTAGAGGGAACAAAACATTTGCTGAGGCCCAGCTTTTTGCCATACTCCCAAGCCTGCCATCGGCGCTCTGAAGTTGGTGTTCTCCCCTTTGCTGTAGCAAGGAATATTCTGCCTGGAGAAGGGATGGAGCAGCATTCAGAAGCGTGGTTTCTTGCTCAGTTTGGTCTGTGAGTGGGGAATAAGAGTAAGTCCACTTCGTTCAGCCCAGACCTTTGGTCTGGGTGTCTGTTTCCTTTTTTTTTTGTTTTCCCACTGCACTGAAGCTTGGGAGCCATATGGACGTCCCCACTGCAGTTTCCAGAGCAGTCCTCATTGGGCCGGAAGTTACTGAGGCAACCTTTGCCAGTTTCCTCACTTCAGAGAGGTGGGCGTGGGCGTGCGGGAATGAGATAAGGCGTTTTGTGTTGAATCATATTTTCTGTTGGTCTGACTCGCTTGCCTTGAGGCTGATCACTGAGGCTTCTCTTGATCACCACTTGGCTTGCTGCCCCTCAGGTCCTGTGGGCGTGGGCTTCCCAGTTAACTCCCTAGGGTGGCTGTCCGCACCACCCCCATCACTGCCTCCAACCTGTGGCTTCTGAGGTGTCCATACACAGAATCCCAGATTGTCCTGAGATGTGATGTCTAATTAGTCCAGCATATGTACGGATAAACCACTGAGTCCAGAGTGTATATGTTTATACCTCCATTTGAGGTTTGGATAGTGTGGAACTGTTCTGTGAGGACTAAAACCTGTTGGAGAACTTGTCAATAGTGAAGGTTGGATGTGTGTTTCCTGATTATCTCATGAACATGTAAAAACCTTTGTTTAAAGATCAGTCAGCAGGGTCTGATGCAAAATATATTTTAGGGGAAGATGCCTAATATATGGGTAAAAATATCTCCATCTTAAAGCTGTGCTCTATGCAGTGAGGGAGGCTGGAGAGCTTGGGAGCAGGAAGGACCGTTCCACTGGGATGGGATAAGTGACATTGAAGCTTCAGTCCATCTGGACTTGCAGCTGACCTCCTTCCCCTCCTGGCTCGTGCTTCCTGAGACGCTGTGCTGCTTCTGAGCTCATTGAGAGTCATAAACTGGGCCTGTAATTCACCAGCTTGCAAGGCCTTCTTTAACCGCTTGCAGCTAGAGAGTAATGACAACCTTTAAAATTACATATTGCTCATTTTCGTCCCTTTCTGTTTCAAGTTATGAATAAAATTTATGAACCAATTACTGGATGGTGGAGCCTGTTTGCAAAGACCAGGCACCCCTGTGTTGTCACTGCTGCTGCTTGTGTGTGAGGGAGAGAGGAGGAGAGACGGGGACAGGTAGAGAAAGGGAGCAGGCAGTCCCCTGGTGTTTCCCCACGTCTTGCATTCTTAATTTGAAATCGTTTCTGCAGAAGCTTAGGGTTACCCAGACCCCATCAGGGATACCAGTCGGTAGGTAACTCTTCAGTGAGTGAATTTTGGTAAGACAGGAAGCAGACCGAATTGCGGTGGAAAGATTCTGGGTGTAAAAGAATAGAATTACTCCCTACATAGTCTCCCTGTAAACTGAGGACTTAAAGGGAGACATTTAAAGCCGTGTATAGGTAGCTAGGTTTTCAGTAACCATTTCTGAAATGGCTATAATTACTCAAATCCCAGGTCTTTAAAAAGTCCAAAGGCACAGCAGGGTGGTGTAAGGAGGAAAGCTTACAAAATGATAGGGTGTGACTTAAGTTAGCAAATTGGAACCTGAGCCCTTTTTTTCACTTAAATTTTTTTCCCTTCAGAGACTAGTGAGAATGTTAGCATAACTAATGCATTTAAAAGTAAGGCCATATTAATCACAGGCATTCCACTTTATGTCACAAGTTCTAGACATTTTGGCTTGAAATCAGTCATCGGCGTGTTCCTTAGATATTTACAGAATCTCATTTATATCTTTATTTCTTTCTAGCCTTTTCACTCAGGATTCATCTGAGTGACAGGAATTGACATTTATTTATTGACAATGGAGGGTAGGTTACATTAATGGATAATTGCAATCCATCTCCCATTGTGAGAGGATCACATTAAATGGAGGATGTTGGCCAAATTTTATTTCTTGTATAGATTTAACTGCAGCTTGTAAGCTCTTTAGAGTGGTTTGTGTGGGATGATTCTGTTTTCTTTCCCACCATGGTTTTATAGGAAGAAAGAATGCAGAGTTATAGTTGTCCTGTACATTTGCAAGATAGGGGAAATTACATGGATACTTGAATATGAAATTCAGATCAGGAAATGAGGCTGCCCCCTTGGTGTGTTGATGGACACGTTTTATTATTAGCCTGTGAAGGAAATGTCTGGTTTGGTGACTTAGGTTGTAATAAGGAGAGTTCCTTATTTTTCTGGAGTAGTAAAAATTTGATTAACATAGATTGTCAGTGTTGGTGAGTTGTATGTTGATGTGTGCTTTTGAGTTACTAGTAACGTAGGGAAAAATGTATCTGAAATGGAAAATGCTTATAATTTCTCATACATAAGGTAACAATTCATGACATCCAAATGCTTCATTTTATAATAATTACAAATGTGTTTAAGAGTGATGAAGAAAGCTGTTCATTGCAGCTTTATTAGCTTGAAAACCTAATGCCACAAATTCTGCTTTTGCCTCGATGATATTCAACGAGGTATGTGTATATGCTTTATTTAGGGTGATTCAGAGCTGGTCCCTGTTTTTGTACTCTCTATATTTTTAAAATTTTGTTAGCTTCATTCATTTTTTAGTGATTCACTTTTTAAATTCAAGTAGAATATCTTATATGACTGAAATGTGGCTTCCTGCTCATTGCCCAGGATGGGGACAATTTTAATGCAAAGAATAAGAGAACATCAAATAGTAATATACACATTGTGATCACAGGATTTCTGGTGGTTAATTTTCAAAATTGGTGACAGTTGTGAACCACAAAGAATTTTCAATAAATTTCCTCTTACTCACACTTGGCAGAATTAGAATAAAAAGGTTAATTCTAATTTATAAATGAAAATTTATAGGAATCTGGGGCTGATTTTTGACAGCCTTGTAGCATTTGACTGATTCCTTCACTTCCCTGCCTACGTTTGCTTTCTGGTAGAAAGTGTGATGCTGTCCTGAGGCATACACATGTCCTTATATAGGGCAGCACTTCTCAAACCTGCGTGGGACTCGCCTGGGGACCTTGTTTGCCATCCCTGTGATGGTTTGGGGCCTGAGAATGCTCCAGGCAGCTCCCAGACTGTCCTGAGCAGGGGGCATGGGGAGGGGCTGGGTCTGAGGCCCAGCAGCTGCTGGCTTTGGCTCTTTATTTATCCTTAGGGCTTGACTGTTCTCAAGTTCAGCCCTTTTGCTTGCTTTATTAATTTATTGGAAGGACCCATTTAAAATGTTTGTCGCCCTCTTTGCCCAGTCAAATAAGATCTATTGAGAGAAAGTGACCCCCTAAATAATTGTGACTAAAATCTTTAGTATTATTTTAGTACTAGCCTCAACATCCTGCCCCCAAGAAAGTCCCCAATCCCGTCACCATTAAACAAGGTAATCTCATTGGACGGGCACTTATTGAAGGGAATAGATGTTTCTGACTTTGGACACTGCTGTTTCAGGTGCAGACACTGCTGTGTGTTGTTCATGTTAGGCGCCTTCTTTTTGATTTACCTGGGGTGAATCCCAACTGTATGTTTAGTGATAGGTAACCTTGAACCTGGCACTGAACCCCCAGTGTATAGTGTTTGGTTCGGAGCACTGGGTCTGAATCCCAGCTGTGCCTCTTATGTCAGGCTGGGTGACTTCTAGCAAGTTGCCTAAGTTCTCTGTGCCTCAGTTTCTTCAGATGAGATGATCATAGTACCTCCCCAACGGGGTTGCTGTGGAGGCAGTCAGTGTCAAGTGCTTATAACCATTGCTAGGTAAGCAGGAGGCAGTGCCTACTCCCCTGGGTAACCAGCCAGCCTGGCTCTTACTTCATGTCTGGCCCTTGCCCTCCATGCCTCCTTTTTCCCACCTCCTGAAGTTGTTGGTTTAGGGTAGACATGGTTTGTGATCCTCACTAGAGTTTGAGGGAGATGAGCCTGTACTTCTTGGTAGCCTTCCGGAGAGCTGACCATTCACTCATTCTTTAAAGGAATGACATGAAGCTGGAGGATTCCCAGTCTGCTATAGCCTTTCCCAGGCCGGCAGGTTGCAGACCCTGGAAGAAGCCAGCTGGTAGGGGTACAGCCCTCTCTGCAGCAGCCAGACCATCATCAAATGGCCCTTTACAGAGATGCCCATTCCTGGATGACGGATGCTTTACTTTTGACCTTTGTTCCCTGGCCTTGCCCCCTCTAACCCTTTAATCTTCTCTTAAAAAATCAATCAGCGGATATTTTATTGAATGTTTTCCTTGTCGGTCCACAGGCTTCTCCGTGGATTCCTGCTCTTACCCATATAAGGATAAGGGTCCTTATCCTCCATGGTGGCCCTGGACAGTTTCTTGAGTGTCTGCGTTCCTAGATTACGGACGGTGGCCGAGCAGGCTCAGCGGTCTCCTTGAGTTGTGTGCGTACAGAGCACGTGCGGGTGGCGACAGCCTGGTTCCAGGTGTTCCTGGTGCAGTGGAGAGCGCGGGCCAGCAGTTTTTATGCTGTATTTCATCCCCTCAATTGGCTCTTTTGTCTTAGCCCAAGGCTTTTTCCGACCACTTTGGCAGGAACGTCAGAAATCTGTCCTGGGGTCATTGCAGCCTCTTGGGTGCCCCTTGGGAGTGAGCAGAAGCCTGGGGGTTAGTGGTCCGGGGTTTCTTGCCCATAATTTCCACCTGGAAAATAAGCCTGTCTAGGGATGAGGCCTTCTGTCTTTGGAACAGTAGCCATACTGCTAGCATATTGCTTATAATAGTTTTGAGGAACTACTTAAAAACTGTTTACTTAGGTTGGCTAGTCCTCTTGAACACACCCCCCTCTGTGAGGTCACTGCGATGGGGCTTCCTCTCATGGTTGAATCTGGGTGCTTTCCTGCAGATTCCACCTCAGGGGCCTGGCTGGGGAAGCGGGTTCAACCCTGGAGCTGGAGAGGCCTCATGGTGCCTCGGGTAGTTTCTCCGTTTCACCGTGTTCCAGCCCCTTCTTATCACCTCCGTCTTTCCCTGCGGCGTGGCTCAGCTTAAGAGTTAAGGCTGGTTTCCTTCGCTGGTGGTGTTTCCATCTTGGGTGGAGGTTAGGTTGAGGCCGGGATGGGGAGGGGTGAGTAAAGCAGCTTATTTCCCCCTGGACCATGACCTCGCTGTTGGCTAACTGGCCAGAAGCAGATGTCCTTGTTGACTGAGAGTAAACAGTTCAAGGGGGTCTCGTGGGTTCCTGGCCTCGGTTTTCTCGCTGATTGCTTTGGATTATTCCTTCAGTACCTAACATTCTGTCTGTAAGAGAGGTGCTTACATTTCAGGTGGAGTCTCAGGAGTTACTTGGGCAGGGTGTGAATGTTTACAAAGAGGCCTCACCATCTCTCTCGGGTATTGTGCTGCACATAGGATATACATATATACACATACACGGCAGTTTGAACATTTTCAGGTTAAGAATTTCCTCGTGTTCACCAGTCTGTTGGCAACATTTTTTAAAATGCAAAGAACTCAGTTTACATTTCTCGAGGCCCACTTGTGGGACCAAATAGATTTCTTTTCTAAATGTCAGATTTTTCAAAGCTGTAGCAGTTAGCAGCAGTTTCTCAAGGCATTCAGTGTTCAGAGTTTCTGCTGGCAACTAACTTCAGTTTTCACACTTGGAGATTCACAAGTGGAGACTCTCTGGGTGCTCTGCAGTCAGGCGGTTGTGTTTGGTGTGTACTTGTATGCTGTGTCCTGAGGGTTTTCTGAGTTGATGTGCTCAACTCCAGCAGCAGCAACCACAAAATTAAATTAACAGTGAGGCAGGGACTTCCCTGGTGGTTCAGTGGCCGAGATTCCAAGCTCCGAATGCAGGGGACCGGAGGTTCGATGCCTGGTCAGGGAACTAGATCCTGCAGGTCGTGACTAAGACCCAGTACACCCAAATAAATAAATAAATAAAAACAAATAAATATTTAAAAAAGAATGAGGCAGGAGCTGTTGGGTTGGCAATTTTACCTTAAGGATCATTCCATTTAATCCAAATTCTGAGAAACTGAACAGAATGCTACCTTCTTTAAACTAGTTTTCAAATGCTTTTTAAAGAAACTTTGAACTTTCAAGTTGAAGTACCTAGATCAAGAAACAGAATCTTATCAGCCCTTCCCAAGAAAAGTTACCCGTAGTTCAGTTTTGAATTGTTTGGACTTTTAAACAGACCTGGGCCAAGGAAGACCTTTCACAAGGGGACAGACAGTCAGCGCGACAGCATAAAGGAATATAGAAGCAAAAGCTCGAGGGACAAAGGGGGACGGAGAACAGGATGAAAATGGGGAAGGTGGACACCATCCTTTCTCCTTACCTCATCCTTCGGCTTTGAATTTTATTTTTTTAATTTTTTTGGCTTTGAATTTTAAATGTCTGTTTTCTTTGTTCTGTTTCTAGTCGATTGCAGTTAACTTTTACATTCAAACTTTAAAATTCCTTGAAGCTCTGCTTGGATGAAGGGATTGTGGTTTCTACAAAACACTTGTGTCTCACCCACCAGGAAGTTGTACCTGTCCATTCTGGAATTTCATTGTGTAGCATTTATTTGAGGCTGGAGGTTGCTCTGGGTGTTTCTCCTTCTCTTGACAATGGCCTGCTCTGAATCCAGAACGCTTTTGTTTATGGGGGAGGGGGGTAGATTTTGTGTATTTCTGTACATTAGCTCCTCTCTTGCTTTGATTCTGTGATTAGTTGACTTTCAGACTTAGCACTAGCATGGCCAATGAGAAATACATCCATTGCCCAGATATCCTAGGAGAACAGAGCCTGGTTTTAGTTAATATGCACAGTTCATTATAGTGCATAATTCATAAGGTCCAAGAAATCCAGACTCCCAGCCATTGTGGTTTAAAACTTGATTATTTTCTCTGGAGCCAGCAGAGTGACCGCTAAAGCCAGCACTCGCCACACTGTAGACCCTGTCATAGTTTTTCTCACTCAGAGCAGTTTCCACCCAGTGTCCCTGCCCCAGTGTGTTGTGACAGTGCTTCCTCCTTGAGGTTTTTCCAGTCTTTTGAATTGGCACAGGGAAGTGGTTTTGTGTTCTGTTTTTTCCCCCATAATGTCCCTTGGCTGTTTCCAGTCATTTCCCTGAAATCTTAGTCTTGTTGAACTCTTTTGTGTTGATTTGGGAACCCAACCACCATTTGAAACACCCCTGTTATGATGAAATGCATCCTGAGTTTTAAACAGTCAGTTATAAATGAACTATCAGAAGGTGGACTGCTTGTGTTTTTAAAGTCACCTCTTCACCAGCCTTTTTGTTTCCTTGAGGTCCTGCATTATTCTCATGGGTTTTGTCCCTCTCTCTGAGTACACGTGGAAATGACACTGATGGCGTGAAGAAGCGCCTGACAGTCAAATGGCACTTCCTGTGTGCTGGGCACTCGTCTCAGCGTTTTACATGTGTTAACCCATATGATTCTTGTAGCATCTGTGTCAGTATGGTGCTGTTAACTCCGTGATAGGAATGTGGAAACAGAAGTCAGAAGGGGCCAAAGTCACAGACTCGAGCCTTTTTTATTGTCACCCAAAACTTGATGCTGACACTCAGCTTGTCATTTCACTCATCCCCTTGCCTTTCTAAAGAAACTGTTGTTTAAATAGAAACACAGCGTTATTTTCTTCCTTCCTTGACTTTCCTTTAAAAAAAAAAAAAAGGTATCTTTTAGAAACTTATTTCATTTACATGTGAACGTTGGTAAAAATTGAGGAAGAGATAATCCTGTCCCCCTGTGGTTAAATAGTGACAGTTGATCTGTTGAATACCTTCCTTCTGTAGAAAACAGAGATGAGGCAGTTACAGCAAATGTTATCATTAGAGTCACTTGCTCTTATCACATGGATTACAGTGAGGGCCTTAAGCTGTGAGGCAGAGCGAGACCCTCACCACTTCACGAAGACATAGAACATGTCACTGCTGTCGTCAGGGACTGAACCCATCATTTGGTCGACCAGGACTTTTTTGCTTATTGGGGAAATTGATTCTCTCAGGAGCATTAGTGTTCTCTGATAGTTGTTAGGGCAACACAGGAAAAGTTTCGTCGTGGCTTTTTTCCAGTCTCACTTGAAGAGGGCTGTGAGGAGCCCTCCGGAGGGTTGACACAGTAGTAGTTGAACACGAGTGACCTTTTTGGTTGACTGCCTTTTCCTGTGACGCTGACCTAGTCTTTCCCCTGCCAGGAACCCTACCTGCCTCAGCCTCAACGCTTAAAGCCACTGCAGGGTTGTGTTGGATAGCTCTTTGGGAAGAGTCCGTACTCTTTCCATCTCTTTCTCAGGTTGCCTTCTTATCCTCAGAAGGCGCTAAATAAACATGATTTCCATCTAACAGACTTAGTGTTCATCTTCTCTGGGCTAAACAACCTGTGTTTCCACTGCCAGTCAAATGCTCCTTCTTCTGATTGTGGCGATCCTGTCTGTATCCTTCCAAAATCGATACCCTACATTTTCAGCCTTCTGTGTGTACTAGAACTCAGGCAGTATTTTGCATACGTTTTGACTCAGCCTGTCTGCTTCTAGGAATTTATTTAGGCTTGGCCACAGGGCTGTGTATCAAGTGTATGTCACTGTGTATCACAGTGAAAAATTGTAACCAGTGGGGGATTGGTTAAATTAATGAACATTTGTTCTATGTGATCATTAAAATGCTCTGGTAGCAAGAATATTTAATGACATAATGTAGTAAGTGAAAAAAGCAAGTGACAAAGTAGTGTATAGAGTTTAATCTTTTGTGGTTATAATAATTCAAATAAAGAGTGTATTTGTTTAGGAAAAGTACTGTAGGAGGAAACACAATTACTTACATACACACCAAAACCAACAATATTTTGTCTGAGTGATCAAAATAAGTTTAATTTTTGTTTGTTTATCTGAGGAATATTTATTAATCTGCCATCTGCCAGGCAGTCAGTAGTGAACAGTGGCTGTGACGTTATTCTAGAGGGAGGGGACAAGTGCTTTGATAGACAAGGTGTCCAGCATGCTGTGGGCACACTTTGGAAGGACAGCGTAGACTTCCTGGATGTTACAGTGTAGACACTTGGAAGATAGGAATTTAGCTGATGAAGATGGGAGTGAGAGAGCAGTGTCTTCAAGAGTGAAATGGAAGGTCTCAATGTGAAAAAATCATGCAGGAGTTTGGGAAGAGAGAGCAGTGCTCAAGATAAGGCAGTTTTGTATTTTTTCCAAGAAATATGCATTGCAGTGTGATTTTTAGAAAATGGCATCTAAAATCTTGGGGAAACAGTCGCCGTGTCTTCTTAAGAGAAGCTTATCCAGCTGTGGATTGAGACAAGGGAGGGTTTCCACAGATGGACTTGTGGGGTTGGGCTGGGCGTCTCTGGTGAAATGAATGAATACCAGATAGTTAATTTAATTTCTAAAAGTGCTGCTTAAATGCCTTTGCCCCCTACTACTGGTTAGAGCAAAACGAGCATGTGATTTATGTAAAAATACATGAATATGAGTTTTTATCATAACCCTGCAGAATGGTGTAAAAGCAATGCTTCCTGCTGTAGCCACTTTACAGAATAAAAGTAACAAAATCAGTATTCTTTACAAACGACTAGTCACAGTGGAAAATACTGTCTGCTGAACTTACCATTTACAGATAGCATTAATAAGTGCACCCCCTCATCCCCCAACCAAAACTGAAATGGTGATTTACATAGCAAAATGCAAGGTGAGTGGAACAGAGTGGTTCAGAGCTCTGAACTCTGGTGAAGGGGTTCTCAGGACGGCGTGAGCCATGCTGCTTGCTCTCTCTGCATTTTTTGCCAGGTGGTTCTGGAGAGCTGGGGATGGAAATGGGCCTGAGTCTCCTGACTGATCCTTCCTAGGAGGTGGGATTTAGCCTCAAACACCCAGGACCCTCTGACCAGATTTAGACCACAATTATTGTCTTAAAAATAGCTCTTGGACATGATGCCTGCCAGGATGACTTGTAAACCATTTTGTGCCAGAAACTGAGCTGACCTTGGTTTGTGGGCTGCTGGGAACGGGTTCTGATGCTCTGTGTCTCCGCGGGGCTGCCTGCCCCGAGTCCCCTTGTGAGACTCCTTGTGGAGTTCTTGACATGGGAGTGCCAGGGCTGGGCTCCTGTGGGATGCTGAGGTTTGCCACAGCACTTTCTGGAACTCTGGTGGAGTAATTTCTCTCAGACCTTTCCCCGTGGAGCATGGACTGGGGCAGGGGTTCATATCCCCCCACCCCCAGTTGGATGGCCTCCCCCAGGAAGGAGGGCGCTGGTCTCCTGTTTCCTGCCCACCTTGTGGGGAGCCTCCCTCAGTTTGAAACCTCGCTGGGTTTGAAAAAGGATGAAAACGTCCGAGCGAATCTTTTTCTCAGCACAGGTCAGTATTGGATTTGCTTTTCTGCCCAGCATAGAAGCAAATCCCTTAACACAAACCACAAATCATATTTGATTCAGCTTGTACAAAGGTGACTTTTTCTCTCTCTCTTTTTTAAAAGATAAAATCTGCTTTTTCTTTAAATATTTCAAGGCCTTAAGGGGAGTTTGTATCATAAATATTTCTTTACTAAGTCACTTTTCACAGCATCAAACTTGGGGGAATTTCCCCACATTTGGACCCAGTCCCTGAATTGTGTCACCCAAGGTGTGGCTTCTGGCATTGACTTGTATTTAACACGGGTGGCTGCTTTCCAGAAAAATCAGTTTAATCCAGTGAGTTGTCACAACTGCACCTCCCCTCTTCTTTTTGAAAACAGTTGTAAATCAATTTAGATGTCTTAAAAAAAAATTTCCCGAAGTTCAGTTTACAACTGCAACCCTTGCAAGCGCACGTTTTGGTAAGTTTTGGTGATTGCACACACCTGGGTGTTACATGTAACACTTGTGTCCCCTCAGAGAGGTCCTACTGACAGATCCCCCCACCAGGTCTGGGCCAGCACTGCCCTGATTTCCAGCAGTGTTGTAAAGGTTCATGTGAATGGAAGCAATCCTGTGTCTAGGTCTCTTCGTTGGAATGCTTTTGAGGTTCATACGTGCTGTTTGTACCAATAAGTTCTACCCTTTTATGGCTGAATAGTCTTTTTCTCGTTTTGGTTTTCTTTTTCTTTCTGTTTTTCTTTATCTCGTCTTTCCTTCTCAGAGGGTCTGGCAGTTCCATTATTGTTCGGAGAGCCCATTTCTTAACTGGGCATTAAGACAAGCGTCAGCACTCACACAGACTGAGGAAGCTAGGTACTGGGGAGCTGATCCAGCCAGATTCCACACTCACCCCTCCAGTAGGGGAAGAAACAAGCAGACAATTCAGCAGACCCACGCCTTGTTCCTTGGCGTCAGAGCTGAGAGGAAGCACTGGACTTCCCACTCTTCCCTTCAGTGTCTTTCCCTTAAAACAGGCTGCAGCCTCCAATTGCACAAAATACAGACACTTTTGTTTGTGTTACGTGTTTTGAACCTTCATTTGGGGGAAAGATAATTCAGTGCTGAATATCACAGAGCTCAGCTTGGGCAGCTGTCTCCTTCCTTGGTAACCTCTTTACATTGCTTCTTTTTTGTTTTTGGCCGCACCTGTGGGATCTTAGTTCCCCAACTGGGGATCGAACCCATGCCCCCTGCATTGGGAACATGGAGTCCTAACCACTGGACCACCAGGGAAGTGCTCTGCCTTCCTTCTTTGGGTCAGAGTGGGAAAGTGGGCCAGAGCGACTCCAGGTAGGGAGGAATCATGGAGACTGAGGTGTAGGAGACTGTCTCCTGATCTCTGCTGACCTAGGTTTCATCAATGGGGAAGTCCCGTCCTCCCATCCGAGTGGATCTGTGTGCCTGGTTTGGTGTACAGTGTAACTTCTCTCTTTTCCTGTATGGAGAAAGTGCTGTGTTTAGAGCAGGTGTCCTGCCTGGGGTGTGGGGCAGGGTTGGGAATCCGGGAGTGTGCCAGCTCCACCTCGGCCCAGAGGCTCTGTGTCAATCCTGGGCACAGGGGCACAGTTCTCACAGAGCTGGCCTTTGGGCCTCTTCACTGTGGCCTCACATTTTCAAGAGAGCCAGCTTTCCCGAGAAACCTGCCGTCCCCACTGAAGTGGCACCAGGGTGCTGCTCAAGTCAGAGTGGCAGGTCCTCGGTGCTTCGGCAGGAGGCGGCGTGTCCGGGGCGGTGCTGACCGGCAGCGTCTGTTTAGTGTGTGGGGTGCTGCACGGCCTCGCAGAAGTGCTGTGTCTTCTCCGTGGCACTGGTCTTTTGACTTGCAAATCTGGGGGTGGGGTGGAGTAAGTGGACTGAAAGTAAGTGGACTTGGTGGGAGCATTCCCTGCTGATTCAGAGAAACTTCACTGCATTTCAAGAGCCTGTCATTAGAAGTTCATTCCTTCCCACCTGGGATTTTTCAAATCTGTACCTGCAGTGCATTTGTCACCTAAGCCTTTCCCCTGACGGCAGCTGAGCCTGGCAGGTGTGGGGCAGGCAATTACCTTTGTCTTTCTCTCCCCAGACAGCCTTAGGCCCGCTGCTCCCGGAGCCCCCAGGGAGGTGGCCCTCTTCATTACTTGCTTGGGGGAAATAATACTGTGTTTGGGTCCAAGGTATAGCCAACAGAGGTGACTAATTCTGGACAGCAGCTATTCAGGTGATGGGGTTCACAGGCAAGGACGGCTGTGGGGCCTCCTGAGCTAAAGGCCTGGTTGAAGGTCACAGGACCGCGAGTGCGCTGGCTGGGCTGGAACCTGGGGCCTGCGGTCCCGGGCTGGCCCGCGCTGTGCCCGCCTCAGTGTGCGGCTCTGCGGCCAGCTGTTGTTTCTAGCATGTACCACGAGCTCAGACACTACCCTTGTGACTGCCTTGCTGGTTTAGAGTATCTCACAGATCCTCCTCAGGCACCTAAAGCGGTGCTTCTTAAGTATTTGTTGAAGGAGCAAAGGAGTAAATGGTACTTGGAACTTTGTTCCCTTTGTGACTTCTGGTGTAAGGTTTCCCCTGTGCTTGCTCGCTTCAGTCGTGTCTGACTCTTGACGACCCCATGGACTGTGGCCCGCCAGTCTCCTCTGTCCCTGGGATTCTCCAGGCAGGAATCCTGGAGTGCGTCGCCATGCCCTCCTAGGCGGGGCTTTAGTTGGCTCTCGTGTGTTGAGCTTATAGACCCCGGAAAGGCGGTGGAGGCCTCTTGGATTAGGGAGGAAAGAGGAAGCTTGAATTCGCAGAATGGCAGAGGGGAACGCACAGATGTCAGAGGAAAAGTTGGGGGGCTGTGAAACAAATGGGCAGAAAGGATTTGTCAACTGCTCCTCTTGGTTTCTGGAGCGTGTTGGTAAAGCAGAACATCTGCACAGCCGGCCCGCTTAGTTTAGTCCTGGCTGCCCCCGCCAAAGCCTTTCGCAGGAAACACGAGTGGCATGCTCGTCCAGAAACCGTCACTGTACTGTCCTAGGTAGATTCTGTCAGAAAGAAGAGCTTAGACTTGTTTTTGTTACAGTCCTTGCTTCCTTAAGACGCCAGCTAGTGGACAGTCTGGAGGACTACAGAGGGTCAGGAATGGCGGGCTGGTCTCTTAGAATTTTTGTTTGATTCACTCCATTGTGGGTGGCTTAGCAAAGCTGATGCCTTACTGTCCTCCCCCTGCTGCCTGACAGCAGCTGGCTTCCCAGGGTAATGAGAGGGACTGTGTGTAGTTGCATCTTAAAGCATTACATTTTGAAATGTAACTTGGATCTTAGTAGGGGAGGCATAGCAGAGTCAGCACACCCTAGAGTGTGGTGTGGAATCCAGAGTTTGGCCCACAGCGCTTGCAGCTGGAATACCTTCACACTTAGGATGGGGTTCGTCCAAGACAGATAAAGTGGCTTCCGCTGCTCCAGCGCCCCTGTGAGTCGTGCTAGTCCTGAGTCTTTGAAGAAATGAGTGGAGTTTGTGCCCAGTTCCTTCACGTCTTTATTCAGTTGAGTTCTGAGTCCAGTACTGTAATCGGAAGTGGGAAAAGCAAGTCCTCAGGGGGTTTGTGCCAGCTGGGCCTGGTATCCTGTCCCTACACCAACACCTGCTGGTACTGACTTGGAATCGGATTTCTTACGGCTCCCAATCTATGAAAGAAGAAAGTGATGCTTTAAAAATGAATCTTCTCTTTAGATTGATTTCCTAGTGATGGAAGACTTAGTTAGCTAGAGCTGGAGATCATTCCCAAGGGCCCTGCTTTTGTTTGGTTCTTTTCTGTAAATGTTTAGTGTTTTCTCAACTAATGCCACAAATACAACTAAAACGGTGACCTCTGCACATTTTGAGTCTAAAAATGGAGCTGCTTGCTTGAGAAGCTCTATGAAATGCACATTCTGTTGTTATTTAGCCAAGGTTCCCAGTTAGGAATCTTTTATAAGAAAGATTGCATCTGTAATAATTTTAAGGTTTGTTGCTGAGGATGGTAGAACTGATGCTTGGTACTGCTTGAAAGCCAGGATATCTTGGACTGTCGTTGGCAGTAATCAGTATCACGGGGAAAGTGACGAGCCACCTTGATTTCTTTCCCCTTTTTGAGTACTGGAGGACTGTGAACAACACTCCCAGAGAAGCAGCCCTTACTTCAGAGTTTGCTGTACCTGTGGGCAAGGTAACAGAGAGGAAGAGGACGCTGAACGAGCTGTGCCTGGCCCTTCTCTCGACCAGCACCTCAGGTGACGTTTGGGGTGAGCCCAGAGGCCCCAGTAGTGTCACTGCTCTGACGTGAGGCACTTGAAGTCCGTGAGACTCCTTGTTGGAGACGTGGAAAATGAACTTCCCTCATTGCAAATTGTCTGTCTATCTTATCTTTTGGAATGTCATCATCAGTCTCTTTAAAAGAGCCCAGCTCTTGTTCAGTTTTGAACAAACCTTTGAAGCTGTGTGATCAGTTATAAGCCTTGAGTTCAAATCTCAGCTCTGCCTCTAGTGGAATGACTGTGGGCAAGTCATTTAGCCTGCCTGCACCTCAGTTTCCTCACTTGTGTTAATAAAAAGAGGATAATAGTAGCTTAGAGTAGCTGGGGGCTTTAGATGAGTGTGTCTGGTCTAGAATGAATCCCTGTGGACACTAAGTATTAGCAGTTGTGATTTTTATACATCCTTTCCCCACCAGTTATTTATAATTAGAAATGGCACGTTGCTCAGCATTCAACTTGTTTCTATCAATTTAGCAATAGAATTTTCAAAGTCAGAAATAATTTCTTCCTGTCCCCCTTAAGAAACCCCCTTCAGAAAGGGGGAAAAAACAACTCAGAACCAGTTCAGAAATAAATCAGTCTGTGAAACAATAGCGCATGTCAGTTTTTTTCCCTTTTACTTGAAAATGCAAATCTCTCAGGATAATAACAATAGTTTGGCTTCTGAGGTGGTTGTGGTTTGGTGTGACTTGGGGAGTCATTTAAGGGTGATGAATGGATTCATAGTAAAGATATGCTTTAGTTTGAAATCTGAGATATTCAGCAAACACTGCCCTGAAAGTCATTTCCCCCAAAACTCCCCAGGAAATTTTTACCTTTACTTTAGGAAACCTAGGTTTGCCTCTTGATTTTGCCCTGCTTGCAAGATGAGTGTAGTTGAGTTTTTCCATAGTTAACCAGTGGGCCCAGAATTCTTACTGGATCGTTTACTCTGAATCCCTGAGCTTTTGGCTTGGCATGTTTCTTTTGGATTTTTGTTTGAATTAATTTCTCTTGTTGATTTGGCTGTGATTGCCTGGGCATCTGTACTCCAGGGTAGGTGTGTCCCTAGCAGGGGATGAGTTACCTTCAAGGACCACACAAAGCTGGGGTGTGCGGGGGTGTCTTGGGGTGGGAAGGCGTTGACCCTTGTCGGGGCGTTCTTTTCAGGGCCAGCCCGCTCCCCCAGGACTTGTGTTTCTGGGCCTCTCTCCCCAGCACAAGAGGTGGGCGCGCAGAGGCAGGCAGAAGACTTCTGCCCTCCTGGCTCCGCCGAGGTTCCCTGGCGATCCTGGGCGTGGAGAATGAGAACGATTACTCAGATAGAGCTTGCTCTGCCGTTGTGTCTTAACCAAAAAGGGAAAGCTGGGCCTGAGGACCAGTGGCTGTAGCAGCATTTGGAGAAGGGGAAAAGAGAAGGGAACAGGTTAGACGGAGCTATCCCCTGGCTCGCTGATCACGTGTCCTTCGACTGTGCATCCTTCTAGATGTCTATTGTAGGGTACCCGGGACCTTTTACATATTCAGCAATAACTTTTTGTTTTCCTTGTCAACAATAAAAGAAGCTTGCTGTGCGCTGGCTGCACAGTTGCTGGGAAGTAGAGGCCAGTAGTCTTGTACCCTCATTCCCCAGAGCCACCCGCACCCTGCTTTTAACCATAAGGCATCTCAGAGCAGGTCTGATTCCCAGATGTGCCTGTGCCAGGGTTGGCCAGCATCGTTAAGAGAGTATTTTGGGGAGCAGAGACAGTGAGGGATGGGAAAGGTAACAAAAACCTCTTGGGATTCCCGGATTGCTCAGGATGTTATAAACAGTAAGTGCTGCCTTTGATCTTGGAGGGTGGTGTGGGGCAGGCAGGAGAGGGGGTGGTGGTTACTGAGAAGAGAGCTGGAGCCAGACAACCATAATGGCCTGTCCAAAGGCTGCCGTGAGTCCCAGTGGCAAGGAGCTCTGCGCTTGCCACTAATTTCTGTTTTCTTTGCTGTGGTTGGCTTTATTAAAAGGGCATAAGGAAGCAACCTAGACATTCAGTTCTAGTCAGTTTTCTGAGCTAACAGTGGGGAGAACGAAATCAGGTCTTTGGTGATGTCAGAAAGGATGACGGACTGGCTTTAGGGCTTATTCCCTTTCTTGGGGGAGGAGCGATATATATGAAATGTTATAAATCATTAAAGAGATTCATGAGACAGAAACAGCCTTTTCCTTCTTTGGGAAACCTGGGGTCAACGAGGGGCTGCTGCCTCAAACATGATTTTCAAAGGACACCTCTGACAGTCATTGTATGTAATTTTTTCCTCTGCTCAGTTCCAGACTTTGTTACTATCATGTGTGTGAGTGAGATGGATTTACCTGGCTTCAGTTTATGCAACAAAACTTAGAAACGGGGTCTGTACTGGAGGGTAGCAGGGAAAATAGAACCTGCAGATGGCCCTACAACTTTCTGTGAGGGTAAACCTAGTCAACAGTTGCAAATTAGGTAAATTTAATTCAGTAATCAAGCTTATGGCTCTCTTGCCTCGTCTGCGTTTTTTTTTTTTTTTTTTTTTTATTATTATTATTTTCGTCTGCGTTTTGATTTCAGAGTTCAGCCCCGTGACTCTTGCCTTTTGTGAACTGGAGGTCAGCACTCAGATATTTCAGTCACACCCCAGGTAGGCAGTGTGTCTATGGAAATAGAAGTTGGGGTAATAATTTCAAGTAGGCATAGCTATATTGTTAGAGCCTGGTTAATTTGAGCTCCCCTGATTCTTCCATCCTCACAGTATATTTTTCAGTATGTTTCAAAAAGATTAGAACTTTGTAGCTGTCCCCTTATCAGCATGGTTCACTTATGATCCTGTGCATGTGTGGATATATATATAAGGAGAAAGACGCTGGGATCTGTGCACAGCTTGGGCTGTGCTTGGGGAGGCTTGTGAAGAGAATGGAAAATGCATTGCTATGTTAATTTCCCCCACAACCCCAGTGACTTAATATTTAATCAAGACACAGGTCAAGTCTTGGTTCTGTAGCAGGAGTCCAGGCTAGGCTAACCCTGTTGTGTTTCCACCAGAACTGACTTAGAAAGAAAAAGGAAAACCTTGCTTTTAATTAGGCAGCTCATAGGATGTATGGGTGAAAATAGGAAAAATGTAGTTTAAGAACCTCAGTGATCTTACTCTAAATATTAATTTAGAGTGGATTGGTATCTGGGGAGTTGGGCGAGTCTTACTGTGTAAGTAGGTCACAGGTAGAAGGTCGAATGTTGACTGTTCATTATCAGCAGGCTACACAAATGTGATTTGGAGGTTGTTTGGAGCCCTGCTGTACTTTAAACTCATCTGGTATTCATTACAATGCAGTTCCTCAACAGGACGAAACTGTATAGCTAATGACATAAAATGTTGCCTCCTTATCTAATCAGGAATCTTTCTTGAGCAGCTAGATTAGATGTTATTCAGAATGGATAATATAGGAAATAATTACTCACTGTATTTCATTTGTGGAATTAACTATATGGCCTCTAACATATAGTGCTTATGGAGAGAAAGCCAGTGAAGAGCAGTCTCTGATAATTTTAGTCAATGGCATACAAGAATATGATACTGTTTGTGTTTTTTTAAAAAACGGCATATGAAATATGATATGTGATTTGGAATTACTTTATGGTTTTGGTGCGTTTGCCTATCTTGCTTGTGGAGTTTTATGAAATTGCAGTATGTGAAACTTGGGGAGGAGAGGTGGTGTGTCATAATGAGTAACATTAACTCAAGAAAATGTATATTGGTTGTACAGGGCATTGTGATGGGAACTGGTTTGCCTGTGGTGAGCACATGGAAAATGCTGGAAACTTTCTTAAAAGAAAACTAGATTTCATTTGAGTTTGATTTCTGAAACTTGTCAATTACAGAAGACCTGGGCCTGTGCCAATTCATACTATATTGAGTTTTAATATCATTGTTATAATCACCCACCTTATTGTAGGGACAAAGGGCAGTGCCATCTTGTACCTCAAGAGAAAGGAAGTCATAAAAATAATTCTTAATAGTTATTTGTGAGTTGTCTACTCTGTTTGTTAACTGAGGCTGTGCCCACATGAGTGTTCAGAATATTAGCTTCAGAACATATTTCATTCCTCAAAAAATGCACGCTTACCCATGGATTAAGTCACTTCAAATGATGTTTAACAAGGAAAATCAGGTTTGAAAATCTTTTTGGTTGGCTCACAAGACACTTGGATGTAGCTTTTTATTACTTCTGCTTTCTCTTCACATTCAAGTATTGGAGGCAGTGAAACCAGGCTGTCTGTCCAGAACCAAAGACTGTGAGCAACAGCAGACTTAACTATTTCATAATCTGTCTGCAGAAGACACATTTCTTCAACATCTTAGGAATAGTTCTTCTCTTTACAGGTTAATTGCTGCATTCTTCTTTGGGTCAATGGCTAAGCAAAGTAACAACAGCCAAAATACTTTCCTTGACGGGAGAAGTTAGTCAATAATAATAAAGCATGAGTTTGAACTCAGATTTTATAATTGGAACATTCTTGATTATTAAAATTGGTGTCCAGGAGTTGATGGGAGGTGGGAAATCTTCAAGCCTGACTGGTGGAGTGAAAAACGTGTAAGTGTAATTTGAGACATACCAAGAAGTATATAATATAATGATCGCTTGTGGGACCTGAGTTTTCAAGAAACAGTAAGGACAAGGGGAAGGTATGTGTAGGACCCGAGGTTGTGATCTTCCACTTGTTTACAGACAGGATGCTCAGAGTAAGAGCTGTGCGCATTACTCTGTGGACTAAGCGAGCATTGCTTCGCAGTGGCCCACCTCAGTGTGCCCAAGGAGGTCCGGAGAGATGCTGCGGTGTGTGCTGTGAGTAACATCCTTCTCCTGAGTCCTCACGGGCTCAAGTCCCTGTGGCTCAGACAGTAAAGAATCTGTCCGCAGTGCGGAAAACCTGGGTTCGATCCCTGGGTTGGGAAGATCCCCTGGAGAAGGGAAAGGCAACCCATTCCAGTACTCTTGCCTGGGAAATCCCATGGACAGAGGAGCCTGGCAGACTACTGGACGCTGGACACTGGACGCGACTGAGCGACTAACACTCTCACTCTCTTCAGTCTTTGCCTTTTCTGCAGAATGGGAGATAAAACAGCACCTACCATGTAAGGATTGTGTTTGAATCACCCAAGAAATGTTTAGATAGCCCCTGGCATATGTTGAAAGTGTTCAAGGACTGTTTCTAAACTGAAACTCTGGGCAGTATTTTCAGCCAGTGGTCAGGGAGCATCTGCATCAAGCCACAGGCTGAACCAAACTTTCTGTATGTGTGTTTGCTCAGTCGTGTCCAACTCTGTGCAACCCCATGAACTGTAGCCCACCAGACTCCTCTGTCCGTGAAACTCTCCAGTCAAGAATACTGGAGTAGGTTTGCCATTTACTTCTCCAGGAGACCTTCCCAACCCAGGATCAAACTGGTGTCTCTTGCATTGGCAGGCGAATTCTTTACCGTTGAGCCACCTGGTTATCATTTAGCTGAAAAGATAGCTTTGTCTGAGGTATCTGCAACATTGGGGGTTGGTGGCGGGAGGAGACTTCAGGGTAGAGAAGGACAGATGATTTCTTATTTCCAGATTATGCCCTGAAACAAAACAAAAACTCTCCTCCCCCTGAATTCCAGAATATCAGACATAACCGTAATATAAACATAACAGCATACTCTTAAACCAAAGAGAAGAATTCCAAGCTGTTGTGAATTATCTGGTTCATTTGAGATTGGACTGTGTGATTTGGTCGTGGCAGGCTCGTTCTAGGAAAGCAGTGCAGCTAACTGGGTTACATGCTAAGGTAGTATGCACCAGGACTGTAGTTTGCTTTTCCCCACTGCATGGTGGTTGTATGTTTCCCAGCAGATTCATTCTTGTTTTTTCCTTTTCTGCTCCCCTGGGCTGTGGTAAGGAACCTCTTAGATCTGAGCAGGCAGTTGGCTTTTGCCTGCTTGTTGGGCAGGCAGGCAGAGCCTTGTTTTCCAGTTGGATTTCTCCTGCCTTCCTTTCTGCATCGATTTAGGCGTCCCTGAATTGTGTAGGAGCAGCTATTTCGTGTTCTTTGCCTTTCCTTTCTTACACTCTGACGAATGAGCTGGGGTGTGTATGCGTGCCTGTATGCACGTGTGCGCATGAGTGACTCACTGGCTACAGCACCAGAGAAACCCAGTCCCAGACTCAGCAGCTTTCATAGATCTGGGGCGACTCTCTGCCACCCCCAAAGAGTCCAACCAGGGGGAGGTTTTCCAGCACCTTGCCTTTCTTTTGTGCCTTTTCCTTGGGATCATGCTTTGTCCTGCTCTCTAAAACTCAGCCTTCAGACGTGACCCTGTCCTCTAGCCTCCTGTGAGCAATTGAAACATGTCTGGTCTGTATTGACATGCACCATCGATGTGAAATACACCCTGGATTTCTAAGACTTACTAATATGAAAATAAAGCTAAAATCACTTGAGTCTTTATTCAAGAGTTTTACACACAGGATTTCATATAGTCCCATGCTGCTGCTGCTAAGTCACTTCAGTCGTGTCCGACTCTGTGTGACCCCATAGACAGCAGCCCACCAGGCTCCCCCATCCCTGGGATTCTCCAGGCAAGAATACTGGAGTGGGCTGCCATTTCCTTCTCCAATGCATGAGAGTGAGAAGTGAAAGTGAAGTCGCTGAGTTGTGTCTGACTCCTAGCGACCCCATGGACTGAAGCCCCCACCAGGCTCCTCTGTTTTTGGGATTCTCCAGGCAACAGTACTGGAGTGGGGTGCCATTGCCTTCTCCAATATAGTCCCATAACCCCCTTTGCCTCCCCACAGGCAACTATTAGTTCTCTAGATCTTAAAAGTCAGTTGATTTTTATGTTGACTACATGTTTAAATGATAATATTTTGGGCATATTTAAGTAAAATATTTTTAAAACCTCACCTGTTTAGCAATTTTAACGTGACGATTTGGTAACTTAAAATTATTGTGTGGCTCATGTTTTATTTCTGTATAAACAGCACTGGTCTATTGTGTACAAGATTCTTGGGCCCTGAGTAAAGTGGAACATGTATTGAGGTACAATTAGCTTGCAGTAAAATTCATCTATATTAAGAATTCAGTTCTGCAAAGTTTGATAAATGCACTGAGTCAGGTAGCTCATCACAGCAAGTGCCCCCCTCTCTAAACATTGAGTTCTTTTCTGGATTTTTTGTGGTTTTTCTGGAATGTCTCATGCGGAATCACACAGCATATAGCCTTTGAGTCTAGTATAGTATCTTCACGTATTGGAGATTTTGTCCTTGTTGTTCATACTAGAAGTTCATTTCTGTTTTTTTGCTGATTGGTATTCTGTTGTTGATTATACCACAGTTTGTTCATCAGTTCATGGACATTTGGTTATTTACAGTATTTGATCATTGTGAATGGAACTGAGACACAAAGCACATGTTTTTGTGAGGTTATAGTGTTTATTGCTAGTGTATGTTTAACTTTATAAGAAAATGCCAATCTTTTCCAGAGTGACTGTATTCTTTTTGTATTCCACAAGCAGTGTATGAGGGTTCAGTTTTTGCCCTGGAGGGTTCATTTGTATTTGGTCTTGTCAGCTTTTCAGTTCTAGCCATTTTAATAGATAGGTAGTAGAATTTCACCATGGTTTTAATTTGCATTTCCCTAGTAACTAATAGATGTTCAGCATCTTTTCATGTGTGTGTTTAACCATTTAAAATTGGGTTGTTTTCTTATTAATCAGGTATTGAGAATTCTAAAAAATATGTTGTGGATATGGATCTATTATTAAGTATGTTTTGTACCTACATTTATTCTGTATGAGTTTGCTTTTGGCTGCTGTAACAAAGTACCACAGACTGAGTGGCTTAAATAATAAAAATTTTCTCCCAATTATGGAGACCAGGAATCTGAGATCAGGCTTCTTTCTCCTGAGGCCTTCCTCCTTGGCTTCTGGTTGCTTTCTCCCTGTATTTTCACATGCTCGTCCCTCTGCACAAGTCCAGACTTCGTCTTTTTATAGGTGCACCAGTCATGATGGAGCAAGCCCCACCCTAATGACCTTGTAACTCAGTTGCCTCTTTAAACTCTGTCTCCAAATGCAGTCACATTCAGAGGTACTTCGGGTTAGGATAATTGAAGTTGAGGGAGGGATCACAACTCGTGGCTTGACATTTTTTTTAACATTCATTGTCATCAGTAGAAGAGAACCACTATTATTTCAGTGAAGTTCAACTTACCTTGATCAATTCTTTTTGTATCCTAAGAAATCTCATGGCCAGGATCATCTCTTATGTTTCTTCTAGGAGTTCAATAATATTTTTTACATTTGAACTCTGACCACTTTGGAAGTTTTGTTTGGTGCAAAGTGTGTGTCAAAGGTGATTTTTTTTTTTTTTTTTTAAATGAGTCTCCTTTTATTTTGATTTAAAACTCCAAGCCCTTTGGCAAACTAATCCATGCCCTTGTCCAGCATTTCAACAACACAGAAGGAAATAAAGTTATAAATTCTCCACCTAGTCCAACCTCTTTCTAGAGGAAGTACCTTCACACTTTTTCTCTGTTTGTATGGGTGTATAATTTCATCTTCCTCCTCCTATAGTTTTGAAACTTGCTTTTTTCACTTAATCACAGAAGACCTCTGAGTCTGTTGGGTTACTTTCCCAAAGGTTGAGAGGGAAGGAGAGAAGGAAAGGAGCTTATGTGTCATGGAGACCTCACATATAGGGCATGGCTCAACTTTCATCTTTTTTTCAATAGCTTAACCTAACCGCGTCCCGTCCCATCCCCCCGCCCCATTAACTGCCGGGCTTCCCATTTTCAGGCCTTGAACATCCTCATGGATCTATCTGTGTAAATCTGTCTTGTGTCTTTCAAGTAAATGGCTCCATAGGGTAGATGCTTCCAGGGGAGTTGTGGGGGTGCCTGCCTCCATCGCCAGTCTCCTCTGGGTTCTGTCCCTCTGGTCCCTTCATCCTGAGAGGTTGACTTGTTTCCTATTTACTCAACAGCGGCCTCCGCCCCTGCTTTGCTTCCTCTTCAAATGCTGTTTTTCTTCCTATCCCTCTTTTATGAAAACTTTAGGACTTATACCTTGTATCTGAGCTTTTTTAAAACTTTGACTTTAAAAAAGTCAAAGAAATTTCTGTGCTAAGAAATTTTGAATAACATCCAGTATCCCTGTGCGCTAGCATGCAACTCAAAACACGTTTCGTGAAACTTAGCCTCGTGTTCATTACCATGTGTGAATGTATTTGGATCTGTCCAGTTTTTTTCCTGTTTAATTTGAAAGAAACATGTTTGTCAGGAGACCCTGTGTATTGATTTCCTCTTGGGGATCAACAGTCTAGAAGGCATGTGTCCTGGCTGTTCACCGCTTGTGCTGGATTTGTGTGTGTAAAGGTTTAAGTCTCTTTCTCCCAGTCCCTGCTGTACAGAGGCCCCTCCTCCTGACAGTGCTGTTTGCGGGAGGGGGTTTAGCGGGACACAGTGTCCTTTCCGGACGACTTTATGCCTCTTTTCACTTGACAGGAATAGAGGGTCTTTGCTGTGCCTGGTTGCAAAGGGAAGCTCTGCCTTTTGTCACCGTCTTTTCTCTCCATCTCAGGGGTTCTCAGAGTCCCTTCCTGGGGAAATCTGCAAGGTGAAAAGTATTATTGGAGTAACACCATGGCATTGCGTTCCTTTTTCACTCTTGTTTCTCTCAGATGGGCAGGGGGTCTTCCCGGATACTACATGAGGTGAGATAAGGCAGCGAATTGAATCCTTTTATGAGAATCCAGGTGACTTCTGTTACATCAGACATTAAGGAGACTTGCTGAAGTGCAAAACAGTGCCACATTTTTCAGTAAAATTTTTTTATTTTGGAAAATATAACTTTTATAGGAATGTTATTTATGTTAATGTGTAGCAGTTTACGTTCTAGGTGAATTAATGTATATTCAAATTTTTTTTTCAGTTTTGAGTATCAATTTCTAAATATCTGTTCCATGTGGAAAACAGCTCTCTGGGTCCTCCATTTTTCAGAGATCCAGGAGATCCTGAAATCTAGCAGTGTGAGAATTTGGTTGCTCTACCTACAGTCTGTGTGGTTGAAAACCTTTTTTTCTAGAGGAGCCAGCACCTTCCCTTCTTTAAAGAACATTTGATTATAGGAAATTGCCAACCTCTGCAAGAGTAGTGAAAATCATCTCATGCACTAGCACACAGGCATCTCCTGGCTCCAGCAGTACCCACTGTGTAGTCAGTGGTGTTCCATTTATAGTGTCTACTTCCACCCCTTGGGTTGTAGTAAAAGCACATTTCAAACATCATTCATTGTGTAAACATTCCATTATTAAACCTAAAAGATGAGGATTTTGTTTACAGAAGACATACCCAGCATACCGATCATAGAAATAAGAGGTTTTAATATGAAATAACTCGTCAGTGTTCAAGTTTCCTCTACGATCTCTTTTTTTTTTTTTTTTTGAAAGGTTGGTTTAAAGTAAAGTCTGTGCACTGAGATTGCTTGATAAAACTTCATTATAAATAATCTAATACTCCTACTGCCACCTCTGTAATTTGTTGAGGGATGGGGTCCTCTGTCCTCAGGCCACAGCTGGTGGGTGGGTGTGTGTGTGGCCTGCCAGAAGCCTTTGGGAGGGATCTGCTGGGGTGGATGGGGATCTGCTTCGAGGAGAGACCCAGCCTTGGGTTCACTTCCCATTGCCACTTTATCCTCTGTGCATTTTCACATCGCAGTCCCTCAGCTGCACTTTTTTTTCGGGTGGATGGGGGTGCATATCTGTGGCATATGTACTGTTCAGTTGGTATCTGGAAACTTCTGCGAGGTCCTTACCTCCCGGGGTCTGTGAATACCGACATGTGGGTGTAGAGTGTGACTGAGCAAGTGGACTGTCTAACCCTGACTGCCCACCTGGAGGGTGGGATCGGACCCTGGGGTCTTAGGTGGTGCAAGTGGGTTTGAGGCTGAGGGCCGTGGCTGCCCCTTCCATCCTGATGCAAGAGACCCTCAGAGCTTGGGAGGCTGCACTGGGAGGAGGGGAGGGCCCGGCACTTGGAGGAGCTTGTAGAAACCGCCCCCGTACGATGGTAGAAATTTGGTTCTAGGGCAGTTTTTAAAAAATATCGGAGTAACGCACCTGGAGATGAACAGGGCCTCACAGAGTCTTCTCACCTCTACCCTTCAGGAGTCAGTGTCATCTCCTTCGTGAAGCCTCTCTGTCCCCCCGATTAGATGTGTCCTCAGTACTGGGGTTACCTCGTTCTTGTTTCTGTCTCACAAGCCCTTAATTGTTTTCAGAGGAGTCTTTCCCGCTCTCCTGCCCTGGCCCCTGTTGGTCCATCCCCTTAGCGGATTGCTGGTGAATATTTATTTACCACAGGCTTGGCTGCTCAGTAAATGTTGGCGGAAGAAAAGACTCACCGTGAGTGAGAGTTCACAGAGGGAAAATTCCAGGAGGTGTAAGGGTCAGCCTCCTGCAGGGAGGGCCTTGCCTCATGATGCGGGCCCCGGTAGGTCCTGACCAAAATGTCCACCAACTGTGCAGTGTTCTGGGCTCATTATTTGGTGTCGTTGGAAGGATGGTCATATGTGTACAGTGCTTAGAAAATAGCTAAAATCCACTGAATGCTGACTGTTTTTACAGAAAAAGGAGTTGAAGCATGAGGCTGTTCATCCAAGTTGCCGAGTGAAGTATTAACATCACCCCAAAGCCAGGACTGTGAGAACGCAGCACACAGTCATAACGAGACTGTGTGCCTTGTGACCTCAAAGCACGAAATTCAAATCGTCAAGCCACCCCGTCCCCCCATTTCACACCGACAGCAGCATGGGTTTTATGGAGGGGGTGCTGCTGTAGGACGGTTACCCATCGGGCATGTAGCGTGTAGAGTGTCCATCACATCTGTAGCTTGAGAGGCCCTCGCCCAGTGAGGATGGGCTGGGGGCGCACAGGCGGCACAGCCAGCAGGGAAGGTTACCGCAGGCCTCCAAGTGTGATGCCCTCAATCAGAGTGGGGCTCTCATCTTTCCCTTGGGACCAGAGAAGTATCTCTGCACCCATTGTAAATCCATTGACTCAAGGAAGCAAGTAGATCAGAAATAGTTCAGGAGCCCAGAAAAACAGACTGTGTAATGTTGCTTGAATTTAATGAGGCAGAAACAAGTGTCCTTTTGATGCATTTGTTTGCATTATTTTGGGATCCCTTAGTCCTGCAGCTCATTTCTTGACGGTCTTCTTACTGTCCCTTAGGACTCTGGTCTGGGATTCTTCTGCTCCGTGGTTGTGGGTGATCCTCCCAGGGGAGGGGATTGAAGGGGGTGGGTGTGGGTGGGACCGGGGAGGGATGAGTCTGGAGAAGCCAGCTGCCGCCAGGTCTGCAGCGCGGAGAGGGAGAGTTGACAGCCTGCCTTGCTGTAACAAGGGTTTGAGCACGAGGGAGGTGATGTGTTGAAATGTATTCTTCAGGGTTCTGCCTCTTCACTCACGGCAGGGTCGCAGTCCACCAGGAAAGTGTGTGTGATGATGTTTCCATCCTCATTTGGTGGTGTGTGTGCGCCTCCCTTTCATGAACGAGAGTCTCCATCTTTAATATGTAGGTTAAAGCACACACACTCTGTCTACCTTGTGAAGGTCAGACAGCTCCATGGAGTGTCCCTTTGTCTTTCGGTTTCCCAGAGTTGTTAGCAAAGTTTCTGAATTTTAAGATGTTTCTTCCTTTCTCTTACCCTTGGAGTACCTTTATTTTTCTTGAGTGTGGCAAATAAAGAACATTGTGTTAGGTTGCAAATGTTTATCTTATTTTTTTGGAAAACATTTTTGTAGAATACTGGTGGAAACTTGTTTCATTTCGTACTCCTGATGATTTGAAGCATTCATGTTGTTGTTGATGTACATCTCAGTGCAATAGATGGTTAGCAGCGTCTTTTATACTTCATTTTTCCTGAGTTTTTTTTTCATCTTTTTTTTTTGAGCTTTACTGTAATTAAACTTGGCATTTGTTTAAGGAATAATTTGTGATTTCTTTGGCCATGATCTGGAGAAAATGACATGTCTGTGCTCTGGGAGTGAATTCTGGTTGAGAACCTTTGTCCTTTGCCTCCTTTTTTTTTTTTTTTTTTAATTTCACAAGTCAGACTGTAACTTTAAGAGAAACTGTAGGAACTGTTCCCCAGGTTATTCACAAAATGAGTCTTTGTCTGCTTTTTCATTCACCATCTGGTTGCAAAGCTAAATTGGAATCGTGCTTGTTTTAATTATTTTCTACTTGTGTGGCCAGGAGGTTATTTGGTCTGGCGAGGTTACACTATAAGCTCACGCTCTCATTAATACCACCGCATCCACATCCTGCCCAGCATCAGAATGGTTAAGTTGATCCACTTGTGTGGCCAGCGCTTGATACAACACAGTGGTCACGACTTAAAATTACCGGAGGAAATGTGGTGTCAGTGTGTGGGTTTTCTTTTTTTCTTTCCCTCCCTCCCTCTCTCTTTTTAAAATCTCCAATAATGTTAATTAAGTACATTTTTCTTCCAACAGAAATACGATTATAAATGGCTTAGGTTGGCGGTCTTAGATTAGTGCCTGATGGTGCTAAAGGGATAGCTTGTGCATCTCAAAAAATTGTATAATAAAGTATTCAAAGCACTTACATTTTGAACACTCCACGGCATGAATAATGGAACTAGGTAGGCAGAAGCTTCTCCATTCAGTCACTATTTTTGATGAATCAGCCAAAAGATTCTAATATTGCAAAGAGGTATTGTTTAATACTAGGAAGGTGACATCAAAAGATCTCTTAAAAACATTAAAATATACTGCACTTTCCTGCTTGGGAAGACTGTACAGTTCAAAGCTTCAGTGTTTTTAGAAGGTGGCTTTATTCAGAAATCTGTGAAATCCTGTTTGTAGGTTATGAAGAGTACATGTTCATTGTCTTGAGAAGTCAGTAGTGGTTCTGTCCTTCCCCCGTTTAAAAAGCACGACAAACATGTAGTCTAGTACAGGGAACGGAGAGCAGAGGCTCCTACAAAAGTGCTCCAGGTTGTCCATTCGGGGGAGAGTTTATCAAACACCCTGTGATATGGGAGTGTACCTGCTAAGGTCACCGGTTACAGATATATGTTCTGCCATCAGAGCCAGAGTCGGGTAAAAATTTGGAAAGACTGGTAAACAGACATACTGCCAAACTAAAACCCAGTAGCTTTAACTTAAGTCTTACATCAGAGTGTATAAGGGGGAAGAAGGTGGGAGGGTTAAGATTGGTAGGAAAAAAAAAGACCTGCCAAGAAGGACAAGAATATTCATGTGAAGTTACTTCACTGATAATTTATTGGTATTTTATGGGAGGGGATTAAATGGTTATTTGAGAAAAACAAATTGGCCATTTGCCTCATGAGTTTAATTTTTAAAGATACAGCTGAGTAGTAATTGGAACTCAAACTTGTCACATGGTTCTTCTACTAATGAATCAAAATACATGGTGTAATAGTGTCAATGTAAGAGGCTCACAGTTAAATCTGAATCTTTATTTTTCTTGAATTAAATTGATGGTCTTTTATAGCAGCACAGTGGAGAAACAGTTTTATTATCTGGAAAGAGCAACATGTAAAACCCCTCTTCTAAAGTACCCATAACTTGTAAAGGAATATGTGTGGTAGTGAGCATTACCTGACTTGAGCTCCAGGAGAAAAGACCAGAGTGTTAGACATGTGGTGGATGCCTTGATCATCTGTCAGCCTGGTAGGCCTTCTGAGTCTAGAGAAGACTTTGTGAGGGATAAGACCCAGCAGAGTTGAGACACAGAACAGTTCTTTGTGTGTATTTGCCCTGAAACACAGACAAATCCAAACTGAGGAAATAAACATGCATTCTTGTATTTTACATTGAGTGCTCAACTTGCAAGCACATTTCCTAAGCTTCTTCCCACTGTCGTCGTCATCTTTTTTTTTTTTTTTCAGAACAGCTATGTTGACTTATAATCCATGTACCATAAAACATACCCTTTTAAAGTAGAAAATTCTGTGGTTTTTAGTATGTTCAGAGTAATGCAACCATCACCAGTATCTAATTTCAGAACATTTTTGTCACCCCAAAAGATAGACTTCATTCCCATTAGCAATCACAACCTCTCCCCGACCTCCCCCCAGCCCGGCAGTCACTGCTGTCTCTTCTGCTGCAATGGATAGGACTGTTCTGGACATTTCATCAAAATGGAATTGTACAACACACGACCTTATTGTCTGGTGGTTTTTTTTTTTTTTTTCCTCGTTTTTACCCATCTATGTTTTTGAGGTTCATCCACATTGTTCCCTGAATCAGCACTTCATCCCCCTTTTTATTATTGTTTTTTTCTATTGATGTGTAGTTGATGAAACTGGTAAGTTACTGGTGTGCAATATAGTGATTTGTAATTTTTAAATCCAGTACTCCATTTATAGTTATTACAGATATTGTCTGTATTTCCCTTGCCTACCCCCCCTTTACTTTTAAAAAATTTTTATAAAATATACCTAGCAAATTTTCCTATTTTAGTCATTTTTAGGAATAAAATTCAGTGGTATGGACAACAGTCACGGTATTGTGAAGCCATCACCACTATTGATTTTCCAGAATTCTTTCTTATTGCCAGTAATATTGTATTATGAGTAGACCACATTTTATTTATCCATAAATGACCTTTGGTTGTTTTCATTTATTGCCCATTAGAAATAATAACTGCTACAAGCTTTTGTATACAGGATTTTGTCTGGACAAAGGTTTTCAGGGTTTTTTTAGTTAGGAGTGGAATTGATTGGTCATATGGTAACTCCCTGCCTTTTATATGTCTTTATTGGAGGAATGTGTATTCCTTTGCCCATTTTTGGATTGGGTGGTTTTTATTGTTGAGTTGTAAGAATTCTTTACATATCCTGGATAAAGGTCCCTTATATGATGAATGACTTACCAATAATTCCTTCTACTGTTGTGGAAATGTGGATATATTAGATGTCCCTTATTTTCTCAATTCCCTGTGAATGGTGTTAGCAGAAAAGATTATAGCTAGTTTAGCATCCAGACTTGTTCAGGAATGTGTAGGTGAAAAAGAAAGGAAACAAGGTTATGTGTCACCAGAAATGAGATTCAGAGTTGATGCCATAGCTTGGAAGTGATTAGGGAATCTTGGGCCAAGGGAGACAAACCACTGAGGTGGTTGTACAGAGGAATCCGTTATCCTGCAGGACTTTGTGGAGAAGAGAGAAGCTTTTCTGTGGTGGTTATCGGTATGGAAGGACACACAAAACCCATTAAGTGGGCAGACCTTTAAAGTATGACAGTTTACAGCTTGGAAGATCATAGCCCCAAAGGAAGGCAAGCAGAGGTGTTTCTCAGACCATGTGTAAGTCTATATGATATGCAAACAGGAATTGATCTGACAGCGTGAAGACATGGCAGCCTCCTCTAATTAAAGCCTCTTGATGACATTAAACTGTGTTGCTTCATTACAATAAATCATATAGTAACAGACTATGTCTCTGAAGAGGCATTGTCAGTGTGCTGCATGATGGAGCGGGACTTGACCTTGTCGTTGCAGGGGTTCCTTGGAGGCGCTGACTCTTGTTGCCCAGGGGGCTGTGAGCCCCACTGGAGTTACTTTGGAGTAGCTCATGTCTTAGAGAGTGCGTCCTGATAGTTCTGTTCTACATATGCCGATGCTTTTTATGTTGGATACACACTTGTTTCCTATTGAAGGGAATAGAGTTTTCATTCTCTGTTTTCACAGCCATTTATTTTCTGACCCCCTCTTAATTTTCAAGCTGGTCTGGGCTTGGCTTGACTTAAGTTCCACAGCAGTTTCTACAGGCTCATTCGACCGAATGCTTGTTTCTCTTTCCCTCCTTCAGCCAGCATTTGGAGCCCATTGACGGCCAGATGGATCAAGCAGGTATTGGCTATTTTTACCAGTTGATCATCTGGCAGACATTATGTCGTGCTCTGTATGTCTCTTTCTTAGATTCTTAATAGTGAAATACCTGGGGTAGTGTAGAATGTAGAAGCAGAAGGCCTGTTTGAAACTCTGAAGTAATGATAAAATAAAGGCAAATGTAAGACTGGGAAAATTCTAGTTCCTGTGAAAAATAGACTCCTACTGCCCATTCAAGACCTGGACCATAATAGCATACGACACCACCTAGGCTCATGAGGGCTGCTATTAATTTATTTTCATTGGTTTAATTTTCAAAAGTTAATTATATTAAACCAGTGGGGTATATTTAATTTCTCCTTGATGCAGACTATTAAGCACTCACCAACCTTCTTTTCTCTCTTGATTTTGTAAATGGTAATTGAAAGTCAGTACATCTTAGCTCTGTACAACCAGAAGGGGCCCCCGGGGAGAACTCTGTCCACACCCCTCGTGTTGTACACCACAGCATCAGAGACATCTGGGTCACCTTGCTTTATGGCGGAGGTCTGCTTTGAACCCTGATGTCTTAGGACAGTCACTGGAGATGTTTGACTGTTCTTCCTACTGTTTGTGCCTTTGCATCCTGGGCACCATTTTCCTCTTCCTTTGTTCTCCTCCTGTCTCTGATCCCCATTGCTGTGCAGGGGTCCCAGCGCCTCTCTCGTCCCGTGGTGTCCCCTGTTCTTGTAAGGTCCCCCCCCAGCGCTCCATCCCCAGTCAGTTGTCCCGGCCGCAGCCGTGACTCCTTGACTGCCCTCTGTCCCTGTGAACGGCAGTGAGCACAACTCTTGGGGGAAGTTCTTGTCCCAAGCATGGCCCCTCCACTGTCCTGGAGGACAGCCCCAAGGTGGCTGGGCTTCTCTCTCTGAAACTGTAATAGTAATCATCATAATTGTGGGGGGGGTGGGGAGCAGTGGGTAGATTAGCCTCTGGGTGGGGGTGGGGGAGAAGTATGTCAACTGACTTCTCGAGTTGTGTATTTTATGACAGTGTCTCTACAATTTCAGTATGTTGTTAAAAATAGGAACCTGAGGATTAAACACTTTGGCTTTTCCAGTTTTGGAATGAACCGTTACTGTCAGCCTCAGAATTTAGTAATTGCTAACATTTAGTTAGAGCTGTAGTGTGTACTTTTTAAGCATACATTTAAAACAACATTTGTTGATTCCTGTCGACAATGATAAATGCTAAGGCTTTTGTAAGGGAACCATTTTGCCTGGGGGAAGAATGTTGTACTAATTCCCAAATGTTGAAAACTGCTTTCTGGAGCTTATTAAAAACACCTCCCGCCCCGCCCCACTCTGTGTTCTGTTTCAGCATTGGTTTACTGATAAAATACAGGGTTATGGTGGGTTTTTTTTTTTTTTTTTAATGGTGAAGTTAAAATTTTGGGTTTAAGTTTTCTTCATTTTCAACACAGAACTGCTTTTTTATGCTGTCTAGGCTGTAATGTGCAGTCAGGATTGGGGACTTTTGCCAGGCAAGGGTGAACTGATTTTCTGTATTGATTGTAATTTATGTAAAAACCAAATTAGTTACTTTTGATCACTCCTCTTCTATGCATTCCAAATAATAGAGTTATCTCTCTTAATGCAGATGCTGTGTTCTGATGCAGTGGCTGTGAAGTTGTTAGACTCAGGACTGACTAATCCCCTGTGCCTGTGGAGTGCCTGGCCCGCCGTTTCCTCTTTGTCTGTCTTCTGTAGTTCTTCCTTCGCAGAGGAAGGAAGGAAGCTGATGACCACTGCCATCATAGCGGAGCCTGATTCTGACTGTGTGACTTAGGTGACAAGAAATGGGGCTTCGTTACTGCTGTGCTGGGCCTTCCTTGCTGTGTAGGCTTTTCTCTGATTGCGATGGCTTCTCTTGCCGGCAGAACACAGGCCATCGGGCTTCTGGGCCCAGTTGTGCTGGCTCCCCGGCTCCATGGTTGTGGTGCTCCAGCTTGGGTGCTCCAAGGCATGTGGGATCTTCCTGAACCAGGGATAGAACTCAAGTCTCCTCCATCGGCTGGTGGATTCTTTACCACTGAGCCACCGGGGAAGCCGAATGGAGCTTTGGATCCTTTGCTTCTCACTAGCTGGGGCGTGTAATGTACCCAGCACGCAGGAGGAGGACTTTTGTCTCCTTGTGAGGGTGTGCCAGCCCCTGGGCTGTGAGGTCCCCCATCTTGCTTTCAGTGGTCATTTTAGTGAGTGAGTGATGGACATGTAGGAAACATCTGATTTATCTCGACTTCCATTCATATGACTTGGTGGTGTCCTGGTATGTTTATTGCAATTCCAGCTGTGATAGGGAAGGTAGATTTACGGTGTTGGTGCCATGACCTTTATTCCAGTCCTTCTTAGTTCCTTCCAGGTCAGAAATGTGTTTCCTGTGAGTGTGAATGTGTGAATGTTGAATAATTTTAGGTAACACTGCCAGATCTCAGATGATCTTGTGACTGTCTAGTCCTGAAGTTACCTGTGGGATCTTAACTGAAGTTTGCTTCCAGGCCATGTGTTGGAGCATGTCTGTCTCTCTGATAATTTAAACCCTCAAAGTCCAGGTCACCTTGAGCAGGCTCACAGTGCTGGTGTACTTCACATACACCCCATGACCTTTAGCTCTTAAAAAAAAAAGGGAACAAAAGAGGCTGTTTGCAAAAGGAAGTGTCCTATACCCACGCTATTCTTCCTGCCTGTGTGATGTTAGAAAAGTGTTATTTTCACTGTTATGTAAAAGTTCTTGATGGTTTCTTCTGTGTAGTTGTGAGATGTTTCCTATTCAATGGAAAAGTGTGAAATATTCAAGCAGAGCTAGTACCCCCTCTCTCACCCATTTGTCTTCTGCTGAATGTACCTATTTTACACGAAGGATTCTCCCTCCTGTGTGCTCTTTCCAACTCACCCACATTCTGAGTGTGGGAAAATTTAACTCCTTTTAAATATAGTTATGAATTTTCTTTGATACAGTGGATATAAAATCAACAAAGGCTTCCTTTAAGCAGACGGGCTTTTATTTTCTGTACACCAGATAGGGAAGTGGTCACAGTCTGGGGCAAGCCCCAGCCCCAAACCTCACATAGGCATTCACCAGAAACGCCTGCTCTTCCCGGGCCCTTCGAGTTACAGGTGCTCAATAAACACGGCTTAACCACACATCACTGACTGGGCTATCTATTTTGTGTTTAGAAAAGTTTATATTTACATATAAAATATCTTCTTTGGGTAATACTGTATTCTAGGAATTATTGAAGGGGTGCCAATTAATTTTGCCACGAGATCACTGAATTAGTCATTATTCTTCAGTAAATAGAGATGAGAAATCACATTGATGAAAGGCTGGGTTTGGAACAGTGCCCAGGCCTGGGCAGAATCACAGTCTCCTTATAGTACCTTCCCTGATAGATAGTCAATAAATGTTTTCAACTAACACAGTTATGTAATTAAATATTATCAGGAGGGTGTGCAGTGCTGAGAAGGTCTAAAGTTAGGAATTGCAGAAAGAGGAAGTGTGTAATTTGGTAACAGTTGGACATCCTATTTTGTGTTTGATTTATTTAAAGTAGCTTTTTATATCACACCAGTATTTTTTATTTTAGAACATTTAGAAACTCTGGTTACTAAAAAAAAAAAAAAAAAAAATAGCAGCATGTGTACCACTCTGATAATTATTAACATTTTGTGTTTATCAGTTTTTCTTTCATTTTCAGTTAGTGGGCTGAAACATGAAGAAATAAAACAGAAACAGCCTCCAAAGCATGTTGCACACAAGACTGATACAAGCCTTGTTTTAACATAATTTCCTGCGTGTTTCTTTGTAACCGGCTGCATAGTATTCCAGAGCATGGGGGAATGGCGTCACCTCTCTTCCAGGCTTTGTGCAGTGGGTCTTCCCCTGTCTCTCCTTGCCTTAACAGTGCCTACTTGACCCAGTGGGGGTGTGTGGATGTGGGGACTTGGAGTGGTCTGACAGGTCTTCAGCTGGCGCAGCCCAGCCACCCCGCTGTGTTGCCTGTTAGAATTTATGAACACCTGGCTTTGGAATAAAGCAGTGAACCTCCTCAGAGTTCAGTGCATCTTCACAGTTATCTCCTCAAGTTAAAGAGGAGTGAACTACTTGGTCGAAAAAGACCTTTAAAAAAAAGTCTTTAGATGAGTCTCTCTGTATCGCTCTTCTTCACAGAGATACCCTGTGAAGTTTCCTGGTTGGTTAAAATTATAGATGGTTTTTATTGACAAAGTGTTAGCATCATTCAAATAAACTCTCTTACCTCAGAGTGAACATTTCTATGTAATATGACCTTTTTCCATCCGAATATTTGATTTGTATCCCTATTTGCCCATTACTTGGGTATTTAGTACTAAATTAGTCACTATTTATATGCTTTGATTTTAGAGAATGTTTATGCCTGCATTCTAAGATGTGTTAAGTGAGTCTAGGCAAGTAAAATAATGAGGTTTCTTATGAATAACTACTTCAGTTATGCAGTCCTAGTTAGGATTTAAGAAATGCTGTTGTGCATGCTTTTCAAATTTGAGTTTCTGATTTTTTTATTCCACTGAGTTTCAAAGGATGGGTGTCATTAAGTTCTCCTTAAATGCAACCAGATCAGTCTTACTACAGTTTTGGTGGGAATATTTACTACTGGTGGGATTCAAAGATGGTGAATATTATATTTTAAAAAGCCCTCCCAATGCTGGGTTGAGATTAGACTGAACAGCTGGCTGTATGCTGGAGAGAATGATCATCTCTGTGTGACAATGGGAGTGTTAGTCAGAGAGGCCTGTGGTCCCGTGAGTGTCTTGGAGCCGGGCGGGCGGCTGGCTGTCACTGTTCCCTGCCCCAGTTAGCAGATGTTCTGTGAGTTACTGTGGCCCTTCCATTATCTCTGACTGAAGCAGGGTCTGGTTAAGATCAGATTGTTTAGACTAAGGCACGTTGATCTTGGCATAGTAATCGGGAGAGACTGTGAGCCAGCTAGACCAGGAAAAGCCAGTGGTGATTAAAGGGCAAAGCAGTTCACTCCAGTGCTCTTGCCTGGGAAATCCCACGGACAGAGGAGCCTGGCGGGCTACAGTCCATGGGGTCACAAAGAGTTGGACATGACTGAATGACTAAACAACCACCACCGCAGTTAAAAAAAAAAAAGTGTAAACATTTAATTTTTTGTAAATGCAGGATTTGAAGTTTTATGTTCTCCTGAAATGCAGTTCGGAGCATAGCAGATGAAACAATTGCCGCTATCTTTTATCACCTACCTGCATACTTTGCCCCAATAGCTAGCGTTGTTGTTTAACCATTTTTTAGGAATCACATCTCTTCATTTGAATAATGGATTTTGTAATTTTGAAAAGAGAAAAAAAAGGCAAAGCAGTTAGTAATTGTGGAATGGCTTTTGTGTCCTTGACTCATTTTCGAGTTGTTTCTCCTGATGCATACTGCTTTTAGATTTACCTGGGAGGACCTTTTAAACAGCTTCAGAGTATTAAGCCACATGCTGCTGACCTTGCTGAACTGGGCATCAGAGTTCCTGCCAGCCCTCCTTTCAACTCTCCAGGGAGATCCCGGAGACAACTAGCCAGGGGGTTGTCTAGTGGGTTTTGTGCCTATGCAACACTGCCCTGTTTAGCGTTTGTCCTGGAGCTTCAGTTTCATATACTGTTTGCATGCCTGTGTGCCTAGTCTTATCTGACTCTCTGCGACCCCGTGGACTGTAGTCCACCAGGCTTCTCTGTCCTTGGGATTCTCCAGGCAAGGATACTGGAGCTGGTTGCCATTTCCTCCTCCAGGGCATCTTCCTGAACCAGGGATTGAACCCGCGTCTCCTGCGTCGGCAGGCACCTGGGAAGCCCCACCACCCTGTTTACCTAATACTAACTTAATGCATAAGTATACATAATTGAGTGCAAAGTTTAAGTTTTAGGGGAAGTAAATGAAATTCTATCACACTTTGGGAGTAGGTGGTGATTTTATAGTTTCCAATGGTAGCTGTGAAACTTGCTTTGATTATAGAAAGTAGTAGTCAAACCTAAAGCACTTTTGGAAAGTAGAAGAAAGAGGTGGCACTCACTACTTCTGTGTGGGTTTGTTTGTGTTTCTTAAATTCAGTGGGTGGTGCTTGATTAGTTAGTTTCCTCTCTTCCATTCTGTCACATGTTCCATGTAACAAAGATGAAATGCACTTTGACATATGGAGATTTCCCTGGTTACTTGGGAGTTAGTAGTCAGCCTGGAGTATGTGTAGCTCTGGCTGACTCAGCAGTTGTAATTGAAAAATAGAATTTTCGGAAAAGAGTTTTTTTGAATAAAGTTTATGTGACAGTCTGATGAACTGCTGTTTTCTTAAACAGTTCTATTGAAATATGTTACATACCATACAATCTACCCATTTAAAGTGTGCAGTTCAGTGGTTTTTATAAGTTCTGAAGGCTCGGCATTCATCACTACAAATCCAGAGCACTCCTAGCCCTCAGAAGATCTGATTTTAGAATTAAACTTTCCAAGAAGACAGATTATTCAGTGCTGGCTGGTGTTAACCTTGATAGGTTCTGTCCTATTTAGCGTGTGTCTATCGTTATAAGTTCTCAACTGAAAAGTTTTAATCTCAGATTGCCTGTCTTGTCTTGGTCTGAAGTTTTCTGTAACACTCAACTGTTAATTAGCTACAAAAGTTGTAACTCCCTGCTTAATGCTTTGGACGTCTCTCTTTATTTTCATAAATAACTTAATCTGTAAGCTGCTCCTTATATCACAGAGTTTTGAAGACTTGGATTATGTGTTATTTTGGATTATCATCTTCAGTGTTAGTTGAGGATCTATTAATTTTGGGGGGGGCAATGCCTAACTTAATTTTTGATAGAAAGGTGAGTTTGCAGAAATCATCAAATGCATGTCAAATGTGATTTCTTTCTGTGTGGCAGTGTTGGTAATTTGGATTTTTTATTTTATTTTATTTTATTTGGAGGTTCAATTGTCTTCCAGGCTCAGGGATGCTAGTCGACGAGTGTTCCTACTACTTTCTTGCTATGCTTATCAGAAGTTTCTAGTGTATGTTCTTGTATCTCTGTGCTTTGGAGTAGAGACTTAGGTAGTGCTTATCTGTGTAGACATGTTTCTTTGAAGGTCTTTTCAAGAAGGCCTAGAATAGATTCAGAAATGGAGTATGATAACCATGGCTGTGTATCTGAACCCTTTGGGGAACTACAGAAGTTCAGTGCTCGGAGCTCTGTCGCCAGGCACTCTGGTTTGGTTTGGAATAACCAGAGTGGAGCCCTGCTGTCATGATTGGAACTGCACCCCAATTTGGGACTGGTTTGTCTTTGGACCAAAAGTGTCAAGGTTGAGCTTATCAATTTATGTTGGTCTGGTCATTATTGTCCTGTTTTTTTGCTTGTGCAATTGAGAAAGAGTTTTTGGTGGAAATTTGACATTGTTTGGAAAAGTAGTTCATGTCTGGGTGAGGGATAGGATTCAACTGAAATTCAGTTTATGATTAAATATAGCTGGTGTTTTATTCACATCGTGTTGGGAATGGTGTAAGACCATCTGTGCATTTTGTAGCTTTTGTAAACTTACACTCCCTTATAACTGCTTTATTCCCTTTAGAGACAATTTTCTGAAGAGGATTTCCTTTTTCTTGTGTTCTCCTATAGTCACATGGGGTAAGGTTCCAGTTGAATACAGTGCTCGAGAGTGGCTGTGTTCTGGTTGGGTCCCATTACGCCCTGGGACTTGCTTTGTGGATTGCTGGGAGATCTGTGTGGGGTTGAACCTCACCCCTCCCACTGCTTCCCTGTGCAGTCTGGATCAAGTTAGCCTTTTCTTCATGGGGTGGCTCTGAGAAATACTTGTGGTCATACATGTAAAATGTATTCAATAAATGTTTATTGTTGTTGTTGTTGTTATTCAGCTGTTTGTATTTGAAATAATGAACTCTTATGAACTGAATTTCCTGTCTGGTAACGCTACATTCTGTGTTTTTGTCAGATGTAGCTGGGAATCTTTGAAGAGGGTCGCAGTCTTTCCATCCTGTTTAATGTGCATTGAAGCATCTGTTTGGTGAATGTTACTTTGGTGGCTCAAAGGAGTTTAAATGCATTTCCCAGAGATCCTGACTCACATTAATATATTCATTTATTCACTAGGAGAATAATTCATTTTTTATTACACAGTAGCTTATAGCAGGTGTTAGAAACTCCTGTCATTAACACTAATGGCAGTCAGCATTGAACTTTTTTCCTTCACTGTCTGCTGTCTTGTGGTTTTCCACCATTTATTCTTAATTGTCATATATGGTGGAAGTAATTAAATCCATGATTCTCCTCCTCCTGTTATGAATGTCTGTACCCCTTTTAACTTTGCTCAGCTTTCCCAGATTCTGGTTTCAGTTTAACGTGCTGATGGTTTTCTGGTTTGTGGGGCAAAATAGTTGACTTTGGTGTGGCTTTTTTCCTTCTTCCTTCCTGCTTTTCTGCATTTGGTTGGTGCGCCTGTGTACATAACTCTCCTTAAAGATTTTCCCTCCCATTATCTGGGAGAGGGGTGTAGAGTCTTCACCTAAAGAAGCCTCCCTGGCTACCTCCCTGAGCATCGCTTGGTATCATTTGTCCTGAATATGCTGCAGTGGATGTAAGCATTTGGGTGTTTGTAATTCCAAATAGGTTTTAAATATAGTTGTCAAATTTATGTAATTGAACCATTTTATATCAGAATAAAGCCAGGTAGAAGGATTTCCTAAAGCTGTATTTGTTACCCAAGCTATTAGGTGATTAAGTAAGCTGAGTACACAGGGACACATGTTAGGCAATTAACATCCAGAAGCTACTCTGTTCAAGGATTTGGGGCTCAGGAGTCGAGTGTGTTGATTTAATGCAAGATTTCAGGAAAATGTATGTGGGGGATGTGGAGAATAAAGAAGAGAGCTGCATGCTTCTCATGAGAGAAATGGTTATTTAAGCAAGGAAGCAGTCTTCTAAGTAGTTTAACCTTTTAAGCCTGCAGAATCCATTTTACCTTCCCTGATTATTTATGTGGTTGGTGAGCATTTTTCAGAAGTGTTTCAGTCCTCACGATGTGTGTATATTGGGAGGAGGTCAGTGAAAATGGGACAAAGAGACATTCTCCGATTACACTAATGTGTTTTTTAAAGACATACCATAATTTTATTTTGGTTTAAAAATTTACATGTTGTATATGTTGGTGGTAGGGGCTTGAAAATCCGTTTTACAGGACAAGGGAATTTAATTGTGCCTCAAGTATGCTATTTTCTCTCTGAGTCTGCATTTTAGCAGGTTACTCTGTGTGTGTGTGCACTGCGGGGCTAGGTCAGTGCTTTCTAAAATATATTTTGGAAACTTCCATTCCCTGGCTCACACTTTCCATAAGCTCACAGAATTGGTTAAAGTTTTAATTTGATTTAATATTTTGTTCCAGATGTTAACTAGCAGATTTTCTTTCCCTTTTGAGTTACACTTGAAAGGGCAGAGAGATTTGCTCTTGCTTTCTTCTCAAGTATAAAAATGTCAAACTTCGCTTTATCCTTTATCCTTCATTGAAACCATTAGAGGGTGAAAAAGCCCACAGCCAGGCCTCGCAGACAGGAGCATTGTCCATCTCGATGAGAAGCAGCTGCACCAGGAGGAGAGGGCTGGGAGGGCCCCCCCAGGCCCACGGCGCGGCTGATGCGTGGTGTGTACTCTGGGCTGCCTCTTTGGGCGGGTGGGTGGTTGAGGGGAGTTAAGCCAAGTAACAACACAAAAAGTTACTTATTTTGGCAAAAAAGCAGGTCATAGTATACCATCTGAAGCGCATGAGGTGAAAATTGAAGACTTAAAGGCCACAGTTGAGAAGGTTTTTCCATGTTGATAGTCGTGCATTAGGAATGGAAAGCATTTTCAGTGAGATCGCTTAGACCATCTGGTAACATGAACTTCCCCTTCGACCTTGCAGTTGAGGTCACTCTGCTTGTCATTTTTTTTTTAAAATAACCCATCTAGGAGGCCACCCATGAGTGATGTGATAGATTAGTACCAGTTCATTCTGAAGGACCTAGTTGTTGTTTTAGTTTTTATTCTCTAATCCAAGATACAACGACTTCCTTTGGGTGATGGAAGATACTGAGCAACAAAAAAAAAAGTGAAAATGTTCCGTCTAAGGAATGGAATTTTGTGGGCGGGTAAAATTTTAGTGTCTCCATCTACAGCCACAACCACATCATGTGCCCTAATTATGCGTGTGTGAGTGAAGTGGGTCTGCCTGGGTTATCCAGAGAGAGTGACTAGAGAGTTTTCAGTCAGAACTATTTCCAGCTTGGAAATTTCCCATTTCTATTTCCAGGGTTGTTCAGTCTGGAGGTAGAGGGCAAATTAAAGAGCACAGTTTTAGAAGTGGGATTGGGTTTTGGCACTGGCAACTTGGTAGCTGCAGTTTTGGCAAAAGATCATTGATGGGTTTGGCTCAGCTCCTGAGGAAGTGCTGAAGAGAAAAAGGAAGGAATGTCATAAAGCCCCCACTCCGCCTCCTTAGGCTGCAGTTGGGTTTGTTATCAGTGAGACTGAGGGAAAGTTGAAGATACGGTGGATCAAACACAGCAGTTGTCTTCTGGCCTTCAGCTTTTCTCCCTCGAATCCTAGACGGCTGTGCTTTTGGAGACAAGACACACACCATGTGGCTGTTCACAGGTTGATTGTCCTTTGGATGGTGCAGGTTGTAGCTGTGGGTTAAGAGGTGGTGACGGGCCACTGCATCTGAGAACTAAATGCTGCTTACGTCTTCTGGATTGTATTCAGTTCTGTGATGGACAGCTTCTGTTCTGATAACTGAGAATTGGGGAGGATGGGGGGAGATGGATCACCTCTGGGCACAGAGTTAGAATCGCCGCCAGCAGCAGGGTCGCTTTTCTGTTCTTCTGTGCTTTCCAGTGACCAGGCACCTGAGCTGACCTTGCTGGTTTGCTTTATGTTTTTGTGCTCTAGTTCACCTGGTTTCTCTCTCTGGAGACTTTTATAAAAACATGTATCAAATCTAGTGTCTGCCCATCAGATACCCCTTCACTGTAAGCATGCAGACCAGGCAGCTCTTGGGGTGGTTTCTGTAATTACCGTTTTCCTTCGCTCCTGAGATGTATTTGGTTTTCACGTGTAGGACAGGAAACAACCCGGTGGCATCTGTGACACGGTGTCCTGGAGCCTGAGAAGGAGCGGGTTTGGGCATGGTGCTTTCTTATGTCATACCTTCCATCTGTTTCTAGGCTCTATTGGGTGTTGGAATTAATTGCTATTGAAACATGACTCAGAACGACTTCATTTCAGTGCTAGATCACATCATTAAGTTACTTTGAATAAACAAGGCACAGAAATGAAGCAGCAGGCTGTAAATCTGATATTAGTGAAAGAAATAGTTGTTGTGGCCAAAACCTGTGGCACCTAAAAAAAAGAAAAAAAGAAAGGGGGCCCCCCAGTGGATGAAGTTCTGTTAGGTCCAAAAGGTTTGCCTGTTCCAGGGCATCCGGAGATGGGGTGAACAACTAGACTTAACATTCAGACAAAAAAGTCTGGTATCTTGAGGCCTGATTAGGGGATTCTGAATTGACAGTGGTGTGTGTTCTGTCCTAGCGGTGTAGAACGTAATGGGAATTCTTTACTTTTTGGTGAAGGAAGAGGATGCTGCTAAATATGGATGATGAGGAGACGTGATCTTACCTCGTGTGGTCGGGGAGCTGAGCATTGGTTAGAATCTCTGAGTAGGTGTGTGGTTCTGATAGGGGAACAACTTGCTGATACTCCTGATTTGGAAGAAAACTTTTCCTTTCGAGGTGAGGAAAGACATCTTCAGCTAATACGGGAAAGGTGACTGTGGGGGTTAGGGGGGACGCGGGTGGAGCTGTTTTGCCGGCACGCATGGTGCCGTGGTGGTAGGCATGGTCCCACAGACCAGGCAGCCCTGCTCCCAGCGCAGGGTGGCCCGGGGGCCTGGGAAGGCACTGGCCTCATGAAAGCCGGTGGTCTGGGTTCTCATGCCTGCCTTTCCTGTTGGGATCCAGACAAGCCTTTCTGACCGTTATGTAGGGTTATGTACGTATGTGAGACTGCTTCTGGCTTTCTCTGCTGGCCTCATACCTACGTTTTGGTATAGGTGTGTCGTGTTCTGTCAGTAGGAAGAAGGTACGTTGGTATCACAGAAGCCTGCTTATACTGTGACCTCTGAGAAGCTGCTATTGTGGGGGGCATGCTGTTGACCACCAGTTTCATATTTGCTGATTTTTTTTTAAAGGAGTAACCATTTAATGGGTTAAACTTGGAAGTTATTCTAGCCTCCTGAAAAGTTGCTGTGTGGTCCCTCTGTACACACGCTTTTGTGCGGCGTTATAAATGGGATGTTTTGGCATCGGTGGCGGCTTCATTTGGCAGGGAGAGAGGCAGCCTGAATCATGCTCCTGCCGCGGCTTCCAGACTCCCCAGGCTCCTCGCTTCACTCTGCCCATCTCCTCCCAGGAGACTCTCTACAGACTCATCTGGGTTTGGCTGGAGAGTTGGTTTGAAAAAATAAAAAAGCATGTAGTCCTGTAGATAAGCTTTTTAAAAAGGAAAGTCACTGTGCTGAATCTTGAAGCCAGGGTGTATTTCAAGTCCGTGTTGATTTTTTTCGTTTAGCTCCCCCCCCCCCCCCCCATGAACAGTCTCCCTGGATGCTCTCACAGGGGGCCATGGGGCTCAGTCTGCCTGCCGGCCCCTCTCACTGGACAGACAGGCAGGAGTCCCATAAACCCAGTCTTTACTGCCCGCTTATCTTTCCCAGCTCCCCTCCTCCCTGAAATGCTATTTGTTTTCTTACACTCAAATTAATTTATTGACATGTAGTTCTTTGTAACAGAACGCATTAAAGGCCGCTGTAAATCTGCGTGATCGCGCTTAGCCGAGACCCTGTGAGGCTCCAGGTCTGAATCACTGCAGCTCTGATTCCCCTCCCCCCAGCCTTCTGGTCGCATTGTCCTCTGTCTGCGAGTTGTCTCCTAGGAACACGCGCCCTGCCGCTGTCCCAGCTTGGGCTCCGGAAGCAGCGGCCTCGAGGAGAGACCCACCTGCTCTGCAGAGTCACGGCTCACCGCGCTGAACGGGAGGCCAGTGTCTGGGACGGGATGCTGCCGCGTCTTGGGGTTTTCTTCCCTTCCCCTGCAGAGTTCTCTCGCTTGGCTCCCCTGCCCTGCAGTACGCCTGATGTCTGAAAGTCTGTTGAGTGGGGCAGGGGCCCTGTCACAGAGGGAACAGACCGTTGGATAGAGTGCTTCCAGCCGATGGAGCAGTAGAAGGGTTTTCCATTGTTTCCATTGCAAGGTGTGAATTTTCTGTAAAATACCCATCAAATGGAGCACTTCCCAGGTGGCTCAGTGGGTAAAGAATCCACCTGCCAGTGCAGGAGAGTCGGGTTCAATCCCTGGGTTGGAAAGATACCCTGGAGAAGGAATGGCAACCCACTCCAGAATTCATGCCTGGAAAATTCCATGGACAGAGGAGCCTGGTGGGCTACAGTCCGCGGGGTTGCAAAGAGTCGGACTAAACAACAACAACCCATCAGATGTGCAGAGTAGGGCAGCTTTGCAAACAGCTGAAGTGTAGCGCAGCAGAGGTTATTAATTGGCACGGGGCACCTGTATTGAGATAAAGCAATACTTTGTTTTCATTGCTGAGCAGTGCCATTTGTGGCTATAACACACTTTTATCCACTCATGATTTGTTGGACAGTTGAGTTTGCACATTTAGCCATCATACACGATGCTGCTGGGAACATGTATGTGTGAGTTTTTGTGTGGATGTGCGGTTTCACCCTTGTTGGGTATGTATACCTTGGAGTGAAATTGCTGGGTCCTGTGATAACTCCGTTGAACCTTTTCAGGAACAGCCAGACTGGTTTTCAAAACCATTGCCCCATTTTTCATTCCCACCACAATGTGTGATAGATCCAATTTCTCCAGCACTTACTACTGTCAGCACTTAAACTCTTGTCTTTCTTGATTATAACCATCCTAGTGGGTGTGAAGTGGTGTCTCATTGTGGTTTTGATCTGCAATTCCCTCATGAATGATGCTGTCAAGCATATTTTCATGTGCTTATTATCTGTCCGTTTGTGTATCTTGAGTAGAAATCTTGAGGTTAATGCATATCATCTCCTTCTGAGAAAGTTTCAACAGATTCATATGTTAACTTATTTAAATTTCTAGTTTAGTTTTACTTTTGAACATAGCAGTCTGGAGATTTCAAAAACAAAACATCCATCTCTTTCAGAAACAATACTATCTAAGAAGGGCTCTTTTAGAGTAATAAAATTATTTTTAAAATGAAAAATTTTAGTCCCAAATCTCGTGCTATTTGATAAGGTAAATTAACAGTTGAAATCCTAGCAGAAGGGGAAGCTCCTGTCCCCTGAAACGGTCCTCCTCCTGGTGTGCACCCGACGCTCTTCTTTGTTGGGAAATCAGAAAACCCTTAGACTGGCTTGCCACTCGCTTGGCACCTGTGGTTTTAGTACAGAAAGAAGTTTTCAACCAAAGGACCCAGTTACTTTGCTGTTTCTTGGAAACTTGGAGATGGTAGTTCCACCCACTGTTCTGGATCCACTCCGGTTTTCTTCTTTCACTAGCAAAAGATCCGAGGACCTAGTTGAGTCTTTCTTTACACTTTAAAAAAAAAGAAAAGGAAAAAAAAATTCCCGAGACCACTCTCAGCCTCCTCACCTCCAGCGTAAGATAATGGAGGCTGCGTAATGGCACCTGAATATATTCAGGTCCCCCCAGCCTGTTACTTTAAGTGGTAAACAGGGGCGTGCTTAAGTGAAGTCTTCAGCAGGGAGCTGGGCTGGGCTGGTCCAGGTGTGCCCGGTTTTAATCACAAGCGTCCTTACATAAGAGAGGTCGGCGCTTCAGAGGCAGAGAGAGAAAAGGAGAGGGGAAAACAGAACTTTAGAGGTCAGAGTGATAATCTTTAAAGACAGATGAAGGGGCCACAAGCCAGGGAAGCCAAAAAGGCAAGGCATTGGATTTTCCCTTCAGAACTTCGAGAAGAAAACAGCCTTACCAAACACCTCTGCTTTAACCCAGTGAAACTGATTTTGACCTTCTGGCCTTCAGAATCTGTTGTTGTTCAGGCGCTCAGTCCTCTCCCACTCTTTGTGAACCCGTGGACTGCAGCATGCCCTGCTCCCTCGTCCTTCACTGTCTGCTGGAGGTTGCCCAAACCGGTAAGAGAATAAATTTGTGTCTTAAGACACTAGTTTTTGGTAATTGTTAGCATCGGCCATACGGAATGAGGCTGTGTTAATCTTGTTTCTTTGTCCTCATTAACAGAGGGGTGGACTTGAATTTGTTAGCTCATATGAGTTAAATTACCTCTTTCCTCCTCCTCATTTATTTATTGTTTTTTTATGATAAAAATAATTAACTGTATCACTGTCAAAAATCAAAGTGTTGAATATATGGAATGCCTCATATATCATCTTTGAGTTGCCAGTAATTTAGTTAGGAAACCATATAATATGTGTTCCTATCAAATACAAATTTTACGGGTGATAACTTCTCTGAAGAAAGTTAAAGCAGGTTGTGTGGTAGGGTGATCGGAGAAAGCTTCTTGGAGAAGGTGACATTCGACTGAGACATGAGTGTTGCGATAAGGGAAGAGCCAGAGAAAGAATGGCAGGGGCAAGTGAGCTTGAAAGAGTTATTTGGAATATGGGTTCAAACCATTGCAGACCACAGCAATAATGCAAAGGAAAAAAGTACTGAAAACCAGGGCGAATGTTGAGGTTATGATACCAGTACTTCACTGTGACCCGTTCTGTGTGTTTGGCCTCTACTGTTTGTTGGGACAAGCCTCTGAGTATAGAGGGAGCAAACCCCACACACACCCATCCTGCCCTTATGATTAAGACCTTCATGGGTCTCAAAAGGTAATATAAAGGAATTGTCTCCCTGCACATTTTACTGATTTTCAATTTCAATGATGCATCATTAGCAGTTTCTAATGAACACAAGAGCATCAAAATAAGCAAGCTGATAATTTGCTTTGCTTAGGCTGCAATATGATATATTTTGTATTTGGGAATTGTTAAACTTTTTACTTGGTAAAAAGTGGTTATGGAGTTGTTTCATGTAGCAGTGGATGGTTTTTACAAGCCTTGTAACACTCAAACCCAGTTTGCCAGTAAAAGTATTTCTAGAACTTTCACATGAGAATGCAGTATTAATAATTTCATTGTTCTCCGTATCTCAATAAAGTGGAGATACTTTAAGTATCTTTGCTCCTAACATTCTCCATTATGCAGCAGTTCAGAAAGATCTGTTCATCCCACACCTTCCAACATGATAGCAAGGGACTGCTTTTAGCCTAAGAGTCGATGATGAAACACTTAAAAGGAAAAGCAGAAGACAGGAAGAAGGAAGGGGTTCGGGGAGGAGAGGTTATCCTATACAAAACAATTCTCCTTTTTTAGGGCCATTTAGGGTTTGACAGACTTTTCAGACCATTTTACAAAAACCCTGACCTCAAAGAAAACACTAAAAATTACTTAAATTTTAAGTAGAATTTGTTTTGAGATTAGCAAATTTAATAAGTTTTGGTTGTTGCGGTCAAATTCACATATTACAAAACTCATCATTTTAATTATTTTAAAATGATGGTTCCAGAGATTCAGAGATTTCTTTGAACAGGTGAAGATGAGAGGGGAGGCTCCAGACTTCTGACTGCTCGGTGTCCTGAGACAGTGGTGCTGGAGCCACTGACAGGCCCGCCCTCTTGCTGTCTGTCTGAAGCAAGCTGCCTGCTTCCCCATCAGTCCGTTACTTTACCAGGATCTCTTAGAAGGTTGCCTAGAATATGGTTAAGCTCAAAGAGCAACCCTAAGTGTAGATCACATGCATTGCTGTTTGCACTAAGACCTGTCTGACTGTTTGCCACCCTGTGGGCTGTAGCCTGCCAGTCTCCTCTGTCCATGAGATTTTCCAGGCAAGAATATTGGAGTGGGTTGCCATTCCCTTCTCCCAAGGAGATAGCATATGATTTTGCAGTAATGAACGTACCATTTTTTCCTAGCAGAACACTTCTAGATTAGACTCGTACAATTTACACACTGGAGAGGGTTATAAGGCAGGTGCGTTGGCTTATTTTTATCTTCTTCCTTCATTATTCGTGTTTTCTGTACTGCCTATCGTTGTGGATATCATTTTAACAGTGAACTCAAATTATTGCATACTGATCACATCTTATCACAGTGGGAGCTGTGGTTAGACTGATGGACAAATGCCTTCTAGTTTGTTTGAGAGGGTTTTTTTTGTTTTTTGTTTTTTTTTTAATATTTTTGGCTGCACCGGGTCTTCGTTGCTGCTCACGGGCTTTCTCTAGTTGCTGTGAGCGAGGGCTCCTCTCTAGTTGTGGCCCGTGGGCCCCTCTCATTGTGGGGGCTTCTCTTGTTGCGGAGCATGGCCTCAGCTGTCCCGTGACCTGTGAGATCTTCCCAGACCAGAGATCGAATCCCTGCATTGGCAGGTGGACTCTCAACTACTAGACCACCAGGGAAGTCCTCTCAGGCTGTTTTTAAGGGAGAATCTCTCAAAGCAACTTTATTTAGTGATTCTTAAAAATCGTCTAAAACCTTGGAGCTGATTGGGAAATTTTATGCCAAATGTATGGGACAGAAGTGAAGTGATGAGAAGTAAATCCATTCTCAAGTATTTTCCTTAATAATATTGTGTGGGATTTTCCAGAACTTTAGTTTGTTCCACAGAAAATGAGTTGTCGCCAGGTTCTCTTTGTATTTAAGGGCTCCACCCTCTTTGCCTCGGCTGGCTGACCAATGTGTTCGCTCCCCTTGTTTGAGCATCTCAAGGATGTGTTTCTTTGCATCTCACTGAGAAGCAATTCCACTTTGCTCCCAGTGTCTTGTTGACTCTGATTTTGTTTATGATGTTTTTGTTGCTGGTGGTTTTTCTCGTCCTCTGCACTCTGACTCAGGAAGCCCATCGCCTTCTCTACTTACGGTAGTTACTAGAGAGCATTTTATTTTGGCCGGTGGGGAGTGCCTGCTATGTTTCTTTGTGTGGGTATGTATGTTAAAATTGGAAAGTGTTTTCTTTGAGGTCAGGGCTTTTTGTAAAATGGTCTGAAAAGACTGTCAAACCCTAACTGGCCCTAAAAAGGAGAATTGTTTTGTATAGGATAGCCTCTCCTCCCCCGCCCCTTCTGTTTTCCCATCTTCTGCTTTTCCTTTCAAGTGTGTTCTCATCGACTCTTGGGCTAAAAGCAGCCCTTGCTGTCATGTTGGAAGGTGTGGGATGGGCAGATCTTTCTGCACTGCTGCATAATGGAGAATGTTAGGAGCAAGGACGCAGCAGACCTTCTAGAGACCTCTTACCTGGAAGCGGAAATTGAATTATGTATTAACATGGACAGGAGATCTGACAGAGTAGAGCTTGACAGGCCTTGTTCTGACAGCACAAGGAGAAGAATAAAAGCTTCATTTGTCTCCTACAGGTGACTTTAGGGGCTGGAATTGTTCTGCAGCGGTTTGAGTTTGGGGTTAAGAAGATACTGAACATACAAAAGGTTTTCCCCTTCAATTTAGTTTTTAGGCCTCCCTGGCAGCTCAGCTGGTAAAAGAATCTACCTGCAATGCGAGAGAACCTGGGTTCGATCCTTGTGTTGGGAAGATCCCCTGGAGAAGCGAACAACTACCCACTCCAGTATTCTGGCCTGAAGAATACCGTGGACTGTACAGTCCATGGGATCGCAAAGAATCAGACATGATTGAGCGACTTTCACTCACCTCCCAATGATGGGGTATTGGGTAAAAGATGATCTGCCTCTCCAGACTCTCCCTCCTGATGTGATTAAACTAGTGAGCAACCATAACCTAGTTTCCCAGTACTTTTACTGAGATAATATTTTGAGTGTTTTATTGGCAAATCAGAACTTGGCTCTGACTCATAGACATGCAGGGTTGGTTTTCCTCTGCAGTTGGAGGCAGGGAAGCTTTGAGTGGTTTATTCAGTGATTCAGTTCCTTGAAGGTAGTATGGGTTCGGTTTGTGTTTACACGCAAAGAAAGCTTTATAGTATCAGCTGAAACTTTTTCTCGATTTTAGAGAATACTGAATCCTCAATGTAGAGGATTAATGTCAAGAAAATAAGTGTATTCAAACATGCTGTGTGTTCTATTTAAACAGCTAACCTGGTTTCCTTAGTTACATGGTTTCTTCCTTTTTTTGTTTTTTTTTGGTTTTTTTTTCCTTTTTTGAAGCTTCATTTCCTCAACAGTTGCTTAGTAAGCTCCTAATATGCCAGCCTTACTGTTAGGGAGTTGTTAGGAAATGGGTGATTTTAATGCAGTGAGACCAAGTCCATCAAAGATGGGAGTGTCGATGGATGGGTGGTGCCCACACTGAGTTTACCAAAATCTCTGGGCCCCAGCCCTACCCTGGACCATTGACTCGGAGCTTGATGGCGAGGTCTTCCCAGGGATTTCCAGGGCGGCTGAGCCCTTGTGCTGCCAGAACTGGAACGGCAATCACCAGCAGTAGAGGTGGAGGGCTGGTTAGGAGGATGGGAATTCCAAGAGGAAAAGCACTGCGTAGGTCTGGCAGTGGGCTGTGACTCACAGGTGGTGTGTCTGATAGAAAATAGAGTTGACCACATAGAGGAAATTATTTTCTGTAGTCTTCCTCCCAGTCTTTGGGGCATCCTAAAGGAGCTTCTCTCGATCCTTCCATGATTCACCTGAGAGCAAACGGGTGGTGGTTCGTCTCACCCGTGTGCAAGCCTTTCTGATTCTTGGGAGTTACCTGGGAGAGTGGTAACACTTACCTGGGAGAGTGGGCCTCAGGCCTGCTGCTGCTTAGGGCTGGATGTCATCATTTTCTCATTTGCATGTGAAGCTACATATAAAAAGGGGCTTCTGCACGTGTGTGTGAATGAGTTACGACTTCGTGTGGCTACATAGAACTTTCTCAGCAGCAGCAGCCCTGGGCCTGCGGTATGGCCCATGCTGAGCAGTGGGTTTCTGAGGTCTCCTCTGCCAGATTATTGAAGTTAACACAGGGCGTCATCCAATGCAGATGTTTCTAGAAAGCCTCTGGAGTATGTGAAACATTCCTTTTCTTCCTCCCATGTTCTCTGCCTTCATTCACTGTTTATTTGGAAGGGTCATTTTTCCTAAGTCTCTGAAAACCCTTTTGGCCGTAAGATGACTACTAGTCCAGGTCAGGCAGCCTTTACCTGACTTCACCCCTTAACTTTCAACGAAGAGGTGAACTATGCTTTTCTGTCCTTTTGATAAAACTGGAGTCTAGGTTTGATGTTTAACTACCAGCTGTATTCAGATCTCTAGCTTTGACATGCGGCCTGAACTTGGACCTCTCCCCCAGGGTCTATGTGGACAAATCCAGCTGAGTGTAAGAATGAAGCTCTTGGTTCCTTCCTCCCTACTTTCTGCTGTTTTCAGAAGTGCCCCTTTTTTTCCCTCCAGAAAGGAAAGGAAATGCTCTGAGATGAAAACTTGGGAGTTCACCTTTTATTCCTGGTTTCTCACATGTTGTTCTCTCAGTTGGTTTAGTCCTCACAGCCTCTTGCTGCCTCCTTGGTCCTCACTTCTTGTGGGCAGTTGTCACACCTTCCTTTATCTCTGCACCCACACCCCCCGCCATCTCCTGTTTTAATCTCAACCCAGCAACCTGGGTGAGCTTTTAAAAATAATAAATCAAATTCTGTGACTTCTTTGCTCAAAACTTTCTGGGGGTTTCCCATTTGGAGTAAAATTGTCATCTTCCCTCTTCTGCTTTATTCTTTTACACACATCACATGAAGTGTAAATGGTAAACTTTTAGTTGACATCCACTGTTCTCATGTGGGTTTTCTCTTATCACTGTGACATGCCAACATAGGAAGGACTATGATGTCACTTCTAGAAGGCCATATTTGCTATTCCCAACAGCTGTGCTTGAAAATGAAACTGCTTATATCACCTTTTAGGGGGTCAACCCTCATGACTTTGGAGGAGCTCTGTCAGTCTGTAGGTAAGCATGAATCTTTTCATTGAATCATTCATTGGTCTATCAGGCTATTTTATGGAGCTACTGCTGCCGGAAATATCATTTTGCATGAAAGAAATGAGGGAGCCAATGAAGGTTTCTGGTTTTGTTTAGGTGGCAGAAATAGTTGTGATCTTTGAAAACCATTGTGAAATAGTGATATGGTTAAATCTTGTCATTGGATTAGGAACTGAATTCACTGGTAGTAAATATCTCAGTTTGAATGAAATTGACCTCTACTAAGGGTCCTGGTCACGTGGATCATGCATTCTTTGCATTATAAAGACCAAGAGCTGGGGCGAAATACTAAAACAGACAGAGTTGGTAAATTGAGCCTAATTGTTTTATGTATTTCTTGGTATTAGAGGTTTGAGGTTGTACTTTTAACTGTGTGTATACCGTCTGTTGTTTATTTACTGGTGAATTATTGTTGAAGTTATGATCAATATTTAGTTAATAAACAACAGTACTTCTGTTTTCTGGTGTCTGTTTTGAGATGGGGCTACAAAATGAGAGCTGTTGCCTCTATGTGAGATGCTCATCTCTTGTCAGTTGTGGGGGCAGGTGTTGGGAGCACTAGAGGGACAAGGACTTAAAAACTCTCTGCTAAGTTGGGTTGATGATCATTTTGTAGGTCATGCTAGGAAATTTGGAAATGCCCCCTGTAGTAGCCACTGGGAACCTCAGAGGCTTTTAAACTTTGAAAGGAGCCCCAAGGATTGAAGGTTTTACAATGTAAGTCGATGCAGTTATTATTTCCATCATAATCAGAGACTGGGAAGGGCAGAGGAATCGGAGTTGAAAATTTTCATCTCAGTTGCTCAGTCGTGTTTGTTTGACTCTTTGTGACCCATAGCCTGTAGCACGCCAGGCCTCCCTGTCCATCACCAACTCCCGGAGCTTGCTCAAACTCATGTCCATTGAGTCGGTGATGCCATCCAACCATCTCATCCTCTGTCATCCCCTTCTCCTCCCGCCTTCAATCTTTCCTAGCATCAGGGTCTTTTCCAGAAGGTCAGTTGTTCCTATCAGGTGGCCAGTTTCAGCATCAGCCCTTCCAGTGAATATTCAGAACTGATTTCCTTTAGGATTGAGTGGTTGGATCTCCTTGCAGTCCAAGGGACTCTCAAGAATCTTCTCCAACATCACAGTTCAAAAGCATCAATTCTTCGTCTCAGCTTTCTTTACAGTCCAACTCTCACATCCATACATAACCACTGGAAAAACCATAGCCTTGACTAGATGGACCTTTGTTGGCGAGGTAATGTCTTTGCTTTTTAATATGCTGTCTAGGTTGGTCATAGCTTTTCTTCCAAGGAGCAAGTGTCTTTTAATTTCATGGCTGCAGTCACCAGCTGCGGTTTTGAAGCGCCCCCCCCCCCCCCGCCCCCCCCCAAAATAAAGTCTGTCACTGTTTCCATTGTTTCCCCATCTGTTTGCCACAAAGTGAAGGTTTTGCGGGAGAGAAAACAGGAAAACCAGCCAAGAGTCAGGTTTCTAATTATTTGCCTTAGGTTTGGCAATTACAGTGTCTTTTCTGGCAGTGAGAACAGTCTGCATGCAGGCGAGGTGGGAGTCAGGTCCCTTGCAGGCTGTATACCTGTGATTCTCGCTGTGTCTGACCAGCAGCATCACCTGGGAGAAACTTGGTGGGCGGAACCCACGTGTGTGATCTGTGCTGCAGTGTTTTTCCTCATAGATTCTCGAGTTGGTGGCCACTCCTCGGTCATTTGTTTGTACACAAGGAAACAGAATTCCGTAACTGAAATCCAGGCCTCTTACCTCTTGACCGCTCTTAATATGTGTTCACTCTATTGAAGAATTTTTGAATATTTCTGTTGTGTACTGGACTCAGCCCTAAAGGCTGGAAACATGAAGATGAAACAGACATGGCAAAGCCTCTGGAGTCGCACAGACTTGTCTGTCTTAACCTCCTGTGCATCATTTGGGAATGTCTGAGTGGTGCTCCTAGTTATCAAACCTGGAGGACAGAGGCATGAGAAACAGTAGTGTGTGACCTGCCACACGCTGGCCTGCATTTCCATTAGTGGGAAGCACTGTTTGCAGGGGCGACAGGCATTAAAATGATTTCTGGAGGTCCATTCCTATAATGACAAGGTACAAACTGATGGTCCTTAACTCAGGGGACCACTGAAGGATAGGAGAAAAGGGGGGAGAGAACAAGCATGATTGGGTGTTCATTGATATTAAATCCAAGGACAAAGTTTATTTGTGTACTTTACTGTAACTTGAAAATTTTCATAAAATGGCCCCCCAAACTCCTTAACAGGTTTTACAGTGTAGCATGACCAGACAACCAGTCCTCTGGGAAGGTGTGGACACTCATGCTATTTCCTGGGTGGAGGTTCTTTCTGAGCCAGAAAAAGCCAGCAAGTCAAGTCAGTCAGTTATTGACAGAGCTCATCAAGTCACCCAGCAGTGTCCCAGGGCCTAGGGGGAGAAACAGAAGTATAAAAATCACCCTAGCCCTTGGCCCTGCTCAGAGGCCTATAGCCTTGACTGGTCCTGGCAAGAGGCGGGGCAGTAGTCAGTCTCAGAAGTTTGGGCCACCCATTGGTACTGGGAGACTGACTGGTGGGGTGCTGGTTTTAGTCTTCTCTTAAACCCAGAGGAGTTATTTTGCAGGGAAATAACTTAGAATATGATTCGAAGGCATATTAAAGCAGTGCGTGTCTTTAGGGCTTCCTCGTAGACTGAAGAATCTTGTATTTCATCCTCTGAATTTCATGTACATTCCCTGCAAATTTGAAAGGTGAGATGTGGCAGAACAAATTGGAACCACTTCCTGTGAGTTATATGGGTAAATATCAGTTCTTACCTACTTTAGACTCTGGTTTTCATGTGTGGAGTATTCTCATGTTCCAGAATTTTCTCGTGCCTGTTTTGAAGAGTCTTAGGGCCATAATGAAATGAGTTAGCAAGGAACACAGCCAAATGAAAAACTCCGTCCAATTCATTATCAGTGCCGGTCTAGAACAGGGATGATGGAAACATTCTTTAACCGGCTGTCCATTTTGAGAAGCACATGGCTGACGAGTTCTTGAAATGTGTCCAGTACAACTTAAGGAACTTAGTTTTAATTCAGTCGGTCTAAAGAGCCGCATGTGGCTGCTGACTGCTCTGTTGGACAGTGCAGCTTAGAATATGCCGTTTGGGGGGCTTGGGGGTATTCTTACTAACATACAAAGGCTGTAAGGATGAAAAGATCCCAGTCAGTCAGGATGCCCTTGGGAACCTACTTATTTAATGATTTATTCCCAGATGAGGCTGTCGGGAGTTGCTCCTTGGCATTGCCGACACAGAATCGTCTTCTCATTCTGGTTTCTCTTTCTAAGACCCATGTCAAGTATTTATTTGTAATTTGACTTAATTTCTCCCCTATTTCCTCAACCGAAGGGAGATCGCCAGTCCGATTTCTGCCAGTTTCTTGGAGATAATGCCCTCCCGATCACGAGTCCTTTTTGATTATGTTTAAACAACAAATTGTCAGACCAGGAATTGCAGGGGGTTGAATGCTGTGTAGCGTGGCCCTCACTGCTGGTCCCTGCCTGCACCGTTTAACCGGAAACGTGCGCTGTCGTTGCCGCTGCCTTGACAACGGCGGTGTCTGACATGCTCAGACGCAAAAAAGCTGACTTGGCAGCTGCCCAGCAGATTTTTATAAAGGCTCAGTTGGTGGCCGGAGATTCAGGCTGTCAGAGTTGTGTTATGCAATAAATCGTTTTCAGCAGAAGTTCTTAATCCAATTTCGGCTGTAGCTTTTTATTTTATTTTTTTAAAATAGGCAGTAATCAAAGATAAGTACACATTATTTAATGGGAGTTTGGAAGAAGTAAAACTCTCCTTGCATAAGCATTTTCAGTCCGTTTACTTTATCCCTGGAAGCTTGTCTTTCGGAGGAAAATTGCTGCTTGACGTGCTTCTAATTTAAAACCAAGGCAAAGGAACGTCATTCACAAATTCAGTAAGTCAGTGCCTTCCTGGCCGTTTATCTGATTTCTAGGTGTGAATGTTCCCCTGTTTTTCTTTGATGTTTGAATATTGACAGATGAAACATTTATGAAATTAAAAATGAAGATCGAGTTGATTTGAGACATTGAGTTGATTTCCAGTGGAGAAAATATTTTGTTAAAAGTAGAAGAAACAGTAGTTTTAACCTCTTTCTCTTTCCTTTAATATTTTCTCTCTCTCTGGCTCTTTATATCTTTGTTTGTGTGGAATCAGTGCCAAGAATCAACATCCCTAACAAATTATTACTGTTATTATTTTGGATGCTTTCATTGTTCTCTCAAACTGTTGATGGAAGAGGCTGATATTTCAGACAGCAACAAATTGCATTAAGTAAGGTGATTTAACAGCAGGTATATGCAAAACTTGGGCTCTTGAAAATAAAAGGCATTTATGTAGAGGTTTCCAGACATTCTTCCCTGGAAGGAGGAAAGGGCTATGAATTTTCTTTCCACCTCCCTCCTGGAGCCAGTCTTTCACAGTTTTCTTACTGGAAATATCTTCTCAGTAATCAGTCCCCCACCCCCCACCCCCATGTGGCATTTCTGGTTACTGCAGCCCAGCGTGGGACTGAGCACTGAGACTGGGCATCCCGTTTCTTTCTTTCTTTTTTAAAAGGAGGTGGAAAGTCACAAGTTGCTCAGCTCTCAGAGCCTTGGCAAAATGCACGGAGATGGAACATACGCATGTGGTGGTGTTGGCAGCTCATCCAGTGGCTACTGTAATCCAAACACTTAACTGTTTGTCTTAACTCCTGTATCAGTTTTAATGAAGGGATGTCGTGTCAGGAGCAGGTCTTTCTGCCTGTGAACATACATGTTCTCTTCTCTCACATCCTGCATGCCCCTGTCTGCTTGGTTTACTTACCAGAATCTCTGACGGGAGCATTTGACTGGCTGCTCCCTTCCCGTGGAAGCAGAAGTGTTTTCTGTGGAACATGGTAGTGTGTGCACATGTCTGCACCCCCCCAACCCCCCCAAGCCAGTTGACATTTAAAATGTTGGCGGGAGGTTCTGGACTTCAATGTAAAACTTATGTGTCTTGGGTACTGGTTTTATTTTATGTGGTGGTGATGTTAAAAATGATCTGCATGGTACCGAAGACCTTTGCTGGAAAGAACCTAGTCCCTGGTTGACCTTTGTTCCAGTTTCTACCAGTTGTCCTAGCATTAGTATTAACAGTGCCCTTGGTTGCGATGATAAATTACTTGGTCACTCATAATGGATGAGGCTCTTAACACAGTTTGTTCACAAGTACTGGGAAGTTAAGTCTCTTCCATGGAGACTGGTTTCATTTTTATATAGTTGTAATTGTTAGAAAATGTGTGTGTGTGTGTGTGTGTCTTGTTTAAATTGATCAGAAATGGGCTTCCATAGAACCTGGCACCGGAAACTAACCAGGACTGACTGACCTGGAAACCTCTATTGCTTGCACTCCAGTATTTGAGTGCTCGGAAGAGGGTTGGAAGACTCTCCCCAGGCCTGTGGCTGAGTGGACGGCATGGCTTTTCTGTATCAACAACCTGATCAGTTTTGAGACAATCAATTAGAAGAACTCTTGGTGCAGTTAGAACATGTTAATTCAATAATCCAGGGTTTTGAAGCGAGGGCCATAGAGAGAAAATTGGAATTGTCAGCAAATTCATTTTATATTAAGGCCCTTTTGGGGCTTTATTGAAACTAACATTGATAAGAATTTACACCATCAGTGGAAGTTGGGGTAGGCACTTGAGTACATTTAAAATAGTGATGCATGCCCATGTCCGCAGCTCCAGCCCTTCTCCATGAGGCTGTTTGTAGGAGACGTGGCAGTCTGCACCCAACAGATCATGTACCTTCTTCATTGTTTTGCTGATAAACCTGGTTAAGGAAGAAAGCATCTCATATGTTCTTATATGTCTCTCTGTGTTGGTTTTGGTTTTTGACCTTAGAGGTTGGGAGAAAAATCACAGAAAAAGAATTCGCAACTGGGAGCCGTGAGTTTTATCGGTTTGGGGCCTTCCTTTGGGTTTTGTGGCATGGTAATGGGGGGGGGGGTACACCCCTTCACCCAACAAATAAAGTCACCTTGGGAGGATATGGTTAACTGCAAGCTTAATGAGATCCTACTGGGTAATGTGGCTGCTGAAATATATGCCAACTTTCAGATTGTGCAGAGAAATAGAAATGATCTCATTGCATATGCTGGTCCTCTTCTGGGATGTTGTTCACATTAGTGTTTAACTTTGTGTCACCTTTAAAGGGAAGTCATCCCAACTTGAGGGATCAGGGAATGAGCTGGACAGCTCATGTCACACTGCACTGATTCAAGGAGCTAACCACTTCTCAGTGTCTTAACTTTTTTGTTGATTTCATGCTTGCTATTTGGTCACTTGGTTTTCGCTCAGTTAAGAGAAGTCAAAGGAAAGATTTCTCAGTATATTAATACAGACTTCAACAGTTAGATGGTGGTTAGAAGCATTCATCTAGGGTTTCACCTCATCTTCATCTTTGCCTGTTTTCCAATGGAAGGTAGAAAGTGATGTGAGATGGGCAGGATGGGGCTCGTCTGTACAGCAGAGCTTCTGAAACTTTCACTTGTGCGGGCATCACCAGGGAGTCTTAAAATGAGCCTGCATTTCTACAAGTTGCCGAGTAGTTAAGGCACTGGTGGTCTTCAGAGCACTGTTGTATCTCTAAGCTGCTCTGTGGGCTTTGGAGAATCCTTCGGTGGTGCTGTCTGCCACGTGGTGTGTGGTGTCTTCACATGCTTACTTTCTGTGCCCCCTTTTCTTACATGTCTGTTAAAAAGCTCGGAGCAGCTAGAGGTGATGCTGTCATTTTTCCTTTCAATAAGAAGATTATGACAAGATACATTCTACTTGAATGCCTGAGCCCTTGCCATTTTCATACTTTTTTCAAAGAATGGTAGATGTTTTGCAAATGAAAACAAAACTCTGTCACTTGTACTTTCAAAGATCTTCCATTTGCCAAAGAAAGTGATTTTTCAAAGTTAGTCCCAAAGCAAATCTATGTGATGACTCCCCCCCTCCCTCCTTCTGTCTGCCAGCAGATGTAATTTTGTTGTTGTTGTTGTTAATTTCAGTGTTTGCAGAGCATTTTGAGGGGCATGGGGAGAAATCAGTAAGAGATCGTGGGGTAGGAATGAGGAAGGGTGGTGTGTCATCTGGGAGTTCATTCTTCTTAAGATTTAGGTGATCAGTAAAACTAGAGGTCTTATCATGGGAACCCCAAATGACAGGAGCTGTTTTTATTTATTTATTTATTTTTATTATTATTTTTTTTTTCCAGTGGGTTTTGTCATACATTGATATGAATCAGCCATGGATTTACATGTATTCCCAATCCCGATCCCCCCTCCCACCTCCCTCTCCACCCGATTCCTCTGGGTCTTCCTGGTGCACCAGGCCGGAGCACTTGTCTCATGCATCCCACCTGGGCTGGTGATCTGTTTCACCATAGATAGTATACATGCTGTTCTTTTGAAATATCCCACCCTCACATTCTCCCACAAAGTTCAAAAGTCTGTTCTGTATTTCTGTGTCTCTTTTTCTGTTCTGCATATAGGGTTATCGTTACCATCTTTCTAAATTCCATATACATGTGTCAGTATGCTGTAATGTTCTTTATCTTTCTGGCTTACTTCACTCTGTATAAGGGGCTCCAGCTTCATCCATCTCATTAGGACTGGTTCAAATGAATTCTTTTTAATGGCTGAGTAATATTCCATGGTGTATATGTACCACAGCTTCCTTATCCATTCATCTGCTGATGGGCATCTAGGTTGCTTCCATGTCCTGGCTATTATAAACAGTGCTGCGATGAACATTGGGGTGCACGTGTCTCTTTCAGATCTGGTTTCCTCAGTGTGTATGCCCAGAAGTGGGATTGCTGGGTCATATGGCAGTTCTATTTCCAGTTTTTTAAGAAATCTCCACACTGTTTTCCATAGCGGCTGTACTAGTTTGCATTCCCACCAACAGTGTAAGAGGGTTCCCTTTTCTCCACACCCTCTCCAGCATTTATTGCTTGTAGACTTTTGGATAGCAGCCATCCTGACTGGTGTGTAATGGTACCTCATTGTGGTTTTGATTTGCATTTCTCTGATAATGAGTGATGTTGAGCATCTTTTCATGTGTTTGTTAGCCATCTGTATGTCTTCTTTGGAGAAATGTCTGTTTAGTTCTTTGGCCCATTTTTTGATTGGGTCATTTATTTTTCTGGAATTGAGCTGCAGGAGTTGCTTGTATATTTTTGAGATTAATCCTTTGTCTGTTTCTTCATTTGCTATTATTTTCTCCCAATCTGAGGGCTGTCTTTTCACCTTACTTATAGTTTCCTTTGTAGTGCAAAAGCTTTTAAGTTTCATTAGGTCCCATTTGTTTAGTTTTGCTTTTATTTCCAATATTCTGGGAGGTGGGTCATAGAGGATCTTGCTTTGATTTATGTCGGAGAGTGTTTTGCCTATGTTCCAGGAGCTGTTTTTAAATCATTAATGCCACTCACTAGAACTGGCTACACACTCTGAGCGGCTGCATTTGCATCCGAAGGAGACTGCTGGACGATGGATCAGTGGTGTGACTCTATCTGCCTTGATTAAGCTGACCAGTAAAGCAAATGGACGGGGGGCTGGGTGTGGTGGAGGAAGCTTGCTTTCATGGAGAAGGGCTTGCTTTCTGCTTCCAGTGCTGCGGTGCAGATCTAGAGTGATTCCCTCTGAGGAGCGAGAGAGCCACCAGGCCCATGAAGGTCAACAGGAGATTGTGAGGATTTTGAACACTGAGGCACCACTGGCCGATCAGTCTATTTGAAGATAGTGATTTGGGGCTAAGTGAATACAGAGGTGGGAGGAGATAGAATGAGGGGCTCCTGGGAGAAACAGGAGGAGGAGCTCGCTGAGGTGGGCGGCAGGGAGAGGAACAGAGAACAGGAACAGGCTGTTTAGTGAGGGAATCTGGGTAGCGTTTAACCGAGGTGAAGGGATTGTGGGGCAGTAGATTTGGGCTCTGTAAGGCCACGTGCACTTGGAGATGGGCGCTGTCTTCACAGGGAACTGTGGCAGTGGGGCGGTGTGCGGGTGTTAGGTTGTTGACAGGCTTACACCACTGAGAACGCGAGGGGTTGCTCGGCCCTGTTGGAGTCGTCACTGTGGGGCCCTTTTTACGGAGATAGTGTGTTTTTAGTCAAGGAAATTGGAGTGATTTCAGGCCCTGCACTTCATCCATCCTGGAAATGCGGCACTGGCAGGCCGGCTGTGGGTGGTAACGTGGGAGGCATGAGGTTGAGTTGGTCCGGTTTTCAGCATCCTGAGCTCTCAGGCAGTGACGGGTGCTGGGATAACACTGAGGAGCTTGAGAAACGACTCCATGGAGACGTTATTTCTTTGGCTGGTTAAATAAGACAGCTACTGAAAAAGGAAGGAGAAAAGGGAAGGGCTGGACTTAAAAGGTCATGGAAGCTCTTGGGGCAGGGGTGGGGTTTGCCTTTGGAGTTCCTGACTTCTAATGAGAGAGTTGTTAGGCCTGGGCTATGTTCTAGAGTGCTCAATAGAAGTTGGGTTGTTCAGAACTATGAGAAGTCAAGTGTTAGGCCCCTGAAGTACCTTCTTCTTTTCCAGCTTCCCAGGACACCCGGCTTGCAGGGCCCTGTGTGCCTCGTGGCTGGCTGCAAGCCCACCTTGCCAGCCTCCCACTAGAGAGGGGTCTGCACTGAATGTGGGGATTCATTGTGACTCTGCAGCTGTGAACGGCAGTTTGATTTCTCATTTCTAAATCATCACTTAACCTGCTGGGGTTTTGGAAACAGGGCAGAGTCGACTTCTTACCTGTTAGGTTTGTGTCTTGCATCAACATTGAGGGAGGTGACAAGTCTTGACCAGCAATCTGGATTATAAAAGAACTCATGTGTGGTGGTTTATTTTTATTTTTAATGTCTAGAACTTGAAACCCTGTATTCTGAGTCCTAGATTTCCTTCTCCTATATTTATAAGGATCTTATTGGGCTTCCTTGCTGGCTCATACAGTAAAGAATCTGCCTGCAATGCAGGAGACCCGGGTTCAATCCCTGGTTTGGGCAGATCCCCTGGAGAAGGGAATGGCACCCCACTCCAGTATTCTTGCCTGGGGAATCCCATGGACAAAGGAACCTGGCGGGCTTACAAGTCCCTGGGGCTGTAGAAAGCTGGACACGACTGAACAGCTGACACGCTATCTGGAGAGATGTCATGGAACTGCTGCTGTTACCAAGTGGGCGTTAAGCGTGTCTTCCTTTGCAGACGTTGTCCTCTCGCAAGGTTTGTCTGTTTTAATTAGATATCAGTCTTCAGGGTGTTTAAGTCTCTCTTTGGAAGACCTGGAGTCAGAATAACGGCTGCAGTCTGAACAGGAAGCAGTAAATTGTCATAGGAATTTTACATTGAAAGCTATTTTTGGGGCTTTACAAAGTTTATAAACTGTGTGTATGTAGGACATTATCGTTTATAGTCATGGCCTGGTTTGTGGTGGAGACCTAATTGCTGAGGATAGGAACCTGGAGTGGTGGAGACCATTCTGTCGGGCAGGCTTCCCTGTGTCCTGGAGGGTAGACTTCAGCCCATGAGCGTGGACTCTTCCCAAGGCTGAGACTGTCACTCAGGGGGAACCAGTTTGCTGGAGGCACGTTCACGCACACTCGGGGGGCTTGCTTGCTGCCAGGAGTGAATTCTTTGTGCTTTTCACGTCTTGTGTAGCTGAACCATTGGCCTTTTAGGCAGGTTGGTTCCTTGGGCTCCTCAAGTGGGGTCTGGTCGGAGCACTTGGTTTTCCTGGTTTTCAGCCGTGGAGTTGTCTGGTCTCTGGTGGCTGGCCCAGAGTGGTGGTTAAGAGGCTGCATGCGGTAGAGTCTGCTGGGGTCGCTCTCAGTCTTCATGTGTGAACTTGACCACCACCCTGGTCTGTAGATGCCTTGGTGCTTTCCGGAGAGCCACTGGGAAGAGAGGGTGTGTCTTTTCCTCCTGGAGGTACTGGAAGTCTCCAGGTGTGAGGCACCAAGGACAGCCCCGGAAAGGTGGGAATCCTGGCTCTTTGCTCCTAGGCCTTCTCTTCCCGTTCTTACAGAAGATGGAGAATCACTGTCATTCTAGGAAATCCTGAAAGATTAACAGGAGCACAGCTTCCGTTCTGTGGGGCTTAGAGACTGTGTGGTTGGATTTCTAAGATGCAGTGTGTGTTTATGCAGAGTTTTAGGAATTTACAAGCTGGAGAAGATCTTGGATAATCTACCTCCCTTATCTCCGCCGGAGGCTTTAGGAGGAGGCTTTAGTGACCTGGTAGTGGCAGGGAGTGAGTGAAAACCAGTTCTGTAGGGTGCGGAGAGCTGCAGCAGCAGCAGCCCGACCTGGACATACTTGGCCTCCTGTTTGAACAAAAGGAACCCGAAGAACCAGAACCCCGCTTTGCTGTCATTTCTGACTCTGCAGCCACACGGACTGCAGCACGCCAGGCTTCCCTGTCTGTCACCACCTCCTGAAGTTACTTACTCTCTTAAGACCCCAAGTACCCAAGAAGCCCATAATCCTTCTATCTCTAAATTGAGCTATTAGAAAAATGAAGTCTTGAAGTAGGTGTGTGACTGTAAGGAATTCTCAGATGAGCAGATGTCCACAGGAGATCAGATGTCCACTGTAGGCAGATGTCCACAGGAGAGAACCTGTGAGGGTCTCAGGCTGTGGGAAGCAGCTCTTTAAACCTTGAGAGCCTTCTTGCTGTTTCCATGAAAAGAGTTAACTCAGTTGGTGCACCGTATTAGCCATCTCCAGGCACCTCTGTCTTCCCAGACTGGGCCCTGGTCCTTCCCCATCCCCTCTGGTCTGCAGTCTATCTTTGCTTCTGGAATTGCCAGAATGGTCCATGGGTGGGCTGCTGCTGCTTTAGTTCCCCTGTCCTCCGAGCCTGCCCTTGTTTTGGTCACTGCTCTCTTAAGAGCTTACACTGGATCTGATACAACAGACCAGGGCAGCCACTCTTAAATGAGACCTGTTACTGTGTGTATTCTTCTTTGAAAAACCACCCCCCACCACCCCATTCGCTATTCTACCAAGATCCATTGCCCTTTTTCTGCAGTGGTTTCTCTCCCTCTCTCACTTTTTTTTGTGATTCATTCCCTTAAAAGGCCAGTGCAGATCCAGTTTCATTTCTTTTGACTAAATTCCTTGAGGCACCAACTCCCAGCAACATTTCCCAAAGAGTGGGGCACGTGTTTGTGAGGTGCCTACGCTCTGGAATTGCTCACTTTAAAGAACTCTGGTACAGTGATGCGTTCCTGTTCCTGTTGTGGCTGCCGTACCGCTGTTTTTTAAACTTTGTCAAGAATATAAAACTTCAGTATTACCAGTTAATGACACGATTTGGGGACGGGGTGTGTGAAGGGAGATGCTCCTCTGGTCCCGTTACAGCCTGAGGGGTGGCCCTCCAGGACGGACCAGCGCCCTCTCGCAGGATGTAGTTCTCATCTCTGGAACTGGCTGTCAGTCAGTACTTGCTTGGGATTTTTTTTTTTTTAAGTTTATTCTGACTCTTGAACATTTGCTTCCTTTCTTTGAAGTAACACTCCTCTCCCCGTTCTTCCTTGTTTCCCCAGGATGACAGTGATGGGATTCCATGGTCAGAAGAAAGGGTGGTACGTAAAGTCCTTTATTTGTCTCTGAAGGAGTTCAAGAACGCCCAGAAGAGGCAGCACGGGGAAGGCATTCCTGGGAGCCTGAAGGCCGTGAGCGGTGAGTTGCCTGTTCTGTTGGGTTGGATGCTGTGCTGGCCCCGGCCTTGTTTCTGAGATGGATGCGCTTGCTTGGGGTGGCTCGTGCTTCTCAGGCCGGGCCCCTAACGGCAGTTACCCTGGTTGGGTTTATGGATTCATTTTCATGCTCCTTTATGTGCTGCATAACATAATTGGCAAGGTGCCTTCATTTGTGTGTGCCCTGTAGACAAGACCAGGGCTGCGAGCTGGTTTCTCCTATTTCCTGGGTTGTGTGTAGAGCTGGATATACAGGTTTTTCTGGGAACATCTGTCTTTCTATCCACGTAGGGGAGCAGAAGCAGCCTTGGATGACCTTGCTGACTGTGGCCCCTGTTTACAGAGGAGGCAGCCTGAGTCTGTGTGCCTGCTGCCTGCCTCGCTGTCTCTCTGGCTCCGAGCCTCCCAAGGTTCGGGCCGGTGCCTGCGCGGCGGCAGGTGGACAGCACAGGTGTTTGCTCTGCGTCCAGTGTTCTCCTTCTGGGTGCTTGTCAAGTGGATCCCCGAAGCCTGGCGGGAAACTTGCCCCTGTCTGAGTCTGATGTCTCTTTTTGACAGGGTTAGTGTGACTCAGATGGCATCAGCCAGTGAAGACCATTTCGGAACAAGCATTTGGTTACAGTTTATATTTTATCTCGAGGGTTGTGGCTGTGGCAGCAGCAATCCACAGCCTCTCTTGTTAATTTCTTGGATTAAACATGAATGAATTGACCTTATTCTGCTTGTATTTGTTTGAAATAAGGAGATGAGGAAGAGGAGAACCTATTATTCTTTTTGCGTCTTTGCTGTAATTGTGGAGTGGTAAAATCATGGCACATGGGAACCTGGCAGCTTGCCAGGCTGCTGAGTGACAGGTTGACAGGGCGTGGAGGTTTTTCCATCCTGCTTAGTTGTGAGGTGAGTTGTCTGGGAGCCTCTTGTTGGAACCAGTGCTTCCAGACAAGACCTGTTGGTGCACTCTTTCCGTAAGGCGATGGCAGGGTTTCCTGAGATGGCTTTCCTGAGTGCCCCTGGGTCTGCCCTGACACCACTCGTATTCTGTCAGTCTCTGCTGGTACTGTGTGACTGAAGGCCAAGCCAGTGTGATGGGGAAAGGCCCTTTTTGAATCTTGCGTGTATGCGTAATTAAAATAATTTGAGTACTGTCTTGCCACAGTGTACTGCTCAGAGCCCTGTTTGGTCATGGGTCTCCTCCAGTGGAGTAACCCCACTCATTCCTTGACTGCCTGGAATAGAGTAAATGCTAAACTCCTCATCATTTTAAAGAGCACTTGTGATCAGTCTTGCCGTCATTGCTTCACACTGAACATACTGTTTTGCTCTTAAGTTTTGGGGAGAGGATGATTGGGGTAGCATTTTATTGGAACTGGGGTCATAGTAGAGCAATGGCTACTGTGGCGTTGGATTTCACTGCTGTGACAAGGCGTGCTCTCATCCTACTATTCAGGAGTGGTGATGCTTTGGTGCTTTTGGAATTTTTTAAGAAATAAAAATCAAACTAACTGGGAAAAATTAGCTCTTAGTACAGAAAGGTAGCCAGGTGTCAGGGATTGAATGGTGGTGAAATTAGGGTAAAAGAACAAAAACTACAATTACACATTCAGGAAGAGACTAGCCCTGCCAGCTAGTCAACCAGTCGTAACTCTTGTTTTCATCGGCGTAGTCAGGGCTTAACGATAGTGAGGAAGGAATTTTAAGAAAAGCTGGCCTATACATCTCTATTGGGATCATTGAAAACTTAATTCTGTTACCACCTTCTTAAGAAAGGTGGTTTTTGTTGTTTGTCTTGATAGGTTGCCTTTCACTCTGATAAAGCCTGACTTATCTTTTTTCTTTTTTTTTTCTTTTAAACACTCAGTCATCAAGGCTTCTGTCTTTCTGTTGTGAAGTTGCTGTGAGCATGCCCTTTTCTGGTTCGTGTTGCTGTTTATGCAGGCCGCATTGCAGGGCCACCTTTTTGCTATTCCTCATACTGTTTCGATAGCACTTCTAAGTAAACACATCACCCTGTTTTAGAACCTGTGTGTTTCAAGAATCATTTTCTTAAAGGCAGTTAGTATGTTAAACAAAATGTGCTTTCTTATTTAGGGACTGCTGGAAAGCATCAGTGTCCCAGATGGCGCTAGTTGTAAAGAACCTGCTTGCCAACGCAGGGGATGTAAAAGATGCTGGGTTCGATCCCTGGGTCGGGAAGATCCCCTGGAGAAGGACACAGCAACCCACTCCATTGTTCTTGCCTGGGAAATCCCATGGACAGAGGAGCCTGGTGGGCTATAGTCCATAGGGTTGCAAAGAGTTGGACACAACTGAAGTGACTTTGCGTGCACGCACGGAAATGGAAAGCACGGAAGCTAGACTTGTTACCATGGGAGTAAGTCCTTCTGTGTAGGTCCCAGAGCCTCAGGGTGCTCTTTCTAAGGGGTGTGATGCAGAGGAAGCTGAAACAGCAGGCAGCCTCCAAGACTCTTTGGGAGTAATAAGGATTGTAAGCAGTGTTATCTCTGAATGTGTATACGTGTGTGCTTCTGTGTGCACGTCGTCAAGTGTTAGTCGCTCAGCTGTGTCCGACTCTTTGCCACCCCATGGACTGTACCTGTACCGGCCAGGCTCCTCTGTCTGTGGGTCTCCAGGCAGGAACACTGGGGTGGGTTGCCATGCCCTTGAGTGGGTGCTGTTGTAACCAGCATTTGTGTGCAGTGCAGTGACCTTATCTGGAGCTGGGCCTCACTACACCTCACATCACTCTCCGGGATTACTCATCGTGGGCAGGTGAAGATGGGGTCATGGTGGGGGGAAAAAGTGGTTTTAATAGTCATGCTTTTTCATTTTTCTTTTCTTTTTTTTTCTTTTATTGTCTCCCATCTTCTCAAGATTCCCTTTCAAAAGTTGAAATAGTTTAGTGTTAGCTGTGACAGAAAGTTATCTGGTGGCAGAGTTTGAAGCGGTCTAGTCTGGAGCCCTCGCTGGGAGGTGTGGTAGGGATGGGGCAGAGGGGAGAGCAGGTGCCTCATTTTGGGGGATGGTGGGGGTGCTTCTGTCCCTTGTGCTCCCTTTCTCATGCTTCATGGCATGGGGGTCATGGGTAGTGGGGTCCACCTCTGAGACCCATGGCATTTTGACCTTTAAGGGCAAGAAGACATTCTCGTGGGGGCTGTTTGAGAATTCTCTGTGGTCGTGACTCACTGATGGCACACAGTTCCTTATAATGCAGTAGCAGAATTGCAAGTACAGCTCAAGCCATGTAACTTTGAATCCAGTACTGATTTTTGAATCCTGAATGGAGGAAAATGACACCTTATCCTTGCAACAGTGGTATGAGAAAGATGGTGTTTTGTTTTACCCTTGTATTTAAGCAAAGATGTTTCAGAATTATTGGTCTTGCCAGAGTTTCCTGGGAAAATACAATTTTAAAACGATTATTTTGAGTTCACAGAATGGGCTTGACATAATTTTTATCTAATTGGGAAATGAATTGACATCATTGCCGTGAAATCACAGGCATGCCAGGATGATAAACAAGCAGCCCCCTGCCCTGGCCTCTTGTATGAGGAAGGTGGGGGGGCTGGTGTCTGCTTAGAGGGTACACACAGCAGCTTGTCTGAGTGACTGGGCTCAGCTGTCCCACTTTGGCAGGTCCAGTAGGGCAAGAAGCCCAGCAGACTAAGATAGCAGTTCAGCTCAGTCGCTCAGTCATGTCTGACTATCTGCGACCCCATGGCCTGCAGCACGCCAGGCTTCTGTTCATCACCAACTCCCAGAGCTTACTCAAACTCATGTCCATTGAGTCAGTGATGCCATCCAACCGTCTCATCCTCCGTCGTCCCCTTCTCCTCTCGCCCTCAGTCTTTCCCAGCATCAGGGTCTTTTCCAGTGAGTTGGTTCTTCGCATCAGGTGGCCAAAGTTTTGGAGTTTCAGCTTCAGCATCAGTCCTTCCAATGAATATTCAGGACTGATTTCCTTTGGGATGGACTGGTTTGATCTTGCCGTCCAAGGGATTCTCAAGAGTCTTCCCTGACACCACAGTTCAAAAGCATCACTTCCCTGTAAGATAGTAGAGAGATTTCATATTTTATGTCATAAAATCTATGTTTGCCATCAGTCTTGCTTTTGTAGTCTATAAAGTGACAAGGGATGAATTTTTCTTTTCTTTTTTTTTTTTTTTTGTCTTCCTGGAGGTGGTGAATGTGAGTCTGGGACAGCCCGGTGGGTTGTCTGTGTAGGAGTTGCACCTGAGGTTACAGCTTGTTGACTGTAGCCAGGCTGCTGGGGAGGCAGTGGTCAGATTTCTGCTGGATGCGAGCCCTCTGTCTCCTCGGTGCTGGAGATGGTGCCACTTTTCCCGGTGGTAATAAATAGACAAAAGCTTCAGAGAGGCTGGCAGAGGCCTCAGCCTTGGCCACTCTTTGAGGGCCCTTGGCCCTCTGGGGCTGAAATTGGGGACATTTAAATAATAACATGCTACACACATAATGAGTACACATAATTACACAGGGAGGGGAGCTATTAGCTGTATTTGAATTTCATTTACTTTCTATAAATTTCATCTGAAATCCAGCAAACCCTCTGGCCAGCTAAAGCATCTTGACTAGATTTAAGGGAAACTGGGTCTTTTTTCTTAGAATCTGACAGTAGTTGTGATAGCTGGAACTTGTATTGCATGCTTGCTCTTTGCCAGTTGTTCATTGTTCTAGCATTTTACCTGTATTTTGCTCATTTAATCTTCAGAACTCACCATTTTATAGAAGTAGAGGGAACTGCATTAGGGTGGGTCAGCAATTTGCTTCCCGGACTAGTTCGAGGCAGAGCCAGGATTTAAACCCTGGGTTTCTGCATTGAGCTCCCCTGCTTATAATCACCATTGAAATAAATAGAAGTCATTTTGAGACCTCTAAAGATAGGATTCCAAAAATACGAAATCGTAGGAGTACTTTTTTTCAAGTAGCATTTTTTTTCAAAGGAGATACTGTGAAGTCTTTCATGAGCAAGGAGAAGTCAGAAGAGGGGGCAGTTCAAGTATTTATTCACCTGAGGGTGGTTCTGGGCTTAATAGCACTTGTTAGTGAATTGATAGTGAGGAAAAAAAACTGCATTCCTCCTGGTCACCCTCCTTACATGCAGATACATTCATTATTACTTTGTGTTTCTTCACCTAGGGATAAAGATTTGTAACTTTAATATTGTTGTTGAACAAGCCAACTGGCAGAGGGCTGCCAGTCATATCCAGGGTGTGGTGAGACAGGGGCGTTGGCCTTGCTTGTGACAGCTGCCCACTTGTAGCCGAGGACCAAAGCTAGAAGGGCAGATTGGGACCCCGTCTACAGCCGCGCCACCCTTACTTCTTTTTTAAAAGAATAGAGTTTTCATTAGACTTTCTTCAAAATCTCTCTGAGATTACTGATGTCTATGCAATGAGACATGGGCACAGCTCCTGCAAATTCACTGTTTACAGGATGAGATGAAAAAATGACTTGAGTCAAAATCAAAGCCAGGGCACCTTGTCTGATGAATGAAAGTTTCTTTCTGGGCACATTTAAAGTGAGTGCCGTGGTTGTACATCTACCTTCCCCTGTCCTGAAGCTCTCAGATCTTGCGCTTCTCAAGATAGTCCCTGTTTCAACAGTTAAAGCAATTTTCCCCTCCCTGGTGGTGGTGGTTGTTTCGTTGTTCAGTCACGAAGTCGTGTCCGACTCTTTGTGACCCCATGGACTGCAGCATGCTAGGCTTCCCTGTCCTTCACTGTCTCCTGGAGTTTGCCCATTCATGTTCAGGTTCATGTCCATTGAGTTGATGATTCCATCCATCTCATCCTCAGTCTTCCCCTTCTCCTCCTGCCCTCAATCTTTTCCGAGCATCAAGGTCTTTTCAAATGAGTCAGTTCTTCACGTCAGGTGACCAGAGGGTTGGAGTTTCAGCTTCAGCATCAGAGCTTCCAATGAATATTCAGGGTTGATTTCCTTTGGGATTGACCGGTTTGATCTCCTTGCAGTCAAGGGACTCTGAAGAGTCTTCTCCAGCACCACAGTTTGAAAGTATCAATTCTTCGGCGCTTAGCTTTCTTTATGGTCCAACTCACACATCTGTACATGACTACTGGAAAAACCACAGCTTTGACTGCACGGATCCTTCTGCATTTCCAGATGAACTTCTGTGGGCGGCAGTGCTCTTGGGCAGTGAGTTAAACTTTCTCCTAACAGTCCAGTGTCTGAGACGTTTCTCACCTGGGTCCCCTGATGACACTCCTTGGAAATGAGAGCGGCGAGGGCAGATAAACGTCTTGAAAACAGCCCACATTTATTCTTTGTTTAAAAACAAAGCTGCATCTGTCTTGGAAAATGGGACAGTTGAGAAGGCGTGATTTCTTTCTTGTAGGTGTTCTGTCATCAGTCTGTTCGTGACCCTGAGTAATGCAGATGGGATATTTCTGGATAGAGCTCCCATTTGATCAACACTTGATAGGGTTCTTAGTATATAGGAGGTATCGTGAGTAATAAAGTGAAACTGAAGTTGCTTATTTTGGAGGAGTCAGAATAGCTTATTTTATCTCGTCTAAGATGCATCACTGAGTGATGCATTATTATTTTATGAAAGGAAAAAATGCTTCCAGTTATAAGTGTAAGTCATCATAATTGTGAGGTGCTTTCAACAGAAAAATGTGTGAGACTTGGTATCAGTGAAGCACAGCAAAATACAACAAAATGCTTTAAAAAATCAGAGGTGCTTGTGACCAATTTGGTGTCAAGCTAGCAGGGAGGCAGGTGATGTAAAAGACCCAGTGTTGAGCTCCCGGGAAAAGCTTCTGTAAAGAAGTTGCATTCTGACGAACCTTAAAACTGAGGGCTGCGGGGTGGGACAGGGTAGAGGACCAGCCAATAGACTCAGCCAGGAGGGTTGATGTTGGTCCAGCAGGGCATGTGGCAGATTGCAGTGGCCGGCCTGCTTGACTGCTCTGGCCCCAAGGCAGCAGTGAGCCTGCCTGGCTGCAGTTAGGGATGGTGAGAACCGGAAGGGACTTCTGGAGGTATAGAGGTCAGCCGCCTCATTTTACAGAGGAGGAATTTTGAACCTTGCTGATGAGCTTAACTGGAAGCAATGGATCATGCTAAAGACTGATCGGAACCAGAAATCTAATTTAAATGATGGCGAGACACCAGGCTTCCCAGTAGGCAGGGCTGTGTGTGAAGAGAGGGAAGGATGGCGGTGCCTGTGGAGGTTGTGTCTGCTCCTCTTTCCTGTCGCTGGTGCGTGAGGCCCACTGCCTGTCCGGCCTCCTCAGCCTGCCGCCTCTGGCAGTTCTGCAGGCACCATGCTCCTCCCATTACCTCCCCGTCCTCTTGGCTTGGACCCGCTGGTAGGAGGAGGAGCACACCTCACAGGTGTCACCTCGGGGTCGCAGGCGTGTGATGTCTGAGTTGGAGAGAGTCCCGCGGTGTTTTCCTGCCTGTCCCTGTCCTTAGAGCAGCCACCTTTTGAGGGGTGTTGAAGGCCCGAGGATGGCAACCTGCTGTTCCCATCTGGGATGTTCTTTAAGGCTCCTCCTCCCGCTAAGAGTCTTTTTGGTCAGCACCTCTGTCTGCGCACCAGAGGTCCCCTTTTCTCATCGCCCCAACGACAACACTCTGGAAAGGAGTCCTCCTTTCTTTGTCCTTTATTTACTTCTTTACTAGATCATTCCCATCAGTAGACAAAGCATGTTGCATTAATAGTTTTTCCCATTAAAAATAAATCCTCAGATAATCTTATCTCCTTCCCTTTATTCATTTCTGTTCATTCATTACTTTATAGAATTCCTCCAAAGAAAGTGTTCCAAGTCTCTTTCCCTCTGTTACTTAATGTTAATATCTTCTCTCCCCTCATTCTCTTTTGAACCCTTAGAGTCAGGTCACTTAGCAAGGCTGATGCCCAAATCCAGTTATCAGCCACCCATTTGGCTGCGTTTGACATGACGCGTCTCACCTGAACTCTGATTGCCTGTTCACCTTCCAGACTTTGTCTCCTTGGTAGGTCTCGTGAGCTTGGGGTGCACCAAGCCAACTCTGTATATCTGTTCACTCTTACGTGCTCCTGCCTTGCTAGTCAGTAAACGCAAATTCCATTCTTCTAGTTGCTTTGATCAGAACCTTGGAGTTACCTGGTACTTCTCTCTCCTTTCCTCCAGATTTCACAAAACCTGTTCGTTCTAAGCTCACAGTATCTTCTGAAATTGATTTTGTACCGCTGCCACCGGTCCACCGCCTCTGGTGTGGGCTGAGACTCCTAGAGCTCTCTCTATGAAGCTCTTCTGCCTTTCCCCCTCTCTAGGCAGCAGCCAGTTTTCTGTAAGCAGGAAGCAGCACGTGCCATGTCCTGCGATGTCCCCCATCTCTCAGTGTGGAAGGCAGATATCCTTACCCTGGACACCGGATGTGGTCCTCCAGCATCTTTCTGGTCCTGTCTGCCTGTCTCTCCCTCACCCCTATCTCAACCAGTCTAACCTTCCTGCTGCATTTAGTAGTGTACTCTCGCCCCAGAATTTTCTGCTTGCTGATGCTTCTATTTAGAATACCTATGTGACTTTAAGTACTTCTAGGTTCAGGGTCTTGGTTAAATATGCCCTTAACTAGAGATTTGTATAAGTATTATACAAAAATTGTGCCTTCGCCTGTTGCCCTTTAGCTCCTCACCTTGTAATGTTTTTTCTGCATCAACTCTCTCCCCGCCTGGCATTGTATTTTTTATTACAAGCTCTCTCCCTATAGTAGATGGTGAGTTCCAGAAGGGAGCATCTTCATCCATGTTGACTGCTGCTGTGTGCACAACTCCTGGGTGCTGTGTAGAGCGTGTGCTCACCTACACACTGCCTGTGTCCCCGCCCCCTGCCCTTCACCCCTCAGCCCCACTGTGGACATGCTCCTCTCTGTTCAGGGGTCTCCAGTTCTCCATACTTCATTTCTGAAATGGCATGGACCTTGACCTCTAACCCCCTTGTGCCAGATCACAAGCCATGTCGTTTCCTGTTACCAAAACGCATGTTTATTCATAATTGTGATGTGTTTATCAGTCTCATCATCATAATTCTTGCAATCAGGTCACCTCTTTACCCTTTCTTTCTGAACCACAGTTGTTGAATGCTTGCCTAGGTACAAGATACATTGATTGGGAATTTTAAGTTAAAATTGGGCTTTCTTAGGAAATAAGTTACTGCTTTTAATTTTCCTAACTGTTTTACTATCATAACTTTGTGGGTTTGTTTAGTGGGCCTCATATGGAAAGCAACATGTGCAAAGCTATGTAGCTGAGAAGTGGTCAAGTCGGGATCTGAACCCAGGACTCCTGAATCCAGATCTTGCCCCCACCTTTAAAAAAAAAAAAAAAAAAATCTGAGGCAGTCTTTACACTCTGTGAAATCACCTCTCTTAGGTGTACAGTTCAGTGAGTTGCCAAATGTACATACACCCATGTGTTCAGTGCTCCATTGTTGATCCAGAACTTTTCCAGTCACCCCAGAGAATGGCCCTTCCAGTTCATTTGACTCCTTTAGAGTGTACACATTTGGCGGTTTGTCAGCCTGTCTCTGTTTTTAGAAGCTTTCATAAAAGCTTCATAAAGAGTTTGTGACCTTTACCCAGAATGTGCCAGCTGCTGGACAGTGTCTGTGGAGACTTGAAGGTGCCTCAAAGCCAGAGGCACATGTGTGTCCAGTGAGCAGCTCTTGGAGGTCTTGAGCTTGAATAGGGACTCCATGGTTGGACTGGCTCACGGCTGACACTTACCATCTCATGGTGGTACTCGTCGAGTCAGATTCTCCACCCTAAACCGGCATTACAGTTTTTGTCTGAGCTGCTATGAATGCCCAGACCAAGTGGGCTTTGAGATGCTTCCTTCTCGTCGTCTTCCATGTCACCTTTCTCTTGGGGCACCCCCACCGGCCCCCTTTGTGGCACCGTTCTTAGTCTGAGTATTAAGAATACTCAGCCTTGATAGTAATAGTTCAGAACATTCTGGAACTTGCATTCAAGACCTGGCTTTTCCCCAAAAGCAAGCTAAAGGGACGTCTGTAAGTCGTGTTCCTTCCTTGCTAATACAGTGTGTTTTCAGTTAGATTTCTTGTGAGTACCCCATGATCTGCCTGGTGGCCTTGAGGATGCAGAAACATACAGCAGCAGCATGGTGAGATGGCTAATCTCTGACTGTTTTCGTGCGGCTGTGGTGTAAGTCTGTGTATTAGTCATCTTGTGCTGCCTGAAGAAAATATCACAGACTGGGTGGCTTTAAGAAACAGAACTTTAATTCTTAAGGTTCTGGAGGCTGGAAGTCCAAGATCCAGCGTTCCAGTCGCTTCACTTCTTGGTGAGGCCTTGCTTCCTGGCTGAGAGAGTGCTTTGGTTTCTTCTCTTCCCCATTTTATAGGGACGTCACAGCCCAATCAGATTAGGGCCCCACCCTTATAACCTTGTTTAACCTCTGTCACCTCTTTACAAGCTCAGTCTTCAGATGTAGTCACATTGGGTGTTAGGGTTTCAATAGGAATTTAGGGGGGAATCACATTAGTTTTGTAACAGCACCCTATTCGGTAGGGATTTGTGATGGTGACAGTTCTTTAATTTTAGATTAAGTTAATTTCCATGTTAATCTGCACCATCTTTCCCTTTGTGAGACTGTAACAATTTCCTGGCAAGGCAGGAAACTCTGAGGGCTGCTTGACCTCAGAAGACACTGCTCCTCTCAGTTGGGTGGAATTCTTGAACATTTACTTACTGAGTGGTTGCTCCTGTGAGACCACTTGCATCGGCCCAAGTCCTTTACTTCACTGGGGATTGAAACATGGTTCACCTGCGCCAGGCGCTGCCTTCCAAAGCCAGGGGCCCTTACGGAGGGCAAGCACAGTGTTCTTTCCAGTTATGTTAAGTTCTCAGCAAGTATAGAGAGGAGGGCCCTGTGGGGTCGCCACATAGGGCTGCCCTCAGCCAGAGGACATGTGCTCGTGTGAGCAGTTTTCCTGTGTCCATTCTCGTCAGTCAGTGATAGCACCTACCTCTTACTGCTTGGAGAAAGGCCTTGTGTGTTTTCTAAATCTTATGTTTTCCATGATTCGAATTCCATGATATGTGTGTGTATGTATGGAGTTTATAATTGCTATCAGATCGACCACAGTGGACTCGTGCAGTTTTGCTTTGCTTGTGAATTTCTTAGATCCCATTTCCCCTAGATTTAGAGGACCTTTTAACTTGGTTTTTGAAAATAACCTATTATTACTTGAGCCACATAAAATGTTTAGAGTCCTGTCCAGCATATATTTAAAGCCAGGAGAGTGATAACTGGATATGCTTTGAGGGAAATTACCCTACAGGCCACAAATCCCTCAATTTAGAATTTGTTACTTAATCTCACCTGCTGCCAAATCTCATATATCCTTCTGGCTTTCTCCATGGTCTTTAAGGTCCTTCTGCAGAGTCCCAGATTTAGCTTCCTCATGATTTCTTTCCAGAAAATTATAAAACCGTGCAGGTTTCTTGTTCAGGAGGTTTGGGGACAATGAGGGAAACAGGAACCGTTCTGTAACCTTCGTCCTGCCTCTGCAGGCGACACGGCAGCAGCGTCAGCTCGGCCTGTCAGCCAGGCTGTCCCTGTCTTGTGCCAAGGAGAATTTTAGGGCTCCTCGTGCCGGACCTCCTGGGACCTGGGCCCCCCTCCCTGCACCACCCCCTGACCTGTCACTGGTGCCCTTGGCTCAGTCACACCGTGGAGGTAACGAATCAGCCCCGTGGGGACGGGGACGGGGCCTCCCCCAGCCGCCCTGCCTGCCCTGCCCGCTGGGTTATTTCTTAACCAGGTCTGCCCCTCCCTTTGGCAGGTAGGTGGGCATCCTGGTCACACTTGGCACCTGGTCTTGACGACAGGGGATGCCATCTGGGCTTGGGACTCCAGGCCAGCTTGTGGGGTGTCTGAAGTGGCAGCTTCCTTCCCGTTTCCCAGGGCTCTGCCTTCTGATGCGTGAAGGCAGCCCAAGGTCTCCACGTTGGAAACGCTGAGCTATTGTTTCTGACACTCTCCTCCTTTCCCAAAGGATTGGGTGTTTGTGAAGGGACTCACTGAATCCAATTTGCTTCCTATCTTCTAGAGGGCTGAGGAATCCTCTTCAGACATCATCTGGGTGGGTGACATGTCAGTGGACATATTCCAGAATATTCCATCTTGGCATGTAGGGGGCCCTGCCGGTTTCTAGCAGAATCTGCGCTGCAGATTGCCCAGCCTGTACCCTAGTGGCTTTCCCTGTCTCACTCAGTCCTTGACCTGACTTCAGACAACCCAGGCTGTTTGAAAAGGGCCTTTCCAGTCGACTCGGTTGGAAAGTGCTGCAGTTGTAAAGGGTGAGCTGGAAGCTTCTCAGCTGGCACTTTGAATTCCTCAGAGGAAAATATTGGCACACACTCCACTCTCTGCCTGAACCCTCCTTATAAATTGAGAAGCCAAGAGTTAGGAAGCACAGGGCCAGGTCGAAGTGTGTATGTGTTTGGGGGGAGGGGGAGGTACCATGTTGTCATCCAAGCTGAGAGAGCCGGCTGGTTCTTGATAACAGTCCCGTATACTTCCTCCTTCTCCCCATATTTGGATGTTAATTTTCCTGCCACTGAAAATAGAAGTGTCTAGTGAATGCAATTTACAGTGTTTCTACTTTGTTTTTTCTGGAGAGCCTTTTCTGCCGAAGATGCAAGTAGCGTTTTTGCTTTGTTTTTTCCTTCTCTTTTACAATTTAAATAAGAAGGAAGGTGGTAGGCTGGATTATTCAACAAGTGTTACACCTTTTAAGGAAAGTTTCCTTTTTTTCATTTTTGGCTTTTTTTCCTGTGGTTTCAGGGGACAAGGTGCTGAGATAAGAGGCAGGAGCTCGCCGTTGATTTATTAGCCTGTTTGTTACCATCTGTCTGCCTCGCACTTCAGTCTGTTGATGGAAAGCCCAATGCGAACGTGCCATGGGGCCGGAGAGATTTCCATCTTCCCGAGTTCTCTGTCTGACTGCAGAGCCTGTGTAATCACTTCTAGCCAGGCCCCTGCAGGAGCCTGTGATGTGGCGAGTAACACTAGGGAGAGCGTTGGCTTTGGTTTCTTTATCCAGCCTTGGACATTCCTACCACTGCAGACGAAGGTCCTGCAAGGACACTGTCTCCAGCCCTGTCCACGGGGTCAGCCAACACACTCTCCTCCCTCCTGGGGTCTCCCCTTTATGGAAGAATTCCAAGGGAATAGGTTAAGATTGCCATCAAGTGGCTACTCTTGGTAGTGATGGGAGGCTGTACGGGCCACCGCCACTGGCTGACTTGTCAGACAGTCTCTTCCGATTTAGCCCTTTTGTGAAGCAGATTCACCTTTCTGGCTGAGGAACTGACTGGTTTTCTTGGCGGGTGGTGGGCAGGGTGAGCTCGGTGCATCTGCAGCTGGTACGCCCCCAATGAGAATCACACATCAGCCGTCCCAGGTAGACGCCGAGGCTGGAGCAGGCCCTGGTCTCAGCTCAGGGCCCTGGAGCTTCGAATGCGCACACTCCAGAGACTTCCTGGAGAGAACTGTTGGGCATTCATTCTCCCACCAGTCCCGGGCCAAAGGCCACAGCCCTCCAGCTTTTCTCGTGGAAATTGGCAGAAGAGGACCATGCTGTCATCCGTAGACGGATGGCTCACAGTCCCAGCAAGGGTGAGAAGAACTAACAAACCTGATTCGGTCATTCTTTTTTGGCTCCTGCTCGGTTGTTTCCCTGCTCTGTTAAGTGGAGGAATAATTTTTTTTCTCAGAGGCAATATTCTCAGGCGTAATAGGATGATGTATTTAAAGTCCTTAGTCCCTGGCAGGAAGGAAGCATTCAAAGGGCAGTTGTTATTGAGGTTCTAGATGTACATTACCTAACCACTTCTCATAAAAGCTGTAGCTGGGCCATAAAACAGCACACTTAAGGGACTGTGTTCAGATCGGCTTGCTTTGTTCCCTGGGTGCCAGCATCCTGTAATTAGACCTCTCCCTCGAACTTGGAGAGGAGAAACCCTGACCAAGCTTGAAGGAAGTGATCCTTGTTTAGTTTTCCCCAGCAGGCCATTCCTCACTGGTGGGAAACCTGTGTGTGTGTGCTCAGCCGTGTCTGACTCTCTGTGACCCCATGGACTGGAGCCCACCAAACTCCTCTGTCCATGGGATTTTCCAGGCAAGAATACTGGAGAGGGTTGCCCTTTCCAGGGGATCTTCTCCGACGCTGGGATCGAACCTGCATCTCCTGCTTTGGTTGGTAGATTCTTTACCAGTGAGTCACCTGGGAACCCCATTGGGAAGCCTGCCCAGTAGGAATAGTGAGAGTTTATATGGGCGGGAATGCCCGTACCTGGGCCCAGAACACTGGATTCTGGAGTCTCTGAGGAGCCTGAGAGGGCGGTTTCTGAGCTGGCCCTTGATAGGCAGAAGAGTGTCGATCTGTGCCAGCTGCGTTGGGGGGCAGAGACTTGAGGCAGGCGGAGGGAAAATGACTGGAGTGTTCCAGGATGGCGGCTAAACTTAGGGCAGAGTCAAGGAAGAAAACTCTTAGGGCTCTGTATTTTCAGCAGCCTTTTAGAAGTGATAGAGGTTATGTTACACTGCAGTCTGTCAGATTAGCCCCAAATGCCTGGATTCTGGCCATTGGAAGCAGTATTGGATGCGGCAGAAAGTTGGTCGGTTGTAATATGCACTGTCATGGTCCTGTCGTTCTGGTCCTACCAGGAACTGGGTATCACTGTGAGCAGTCATCCTTTCGCTGGTTTCCTCCTTCAGTAAAAGAAAACCCTTGCCACCCCTTGTCTGTCTCAGTTCTGTTTCAGCGATGGGTGATGACAAGATGTGTTTGTGGCAGGCTCATGTTCTTCCAGCTCACTCGATGCCCTGTGCTGTTGGGTCATGAGACATTTGGAGGTCTTTGCAGAATTTGGGAGGGGTGAGGATTGGAGACAATAATGTGGAGGAAATGTGCTGGTGGGTGAGGTGTGCGTCCTTCCCCACCCACGCCTCTCCCGGCCCTCAAGAATGCAGGGTGATGGTTTCTCTCTGGAGGTCTCCTGTGTGTGTAGAACTGAGGCGGGGAGCCCAGAGTCCCCTGTGGGTTCACACCTCTCAGTGCCTGGAGCCTGGAGGGTAGCAAGATTCGAGTCTAACTCAGTCTAACTCAGAACCGTATCATGTGACACTTTGTTCGTGAGTCTTAGTTGATCCTTACTGACCTTTCACCCTCAAGCTACAGCAGGATCTCCTAAAACCATTTGTGATGAAAAAACAATCCCACTTTGGTGTAATTGCTTCGCACAGAGAAAGTTTTTCTACAGTTCTTAGTTTTCTGAATAAGCTTGTGGCTTTTGAATAGTTCCAACCTCGGCTTTCCCTTCTCCCCTCCTGCAAGAGCCATCTGTGCTGCCTGGGAGGGGTTTGTGGGCTCCTGCTCTGTCTACCCCTCCCCTTCTGGATGCCTGAAAAGGAGTTCCGTCTGTCTGTCCTGCCCTCTTTGTGCTGGGCCTGTGTACTGTGCTCCTAGCAGAGAACAGCGCAGAGACGCAGGGGCTGCTGCTGTGTCCTGAGACTAAATGCGTGGAAATTCTATAGATCAGCACGAGCCAGGGGAGCTCTCTGTGATGATGGAGATGTTTCATGTCTGCATGGCAGCCACTAGCCAGTTGTGACTCGAGTCCTTGACACCTAGCCCCAGCTGGTCTGGCTAGTTTTAGTTAATTTTAAAAGCCACGTGTGTGTGGGTGTGTGTGTGTGTGCTTATTTTTTTTTAATAGCCCCTTGTGACCAGAGTCTACAAATTAAACCATGCACGTAGAGAGGAGAGAGGGCGAGCACAATAGTGAATTTCTTCTATCTTCCTGCTCTTGTTTTTTTTTTTTGGCTGGAAGTCTTTTTACATACCCGGTGTCATCAATTTCAGAAACACTGCCAGCAAAGTGAAATGATAGTAATATTTGTTTTAGATGCCTCTTAATGTTTTGGGCAGCTTCAGAAGACCCTTGCCCATAGTATTAATGTCACAAAATTTGTATTGTCCCTGACTTCAGTACAGCAGTCTGTCACTGGCTCCAAAAGCCCTCTCGTTCGCATGTGCCTCTTATTCAGGGTTTCTGTTAGCATCGCATAAGTAATGTTTAAAATAGCTCCTTTTTTCAGTAATAACTTCTTTCGTGGTTGGGTGTACTGCGTCTATGATGGCAGCACTCCTATCTTTCTTGTGATACCATTTAAATAACTTTTAAGATTTCCTTTTGCTTTTGTGTTTAAAACAAATTGATTTTAACTGGAAAATTTGGAAATTTCAGAAAATTATGAAGATTACCTCTGGGGAGAATACTGCTTTTTGTTACTAGTTTGTTTTATGTTTCTCTGGTCTGCTTTCTGGACATTTATAAACACAATTTGTTTAAAATTGTTTTAAGTATGCAGTGGAATCTCTACAGTTTAAGTTATATTTTCTTTCCTCATGTTCCTAAGTGTTTGAAAATGTGACTTTTAAAAATTTTGTGTAATAATTACAATGTATGACAAAACCCACTGAAATGTTGTGAAGTAATTAGCCTCCAACTAATAAAAAAATTAAAAAATTTTGTGTAATAATTAATACAATTGTGTTCCATATTGAACATTATTAGTCTTTAGTATGATACATGATACCTTTAGGGAAAATGCCATGAAGAATATAACAAAACTGTTAATAGTGATTGATGTAATTTCATGTTATAAAAAAGAGAAGGATTACAGTTGTGGTTTTTACTTAAAATTGTTAGTCACAAACTGAGTTTATCAAAATTAGAGTATAAAATACTTTGAGGAATACACAGAACAACTTTACAGGTGCAGAGTAAATAAATTATTGTCTCCATTTCTTTTAAAAAAATCATTAAAGGGTTAAATATGTATAAAACATAATGTGAAGGTTAATGTTAAATTTATGAAAGCTCTAATTTAATTTCACCTGAAAACTTGAAGTTAATTCTCAAGAATTCTTGAATTTTGATTCATGAAGGCCGGCAAATCAAGTGAATTATAAATTTCACGAGGCATTCCTGGCAAAATACTTTTTAAACACAGAGAGATAAGTATTTGACATATTTTCCTCTCTAGGAAGAAAAGCGGAGGGTTGCCTTTGAAAGCTTGGTAAGTTGTAGAATGAGGCCCCCTGAGGTAATAAGAGTGTTTCAGGCTTATAAAGACCTTGAGATGGCCTCAAAAGAAGCACCTTATGTTTTCGACAGGATTCATTAGTCCTGAGCCACTTCTCTAGGCTTATGCTAGATTTTGAGGGTTATTACGATGAGCAAGACTAAATCCTCTTGGTCAGGACCCTGACAATCAGGTATGACATTGAATAGCACCTGTAGAGCACTAAAGGCTGAGCAGGAGGGGCTGCAGGCACTTCCTGGGCAGACAGAGAGACTACCACAGAAGGAGGAACGGCATGTGCAAAGGCCCTGAGGGTTGAGAGTGCAGGGAATGATGAGAACATGTCATTTGCCCTGTGTGACCTCCCCTCTGGCTCCCCTCCAGGCCAGCTACTCCAGCGCCTTCATGGACTATCATGGGTTGTCCATGTTGCCAGGTTTGAAAACCAAAGCACTGATAGCCGGTCTGTCTATTGCATGGCTCAGAAAGCTGATACAGGAAAACTGTTTCTTTAAAAAAAAAAAAAAAAAAAGAATTTAAACCAGTAAAAGAAGCAACAAAATAATGAAGACGAACTACATTGAAATCCTTGCATAAAAATTCTTTCTTCTGTTTAATTTCTTAGTACTACTTCCTAGAAGTGAAATCGCTAATATAAAAATTGTCATCCACTTATCAGTATGTTACCGTGCTTCAGTGTGTGAGACTGTAGGCTTTGTCAGTAGCTTTGAAAAGGTGATCAGTTGCTCTTCAGTTGTGACCTGCCTCTGTTCTTGGTTTCAGTGCTTTTCAAACAGCGCTGTTACTCTCTATTCTTCAGTAGGTAAAGTGGCCATGTTGTGATTCTCATTGAATTCTACTTAATACTATTATGATTAATTTTCAAAATCATGGTTTTGATAATCTTCAACGTTGCATCATTTCTCTGTCTACCTTTTCAAATCCATTATCTGAATCATTTAAAAAACACATTAGGGACTTCCCTGGTAGCCCAGTGGTTAGGGATCCGCCTTGCAGTGCAGGGGACACTGGTTCAATCCCTGGTGGGGAACTAAGATCCTACATACTGCATAGCAACTAAGTTCTTCTGCCACAGTTAAAGATCCTCCGTGATGCAATGAAGCAAAATAAGTTTAAAAATATTAAAAGCTTACATACATATGTATCTTCTGTTTCTTTTTACAATCAAATAATTAAAAGTAAATATTAGCCACAAAAACTGTATTTCACTAGCACCAAAGTTTTATTAAGTAAGGCATGAAAAAGTGAAAGTCACTCTGTCACATCTGACTCTTTGTGATCCCATGGACTGTAGCCCAGCAGGCTCCTCTATCCATGGGATTCTCCAGGCAGGAATACTGGAGTGGATAGCCATTCCCTTCAGATTGAACTCAGGTCTGCTGCATTGCAGGCAGGTTCTTTACCATCTGAGCCACCATGGAACCATGGAAAGGCATTGTAGGTCGCCCTTCACAGAGCACTCATCATGTTCCATTGGCACTGAACATCTTAAACCACTGTTATCCTTATGACCATTTAACAGATAAGCAAAGTGAGGCATAGAGAGCTTTCGGTGGTTCTTCTTAACAGTTCATGGGAAGTAAAATGAAGATTAGAACCAAACAACATTGTCCAAATTATGATATATGTGCTGTGAATCACTAAGGTTTTTTAGTGGCTTAGATGCCCAAATAAACCTTTTTTTTTTTTTTTTTTAAATTTAAAAAGTCTGATGGAACGTTTTTTTCTGATAGCTTATCAATTTGAACCTCCTGGTTTAATTGTAGTCACATTTCAGTGGTAGTAGTGACTAAATCCATCACAACCAAGTTTGTTTCACTAGTTAATATACAGCCATCCAACCCAGTTCTCCCTTCTGTGTTCTTATAATTATTGGTATTATTTTATAATTGTACACTGTGGCCTTGAAGTCACGTTGTTGGCTGTACGGCCAGCCACATGCATTACACAGTTGAGCGCTGTTGGTGCTTCAGGAATTAGCAAGCCCTCTTGGAAGGGGTCCAAGTCAGACTCCGTATGTACTTAATTCTGGTTGGTATACTGCCAGTGTCTTAACTTTGATTTAAATACAATTTTAACAAGTAATGTTTATTATTAACATAATGACTGCTGCAAAGTGCCCACACTTCAATAGTATTTTTGAAAGTCAGATATTGGCACAGTGGATCATTTTTCTGTATTGGCTTTTTAAAAATTATTATAATTTAGGTGATATGATCCATACTGTGTAAGTCAGCTCAGCTAACAGAGAAATATCTTTGGACACATGGCTAATGCAATGCGCTCATTAAAACCCTCTTATTTCCTAGACTTCCTGGACACCGCCACCTTTATTATGCCTTCCTCTCACAGGGAAACCCACTCTACCCTGCCTTCCTATTTAAGTATTTTTGGTAAATGGCTGTTCATAGCACATAACTCAGGCAGTAAGGTGCCCCCGTCATGTGCAGTAGCTTGTATAGGTAGGGAAGTGGAGGTTCATCATGGGTGGTAGGGGGTACCCCAGGGTTGGTTCTAACTGTGACAGGCTTGTCTTTCCTTTTTGAGGTGGATCCCAGCCCTCAATATCGGCTGACTTCCTTGATGGGATACATGAATAAAATAAGGTCTTGATGCTTCCGAGGCAGCAGGTTCTCTTAATTAGCACAGGGTATTATTAGATATCCAAATTCGATTAAGGCAAGCAAATGAATTGTTCTTTCCAGTTTTGTCCACCTCCAAGATTTGGGGTTTGCTTCAGCTGTGTATTTTTTAAAATGCTGAGTGCAGCTGGCGAGTTGCTGGAGTTGGCCCAGCTCATATTGGTTGTGCACGTAGGTGGGTCCTTAATTTTGAGACCTCAGATGTCCTGGCATTGAGGTGATAATCAGGTGGAGGGCAGCCTTGTACCTGGCCGGCTGCAGAGCATTTCTTGGGATAGGACATCCTTTCTGAAATTCTGATCTCTTCTAAAGTATCAGTTGAAGTGACTAGTACTCTGGAGTCTTGAGTAGTAAGAGGTCTTCATATTTAAACATTTGGAGGTTCAGTGATACATTGCTGGCACACAAGAAAAAAACTAACTTTGGAAACCAGTGTGCTGTTAACTTATAAATTTGAATATTTGCATATCCAAGAATTTCTAGTAATTTTTACTCCTAGGTGTGTTTGTCAGAGAAACCGTAGCACTAGCTTGGCAGGGGACAAGCAGAAGGATGTTAGCAGCATGGTTCATGATAGCAACAGATCAGAAACACTTTAAATGAACAAGAGAATCAAAATGAATTGTGGAATATCCATACAGTGGGGCTTCCCAGGTGGCATGGTGGTCAAGAACCTGCCTGCCAATGCAAGAGATGCAGGTGTGATCCCTGGAGGAGGAAATGGCAACCCGCTGCAGTATTCTTGCCTGGTAAATCTCACAGACAGGGGAACCTGGTGGGCTACAGGTTCCATGGGGTCGCAAAGAGTTGGACACGACTGAGTAAGCACACACACATACACCATACAATAGAGTCTGATAAATCATAGTGAAAGTGACGGGACAGAGTATAAACAAAATCATGGTGGGATCTTAGTAACCTAATGTTGAACTGGAAGAAAAATCTTCTAAGGCTTAACATGGTGTGATAGCCTTTTCGTGAAGCTAGTAATTGTGTACAGTAAAATAATGTACTATTTAGGCATGCATATTTGTGCTGTAACGTAAAAAATAACGAGTTAGGGGGGAGCACAATAGAGAGTATTTTAGTGATTGAGTTTACAGACTTTCTCTATTTTATCCAAGTTACAGAAAGGGGGGCTCAACAGAGTTGCCAGTATTGGGGGGAGTCTTGTCTTCATTTAAGAATTGAGACTTCCTCTATCTTTGAATGTTGCAATTTAGCTGGTGATGCTGTCAATCATACTTTGTTTGAATAAAGAAACAGTCATTGCCAGGCTCCCTTTCTACCCTCCCCTCTTAATTTCAGTGCTGAAATTGTGGAGCTGAACTTGGCTCTCATTGTTCTTGTGTGTCTCCTGGAGAATGCTGGTCCTTCTAGTCCGGTGCTGAAGATCACTTTCCTCTTTGGTAAAAACAGTGTTCTAGCTGAACAGTCCAAAACCTACTGAAGATTACTGCCAGGAGTTTCCCCAGTTCCTGTTCCCGACCCAGCAGCAGAGCACAGGCCAGAGTGGACACACGGGGCTGGCTAAGCTCTTCTTTCAGGGGATAAATCCCTAGTGCATAGTCTGATGAATTTGAGCAAATTCTGGGAGAGAGTGGAGGACAGAGGAGCCTGGCATGCTGCAGTCTGTGGGGTCACAAAGAGTCAGACACAACCTGGCAACTGAACAACAAAAAGTGCGTGGTCGGATGCTGCTATGCTTTTAGAAGTAAGAGCAGTCTAGGGCCCAACATCCTGTTAAAGTGAAAGTGTTAGTCTCTCAGTCTGTGGCCCACTCTTTGCGACCCCATGGACTGTAGCACACCAGACTCCTCTGTCCATGGGATTCTCCAGGCAAGAAGTGGGTTGCCTTATCTTTTTGACTTTAAATACCTTGTTACTTTTCCAGTTGATTGGAAGAGGAAGCCTGGGAGACTAGAGATAGGGAAAGAGCAGAGAGCCCTTACTTACCTGCCGGGGCTGTGTCTGAGGGTCGGAGTGGGGGTATTAAGCATAACCATTATCAATTCATGACCCTCAAGCTTCGTTTCTGACTCATTGGTTATGTCTTGTGGTTTGTATTTTCTTACTAACCTTTTTTCAAAATTTCCATACATCCAAATCAATACCTGCCTCATATCTCCTTCACAGTTCTCCCTTTTGGGTACTTTTGATCAGGGAAGGCCACTAAGACAAGTCCCAGTACAAAGAAGAGGGACGAGCCAAAAGTCACCCCTCAAATGTCCTTTAATGGACTGTGTATGACTTATGCTGCAGTGGGATAGATGCCAGACAGTTGTTCAGCATAATAGGACTAGATTGCACTGGAGAGAACTGAATGAGGGTCTGTTCTGGGCTCACACTGGGTGTGTAACAGTTGCAGAGGCTCTTCCAGCCCTTTATCCTACAGGGAGTTTGTCATGAGGTTGTTCTGGTGTGTTAGCTTGCCCCTGGCCCCAGAGACCCCAGGTTCTTGGATGGCCTTCTGCTTGTTGAGGATTTACTCACCGTGCTCTTGGTTAAGAACCAGAACTGCAGAGGCTTCGGTTGACTCATCTGTCAAGTGGGGGATTGTACTAGATTATCTTTAAAGGCCTCGCCTGTAATTTTGGTTTTAAAGTGGTGGAAATTGAGTAGAGGTTTGGGCAGACCATCATCTGCCTCCTGACGTTTTTTGTTTGAAAGTGAGGCAGGTAGAGATGCTGCGCTCATTTAGGAAACAGAGCGGACAAAATGCATAGTCACCGGCCCTGCAACCAGGGCAGATCTCCTTCTAGGGTTTTTTGAAGTCTGGATAACTTGACCTATGTATATAGAGCCCAGAAGGGGCTCAGTCAATAGTTAAATAACAACAGCTACAAGCTGAAAGTAGGAGTAAGGGGCATTCCTTCCCCAGCTCCCTTGGATGAGCCTGCTGGTGAAGTTTTCAATGCCATGTGGGTTCTCTGAGGGTGTCCACCATCTTCTTCCCCTCTGGAGAGGCATAAAGAGGAGAATGTGGGCTGGTGTTCAGAGCATGTGCTTTGGACCTGATAATTGCCAGCTGAAGTTCAAAAGCTTCAAAAGCTTTGACTTTAACAATCAAACAGCTTATGACATAGGGAAGGAGATGCGAGCTCCAGTTATCTGGGGCCAGGGAGCTGGCCAGCCTTGCTGGAATCCTGCCTTTTTCACCCCTCTCGGCAGCTGCCAGGCCACAGAGCCCGTTTTGTGAAAGATCTGCAAGGAACAATGAGGGAAAACAGCTTCTGTTTTATTAGATTAGATGAATTTATGTGCCTGGGGGCGGGGTGTCCAGGCGCTGGGGGCGGGGAGGGCAGCCGTGGCCCATGCGGTCATCACTGAAGTGATGGAGCACCCGGGTTGGGGCGGGGGGCAGCGGGTGCGGGATGGAGGAGGCGGAGCTTGTGGAAAGAGATTTCTGCAGTCTGTCTGGAGAGCTGCCCAGGTTTCCCAGCCAAAAAAACAAATAAAAATAAATAAAAAGGCAAGTGCTGAGTGACACAGATTATGATATTAAAAAAAGGATGCCATTGAAAATATGCTAGGACCCCGCGGCTGGGCTGGGGAGGGGGAAGCGTGTGAGCGAGGGGGGTGGGGCGGGGGCGAGGAGGGGAGAGCAGTCTGACCCTGGGCACAGAGAAGGGTGGACAATTAAATTGCCCCCATCCAAGGGCCCCCCCCCCCCCCCCCCCATCCCGCCCCACACCTTGTCAGAGATCCTAAAAATAAGGATTTGTCTGCATTGCAGGTTGAGGAAATTGCAGGGTGAAAAGCTATTTGAGCCTTTCCTTCTTCTCATTCTAATTCATTAGGAAGGGGGAAAAAAGCCCCAGACCCCTCCTCTTTGGTGTTAGTCTCACAGCCACACATAAATAACCTTCCCTGCCGGCGCCTCCCCTCCCCCCGGCCGCGCGGAATCTGCACTGGCGGAATCCGCAGGCGCCCGCGTTACGTGCAGGGGAGGATTGTTGACAAGCGCTCCGAGCCTGCCTCGCGCGCGCCCTCCCCTCCTCCCGCCCGTCCTCTGTCCTCCTTCCTCTCTGTCTCTCTGCAATGATCCGGCTCTGAGGATGGCTGCTCCACGGGCCTGTCAGGTGCAGTTTTTGGTGGCTTATCTTGAGGAACCTGGGATAGAAGGTCTGTTCCTATGAATAAAATAAAAAACCAAATAGCTCTAGATTTGTTTCAGGCTGCTGTGGCTTTTGTTGGAGAAATAGGCCTTTTGTGGGTTTCCCTGCTGGGGTCCTGATTAAATCCATTATGGATGGCAAGGTGCTGTATATGTATATGAGAGTATGTTTAGGAAAAAAAGTGATTTGCTTAATATTACTATTCTTTCGGCTTTGGTATCCTCCCTGGGGGCAGTGGTGGCTCCTGCAAAGGCACTGTGGAAATTTACAAGAGAGGATTCATGTCGCTCTTAAAGCATTGAGCTCTGTTGACCATTTTGGCCAAATCTGCAGTTTTAGTCAGGCTTGTATGGATCTCGACCTTTCTTTGGGGACTGAATTGCCATCCAGTGATGGCTGGCCCCCTTTATTTTATTGCTAGTTTCTGTGATCATTTCCCAGCATTTAAAAATAGATGTTTGATTATAAATTAGTTCATCCTCTGCCATAGCTTTGGTCTCCTTTATAAACAGTATGCATGGTTTTCATTTCCCTTCATACTTTGTTTCTCCGCCTCTTGTCCTCTTTCCTTGAAAAATGGAGGAAACTGAGGCATGTAAACAGAGACTCAGTGCTTCTAGGTTAGACCTAAAGGTTAAACTTTGAGTGCTCTCGGTTCTGCTCCCATATTTCGTGCATTCATACATGTTTGCGTAATATAAACACAGGTGAATTTTAGCGGCCATCAATTTTCGGTGCCTCAAATCTTTGCCTTGTTACTGGAGTTCTGCTTTCTGTACTGTTTCCATTACATTTCAGCTGTGGAAAGAAGGTAGCTCCAGGAGGCAGTAGGCCTCTCTGAGCTAGCTTGCTGTCAGCAGATTTTTGTTTTTTCTTTTGGACTTTGAATATCCCACTTTATCCTTTGTTATATTCATCTGAGAAGTGGGTGTGCAGTTGACTTATCTGCATGTAGCGAGGTATGAGTGCATGGGAAAGCTTATACCAAAGAGTTCAGGACTTTGGTGGGGTCTGTTTTATAGGCTTAGGGAATAAAAGACTGCCAGGGATGTTTGGGGGTGAGGATGTGACTGTTTACCTTTCTGAATTAAGTTGTCAGGACACTTAAGTGTTTGTAGTTGTGCCTGTAAGCTAATAACTTTATGGGATTTGTTGATTTGTGTTAAAGCCAGCTTTGTTTAACTTTGTAGAGACTTGTTAATATTGGAGAACTGGTTTCTTTTGGTGACTATATTTTGTGGGGTAAATGTAATGACTATATGAAGCTTTCCTAGTCTCTCTCTCCAAATACACACACACACACACACACACACACACACACACTTTAATTATAGGTAGAATGTCACTATCCGGGAACATGGTCTGCTTATGGAAAATCTCCCTTTGAGAAGCATAAGTTACAGGATTTATAAAACCAGATTTTGGCATGTCACCTAATTGGAACAGAAGACTTTGGACATGCTGGTCTTGTTTATCTAAAAGAATTTTGACAAAAATGCGCAGGGTTCCCTTCCGCTGTGTCTGCCTCTAAGTTCTCAGGCTCTGCAGTGGTCCATTGTTCTGCAGCTCATTTTCCACACCAGCGTAAGCCCAACACTGTCTTTGATCACTTCTTTTGAATGTGGAAGGCAATCTTGGACCTCTCCGACGCTCGGCACTGGGCCACTTGTCCAGCACACCCTTTTACTTAGCTGACAAGAGACCTGAGTTTCATGTTTTAGGGGATTCCAAGGATTTGTGCTTTTGATTGACAGTTACAAGTAGGTTGACTGGTTTGCCACTGTAAACACAGTAGTGAGGACCCGGGATGGGGGCAGGGACCGAAAGAAGGCATGACCCTGAGGTGGGAGACTGAGGGTGACTGGATGCAGGTAGAGCTTTCCGTCGTAGAGCAATGTGGATGCTTGTATTTCAGTATCATTTGTACTCAAAAGACACTGTCCCTGCTCTGATTGTCGTAGGAACCATTTGAAGGGTGACGGTGGGGAGTGTAGGGAGAAGAGCCTTCGCCCTAAAGAAGTAGAGGAGTTGTGCTGACACACACACAGTGCACTGCTTACTGGCATCACCATCAGAGCCTCAGTGGCTTCTGGGCCCATTCAGACATCTTTCCTAGAGATCGCGGACCCTTCCGGTGGAGGCACTTCTGTGAAGTTCCGCTGTGGCGTTTTGGTCCTTGTTGGAACCTCCTCTCCCCTGACTCCTGTCAGGACGTGGGGAGGAGAGGTCTTTTGTCTCCTGGTGGTGCTGACCGGTTTGGGGTTTAGTCAGAGCAGCGGTCTGGTCCCCCTGCTTGGGTGTACTTATGACCTGTCTGCTTGTTCCCTTTGTGCCTCGAGGTGAGGAGCTGCCTCCTGGGCTAGGGTTTCTGTTTGTCTTTCTTCCTGTTCACATCTCCCAAATTGAGTCATTTGCTTGATTCTGTAAAGAGGAGAAAAGGATGAGGGTCAGATATTTTCCTTGCCTGCCCGGTGGCCCAGCTTTTCTGTGACATTATCACTGTCAGGTTTTGAATGAACATCCTTTCTGAAAAGATGTCCAAGAAGGTTTTCTGGAGAAAAAGTCTGGGTGTGAAGGGTTCCTGGGGGATTCTGTAATCTGCCTGCCTCTCTGTCGATCTGTGTGCTTGCCTGCCTATCTATCCATCTATCTTATCTATTTGTCCATCTGTCTTTCTGTTGTATTTATCCATCTATCCTTCCACCCATACCTCCCTCTCTCTACGCTCTGGGTGCACGTGCATCTTGGGGGCTCTTTGGAGGGGCTGTTGGGGCTGTGTTTTCCTGGCTGGAGTGGGAAATCGCCATCGCTGATTTGAAAGCAGACAAAGGGGCGCCCTGGTCCGTCAGGGGCCATCCTCCTGAGGGAACGGGCCACATGTCCTCCAGGAGCTGAAGTGGTAAAGCCCGCTCATCTGTGCTTCGTTGCCCACGAATGTGGCAGTGACACCATGCCTCACGACTGTGGTTTGTTCTCAGCCACCTTGGTGTTTTGTGGTGGAGAGGGTGTCAGTGGACCGGCCTGGGCTTCGCTTTGCAGACCCCCCTGGCCCTGCTCACCCGCTTCCCTGGACCCCAGGATCGATCCAAAGGCTCAGCTGCTGACCCGAGTGTGTATAGTTGGGTTTAAACTACATTTTCATGTTGACTCTGTGAAGCTGGCCCCAGCCAAGTTTTCCCTAACATTCACATGTACAACGCAAACAATCCAATTTTTCTTTCAAAATTTGAGTGAAAATAGGCTTTATTTTCCACTAATCATGGCAGCAAAACAGACATTCTAAGTACCTCAGAGAGGGTCCTACCTCGGCCAAGGGGACTGCTTTTATGTCTTGCCACCCCCCTCCCTCAACACGCACACACACACTCGCACTGCTGCTGCAAATGAAAGCTCTCTTTGGATGCTTGACTGTTTAATATGTAATGTGATACCTTGTCTCGCAGTGACAGGGTGACAGACGGGCATTGGCTCCATAATACAGAATTACCTTTTGTGCATCTCTTCTACAACAAAGCCAAATACACTGACTCTCCCTAATATGCTAATACGTTTGGTGTGCTCCAGATGTTTTGGAAGCTCGGGAACAGCTTCAAAGGTCTCCTTGTTTTTCTTTCTCTTTAACCCTTCTCTAGGCCTTGCTTTTGTGAAACAAGAATCGTTAGAGTTTTCTTCCATTGTGTATTTCGTCCTGTATGGGTAGCTAATAGGAGGACTGGGAAAACTTCTTTGTGTCTAAAACATCATCAAATTAGAAGCACTGCCCATGCTCATCCCCCCTTTCAGAGGTTGGGACAGAATTTCCTCCTCTGCGTACATTTCTGTTCTGAAATATGTAGCTCTCATCACCGCTTAGCTGAAGGAATCTTTGGCCTCATTTGTGTTTCAAATGTCCCAGCCCCCTTTATGTTACAGCCAGAGGCAGAAGTTCCCGCACACACACGGGCAGCCCCCAGCAAGGAAGCTGCCTTCCTCTTTGCTGCTGCTCTTCCGGGCTTAGCCAGGACCCGTTTGGGGGTATTGCTGGCTCACGTGGGAGGTGGGGTGCAGAGCTGCTGAGTTCTGTTTCCTCCGGGCTCTCTGCTCCTGGGCACGGGCACTGCCCTCGGGGTGGCCTGTGCCTCGCCGCCCTGTCAGCTGATGGTGACTTGCCGAGGTTGGAGGCAGTGCCCAACCCGCCTTTACCGCAGTGACTTGGAATTTTCAGCTCATATTTATTGCTTTTGTGAAAGACAATAGATGTGGTTTAATTTAAGTTCAACCTACTGAATATTAATAGAGGAGAACGAATGCCCGAGTGGGGGGGGGGGAGCGCAGAATGTGTGCGCCTTCTGCTTCTCCTCTGTTTAACCTACTCTCCCCACAGAGGTTTGTGTTGATGGGGGAGGGGTTTGGAAAAATAAAGCCAGTTTGTGTGTTTGAAGGAGGGGATGCTGTTTGATTCTTTCTCATGGACTAAAAATCATTGTAAAAATTGGTGGCGGGGCTTTGTTCCGTCAGGGAGAGGAGAGGCAGCCGGCGCTGGCTTGCATAATATTCTTGTAATGGCTCGTCTGCCCTAGTGGTGGTGTGATCCACCTTGCTGACCTGGCTCTTCCTGGATTGGCAGGTGGTGTGAGTTGGATGAAAACCTTCAAAACGAAATAGGGTAGCCGGCGCACTGGAGATGTGAAGGGTGGGGTGGGGGTGTGCAGAAAAGAAAAAGCTCAAGTTTATGCAACCATATAGACTGTCTCACTGAAATAAATGAACACTTTTTCAGTGCTGCAGGTACTCAAATCGAAACAGTCAGTCATATGCAGAACAAGTCAGTCTTGCCCCCTGAAAAGGCTGGAAACAGCCGACGTCCCCCAGTTCATAGGATGGGCAAGCAGCACCTTTGTGTGGTCCCCGTTTTCCTGATCTGGAAAGTGAATGACCACGCATCTCTCCCGGGAAACTTTGGGGTTCTTTCAGGATATCAGTCTGATGAGGGCGTGGGACAATGGACTCAGTACTTTGATTTTTTTAATGGAGCTTAGTTTTGCCACAGCATTTCAGAGCATTCTCTTCCTCAGCCTGACATTGAGCTCCCATACAGTCAATTAAAATTCCCCCGTTTCATGTAAAATTTCATAATTCAGTTTCCCTGAATTTGTGCTTGGGCAGGGTTTTTTTTTTTTTTTTTTTTTGAGAAAAGAAACATTAAATCCTCGATCTAGGTGATGTCTCTGAGATGGTGGTTGTTCAGTCGCTCAGTCATGTCTGAGTGTTTGTGACCCCATGGACTGCAGCACACCAGGCTTCTCTGTCTTTCCCTGTCTCCCGGAGTTTGCTCAGACTCATGTGCATTGGGTTGGTGATGCTATCTGAACATCTCATCCTCTGCTGCCCTCTTCTCCTTTTGCTTTCAAATTTTTCCCAGCATCAGAGTCTTTTTCAGTGAGTCTCATGAACACTTCTCTCCCCTCCCCATTATTTGTTACTTTTTAACCATATTTACTGTTAGCAGATTGGCTAGTTTTCTGTGATTATGGTTTCAGTGTGTCTGCTCTCTGATGCCCTCTCGAAACACCTACCGTCTTACTTGGGTACTTGGGTTTCTCTTACCTTGGACGTGGGGTATCTCTTTACGGCTGCTCCAGCAAAGCGCAGCTGCTACTCCTTACCTTGGACGAGGGGTATCTCCTCAGGGCCGCCCCTCCTGACCTTGAATGTGGAGTAGCTCCTCTCACCTCTCCTGTGCCCGCACAGCCGCCTCTCCCAAAGAAAGGCAATGCCAGAGAATGCTCAAACTACCGCACAATTGGACTCATCTCACATGCTAGTAAAGTAATGCTCAAAATTCTCCAAGCCAGGCTTCAGCAATACGTGAACCGTGAACTTCCAGATGTTCAAAAGCTGGTTTTAGAAAAGGCAGAGAAACCAGAGATCAAATTGCCAACATCCGCTGGATCATCGAAAAAGCAAGAGAGTCCCAGAAAAACATCTATTTCTGCTTTATTGACTGCGCCAAAGCCTTTGACTGTGTGATCACAACAAACTGTGGAAAATTCTGAAAGAGATAGGCATGCCAGACCACCTGACCTGCCTCTTGAGAAACCTATATGCAGGTCAGGAAGCAACAGTTAGAGCTGGACATGGAACAACAGACTGGTTCTAAATAGGAAAAGGAGTATGTCAAGGCTGTATATTGTCACCCTGGTTATTTAACTTATATGCAGAGTACATCATGAGAAACGCTGGATTAGAAGAAGCACAGGCTGGAATCAAGATTGCTGGGAGAAATATTAATAACCTCAGATATGCAGATAATACCACCCTTATGGCAGAAAGTGAAGAGGAACTAAAAAGCCTCTTGATGAAAGTGAAAGAGGAGAGTGAAAAAGTTGGCTTAAAGCTCAACATTCAGAAAATTAAGATCATGGCATCTGGTCCCATCACTTCATGGGAAATAGATGGGGAAACAGTGGAAACAGTGTCAGACTTTATTTTTTGGGCTCCAAAATCACTGCAGATGGTGATTGCAGCCATGAAATTAAAAGACGCGTACTCCTTGGAAGGAAAGTTATGACCAACCTAGATAGCATATTAAAAAGCAGAGACATTACTTTGCCAACAAAGGTCCGTCTAGTCAAGGCTATGGTTTTTCCAGTGGTCATGTATGGATGTGAGAGTTAGACTGTGAAGAAGGCTTAGTGCCAAAGAATTGATGCTTTTGAACTGTGGTGTAGGAGAAGACTCTTGAGAGTCCCTTGGACTGCAAGGAGATCCAACCAGTCCATCCTAAAGGAGATCAGTCCTGGGTGTTCATTGGAAGGACTGAAGCTGAAACTCCAATACTTTGGCCACCTGATGTGAAGAGTTGACTCATTGGAAAAAGACCCTGATGCTGCGAGGCGTAGGGGGCAGGAGGAGAAGGGAACAACAGGATGAGATGGTTGGATGGCTTCACCAACTCAATGGACATGAGTTTGAGTAAACTCCGGGAGTTGGTGATGGACAGGGAGGCCTGGCGTGCTGCAGTCCATGGGGTTGCAAAGAGTCGGACACGACTGAGCGACTGAACTGAACTATTAGCAGACTTACTATAGCTTTGTGGTTAAGTATTGTAAGCAGCCCTCTTCCCCTTCACAAAATTGATGATCCAAGGTGGAAGAATGAACGCCCCAGTGGAACTTTGGGTTTGGGTGCCTTACTGTGAGTTGTTACGACAGTACAAACATAGTCAGTTTCCTGGGATTTAGTGCACACTTCCCCAGAGCTTTACAGTGTCTTAGAGCAACTAGATCTCTTGCTGACTGACTCTTGCTTCCCCTGCAGTAGTGGATCTCAGAATGTGGTCCCCAGAGCAGCCAAAGCAGAGCCAGCATCTTCTGATGTTAAAAGAGCATGTTAGAAGGAGACCCAGTGCTTGAACCTCCAGGTGATTCTAACTAGAGCTCCAGCTTGAGGGTCACCGCTCTTCACAGTCTGCTGAGGTTCTCCGTCACTGAACAGCTGAATTTTTCTCTGCTTTACTCATTCCTTCACTCACTCACTCACGGGCTGCCTGCTCCCTCAGCAGACCCTTGAGACCTTGCTGTGCCCCAGAGGGGAGAGCAAGGGCTTGTTCCCTGATTTCACCCAGCGGCACCTCCTTCCTGTTTCCTCCTCGTTCCGAACATAGCTTCAGAACGACCACCGCTGCTTCCTCCTGCGCCGCCTTAGCTTTTGTTTTTAGGTGATTGCAGATTGGCAGCTTTGCTCTCTTTGCTTTGCTGTTGGCAGCTTTGCTTGCTCTAGTGATTCATCTTCACTGCCCTCCCCTCTGGCTTGCCCTGCAAGTTCAGGGCTCCCTACTGCTAACACACACACACACAGGTATATCTCCTGTCACTACTGAAATTTAGATTTGCTGGATTATGCCTCTGTCCCCAGGGCCCTGGCATATGGTAGGTGTGCAGAAAATAGTTATATTTCCTTCCTCCTTTCCTGCTTTATTCTCCTTAAAGTCCTTTTGTACTATTGAAAAATGTGAATTCCACCAGGAATACACTTTTATTTTAGAGATATATGCCCCCTTAAATGTTAGTTTCATATATGGTTCCGTAACAAGAATTTTTATTTCACATTCATCATCCTTTTCAAGTGTGGTTGTTCATCCATTGACTTATATTCTGTCTCTGGGCTAGTTTCCTAATCTGCGTTTATAAGTGTGCTGTGCATGCTCCTGCTGTCTGGGGGGCTGTTATGTGGTTGTGTTAACATGTCTGGTTGCGGGGGTGGGGGGGGGGAGGGACCAGCCGCCACCCGTTGCCTTACTGCAGGGCCCTCATCCAGTGCTGAGCAGGGGAGAGGTTTATTTCAGCCACGTATGTAGTGTTAGATTCTAGAGCTGCATTAGAAAATCTAAAAGAAGCAGGTAAGACTAATTTAAATGTGTTTGCTGTAACCTAATAATTTGTCCATAATATTTTTAGAATTAATATGAAATCATTTTAGAAATGGTAGTTATAGTGAGTTTTAAATGTGGTTAAATAAAAATAATCGTTCATCCTCTTACACTAGCTATATTTCAAATGCTCAGCAGCACCGTGTGACTGGTGGTTACTCTAATGAATAGCACTGCTCTCATCTTTGAAATGTTGGCCACACTTCAACCCTCAGACCCATAGATTTCCCTCCAGTTATGTCTCCTGTTTGTCGCACGGTGCACACTCCCCACATTTTTCTCTTTCTCTGGGAAGTTGTCTGTGTTTTCATTTCCGTATTGTAGTCATGACTCCCAGAGCCCCAAGCCTAAGTGACAGCCACGGGCTTTCATTCGCTGCATTGTGTTAGGTTTCCAGCCTATGTTGTTGCTCATACTCTGAAGTGATGTAAAAACAGATGACTGGGGAGATGGGCGAGCAGGACAAGCCCCAGGGTTTCGCTGCAGTTTACTGTTCTCTTCCTGAAACTGCTGCTCAGTGTGTGGAATATAGTGTTTATGGCGACTAATAGGAACCACTCTTTAAATGCTTCAGCTAAAGAGGGATTTAATACAGGGACATAAATGCTTACAAACTTGCTGAAAGTGTTGAGAGAACAAAAGACTCTTGCCCTTTTGGCTTTATATAAAAGCCAAACCCTGTGGCTGTGAGAATGTAGGCACTGTGTTAGCATTTCTGCCGATGCCCAGAGGCTGGTTGACTAGGCAGTGAAACTGGGGGCCAGTGGCTGTGGACACTTGTGCAGGTTCAAGCCCCCCATTGGTAGAAACTAAATTGTATCCAGAACCCTGGATTGGATGGAAGGTGTCTGAGCTCTGGAAGGACGAGGCTTTTATTCAGCTGTTACCCATTAGTGTGACCTGGCTGCTAAACGACTTCCATATCTCTTGGTGTAGGCCCTTCTCCAGCTCGGGTTACTAGAAGCACACCCTGGGGCCCTGAGACCCCCTCTTCAGCATGGCACCATGTGTGCTGTCATGGAGAATCTTTTTCCTTTGAGATGGTCAGCTTCAAACGTGGCGACTCTGATGGGAAGGATTGCTAGGAAGAGAAAGGTGTCCAGTCAGATTTCTCGTTAAGAACCGATAGATGGCTACAAAGCAATGATTGATGCTTTTTCTTGGGTGGTAGTTACTGTTTCCTGAAGGCAATTCCAAAAAGGGTTTTAGTGTTTTCTGGAGTAAATATGTGGTCCTGGAAGGATAACTAGTTTGAATTGGTAATATGTGAAGTACTTTTCTTTCCCCAGTCCTGAAAGATGTTGATGTACTTGTGTCTCCTGCCTTGGCAGGCAGGTTCTTTACCACTAGCGCCCCCTGGGAAGCCCAGCTGATGTGCTTTAGAAAGAACCCTGTAGTCTATCATTATGATAACACATTTCTGCTTGTGTTGCTTACTGTTGGCGTTATTTCTTTGGCAGGCATTCCACTCCTCTGTAAGGTCGAAAGTAGGATGAGGTGGGACTTCTCCCCTCCATTCTCAGGGGATCCATACCTTCTGGTTCTCTCCTGTCGAGTTTCTTGTCTGCCCTCATCAGCCACTATGTAGGGCTAACTGTGGTAAAGTGCTGCTTCCTTATGTCATGTATTTAAGTGTTTGTCCCCTTTTTTCACCTGTAGGGCTCCTTGGTAATGGCCAGTCTAAGGGATTAGGACCAGCATCAGAACAGTCAGAGAATGAGAAGGACGATGCATCCCAAGTGTCCTCGACTAGCAACGATGTTAGTTCTTCAGATTTTGAAGAAGGGCCGTCGAGGAAAAGGTTAGTACCCAAGGCTGAACATATTCGTGCCTTAAACCAGGGACTTCAAACTAGGTGCCAGTTTTGTCCAAGTGGGAACAAACTTGGGCCCACTCACCCAGTCTCTTGATTTTTTTCACAAAGGAGCCAGAATTCTGGATTTTTGTATCAAATATCCTGGTTCCTAAATATTGTCCACTAATTATCATTAAAGATGAGTAAAACACACAAAAAAATGGTATGAGCCAAACAAAACAAGTTCCTGTTACAAAAATTTTGGCCAGAGAGTTGCCAGTTTGTAATTCCTGCCTTTGCTGTTCATTTTAATTGATTTTCATCAGTTGTATTCCTGAGTATATTAGATGGTATTTTGCCATTACTACAGAGGTGTAAATATGAAGATTTAAATGTGGTGTTTTTAAGAAAAATTCTCCCCTTGTTAGGAAAGCAAAATCCATTTGGTGTTAACCAAATAAGTAGGTGTGAAATCAGTTCATAGAATTAATTTACCAGCAGGTTTTTAATTTTTTTTTTTAATGACTTTCTAAAATAAGCTTAAGATAGCTTGATCAGGAAGTTGGCTATGGTAGTTTGACAAGAGCTGTGGCTTCATGGTCAGACAGTGATAGTGACATTATATAATAACACTTTTAATGGTGTGTTTTAAAAACCCTTTTTTAGTTATCTTCCTTATTTCATGTCTCATGCATGATGTGATTCCCCCCTGCCCCCATTTAGAATTTATATTTCATTTCACTCCATTTCTGTTCCCATATTCAGTGTTTTCCTGGATGACAAGATTACTTACTTGTTCTTAGAATCTGTTTGTTGGAGAGGATGGGAAAAGGGGAGGAAAATAATCCCCAGTCTGGACTTTGTGTACCCTTTCTGTATACAGAGTTATAGTTACTTTTCAGAAACCATCTTGATGTGTGTGTCTAATGAAGAACTGAATTTGGCAGCAAATAAGGAGGAAAGGACAAGGGTAGCCATGTGTGGATACTTAAGAATCTGTAATAGATCTGCACTTTAGATCTGAAATTGGAGAGCCATTAGCTGCAAGCCTTTGTTTTCCTGTTGTGTAGTGTCTGTCTTTAGAAAACTCATGGTATGGAGTCTGTATTAATTTCTACCACCTTTATCTCTTGCTTCTCCTTGGATTTGTTTTTAGTACAGTTAGCAAGCGTGTGTAAGAACTGTCTCTGCCAGTGTACTGGACCTTGTATGCTACTCTTTTTAAAGACACTTGGCTGAGTGTCTCACTGGAAACCTTTTATGTTTCAGGTGCTCTGTGACAGACACTCGCTCTGCCCCAATTTGAAAAGTGCATCATCACAAGAGCAGGGGGTTAAAGGATGTGTTTTTTGTTTTTTTTTAAATCACATTCGTAAACGTTTTGGAATGTGTAATAATACTATCCATGTTTCCAAACATGAGTGGGGCGGCGGGGAGCAGTTGTATAGCTGGCATCATTTTTCATCTGTGTTTGGAGAACAGAATTCTGTGATTGTGGTTGGAAGTGACAGTGACCAGTTATTTTAGCTTTGTGGCTGGCCATCACCTTCACCTCTGCTGGGATTGGTCAGCAAGGGGGTATGAAGAAGGTCATCAGGCTTCATTCTCTTGGGGTGGGGGTGGGGAGCCCTTTGTCTCTGGCTCCGGGTGCCTTTCTCAGATGGTAGTGCTGCCGGCTTCCTCTTTGCACGCGACTGTAGTGCTGTGTGCAAATCAGTCAATTAGCTTTAATTCTCCAGGGCACCAGAAAAGAGAAACTTTGTTCAGGGGAACTTAGGGAAAACTTAACCCATTGCTAATCTGTTTAATTATTAGCGTGATGAGTGCCTTGTTTTACTGAATTAAGGATTCGTGACAGCATTTTGGGGAGTCACGATCACACTCTACTAGTGAAATCTACCCAGGGATATAGTATAGATTCAGGTTTGACAGGTTAAGCTACATTCAGAGCTGGTCTGGGGCGGCCTGCACGGCAGAAGGGAGCTTTGTTGTTTACAAAGGGATAGTGTAGTTAGGGCATAACTGTCTTGTTGTGTTGCAGGGTACACAGCAAATAAAAAATAACTTTCACTACTTCTTGGCTTTAAAAGAGCTCTTTTGATTGCTTGTTGGTATTTAGCATGAACATTTAGTATAAACTATATGGTACATGCCCTGCCTTGTCAGGCAGATCATAGGAACTGGAATCTGAGTTCCTGGAGCTTTGTCAGTTACTGTCAGACTTCAGTGCCAACCTTCTTACACGTAACATACCTTTTTAAAGAAGTTATGTTGTGTCTGCTGATCCCAAGCCCAGAGTAACTAGCTAAATGGTAATTTTGAAATGTTGCTTCAAGCATTGAGCAGATTGTTGACTAGATTCTGCTTTTTACCTCGTGTCTAAAATTCCCCAAAGTACACATGCAGAGAGCATATTCTGTGATGGACCACTTGTATTCTCGGTTGGCATTTAGACTTTCTGGGAGAGAACACTGAATTCTAACCAGAGTCATGGTTTATGTGTTTGTTTTGGAAAAAGTGTTACCTCTCTCTTTAGAATGATATGAATGCTTGCTCTTTTTGTACAATTAATTGCTCTTTTTAGGTACATGTTTTTAGGGTTACCAGTTAATAATGCCTTTTGTCTTGGTTAGAAAGGGAATTTATGTGTTTGACTTTCTTAAGAAAAATTGAAATCTTAAGTGTAGACTATGCCAGCTTCAGTTTAGACCTTGCCCTAAATTTCTAGCCTGCAAGTTGAAGCAATTCCATTTTCTGATTGATGCTTGTAACACATTTCTTAAGTCTTTAGTCAAAACATCTCCTGTGTTTGCACTGTTATTTTTCTACCGGAAACCCCTTAAGCTATGTTTGCTCCCGTGTAGTTGCTGCCATTGGGTTTACTTAAGTTGGGGATTTTTTGGCACATAGACAGCAGTAGAATCTAGAGTTCCAAAGGATTTATTTTCCTGTATTGAGGCAAAAATAAAAGGAATCTCTTAGTTATTAAAAGGTCATCCTCTGAAATTACTCTTTATGAAAGGAAAAACCAGCCTCTCTAGAAGGTCTTTGCCTGTTTGACAGGCAGAGCAGCCCAGCCATTGAAGGTCTGGAGGACTCCTGGGTGTTGGTTTTCTGTTTCTTTTGATCATTGTGGTAGGTGAATTTGATAAATTATGTTTTAAAATGATACAGAAATTAGTTCTTACTGTTTAGAATGGAAACATTAGAGAGACTTTCAGCATTTAATCAACCCCTTTTGAATTTGTTGGTGACCGTACCTGGTTCCTTACCTCCGCCACCTTAAATGGCTTCTCCCATTACACTTGATTATCATAACATTTGTGTTTTCCTGCAAGAAGTATCTGAATATCTTTTAGAAACCAGAATGGACAGATTTTGTCAGTCAGGTGTGGATTGCCTGTGAGAAACTTGGAATGGTGGTTATGGTCAGGATAGGGGTTGTCTTTGTGGTGGAAAGGTGTACAAAGAAGTTGGTCAGGGTACACCTCTAAATGGTCGTTCTCAGGGACGTGCCGTGGGGACCTTGTATGTGGCTCAGTGCCTAAGAGCATGCACTGGAACCATACCACGTGACTTCTTCTGGTTCCATCATCTCTTTGTTACATGCTCTTGGGCAGGTTCTGCAGTGTCACTGGGCCTCGGTTTCCTCGTCTGTGAGATATCTGTGACAGTAGTAACCACCTCATGAGGGCTTTTGTGTCCTGAACAGGTTGATTCATGAAAGCTCCCAGGTATGTAGTAAGGACTGTGCATGAGACACAGTGCCAGCTGTCATCAGCAGCTGTGACACATGGACTGCTGTGTGGGGACACACAGACTCATGGGAGGCTTCTCAGGTGTGTCTTAGAGAGTTTGATTTATGCAAATCGCAATTCATGTCTTTTCTCCGTGGCACCACCATCAACACCATCTGTGGGTTGATGGAAAAGTGTAGGCGTGTGTCCCTCTTTTTTTTTTTTTTGAAGTTACTGAGTCACAGGAAGGACTGTAATGGTGGAGTGTAGATTTCTTCCACAAAGCTTAGTGTGACCAGGTATTTGCCTACACAGAGCAGGCATGAGGGAGCCAGGCTATAGTTTGTGAAGGTGCTGTCTGGACTCATCACAATAAGTCACACACAAGCCCTATTGGGGGTGGTCCCTATTTTTAATAGTACTTAATACTAAGATGCCCTGACACACTTTAAAAAGCAAACTACATAAGAGTCTTATGTAGTTTAAAAAAAAAAAAGTGTGGACCATGCCTCTGCAGGGACAGAAATGTTCTCTTTTTGTTAAACAAAGAGCTGCTATATTTTAGTTATTTGGGCCTTTGGTAGTGTAAGAGTTCAAAGACAGCCCTGCTCTAGGAGATTGGATTTTGAATGTGGAACATTATTTTAAGGTTGAAGACGTGGTGATGTTTAAGTTTTGGAGATGAATATATGTTCAGGATGATGCTAATTCTCCTAGGCTTTTAATGGGTATTCCTTTTATAGCTGAATTGTCAAATATAAGTTTTCCTTATTTCTGTTCTGAGTTACTGTGTTAACATAAGATGATTTGCTACCTCCAAGTTTAGAAGGAAGAAGGACTTGCTTGGCAGCACTCAGTGTTAGAAATAGGAGTTACTCAGTGTGACCCTCCATAAGAATTAGAATTTTCAAAGCCATGATAGTTTTTACGTATTTGTTGAGCAGAATGCACTAGTAGTATAGTTTAATGTCAAATGCACTACTGAGTTCAGAGCTATCTTGACTGAAACATATTTTCCATTTACAGGAAGTAGAAAAGGGGCAAAATTGAGGAACTGAATATTATTTGGCACCTTTAATAACTGTAGAACATAATCTGTGGATTTAAATAAATGTAAATAATGTAAATGGAGCTGGGTCCAGCCTGCTTACCTGCGCAGTTTACCTGCGCAGTTCTCATTTCTGGTGGTGGTCTTTCCTTCCTTTTGATCTGAATGGCTTTCTGTTATCATTTTCCGTTGGGTTCTGGCTGTAGGGCTTTAACATACCTAATTTCTGCTGGTGTTGAATGGATCTCAGGTTTTTTATGTCTGATATGGTCTTTGTTTCACCCTCACTTAAAAAAAAATCTTTCTACTGGGGTTGTAGAATCACATGCAGTTGTAAGAAATTCTCATTCATTTTTGGAAGGTATTTTTGCTGGGTATAAAATTGTAGGTCAGTAGTTCCTCCTTCTCCCCTCCCCTGTGGAATTTGTTGAAGGTATAGCTCCACCATCTCCTGGCTTGTAGTGAGTGTCCGGCAAGAAGCCTACTTCTAAAGTGGTTTTTTTTTTTAATCTATCATGTAATTGGAGAAGGAAATGGCAACCCACTCCAGTATTCTTGCCTGGAAAATCCCATGAACAGAGGAGCCTGGTGGGTTACAGTCCATGGGGTTACAAAGAGTCAGACACAACTAAGCATGTACACCATCATGCAATATGCTTTCATATAGTTTTCTTTGATTCTTGTATTTGGGGTTTATAGAGCTTCTCAGTTCTGTAGACTTTATCAGTTTTGGAAAAGATTTCAGTAGATACAGTTTGCATGTGTGTTCCCCCTGCTGGGATTTCAGGTGCATGTGTATCCAGGTGCTCCAAGTTGTTTTCACAGCTCATGGATGCTCTGTTCATTTTATTCCAGTCTTTTTTTTCTCTGTGTATTTCATTTTAGATAATTTCAGTCTAATATTTGTGGACGTGTATTTTTCACTGCAGACATTGTTGTCTTTTTAATTGTTTTTATTGTCTCTCCTTGGAGAAGGAAATGGCAACCCACTCCAGTGTTCTTGCCTGGAGAATCTCAGGGACGGCAGAGCCTGGTGGGCTGCTGTCTATGGGGTCGCACAGAGTCGGACACGACTGAAGCGACTTAGCAGCAGCATTGTCTCTCCTAATATAGCTTAATCTTCTCTACCTTCTTAAACATAGGGAATGGAGTTACAATAGATGTTATTAGTGTCTTTGTCTGCTAATCTATCTTCTGTGTCACTTAGGGGTCAGTTTGGCTTAATTGATGTCCCTCCACTCAACACAGGTCATGTCCTCCTGCTGTTTTGCTTGCCCCGTGGCTCCTTGTTGGATGCCAGGCATCATGAGTTTTCTTCTTTTGGGTTCTGGGTATGTTTGTGTCTCTCTGACTCTTCTCGAGCATTGCTCTAGGGTGTGATTAGGAGAAGGCAATTGCAACCCACTCCAGTACTCTCTGCCTGGACAATCCCATGGACGGAGGAGCCTGGTAGGCTGCAGTCCATGGGGTTGCGAAGAGTCGGACACAACTGAGCGACTTCACTTTCATGCATTGGAGAAGGAAATGGCAACCCACTCCAGTGTTCTTGCCTGGAGAATCCCAGGGACAGGGGAGCCTGGTGGGCTGCTGTCTATGGGGTTGCACAGAGTCGGAGACGACTGAAGCGACTTAGCAGCTTGATTAGGTTACCAGGAAACTTTGAGCCTTTTATGCTTTGTTAGGTAGGGCCAGAGAGCAGTATTTGGTATAGGGATAAGTTTTCCCAACTGCTCAGGGAGAACCCTGTGAGTTATGCGTACCATTTTGGCAAAGCATGGTTCTCAGCCCTGTGTGGGGTTTGGAGAGTGTTCCCCATAGTCCTTTCTTGTGGTACTTTTCCTTGGGTACTTCCCTCACACGTGTGTTCACTAGTACTCAGCAAGTACTTGAGGAGGGTCCTCCGCAGATTCCAGAGTTTTCTGTCTGACTTTTGCCTCTTCAGTACTCCACCCTATACATTTTGTTCCTCCCCAAAAATCTCAGTTCCTTCTCCTCAACTCAGGGATTCCTCTGGATTCTTCTTGCTTTCCCCTCCATGTGCTCTGGCCTGAAAATTGTCTCAGGGTAGTAGTCTGGGCAGTCATTTGTGTCTCAGGAACCACAGGGTTTTGCTGTGTGATGCCCATTGTCTCGTGTGGATTTTCAGTTCTTTCAGGCTGGAGGGGGATTCCTGTCCCTATCGCTCTGTCTTAGCCAGAAGCAGAAGTTCCTACCTGTTCTTTGAATGTTGACTGAGAGAAACAGCACAGGAAATGGAACTACCATGTTTGCACTTTGTCTTAGTCACAGTCATAACCTTATGTTTAATTAGTCATCAGAAAAGAAAAAAGTGAATTGCATAAGTAGGCCCTGATGCAATCAAAGGGAAGATTTCAAAATAAAGAAGCAGTGGACTTATAAATAGAAAATCTCACTCCATCCAGAGCATGTTGGTAGTACAAATCCATCTAAGGCCCTAAGTTGCTTCTGTTTCAAGTGACTGTTCCTGATAAATCCATGATGACTTTGTGATGATAGTGGGCCCTTCCTCCATCTCTGTGAAGGTTATGCTTTTCACCTGGTTGTTGGCTTTCGGAGGCAAAGAGGGTGGTGCCTGCTCAGGTCATCCCTTCTCCTTTTCTGCTTGGAGGGGAGTTTGCATCTCTCAGCTCTGCGTACCCTGGTTATGTGGCCACCAAGGTGAACCTGAACGTCGGGTGACTCCAGTTGAATGGTGGAGAGCTACGAGAGCCGGGGTTCTCACTGTCCACTGCAGGGTGGCATGCGTTGTCAACGCCCCTCCCCCCAGGTCATGATTAGGTTCTTTCTTCCCTGTAGTAGCATCCCCAGGCTTTGTTCAAACCTCTCCGATCCCACTCAGGACACTGGCAGGCTGTTCAGGAGTGCTCTCCTGTGTCCCCTTGGTGACATGGGGCCTGACCCTGGTGTCTGAGGAACCGTGGAAGCTGTTCTAATGATCAACATAACATCTAACTGGTTTTGCACATGTCATCATTTATGGAGGTTTATGGAATTCCCTGTTGCCTCTTCCTCTCGGAATTTTAACTGGCAGGTTGTTACCTGTGTGGTGTGATTTGGGGGTTTCAGAACAATGTTTTGCGTTTTTTTGGTTTACAAGAAGCAGACCCTTTTCTCATTTAACGAAGCATCTTGTGGAGTCCACCCGTGTGTTGCTTGTCCCATGTTAGGCCGTCTTGACTGCACATGACTAGTGTCCAAGAAAAGTGTATACAGCCCATGGAATTCTCCAGGCCAGATACTGGAGTGGGTAGCTATTCCCTTCTTCAGTGGATCTTCCCAACTCAGGAATCGAACCCAGGTCTCCCACACTGCAGGTGGATTCTTTACCAGTGGAGCCACAAGAGAAGGCCAAAAAACATGGAACGCTTCATGAATTTGCATGTTATCCTTGCAGGGGCCATGCTAATCTTCTCTGTTCCAGTTTTAGTATATGTGCTGCCAAAGTGAGCTATCAGGGAAGTCCCTCGCCACACCCTTTATGAAGATGCAGCCCAGATCAGCAGGAGGATCTGGGTGGCTGGGGAGGTGGGGTGGAGCACAGTTGTTGGAGGAGGCAGCAGGTGGAGCTTGGAGGAATCTGGAACTGATAGGGATTGAGGTTCCTTGGTGACTGAGCAACCTCAGGCTGGTGTTTTCCAGGACCCTTCCATGGAACATACGTGGATTTGTTTGCCTTAAATGGCAGGATGGGTTGCAGGTTCCCTTTGGAATGTGTTCTTTGCACCCTCTACCCTGTGCTTCTAGCAAAGGCACATTCTTAGCACCCGGTCCAGGATAAGCAGGGCTGAAGGTGCCCTGTGTGCTTTACTGCCCCCTGGCCTGAGCCCCTGTGTGTTATCCTGGGTCGGAGAGCGGGGAGGCAGGAGCTGGAGGAAGGGTGTCATTTCTGATGCCTAGGCTGACTCTCACTGGCCTAGTCTTCTTAGGGCTGTGGTTGGGAGGCCTGGGAAGTCAGGAGTGGAAGAGAGTGTCCCAGGGCTCCTGGCAGCTGTGTTTTGCACAGCATGGTACTGCCATCCTTTTCTGGGTTCCCTGTCCTCGGATGAAGTCTCCTTACCTGCTTTCTCCAGACCGTCTTCTCCTTGGAGAACCTTTCTGCCGCTTCTTTCTGTTTTCTCCTTTCTGACCCTGTGGACACGTGGCTTTAGTCTCCTGACCCCGACTCCTGACTTCACCTCTGGCCCAGCACTGTTCCTAGGTGTATCCTAGTACCAGGACTCTCACGTTCCATGAGGCCACCGTTCCCAGGACAGGAAGACAGCCTCCCTGGTGTCTGTGAGATTTTCTAGACTCTTGGAGTGCTACAGAGTCCCTGGGTAGCACTTAAATGTATGGAACTGTTGTGTATGCCTATCTGATGGCAAGTGACACCTCTTGATCTTACCAAGTGACAGCTGGGCAGGAGACATCACTAATTGATCCTCTGAGTTTAGATGGTTTAAGGTGAGATGTGTTTTTTTCTGGCATGGTCTTTTAACTAGACCTTTGATTAGAAATAGGGAGAAGAATTTTCTAGAATTGAATAGACTGGCAGCTCAGTCCCCTTGGAGAGCCTTTCTGTTGCTTACCCCAATTTTTTTTCTTAACTCTCCATGGGAGAGATGGTCTTCCGAAAGAATTGGCCCTTAGCAAGGCAGCAGTGACAGGTATTTATGTGGCACTTATGGTGTGCTGGCCACTATTCTAAATATTCTAAATTGTTTCCATGTATTATTCCATTTGATTCTCACAACAGTTCCTTTTGATGGGTCTTTGACCATCATTCCCATATTATGAATGAGGAAACTGAGGTACAGAGAAGGGCTTGGGTGTGCTCTGCTAGGAGATGAAGCGCCCAGGTTATTTCAGGATTCAGTCAATGGTGTCTGTACCTTGTGGGGAGTGGTGAAGAGCCCACTTGGACTGCTGGTGATTAAGAGATGTAGACGAGCTCTGTTTTCAGACTCTTTGGAGAGGCCGAGGGTGCTGTGTGTGTGAATCACTCTGTCCCACTCTGCGACCCTGTGGGCTGTACCCTTCCAGGCGCCTCTGCCCATGGGATTCTCCAGGCAAGAATACTGGAGTGGGTTGCCGTTTCCTTCTGCAGGGATCTTCCCGACTCAGGGATTAAATCCAGGTCTCCTGCAGTGCAGGCAGATTCCCTGAGCCACCAGGGAAGGATTCTGAGGGTTGGGCAAAGTGACGCTTTTTAACCCGCAGAGGAGTGGTAATCTCAGGGGAGCAGGGGCCAGGAGCACTCATTTCTTCAAGGTTCCAGTAGTTGCCAGGTCCCAGGTGGATCTCAGAGATGGTAGATTCAGCCTTATTTTCTGCTGCAGGAAATCTCCACTCAAGAGAGAAGCAGCAGGTCATTTCAAATGCAGCGTGTGGAGGGCTGTGGAAGACGTGACGTCTGTGGGACACTACGGCGTGTCTAGGAGAGTTGGGCCACCCTACAGCAAGGTGATACGAGCACTTAGTTTTTCCTTCTGTATGCTCTTCACTCTTGTTGGGCTGTAGGTAGACCTCATGGGGCAGCCCTGTAACTTCCAGACAGAGGGTGTCGGGAGCCAGCTTCTTGGCCGAGATAACAGGGAGAGACAGTCCCAGTGCCCCGAGGGCAGTCGGCCCCCAGCTGATGTGGTGGCAGGGCGTTCAAGTGACAGACACGCTGGGTGGAGGGCTGCAGAGCAGGCCGAGGCTGACCCTGAGCCTTGAGGCCTCCGGTGGCCTTTGTGCTCTGCAGCAGGCTGCTTCTGGAAGGCCTGACATGACCAGAGGGCTGGAGGGGGCAGGACGTATTCACTAACTCTTCTGTGCTAACACTTACTAACTTTCCTATACCAACACGTTTGAGAGAAGATGTTAGTTGGTATTTTGAAGGGGCCCCTGTGGTTGTGGGGGTAAAATATTAGGCCCCATTCAGTTTTTCTGTCTTATAGACGCCTCAGGATTGACACTGTTGTAGTTGACCTAAGCAGTCATCTGTACTGAGAGTGGGGTGCACCCACATCCCACCCCACCTTTCCCAGGCCCCCAGAGAGGATGCAGTGGGCTGAGGGTGTGTGGGCTTCGCCTTGGACTGGCCCAGGGAGGCAGCCTTGCCCTTGCAACAACTCAAGGGGTTCTTTGAATTAAACACGGTGATGTATCACGGTAATGTAGGTGGGCACCTGCTAAGCCTTAGCTCTGGTCTCTTCATCCCTCTGAGCCAGGATGTGCTGAGAGACGGGGAATGCATGTTAGCTCGGTGCAAGTTGAATGACAGTGTTGGCTCCTTTCAATGAGAGGAGGGAGCCGAGCCCATGGCCTCGCTGTCCTCGTCGCCTCCAGGGCATCTTGCCAACCCACCGGTGGAACCCAGGTCTCCTGCATTGCAGGTGGGTTCTTTACCACTGAGCCGTCAGGGAAGCCCTAGTAAATGTAAAACAAACCCCAATGGCAGTCACTTCCTTGTTTTGAACCAAAGGAAGAATTGACTTAAACCTAAGAGGATCTTGGCTGATCGGAAAGGGATTTGGAGGTATTGGAAAGATATTGCTGTTTTTTTTTGTTTTGATTAGGAAACTTTTAGAACAAATTCATGTTGTCTCCATCCTTTCTTAACTTTTAAACTGATGATGGAATTTCCACTTTAGAGCGTATGTTAAAGCACCATATATTTGGCCTGGGTAATTTGGGGTGGGGGTAAGTAACACAGTGTGGAGATGTAACGCAGGGAGAGGTGCATCTCTCTGGCCATGTGCAGTTTATTTTCAAATTACTGTTAATTGTTACCTTCCTGGGGAGAAGCGAGTGGCGACCAGCTCCAGTATCCTTGCCTAGAAAATCCCATGAACCAGAGGAGCCTGGAGGGCTACCATCCATGGGGTCACAAAAAGACTCAGACATGACTTAGCACACATGCAGATGCTAACTACCTTCCTGGTACTGTGTGTTAAGCTTTTTCATTAGTGAAACTGGGCCCCTCTTTCCTTCACTCATTGTTTTTCCTGCTAGAGAGGCATTCAGTGTAGAGGCGTCTTCATAGATGCTTAGTTCTTGTGCAGAAGCGTGTTCCTCTCTCCTAAGAGGTCAGTTCATGTGGGCTTCAGTGTCAAGGAAGGAATGGGAACACGGAGGCTGCCCCAGAATATGTGTGTCCTCTGCAGGGTGAGAGACGGACAGGACCCCTTTGATTTAATTGGTCATTAGTTGTTGCCCAGGACAGATCATTAGGTACTTGTGGGAACGGGCAGCTGCTCCCAGAATTTGCTTGAGGTTTCTGGTAAGCACACAGGTTTCTGCTACATTTATTTGTTTTAAGAAAAATGGTAGAACTTCATTTGAGGCAGTTTTATTACGGCTGTGGCCATTTCCTTTTTCTGTTACCTCGGAGATCTGATTGCTCAGCTATCACTTCCACCTCCCATGCAAATGATGGTCTAGCATGCTTTGTGGTTGCCACGGAAACTGGGTACCAGTTTCCTTCCTTCCTCTTCTAGGGACGCTTTTCCACCTATTTTCAATAGGAACATCTCTGTCACATGCTTTTGTCTCCTTTTCTTTTATTAGCCCCAAAGGGCAAATATAAACACGCCCCTGATCTTTTCTGTTGTATCTGACCCTCCCAGAAATGTCTCACCAGTTCCTAAGTTGTCCTTGATGAAGTTGAGAGCAAGCACGGAGACGCTGGTTCCAGACGTCTCACATGAAAGGCACTAGGTGCTGGGTTTGGAGCCACCTCGTTTGCAAAGGTGGTGACAGCCATTAGTGTCACTTGTGGTTCACACGTGAGTGCTTGTGCAGGGTTGTCAGACACAGCTTTTTATTCAGAACGTTCCTTGATGTCGACACCTTATTGGCTGCTTAGCAGCTCAGTTAAAAGCAGTGCACATTGTTGTGACTGAGATGAGAATAGCGTGTTCTTGTCAGCCCCACCCTACGCTTCCCCTTCTTCCTTCCCTCCCCTTCATTTGGAGGGTGGAATTGACTGGGTAGAGGGACACTTGGCTGGAGGGATTCTCAAATACAGACCGAGGAGGGAAGACAGCAATGTCAGTGACTTGTCAGCAGCAAGCTTTTGGTTCATTTCTGCTATGAGAAATTCAGAAATTTAAAGAAGAGATCATAATAATAGATGGGGCTTTACCCCCTGGAATTAGGTAAATATGGGGCAAGAAATTAGGCTCAGTTGCGCTGATCTGTAAACAGAATCTTTCCAGAGTGTAATCCTCCTCAAATAACTTGAGAGCTTCTCCCACTAGCTCAGAGCCCGTCCCAGAGGATGAGTGTGGGCCCAGCAGCATCCGTCCGAGGTGGTGTTTGGGTGGGAGTCGGGGTGGGCACTGAGCGATCATTGCTGTCTTCCCGTGCTCACTCCACGTTCAGGCTTTCAGAGGGTTTGGCCCTCGGCTCCCTCACAGATGGGCCCGTCCTTGTTTATCTTTGTATCCCCTATGTATCCCCAGTGGCTGGCAGAGGGTCTGGTATGTTTGTCTGTTTTTGCGAAGGTAAACACATTCTTAAGAGTAGCCAAATAGAGTGTATGGAAAGGGAATCTTCCTAAAGGAGTCATTCTGTTCGGGAAACGTATTTTCCTCTTTGGACTATCCAGATCTTTCATGTCCTCTCAGCATATTGGAAGGTAGGTGTGTGTACTTGTGTGTCTGAAGTGTTGCCTGTGTGTATTTGTTCTAAAGGGTCAGGGAAGACTGGAGCACACGACGCTGGTTTGTGGTAGTAGTATACTATTCTTCTGTCCCCTCCCAACTTATTTCCCATCCCTTCTTACTGCTCCTCTGGTTCCATAACATCTCTTGGGTCCAAAATTCTACACCCAATCTATACAGAAACTGAGCTATAACTTGTAAAAATGACTCCTCGGGGCCTCTCTTGTGACCTCTGATGAGGATATAAGCAAGTGCCTTAACTTCTGCTTTCATGGCAGGTTCTCAGATTACTACAGTATTTTGGTGACTGCATTTCTGCCAGCAGTTGTTAATTGGTGATGCCAAGTGAGGGGGCAAAAATGCCTTCTTGTCTGAAGGCCCTGTGGTTCTAGCTTAATGTTGACTACTGTTTCCTAGTACCTTTAGTATTTTGAGACATTTCACTGGATCATCGAATTCCATGATAGTAAACATTCTCTCAATGATGGTGATAAATAACCTGGCTTTTCCTGACCCTGTTATCCTTTCCAGTCTTGGCTTTCCCAGAGGTCGAAGACTTAGCTTTCTGTCTATTTGTGTTCTTGAAGTGTAGTTTTTGAAGATAATTTACTCCGTAAAGATTGAATAGTGCATATAATCACTTTATAGAAAGCTTCAATTACATGGAATTGGCATTAATGTTATTTCCTGGTGTTTACCATTTATAAAATGTAGAGAGACTGAAAACAAAGAAAAGGAAAACAAGAGCTAGGTCTTAAAAATGAATCTTTGTCCTATTGTTCATACTTGGTTTCAGACATATTTGGAGATGAATGGAGAACTTTTTGAGATGTTGCTTCTTTCATAGGAAGTACTTTCTCATAGCATATTATTTGTGGAGTATATAACAGTATAATAGGCAGCTGTTTTACTGAGTCAAGTAAATTGTTCCCTGATAATATAACTAAAAAATAACATGAAGCAGGCATTGGCTCTGATGTAAATCCATTTAGTGGTTATTGGTGGTTATCTCGTGGGAAGGCTGTTTTTGTCATTGCCTGCTTATCTGGCGGTGATGGGATTCCTGGGCCTTCTTTCCAAGCCAGAGGCCACTGTGGCTGCTGTAGCCTCTTGGGAAAGGAATGGTCTGTAGAGGATGTTTCAAGTAACCATGGGCACAATTCAGGCCAGTCTTGTGGGGAGGGACGTACTTTATGATTACCCTATGCTGTATTCATTAATTGACACGTTGTTTTTCCCCCGTTATCTTGGAACTGTGCATGATGGGAATCCAGCAGTTTTAAAATGTATGCTGTTTTCAGTCGTTTCTCTAGAACATAATTGTAAATTTGTTCAGCCTGTTCCTCTGCCCCCAAGAATCACACTGGCATCCATTGTGACAACCTGCAGACCGTTTGTACTGTAGTCGACTTGCTCTTCTGGCAAATGCCGTTGTGTATTCCAGACTGGCACTTGGTCTTTTTGGAGCTTGTAGTTATTCCCCTTTGGAGAGGTTGGAGCTCTTTGGCTGTAATGTCTCCCCTGATTCTTCATTTTTCAGACCTCCTGCTGTCCGGTCTCATGGAACAAGGCCGGGGTAAACAGAGCCCTTCTGGATCATCTGAGTGTCAGATCATCCTGGGCCATAGATGAGAAATCTAAGGCTTAGGAAGGAGTAGGCACTGGGAATCCTCACGGTGAGAATGTCTAGTAATGTTTGCATTGATTTAGAAGCGACTCAAAATGTCTATTGATCGTGTCCGTACAGCCGGATTCTGTGTGTCTCCTGAAAGGTGCCCTCCTGCCCTGAGTTCGGGCTGTTGTTGAAGTGAGAGGAGGGTGAGGCCGTGCACCTTTCTCTCTGTGCTGGAGGCCTGTGTGTTCTAAAGGTCGTGGCAAGTGATGCCAGCGAGCACGGGGAAGGCGTGCTCGTACCTGCCTTCTCTGGAGCCCTTTCCATCACTGCCGCCGCCTCTACGCCTACTACCTGTGGTGCAGACAAATGCTTCCCCATGTTGTTCAGATTTCTCTGCTCAAGCCTTAGATGGGCATGCGTGCTTAGTTGCTCAGTCATGTCCCACTCTTTGCAACCCCATGGACTGTAGTCTGCCAGTCTCCTCTGTCCATGGGATTTTTCAGGGAAGAAGACTGGAGTGGATTGCCATTTCCTTCTCCAGGGGATCTTCCTGACCCAGGGATTGAACCCACCTGCATTGCAGGCAGATTCTTTACTTGTTGAGCCATTGGGGAAGCCCTCTCAGATGAACAGGACACACTTCAGTATGTCGGCAGTTTGAGGATAGATACTTGCTCTTGCCCATCTTCATCACTCTCCTGTGTCTGTCCAGACAAATACCTTAAAATTCATACTTAAAACAATGAAATTTGTACCCAGAGGAGGTATTGAAGACACTGAAGCAGTGTGAGAAATGAAGGGACTTACAGATGTCAGTCTGGAGAGTGACACCCACGGGTTTCCCAGAGAGGTTCTGTCTCCATTGTTGATCCTTAATCTAGGAACCTAGAAACTGCTTTTGTTGAAAGCCCCTTGAGCCAGTAGCCACACCTTCCGGTGGGAAGGGACACACTTCTCTTAGCAAATGAAAGCGGTCAGGAGCCTCTTCCCAGGCATGCCTGCCTAAGTGGGCAGACTAACCACGCTGGGAGCAGTGCCCATTTATGGTGTTACCTTTGAACGTAGAGTTTATCAAAGAGGGAGAAGACACATCCAGAATTCAAATCACTTTGGAGTCAGTCTGGTCTGTTCATTTAAAATAGGAAGTAGGTCTCTGATGCCAGCTGCCTCACCATTTAAACGGGCCTCCGTGTCCAATATCACCGACAGGATTCCCCTGGAGCAGGATGCAGTGGAGAGAGCTGAAGCGTTGGGATAATGGAGATACTTGCTACTGTGCTGTTGACAGCACCTCCCTTTTTCATCGTCTGATCAGTGGTGACCACAGCACCTTATAGGGCTGGCTCTAACCCACCTGAGTGTGTAGGAAACCACCTGGAGGACTTGCTGAGTGTCTCACTCCTCCCCCACCGGTTTCTGATTCCATTGATCTGAGGTTTTGCATTTCTAATGAGTTCACAGGCAACTCTGCTGCTGCTGATCAGGCCGTCCAGAGGATCAGTCTGATAGCCACTTGGCTAAATGCTATCCATAGTTTAAAGCTCCTGGCATAGTACTGTCCTTCACCAAATACTAAGTAACTGTTCTCTGTAGAGTCGCTGTGTGAAGGGTCAGAGGTGATGCCCACGGTTCAGAACTGGGGGGCCGATAACTGTCATTAGGTAGATTCAGCCTTTGCTCCTAAAAGACTTGATCTCTCAGCTGTATTCTTCCCTGGTGGCCACTTGATAGTTTGTGTGACTTCTTCAGGTAAGAATTTCAGTGAATCGGATTTTTCTTTCCTTTGGTGAGCTGTGATCATCTTGTTTTCTGCTTTGGGTTTGCCTTTGAACAAACCTTTACTCAGCCCCTTGGGTGCAGCGTGGCCCGAATTCATCTTTCTGCCCTCTTTTTCCCTTCATAGAAAAATCTGGGGCCGTAGCCGCTCTTGCCATGCCTGCTTAAGATGACGCCTGTTGAGGTCTTTGTCTTGAGATGTCTCCAGACAGTTCCTTTCTCAGTTCGTTCATCTGTCTTGTGCAGAAACACAACTGTGATGTCGTTCCTTCCCTTGCGGTTTATTTGAAATTATTTATAGATAGGTCGCTGGCTGCACGCTACCTCTTCCCCACCCCCACCTCTTTTTTTTTTTTTTTTTTTTTCTGGTGCAATTTGACTTTAGGTAGTTGTTTCTATGCAGTATGTATGCCCTACTTGAGGGCATACTGAATGGAATACTGTTTTCCTGCTTCCAAAACACTCACCAAAGTGGACGGTGGGCTCCCCTGGTGGCTTAGCTGGTAAAGAACCTGCCCATGTTGTGGGAGATCCAGGTTCGACCCCTGGGCCGAGAAGATCCCCTGGAGGAGGAAATGGCAACCCACTCCAGTATTCTTGCCTGGGACATCCCACAGACAGAGGAGCCTCTCGGGCATCGAAGCCCAGGGGTCGCAGAGAGTTGGACACGACTGAGCCCCAAAACGACCACCACCCTATGTTCCTGCAACTGGTTTCTTCTTTTGTTTCCTACTTAGTATTCACCCATGGCGTCTGGCTGCCAGTCAGACAGTGTGATACCCGTCCCGTCCCTGTTCTCATGATTCTAGCAAGCCTTTTCCCCGCAGCCCTTCCAGAACCTGTGTGTGAATGTGTGTGTGCACGACAGCGGTGGGGTGGGGGTAAGAACATGCACACACGGAGCTGCCAGCGCACCTCTCGTCCTCGCCCTGATTCCACGCGCTCCAGCTTGCACAGGATTGATTTAATTTATACCCAGCGGGGGAATCTGCCCATAAAACACACACACCTCCATAAGTCTGTCTCCACCGTTCACTGTGTGCCCAACAGTTTCTCTGTCTTAGAAAACATGTTGTGTTTTAGATCAGAGGAGGAGAGATGACACTAACTAACCCTGTTGCTGTCCCTTGGAGCACAGAATTCATGCTTCTAGTCATGTTTGCCATGAAAGGCAGTTCTATATACTGATGTTCTCATTTCCATTTTCTCAGTGGCTTTATCTTTTAAAATGATATTGTTGTGTTTTCGGCTTGAGAGTTTCTTTTTGGGAGTGGTGGAGCCTGCAAGCAAGAGTGGGCTGGAGCAGCTCCCCGGAGGAGAAGGCTGGGGAGAGGGAATGTCACAGAATTGTTGCAAGGGCAAATAGGGTCAGTTCTCATCTGTGTTTATTTTAACCACTGTCAAGTGTGGAAAGGAATGCATTGGTTTACAGTCACCATGACAACAGAGGCTCCTTCCCGCTCCCTGCCCCTCAACAGGCAATGAACCCATTCATTTATCCAAGTGCCTCAAAATTCCATTATGTGCATTCCGTGGGCTGTTGGTTCAAGTATTTTGACAGAATGTTATTGTGCGTTCTTTAAGAGTATTCAGTAGTGGCTTAATCCTGTTCAGGTCACCAAATACTTGTCTTGAACCACTGTTTCCTCATCTCTCTGGGGGTCATGAGAAGATAGACGGTCAACAATAGAACAGGGTTCCTCAGCTTTCTGTATCTGGGACATTTCTTTGACATTTTGTGGTCTGTCTTAAATTTTTTCCTTCTGCTCCATAAATAGATTTGGATTTATTTTAATAGAAAAATGCTTGATTTAATACCAAGTTAAATCTTTCATTCTGGCTAGTTTATTTTGAATTTCTGGGATGTTAGGTTACATTTGAATGTTAGTCATTGGGTCCTGTCCTGTCTCTCTCTCCCCACCCTCACCCCCCCAACTTTATTGAGATATAATTGACATATAACATTGTGCAGAGTTCAAGGTGTACGGCCTGATTTGCTGTATGTATATATTATGGAACGATTACCACAGTGAGGTTAGTTAGTGAATCTGTTGCCTCATTTTTTTAATGCACTTTTATTTTTTAATTTAATCTTTCAAGTATATGATATATATTAACTATAGTCGCAATGGTGCACGGTAGATCACCAGAACTTACTCATCTTATAACTGGAAGTTTTTATCTTGGCCACACACACACACAAAATCGCCAATCTACTCTTGTTTCTTTGAGTTTGGTTTTTTAGATTCTACACATAAGGATCACACAGTGTTTCTGTTTCTCTTTCTCTGTCCGATTTAGTGTGATGCCCTGGGTGACCATCCATGTTGTCACAAATGGCAGAGCTTCCTTTTTTATGGCAGAATAATACTGCAGTATACTGGTAGCGTGTGTGTTCTTTATCCATTCGTCCTGCAACAGACTCTTAGTTTGATTTTGCATCTTGGCTGTTACTGTAAATAATGCTGCAGTGAATATGGGGTTTCAGGCATCTCTTTGAGATAGTGACTTCGTTTACCTTTGGATAAATACCCACAAGTGGGAGTGCTAGATCGCCTAGTAGTTCTGTTAATTTTTTGAGGAACCTCCGTGTTGTTTTGCAGAGTTAGCTGCACCAATTCCCTCTCCCAGTGACAGTGTGCGAGGGATCTCTTTTCTCCCCAACCTTGCCACGTGTCTTCCTCAGGGCATTTTTCCCTGTCAAGTGTTTGTACTTTGTTTTCAGTCACTTAAAATGAGTTAGGTTTCTGGAAGGATGAGAGTCTGGAGGGCTGTCCTGCCCTGAGAGTCTTCACCTGCTGTTTCTGTTTCCTTCTGTAAGTTCCCCAAAGGTCTGGCTTCAGGCTTTGGGACTGTTCAGTTCAGTTCAGTCGCTCAGTTGTGTCCGACTCTTTGCGACCCTATGGACTGCAGCACGCCAGGCCTCCCTGTCCATTGCCAACTCCTGGAGCCTACTCAAACTCATGTCCATTGAATCGGTGATGCTATTCAACCATCTCATCCTCTATCGTCCCCTTCTCCCACCCTCAATCTTTTCCAGTATCGGGCTTTTCAGATGAGTCAGTTCTTCACATGAGGCGGCCAGAGTATTGGAGTTTCAGCTTTAGCATCAGTCCTTCAATGAACACCCAGGACAGATCTCCTTTAGGATGGACTGGTTGGATCTCCTTGCAGTCCAAGGGACTCTCAAGAGTCTTCTCCAACACCACAGTTCAAAAGCATCAATTCTTCGGCGCTCAGCTTTCTTTATAGTCTAACTCTCACATCCATACATGACTACTGCAAAACCATAGCTCTGACTAGATAGACCTTTGTTGGCAAAGTAATGTCTCTGCTTTTTAATATGCAATATGTCTAGGTTGGTCATAACTTTTCTTCCAAGGAGAAAGTGTCATTTAGTTTCGTGGCTGTAGTCACCATCTGCGTTGATTTTGGAGCCCCCAAAATAAAGTGTCACTGTTTCCCCATCTATTTGGGGTTGTGGGAGGCTCTAAAGGGCCCCCACTCAGCCCTCAGGCCCCCGGGAGCCTGCCCCACACTTCTGCTCTCTAACCTGGTGGTTTTATTGTTTCATTGTGGAGCTAATCAGCCTAAAAGCCCGGGGATGTGAGGTTGTCTTTGTAATTGTTTGCTTTGAGCAGGGAGGTCAGGAAGGAATAAACTGTACCTTTCTTCCTGGAAAGTTCTCTTCTGGTGAGTGAGTGGCTCCCCAAGCCTGTTTCTGTCCCAGAGGGAAGTTATTGTAGGGGCTAACTGCCTGGTGTGGCCCAGGTCCTGTTTTCTATTGTCCTGCTCCATAGCGCTACAGTTCAAGGTCAGATGTGGAAGGCAAGGCGTTTGCCAGTTCCCTGGAAATCTAGAACACGGAGATCTGACTTACCTGGTGGCATCAACAGCTTCAACAGTGCATTCAGTTTCTGTCTGTAGAGCATGTAACAGTTTCTGTGCTTAAAATTATGTAACATAAAAAGAGAAAACAGTAATTTGTGAGGGGAACGTCTATGAAAGACCCCGATGCTGGGAAAGATAGAGGGCAGGAGGAGAAGGGGGTGACAGAGGATGAGATAGTTGGATGGCATCACTAACCCAGTGGACATGAGTTTTTGAGCACACTCTGGGAGTTGGTGAAGGACAGGGAAGCTTGGTGGGCTGCAGTCCGTGGGGTCACAGAGAGTCCGGCGTGACTGAGTGACTGAACAGCTACAACCCCTGTGACATTAGATTGCTGTTCTCTGCAACTCAGGTGAACTAATTCATTTCAGAAAGCCCTGGGTAAATCTGGGGTATCTGGAATTGTGTGCAATAGGAGACAGACAAAGATAAACCTGGGGAGGGGCACAGGTGAGGGACTAAACAGGGGAAGTGAATTGACCATCTTTCTGCAAACCAGTTGGGTTCCCAGGGTTAGCTGCTGGCCGTCTTTGAGTGTGAGGTTGTTATCACTGGTCTCTGAGGGTATTTTGGATTGGGAGGGGAGAGGCTGGAAATGTTCTCCTACAGGCTCATTTACAGGTTGGTGGAGGTGGGGCCTTGTAGCCCTTCCCAGGGCTGATGGATGGCTGGGAGGGTGGTGTTTGGCATCGGATTGACACAGTGGAAGACCGATGGCTCTTTGATCAAAGAGCATGTTTAGGCTGGTGGAACTGGAGAGACTCCTTCTGAAGTGATTAGTTCTGCACCTCCTGGCCTCCACGACCTGCCACCCACATCTTGATGAACAGGATTCAGGTCTGTCCAGCTCACATCCCTGGCATTTTGCTAAAGCCAGCTATGGGGGCAGTGGGGTTGGGGGGGAGGTGCTTGGCTTTAGTAGCTTCTGTTTCTTTGAGTTAATCATCTGGTTGCAGAGACGGGAAGGATGTCATTGGTTTCCATGATGCCTCAGCACATCACGGGTTCTGACCATTTGGGAAAATGTGACAGCTGTTCTCTTCTCTGCCCCCTCCTTCCTGTCACCCCCACAGCACCCTCCCTTAAACTGCGCCTAGTGCGTGCTCAGTCGCGTCCAACTCTTTGCAACCCCATGGACTGTAGCCTGCCAGGCTCCTCTGTCCGTGGGATTCTCAGGCAAGGATACTGGAGTGGGTTGCCGTGCCCTTCTCTAGGGATCTTCGTAACCCCAGGATCGAACTTGCATTGTCAGGCGGGTTTTTCTACTGAGCCACCAAGAATGTCCTTGACCTGAGCCTTGGGGCTCTGTTTCTCTCCAGAGGTGGCTCACCTCTGGTGGTGATGCACAGTGAAAAGGAGCAGAAAGGAAGTTCCCTTGGTGAGTGTCTCATCAGTCAGTTGAAGAGGTTTTTTCATCTCCTGTCTGCGCAGTGGGATGGGAGAGAACAAAGGAAAACAACACATCTCCTGATGGGAAACATCACGAAAGCTGATTATTCCTGGTGTGGGAGGACCCATGGAAGCTAGGTTTGAGTTGGGGGTTAAAAAAGAAAATCTCAAGGGTTAGTCACTTTGTCTTTTGTGTGTGTGTGTGTCACTTCTTTTTTTTTTTTTTAAGCTCATAAATGTTGACGGTTCCTTTTATTTACTATTGGAGGTTTCTGGTTTCTATTAGTTAAATTATCTCTACTCAGGCATGCCCCCCACCCTCGATTTTTCACAATTAATTAGGATCATGTAGCAGCTTTGGATTCTCTCCATTTCTTTCCCTCCTTTCTCTACTTTCTGTCAATCACCCTTCTCTTTTGTAGCACCACACGGAGAGGAGTGGAACCTGGCCTCGTGGAGGCCTTGTTACAGCGCCTGGGACAACAGGCACACCTGTGGCCTTCCTTGGAGGGGATGAGCGACACTGAAGGCAGCTGCCCTGTGGCTTCATTGTTTCCTGTTTACAGACAGGAAAATGGGCTCAAGCAGGAAAGATTAATGAAAGGCTTAATTGAACAGGAAGTCTTTCAGTCCTTTGGAGTTGCTAAAGTGATGATGCATATGGCTTGGGGGTTTATCTTGAATCCTGCCTAAGGGGTTGGACTTTCCTCTGGTTGTTTCCTGGAGCTCAGTGGGAATCAGAATTTGTCAGGGTATTTGAATGTCCCAGATTGAAAGGGGATAACTAGTCATCTACAGCACCCGGTGAAGAGAAGGGCTTGTTTGGATTTCTGCGTACCCCCAATCTCACCTCTTGGGGTTTCTGCTGCTGGCTTTGCTCAAATCCTTTGAAAGCCCTTTGAGCTGCTTTTATAGCATCTCAGCAAATACAAACATACCATCTCTGGAAAGGCATGATAAGTCATTCATCTTATTAACCGCAGGTTGTGTTTGTTGAATGGATATAAGATGACGAACTTGATGACAAGGCTCCTGTGAGTCAGACGGACTTTTCCTCTCTTGGAGAAACTTTGTGATGGAAGTGCAATCTAGTCATAAGACACTGTCGGTAGACTCCTGTGAGGGTACGTGTGAGCCGCACATGTTTACGGTGGGCCTGTGTGTCCTGCAGACGTTTGAGTGTCTGCTTGTCATCTGTTGCCACGCACAGACGTGACCCTTACCACCTAGTGCCCCCTGACCTCAGGTGCAGCGCCAGTGGGCTTCTATCCTGCAGAGTCGGTCTGGAACTCCCAGATGGTTGGCAAGGAAGAATTGAGGTCGGCTTTTATTCTGTAAAGGGGCGTCCTAGGCCCCACGGTGGGTTTTAGGAGTATGGATGAGAGAGGCTTGTGTCTGGGTTGGAAGGTGTGAGTCGGCCTCCATTCTCCCGGCCTGTCTGGCTTAAGAGGTCACTCGTTTGGTTTGATACAGCAATGCCGTTCAGAAATGCTGCTTCCTGACCTGCTGCGGTTACCTTGTGCGGCCCTGAATGCTGGTAGAAGTTCAGCGTTTGTTCAGGGTGTTCTAAGCCTTGTTAGAAGGGAAAGTGAGTTCTGTGCCACGGCTCCATTTTAGCTCCTTTGAGTTTCCTGGGTTGTTGTTTAAGCTTCTGTGCCACTCTTGTGTCTGTGTGTCCCTCAGAGTCGGAGCCTGGGCCGAGTCTGGGATGCTGTCAACTCCTGTTTCTCATTGGGAGAACACACCGAAATTCCAGGGTCACAAAGCGCTGAGGGTGGAGGTGGGGAGGATAATGGCTCTTACATTCATTAGTGGCTAACAGATTCTTTGATTATGGTCGTGTTTTCTATGTTTAGGCTGCTGTCATAAATCCTGGACTTCTCTTAAAACATTCAGAAAGTGACCGTGTATGGGTTGTAGTGCATCGCTTCAGCACAGAACAAACTTTCCTCGGCACTCTGGTTGGTGAAAGCTTAAGTAACACGCATACTTGGAAAATTACATATGATTGTGTTTCAGCCTGCTAAATAATTTTCTATCAGAACCCCAGAATGAAGCCTATGAGAACCACGATACATTACTTTAAGTTTTGCCTTTTCTTACTTTTCTGAGTGGTAAAAATCACTTTTAGAGGAGGGAACGTATTTCAGAAAACAGTCCCCTGAACTTTAGCCCTAGGTGTATATTCAGTATATAAACTGTTGGATTGTGAGTTGCTATGTATTTTCTATATACAAGCAAGGAACTTGAGTTGTTGGATGAAAGGGTATTGCTAACATTGTTCTTCTCTTCCTTTCTATAAACAGTGGCTGGTTTCTTAGCCTGCTGTTAGATTTTAGTGCAGGTACTAAACGTTGGTTAATGCCAGGCTTGTCATAAATCTGCGAAAGTCCAAATTCCCTTTTCAGAGTTGAGCCCAGACCTGGTGTCTGAAGACTCTCTACTGCCATCTATTGGTGCGTGTGAGTTGCTGCATGGGATTTCCAGTGGGCGGGGAAGTTGTCCATCCTTTAAATAAAGCAGACCCCTGTCCAAGAGGCAGAGGATGTGTGAAGCTGAAGGAAGCCTACTCCGTGTCTTTCAGGGACTAGTTAGAGCTCTGAGCACTGCTTCTGTGCTCTGGTTTATTATGTGCGGATGGAGTTTCCAGTCTCACCCCCTTCGCAGCTCCATGGATAATATTCCTGGGGGGAGGTTTCCTCGGGATTGACTTTTCAGTTACACTGCTAGGACTCCACTGGATTCTGTTGTTTAATGAGTGAACTGTGTAGCATTGCAGGATGAATTTCTCAGGGTAGTTTTGCTTTCTCCTTCAAACAAGAAGTAAAACATGATTCCTGCCTCACAGAGTTATTCAGCCTCCCCTCCCCAGCTGTCGTCTCTGCTGGGACCGAGGAGTGTTCTGGTAGTTTGCAGCTGGGTATTGAGTAACCTAAAATTGAGAAACTATTGGGCTTTTTTTGTTGTTGTTGAAATAGTACTTTTAAAAACAGTTGGCAGTCCTACCTCGAAAGAGAATAGAAAGGCAGATCTGTGTTTCAGTTGGCTCTTTGAGGCTTTTACAACTGACCATCCTTCAGATAATTCGTTTGCACCCTGTAACTATAGTACAGTAGTGTATTAGGAATTTCTTTGGCCAGATCCTGGCTGGATTAAGACTTTTAACATCCTTGTGTTGGTCTTCTGACTAGTGTTTATCTTTTTCTTATTTTGCTGTAAAGATACAGCTTTTGCTCAAGACTGCCCTGAACGGGACTGTGGAGAAGAGCATTTGCAGCGCTTGCATCCCAGGTTAGGAGTCGGGTCCCTGAGAAGGCGAGGGTTACGCCGCCTGAGGGTGGTGAAACCTGCGGCTTTCCATTGGTGGTAAAGTGTAACACGTGTGACATTTGTGACTGACAGAACAAAAGGGCTTCGTTGTCGCTTTAATTGTTGATTAATGTTGATCCCTCTCAAATTTGACATGGTTGCTTTCGAGAGCACAAAAGAAGTCAGTGTCAAATATTTTCTTGATCATGACAGAGTCAGGATTTTCAGGCAGCCTTGGTTCTTTGACATTTGAGGATGCCGCATCAAACTTTAAAAAAAAAAACCCAAACCCGTAATTGCATCATTTTATTAATGGGATCGAATGTGGGCCTGCATATTACTTTTCATATCATTTGTGTGGGCTCTCAGCCTGAGATTTATGTGCTCAAGTAATGTTTTGCTTGGGAAGATGCTGTATCTTGTAATTATTTATTCTCCTTTCCCTCCTCTGACCCTTTCCCCCTGAACTGAAGAGAACGAAGGCTCCCTTTTCTCTCTGATGCCTGATTTTTGAGAGGGTGCAGTGTTTGTGAGCATCTGGAGAGTCTTCCTATGTGGCAGTGGTTTGGGTTTGCAGTATGTGCCTTCTCCTTGGTCTGGCCTTTCGGGTGGAGGTGATGAATAGACTTATGAGTAGTTAGGTTCGCCTTCCTGAGGGTGTCTCAGAGTTCTGAAGGAAGTTCATGTGTTTTCTTGAATGAGTTATTTACTCCTAATTGGGAGGACTGGGTCTTAGGAAAGCAGAGTGTAGATAGTTTTTTTGTTACTAGTTTAAGGGAATTATGGAACAACTTTTGGCATTGTGCCATCTTTTTTTGTGTGTGGGGGGGGCATCTATATGTAAAATTTTATACTGCCTTCTCTAAAGTGCAAGTCAGTATACATATCTGAAAGTTACCATGTTTGCTGTTTTGCCTGACAGCCTAGTTAGGAAGTAGGTACTAATAGTCTTTAGCAGCACAGGCATTTTTGGAAATACAGGTTTGTATTTCCCACTTGGCACAGGCAGAAGATGCAGAACTTGTCACCTAGAATTATGAAATCACAGATGCAAGAGGATTTATTACAGGAATTACTATATTCACGTTTTAGAGGTGAGGTCAGAGAAGACTGGAACTACAAAGACCCTTAGTTGGCTCCTTTTCCTAGGTCTGTCCTCCCCTTCCCCCGTCCCACTTTTCCCAGCAAGGAAATAGAGGCTTATCTTGCTCAAGGTCGTAAGTTGACTTGAACCAAAGCAGCCCAGGTTTTCTGATACCACGGTTCTTTCTCTTGGACCACTCTGACCAAACAGACCTTTTAAAGATTCATCTCGAAGGAGATTCAACCAAAAACAAGTTTCTTTAGGTAAATCAGGTTCATAGCAACTTTTTACTCTAAATAGCTGCTTGTGTAATTTAATTAAGATAAGTGCTGCAAATATTTAACATCCTGCGGTTTTTAGTGTAAACAAACGATTTCATCTGTTTCTGTGTGAAGCAGGGCCCCTGAACCAGTATAACACGATCTCCAGAAGTACCAGGAAGCAGGCATTCCAGGTAGCAAACCTTGTCTGGGAGCCACCGACCTCCCTTTTCTGCCTCTGAGACAGAGGCCGCCCACCCACCACCCCACGCCTGCCACCCCACACCGCCATCACCATTGTTGGTATGAGCACAGAGGGATGGAGCTAGGGCTTTTTGTCTCTGAGTTTTCTCTGACTTGCTCTGTGCTAGCCTCCGGGTTCACTTGAGGATGTGTTTATTTTCTCTTTACTATTACAGGATGTTTACAGCCATCCTGTGTGGTATGCCCACAACTGCACTCGGATTTGAATTTGGTGGGCAGCTTGCCCTGGGCAAGGGGATATCCCCTGCCCGACCCCCCACCGTCTCCACCACACATACACACTCAGCCACACACACCCACCCTTGTTTCTTTGACTGGCTGCCAGGTCTGTAGTATGTGTGCGTGTGTGTGTGTCTGGGGGTAGAATAGAGTGGGTACTTATTTTGGGGATAGAAACATGGGAATTTTTTTTTTTTTTTTTTTGAAAAGGCCTTTCAGGAAGTTGGCAAGGCTTCAGGACCAGCTCCCACACTGTCACAAAGAGCCTGGCTATGCTGGTCACTCTGCATTTGCCAGACATAGCATGGCGTCTTTTTTGAATGAACGCGCAGCCTCCCCTCCCACCCAGGCCTGGCTCTTTGTTTAGAATTGGGATGTAATCTAAATAATTGGATTTACCAGCTTACATTTTTAATATTGGAAAATTAAGTTAATACGCCGGTCTTTGGCATACACGGCCCTCCGCGAGGGCCAACTGGGCATTGCTTTAGACCTAGTCCCCCTGCTGTCTGCCTTGTCCAGCTGAGTTGTGCGCATACCTGCATCCTCCTTGGGTTTGTAAACCATCAGAAATCCTGGACAGAAATGGAATTTAATTAACCTAGAAATGGCTGTTGTGACATATTTAGGGCTGCCCTAGAGATTGAGTGCAGATAGCAGTAAGCTGGTTAACTCTATGCTGCGGATAACCCCAGAGGAGACTTGGAGACGATATGTCCCCGTTCCTTCCCCCAGCCCCCTCCCCAGGGCCACGAATGGCAGGCTGCCCTGGAAGCTTCTCAGTGCAGGATTTGGGAGGGGGCAGAAGGAGGCACCATGGAGAAGGCAATGGCAGCCCACTCCAGTGTTCTTGCCTGGAGAATCCCATGGACGGAGGAGCCTGGTGGACTGCCGTCTATGGGGTTGCACAGTCGGACACTACTGAAGCAACTTAGCAGCAGCAGCAGGAGGCACCGGCAGAGTGTTACAAAACAAAACAATGTTTGGCACAGGTCCTTGTCAGCTACCAGTGGCTTTTCTTTATAAGCTTCGCCTTGCAATGTACTTGTGAATTTTGAAAATAATGATAGTGTTTATTCTGGTCTGCTGCTTTATTCCCATAAAGGTGCTATACTTTTTTTTTCACCTAAACATGAAATCTATTTGTTGATTTATTTGGGTCAAATTTTAAGTGACCAAGCAAAACCTTCTTGGGGCTCTTGACCCCCATGCCAGCTAATCCCACATCAGAGAAAGATTCTTCTGTGTTGCTTGGGGCATGGAAGAGAAAAGAGAAAGAAGATGGACCCTCTGCTCCCTCCCACAGCTCATCAAAAAGTACAAACAGCCTGTGATGAGTGGTGGCCCCATGTGCAGGGGTGTATGGCGGCACCTTCCACCTGGGCCAGCAGATTGTGGCCTGAAGTCAGTTGTGCTGTGTGTGGACGCGTGGAGTGCAGTGGCACGCCTTGGGGTAGAATGGTACCTTGTAACACAGGTGCAGGTTGGCAGCCAGGACCTGATCTTCACCTGCTTTTGTAGACGATGCTCCTAATGGGCACGTTGCTGCGTAGGTTCTTAGTAAGCAGCGGCAGTGGTTGCGATTGAAATTGTGAGTGCCTCAGCACGTCGTGAAGCCGGAACAGCGAGACTGAGTTCCACTGGGCTTCGGCGGCTTCCCTGATAGCTCAGCTGGTATTCCCTGAATACTCAGCTCTGGTCTTCTTGGGCTTCCTTGGTGGCTCAGCTGGTAAAGAATCCGCCTGCAATGCGGTTTGATCCCTGAGTTGGGAAGATCCTCTGGAGAAGGAAGAGGCTACCCACTCCAGTATTCTAACCTGGAGAACTCCATGGACTATACAGTCCGTGGGGTCTCAGAGAGTCGGACATGACTGAGCGACTTTGACTTTGGTAGCCGTGTCCTCGGATGGCCAGTAACCTTACTGAGGGCAGCACCACAGGTCTCTCCTATAGCTCTTGGGTCTGTTTCACGTCCATCCAGCTGTCTCCCCGCCGCTCCGAACTGCCCTGCAGTCTGACCGTCAGAAATGAGTGTAATTGCTGGAGAATGAACGAAGAGTTGAGCAGTGTTCCTCCCCTCCCTCTCAGCACCTTCGGGAAGCCTGCCCTCAACACTCAGCAGCCCTGCGCGTGCAGAAAAGGCCGTAAGGGGGCGACTGTGGGCGAGCCCGCTCTCTAGGCCCTCGAAGGGCAGAGGGATGAGCTCTTGGTCGAGGGGGACGTGACACTTGAGAGTGGCTCAGTCCCTCCGAGGAGGTGACTTTTGAACAGAGACGTGGGAAACGTGACTTGGTAAAACGCAGCAGACGGGAATGTTCCCGTCGCTGGATTATGGGAAGAAGCCAGCCCTGGTGAGATAAAAGGGAAGAACATTCCAGCTGGAGGAAGCAAGGGCCCCTGGGAACCTGGGAGGTTTATTTCTGCATGGAGCGACACTCTGGGGGATCTGATCAGTAAAGCGACTTTCACTTCAACACATTTTCCCCCTCCCTTTTGGGGCATGTTTGCTTAAATGGGATTCTTAGGAGCAGAGCTGAACTTTGTCAAGACTGGGTTGTCATGGGGGCCCCTGTACCAAGGAGCTCCTAGAGAAGGAACACCCCAGATGGCCTTAACCATGACGGGGGTGGGGGTGGGGAGCGGTTCAGATAGCAAGTTCTGTGTTTTCTGAGCTTGCTGTCTGAATTGTTTAGTCCTTTATCTCACTTACCCACATTTATGCCATGAAGGTGAGGAATAGCAGTGGTTTGATCCAAAACCACTTCTGTTCTCCCACCCTCACTGCCCATCGACTCTGGGTTTTAACACACTGTAAATAAAAGATTCCCCTCAATGTGTTTACCCATATATGCATGTATCTACACATTTCTTCCTCAGTTGCTTTGCTGCTTTGGCTTGCTGGCGGGTTTGACCTTCCTGGCATAAAGGGGTTTTTCTGTAAGGAAAATTCCATCCTTGATGAGTTAATAAAATATCAACACTGAAGTGAGTCTTGTTCCACTTGACACGCCTGTGGATTGTGTCGGGGACAGACGCCCTCTGTATTTTCTACGTTCCGGCTCTGTGCATTATCAGTGGACAGTAAGGACCATCCTGGCTAAACTTTAGCCCGAAAGCCTCTGGAGGCCCCACATTCTGTTGTTTTCTTCCCTGGGGCCCCAGGAACCCAATTCTGTCTCCAGCTCACCCCCTGGATGGCTCTGAACTCCCTTAGTTCAACCTATAATTTTTTTTTTCCTATTTTTATGGCTGCACTGGGTCTTTGTTGCTGGGTGCAGGCTTTCTCTAGTTGCAGCAAGTGGGGCTACCCTCTAGTTGGGGTATGCAGGCTTCTCCTTGTGGTTTCTCTTGTTCTGGAGCACGGGCTCTAGGCACACAGGCTCTGGTTGGTAGTTGTGTCACATGGGCTGGGTTGCCCCACGGCATGTGGAATCTTCCCAGACCAGGGATTGAACCCGTGTCCCCTGCATTGGCAGGACTCTTAACCACTGGACCAGCAGGGACACCCCAACCTAAATTTCCATTTTAATATGTTTTCACCTTAGTAATCAAATGGAAGGTGGTGTTGGTCAAAATGTCCCCTGGTGGAGGGGTGAGTGGGTTCCACCTTGCGGTCATGCTCAGCCGCTGAGTGCCGGCCCTCCTGGAGCCCCACTGCTCTTGGTGGGGGTCTCATCCTGCCTGCCCTCTCCTGCACCCCAGCCTCCTCCTTTCCACAACACCCCTGGAGGCAGATAATGTCATTCTTCAGCACATCTGTACCTCCCCACCCCACTTTCTGTGTTTTAGTAACACCCACTCATTTTCTTTGTATCAGACATTCTGGAATGAATCACCGATTCTGCAAACGTGGTCACGGGGCTAAGAGTGCATCCTCCATGGGTTTGTCTTCTGAGTTGTGTCATTCAAACTCTCTTGTCCCGTGGAGCCCGCAAAGCAACGTCGCACCTTTGTTAATCCCCTGGGACTCTGCACACAAAGCCTAAAGCACAGACCTGCCCAGCTTTCTGGGAAGCACGGATTCTGGCCTCTTTAAACAAGATACTGGTTTGTCTTGTTCTTTAGTTCCTGCTTTCATCCGAGTCTCACAAATGGTTAATCACTTGGGAGCTTGGCTTATTCCTCTGAGGGGTAATTTATTTTACTGCCGTTTTTTAATCTCTCATGCCCTTATTTTTCATAACCTCCCTGAGAAAGTCATCAGGCACAAAGTGCTTTTTATTTGAACAGCAGTTGGCGCATTTATCTTTGAGGTTCTGAAATTGTAGAATGTTCTGCCGTGTCCCACTCTGTCATCTCTGTTTGCGTGTTTGTTTTTCATTCAGGCTCGGCTGGCTATTCATAATAATGTGTGGTATTTGTCGTTGCTGACTTTGGGAAAAGCAATAAACACTGAACATCCTGTTCACGTGCAGGCGGTGTTTCTGTAAAGCCCCTTTAATCAGCCGAGCGTGAGTTTGTGTCCATTTAAATGAAGATGTACACATCGTAAAATGGCCAATTAAAACCCCTTTTAGCAGGAAAGCATGACAGGGGTTTTCTTTTCACATGACAGGAAGGTTGGAGGAGAGGATGAGCTTGTCAGAAGAGGAGGTAGTTCTCTTTGGGCTCAGTCCATCCCTAGGATGCCGGGACCTGGAGAGGGTGTGGCTTGTTGGACCGCTGTCTAGTTTCCTGTATCCTCTCCTTTCTTCAAAGTGATGCTGCTGAAGGCACGGGCTGCGTGCTGCCTGGTGCCAGGGAGTTGACTATAACAACTGAGTGGTGAGCACATTCAAGTGGTTGAACAGAGTGATGTCTGTTGAATAAATTTGAGCTTGTAGTTTATGTCTTTCATTTTTCCTTTATAGTAATTATCTGATAAAAATATCCATTTGTAAAAGACAGAAAATCTAAAGTGAGGGAGAACCAAATGCAAATCGGATCCTCGTCTCACTTTGAGAAACACAGCTCTTCTCTGATTTTGAAGTGAACTCTAGACATAGTATCATTTTATTTATAAATACTGATATTTCCTTTTGTGTTTCTAAAAGACAGGGTTTCCCCATTTTCTGCATAACTGCAACATTATACTAGGAACAGAATCCCCTACAGTTCCTTTATTTTGTCACATATCCAATAAATGTATTCCCCACCCCCAACGTCCACCCCCAGAAGAAACACCTCTTAAGTCTCTGAATCGGTCACCCCTGCCCCTGTCTGATCTTTCTGGAAGGTCAGTCCCCTGGCTTGGTGACTTTCCCAGGACTCACTTCTGTTCACTTGCCTTCTGGACAGTCTGTTGCCCCGGAAATGTTCCTCTTTGTTCCCAGTCACACAGGAGGAACAGGGGCATTGTTTTCTTCCCTCAACTGTTTACAACATTCGGAATTTCTGTTAAAGGCATTTACCTTTCCATGAATACTGTGTTCTAATACTGTGTTCGGTAGCTGTTTCCCTCTGGTTATTCCTAGGTTCTGAAGTGCTTTTTGTTAGCTGTGATGTTCGTAGATTTTAAAGACAGAGGCTTGTTGCCCAGTTAGTAAGCAGCGGTCATGCTATCTTCCTTTTGATCAAATGTCACTTTGTGTTGGGAAGATGACCTATTCAGGGGTGTTTTTAGTGTGTTGTAAGAGAGGCAAGGGTTGATTCTGGGCAGGACACGGGAGGTTAAGCTTAAAGGGTAATTTTTACTTAGTAGAAAATGTGTGTGTGTGTTGGGGGCGCTTTGTTGAATACTAGAGTGCTAACTTAAAATGGTAGGGTATTTTGTGCATCAGCAGTTGAAGATACTCGGCTTACTATTTTATTTAAGTCCAGCAGTAGTTAAGGAAAGTCATGTATGCTTTAGAATTATAAACACATGTTGTACTCAGAGCAGCCTTGATTTGGGGTGGCTTTATCAGTCCCGCACAGTGAGTGATGGCAGTTTGGGTTTGAGCGGATCTCCTTAAAGCCCCGTGCCACGGGTCTGCTTTGAATTCTTGTTGGTTTCCCCTGCCCTCAAAGATTATTTCTTGAGCATCTTCACGAGCAGGGCCAGAGGGGTGGTTTAAAGCAAGACACATGTTGTGAAGTGATTGGCCTCCAACTAATAAAAAAAAATTAAAAAAAAAAAAAAAAGCAAGACACATACAGGTTCACACCCTTGGAGGTGCTTACTTTTCCATTAGGCATTGAGATCTTGAAAATTCAAGGAAAAGCTAATAGGCAATTTTTGGTAAAAGTCAAATCAGTTCTGCAGAGAGTAAAAGTCCTCAGGTAGAGAAAGGAAAATTAACTGTTGGCTATAGCATTCAAGAAAGAAGTAAAGAAACCTTTGCAAGGTTCATTAGGATTCACATTAATGGGTTGTCTGGCATGTAAGGGGCTAACCGTGGCGGTAGTCATCAGAGAACCCGCCTGTCACTGCAGGAGACGTAAGAGATGTGGGTTCGATCCCTGACTTAGGAAGATCCCCTGGAGGAGATCATGGCAACCCATTCCCATATTCTTGCCTGGAGAATCTCCATGGACAGAGGATTCTAGTGGGCTACAGTCCACAGGATCACAAAGAGTCAGACATGACTGAAGCAACTTAGCATGCACACACCCATGCATGCTGACTCATAAAATTGTGTAAATGAACAAGATGGAAGCTGTGATTTGTAGACACCAAGTGGATGAATTACGGAGTTGGTGTCTATGTAGGATGGTAATAGGGAAGAGGCCTGAAGGTAGGTTAAAGCCAGTTTTTTGAATCCCTCAGGGCTTTAGCCTTTCTGTGCAGGTAGAAGGTAACCCATGATTTGGCCGTGAATGACGGGTTTTGAATAGACTAGAAAAGTAGATTCTGTGCAGCTTCCCCACCCTACCCCACCCCACCCCGTATTATATGCTTTATTTAATTAGTGTAGGGAATTTATGTGGCTGGATTGGAGTCACTGGAGCCTAGAGGTGGGGAGAGCTGTTTCCTCTGGGGTGTAAGACCAGGGTGGGCGGAGTGTCCTTCCATGAAGGGCGTTGTGCATGTGTTTGTGGCAGTATCCTGTTAGAGCTCGGACTGCCAAGTAAATGTGGCAGGTGGCATACAGAAAGCACCAAAGCCGTTAATCCCCATCACCTAATACGGCGTGCTGGCTTTGAAATACCCAGGCACACACGTGGTTTGCACAGGCATGCGCTTGTGTGCACACATACACACATGATTATGGTGTATGTTATATATCAGTTTAGAGAACAGCCTTTTAAGCAAATTTATTGCCCTTTAAGGCAGGCTTGTGGTTTATGAGAATGTGAGAGATATACAGAACCTTAATTAGAAACAAAGAATTTGCTTGAAACAAAGAGTCTGTCTTCTCTTTTGTGTCATGATTTTATTGCTGCACGTAGATCTATATCGTCCTATCTCTGCTTAATTTCTTTTTAATTTTCTCTTGCTCTTCCAGGCCCAGGCTGCAAGCACAAAGGAAGTTTGCTCAATCCCAGCCGAATAGTCCCAGCACAACTCCAGTCAAGATAGTGGAGCCATTGTTACCCCCTCCAGCTACTCAAATTTCTGACCTCTCTAAAAGGAAGCCTAAGACAGAAGATTTTCTTACCTTTCTCTGCCTTCGAGGTAAGACTGTGTTGCCAGCTTGAAGGGGGCAGCCTGGTTGAAGTGAAAAGGGATACGGCCGCCCCCAGGTGTTGACATTGACTCTGGTCTCTCTGCCGCACACCTGTGGTTTCCCAGGCTGGTCGAAGTGTAAAATGAGGGTCCCGCCAAGAAGGCGCTTGAGTCTTCCTTCTCTTTTCCTCTGATTCTTTGTTTTTTAATTGTATTTATTTATTTGGCTGCAGTGGGTCTTAGTTGTAGCATATGGGATCTCCTTTCCTGAGCAGGGACTGAACCCAGGCCCCCTGCATTGGGAGTGTAGGGTCTTAGCCACTGGACCATCAGGGAAGTCCCTCCTCTGACTCCTGAATCGCCTTTTTTTTTTGGCTTCTTAGCACACAGTGTCACAGTGTGTAGGTTCACATTTTTATAATTGGTTTCTCCCTGACATTCGTTTAGGACCTCTGTCACCCCACCATCACACACATGCTTTTGCTAACTTGGCTTTCTGTCTTGTAATTTTTATTTTTATTATTATTGGTGGGCTGGTTGTGGATGGGTGTGAAGTCCCTTTTCCTTTTATGTCCTGAGGTCTGGGAATAAGCCACGCTATGGGAGGGCTTACTTCCTCCCCCTGCCACGCTGCTTGGGGAGAAATAGCAGCAGAACCTGCTAAGTGTAGGTAACAGTGGAAATAGAAATACACACGAATGGGACCGATGGACAAGAGAGCACGGTGAGGATGCAGTTTTGTAATGAAGGATGGGCTTGGGTCTACATGGCCTCATTTTGGGAGTGTGTTTACTCCTGGAGCAAAGTGAGAGGAGAACATAGGATGGGGAAGGAGGTTGCGGAGTCTCCTTCTGGCAAAAGTATCATAGGAGGGAATTCTTCTCTATCCTGCTGGGGGCACGGCATTTCAGTCTGTCCTTTGATGGTGGACAGGTTGGTCACTGATTGAGGGGGAGTCTGTGAGGCTTTTCCACTGTAAGTGGACCCTTGGCAGCCTTTGCAATTTATATGTACTTCATTGGGAGACTGAAACTCTCTATTTCATTTCTTACCAGACTTGATATACTCATTTTTTGGTGTCTGTGTGGACTCATTTCCTGTTTTGTTCAGAAGGTTGTAATCTGTTCCTCTCCTTTATTTTGACGTTTCCCTGAGATCCTTCCATCCTGGCTCCCTGGCACAGCAGAGGGCCCTGGGTGCATCTCACGTATCCCCTCCCTCGGGCCTGCACGGGCCATTTCTCCAAGGAGCCCTGTTTACTTTAAGGAACATCTACTCTTCTCAAGCTGGGATCTGAGCCTGAGGTGTGCTCACAGCTACTGGAGGGAAATGCACTGTCTGTGTCTGTGTGTGTGCGCTTCCCTGGTAGCTCAGCTGGTAAACAATCCGCCTGCAATGCAGGAGACCCCGGTTTGATTTCTGGGTTGGGAAGATCTGCTGGAGAAGGGATAGGCTACCCACACCAATATACTTGGGCTTCCTTGGTGGCTCAGCTGGGAAAGAATCTGCCTGCAATGCAGGAGACCTGGGTTTGATCCCTGGGTTGGGAAGATCCCCTGGAGGAGGGCCTGGCAACCCACTTCAGTATTCTGGCCTGGAGAACCCCCATGGACAGAGGAGCCTGACGGGCTGCAGTCCATGGGGTTGCAGAGTTGGACACGACTGAGTGACTAAGTACTCATGCATGTGTGCAAGGGCATGTTTGTGCACATGTACACACATGCTCATGAAGTGTGTATATTTGTGTCTCTAGGTCTGTTAAAATCCACAAGTCAGCACCAGTACCTCCGGGTTTAGTTTAGAACCAAAGGGTTCATTTCTGGTTTTCTTTGTTCCGTACTAAACTTGGAGAAAGCTGGCTCCTATTACATCTGCAAATTACTTACTAACCCATTTTTCCCGGAGTGCCCCACGCCCACCCCCGCCGCCGCCCTCCCCACGGCCCCTGCTCTCACTCGGCTCCACCCCGTGTGTGAACACGCTCTCACCCTGCTGTGGCCCTCACAGCCCAGACAGGCTTCTCTGTTCGCTCTTCATCCCCACCCTCTCGCACCGGGTAGCTTTCGGACTGAACTGCTGGCCAAGTGAAGAGAAAGGGCTGAGTTTTTTGTTTGACATTACAGTCTACTGATAGTCCTGGAGACTCTCAGGACATACAGGAGGAGGGTAATCATGGTCTGGTGTGGACCACTTGGCCCTCACGAAGGGGAGGTGGGGTGGCGGGGCCTCCTGCCAACATCTCCCTTGGGTTTGACGTGGCTGCTTGCGCATGGAGCCTAGTGGTCCTGAGTGTTGAGAGTGGAGATGGAAAGGACGGTGTGAAAGCCCAGCAGGAAAGAGGTGCAAGATTGGCTGTGAAGGGTGAAAGGAAGAAGGGCAGTGAGGCTGCTGTGGGGTGGTGTCATTGGTGATGGAGGGGGAGTGAGACCAGGTGCTTAGAAGGAGGAGTTTGAGCCTCCTTTAAAGAAGGGATCTTTAAAGGGTCAGCAGTGCCATCAGCAACCAGGTGGCTCAGGTCACTAATTAAAGTTCTGTGTTGGTAGGACTCTTCTGCTGTGTCTTTAATGCCAATGGAGTCAAATCTACCCTAGAGCCACGCCTGAACTCTTTACTTCCCTGCAGGAAGATTCACTGTTCTTGTTCTATTCAGTTCAGTCACTCCGTCGTGCCTGACTCTTTGTGACCCCATGGACTGCAGCACGCCAGGCCTCCCTGTCCATCACCAACTCCTGGAGCTTGCTCAAACTCATGTCCATTGAGTCGACGATGCCATCCAACCATCATCCTCTGTCATCCCCTTCTCCTCCAGCCTTCAGTCTTTCCCAGTATCAGGGTCTTTTCCAGTGAGTCAGTTCTTTGCATCATGTTGCCAAAGTATTGGAGTTTCAGCTTCAGCATCAGTTCTTGTTCTATTAGGATGTCAGAAAACTGCTTTGCCGATTATGGGTTTTAGTCCTGAACGTTTTTACCTATGGAATGAGTGTGACTTGTGTTTGGAGAGGAATTTGTGTGGGCAGTGTGCACCTATTTGTGCACAATTTTGTAAAATCATATTTTCTGTGGTTTTGGCGATTGGTGGAGGACCTTGCTTGGAGAGCCATGCTTATTACTCAATTACTTGGCATCTAGGGAAAACATCACATCTGGAGTCTTTGACATTGACAGACTCTAGAAATAGGAGAATCGCGTCTTTCATAGATAGAGTTTACTTCTTTCACTTGTCAGATGGAACAAACATTTCAGGAAGTGAAACCTAAGATGTTTTTTAAAATAATTTTGGAGAAATGCTCTCAGGCTGGAAAATTATTCCTACATTGATGAGCCAGACAATAAAACAGGTTTTGTTGTTCTTTTTTAGTTGCTACACAATAACGTTCTGACACAGAATGTTGTACTCTCTCTCTCTTCCTCCTGAACTTTTTAGATTTAAGGTATTTTATTTTAAAAGCCATGAATTTGTGAGGTCGAGTGTGTTTATCTGATACGGCTTTAGCCTCAAACAATAGGTGACGCTGAGTACCTCATGATCCTGGAAGTGTGATGCTTTCGGTGGTATTAGACGGCATATTTTAACATGGAATTGCTCATATGTTGAAGTATACAAGGGTTAAATAGACAATGTCTGTTGTAGTGGCACTTTAGTAATTTTCTTTCGGTTTCAAATGCAAAATCAAGTGTTAAACTTTTTTAGTCTTAAAAGTATTTCATGTTCCACTCGGGAAGATCAGTGGAAAAGAGGGAGAAATAGACCAAAAATTAAAAAATGAAAATACCCTTCTTTCCAGTCTCCTAGAGACAAGCACTGTTTACCACCTCCTCAGTGAAATACTGCTGAGCCTTCTATGTGCGTATACAAGTCCCACACCCCAAATGAAATTGCATTTTATTTTGGCAGTCTGGTTTCCTGTTTCAGTATCACAGAAATACCCATTTCATCGTGTGGGTGTCTCATCATTTATCTGATTCTCAATTTACATGTAGATATATTTCTAACTTTTAGATATCAACTGCTGGTGACACTTATCCTCATCAGACATCTTTACAGACAAAGTTGATAGTTGAGAATTTGATTCACATTTTTTTACACTTGCAGTCTAATTCTGCTACTGCTTTTCTGGTGGGAGTTGCAAGCCAGACATAGCTTTTCTGAGCCCCAGACTTCATGTTCAGCCTCAAGAACCGAGCCACTCCATCACCCTTGGGTGGAAGCGAGCGCAGATCCAGTGGAGGAGGCAGCCCTGATGAGCTCAACATTGATAGGAGAGAAAGCCCAGCTGCAAAAGTCATGCCGGGACCAGAGGTCTGGAAACGATGCGTTGCCAAGGATTGCACATCGTCCGGTCCTCAGTTATTACCCAGAACAGTCTCAGTGCTGACTTGAAATATGGAAGAGAATGGGTCTTGGGACAGAGAGAAAGCTGGCTCATGGTGTTCTTTAAGTCTCGGTGTTTATTACCCATCAGTGACCCCCAGCAAACTCAAGACCTGCCCCCTTCTCTCCACAACTTCATTGAAAACTGGGGTGAGGGAAAAAACTATGCCGTTAGTAATTCTGAGAAGAGTGTGTACCTGTCAACACACCAGCCTGTTGTTCAGAGGTAAGCAGCTTTAGAGATTTTAAAAAAAAAAAACTGTATTAAGGCAGGTAGGGAGGGACCTTTCAGCCGAGTTTGGTAGGACTCTCCTTGACTGCTTAACATGGTGACCTGAAACTTCCAAGAGAAAGCGAGTGTGATGGAGCAAGCCAGCCGATGTGTTTGCTATCTTAAATGGCTGCTTTGGAGAGGGTCTGCATGGGTCCTGCCCAAGGCATAATTAGTCTCTTTCTTGGGGTGTAGATCTGCAGAGAAGGGGGGGGGTGTACCGTTGCTGCATTTTTTGTCACCCGTTCTTAATGAGTTCTGTTGTCTTCTCGTTCTTCTATGACTATTTGCAGATTTGAAAAGCTTAACAGTGGAGCAGTGGCAGGCTAAATGAGTCTCTTATTTATGTTTTTCTCTTGGGGGGCAGTGCAAATAAAGGGGATTCCCACGGAGGATCCCTGAAAATACACATCTGCATGCTTCCTTCTTCAGACCCTGGGTGTCACAGGCCAGCCCCACAGGGAAGGAGAGAGCTATTTTCCAGGAGGAGTTAGTATGAAAGACCCCCACCCCATCCCCCACTGTCAGCCCTGGTGAAGCAGTCCTTTCTGTTTGGGGACCACTTGCCTTTTGTTTCCCAAGTCCTAGAGAATCTTCTGCCATCACCTATCATTCAATTGCTAATTAATTCAGCAAGCCTCTATTGAACTGTTTTTCAGTGCCAGAAACTAGAAAACAGAGATTACAACAAGGAGGCATGATGGGTGCAGTCGACTGGACCCGCACGCTGGTGCCAGAGTGGGCCGGGCCGTGCTGGGCAGAGGGGGCACAGGTGGAGTGGAGGGAAGGGTGCCCTGCACAGGCTCTAGGGGGAGCTGGCTTCCGAGACAGAGAAAGGTCTGCAGAAGCCCCGCCCATGGCTGGGCGCGGGTGACTTCGGTGCTTGGAGAGCTGGCCCCGTGTTAAAGCAGGGAGTCTGATGTGTCAGGTGCTTTGGCCCAGGCTGGATCGTCACCGCGGTTCTTTGGCTGAGGGGGAGACCCCACGGGTCTAGACCTTTGTTGAGTAAGTTGATCATGGCAGCATTGGGAAAATGGATAGAGGCTACAGAAGGCTAAGCAGTGGGCTATTGTAGGAAGATAGGCAGGAGGCCGATGGCTGCTAGTGGATCTTGGGCAGGTGACTTAGAACTCTCAGCCTCAGTGTCCTCTTTTGTAAAATGGATGTGTAGTCAGCACGTAGTTGCTGTGGAGTTAGACTAAATTACGGGTGCGAAGCGGGCCAGATGGGGCCTGTGCTACCATCCAGCCCCTTAGTATTTCCTGGTGAATTTAGGAGATGAACAGGAAAGGGGGAACAGGTTCCTCCAAGTGACACGGACGAGGGACAGTCTAAAAGGCCAGCCAAGGAGAATGCAGGTACCAGAAGAGACAGGCCGCCTATGGAACTTTCTCTAAAGACAGTCGCTGGCTTTATTGGCAAGGCACGTGTATTTCGATAGAATACTGGCTTTGGGTATTGAGGTCGATAAATTGTAAGTAGGGCAAATGCAAAAGCCTGGGGTGATTTAGAGGTCACAAAATGAAAGGGGATTAACCTGCTAGAAAGCAATTAAGTAATCCTCCGATTGCAGGAGCACCATGGCTCTGATAATGAACTTCTTGAGCAAACTGGGAGTGCTTCACGGTATGTGAAGTCTTTGGGGATGAGGGCCCTCTGTCACAGTGGTACACAACTCTTTTCTGGATGAATCCTTTTTGAGAGGCGTTGCATCTTAATTTTGGGGAGGGGTAACACATAAAGTGATGATCTCGCCACCCTGAGGATTCCAGTGGCCGTCCTCACGTTTCTCCAAACCAAACCAGCCTTATGTTCCTCATACACTTGGTTTTCCAACAGTCTGTACACTTGGCTGAGTTGTGCTGAGCAAGCAGTTTATTTGCCAGAAGAGTTTATCAGGCTCATTATGAAGAAATATGAAACCATCGGCTCCTGAAGCGCCCAGGAGGGGAGGGATGGGGCCCCTCTAATTGCTCTGTGACCTCGATCGGTCGTTCAGACTCCAAGACGTTTTGCTCAGAGGCTTGGCCGGGCTCCAGGCCAGCTGGCCCCTGACCAGGCTCTGCCCTCCCTGGAGATGAAGCCAGTCCCTGCTCCCCGCCTGTGGCTGCCGGCACCGAGTCAGTGTGCCTCTCAGGTCGTCTCCGGCCTCTTCCCTACTTCCTGGTGGTTCCCTCGGTATGTCTCATCCTTTCTGAAATCCTATGTAGAGAAGATAGATGGGGGCAGAAATCTGGAAGTCAGGTTAGTCCTGTTCTGTTTGTGGAGCATGTGGCCAACAGCTGACAGCGCTGAAGTGGCCAGTATCCATGTCCTAGAGGCATGGTGCCCCTTTCCCCGTATTTACATCTCTGTTAAGGTCCCTGGGTGCTTTCCCCATGAAGAGAGCACAGACTTCGGTGTTGAGATGGCCTCTGTGTGGCTGCAATAAAGTGAATTTCTGACTTGTTTCCTGTTCTGCATGTGATAGGTGGAAGTCACATGATAGGTGGAAGTTACGTAGGTTGAGCCCACTGCGCTGTCTGTGTGGTATGACCTGTGCGTTGCGTTCATTTGCGGCAGAGAGATCCAGAGACCTTGTTCCATTTGACCGGATGTGTGTTTGTTCATGTATGTTTCAAGCCACGGATATAGATGACAAGGGGGGAAGATAGTAAGTCGATTGTTCCAGCTGCTAATTAAACGTGCTTTCTCCCGTCTCTGTGTTCGGCTGGGTCTCTCTGAGAACTGACGTTTCAGGAGGGAAGGTGGTTTTCGTTGCCGAGTCCCTCACGTCAGGGCTCTTGCAAAGAGAACATGTGCCCCGCTCTGGTGGTGGTGGCGGCTCAACCGTGTCCGACCCTTGGGACCCCATGGACTGTAGCCCACCAGGCTCCTCTGTCCATGGGATTTCCCAAGCTCTGCTCTGCTGAGAGGCATTGCCTAAACGTGGGGTCAGGCAGCCACACCTGGGAGCACGTAACTAAAGAGGCGGCCTCTGAGAGGACAGTCACATCATCACTTCCTCCCTGTTCTTCCTGAAAAAGGTTCCCAAGGGCTGAAGTTTCCCAACCCTCACAGGTCGTTGCTCTGCCACCTGTTCCCAAACTCCAGACCGACTACTGAGTTCATTTTGTATTTCCTGTCCTCTCTCTGGGCCCCACCCCATCCTCTCCCAGTGGCAGCCTGCAGACTCTCCCATTCAGGAGAGCAGGTAGGAAATAACTCACCTTCGCTCTCACCTGTGGAAGTGGGCAGCCAGCTTTCATTGTGAGTTGTTTTGTTCCTGAGCCGCGGGTCACCCTAAAAGTGCCACTGCCACGTGGGTGCTGACAGTGCTTTTTCCTGTGTTACCTCACAGCCTTCGGGGTCATCATAGTTGTTACGTCTGAAGATACTAAGCCCATTGTGCAAGCAAGTAAACTTGAGTCTCCCAACAAGTGGGTACATGACTACCAAGCTGGCACGTCGTCCTGGACTTTCAGACTCCATGCAGTCCAGTGACTGGCGCCCTTGTTTTTGATGTGTGTGTATTAAAAGGAAGGTCAGTGTCAGTAGAGGCTTCGTTATCCAGACCTCTGCTCGTCTAGTAAGGAGCTGGGGCTCCCTTTGCATCTGGACTTTGGCTGGAGGGCTGTTCTCCAGTCCTGCTGCTGGGTGCTGCCAGAAATGAAGTAGGGTGAGTGTTGAACACTTTTATCATCATATTAATTACCTTTTCTTTTTAGGGCACATGATACTAAATTTATACTGATACAATAGAGGAAAGTCATTTAAATCATGAATGTAAGTCACTCTAAAGAAAATAGCAGATGGATATAGTACCCAATCTTAAGAGTATATGGGGGTGGGTGGGGCTTGGGAAACCCTGGTGGGAATTCTCATTCCCTGGTAAATTGTAAAGGCTGACGTGGAAGAGACAGACCATCGCTCCTTGTGTCACAGTTGTCCTGGTCTCTCAGGGCACTTGTATTAGGTGTGTGGGTGCCTGAGTGTGCAGGGGGAGTGTGGGTCACAGGTGCTTGGGTCAGTGCTGGGTACATGGGCGGTGGGATTAACGGGCCAAGGTTGCACCCACTTTCTCTGATGACTGTCCAGTTTCAAAGGATGGAGCTCTCCTCTGCTAGAACTCAGAAAATCAGTGAATAACTATCTCCCCGCCCCCTGCCCAGACCCTACCTGCTCCCTTTGAAGTTTTGTTTTTTTTTTTAGTATGATAATGGGCTTCCTAGGTTGCACTAGTGATAAAGAACTTACCTGCCAGTGCAGGAGGCAGACATCCCTGGCTTGGGAAGATCCCCTGGAGTAGGAAATGGCAACCCACTCCTGTATTCTTGCCTGGAGAATTCCATGGAAACGGGAGCCTGGTGGGCTGTAGTCCATGGGGTTGCAAAAAGTTGGACCTGACTGAGAGTCTGAGCACGTGGCATATAGGGCCCGATTGCTTCCATTCTCTGTGTGTATCCTGAAGATCCATCACAAACATGCCAGATCCCAGGCACAGCCCGGAGAGTGTGAGCTCAAGCTACAGAATTTGACTCCCGAGCTAAATGACAGCGGGCGGGGAATCCCTTTAGGGTCTTTTCCAAAATCTAGCAGAAAGAGCTATGTTTAGCTTGTTAAGATAAAGAACTGGTCGGGGGAGGGAAGATAATGAGAAAGAGGGCTTGTGTGTACATGATTCACAGAGAAGAATCCAATTTTACAGAAACCACAGCCCAAATTAGAGAAAGCAAGCTTTTGGATTAAAATGATTTCTGTTGTGGTTGTAACATACCACAGTTTGATTTTTGTCCAGATGAAAACATTTGGTTTTCACTTCAGTAAATATTGTGGAGACATTGCCAACTAATTCTGAAAAGTAATGAAATACGGCTTTGGCAAAGCACAGATGCGTTCCGCACTCCCGATTCCACCGACTGATCCAAGTTCAGATTTTTTTTTTATGTTTGCTAATGCACTTGAATAATCAGGAGAGAAAAATCTGCCTGTGATTTTAATAGAAAACTGTAAGTACACGTGTATATCCCCTCCCCCCATTCCCTATGCCATTCATAACCCTCTTAAAACATTAAAAGCATTCACCTTTCATTGATGACTGCTTTAAAACTACAGAGTTTGTGGAGGAGATGTGCTTAGTCACTCAGTCGTGTCTGACTCTTTGCGAGTCCTGTGGACTGTAGCCCGCCAGGTTCCTCTGTCCCTGGGATTCTCCAGGCAAAATACTGGAGCGGGTTGCCAAGCCCTCCTCCAGGGGATCTTCTGGACCCAGGGATCGAACCCAAGTCTCCTGCATTGCAGGCAGATTCTTTACCTTCTGAGCCAGCAGGGAAGCCCGTGGAGGAGATAGATGGAGTATTTCTGTGTGATGAGGCAATCTCTCTGACTTGTTGATTAACACCACAAGAGGGGCTGGTACCTACGGAGGGGAGAGAGCCCACCCCAGGAACCAGGTGGGGGCCTCTCAGCCCTTTCTAAGACCCCTTGTCCGCCGTGGGAGGGGATGGTTTCTCTTCCGGAAGCTTTTCCTTGTTGTATTTTCCAGCTCTCTCATCCTATTATTTTCATCTCTAGATCCATGCCTGTTTTCCTGAATGCTAGGCCCACAACGAGCTTTTCAAAAGTTTACCTCACCTGATGTTTGGAGGCAAAAAGTTTCCCTAATAAATTTTCTAGAGAGGAAGTTTGCTGCTTAGGTGAGAGAATCTATGAGTTGCAGACCATTTTTCATCAAAAATTCTAAAAAAAATTCAGAGTCTTCTGTTTTCAGATGCTAAATGTTAACTTTCCATTCACACAGCTTCAGTTGGATTAGCAAATGGACCCATTCACCCATTTTATAAGGAGGAAGGTGGGGTGATTTCACCAGTGATAAATAGTCCAGACTACTGGCTGTTTTCAAGGCTTTGAAATACCCTTTCCTTCATCTGTTTTGTGTCTAACAGATTCCTCCTCCTCTAAGCTTATTTGTAAATTAGCTAATTGAGCTTGTATCTTGTCTAAGAAAAAAGAAATGCTCTACGTGAATGTCTTGATTAGTTTGGTTTCTCAAATGCTTTTGGCTCTCTTTTATGTATTTGAGGTTCTTCTGCAGTTATTTTCTAGGTATTTAGCAGTTTGTGTTTCTCTTGTCACCTTGGTTATGACATGTGAGATGATCTTCCTGGTTTTATGTCAACAAGAAAGAAGGAAAAGCTGTTTCTGCTGCTTTTTCCTGGGTGCTGTGGTTCCCCCTGATCTGGAATGTTGGCATGACCCTCTCCATCACTTCTAAGTGGACATGTTAGCAGGTCTTAGAGGGATTACCAGTAGCTGCATGGTGACCGAGGTTTTCAGTATGCAGTGTTGCTGGAGTTAGTCTTTTCTGCTTGCTGTAACTTGACTACAAGGTTCACAAGAGATACAGGTGTGCAGGTACCCAGAAAAATTCTGAAGGTATGTTCCTTCTGGGTGAGAAGCTATAGTTGATGAGGCCACTTCTGAGATTGGCAGTGGCTTTTTAAATGAAACGTGGAAGGTGGTAAGGCTCTACCCAGGCCGTGAGGCAGAAGGGAGAATTGGCACCAGCTTATTGTTTGAGCCAAGGGCATCCTGACCTTTCTGCCCAAGGCTTGATAATAATATCAAGCACTGGGCTTTTTCCTCCACTAAACCCTTCTCTTTTCATCACAGGAGTCTCTCCATTCCTCTTCTTATATGAGCATCTATATTGTCTTTTATTTTGTTGATGCTTCGTCTTTAGGTCCAACCAGCAAGTCATTTAGGAGAAAACCCCCATTAGGAGAACCCACATTACTTCATAGTGTGAAAGCGATCGCTTTTATCCCCTGTGCCCCCATACTTGTGTCCTTTCCACCTCTGACTGCAAAGCCAGTCCCATCAGAAAAAATCTTGTATTATTCTAAGTTTTGCTTTAGGAGTGAATTCCTCAGGGAAGACACTCCCCACCCCCCTTCCCTCATCTTCTGTTTCCTACTTCATATTTCTCTTCCAGAATATCTGTCTTCTAGAACATATATCAGGTTACATCACTTTGTGTATACTTGGCTGAGAAGCTGTTTAAAGAAATGGATTCATAAGGTTGGTTGCTTTCTTCTTTTGTTAAAATTACCCTATATGCTTTCTTTAGGATATTAATGAAACTTGGGTTCTGAATTGAACTCCTCAACATTTCCTCCATTTTAGTTCTTTGGCATAAATATAGTGCTCACTGCTTTCTCAGAGTCTTTCTCAAGAGTAAGGAATGTGATGCTTTATGTATTGGGTTTGAGTTTCAAAAAATCCTCTCTGTAGGTGGCAGTTACCTCTTAATTTCTCATGTGGTTCATGTGGATTTTGCCCAGTTCTCTTTGAAGCAGACTTGCTTTGCTCCCAAATGGCCTCAGTTGCAGAGTTTATTCCCTTCTCTCCTGATCATGGTGGGATGGAGCAAGGCTTACTTCCTGAAATTCCATCCTGCAATCCTGCTTCCCTCCAATAGAGGGCAGAGTGAGCTGTGGACGTCACTGCAGGGTCTACACACACCTGCCCTGCGTGGGACTGTAATGATCCGCTTTCTGATTTCAGCCGCTGGTCAGTGCGTCTGACAGTGTGCAGGGAGGCTTTTCTTTAAGAGAAGTTAGGTGTGGCTATTTTGATCTTGAAGGAACTTGAAGAAATGTGTTTAACCTCTTTCTTATTTTACTGAAGAGGAAAATTTAATGGCTGAGTCTGTCACTTCCAAGTGTTGAGTCCCCAGCTCTGTCTGACAGCATGTAATGTGTTACTTGATGTCATGTCACATGCTGGATTGAGTTGGAGTTTATGGGAAATTTCATCTCCTTTCTTTATTTTATTTTATTTTATTTTTTAATTCTGAACCTCTTTTTGAGCACTGAAAATAAGGTTTCTTGATTTTTTTTCCTTAAATACTTAGATTTATGGGACTTCCATACTGGTCCAGAGGTTTTAAGACTTCACCTTCCAGTGCAGGGGGTTTGGGTTTATCCCCGGTGGAGCAGCTAAGATCCCACATGCCTTGTAGCCAAATACAAAACATAAAACAGAAGCAGTTGTGTAATAAACTCAATAAAGTTTTTTTTTTTTTTTTTTTTTTAAGGATAGATTTAGGAAATGACCCATCGGTGTAGGTACATTTGGCCTTGGAGGTGCTTACTCTGTGTGTCTCTGTGAATGATATGTTCTGACTGGAAACTTTTTTAAGTACGAAGCTGGGAAGGATGGTGTCACTTCTTTTTCTATTCAGTCTTGTACTAGTTGTAAAACCACTTAGTACAAGGGTAAATATATTGTTCAAGTGGGGAAAAGGCCAGATATTTCCTCCTCCTCTTTCTTATTTTTTTTAAAGCTTCATCTTCTAACTTCTACCTGATCAGATGGTTTTCCCCAAAGCCTCTGACAGACCTTCCTTCTGTTGAGAACCTGCTTCTAATTGGAAATGATCAGAAGGGGGAAAACAAAGGAAATGGCTTTGGTCAGAGTGTCTCCAGTCATGTTACAGAGTGCTTGTCACACATATCCCTTTGGAGTTTCGTTTCCCTTCAGTGCCGTGACCCACATAACCTGTGGGCTGGGGTGTTTGAGTATCAGTAGGTCATGCTGACAATACGTGGAAGGTGCTGTCTTTGTCTTTGCATTTTCGGGAGCTGGGCAGTTGTGGTTTGCCACTTCAGTGCTCTGACGCTGCTCGTTCATGTCCATCTCGTTAGAACAGGTAGCCCTGATGCTGGAATGGTTAAATTAGCCATTGTGGTTCAAGTTTGAGATCCAGTTTGAGAAGGAGAGCACATTCAGTTACTTGAATCTTGACTGATACTCCTAAAGTGTTAGCTCATTCACAGGAAGCTGGCAAGAGAAGAAATGAACTTCACATTTATTCTTCTGTTACTTGATAGCAGCTCTCCTCCGGATACTTAATGGGAAAGAAAATGAAAGTTATTGCCAGAAATTAACTCAGGGATTTCACAAATTGATTAATCAATTAACCAATTAACTGACTAATTATTTTTAAAAAATTAAGAGCCTTTGGTCCCAAACAGTATACCAGTGAATGGACAGATCTCCTTCTGAAAATTCATGATTTGATAAAGAAGAACGGTATTGTGCTTCTTTGTAATATTGAGCTTGTTTTCTGGTGTTACTGTTCTGTCTTAGGTTCAGAAGCAGAAACATTTGGAGATGAGGAGGTTAAGGTGTAAAAGGAGTAAGGGATTGGGTGCTATGAAGAGGTTTCTTTGATTTTTTAAATTTATTTAAGCCAGTCTTCTAGTTAGTGTTATGCAGGAATTTATTTTAATAATTTTACATGCTATTAACCTGATCATAATATCAAAGTAGCTTCCAAATATATTGTGATTTTGGAATCCATACCTGTCACTCACCCCCTATGAATATGAGACAGATTCCTTTTATAAGGATATGTCATATTTTGTTTTTATCACTTGTCTCTCTCTTTTTTTTTTTTTTTTCATTTTACTTTCATTTGCTTAAGTTCATACTTTTTTTTTTTTTTTTTCCCAGTGGGTTTTGTCATACATTGATATGAATCAGCCATGGATTTACATGTATTCCCAATCCCGATCCCCCCTCCCAAGTTCATACTTTTTAAGTCTAGACGATGTAACCCAGAATAGTCTCATGTCTTTGACACTATGGATAGGGTTTTTTTTTTTTTTCCCCCTCAATTAAATCTTTTTCCCCCCCTCCGTTCTCAAGAATAGTCAAATGAGGTTTTAAAATTTTTGATTTGTTATGTTTGGTGAATGGCATCATCCCTCTTCCCTGCTGGGGGATTTTGCTTGAAATCTGTTAAAGGGACACAGAGTCCTGTTTCCTGGGGGATGTTTGAAAAATAAAAATGGCAGTAGAGGTGAATTGCTTTATCTGCTTGGTCATGAGGATGTCAGTTTGTAATTTAATACATGGGTCTACTTGGGCTTCCCTGATAGCTTAGAAGGTAGAGAATCCACCTGCAATGCAGGAGACCCCAGTTCAATTCCTGGAGAAGGGTAGGCTACCCACTCCAGTATTCTTGGGTTTCCCTGGGGCTCAGCTGGTAACGAATCCGCCTGCAATGCGGGAAACGTGGGTTCGATCCCTGGGTTGGGAAGATCCTCTGGAGAAGGGAAAGGCTACCCAATCCAGTATTCTGGCCTGGAGAATTCCACAGACTGTATAGTCCATGAGGTTACAAAGAGTTGGACCCAACTAAGCAACTTTCACTTTCCACTTGAAGTGGGCTCTGGAAGGGGTGGAGACTCAGGCCGGTGTTTATGCCCCTCCTTTTGACCCCGCCAGGTTCTCCTGCGCTGCCCAACAGCATGGTGTATTTTGGAAGCTCTCAGGATGAGGAGGACGTTGAGGAGGAAGATGATGAGACAGAAGACGTCAAAGCAGCCACCAACAATGCTTCATCTTCATGCCAGTCAACCCCCAGGAAAGGAAAAACCCACAAGCATGTTCACAACGGACATGGTAGGTCCACTGTTGAACTTGGATTTAACAGATAAAATCCAAAGCTTTGAGTGAAAGGTGGAATAGATCATGTGTTGAGAAGATGATCAAGGTGGCAGAGTTGGGTTAGTGATGTTTTGCATACTTCTTTAAGTAACACACACTTAACAGCGAGATCGGCCGGTATGAAACAATCCAAACAGTTGTGTTCGAGATAAATAGATTGTTGGATACATATTCTTAAGTTTGTAAAGATGATGGTAAATTCCATAAGAACACAGATGTAGGAATTGGAGGAGGAAGATATCGCATCTGAACAGGCGTGGTCGAGGTAATTTCATGAAGATGCTGTTGTCATTTCACTTACGGTTCTGATTCTAGCAGTTATCCAGCATGTGAAATCAAGGGCATGCATGTGTAGTAGAAACTAGACTCATTTTTCCCCCTGACTGTTAACATTCCAGGGGCAGGACACATAGCCCCAAAAAATAAGAACGAAGGGTCGACTGTGAGAAAGAGAAAAGTATAAATGAGTTGACCGTGGAAAGTGCCCAGTGGTTTTTCAACAGGGAGCTGACTTAATCGGAGTTATATTCTGAAAAGATTAAGCTGGCATCAATTAAGAGGATTTCATAAAGGGAAATGATTTCAAGAAGAGGAAACACATTGAAAGGCTGTAATTGTAGGCAATTACCTGGCTCAAGGTAACAGGGGACTAAAAGGTGGCAATATAGATGGGAGGATATAAGTACAAAAATTTGGAGGCAGATACAGAAATACTGCAGGGGTGGGGTTGAGAGAACTTGATGAATAACTGGATTAGCGTGGGGTGTGGCAGGGGGTGGGAAAGGAAGTGAGAAGAAAGCATGATGGCCGCAGATGCCTGCTTTCTGTGAGCTCTTACCCAGCTTCTCTGCTCGAGAGCGTATTTCCCTTGGGACACGTAGAGCGTCCACATCTACAAAAGACAGAAAATCAGTGCTGCCAGTAAGTGATTGAGGCAGAGGAAAGTTCTTCTCATTCTTGTCCTTCACGGCTGAGCCCTTAGCCACCCCTAGCCTTTCTGGACTCGATGGGAAGTTGACCCGTAGCACCAGCATCACTTGGATGTGATGGGAATCTGGCCACCTGCACTGGTGTTGACATTTCTGCCTTGACAGTTGCATGATTTTTTATTTGTCCTGCTTCCTGTTTAGGGCTGTGTTTAGGTGGCATAGAGAGATGGCAGAGATGTGACTTAAAGACCCTAGAGTTTGTTGGGGAGATGAGGTTAGTAATCTGTTTCTCAGCCTCCTTACCTGTAAGGAAGGCACTCAGTAAAGTGTTTGAATAGCCTCTGTTAGCTGTGTGTAGACCTGTTCATGTTAAGGGGTGGCTTCTTTAACTAGTGGGTGGTCTTGGAAATCTCCTTTGTGAGAGGGCAGACCAGAGAGCTGTTTTCCATGAATGACAGTAGAAACAATAGATTTTAGGGTGTGTTCATCTACATTATCTTTGGATCCCATCTGCTTTCTCTCCAGCAGAGTCACTGGGAGGTGCTCAGGACAGGAGGCATTTCTTGCTTTGCAGTTGAAGAAAGGGAAGAGCTAATGTCCTGTACCCATCACTAAAAGTGGCCGATTGCAGATGAGAGTCAAGAGTTTTGACATGCTCCCTGCCCCAGAGAGCGCCATCCTCTTGTGAGGGTGAGCACGTGGACAGTCTGTGGTGTGCTGGTGGAGTTGCACTCCGTCTGGTGACAGCGGCGAAGAGCCAGTGCGTGGGTCTCCACTGGCACTGCTGCCGCGCGGCTCTCATGTCTCTGGAGGGTTCATGTCTTAATAATCCCAGCGGATGGCGGTGCTTCCTTTTTGTGAGGCCAGTGGAAGGAGGGGGCTGAAGCCAGCTCAGAAATACACAGGCTGTTAGGAAAGCTCCTCCAGTTTCACGTGACTCAGAGGAAGTTGTTTTGTTTTGTTTTTTTTAAAAAGAAAAGTCTGCTTTGGAGAAAGCCAATTGCAGCCTCAAGTGCAGTATTTTAGAAACACGGTGAGCTTTCAGTACCTATTTAGCTGAGGTCATTTACCTACCCTGTTCTGCATCCTCTTTAAACTTGTCTTTCCTGCTCTGTGGTGTTTTTTTTTTTTTTTTAATTGAGACTCTTTCTTTGTAACTATTGAGCAGGATTCCTTGAAATTCCTTGTAATGGGCTTTAATTATGGGTACCCATCAGTTGCAAAAGTGAATGTTTGTTTAAATGCACCATAAGACTACAGAATGACCCAGATATCCCTAAGAAGGTTCACTTGGGATAGAAAGTGGTGGGAGTACAGACGGTGCTTACCTGACCTGTTGGCATGGCCTTGGGCTGGTGGTTGTGTTGGTAAAGAAGGCAGCTGGATGGTAGGTGGTATCTAGGAGGCAGCAGCTCAGGCTTACCCAGGGCCAGTGCCAGCCTGCTTGTTTCTTCTGGGGTTCAGAGGAGGTCTTCAAATTCAGAGAAATGGACTTTTCTGGTTCAGGTTCTGAGGGCACCTTCAGAGCCCCACACTTGCCCCGGTGTGTAAGGCATCAAGGCCTGGTTGCTCTCCGCTGAGCAGCAGGCTGGTGTGAGTTGCTGAGCCTTGGGCCGGGCCCCATGGACTTGTCCCTCTGCAGAGCGGGTGAGGGCCCTGGGTGTGGCCGTTGCGGTGCAGGAGGCCGTGGCGTGCTCCACCCCTCAGGCCCCGCTCGCTGGCTGTGGATGGTGCTTGGGGAGCATGAGCAAAGACTCATTCTCGAGGTTAAAGTTGGTTCTCAGAGTGTATGGAAAGAGATATGGGGTGCCGCCTGTGAGTGAGATGAGGGTGTCCCTTTTCCCCGTCCTTCCTTTTTGATCGATTTTTGATACTTGCCTTAAGTTAACTCCTTCGTTTTCCCAAAAGAAAAATCTACAGACCGATCATCTCCATTTCCTTTTGATTTGTGACTCAGGTGAAAAATGTGCAAGTGTTAGAGCAGATTTTCTAATCAGGAAAACCTGGCTAAGGCCATCATCACCGGGGAGTCAGGCAGGTTCTTGGGATTGCAGACTTTTTCGCACAAGAGTAGGCTGCTTTTTCATTCTCCGTGACGCTGGGTTTCTCTTGTCTGGTGGTGCTTCCCCCTGCTTTGTGAGCTGGAGATGTGAAGTGTGTTGGGAGATCCGGCATCTATATCCTCCTCCCAGAAGCGGAAGTAAATGCACAGAAAACGTGGGGAACACTTTATCATGGGGGTAGCTTTGGCCCCAAACCCTGATCTGCCTGCAGATCCAGAAAAACGGTTTTATTTAGGCTGTGCAGGTTTGAAGGGAGGGGAACCCAAGCTGCCAACGGTGTTCTGCTTTATCTCGTTTCTCCCCTGAACTTGAACCTGTGTGGGCAGCAGCAGGGCTCCTGGAAGCCAATGCAGGAGAGAAGGTACACCCCTGCCCCCTCCCCTCCCCCTCCATGTCTAATGGCCGGGGCTGGGGCAGACCCAGCTCCCTGGGGGTCTGACCCCTGACCCCAGCAGTCCCCTGTAAGAGCCTGGTGTCCCTAGCACCTGTTTAGTTGTGCAGACGTTACAGAAGACCCTGATGTTCTCATTTATAATCCAGTGGGCATCCTAGTGGAAATGGATTGTGGTTTATTAAAACACATGGTCTGAAGTGACACAGACGGCATCACGTATGCTCATAACCTTGGCTTCACACTCAGGGGTCACAATATCAATGCCTCCAACAACTTCTGTTTTGAGGACTATCTTCTTCAGTTTCCAAAATACCCCTCCATCTACAGAGCCTGAGATGATCCTCACAGGAGAGCACTTAGGTAATCTCTGTATTTGGCCACCAAACAACACAGTCAAAACGGGCCTCTGAGTATATGTGTTGCAAGTTAATATTTGAAGTGACTGAGAAGTTCTTGTCATTGGTAATTGTTCTTCAGCAGGGTAAGTGAGTAGGGTAGAGGAATTAATACGTCTGTCTAGAAAGAGTCTGGCTTTGGTTTTTCTTAGCCTTTCACAGGAGAACTCAGTGAGAGTGGGTTGCTCAGATCATCCCCATATTGTGTATTCTTCTCATGCCTTTTTAATTTTTTTTCCTTCACTTAATGGAAAATGGAAGGAATAGCAGAGATCTCTCTTTCTTTTGGGCTTCCCTGGTGGCTCAGATGGTAAAGCATCTGCCTGGAATGCGGGAGACCCAGATTTGACCCCTGGGTTGGGAAGATCCCCTGGAGAAGGAAATGGCAACCTACTCCAGTACTCTTACCTGGAAAATTCCATGGACTGAGGAGCCTGGTAGGCTACAGTCCATGGGGTCACTAAGAGTCGGACATGACTGAGCGACTTCACTTTCACTCTTTCTTTTGGTGCGCCTCTCTTTCTGAAGAAGGACATTTCTCACAAGCCTTTTTAAACAGCATGTCATCAGACTCCCAGCTGGAGTGATTTCATTGCTTTTGAATTGACACTGGGTGGGTTCCGGTGGGCGGGGCGGGGTGCATTATTTAAGGGCCCAAAATAGGTCATTTGGCCGACTTCACCTGTTTCTGCCCTGGGATCACCTTCGAGGTGTATTCGGCCCCTCTGGGTGCTGGAGGGGTGGGCTGTATGTGCAGGACCAGGGTCCTTCCCTGTGCCACAGGTGACACTGTCCAGCTGAGAAGAGCTTTTTTTCTTTAACTGATGCTTTTGTGGAATATCCTCTTCACCTTTTTTTTAAACCTCCTGCAGCTTGATTTTTTTTTTCCCCCCTCCCAGTTGGGGCAAGTGAATCTCTTGAGTTGGAGTATGGGTTGGAAGCCTGTTCTTTAAGAGCAGGAGTGCAGAGTGGTAAGTATGTTGTTAACCCTCTGCTCCTCTCTCATCTGGGGCCACTTGGCCTAGTGGCTGAGAGCAGGACGCTGATGCTTGTTGGCCCAGATGTGGTCACTACTTGAGGCAGTTGTAGTTTTCTTATCTTTAAAGGGGTAGTAGGCATGCTTTTTCATAGGTTTTTGTGAAGGGTAAATGAGTCAGTGTAGGTTGTATTTCTCTCTGGTAGAGAGCACCATATTGGCTGTTAATGCCTCATGTGATTGTAAGATCTGGAAGTCTAGAAATAGCCTTGTAGTTGATAAGAGAATCTCAGGAAGTTAGTATGTTTCAGGTACCTGGCACACGGTGAGGGCTGCCCCAAAGGGACTGTCACCATTGAGTCACCCCAGAGGGACTGTGAGTGCTGAGTGTGAGTCATGTCCAACCTCAGCACCAGGAGCTGCTCCATGTGTGGTAGACAGACCCTGCTGAAGCGTCCACCAGGGTGATCAGCTCTCCCTCGTTTCTTGTTTTCCTTCAGCGTTTGCCCTGTGGGTCCATGCAGACCCTTGGGGGCACGCCTGCCCGCTGAGGGCCTCTCTTGCGCCTATTTATTTATCATGCAGATGTCTCTTCCTGGGGATGGCAGGGCCCCTGCTCTGTGGTGGGAGGCTCGGGCAGATTTCAGAGATGGATGACTGGGGAGATGGGTCCGGTGGTGGAAGAGAAGCTTCTGGCTCGAGTCCACCTTCCAGACCAGGTGTCATGATCCAGTGGTTTAATCTCTTTAGGCCCCAGTTTCCCCGTTTGTAAAATGCAGAGAGCACCTGACTTTTTCCATTCGGGTTCAGGACAGGCAGGGGTGGGGTTTCATTTTGGGGTGATGGGGACTTTAAACTTAAACTGTGACGGTGGTTGCACAAGTGTGAATATGCCAGAGCCTACTGGATGGTGCACGTTGAATGAATGGATCACATGCTATGTGGAGAGTGGCTCACTAAAGAGAAACAAGTGTCTGTTAGGACTGAGTGAGTGACGGATGCGTTTAGCATAGCGCCCGGCACTTGGTAGGTTTTCAGAAATGGGGTCTGGCTACCATTTTGTTCCTGGCCTCAGGTCCCATGACTTTTCCAAAGAACTGTAATACTCTGCAGTGCTGAAGAAATTAAGGTAGCCTATTAGATTTTCAAAATCTTTAATCAGTTTGGTTGTTCATACTTGGCTGGGTTGTGCTTGTATCACACACATTGTAAATTGAGTTGCTGAGCTGTTCACCCAACTGCTCAGTATTTAATATTTCCAGCTACATTCATCTGGCCTGTCTCAAGGGCATGCTTCAGTCAGGTGGGAATTATGCTGTTCCCAGAGATTTTAAAGTGCACATCTAGGATGTCCTTTTCTCTCCTGCCATTTCTTTCCTGGCTGGGGGGTGAGTGGAAGTGTGTATGGGACAAAGGCAGATGCACAGACTTTATTTGGCGAAATTGAAAACAGTCTTTACTATGATAGAGATACTGCTGTATTTGGTTTTCTGTACTAATCTTTTTATTTTGCATTTTTATCCATTCTTTTATAACGTGTAGAGTTGATCATGTGTATGGAATGCTTTCCAATTTGACTTTTGTGCACACTTACTTTCCATTCACAGCAAAACCTTGAGATTCCTTGTTTAGGTCCAGAGGTGGGCCAGAGGTCTTGCCATTGACTTCAGAAGTGGTTGACCTTTCAGAATTCATCTCCTTGAATGTAGGGCTTTAGGAAACCCCAGGCTGCAAAAAGCACTTTATTCATTTGCTCTTCAGAGTTATTGCTTGTCCCCTGCTGGAGTATATCCCATGGCTCTGTGCTGTGTCTTGGTTCTCTTGAGGGTGAGAAAGCGTGAGACCCGTCTCGGCCCACTGCCCCTCCTCTCAACGGGTCCTCCGCCCGGGTGTCCTCTGGCCCCTCTGTGGCATGTTGGAAAACGCAGTCGCCTTGAGCCAGCTGATGTGGGGACAGGCAGGATCAGTTACCATCCGGCCATCCATCTTGTCCTTTGCTCGGCTCCTTTGGGGGCCAAGTGGGCCAGTAAAGCATTTTTCAATGACAGAAGCCATTCATCCTGATGATTGGTCTTTCTGATGCCTTGACCTTTATATTATCATAAAGGTCATCCGCTCTTTTCAGACTTTGGTTTCTGCAGTTATTAGGATCCTGTGTAAGGAACATGTTTAATTGGCAAATCTATCCAACTCTGTTGGGTATATTACATTATTGCCCACAGTGTAGTCACATTTCTATATCTTGGTATGCTGGTAGCCAAGTTTTGATTGAAAAAGCATTCCATGACTTCAAGTTCTTATAGAGAGAAGAAAATCTGATTGGCTTTAAAGATTCTTTTCAACAGGTTTCTTTTTCCTGTTACACAGTGTAGCCAAAGTGGTAGAATTTCACTGGGTGGAAATTCCAGAGGGCTTTCAGAGCACCAGGTAAACCAGCAGAACTTGCTTGTGATACCAGATCGGGGTGCACGTGGACTGCTGTAGGTTCCAGCTGTTGCTGGGGGCTCCCAGGCCCAGCGAGATCCTGATGGAGCCGGAGCCGACCTACGCATTCTCGCTCTCCAGCTTGACACATGACTGCTCCAGCTAAGTCAGTGGAGCTGTTTTGGCCCAGGGCAAACCGGGTTGCAGCACTCACACAGCCAGCATTAAAATCCTTTTGAACTGTTGGCACAGGTTGGCAGACACATTCCATTGTTTTCAGACAATAGTGACTCAAAGTTGAACTGGCTCCAGGGAGCAAGTGCGGCTTTTGTACAGTAACAAGGATCCGATGCCAACCGATTGATGGGGCCTGCCTTCCCTGAGTCCGGACGCCTTGTAATGACATGAAGCTTAAATTTAAATATCTGGCTCCCGGTCAGAAACTTGGCATGTTCCTCTTTTCCTTTCCATAACATAGTCTTCTCTATTTATAACGATTCTTTTTTCTTTCTCTCTTTTGTCCTTTCGGCTTGTTTTGGGGTTGACACAGGGAACAAGTCTTATTTTACGTAATTTGGGGGTTAGTCCCATCTTCGACCTTCTGCTGTTTCTTTCCTCGTATGTGTCATGTGTCTGCTGGCAGACCTTCCTGCCCAGCTTTCAGTAATGGCTTTTTGTCTGTGTTTCTTCTTCAGGGTGAAGGTTAGACACTGGGTCATTGCAGGGTGTCATAGAACTTTGGCCAGATGCCATTCAAGGGGTCCTTTATCTTGCTCACCTGATAGAAGAAAAAACTTCCTGGTTTTCAGATGAAGGGCCTTTGCTGGTGCCAGTAATTACGATGATTGGGGCTGCACTCTGCTTACAAGGAAGGACTCTCTTCAAGTGGGAGCCTTGTCTTATGGCAGGAGCTTTTAAAAAGATTAACTTTCTTATATTTGCACAGCTCCTTTCTCTGAAGAATGGATAGCGTTTCATGGACTTTTTAGTACTTTAGTGATTCCTGAAGGGTAGATAACAGAGGCACTGGCTTGTCCTTCTGAGAATGGAGGCACAGATGTGTTTGTGCATCTGGCAGCTGGAAGTCACAACCAGCTGGTCTGGTCCAGCTTGTGTATGGAGTGAGGGTTTTAAAGGCCTGGAGGATCCCCTGGCAATCTTGTCAGGATCTGACTATGTGGACAGAGTCAGATGGGGGAACATGGTTTAGTACAAACCTTCTGGAGGTCCCAGGTCCTCCTCAGACGTGAGGTCCTCCTTGGAAAGGATGGCTTTCCACCTTTCACACGATTGAAGTTTGCTACTGAAACTGTTTCTGTAGTGACTTCTCTTGCCCATTTTTTTTTCATCCCCCATTGGGAGCAAATTTTACCTCCTTGGACCTGAAGTGACCCTCACTCAGAATACCAGCCTTTGGATTTAAAGGTTTTGCTTGCTGTGGTATGGAAACCCTTGCTACAGGCTATTTAACTTTCAGAATGTGTGTATACAAATCAATATATTTGTTCATTAATGCAGAGCTGTTTGTATCTGAGTATACAACATAATTTCCTAATACCGTTCCTGGTGATAAACATTTTTTTTCTCTCCTTAAAGTAATTATTCCAATTATTCCTTTTAATTGAAGGCAGTGTGCATGGGTCCTCTGTACATTGAACTTTCTGTCTCATGTTCACAGGGTTTAAGCTTTTCCTGTGAGAGTGGGTATTTTTTCCTTTCCTCTTCTGGAGAATCTTACAAGTTAAGACAAAAGATAATTACTTGGAGGAGTAAAACTGCAGGTTCCCACGACATTTAAAATTAATGAGCTGCCAATGACAAAATACACCTCGTCTGAGGCACCATCATCCAGCAGCAATCCCCCACTACCCCCAGTAATACTTCAGTTGACTTTTTGGCTGCGTTTGCCATTTGGATGGACAGTTGCTCTAAAATAGCACAGTGGTTACAGAAAGTGGGTTTCTTCAAAAACTCTCCCTTTGTTGCAGATCAAAGTTAATGTTGCTGAATTTTTTATTTTCGAGATTTTTGAACACCTTCCCCTTTCCCAATCATCTGGTCAGAATGGCCTTCAGCAGAAGCCCGAGCTGTGGCGCGCGCTGCACCCGGTCAGTTACGATGTTTAAGGCACGTGCCTCTCTCCTTCCTGCTGTGATCGGAGGCCCCTCTCCCCACTCCCGGGGAGGCAGTTTTGGTGCCAGTGGTGTCAGAGCTCCCGGGGGGGGGGGGGGTGTTGGAACAGAAACAGAGCCATGCCTTCTGTTTCAGATACAGGTGTAAGGCCAGTAAGCAATCTGTGCCCCTCGCCCCTGAATCTCAGAGAGAGGGTGCTGGCTAACCATAGTGCCATTCTGAGTTCTTGAAGTCTCCGTCTAGGAACTGGCCTCACCCCGCGGTTCACTTGGAGTGGAGTCACCAGCTGTGCGTGTGCACTGGGGCTCCGCTGCCCCCTGGCCATTGACTCCATTGTGGTGTGGTCATCGCTGCAAACTAATGCCTGCCCACTGCTCCCTCTGAGATCCCCTCTAGATGACTGTTTTCTCCCTGAATCCTCCAAGCAACCTTATGAGATAAATAGTCAGTTGGGAAACTGAGGCTTAGACAGGAAACCAGTCCATGGTCAGGTAGTTAGCAAATGATTTCTCTGGATTCAAATTTAGGTAGCATCATTTTGGATCCTGGGGGCTTCTCTGGTGGTTCAGACAGTAAAGAATCTGCAGTGCTTGAGACCCAGATTCCATCCCTGGGTCGGGAAGATCCCCTGGAGAAGGGGATCTGCTACCCACTGCAGTTTTTTTGCCCCAGAAAATTCCACGGACAGAGGAGCCTCGTGGGCTTGCAAAGAGTTGGACACGACTGTGTGACTAACACTAATGTGATTTTGGAGTCTGAGCTTTTGGGGGGATGCGTGGCTGTACATGTGAGTTCAAGGGCCATCAGAGCTTCAGAAAACCACAGTGTAGCTGATCACCAGGGGAAAGACGATCCAGTCTTTCCGGTTTCAGGCCTCTTGGTCTCAGGACCTGTTTCTACTCTTAACAACCATCGTGGGGACCGCAGAAGGCTTTTATCTTGTGGATTGTATTTATTGATATTTACCATATTAAAACTAAAACTGAGGTGATTTAGAAATATTTACCTCTTTGAAAATAACACACACGCATTCCATGTTGATACAAATAAAATTTTCATGTAAAGAAAGGGAGGGACTACATTCCACACCTGAAAGTTGTAGGTGAGGGGAGTTACCTCATTTGACTTTTTTTGCAAATCTGTTTAATGTCTGACTTAAATGATGACAGATACATTCTTAAGTCCGCTTCTGCATTCAGTCGTATACAAGAAAATCAGTTTCAGACAAAGAGGTGGTTTGAAGAGGGAGGTGCCTTTGTGATAGTCTTATTCTTTGATTTCACACCCAGACCCAACCAATGGTAGTTTCTTCAAGGTCAGTTGTAATCTGAACCCGTATCGGTGAACTTTTTGTGCACTGTTAGGTTAACATCCATTGGTTTTCCTTCCACCTTGAATGGCTGTCTTACCCATACAGTTTTATAATGTCTTATATCAATCATTTGAAACTAACGGTTCACTGGGTTAGCCACCCCTTCCAGTTGTCGGCACCTTCTGGTAGGCTGTATCGAAGAATCTCCCCTCTGTACTGAAGTCATTGGGAAAGTCTTTAAGTTTTGAGAGGCTTTCAGACTCATGGTGGCAGATACAGGTTTTCCAAAATTGTCATTTTTGCCTGAAGTCATGAATTCTATCATTGGCAGCAAAAACTGTTAGTTACTTTATCCTTGACAGGCTCACTTTATTCGTTTTTGAGAAAATAGCTGACAAATAACTATCTCGGTTGTCCTTTCAAATAAAAATAGCATACCATGAAAAAACACAGCTAGCTTGCAGCTTACTCTCAGAAGTGCTTTTCCCTAGAAACAGTCGTCACACTGACGTTAAGGAGAAGTGCCTCCGTGTGTGGCTCCGTTTTGTCGCACAGAGTGTGTATGTACTCGAGAGTTGAGATTTAATGCTGTGGACCATTCTGTCACCACTCTCTGAAGTGGACTTTTCCAGCTGCTCGTCGCGGGTGATGAAGAGCGCAGTGCTCACCCGCGCGCTTCGCTGCCGCTGCATTGATGTGTCAAGTGTGGCCACTCGGTGCTGCTGTTTATATTTTTTACAGTTTTATAGAGATGTAATTTACGTATCATAAAATCGAACCACAGTGAACAGTTTAGTAGTTTTTAGCATTTTCACGAGCTGTGCGGCCATCACCACAGTCAACTCGAACATTCTCATCGCTTTCACCCTGAAAAAACTGTACCCATTAGGAGTCATTCCCATCTCCCTACCCCTCCCCAGCTCCGGGCAGCTGCGAACATACCTTTCTAAAATAACTCTGTCTGTTCATCATGTGACTGTCTGGGTCTGCGTTGCCGCACAGGCTTCTCTCGCGTGCTCAGGGCAGGCACTCGTCGTGGTGCGTGGACTTCCCATTGCAGGGCCTTCTCGTGGCGGAGCCCAGGCTCAGCAGGTGTGGCTCACAGGCTTAGTTGTTCCTAGGCACGTGGGATCACTCCTGAGCGGGGATCGAACCCGTGTCTACTACAGGCTGATTCTTTACCACTGGACCACCAGGGAAGCCCCTACTTTCTGTCTCTCAGGTTTGGTCATTTCGTATGAATGGAATCCTGCAATAGGTGGCCTTTCTTTCACCTCCCATAATGTCTCCCAAGATTTCGCCCGTGCTGGAGCATGTGTCAGTACACAGTTCCTTTTTACAGATGTATAACACCTTGTTTTGTTTAGCTAAATACCAGTTGATGAACCTTCAGATTTTTTTCCCAGTGTTCCTTATTAATACTTCTGCTCTGACCATTTGTATGCACGTTTGTATGTGGACTTACTTTTCGTTCCTCTTACGCTCATATCTGGGAGTGGAGTTGCTGGGTCATATGGTAACTCTGATTTGAGGAACTTCCAGACCATTTTCCAGAGTGGCTGCAGCAGTCTGTGTCCCTACCTGCAGGGAATCAGGGTTCACTCTTCGTCCTCACCAGCTCTAAAGTCTTTGTGAGCACAGCCTTCCTAGGGGATGTGAAGTGGTGGTTCATGGTCATTTTGATTTGCATTTCCCTGATGGCTGATCTATCATTAGCCATCACCATCATTGAAATACCAACACAGTGAAAAAGGTAAATACTTTCAGTATAATTATGAAAATATTTTTTGACCTAGGAGATCCCATGAAAGGGTCAAGCCATTGACCCCCAAGGGTCAAGCCATTCATTAAGCTGCTGGAAAATGTGGGCTACGGTTTCAGCATTTTATTTCTCCTTGCTTGGACAGGACATTGGCACCACTTCTGTTTGCCCATGAAATGGTTATTGGGAGGCAGTGGGAGGCAGCCAGGGTCCAGTTGAAGGTTGCAGGAGGTCTGCTTGGGCTTGCTGTTGGGCTTTGTTGAAGCCCGTTCTGCGTCATCAGGGAGGCAGGAAGAGGTCTTGTCCCAATCTGAGTGTAGTAACCCAAGATGGACGTTTTACAGAAGCAGCAGGTAGGTCTTCCCAGACAGTTTCCATTCAGGAGCATGTGGTCCCCAGCCTCTGTGAGGAAACCGAGGATCCACACAGTTTGCCCACATGGTAGGGCTGGGAGTTGAACGGCTCATAAAGCCTTGTGAAAAGGAACCAACCCCCAGAATAAATTTTTTTTGTTTGTTTGTTTGTTTTTGTTTTTGTTTTTCTTTTTTAATTTTTATTATTATTATTTTTTTTTCCCAGTGGGTTTTGTCATACCCAGAATAAATTTTTGTAACCAAAATTTTTATAACTGGAGAAGTCAATTCTAGAACTGGTACTTCTGTAATAGCAGACTGCTCATCTTTGTGGCAATAACAAAGCTCAGAAAAATATGAAATATTTAAGATTAAAAAGAAAGATGAAACTTCTATACTGTTTTTCAATAAAGAATGTGCTCACTGCCTTATTGGTGAACGGTCAAGAATTGCCTGGATTCATGCTCCTTGGCTTGCTTTTTACTCACGTTGACGTATGACTTCTTATGGGTGTTGCTTCTAATTTGTCTGGAAAGCAAGTGCAGATACTGCCAGCTTGGGTCTGATGGATGGATTCCAACAACGTGTAGTTACTTTCACTTAGAATAAACGCCAGCTATTTCGAAGCTCTCCATTTTTCTGAAACTGAGACTGTCGGACAGAGCCTTGCACAGCTTGGGTCGTATGCCGTGTTTTGATGTGTCACGTGGGCTTTTGGGTTGAAAGCCTAGTTAGAGTGTGTGGTCGCTGGGGGTGGGGGAGATCAGGGTTTATATCCAGTCCAGGTACAGGAAACGTGAATCTTTTAATTATGCCATGTACAGTGTAATAACACATGCACTAAAGATGCAAATCTAAATCAAATCAGAAAACAATTAGAAAACTTCAAGGATTATCTTACCAACTGAAAATATAGGAAGGACTTTCTAAGCAAAGAAAGTTTAAAAAGTGGGTTAGCCAATTTAGCAACATAACAGATGGAAAAAGCAAATAAGAGGAAACTATCTGCAATCTGAGTCATAAATGTAAAGGATGCTTATACAAATGGGGGTGACGAAGAAAGCATTCAGGGCCCTGAGAAGGGCATCTCAGAAGACAGATGTTGTCTCGTGGCCCTGTGTGTTGAACTTCCATGTCTTTAAGCTTCAGAAAAAAGTTTCAGCTCAGAGGAGGAGGGGTTTTCTCTTTACAGTTGCCTGGTCCTGTGGTGCTTTCTGGTGGAATGCGGCAAGGCAGCCTTGACGTGCAGGTGCTTGATGGGCAGGGGGACACAGTGACCTTTCCAGGCCACTTCTGTCGGGAAGTGCTCCAGGAGCCTATTTAAAATGGGAGCCAGTAGGGCCCACTGGCTTCCCCAGCTGTTCGCCCAGAGCCCATGGGGCCCGGCAGGCCACGCACAAGTCTGTCCAGGAGTGGAGTCCCAGCTGTGAGCAGAGGAGAAGACTCAGGGCAGTGTCACCATGGCGTTGCCTGTAAAGACCCCGAGCTCGTCTCCGCTCCCTGAGGGTGGGAGGTGCAGCGGGCACGTGGGGAGCTGGCTCTGAGCGCCACCTGGCTGTCAGGGAGGTGGGCTTCGCAGCCAGACCTTCCGATGGCGTCCTCTGTGAAATGGGCTTGAGGGCAGGTCTGGTCCCTTTGCGTTCAGAGGCTGAGTAACTGCTTGGCTTGACTGCGGTCCCTGGGCTGAGAGCAAGCACTTCATACTGGTAGGGGTTGTGACCCCTGGAGTAGAAAGGGCTCCCGAGCCCTGCTCCCCCTCTTCTCTGGTCACCAAGGGGTCGGTGAAGCAGCTGCATCCTGACCCGTGTCCGCCAGCCAGATCTGCAGCCTCACACGCCTTACTTTAAACTCTGGACCTTCTGTCTTCATGCGTGAGGTGGTCATGCTCTTGGAATGTGACCAGCTGGTTTTTTCGTTTTAATTCTTCCCTTTTTGTTTAAGGTGTGACGTTGATACTCTAAGGGCTACTGTATATTTGTGTGTATGCTTACTTTTTTATAGCGGTTTTAAAAAAAATGGATTTTCCAATTGTTTCAACCAAAGCTCCTAATTCCTAAGCTGCATTGATAACTTTTCTTTGGGTTTCTCTGTGTTTAGGATTATTCCTCTCCTTTGTGGTCATTTTGTCTGGAGGTTGGGTCTTGAGAGCCTGTGAGATGTGATGTTTGTCCAGCGTGTCTTCCTTTTCTCTCTCCTCCTGTCTGCAGGGGTTTGGGGTACCCGGCAGCAGGCTGCATCCTGACTCTGTTCTTCCTCCTTCCTTTCCAGTTTTCAATGGTTCCAGCAGGTCGTCCCGGGAGAAGGACCCTGTTCAGAAACACAAAAGCAAAGAGGCCACTCCGGCGAAGGAGAAGCACAGCGATGCGCGGGCTGACGCCCGGAGAGAGCAGGCGTCCGCGAGCCAACCCCCCACCGCCCCCCCCGCGGGCTCCTCGGCCAAGGGGCTCACCGCTCACCACCACCACCCCCCTCTGCATCGGTCGGCTCAGGACTTACGGAAACAGGTGAGGATCGGCCCTGCCGTCCAGGGACCAAGGCCTGGCCCAGAGGTGTCAGCCCTCCCGCCCGAGGCCACCTCCCCGTTTCACCAAACTCACTGAAGGGGAATGTGAGGAGTGGCCCGAAGCACGGCATATTTCCAGGGCTCAGGAAGCAGGAAGGGATGCTCAGAGGTGAGAGAACCGTGACCTGGACGGGCGGCCAGTGCCCGCGCCTCTCCTTGGGTGAAGACGAAGGAGGGGGGCGTTGCTGTAGTCGTGTCTCCCCAGAGGGTGCTGCCGGGGCCGCCACCCTTGTGTGCTGGGGTGTCCTGGAAGGGCAGCGAGAGGACGTCCCCCCATTAACCCTGCCCCGCACCAGGGGAGCCCGGGGGTCCTCAGGTGAGACTGGGAGCCACATGTTGCGTTGAAACAGGTCTGCAGCCGGCCTGGATGTGAACTGTCCCTGGTGGACATGTTGGCAGCTTGTGGCAGGACTTCTGAGTGGCCTGCAGATGGTGATGAGATGGGGTGTGGCCGTGGGGGACATTCTCCCCGTCCCTCGCCCCGAGGCCGCACATGCTCTGCCCTCCCTGCCCCTCACCCCCACCCCCCAGCAGATTCCAGGGTGAGATCCAGACCCCCGATCCGGTGGGGGCGCCTGTTCTCGCCCTCGGATGAGATTTCTCAGGACCTGGGAGGGTGACAGTAGGGATGAGAGGGGCCTGGCGGCGCAGCGAGACAGGCACCTGCATCTCGTTAACCCCTCTGCTCCTGTTGTCACCGCATTGGTGAGCTTGCCTCCCCGGGAATTGTATCACATACAGTTATGGTTGCCCTTAGTGATGTGGGTGGACTGGAGATTCCCTGGCAGGCAGTGCGTGGAGTGACTAAAAGATGCTCCTTGTTGTGTGAGGGTTGGAATTCCTCCTCCTGCTGAATTGTTCCTTCCCTGTGGTCTTTTTCATTCTTGACAGTGTCAGGAACTGTTGTCTCCAAACGTGTGGCTGTTCATGCACATACAGAGGACTGTGTGCACGCACGAGTATTATTAGTCTTCACCACGAGCTGTCAAACATTACTCAGTTGTCAGTTGGGGTGGATGAGGCAGGCATCCTCGTGTTTATGTTTCCACGGTCCTGAGATCGCCACTTCATGCTTTGACATGTTACCTTGAGATTAAGCAAGTGGGCTTTGCATATTGCCCACTGAAGTTCCTGCAACACAAACCTCAGTTTTCCTCATGAGAACACTTGAGCATGGAATTGGCCTTTCCAAGCTGGATTCCCAGTTTTCAGAATGTAAAGTGCAGGACACACTGTCCGTTTGGTGTCTTGAGTCCTCATTCCTTTTCCAAAGCTGTTGTCCAGACTGGTCCTTGTGCAGAACTTCGTCTAGATCTTTGCTTATGAAAGAGAACAATTCTGAAGGGATCCAGAGTGGACAGGGACCCATCTAGGGAGCAGAAATCTCAGGGTGGATTGAATATCTTTCTCTCACTTTCAGACTCAAGAGGCTAGGTTGAGTTACCCCCCATCTCGGTTGGTCCAGACTCATCCTCAACCCCAGCGCCTACCCTACCCCTAAGTTCAGGGTTTCCCTTTACCACTGAACAAGAGGGGGTTCTGCAGTTGGAGGTGAGAATTGAGGGAGCAGAAGGCACCCCCTGCCTTGGGGTGGCCTCAGCCCCTGCTCCACAGCAGGCTGTCCACCTGGAAGCAGGTGAGAGACCTAGGTAGGGCAGACACTGTCATCTGCGTGACTGCAGGGGCCTGGCTGGTTTGCGGGTCCAGGTCTTGTAGGAAGGGCGTCTCCTGCCCTCCCTCCCCTGTCAAATGCCCCGGGTGGGATGAGCCAGGACTCCCAGTTCTAGCTGGGCTCTGAGCGTGACCTTCACCGAGACTTAGGCTGTAATGGTTAACCTGCCTGGGCCCTGTTGTTCATTTGGAGCCAGTGATGCCAGCTCCTCCCAGCGACATTGTGGGACATGAAAGGGTGATTTTGATACCATCAAATCCCATTAGTTAAGTACTCTGGGGGGAGGGAAAAAAGGGTAACTAGAAGCCAATTGTAGATTCCTTTGTAACAGCCTGGCGCAAGTGATTAGAATCTGACCTTTCATCTTTTCAACTGCATAAAATACGGAGGCCGGGAGAATACTCGGATCTGTAATCTCAGATATGGTTAATTTTTTTTGTCGGCCTGAAAGAAAAGATCAGGAGTGTATGAAATGCAGGTGACGGGGTGGGGGACCCCTGCGTGGGGTGCCGCTGCCTGCCGGCCCCTGGGCCCCGAGAGCTCACTCTGCTGTGGACGGCCCCGGGGCTCGCGTGTGCTGGGTGGGTGCCTGCCTTCCTGAGCGTCCTCCCCGGGGCTCGGAGCATGAGAACTCAGGGTGCGGGGCCTCGTCAGCCTTCTGGCTCCTATTCTCCCAAAGGTGCCAGGTGTGCCAGGTGGCACAGGCGTGTGTAACAGCCCTGGAACTGCTCCAGGCTGATGACTTGGACGTGTAGTAGATGTTTGAGGAAGGAGCATCTCTTCAGAGTAGTGCTTACGTGGTGTGCAGCGAGACGGGAACGAATTTAGGATGAAGAAACAACGGTTCTTACACCTGGATGGGGTTTGGAAATGGTTTCCAGGCGTGGTGAGGAGGGGTTTGCATCCAGTGGGGTGTGGGTGGGAAGCCAGGATGCAGCCGCTGTGGTTGGTGAGCTGCGCCCAGCGTGTCGCTCGGTGTTCTCGTCTGGGCGCTGAGGCGGGCCGTCACGGGAAGGAGAGAACCTGCTTGCGAGGGCAGGGCGGAGGGACTGCTGAGCTGTGGCGCCTCTAGGAAAGGTCCTAGAGGTCACGCTCATGTGCTCACGGTCACGTGTATGGCGGTTGCGAAAAATCTTAACCAAGTAAGATGGAGTGAGAAAGTTGAGCTTTTCAGACCAGAGAATGAGGAGTATTCTTTAATATTCTGGAAAACGATAAACAAGCGTCCAAAGAGAGATGTGAGAGGCTCACCTTGGCTGGAAGAACGTCTAAGGTCTTCGTCAGGACCTGCGGGGAGTCCGGGTTGCTCTTTGTCCCCGGGGATGTGTGACTTAGCTGGGGGGCCTTAGGAGGGCGCCGGTGCTGTGGAGACCTCGGGGCCTGACGGGGATGCGTCAGCCTCGTCCCTCTGCTCACTGATTGCTAGGGGCCCGCCATGCCAGCAGGCCTGCCCTTCCGCCCGTAACTCTGCTGCCCATCCAGCGGATTCTGTTCATTTAGGCTCATGTGCTTTTTAAGTTGAATTTTGAGGTCCATCCACATCCCCAGGCAGCAGTGTTTCCCCTCAGGCTCCTTTGCTGCGCTCAGAGCCTGGGCAGAGCCACTCGACTCGGTGGCTCCCTCTAGTGGGAGATGGGAGCATGGCAGTTGAATTCTGGTTGAACCGAGGACAGCTGTGTGTCTGTGCACCTGGGGTAACCTGAGCTACAGTGCCGGGGGGCAGCAGTGGGCCAGCACCCCACTTCCTGCAGAGCTGGGTGACGAGGTGTCATTCCCCGCCCCCCAGTCTAGCCCAGCGGCGGCGGCTCTTGTGGGCCTGTCCTCATTCTTCGGAAATTAGTGCTTTTTGGGTGTCTCCCCTTGTCACTCCCTGGCTCCCCTTTATAAATGAGGGAGGCTTGTGTGTGTCACAAAATTAGCATGGTGTCCAGGCTGTAAGACAGTGGTGAAGAGCGACTGACCGTCTACCCAGTTCCCAGAGTCGACATTTACAGAGGCGGGAGGTGGCAGCCTCCCGTGCAGAAGGGGCTGGGGCCTCAGAGACGTGAGGGGCGTCCAGTGAGGCGCCAGGTGACAGACGAGTCAAGGGTGACACACAGGTGCCCACTGCTGGCAGGTGCCCTTCTGGGTGTGGGCATCTGAGCCCCATGAGCGTGCTTGTTCTTTTCTTCCTCTGGCATTTTTTATTTCACTCTTATTTAGTGTGGATTTTTACAGTCCTGTGGGCAGATCATGCTGAAATATATGGAGCAGAGAAAAAGAACAACCATCTTTTCTTGAAACAGGGATGTGTGTGGGTGTGTAACCATGTCTTTTCTTGGAACAGGGGTGTGTGTGCGTGCACACGTGTGCACCTGTCCCCTTAGCAGCACAGCCTTGTGATGGTGTTGCTGTCATTGACCTGTTACTGACTTGTGTTGGGTGATTGGCAGATAATGTGGAGGGCCCTCACTGGGAAATAGACTATGTGGTTTGCATGCCTTTGCTGGGACCCCCGTGCCCCCTCCTCTCACCAGCAGGCGCGGCTGTTGAGTGTGGCCTGGGGCCGGGGTCCCCTGTGCACAGACACTGATTGCTCTCTGCTCCTCCTGCCGCCTCCAGGTTTCTAAGGTCAATGGAGTCACCCGAATGTCATCTCTGGGTACAAGTGCAACCAGTGCCAAAAAGATGCGCGAAGTCAGACCTTCACCGTCCAAAACTGTGAAGTACACTGCAACGGTGACGAAGGGGACTGTCACATACACCAAAGCCAAGAGAGAACTGGTCAAGGAAACCAAACCCCATCACCACAAGCCCAGTTCCGCTGTCAACCACACAATCTCAGGGAAAACTGAAAGTAGCAATGCAAAAACCCGCAAACAGGTGCTATCCCTCGGGGGGGCGTCCAAGTCCACCGGGCCCGCCGTCAATGGCCTCAAGGTCAGTGGCAGGTTGAACCCAAAGTCGTGCACTAAGGAGGTGGGGGCGCGGCAGCTGCGGGAGGGGCTCCGGAACTCCAAGCGGAGGCTGGAGGAAGCACCCCCAGCCGACAAACCGCAGTCGCCCCCCAAGAAGATGAAGGGGGCCGCGGGCAGTGCCGCCGAGGGCCCCGGCAGGAAGGCGGCCCCGGGCCCCGCCGAGAAGGCGCCGCTCGGGGGCCCCGGGAAGAAGGAGGCGCCCGAGCGGAGCCTGGAGAGGAACCGGCCCAAGCGGGCCGCGGCCGGCAAGGGCCCGCCGGGCAGACAAGCACACGGCAAGCCTGACGGCGGCGCCCCCTGTGAAAATCGTTCTACCTCGCAATCGGAGCCCCTGCCCCGGCCGCACGAGGGGGCGGCCAAGGCCGAGAAGGGGGCCAGCAGGGCCGGGTGGGCGGCCATGGACGAGATCCCCGTGCTGCGGCCGTCGGCCAAGGAGTTCCACGACCCACTCGTCTACATCGAGTCGGTGCGCCCTCAGGTGGAGAAGTACGGCATGTGCAGGGTGATCCCGCCCCCGGACTGGCGGCCGGAGTGCAAGCTCAACGACGAGATGCGCTTCGTCACGCAGATCCAGCACATCCACAAGCTGGGCCGGCGCTGGGGCCCCAACGTGCAGCGGCTGGCCTGCATCAAGAAGCACCTCAGATCTCAGGGCATCACCATGGACGAGCTCCCACTCATAGGTAAGGCCCGTGGCAGCCGACCCCAGGCCAGCTCCTCCGGGCGCGTCTGAGCCCAGGGGAGTAAGAGCCCCGCTTTCTGCAGGTCAGGGTGATCCTGTGCCCCACCCCCCCAACACACACACACAGCCACACCTGTTGGCCGCCTGGCGTCAGAAGAGAGGGGCAGAACCTCTACCCCGCGCCTTCATCTGCCTGGGCTGCCTTAACCAAGTACTGCAGCTGTGGGCTCGATCTGCAGGGAGTCGGTTCTCTCGGTCTGGAGCCTGCAAGTCCGAGAGCGAGGTGCTGGCAGGGTTCGTTTCTCCCGAGGCCCCTCTCTGCCTTGTGGACAGCTTCCTCGTCCCGTGTCCCCACCTGTTCTCCGCACACAGATTCTTGGCGTCCCTTCCTCCTGTTAAAAGGACCCTGGTCACATGGGGTCAGGGCCCACCCCGATGACCTCATTTTACTTTAATTAGCACTTTAAGGACTCTCTCTAAACATGGCCACACTTAGTCAGTCACGCGTAGAGGCCCTATGGGTGGGGGTGGGGGGGGGGCGCTTCAGCCTTTTCTCTCTCTCCCCTCTTCCTTCCTTGCCTCTCAGTTTTCCCAGTGATAACCGCGTCCCGGTGGAGCCCCGTAGGTCCCGGAACACTGTGGACCCGAGCGCAGGCACAGCTGTGCGCTGAAGCTGCGCTTGCCTCAGTCACTGCTTTTGTGAACAGGCCAGCTAGCGTGGTGAGGGCCGGGCCCCGGGCAGAGTGCACGCACGGCCCTCCTGGAATCTCCGTCTCCCTCTTCCTCTGTGCGTTCTCGCACCTCCAGGATTAAGCTCCTCCGTCGGGGTGAGCCGGTTCCGTGGAGTGGTGAGCTCACACGCTTCCCTTCCAGCTCGGGACCCTGGACGGGAGCAGCACGGGGCCTGCCTCCAAGTTGGAGCAGCCTTTTGAAGGCCAGGAGCAGAAGGGCCGATGTCCGTCATTTAGGTGTCAGGGTGGGCTGTAAGATAGGTTTCCTTGCACCATGGAGGTTTCGCTATTACTCTCAGCAGATGAGAATCACTTAAATTGAAAGAATGCTTGGTTTGTGGTCCTCTGTCACGGATGTGATTGGAGGTGATACAGGCTTGGGAACAGGCTGAGGTGTCGGCATCTTGGGAGTACGGTGTGGGCTGTGTGGGAGACCCGGAACTACAGTGGGGGCAGCTGGTCTTCTGAATAGTCAGGGCATCAGGTGATGCCAAGAGGGCACCGATTTTCCGTTCAGAGTAGGTTTCCTGAACCTCAATTCCGTGGCACCAGAAGCCACGAGGATGTGACCCTGGGGTGTGTTCACACCGTTGCTGTTGGCCCAGGTGTGAAGCCCTGTCCACATGGGAGGGGAGCTGGCTGGCCTGTCACCCACCTTGGGTCTTGGCTCTGAGTTCATCCTCCTTACAGTGTGAGGGACTTAGTTTTGAAGGAAGTTTCCCAGAATCCACAGAATGTCTGTTCCTTCTCTGGGAAGGTGGCGCTTTGTCCCAAAGCATCCTTGTGGTCCTGAGAGTGGGTTGATGAAACCAGGAGAGGAGTGACATGATGCCTTTGCGAGTACTGGTCAGGTTTTCTGTGCTGTTGGCTTACAACGGTGACCTCCTTTCTGGTCTGGTCTGACCCACATCCCCATCCACCTTGGCAGGTCCGGGAGGTGCCCCGAAGGAGAGCAAGGCCTGCTGCAAATGTTGGAATCTTGGGCCTTAGGCCCCTGCCGGCCAAGGTCGGGACAGGTCTCCTCCTTGACATGGCCCCTGCTGCCCTGGGGCTTCAACCAAGCAACCAACCAGTGTCCCTCCTGGCACAGCAGATGGCCTCGGAGTGCCGCTCACCCATTTCTGGCCGTGCTGGACCCCTGTTCCTGATGCTGTTCTCAGGAGTCCTATTGCTTTTCCTCTCCTTTATTTTATATAAATGTGTCCCCACCTTCTAAAGATAGAAACAGTCTTAACGTTTACTTTGCTCACCTAGCATTCTGTGGGGTGTTTATCTCCTAACAGCCAGTGGACGATTATTCTGGAAGATTTTTCCTTTTTATCGGTCAAAGGGTGGTTGCTTTTCCAGTTCCCATCGGGACAGTCACTGGGCGGCACTCACACGTCTCTGAATTTTGTGCAGTCTCGTGTCTCATGGTTTCTGCAGTTTGATCGAGAGACCAGTGAGAACCAGCCCACACACCTTCGGAGATGGGCAGGGCTCTGTGTGAGCAGCGGTGGGAGGAGCTGAGGGGCGGACAGACTCCTGTCTATGCTCAGGGGGGCCTTGCCCACTGCCTGGACATCCCGGGGGCTGAAGGGAGGTTACCACGCGTGCGTGCGTGCGTGTGTATGTGGTGGGGGAGGGTTGGGAGGGGAATTAGAACTGATGGCCCACTCTGGATGTGTCCAATTTCTGATCCCACAGCCATTCCAGGCACTGCTGGGCTACAGAGGTGGCCCGAGGGCACAACCCAGGCCCTGCCAGCCTTGCAGGGAAGCCCTACTCCTTGAGCTGTCCCCCCGCCTCCGGGGGCGTGAGGGGCGTGCACCTTGCCCCTGCTCCAGCCATGCTGGGCTCTCCCTCCCTAGGGACCGACTCTCCTTCCATTCAGGCCTCTGCCTAAGTGCCTCCCTCTCGGGGCTCCCTGCCCAGACCACCCTCCTGTGTCGGTCGCCCCTCAGCCTGTCCTGGTCTATCTGTCATCACCCTAGTGCTAAGATGGTCTCAGCCTCGTTTCTATAGACTGGATGGCCCAGCTTGCTGCTCTGACCCCTGGCCTGGTGCCTCCCTGGCACGTGGTGGGCACTGGGTGCCTGTGGACTCCCAGGGGATGGAAGGCGGTCTTGTTCACAGCCCCTTTCACCCACTGTCTCTGTGTTTTCTCCCCTCGCCGTCCCAGGAGGCTGTGAGCTCGACCTGGCCTGCTTTTTCCGGCTGATAAACGAGATGGGCGGTATGCAGCAGGTGACGGACCTCAAAAAGTGGAACAAACTCGCAGACATGCTGCGCATCCCCAGGACCGCCCAGGACCGGCTGGCCAAGCTCCAGGAGGCCTACTGCCAGTACCTGCTCTCCTATGACTCCCTGTCCCCTGAGGAGCACCGGCGCCTGGAGAAGGAGGTGCTGATGGAGAAGGAGAGCCTGGAGCGGCGCAAGGGGCCCCTGGAGGGCCACACGGAGCAGGACTACCACCGCTTCCACCCGCTGCCCCGCTTCGAGCCCAAGAACGGGCTCATCAACGGCGTGGCCCACAGAAACGGCTTCCGCAGCAAGCTGAAGGAGGTGGGCCCCGCGCAGCTCAAGACGGGCCGGCGGCGACTCTTTGCTCAGGAAAAGGAGGTGGTGAAGGAGGAGGAGGAGGAGAAGGGCATCCTCAGTGACTTCCACAAGTGTATATACAAGGTAGGGCCTGCCGTGCGGCCTCGTGTGCACGCTGTGGGCCGTGGGACCCCCGAGACCCCTGACAGCCAGCCTTGGTCACGTCTCTTGTCGAGAGTCATCTGCAGTCTGGGGCGGAATAAGCATCTGGACCAGGCCCCTGGGCACCTAGCTCTGGCCTTGGCGTGGTGCTAAGTTGCTTCAGTCCTGCCTGACTTTGTGCAACCCCATGGGTGGTAGCCCGCCAGGCTCCTCTGTCCTTGGGATTCTCCAGGCAGGAATACTGGAGTGGGTTGCCTTTCTCTTCTCCAGGGGATCTTCCTGACCCAGGGACCAAACCTGGGTCTCTTACATCTCCTGCATTGGCAGGCGGCTTCTTTACCACTGTGCCACCGGGGAATCGGGGTTCGTTAACTGTGTGTTTTGGACACATGTACCCGCATGCCAGGGACGCAGCCCAGGAGGCACAACTCCTCTTTCCAGAGGCTGGGGCTGGGGCTTCTCACCCAGAGGGACCATGCCCTCTGCCGCTCCCAATCATACCCCACGCCACTCCGCATGGCTCTGCTGGCACCTGTCTGTCATCATGGGTCTCCTGGGGAGAGGGCAGGGGTGGGCCCCTGCTTCTGTCCACACCGTGTGCCCACCCAGCCATTGCAAGACCCCCCTCCTCCAGGGAGCGAGGTGGCATCTCATTGTCTCCCTTCTTGGCAGACTGGCTCTGCCCACAGAGGCTGGGCTCCCCCTCCCTGGCTCTCCAGGGTGATTGGGCCCCAGGCCGGGAGGGGGCACAGGATCCCCAACCTTGATCGGTTCTGGAGGTTCCAGGAGGGCAGGGCCCCTGTGGAGGTCTTGGTGGCCGTGCCCACCCACGTGCGCCTGGCCGCGGTGCAGAAACGCAGTGGGTGCCTGTGCTTCTGCCCTGAGCTGGGCCTCTTCCCTCTGAGTCTGCGCGCGGAGGTCCCCCCACCCCCACCCCACCCCCAGCCTCCCTCTGCCTCTCCGTCTTCGCCTTGGTTGGACTCCCACCTCCTTTCTGGGGAGAGATGCCCGCCTGCCCGGAGCTTTCCCTGTGACTGGACCCGGGGAAGGTTGGGTCTGCGTAGACGTGGGTGCAGGTGGTGGCCGTGGCAGCTGGGTGCATCGAGGGCTGACTGGGCACTCACGGCTCCGGGTCTGAGCCGGCACAGCATCTGGGGGTTGACTGTTGGGTGCTGGGTGTCATCATGTTTAATTACAGGCACCCCGCTTTAGTTGATACAAAATCAGGCTCTTCCTGGTGGTTCTGATTTTATCATGTGAGGAACGGCAGGCAGGTCAGGAGAAGTTTGGAGTGTGTGGTGACTTCTCTGTTGGTTAGGAGCCTCAGTTACAGAGCTGACGACGAGATGAGCAGGGTCTGCGAGCTGACTGTGCCCACTGTCCCTCCAGAGGCAGCTCGCCTTGTTAGGGGCCGTGCCCCCCACCTCTGGCTCGTCACACTGGGTGCCGCGTCCCGGCTCCATTTGTGCGAGGCCATCCCCCGGGCAGCCTGAAAGCACCCGAGGGCAGAGACGCTGTGTGTGTGAGCACTGCTCCATCTACAGCCCTTTGAGCTAGGCCTGGCACACAGTAGGAGCTCAATAAGTACTCTGCAGTCAAGGGGTGAGCATGCCTGGTCAGGGAGGAGTGGAGGGCTTGCCTGTGGGATGTGCCACTATTCATCCCAGCGCGCGCATCGTCAGGAATGTTCCAGGGGCAGAGTGGCGAAGGTGGGCGGGTTAGGTAATCTGAAGAACCTGTGGGCCCCCCCAGGGGGGTGTGGGGGGCAGGGGGCTCCCCTGACGGGAGGAGGACTGGATCCCTCTGGCCGTACAGGTCCCCGAGGCCCGGCTGCTCGTCTGCCCGGTTCTCACGGGAGGACCCTCAGGGTGGGTGTCAGAGTTGCCCCAGGTTTCTCTCCCAGGGTCTCCAGTCCCGAGTTCCAGCCAGTGTCTGTCTTGATGTTGTTGGCTTGGCCCCTGACCACAGCCTTTCTCCTCCCGTCTCTGCACTGTCCCTGTTGCTCCAGAGAAGGGGCTCTTCACTGGGGCGCCTGGGCAGCTTGTCCTGCTGGATTGCGGTGGGTCTGGCCGGGGCTGCGGTGGTCAGGGGTGCGCCACCTCTGTCCACACTGAGGGTCCTTCTCAGGGACTGCGGTCCCAGCTCCTCTGTTCTTGTCAGCTAGGGCCATGGCCTGGCCCCTGGTCACAGGGACACGCCGCACAGGGGCTCCTGACGGGGTGACCCTGCTCTGGGGTCCTGGTACTGCTCTGTTTCTCCAGCTTGACTCTTGCTTTTGTTTTCTTTCCAGGGAAGGTCTGTTTCTTTAACGACTTTTTACCGAACAGCAAGAAACATCATGAACATGTGCTTCAGCAAGGAGCCCGCACCAGCTGAAATCGAGGTGTGTGAGCTGGGCCGTCCTCTCTCTGCCCGGAGCTGGGGTGGAGCCCCAGGCCTCGGCCTCCTGGAGGCGGGCAGAGGGTCCCAAGTCCATCCTTTGGGTCCCAGGCGCGGTCAGAAGTTTCAACTCAGGTTGACCCAAACTTGTTCCAGGTCAGAAGGGATGCAGTGGAGCGAGCGTGTCTCCCAGGTCCCCCCGACCGCCCTGGAGCCGCGCCTGCGGCCGGGGATGTGCCCCAGGCAGGCCCCCGCCCAGCATCCGCCTCTCAACCCTTCTCACCCCGTCCTCCGGGTGCCTGTTACACAAGAGAATGTTTGGAATCCCTTGAAACCACAGTTGTGCTTTTTCCTCTCTCCTATTTTTCATTTAATGGGATTGGCAGGCTGCCATTTTTGTGCTTCTGCCAACTCCATGCTGAGGTGTGAGAGGCTGGGCAGGCGAGCAGGGCTGCCCCCTGGCCAGTCGGCGGCGGGGGCTCCGGGGAGGAGGCGGCTCCCAGGTGCTGACGTAGGTGGGCCTGTCCGGGGGCGAGCCCCAATTCCTCACCGGGTTCAGGGCGTGCTGGATTAGCAGGCGGTGGCATGGGCGGCAGCCTTGGCTTTTGGCTGACAGCGGGTTTCAGACCGCTTCTTTTCCTTCATGGTCGTAGGCCACCTCTTCTCAGCATAACCACGCTGACGGCAGTGGGCTCCGGCCCTGATGTGACCAGGTGTCCTGGGAGTGGAACTCTAGGACAGTCTGTCCATGCCGCGTGCTGCCCACCTCTGGTGGTGGCCGTCGGGAGTCCACGAGGCCTGGGCCTGGGTTCAGTATTTGATGAATTCAGTACCTGATTTTGGCATCGTTGTCATTTCGTCTAGGTCCCAGTTTCGTACTCTGGGCTGTGTCTGTGAAGACCACGCAATGGCCTGACACTCGGCCCCTGCCTTTGGCCCCACCAGAGCCACGTTTCATCACCACAGTGCCAGGGTCCTGACTCTGGGACACATGTGGCCGTTACAGTGGCTTCTGGAGGACTCGTGCTAGTTTTAGGAGAAGCATCAGAGGGAAAGGAACATGACTCCTGGGGGTGGACATCTGAGCTGGAGAAAGAGGCCTTTGCTTTACAACATAGGTCCTTCTTGGAGTCCCCGAAGGTGGAAGGTTGTTACTGTCTGTCATCTCCTGCTGGCTGAGGATCCTGGGTTTTTCTGTTTTTAATTGAAGGATCCTTGCCTTACAGTGTTGTTGTTTTCTGCTGTACATCAACATGAATCTGCCATAGGCACACGGATGTCCCCTCGCTTTTGGACCTCCCTCCCTGACAGTCTTGGTTTTGCTTTAATATTAATAGTTGTATAACATTTAAGCACAAAAGGAAGATTTGCTAAAATTTGAACTTGTGTGGCTAACTTCTGGATCCTACGAAGGGGGCTGGAGCCTTCTGCTTGGCCGGTGGTCACCAGCGGAAGGGGCCCCCACATAGTGCACAGTCCCCTTCCTCCCCTGCTGTCTTTTTTACTTGACGCAAGTCGCTGTGAATCCCAGCAGATGGCTGACCTGACTGGCCTGGACCCGTCTCTGGCCCTTAGGGATCCTGAGCATTTAATGCTGTCCTGAGCTGGGGCCTCCGGCTGCCCGCAGGCTGGCCCCTCGCTGTGGCAGCCGCACAGGCAGCGGGGTGGGGGCTGACCCCGGATGCTCACTGGAGAGGCTCCAGGCAGCGGGGTTGGCCGAGGCGGGGGAGGGTGTTGCTGAGCTGCTGCACTGATGACTGAGGACGGAACCCTCTTACCTGTTAGCAGAGCCCGTCCCGACCCGCATGCGCCCTGCAGTTGTTCAGCTCGTGCCCGCCCTTCCCCATCCGTTTCAGTGGCTGGGGTCACCGCCTGGGGGGCAGGGTGGCATGTCTGCCCAGACCCCCGTCTGGGGCACTGTGAGCCACCTGCAGTAGATTGGGGGCGTCTTCACCTCCTTCCTGGGCCACTTTCTCCCTCCCTTTCACAGAAGTGATCCTTCATTGTGGTGACGTCTGTGTGACATTTGCCACTTGAGCTGAGCCATTTTTAGGTGCAGCTCAGTGGCACCAGAGTCGTTACCCCCTCACCCGTTTGCAGAACTTGTCCATCCTCCAGACCGGAAGTCGGCTCCTGTGAATCACTGAGCCCCCGCAGCCCCTCCGTTCTTTCTTTCTTTCTGTGTGACTTTGTTCCGAGTGCCTCGTGGGGATGGAATCAGTACTTGTCCTTCTGAGACTGGCTTCTCCACTTAGCGTCATGTCCTTAGGATTCGTGTGTTGCAGCATACAGAATTTCCCTCTCTGAGACCGAGTTGTAGCCGGCAGACACTGTACCTTGTGTTTATCCGTCTGTCGGTCGTGGACCTGGCCCCGTGACCCTGGCGTGTGGTTACTGCCCGCAGCCCCGGGCAGCGCGGCGCTGACGGCCCCCTCTCCCCGCAGCAAGAGTACTGGAGGCTCGTGGAGGAGAAGGACTGCCACGTGGCCGTGCACTGCGGCAAGGTGGACACCAACACCCACGGCAGCGGCTTCCCGGTGGGAAAGTCGGAACCATTTTCAAGGTAACGTCGGACGCTCCCGCCCGGGTCCTGTGGGCCGGACGGCGTCTGTCCGCGCCCATCCATGATGCCCCTGTGCTTCCCCCGCAGACACGGATGGAACCTCACCGTCCTCCCCAATAACACAGGCTCCATCCTGCGTCACCTCGGTGCTGTGCCTGGTAAGCCCGCCGTGGGTTGCAGGGCCGGGGACCATGGTGCGCAGGGTGCGTAGAGAACACGGGGATTATTCGAGAAGCGAGAGGAGTCAGGATCGTAGTTGGAGTCAGTGAAAACGTGGAAAGGTAAACCAGATCAGATCTGGAGGCTGGGGAGACACTCCGTGTGGTCCGCTTTCCACCTGGGAATTTTCAGAGCTGACCTCCTGACTCGCTGGGCTCCTGCCTCACACGGTAGGAGGGAAACCAGGCGTCCTGGGTGCTGGCGCGCTGAGGGCCGGGCCCCGCTTCCTGTGTCCCGACAGCAGGCGTTCGGGCGGCACTTGCGTCCTCAGCCTGGAGGCCCCACCGGCCACCGTCGTGGGTGTGTTCCTTCCTGCCTTCAGTCACTAGTTACGGTGTTTTCTCACTGTTTGTAACTCTGTCTGTGATCTTAAGAAGCAGAAAAGAGCGAGTACCTTCTCGTTGAGTTTTGTCTGGTCTTGAATCCCATTTCTTCTTTTTCTTGTTGGGGAAGACGATGCGATGTCTGTTGCTGTCGCCCTGACACATGGCTCCCCGTGCCCTTTGTTCCAGGAGTGACAATTCCCTGGCTGAATATCGGCATGGTCTTTTCTACCTCATGCTGGTCTCGAGACCAAAACCACCTCCCTTACATTGACTACTTACACACGGGTGCTGACTGCATTTGGTGAGTATGCCGGTCCTGTGCCGCCGCCTCGCACTCACTGATGGCAGATGGGCTTGTGCGAGTTTGTCCCGTGTTCCCTGTCAAAGTCTGAGGAGTGCAATTGGAAGTCAAGCTGGTGGAGAATGTTTTAATTTGCTCCAGTGATAAGCAAGGTCAAGCATCTATTCCTGGCCGTTTTCCTTTTCAGTTGTCTGCTAACACGGGGCTTTTCCTCTGACGTTTTCCCCATGGGGTTGTTGACGGCCATACTAGCATCAGAAACCAGGAACAGTAGAGCAGGAAGCTGATCAGGAGTGGTGGCCGTATCATCAGCCACCTCCTCAGCCTTGTGTGAGTCGTGCTCTGCATGGCCTCACGTGAGTGGGCGTTGTCAGCATCTCCCAGCCCACCCTCTGCACGGAGAGTGGTCTCCCAGAGGTGGCGTTCTGCCGTTGGGGATGTAGGAGTTGGTCTGGTTCCCCGGCGTGATCCTTCACTGTCAGGCTCCCCAGTCCCGCTCCGAGCTGGCCTTTCAGCTCCTTTGTTGATGGTAGCAGATGGGAAATTACTGCAAATGATCAGATGTCTTGTCATCTGACAGGCTACCGGCATCGCATCCGTCCCACACTTACTCAGTTTATTGACTTAATGGGGCGCAAGCGGCAGAGCTGCCCAGAGAGACCCGGGACCACTGGGCGCGTGCCCACCTCCCCTCCTGCAACCGAGGCCGGTTTCCAGGCTGCTGTGGGCCCCTTTCTCTGGGGGAGCACGGAGGACGGGCTCCCTGGGGAGGGACCTCGTCACAGCCTCTGCCTTGATTCCAAACCGCCCAGGTATTGCATTCCTGCTGAGGAGGAGAACAAGCTGGAGGACGTGGTGCACACTCTGCTGCAAGCCAACGGCACCCCTGGCTTGCAGATGCTCGAGAGCAACGTCATGGTAGGGGCCCACGCGGTGGTTTTATTTCCTCACCCCCTGAGCTGACCTGCCCCGCAGAGCCAGAGGACTGCGAACAGCAGGTCCAGGGAGCCATCATAAACAAAACGTCCTCTCCTATGGAAACCCAGCTGAAGTGCGCCCTCTTATTGCCCAGGACGTGGGGCCGCTGCGCGTGGGGCCCTTTGACTCTGTTTCAGCGCCTGGTGGTTTTGTAAATGGCAGCTGGGGTCAGGCCAGGCGCCCGGACAGCTGAGCGCAGAGGCAGCTGGCCCAGTGCTCAGAGCCTCTTGAGTCCTGGGGGATCTCTTAGAGTTGTGTTGACAGGTCTTCGCTGGCCTCTGTGGCCCCTGTCAGGGTCTCCTCTCACTCCTGAGCCCGCAGCCCCTGTGCTGGGTGCACTGATGCCCGCCCACCCTGGCCATGCGCTGGGGACCCAGGGCTCTGCTTGCCCCGCGATCACTGCGACTGCGCCCTTATCTGAGGCGTCACTTCTGGGTCTGTGTCAGTTTAGAACTTCCTCTTCCTCCACTTAGGAATCACGTCTCATATTTTCTAAAAGAGAAACAGAGAATCTGTAATACAGGACATACTCCATGTGGGGAGCAGGCTTAGGCCCCGATGCCTGTCTGGGGGGCTGGTGTGTTGAGCCGCGGCCGCAGGCGGTCCTCATGGAAAGCGGGCGGGAGGCGGCGGGCGGGCGGCTCACCCCTTGCCTCCGCAGATCTCCCCGGAGGTGCTGTGCCGGGAGGGGATCAAGGTGCACAGGACGCTGCAGCAGAGCGGCCAGTTCGTCGTCTGCTTCCCGGGGTCCTTCGTGTCCAAAGTCTGCTGCGGCTACAGCGTCTCCGAGACCGTGCACTTCGCCACCACCCAGTGGACGAGCATGGGCTTCGAGACGGCCAAGGTAGGCAGGTGGCCATTCCGCATGTGTCCTTGTGTTCCCTGGTAGGAGTCTTGTTTGTAGATGCTGCTTTGATTTCAGACCCCTAAGGCGGCTGAGAAGTTTTTCTGGGGAGGGAGAGTGGTTTGAGGCCTGTAAGTTCTGAGTTCTCTGACTCAGTCCTGGGCCGTCACTGCAGAGGCGTGAAAGGCGAACCCTGCCTTTGGCCAGCGGAGTGCCTGGGGTCTGCAGTCTTCCTCTGGGGAGACAAGATTATTGTGTGGTTTTTGCGTTGCTTTCCATCCAGATGGAATTCAGAATTTGAAAATTCTGATAGCACCCCCTCCCCACTAAAGGAAACCCTTGATAGCTGTCTGGAAATGAAAACCTGCCCTGAAGGGATGTCACTGCCTCTTAATGCCTCTTTCAGGAGATGAAGCGTCGCCATATAGCTAAGCCATTCTCGATGGAGAAGTTACTCTACCAGATCGCACAAGCGGAAGCAAAAAAGGAGAACGGCCCCACGCTCAGTACGATCTCAGCCCTCCTGGACGAGCTCAGGTAACACGAGACGGCTTTGGCTGGCCCGTCAGGCTCAGCCGGCGGGGTGGGGGTGCGGCCCGTCCCCGCGGGGAGCGCTGGCCCCCCATTTTGGGGCTTGGCCGGTGGCTCTTCTGCGCTCGTCGCCGCAGGCAGAGTGCGGGCGTCCGAGAGGCCTTGGGGCAGGTCTGGCCTTTGGACTTGCATGCCCTCCTGGGGACCCCAGCCCCTTGGGCCCGCTGACCCCGGGTGTCCTGGTAGGGATACGGAGTTGCGGCAGCGGCGGCAGCTGTTCGAGGCCGGCCTCCACTCGTCCGCCCGCTACGGCAGCCACGACGGCAGCAGCGCCGCGCCCGACGGCAAGAAGAAGCCCCGGAAGTGGCTGCAGCTGGAGACCTCGGAGCGGAGGTGCCAGGTGTGCCAGCACCTGTGCTACCTGTCCATGGTGAGCCCCGCCCCGCCCCGGCCCTGCCTGGCCTCCCTCTGGGGCTGACTGCGGAGACGGCGGGACCCCAGGCTCTTTCCTGGTCTACTGAAGCTTCTCTTCAGCCCCGTGATTGCTCTGATCGCCCCAAGGACTGAAGTCTGTCTGGTTAAAGCGGCACTTCCCATTCCCAGCTTTTATTTAGTCTCTGGTCATGGTTGGAAGCCAGCGCAGTCCAGCGTCTGCCTTCTCTCTTGGCTGCTCTGCAGCCTCCATGAGGGGCTTGTCCAACCCAGCCTGGGGCTGAGGTACACGCTGCACGCTCCTACACCTAGCCCGGCCCAGCGGACAGTGTAGCCACACCTCCCGCCTCCCTCAGGCAGCGGCCCCCCGACACAGGTCTGTAGCTGGTGTTAGCTAGGGCTGCCGAATCAGCACCGCTGCCTGCTGCCGTGAACAACAGAAACGTCTTTCTCAGGGCTGTAGAGGCTGGGAGTGCTGGGTCAAGGTGTCCCCGAGGTTGCTTCTCCCTGAGGTGTCTCCTTGGCATGTAGACATCCACTTCCCCATGGTCCTCACAGGGCCTTTCCTGTGCGTGCTTCTGTCTTAATCTCTTCTTGTCTTTGAAAGGATGGAAGTCATATGGGACCAGAACCCATTATCTCTCTGACGCTCCTCCTCCAAATGCAGGACCTCCTGAGTTACTGAGGGTTAGGACACCTGCATTTGGGGAGGGGATAATAATTCAGTCCGTGATAACCACGTGTCCCATTTTATGTATATCTTCTATTAGCTTTGTTTTCCCGGAGGCTTTTTAAAACATATAATTAACAACCATGCTGTCTTTAAAACAAGTCATAAGAATTTCCCCAGATCTTAAAAATGTTTTGTCAACATCACTCATGAGAGCTGCATAGTTCTGGGTTTGTTCATCTTGCATTGGAATGGGGTTATGCTCGTGGGAAACCATCATTGTAGGTTTCCCATGAGCCTGGGTGACTTCTGTGACCCTGTGTGGCCCTTGTCCCTTCCCGTGGGTTCTGAGGTTGGCATTGTCCCTCAGAAAGCTGATCTTCAGAGTGGTCACCAGGATTTCTTAGCCTGTTATTTAAAAAGCACATATCCTAAAAAAAAAAAAAGATAAATAAAAAGCACATATCCTGAATTCATGGGTAAAAATTTAGGTTTTATTTATACATGCTTTTCATCACTTAGGTTATTTGCTAAGGGATTTGTGCATTTCTGTTCACTGTTGTGTGTTTTTGTGTGCTTCCATCCTCAGCTTTGAGTGCTGTTTCTGCCAATAAGCATCATTTCCATATACCTGCAGCTTGGTTTCTTGTCTTTGCTTAGAAACATCAAAGACAGGAAACTGGTCTTTCCCAGAGTCCCTGTGAAAAAGCCTGTGATGCTCTTGCCTCTGGTGTGTTAAGGCCGCGTCTCCCCGTTGTTCACACAGGGGGAGACCGGGCCAGGTCGGTGGGGGCGCGGATGCCGCGCACACAGCCCTGGACGTTGGCGCGTCCTCGGGGCAGCTCAAGCCAGATGCAGCTGGGTCTCTGGGATCGGGAGCCGTGCCTGCTGGAGTGTGGACAGAGGCCGGCTCCCCGGGAGGTGCAACCAGCTGGGCCAGAGCAGGAGACACTGTCACAAATGTGCAGGGTGTAACTATCCTGGCGTCTTTTATCCCATGGGAGGTTTTGAACAAATAGTCTCAGGAGCCCTCAGACCCCGCAGCCCCAGCCGCCACGCTCCAACTCAGGCAGGAAAGTGTGGAGAAGCCAGGGGGCCCGAGGCTGCCGGGGCGCAGCTCCTGCTCGGTGATGCCATGACGTTCACTTGCTTTCACATCAGTGTCCTGTGTTTCTGGGCCACAGATGCCTCTGGCCCGGGCGCTGGGCTCCCCTGCTCTGCTCCTGAGAGCCCGCCGCCCTCCTCGGGTGCCCCCGCCTCCCCCGCACGCCTCAGCTGCGCTGCCTGTCATCCCGCAGGTCGTGCAGGAGAACGAGAACGTGGTCTTCTGCCTCGAGTGTGCCCTGCGCCACGTGGAGAAGCAGAAGTCCTGCCGCGGCCTGAAGCTCATGTACCGCTATGACGAGGTCAGTGCGCCTGTGGGGTGAGCGCCCGCCCGCGAGGCCCCACACCCAGCCTGCTTCCGGCACCTCCGGCCTGATAGCTGAGACGGGGCGACCAGGGTCAGCCGGGGCTCCGCTTGCTTGGAGCGGCCGGCAGCTGAGGCTGGGGGACTGGCGTCCTCGTCCACGCCCCTCACGTCCTGGCGCACCCACCTGCAGGGCCCCCAGCCCACGGCCGCTCACTGAGCTGCAGGCAGAACCCGAGGGGGTGGTCCTGGAGCGCCCGGGCCCTTGTCTTCACCTGGGGGTCTTGGCAGAGCTGGAGTCTTTCTCTTTCTGCTCCTAAAGCTTTCACCTTCCGAGTAAGTCCCAGTTGCACCCTTCCTAAAAACCCTAGACGTCCCCAGAGGCAGGTGCAAAGTGCCATCCGTGTGGCTGGTCTCTACCCTCCAGTGGGTAAGGGCCAGGTGTTGCCTTCAGCCGCAGGAGAGCACCCAGAGCTCTGCCCCCAGGGCAGCTGGCACGTAGCCCTGTCGGCTCACGTGTTCCACGTGCTTCCAGGCTGCCCTGCGATCGTGCTTGCAGATACTGTACAAGTGTGTAGCTCCAGGGACACACGGCCCTGCAGCATTTACTGTGCCCTGACCCGGAGCCCTTCTTGGGGGTCACCTTGGAAGACTGCTGCCAGGACCCCCATTGCCCCTGCTGGCCCACCCTCCTGTCCAGCTGTGAGCCCCACCTTGAGGGCAGAACCTGCTAGCTCTCCCAGCCCCGCTGCCCCCCGCCCCAGGGAGGCGTGTCCCATAGAAGGTGGCCTTGTCCTGCCATCACACGTCAGCGCCCCAGGCTGAGCCAGGCCAGGTGCCCAGGCCTGAGTCAGGAGGCTCTGGGGGCACCCTCGGGGGCTCAGGCTGGGGTCATATTTGATAAGCCTTTGGCTAAATTACAAGATTGGAAAGCTGGAGATAGATCTCTCTGCATCTTCTTTGTCTTTAAAGAGCATGTTCAGTGAAGGCAGTAACCACTTTGCCCTCCCTGCTTCTTCACTTGAACAGCAAATGTCAGAACACGGTTAAAAATAAACCCTCATGTCTGAGTCAGAGCATCTCTGGAAGCTCCAGGGTACAGCCGGCGGCACTGGGGCTTCTGAGATGATTCTGAAGCTCGACAAGACGTGGGTTAGTTTCCACCTCCGGCCCATTTTGGAGCTTGGTGTTTTGATGTGACCAGAATCCTGGAAAAGAATCACATATGTAGGGTCTGTCGGTCTGAAGCTTAATCATTGGTTCTCATGAGTAGGGAAGAGAAGGGTATTTATAAGCCTACCACTTTGCCAGCGGCCTAAATTTATTTTAGTAAATGAAAATCACAAATCAGTTCCCTATTGAGCTGAACTATATTATTATTGTTTCAATTGGGGAATTTCCAGCTCTGGGTTGGATTCCAAAAATGGCTTGTGAGACCAGAGCCCTTATTCTGAGCCCCAGCAGTCAGGTCCGCGCTGTCCAGCCTTTTGGTCAAAGGTGTGACCTCTGACCACACAGCCCTGCTGCCAAGGTGGCTGGTCTTGAAAGAAGCTCGTCTGTTTGTTCTTTATTAGCATGTGTATTATAAGTGTCCATTCTTGACTATCGTGTGTATTGTAAGTGATTTAAGTGGTGTGCAGCGCCTAGCCTGGGCCAGGACCCTCAAGCTTGATGAAGGAGAGGCCTCCTGTGCCCGTGGCTTCCTGCTCGGTCCGTCCATCCTTGGCTCCAGCGAGTGCTCTGCAGTGTCTGTCAGGACACGTGCCTTTTGGCTAGTCTTCCCTGTGGCTCCTTGTAACCCTGGGTGTTGTGAGTTGAGTTGTGTTAGTTACAGATGGCTTTTTGATGCCTGGCAGATAGATGGTTCTCTTGTCCTGTTGTGCTCTTTCCCCTTCGTTGAGGAGGGAATAACAAGCATTTATGGGCAAGTGTTAATGTGCACGAGTCTGTCAAGCAGGTTTCAGTGTAGCCAGAGAAACAAACAGCCCAGACACGCCCCCTCCCGGGTGCGCAACCTTTTCTCACTTCCCAGGCGCCCCCCGCCCCGCGTGGCCGCCAGTCCCGGAGGCCTCTGAGCCCCAGGAGGTGCACAGGGGCGGCCGCCCGAAGCCCTCTGCCGTGTTTAGGTGGTGAGGGCCCTCGACAGGAATGCGGCCTTCAGCAGCCTGTCCCACGCTATGTGGTTATGGGGCTGCAGAAATTCCACTTCACCGCTACTGGGGGGCGCTCCTGGGCTCCCTGAAGGGGGAAGGAAGGGGTGGGAGGCTCTGTGCCCCTCTCTGGATTCCACAGGAGAAAAGGCAGGTTTCCCCAGAGAAGGAAAGTTTAACTTAGGCGCCTGGTTGGGGGCCTCCATCTCAGGAAGTGTGGGCCCAACCAGTCCCCAGGCCACCCTGGCCCTCCCCACCCCCGGGCGCCGACGCTGCTGCTCTGTTTGGTGAAGGTGACAGCCTAGGATGGCACTCTTACGTTTGCTAATTCTCTGTCTTCCTTTTCAACCCGAAACAGGAACAGATTATCAGCCTGGTCAATCAGATCTGTGGCAAGGTATCTGGTAAAAACGGCAGCATTGAGAACTGTCTCAGTAAACCCACACCAAAAAGAGGGCCCCGCAAGAGAGCCACGGTGGACGTGCCGCCCTCGAGGCTCACATCCTCCTGAAGACGCCAGCGCCGTGGGCGAGGATAGACGTTATTTTGTAATTATTATATTCTAGTTTGGAGTACTTGCTGTAGGATACAAGCTGTCTTTGCACTAGCTCTAAAGAAGATTTTCTTCTGGTTTTAGAGAACTAATTTTGTTTTAGCATTAAACTGTTGAACTTTTTTTTGTACTTAGAATACCTAGATACTGCAGTCAGATTTTTGAAACTGCCGTATATTCACTGTTTTAAAACCCTTGAGGGGCTGTATTAATTTGTATCGCCCCTTGTGGCTGACAAAAGCCTTTTTGTTTGATTTTTTTTGTTTGTGTTTGTTTTTTTGTTGTTTTTTTTTTGTAATTGTTGGGGGAAAAAAGGCTTTTTAACCCATTTTTGAAGAGGGTGAAGTTTGGAGAACAAATTTTAAAACCATCAGTCATGTGAGCAGACTTTTTTTCTAGAAAGAAAAAGGGATAGAAGACACATACACACACAAAAAAAACTTGAAAGAAATGGCTTTACTTGGGCCGTCTTTTCTTCTGTCATGTGCAGGATGAGTTTGTAAGTGTTAAAAACCGGAGAGTCCCCATTTTGTTTCTTTGGGCGGTTATGGCAGCTGAAGGCGGACGTTGTTTCCTAACCATAGGCAAAATGAGGAGGTCGGAGCCACTGGGTTCTCTTTACCAGCACTTCACTATGCATCTGTTTAAGGAGAAAGGAAGAGAAGAAAAAGACTGCCTGCCTTGGAGGGGTCACGTGAGGGAAACCTGTGCCTGATTTCATTAGGAAATCCATTCTGTTCTTTTTTGGTGCTGTTGGCTACTTTATCAAAAAACCCTTCAATAGCATCCTTAAGGAAAAAAAAAAAAAGGAAAAAAAAGTGATTGAAGCCGGAAGTGCTTCTTTGTCATGGATGTGCAATCTTTCTAACATTCCATCTTCATCTCACCTGTTCGTTGTTTTACACCTTCACAGGTCAGCATTAATTTTTCTTTTTAAATTCGTTTCGTTGGTGATCACATCTAGAGCCACTTGGAGGTCTGCGGTTCTTTTTGAATGTGAAAATGCATCTGCGCTCATCTGGTCTATTTTTTCTCTTCATGTTGTAACAAAAAGAAAGAAAAAAAAAGAAAAAAAAAACCGTCCCTTTTGTACATACGCCTGTAAATTGTTTCAAATACTTGAGCCTTTTTCTGGGTGGGGGAGGGGAGGGCGCGAGGACAGATGAAGAAAAGCCTTACACTTCCGTTTCTTCATCGGGTGGACTGGATGCTTACAGGGTTTTTCTTGTAACATTTATAAGTGCTGCTTACATCACTGAACAACAACAAAAAAATAATAATGGAGTAGCTGTTGCCCTTCTCCGGTTGTGTGTACAGTATGTGTGGAATAAAAAAGGGAAACTGTTTTCACAAGCCGTTCTTTGTTTCGTGATTGGACCCACCCATCCCGCAGCTGCCCGTCTTGCACTGAGCTGGCCGGTGGGGCTGTCAGCAGCGTCCTGTGGTACTCTGTCGGGTGTCGTTGCCGAAGACTGAACTGTGTGGCGTATTTAACAGTGACATGAGCAGAGTCGTGTTTTCCAGTGTGCTTGTCCGGTTTCTATGGCCTTGCTGTGTACTGGCCCTCTTTTGGACAGTGAACTTCTGCCTACGGCTTACGGTCTGACGTTTTAATTTATTAGCGCTGCTCTGCACCCCTCCCTTGGGAGGGAAGACTTTTCATGTTGTTTATTGCCAGTTTTTTGTTTACTTTTCAGGTTTGTACTACAAGGTTTAATAATAAAACAAAGTTTTTTGGACACCTGTTTGTCTTGTGGAAGATGAGTGAATGAAATCAGCTCTTCTCTGATCAAAGGGCTAAGGGTCCATCCCCTCGGCCAGGGAGTGGAGTGAACACCGAGTTTTAATCTTATTTTCTGACAGTGGTTGGGGGCGGGGGGGAACACATCCCTCTGGGACCAGGGCATGGTCAGGAATGAAACAGCGTGTGGACTGGGCCCATGTTTTCTTTCTCTCCCTCCATGCCCAGGTGTGTGCTCTGCTATTAAATAAGCTAGGGGCTGTTGTTGGACTTTACCATTTTGTAACGATCAGATGAAAACCCGAACTTTGTTAGAGCTGAGAGGAGGCACGATTTCCTACCTGTAAGGGGCTTTGCTCATCAGCACCAAGCTGACACCAAGCTTGATGTGGACACCAAGCTCCCTGGCCCACCTGCAGGACGTGTGTATTTAGCGTCTTTTTGTACAAACTGGCTACGTTTAAAGTTCTCAGACTTTATTGTTAGCTGTTCTTGCAGCCACTTGCCTCACACATCATTGTCAATTGTGTAAAAAACCAGGAGCCCCCCGCAGCCCACCTGCCTTCACCGCGGGCCTCGGCGCAGGGCTGTGTTGTCCTTCAGAGGCGGGCAGCACGCGGGCGCCGGGTTAGGAGTCACTGTCGTCCGTGTGCAAGGTGGCAAGGGCGGTGTCCACCTCCACGCCCTCCTCGTCAGACTGGACCACGGGCGACTCCCCGCCTTCGCTGGGGTCCCGGGAGGCCGGGTCAGTACCAGGTGAGGATGAGGAAGGTGGTGTGGCTGGGGGCTGGGAGGGTGTGGGCACCTGGAGAGTGACTGCATCCTGACTGGGACTTGCCTCAGGCCCTGAAGGAAAGAGCAGAGGACAGCCTGTCGTGGAAGGCCTGATCTCAGCAGTGCTGGTGACCAGCGTTTGAACGTGCAGAGAATCAAGGGGGCGTAAGTTCTCTGCCCCCTGACGTGCAGGTGCCGAGCTCAGCGGCCCCGGAGGCAGCCTGGGGCTCCAGCTGACCCTTCTGCCACCTGGGACAGATGGCAAAGACCCCACACCCTTCCCACAGCCTCTGCTGACACACCATGCTCAAGACCCAATGGCAAGCTCTGCAGGTGGGACTCGCATTCCTCATAACCTCGACAAGCTAGGTTTACCTCTCTATAGCCTCCGAACTAATTTCAAGGAACTGGACCTTAAGGGAAAAACGCTTGTGGAGCCTCTTACAGGAACCAAAACCTCACCCAGATGATGGGAGTCCTTTCCTGATGCTGGGGAGTAAAGCAGAGCGCAGGCCTTGAGGGCTCATGCATATGCCAGGAGGGGAGGAAGGAGCTGCTCTGTTGGAAACCCAGGTCAAGGGGAAGCCCCCAGGCCTGACAGGACGTGGAGCCCGTGGTGTGGGACCAGCAGGTAGGAGGCTGTGAGACAGGCTGGCCTTTCCATCTTTAGGAGCATGGAAGAAAGACATGTTCTCCGTGATGACAGCCTCAAAGCCCACCCACCCCGGAGGAATGGTTTGTAATGTATCAGTGAGGCCAGGTATAGTGCCGGAGTGTCAGTAAAGATCTGCTAAATGAATGTGAGATTATGGTAAGTTATTAAATGAAGAGAATGTGCCTGCAGGATTGCCACTACTTTTTAAAATGTAAGCTGACGGCTGAACACACGCCTTGGCCCTTGCCCCCAGCATTGAATACCACCTACTGAAAGGGGGCGGGGGGAGCCACACAGGAGACCTCCACCTCCCCAAAATCTAGTGCTTAACTACACAAACCCAACTCAGATTAACTTTGGAGACAGAGGAGAAGATAAAAATGCAATTTTAAGAAAAACTCCGTTTGCTGAAGGTATTTGGGAAAAGCACTGAGAGTCGTTGAGAAGTTCATGACTGTAACCGCCGGGGTGTTATTTGTCCACGCCTGTGAGGCCAGACTGTGGGGAACAGTGGAACCACTTAGCACCCAGTGTCTGACCGAACCAGAGGGAAATCGTGGTGGTGAGAGTGATGATGTCCACGCAGGCTTTTCACCCCTACCTGAGACGGGGGACAGCAGGGTGTTCTCCTCGCCACCAGAGTTCAGGAAGACGTCCAGGGCCTCCTGGTCGGAGATGTCCATCAGGTCCATCTGCTCCAGCATGTCCACGTTCACCTCCATGGACGACATGCTGCCCATGGGCTCTGCGGGGGCCGGCACGAGAGGAGGTTAGGCTTTGCCCCGGGTGAGCTTCCACTGCATTAGGTATTAGCACCTTGTGTTTTCTGGGTGTAAAATACCTTCTACTATTTCAAAATTGATTTTGGAGTAATGTGTTATTGACATGTCCCAGTTTGGTGTTCTTTAAATCTATGCTAGCTTAACCGTGGTTACTGTAACCTCTTAGACCTTCCACAGCAGATCCTCTTTTCATCCCCAGCCCTGTGCTTGCACATGCTGAAGGCAACCCTTTCTGCATTAAACACTTGTGACCGAAAGAGCTTGACATCCTGCCAGACACCTCTGACGGTGGTTGCCTCTAACTTTATTTCAATTCCACTTGGCATCTTCCCTGCCCTTGTGATATTTCTCAGGTCTTCCATCTTAACAACAGATCAAGGTTGGGTCTGCTGCAAGCTGGCAAGTTGAAACTTAAGAGCTCCCTGCAGTGAAAGCACAGACTAGGAAAAGCAGCCTACCAGCATAAAGACCTACAGGACGAGGAGTCTGAGCCTGGGGAGCCGTGTGTCCAGGGTCTGGAGTTCGGCGATCCAGAAAACTACAAGCCAGGTAGCTTAAACAGATGGTGCCTGTCACAAGTAGATACAAATTTCTGGATGTGGACACAACTTTAACCTGGGTCTCAACAGGAATATAAACTCAAACACAAAATCCAGTCTAGTCTAGATCTTATAGCACACACATCCCTGAGTGAGGGTCAGTAGAAACAAAGATTATTAGCATCTTTCCCCAAGAATTTAAACTGCTTTAAATATCTTAAAAGATTAGAATCAGATAAGCAACACAGTGTCAGAAATGATGACAGGCATTTGAAAAGAGCCAGATAACATCCAAATAGGGAAAGTCACGGAAATTTAAAACTATGGCACAAGGTTGGTGAGTGCCAAATAGAAAAACTAGTAAACCAGAAGGCTAAATGAGTTCTCCACCACATAGCAAAGAAACAAGTGGAAGTATGAAAAAGAGAAAATGCAGAAGTTTCACAGTTCAAAATGCTAGTGGGACACTGGGGATGAGCAGTATTCAGAGAGGCTGATTATCTTCCAGACTTGCTGCACGATCTGACATCCCAGACTTAAGGACAAAATACATTCCAAGCAAGGCAGATAAAAGAAACCCTCACCTGAACTGCAGGTTCAGAAAGAAAAGGCAGGTTAGGAAAGATGAGGAAATGCAAGTCATGGCCACTTCACGGGCACACCAAGGCGGTGCCATCCTGCAAGGCTGACCTGGTGGGCGACCAGGTCAGGCCCGCTCCCCTCGGGGCTGCCTTCCTGGAGCGGGGAAGGGGCACACAGGTCTTCTCTGGGGCTGGGGAGGCCTTGGTGACTCCAGGCTTTTATTCAGTTTTGAAAGCAGTCTCCCCTTTTCTTCTCTCTGGCCATCCTCTTACAAAGGGGAGGGGAAGAAAAAAACTGAACTGAAAAGCAAAGCAAACATTTTCAGGAGAGTAGAAAGCACCAAATAAGGTAGTAATGAAGCCAATTTTATAATCTGTTTGTTGCCTTTTGGTTCATTTAACATTTGCTGTGATCACTGCCTGCCTGGTTTCCTTACCATCTCATTTGATGCTTTCTGTTTTCCTGAAAATGGAAACTGTTTCTTATTAGTGATAAAGGTCTAGTTACATTCTGTTTATAGGAGACTTTCCTAAAATATTAAAACAGAAACACTTAAAATGTAAGGAAAAATAGGAAGTCGGCAAGCAAATGAAGAAAGCTGATATGGCTGTATTTTGTACTATCCGATTTGAAGGGGAAAGGAAAGCATTATTAAAGTGTAGCATTTAATACTTCTTTTAAATTCAGTTCACCAGGAAGGTAATTCAAAATTTCTGTGTGACTATATATTTTGTGGTTATAATTTTAAAAGTAAAGTATGGAAGCATGACAAGGAAAATGTAAGGAGTCCATAATTGAGGGAGAAAGGAAGGTTTAACGTACCTTTGATAATTAAGCAATCCAAAATGGATATTAATACAAAACATCTGAACAGGCCAATTTACAAGTCGTCTGAAACGTACACTTACAGATGCTCATGCCTGTCACCTAGAATTTTGTTCTTAACTACACATGAAACATGTAGGAAAATGCTCTAAAAGGCCATAGTGTCAGTCTTGAATCAAAGAAGAAACCCCATTTTCCAGCCAGAAAAAAATTTTAAAAACTCAGGAACTATTACTTACCAAAACTCAGAGAACATCCTGTGTAAGGTTTACCAAGAAGATTAAAGGCACAAGTTAACAACCTGAGGGATGCAAAAGACAAACCTGACCCCAAGGACTGCAAAGACGGAAAGGTGTGTGGACAATCGTATGCTAGTGGATCTGAAGATGAGAAAGAATCTAAACAAATCCATTGGAAACTTGCAAAAGGAAAGGAAACCTCTAGAACCATAAGAAAAATAGTTGAGCTCTTCCCTCAGGAAAGCATGGGTCCCTGACAGTGTCAGAAGTAAGTTACAGCCAACACAGGCCAGACAGGTGGAGGAATGGAGCAGAAAGGAGCCTCAGAAATGCTAAGGCCGCGTGTGAGTGGAGGAGAGAGCAGTGCCAAGAGACAGTGACTGCTGTGAAGACCTGCCCTTGGGTCCTTCCTTCCCGACGGACACAAACCAACTGGTGCTGGCTTTAGGTACCAGGTATAAAATGGAAAACAGTAAAACTTTTGGAATAAAACAGCATAATGTTCTTATAACATGGAGGGAAGGACTTCCTAAATAAAAGTGGGCTCAGCTGGTCACATTAAGAAGAAACGCATTTTGCAAAGGCCACACTAGAATAGCCACAGATTGAGTGTCTGGTAAGAATAAAGGGAGACAACCAAAAGACGGACAGTCAAGAAAATGCAAATTAAAAACCAAAATAAAGCATTTCATATATACAGACTGGCGAAAGTTGAAGTATCTGACACCACTAAGTGCTGAGAGCGCTGTGGAGCAGGCGGGCATGCGCACTGGGAGAGCGGAACAGTGAACAGTGGAAGGTGACGGTGGGACCCGCAGCAGGTGGACAGTGGAGACAGAGAGGTTACACTTCATCTGGACTGTTGGGACTTCCCTGGCGATCTAGTGGCTTAAGACCACGTTACCAATGCAGGGGTCCTGGGTTTGATCCCTGGTCAAGGAACTAGATCCCACATGCTGCAACTCAGACAGACCTGGCACAGCTAAATTAACCCCTCAAGACAAACTGTACTGTTCACCTCAGTTTAACAAGTGCTGTGTACACACCACTGCCTTCAGGACATGCTGATACAGCCATACCTGAGTCTTTTCTCTGCATTCTTTTCCTTCCTCATTCTGGGATTCCCTTGACCTCTCCTGCAGGGGCACGGAGTTGAATGACAAGGAGTGAGGGTAACAGGTAAACTGGGGCGGGGTATGAGAACAGGGCCAGGCCAGAAGAGGAAGGCTGGACGCAGAGGGGTCTGGGATGGGGCAGGGCTTTCTAAGGGGCTTCCCCGGTGGCGCCAGGGGCAAAGAATTGCCTGCCAGTGCAGGAGACATGGGTTTGATCCCTGGATTGGGGAGATCGCCTGGAGAGTCCATGGACCCAGAGGAGCCTGGTGGGCTACAGTCCACAGGGTCGCAAAGAGTGGACACGACTGAAGTAGCTTGGCACACACACATGTCCAGGGGTTTCCAAGGGGGTTGGAGGGCCAGGAAGCCCAGGACACCATCCACACTGCCCACTGCTCTGGAGCCGGCTCCTCCAAAGACATGAGCATTCGCACATCGAGATGTACATACAGCACAGCACCACTTTTTTTTTTTTTTTTTTAAAGCCGATCCCTTCTCCAGGGGATCTTCCGAACCCAGGTCCTCCTACATTGCAGGTGGATTCGTTACTAGCTGAGCCACCAGGAAAGCCCAAGAATACTGGAGTGGGCAGCCTATCCCTTCTCCATTAGATCTTCCCAACCCAGGAATTGAACCAGGGTCTCCTGCATGGCCCTTACAGAGGCCAAGGATCTTAAATGTCCAATTAGGAAGCTGTTAGGCTACATCCTGACCATGGAGATGCCACTTTTAAAACAAACTCTTGCAAAGGATTTTTGATAATGTCGGGGAAGGTTCCCCATGCAGCATGAAGGAAGATTAGATGTGAAGCCGGATATATGTACAGTCCATAAATAGACACACACGAAAACATCACCCTCAAATGGTAATAGGGATTAGTCTGTGCTACAGATTTATGGCTACTGTTTGTCTTTTTTTGCTTTTAAAAAAATGTATTCCAAATTTATCTTCAATGAAAGCCTAGAACTATCTGGAGAGGCAAAAACCACGGGAAGACAAAAATGGCAGGTCGCATCCACTTTGGAGTTCTGATGTAATTATAAAAGAGCCCTGAGATCTCATCCCAGCCCCAGCATCCCACGTGCACCCCCTCTGGGTAGTTCCCCGACTTGCCTCGCCTCTCCGCTATCTGCAGGTAGCCTGTGGAGAGGTACTGCTCCATGTCCTGCTGGAAGGCTTCCTCAAAAAACTTCTGCCGCTCCTTCAGCTTCAGCTGCTGGGTCTGCTCCATCTCCAGGACCTTCTGGGAGTGCTCCGCATCGAGTTCAGCTGAGGAGGCAGAGAGATCTGGGTCAGGGTTTGCAAAGGGACTGAGACGGGAACGAGTATAAAGACCCACTCACAGGGTCAATCTTGTTGACGTGGCCTCCCACCCCCGTGCATCCACCTTGACCTCACCCAGCTCAGCCCGGCACACAGGAGATGCCCAGCAAGCACGTGGCCACCGGGGTCTGCGGGAAGAGCGCCTGGCCATGAACCAGCCACTTGGCTGAGTGGGTTAAGCTGGCGGGGCCTTGTGCTAACTCGTCTGAGCAGGATGGAGGTGTGAGCGGACTCCACACTGGCCCCCATCGGCATGATGTACACCTTCAGCTCGCACAATGTTACATGTCAGTTACATAAAAAATTAAAACTCTTTAAGAAAAAAGTCTTCATGGTGTTACCAAGTGATTTTAACCAAAAAGCAAGACCAGAATTTGCAGTGAACAGTGGTCTCTGAGGCCCCACGGGATGGACCTTAATCATTCCCTCCATAAATACTCAACACCATGTGTCACAGCTCCCAGGAAAAACGTGATCCTCTATGCAGAGATGGTGAAAACTTGATAATGGTGTATATTTTTAACCCCTAACCAGTTACCATCGTCAACATTCAGAATACTCTGGATATTCTTCTATCCTGATCATACACGCAAGGAATGCGAACCAGTACTAACAGAAGGTAAATCTTCCTGATGCCTGCACTCACAGGGAAAGGTAACGATGTGCAGTCTCCTCACTGACAGTCACTGCGCACTCCCGGAATTTACCTGTCACCTTGACGTGCACCCCCCCCAAATCTCTCTCCCCACAGGGACATGGTGTGAAAAGTGCACGGGGCTGGGCTCAGGCCCGTCCCCTTTTAGCAGATGCTTCTGCACGTCTCACCACCCTCCTTAGCCCACATCTGGTTTCTTTATGAGCTCATCCATACACCCACGAGTCTTCACTCAAGGTTCATCTCCCGTGTTTCTGGTCAGAGCGTTCTCTCAAGCCCAGGGACCCATAAACCGGCCCAGCCCAGGAGTTCCCGGGGACGGAGGCGGCTCTTGACCAGTCGGTGACAGCAGTCAGGGCATCCGTGTCCCGCCTCCCAGCCGCTGGGTGGACAACTCCGGGGGTATTCTGAACACTTCTCAGGGATCTTGGTGGGGCTGCAGTGGTGGCCAACCCCGAATCCCTCTGTCAACATTTCCTCCTTGCCCCCTCACCCCTGCAACCCTGGAGCTCCCAAACAAATCACTTGAAGCAAAATCCTCATCTCAGGCTCTGCTTCCCAAGAAACCCAAGCAAGGATGTCTAGTACCAGCTACAACTAACAGCCTCACTGGGCTTCACCTTCCTCCTCTGTACAAGAGAGAAACTTATTTCATACGGGTGTTGGTGGGATTAAATAGGAGGTAACATGAGAACCGCCAGGCACACAGTATTGACCAACAGCTGATGGCTAATATTATGACCAGCGTTACTATTAGGAAAAGGACATGATAGGAAATGTTACCAGAACCAGGATAAGTGCAGCGTCCTGTCCTCACGGAGCCACCCCAGCTCTCTCAGGCCCGTGCAGACTCTTCAGAACAAGTCACCTATCAGTGCCCCTAATTAAATGTGCAAGGAATTGAGAGTGTACTTGTAAGAGGGACAAGGGAATTCAAGAGGATGTCCATTTATTTCACTTCAGCCGTCACCCTATCTGCTCAAATGCTTGATGACTGCCAAGTGCATTAGAATAAGTCAACCCTCGAATAGATTAAGGATGCTTCAAACACTTCAAATGAAGTTCAATAACTCTTAAAAAAAAAATTTCCAAAATAGGCAGCTCAAAAACAAAGATCAATGCAGAAATCATCAAAGGGGTTTTCATTAAAGAGTATCTTTTTTATCTTAAGATTTTCTATAGATATATAATTATGTAACTTGAAAACTTTCTTCTCAAGACTTGTGCCTCAAAAGTCCAGTTCTCTCATGCTTCTGAATGATAAGTCCTGTAGTTTTTATATTAAGTCTTCTATGTTGGAATGAAATCTAATCATGTTCCAGCCCTCTCAAAAGGTAGGGGATGGTTGGATTAGCAAACTTAAAGTGACTTAAAGGAAAATAATAACTGTTTTAAGACATGTTCCCTAGTTATTTGAAACATCCCCAAGCTCCCTTTGTCATTTCCCACTTTATTTCAGAGCCCCTCTTTTATCTCAGGGCTGAATTCTAAGCCAGATTCACTGAGAACGGAGTACATTTACTCTACACCAGCTCTGCACTCAGGGCAGTCATGATGAAAGCATATGGAGGGTATTAAAGGTAACTGTCCTGCTCAGCAGCTAAGGATTCACCCCCAGCTAGATGCCTGAGCAAATGTGTTCTGATTGTGCTATTTGTTCTAGAATCATCAGTTCAGCTTTTGCCAAGAAACAACTACATTTGGGAGTGGAGGAATGATGGAAGGACACTGAGGGAGTATTTCAGATCTGGAGGTTTAACATCACCTGGATTTGGGAGAATGACTATGGGAAGACATAAATTATAGAACATTTTCTACAAGGAAAAATGACTGCTTGTTCACATCTAAGATGTCATTTATTATATGGGGGAAAACCTGACAAAGATTTAAAGAACTTCAACAGCTAGCCTAAAGATTAAAAAGAAAAAAAAAATATTAAAAGATGCTGCCGTTTTTCTACCAGGAGTCAGGAATAATCATTTAATTCCATTATCAGCCCAGGCCCGTGTCTCCTTTGATTTCAACTCCAGGTCATTGCTCAAGCTTTATCTGACTGCAACTTCCATTCTAGCCTCCACTATCAATTTCAAATGGATAGTTTCTCAAAACAAGAAAAAAAAATCCCATTACCAGCAAAGATGGTATAATCAATTCTCAATTATATGTTTTAATGGGGCATAAGGGTAGCACAAAATATATCAAATATAAAAAATCCATCAGGTTCATTTCAGGAACAATTTCAACATATTCCACAACTAAGTCCATTTAACAGAGCTGATAAGTAATAAAAGACAGTGAGGTGTTAATGACTGAAAAACCCTGGGGCTGCTGGGAAGAAGGAAATGGATGATACGAGGAAAACCAGGACAAACCTCTCTGGTAAAAGGGAGAGTCTCTTTAGTACAAGAATGTTAAAAGAGAAAACGATAAAATTTAACATGAGTTACAAAAAATTCTGGCAATTTCTACTTATTTTTAAGATTGAGAGCATTTTTCATTCAAGATAAATAATTAAGACTAAGAATAAATTTAAAAGCCTTTTTCCCCCCTCATGCCTGCAGGCAGGCATGCAGGATCTTATTTCCCCTACCAGAAATCAAACCTGTGCCCCTGCATTAGAAGTAGTGCAGTTTTAACCCCTGGAAGCAACTGACAAGAGATTAATTTTCAAAATATAAGAACAGCTCATACAGTTCAATATCAAACTAACAGCCCAATGAAAAAATGAGCAGAAGACCTGAATAGACATTTCTCCAAAGAAGACATACAGATGGACAAGAGGCACATAAAAAAGATGTTCAACATCGCTCATTATTACAGCAAGGCAAATCAAAACTACAATGAGCAATGCAAATCAGAACTACCTGACACCAGTCAGAATGGCCCTCATCAAGAAATATACAAACAACAAATGCTGGAGAGGGTTTCGAAGAAAGGGAATGGGAATTGGTGCAGGCACCAAGGAAAGGAAAGGAAAGGAAAGGAAAACTGTACGGAGGTCCCTTAAGAAAACCAAAAATAGAACTACCGTATGACCCAGCAACTCCCTCCCGGGCACATAACCCAGAGAAAACCATAATTCAGAGGGATATATGCACCCCCGTGTTCACTGCAGCACTGGAACACCCCACAGAGCTTGTTCAGATCTCACCAGTCACGTATGCACGCGTGTGAGTGTACGGGGCGGGGGAGCTCTATGCAGGCTCACGAATAACCACACTCAGGATGTTACTATTACCACAAGGTTTCTCCCGCTGCCCTCTGGTAATCACACCCTCCCCACCCTCCCCTCTCCAAATCTGTGATCATGTCATCTCACAAAGGTTACATAAATGAAATCATGTGGTACATAGTCTTCTGAGGTTGGCTTTTTTCAGTTGGAATTTCCCTGAGGTTCTCAGCAGCTGCTCATGTTGATAACTTGTTCCTTTTTGCTGCTGAGCTGTGTCCAACCAGCTGCTGGGCTGGTTGGGGGGGCGGGGGGACCACAGTTAAGTTTGACTAGTCACCCACCGAAGGACACCTGGATATTATGAGTGAAGTTGTGAGGAATGTTTGTGTACCAGCTTCTGGATGAAAATAAGTCATTTGAGACAAACACCCAGGGCTGTAATTCTTGGGTCATACGGTGAGTGAGTGCACCTTTTGGTTTTGAGAGGAACTGCCAGACTTGCAGAGTGGCTCCCGTCCCCAATGTCCGGGTGACCTCTTGCCTCGACATCCTCACCAGCATTTGGTGAGACCCACACACTGTGTGCTCAGGGAATCGTTTCCTTCCCTCCTCCTTTTCCCCAGAGGAGGTGTCTGTCAGAAACAAGGCTCCACTTCCTCTTAATTACCTTCAATAATTGCTATTATTTAAATAGAAAAACATTTAGTTTTAGAAAAACTCTACACAGGAACTGGGGACTTGTTAAATGAAGACAAAAATATACATGATTTCCTTCCAGTTTTAAACCCCCACCTCTTCTGTATTTTTACCATTTAACAGTTAACTTTTATTTCTATCTCAAATAAGTTTTCACAATAAGGCACACTCAACCATTTTTAAAGTCACCCCAACCTTCTGCCTCACCTTTAAAAAAATGAATGCAAATTGTCTCAGATTGGACAAAAAGAGCTTTAACTAATACTGTCCTAAAATGGTAGGTTTTAAACATTCTTTTAAAATACCAACTTCTCTGTCCTATGTTTCTACAGTTTTTAAGAGTTTTCTGTCTAGCCTTCATCAACAATTAGTTTCCAAGACAGATTTACAGTTATTTTATACCATATATTATTTCTATGAGTATTCAAAAGTATTATAAGAGCTCTTCCCTTATTCCTCAAAGTAAGTCTTTGGGGAGAAAAATTCTGTGCATGTTAAAGTCAACATATTTTTAAAAATAAAGTGATATGACTCTTTACAGAACTTTTCTTCACCCTCCCTCCAACACACCCATGTACGCAGATGTATGCACACACATTTATCAAGAACCAAATGGCACATTTCTTTTACATGCAACTAATAAAGGATAACTCTTACCTCAAATGTAGTAATTTAGAATAATGACTGGTTTTGCAGACAGAGTGAGTAACTCAGACAAGTCACGGCAGTTCGGCAGTTCGTAAGGAGACTTCGCAAAGTTCAGTCCTTCAGAGCAAGCTACTACAGCAGCTGTTTCCTAAACCCATGTCACAGGAAACAAACACTATTCTAGTATCTAAACCTCTGAACGCTTAAAAAAAAATTCTATCAATTACCCTGAAGGAAATGACCACTGTCTAGAGTATTAGAAAAATGGACACCAGAAACACAGCATGTTCCAGGTCTGCTCAAAGCAGGAAGCTAGAAATGCTCAACTGTACCTTATCTTTTAGTGTGGGGACAAGGCAGCTTAGAAGACCTGGCCTGGCTACTGCTCTCTGCTGCTCACCCTTCCAGGCCTCCAATTTCCCATTCGTCGGAAAGGGGATAGGGTTGGATAATATCCATAAGAAAGTCACTTCCAGCTCTTAAATAGTATAATTCTATTTTTACTTACTTTTGATTGGGGCAGGAAGAAGTCTCCCAAATCCTATCTTTTTTTTTTTTTTGTAAAATTATATGAAAATCAGATTAGCAGTAGGAATTTAGGACCTTTTAAGACAATGACAAAAAAAAAAAAGAGTGACATTTCAAGAAATCAGATTCAACTATTAACAATTTCCTAGAATTTTAAAGTCATATCTGACAGATTCCTTCATTTTACTTCAGAGTTGTGACCTACTTAACAATAATTATTGGGGGGTGGGGTGGTGGGAAAGGTTTATATTGCTATAGGAATCCTTCCAAACTCCACAGTTTCTTGAATCCTTCCAAACTCCACAGTACAAACCAGCTGCTTGTGTCTAAGTATAAAATCAACTATCACAGAGTTCATTCAAAGGCGTGTCATGAAAATCAACTTGAGGGCTGGTGACAGTCTACTGGATCACTGCATTCCAGCACCAATTCTCTGACTCAGTACCTGGTCGGGTCAGAGAATTTACATTTCTAACCAATTCCAGGGCGATGCTGCTGCTGCTGGTCCAAGGACCAGACTCAGAGAACCACAGCTCTTGATGAACTATTTCTGTGCATCCACTTTATTCAGATTTTGTACTCTGTACAAATATTTATATAACGGAAAAGAGTAAATATAAGATGGGGAAGCTGCCACAATTCATGGAAATGACAGAAATGTCCTCTTCTAAACTCTAAAATATTTACAAAGTCATCTAAAAAGGAAAGTCTCTAGCAGCAGCCAAAACATATAAACAACCATGGCTTCTCATCAGTCCTCTTCACTGATGAGACACAAGTACCTTCAGAATCAGAAAATGCTCTTCTCCCACTCTGTGGAATCCCTTACCAGGCCCTGGCTCAGGGGCTTGGGGCTTCATACAGCAGGAGACAAAAAATGTGACCCTCTGCTCTCTGTCCCGAACCCAGATCTGACCTGGGGCGGCGCGTCCTCGTCCTCTCCATTTGCAGAGACATCACCTCTATCAGACACTCACGTACACAGAGTCACATTATATCTGTGTTTAAAACGGATAGACGAACTCTGACAAATAAAAATTAAGAAGAAGAACATGTTGCTTATAGTTTCCTTTGTTGTGCAAAAGCTTTTAAGTTTAATTAGGTCCCATTTGTTTATTTTTGCTTTTATTTCCAATATTCTGGGAGCCCTCAGATTGGGAGAAAATAATAGCAAATGAAGCAACAAAGGATTAATCTCAAAAATATACAAGCAACTCCTGCAGCTCAATTCCAAAAAAATAAATGACCCAATCAAAAAATGGGCCAAAGAACTAAACAGACATTTCTCCAAAGAAGACATACAGATGGCTAACAAACACATGAAAAGATGCTCAACATCACTCATTATCAGAGAAATGCAAATCAAAACTTCAATGAGGTACCATTACACGCCAGTCAGGATGGCTGCTATCCAAAAGTCTACAAGCAATAAATGCTGGAGAGGGTGTGGAGAAAAGGGAACCCTCTTACACTGTTGGTGGGAATGCAAACTAGTACAGCCGCTATGGAGAACAGTGTGGAGATTTCTTAAAAAAACTGGAAATAGAACTGCCATATGACCCAGCAATCCCACTTCTGGGCATACACACCGAGGAAACCAGATCTGAAAGAGACATGTGCACCCCAATGTTCATCGCAGCACTGTTTATAATAGCCAGGTCATGGATGCAACCTAGATGCCCATCAGCAGATGAATGGATAAGGAAGCTGTGGTACATATGCACCATGGAATATTACTCAGCCATTAAAAAGAATTCATGTGAATCAGTTCTAATGAGATGGATGAAACTGGAGCCTATTATACAGAGTGAAGTAAGCCAGAAAGATAAAGACCATTACAGTATACTAACACATATATATGGAATTTGGAAAGATGGTAACAATAACCCTAAATGCAAAACAGAAAAAGAGACACAGATGTACAGAACAGAATTTTGGACTCTGTGGGAGAAGGTGAGGGTGGGATGTTTCGAGAGAACAGCATCGAAACATGTATATTATCTATGGTGAAACAGATCACCAGTCCAGGTTGGATGCATGAGACAAGTGCTCGGGCCTGGTGCACTGGGAAGACCCAGAGGAATCGGGTGGAGAGGGAGGTGGGAGGGGGGATCAGGATGGGGAATACATGTAAATCCATGGCTGATTCATGTCAATGTACGGCAAAAACCACTACAATACTGTAAAGTAATTAGCCTCCAACGAATAAAAATAAATGGGAAAAAAAAGGAATAAATCTAACAAAAATACACAATACTTTAATGGATAAAATTATAAAGCTTTGTTTATAAATCTTTAAAAATTGAGAGATTTTAAAAAAAAGAAGAAGAAGAACATGTACTCAGAGTGAGATATGACAAAGGGCATGGCAACAGAGGCAGAAGAGATGAAAAATCTGTGACTGAGGCTGGGGTTCAGGACTGGGCCTATGGAGTCTGAGGAAACAGAAGCAGGGCGCTCACTCTGACGTCCCCTGCTCATCCCCTCGAGGCAGGTCACACGATCCTCGTGGGGAGGTGTTCCTTCCCCGTACCTGCAGCAGAGGAGCATCCTTACCCCCAAGACACAGAGAAGACTCCAGCATGCAGGCTGTCTCCTGGGTCACTCAGAGCCCCTGTCCTAATGACGCTTCTCCACGGACGTCCACTCTTCATCAAACCTGGCTCAAAACACTCAAGTCTAACTGTTTCTTCAGGTCTTCATTTCCTTATGAAGGCCCCCAAGTCATGTCAAATTTAACATTAATCTCTATACTTTTCTCCTGTTGATGTTGCCATTTTAATTTTCAGATTCAGCCAAGGACCCTAACAGGATAAGGGGAAAACTTTTTTCCTCCTCATACTAACTATCATGCCCAAATACATGCTAACACATTTTGAAGCATCAGTGAAATGAATAATCTGATTTAAAAATAATACAGGTTACAGAAATTAGCACAAGAAGTGAAACTGTTAAATATCAAAATCTAACGGAGAAACAAATTATTTCAAGTTTTCAAAGGTCATGGGTATGGAGAAGAATCAAAAGCTAGTTGATGGATTTTTCATAGTAATTCTGGTATCAAAACATAATCATGTATTTTTTAAAAGGAGGGGGTGAGGGGAAGCCTAGGTGGGCCCCACCAGATTTTAAAACCACTTCACAAAACAATAATTTAAACATTATGAAAAAAAGAGATGGGCTGATTATTGGAATGGAAAACCCCCAAGAGAGAGTTGACCATATGCTAAACAAATATAATTCAGGATATATTTGGAACCAATGAGGAAGTAAAGCATTTTGTAATAAGTGGCATTGTGAAAATCAGCTGGTCATCTATAAAATCAATTTAAGGGCATAAAAGATAAATTAAATAACTGAATACCAAAAATGACATATGGAAAAATAAAAAGAAAACCAAATTAAATCTTTAAAGTTACAAGTAAGGGACCTCACACAGTATCGAAGAAACCCACAGATCCTGAGTCACATGAACAGTAAACATCCTTGGATGTTTAAAAAAAATACAATGAAAAGGGAAACAACAGACTGAGGAAAAAGCTGCTACAAAGGGCAAAAGACCATTATTTTACCCTAGTAAACAAAAAAACAAAAATCTATTAGAAGAAAATTCAGACCTCAATAAAATCTTTTCAGTAGAAAAAAGATAATTCACAGAAAAAAACTGTTCAGCACAATATTTTATCAAAGATGAAATACTGTTTTTATCCAATTGCATACTGGCCAATATAAAAACAATTCTGACAAGAGTGAGGTGAGACACTTTCATTACCAGTGTTTGCATGAAATGAATTGTTAAAAAGACTCTTAGAAAGCAATCTGATTTTAAAAATCTATGCTTTCACCTAAGGGTACCTGAAGATGCACAGTAAGGACATAACCCAAAAGACCTTCCTTGGTGGTCCAGCGGCTAAGACTCTGCACTCCCAAGTGTGAGGGGTCTGGGTTTGATTACTGGTCAGGGAACTAGGTCCCATGTGCCACAACTAAGACACAGTAAATAAATACATATTTTTTAAAAGAATAAAAGAGTTATCTACATAACGAAGCTCATTTCCACCCTCAGTAGCTTGTGTTACCTTTCCCACCAGCGTTTTTTAAAATTTACTTTTAATTGGAGGATAACTGCTTTACAATATTGTGTTGGTTTCTGCCATACAACAGTATGAATCAGCCGTAAGTATACACATGTCCCCTCCCTCTTGGAGCTCCCTCCCGCCCCCTGGGTATCACAGAGCGCCAGGCTGAGCTCCCAGTGTTGTTCAGCTAGCTAACAGGACACCTGCATTTTAACAGGACACAGGAATAAAGCACAGTGGAGGAACTGCTCTGCATCTCCTGTCCCCCGACAGCCCGGGTCAGACCATGGGGCCGGCTCTGCCTCCACCTTAGGAACTGTCCTGTCCCCGGGGGAGGGGACCCACTGGATGAACAGGCATCTCCATACATTCCACTGGTGCGATGCTGGGAGATCAAAATCAGGTTCAGTGGAATATTACACATTAGCATAAGGGTTCTCTACGCTGATAGAATAATTCAGATGTTAGACTTCTTTAGGCTAAATATCACGGAAGAACACTGAGTAATAGTCAAAACAATGACCTTCAGACATGTTTTTACTTACGCTGCCTTCATTTCAAATTAAGTAGTCCAAAAATTGTAATCTAGAACCATGGTTTCAAACCTTTTCAAGTTTAAGAGTGGGTGTACTTTTATTGACAATTTACTGAGAGAATACATGACAACAAAAATCTATTATGAATTCAGGAACACTTTTAAAAGGACTCTGAATTTTATTTCCCACAATATTTACAACAGAAGAGTGCATATATTTCAACTATAAATATATTTAATAACACGAGACCCAAAACTCAACATGCTTTGGATACCAGCCTCTTATAAATGTTCCTATGCCCCAAGTTGGAAACATTCTGCCCCTAGAAGGGTCAGTGACAAATCTCAGCATGCTTGAAAGCCCATCATACCTCATTATTTCCAGAAAATACTTTAGAAATGGGGATTTATCACTTTCAATTATGAGCTGTTGGAGGCTTATGAATGAGTGACTTATGAATAAATTTGTACTAGGAATGGCTGCCTTGGTTCCCTCCCTCTTTTCACTGTAAGTCCCTCAGCCTGGTGGCTCAGCTGGTAAAGAATCTGCCTGCAGTGCAGGAGACCTGGGTTTGATCCCTGGGTTGGGAAGATTCCCTGGAGAAGGAAATGGCAACCCACTCCAGGATTCTTCCCTGGAGAATCCCAGGGACAGAGGAGCCTGGGCGGCTACAGTCCGTGGGGTTGCAGAGTCGGACACGACTGACTAAGCGCAGCGCAGCCAGCCAACAGGGTGGGGACGAGACACGGATTCCCTGCTCCCCAGACGGGCTGGTGGCCCAGCCAGCGCAATGGCGGGAGATAGGCCTCGAGCAGATCCCAGAGCCCAGAAGGGGAGAAAGAGGCTGCAGGAAGAAGGGGCTCAACATGGGGCAGCCTGCTGAGCAGACCAAATTCCTCACTTCCCTTCCAACTATTTCTTGAAATGTCACAATGAGAGATTCACACATTTAACATTTCTCTCTTATAAAGTTGAGAATACTATGTTTAGGAGCTTTTAGAAAATTTCAACATTCAAAATTTAATGTGAATTAGTGTCTTATGCTTGCTCTCTTCCTAATGCTTCTCTCAGATTAACGGCTCACACAGATGGCGGCGGGGAATGGGTAGAAAGACAGATGATTGTGAAGAAAGGGGAGCAGGGCAGCCGTGATGGTGGCCTCAGGAGGGAGGCCACGAGGGTAATAAACGCCCAGCAGAAAGAGGGACCAGAAAGTGAAACAGACAAGTACAAAGTGTCAAACACACACTGTCTTGATTCAAAACTGTGTTCAGAGGTTAGCTTACGCTCTGCTCTTCCTGTTTTCTCTTCAACTACATTATGGACAGTGAGGACTTCCGTCAGAAGAGCCTGGAAGCTAGACCCCTACCGAGGAGGTATGGCTGAGAAACTGCTTCCCCAGTTACACAGGACTTGTGGTCAACATCTTGGGGCTCCAAACAAGCCATGCACTCTCCCCTGCCCTGACTGTGACTGCAGGGCTGCTGGCTCAGAGGTGCCCCACCAGCCAACCTCTGGGTCTCAGCTCAACTGCAGCCCCTCTGACAAATGCAGGGAGTTTCAGGCGCTCCTTCCTGCTCCTCCTGCTGTAAGGCACCCTCTTGTCCCCCCACCAGACACTAGGTTCCTCGAGGGCAGACACAATGTCTTTTAAAGGGATGTGGGTATACCACCCTCAAATACACCACCTTGGCAGGGGGATTATCTCCAGCTACAGCTAAAGGCGACATAGAAACAGCAGAAGTGGGAGCAGCTCTTTGGCCTTCCCCTCTGGGACTTCCCTGGTGGCTCAGATGGTAAAAGCGTCTGCCTACAATGCAGGAGACCTGGGTTCAATCCCTGGGTTGGGAAGATCCGCTCAAGAAAGAAATGGCAACCCACTCCAGTATTCTTGCCTGTTAAATCCCATGGATGGAGGAGCCCGGCAGGGTACAGTTCATGGGGTCACAAAGAGTCGGACATGACTGAGCGACTTCACTTCACTCCTCTGAAAGCAGGGTGAACTTTCCCTCCGTAAAGGAAGCATCTCCATTTGTAAAGCAGGCTGCCCCTTCCCTACCAGGCATTGACAGCAAAGGCAGCCGCTGGACTCTGCGCAGCAAACCTCGCTCAGCGGTCCCTGTCTCCCATGAGGTCCTCACACACGTTCCCACAGCTCACCACCTCTGCAAGCCTGAACTCTCCCTCCTTGTCTAGTTAACGCCGTCACAGTTTATCACACCCTTTGTTAAAATGGTATATAAACCCCCTGGGTATAACTGCTACTCCGGGTCTTCACTTCTTTTCTATGGAGGCCTCCATGCACACATACAAATAAAATACCACCGTCAAATTTTTAAAAAATCCATCTTTTGTCCAACTGATGCTCAGGGTGTAGGTACCACACCTAAGAGATGGAGGAGAGCGTTTTCCTCCCCTGCCTGTTCAGCCCGGCGCCCTCAGTGCCTGGCTGAGTGCTGAATGACCCGGGAGCACCCTGGCAGGAGAAAGGGCCATGCGCACAGGCGGGTGGTGGCAGGCTTCCACGGGCTGCTTGCCGGCAGAGGTGCGGAGGGCAGTCACAGCGGGCCGGGTGTCCAAGGCAGTCATGCAGGAGACAGACACAGCCGCCCAGGAAAGAGCGGTGCGGCTGAAGGGAAACACTGGCACCCCATCACGTGTGCTGAGAAGAGACATGCATCGCCACCAAGGCCAAGAGTGAGAGCCGGGAGTGCCTGCAGCCAGCTCTCGGGGGCTGGCAGTGGACAGTGATGTCAGATCGGCCCATAAAACCAGTGCAGCACACATTCCAAAACCCCTGAGCTTAATAAGCTTCACTTTAATACAAAAAGGCCATTACCCAAGGACTACGGAAAAGTTGGCCGAGAATCCTGTAAACCAGTGAAAATGGCATTCCAGGGATTTCCCTGGTGTTTAGTGGCTAGGGCTCCACACTCCCAACCCAGCGGGCCTGGGTTCGGCCCCTGGTTATGGAACTAGATCCCATGGGCCGCACCTAAGACTCGGTGCAAACATTTTTTTTAAATGGCACTCCAAAAATAATGCCACCCCTAAATGATCAATAAAATACAGCCTCTGAGTCACTCCTCAAAATTTGTATTTACAAAATGATGCAGTGAACTTTTCCTTGGGGCTGACAACTGAAAGTGGGCTGAGAAACGGAAAGAGAATTGAGTTTATTCAGAAGCATGCAACCGTAAGGACATTTATCCTTTTGATGAAGAGTTCAACATATACATGAGATTATGGGAATTCCCTTATATGTATTCAGTGATATGCACTTAACACAGCAGCAAGATACACAAGAAGCCTATTCTTCTTCAAGAAAAGTCCCTAAGCTGAGCTACGACTCCTAAAACAAGACCCGGAGCGTTCTGAGGCTGGCATGTGACAAGACAGTGTCCGCTCGATGAACTTCCCACATAACGTCAGTATTCCCCAGAATGAAGCCTTGCCCACCAAGCCGCTGCACAGAAGTACTGCTTTCTTAGGGAACTTCCCCTGTTCTAGGTACAAAGTAGGAACTTAAGAGTGATTGTGAAAATAGCAAATGGATAACTAATTACAAGATAGGAGTAAGAAGGCACAGCATTCAGGAAACACCCACTCAAGAAAGCAGTTTAAACCAAAACAGAACTAATTTCAGGTTATCACTTTATTTTTTCATGAGCAGAGGAGAAAAACAAACAAACAAACCAAAAAAGCCCCCAAAGCTTGCCATCTTATGAAAAAGTCTGCCTGAAGGTACAGTAATACAAGTTGAGTTGACTATATGAAATAGTGGAACAGCCCTGTGTTTCCATGTTCTTTGAATACATTAGCATATAAACTAAGATCTTGGATAGAGATATAAGATTTTTAAACCCTTAAAAACACAAACTTCATATTATGTGTGATGGCACCATACAGATACATATACATTCTGTTCTCAGTTTGGGTAAGACAGAACCACAGAGCTCTCCAGAGAGACAGAAGAGTGATCCGATTAGCACTTTGGCACAAACTGTCCAGGCCTTTCTCTGTCCTATATCTGCCTTCCCTTGTACTTCCCAAAGTACCCAGGGGAACTTTGATCCTCCATGGTCAAGGCAATTAATGACAATGCTCCTGGCAACAGATAGCTCTGCCTTTTCGGCTCAGACGGCTTTGCCAGTACTTAAATTTGCTTATAAAAACCTATGTGTCCCAGAATCTGATAGTTCATTTCTTATGACTTTTTCTTTTTTAAGCCCCTTCTTAATCCTAATTCTTTCCCATTTACCATCATGAATATGCACATGAGATGAAATATTTTCAAATTTCCTAGAATCACTTAATTTTGAGGGTCTAAAGGGTCCTACAGATGGTGACTGCAGCCATGAAATTAAAAGACACTTACTCCTTGGAAGGAAAGTTATGACCAACCTAGATAGCATATTAAAAAGCAGAGACATTACTTTGCCAACAAAGGTCGTCTAGTCAAGGCTATGGTTTTTCCAGTGGTCATGTATGGCTGTGAGAGTTGGACTGTGAAGAAAGCTGAGCGCCGAAGAATTGATGCTTTTGAACTGTGGTGTTGGAGAAGACTCTTGAGAGTCCCTTGGACTGCAAGGAGATCCAACCAGTCCATCCTGAAGGAGATCAGTCCTGGGTGTTCATTGAAAGGACTGATGCTGAAGCTGAAACTCCAATACTTTGGCCACCTCATGCGAAGAGTTGACTCATTGGAAAAGACCCTGATGCTGGGAGGGATTGGAGGCAGAAGGAGAAGGGGACGACAGAGGATGAGATGGCTGGATGGCATCATCAACTCGATGGGCATGAGTTTGAGTAAACTCCGGGAGTTGGTGATGGACAGGGAGGCCTGGCGTGCTGCGTTGCGATTCGTGGGGTCGCAAAGAGTCGGACACGACTGAGCGACTGAACTGAACTGAAAGGGTCCTACATTTACCATTTACCATGTATGTCCTTAAGAAGCTAAAATGACCTGGCAAAGGAATTTCAACATCACATTGTCTTTCTTTCTTTATAGCAGCATTTCATTACCTCTCTTTCTCTATAACTGAAGTCAAGAAAAACCTTGGATTCTCTGTACACTTCAGGAAATTGTAGAAGAGAAAGTATGTTCACAGGTATCAGTTTCACAGACAGAATGGAAAGCACGTGGAAAAAATTATACGTTTTAGTTTTCTGAGTGAGATACTTCTTACCATCAGGCTAGAAATTCTATCCCAGTGCTTTCTGTTGTATTTTGAAAAATAAAATGAATTTGATTTTTTGAGAAATATTAATTTGAGAAATAGTAATTTGCTTCTATTAATTCATTGAGTCAATTAAAGGACACTGGAAAAATCAAAGAAAAGATTCTTCCACATTTCATATATTAGAACATTTTAAAATAAAAGCTCGGAGTTCTAAAAACATCTCACAATCATCTTTTGTTGAATTAGTGGGTTAGAGCTCACAGTTTGTGGCACTGTGATTGTTCTCTCATATTCATCAGACTCAGTCACATTTCCCCTGATAACTTCCTGAATTAACAGTACAGGAGGGTCCATCTGAGACTACTCAACTCTAGATTATAAGCCACTTTTCTACAACAAAGGGACTTGATCTTATGTGTGTGTAGCATTTAATAAGTACTTATTTTTTTTTAATGAAATGGACATAGGAATGAATAAGTAACCTGCTTTTAACTTATTTCCAAAGCCTTGTGAAGTAGCAGGAAAGCAGTGAAAATGTTCAAACTAAATTGCCATGTGTGGGCTATTAGGGCTGTCTCCTTCTGGCAAAGAAAATCCAACAAGCGGAACCCAGAACAGGTGTCTGCTAGGGAACAGAGCAGAAGCCACAGACACCAGCTTTCTCGTGCTTTATTATAACCCCCTGGTTGGGAAGCTCGGCCATGCAGAACTCAAGGCAGGGAAGCCCACGAGTGTCCCTAATAGTCCTAACTTTCCCACTTCCCCTGGTCCAGGCTACCAACGTTTCTCACTAGCTGGTCAAGGGCCTCATAGCTGGTCAGACACATCTTCAACAGCCCTCCTCCAACCCTTTCCTGCGCAGTAGCCAGAGTGATTATTCTGCAGAGCAAACATGGTCATGTCACTCCCTGCCTACTGAAAGCCTCTGGACCCCCCTGCTTCACATGGCCTAAACGACCACATCACCTCTCCAGTCTCCCAGGTACCACCCCAGCCCAAATGGTCTCCTTCCTCTACCTCCTCAGACTTGACACAATCTCACCAGACTTCAGCTCTGCACATGCTGCTTCCTCTTGCCGGAGTCTCTCTCCTCCCCTTTTAGTTCCCACTCAGCTTCCAGACCTCAGCCTAAGTACCACTTCCTCACAGAAGGATTCCATGAGCTCCACAAGTAAGTGAAACCCAGCCTATGATAAAACTTCTAGAAGAGAATAAAGTCTCATAGCCTCGAGTTTGGTAAAGAATTCTTAGATATGACAACAAAAACACAATTCATTACAGTTTTTTTCGATAAGAGAGACTTCACCAAAATTAAAAACTTTAGTGCTTCAAAATAAATAAATAAGGAAATGAACAACCACAAACTGGAAGAAAATATTGGCAAACCACATATCTGATAAAGAGCTTGTATCCAAAATACAGAACTCTTTCAACTCAGTAAGATAACCTAGTTAAGAAATGGGCAAAATATTTCAGTAGTCATTTAATCAAAGAAACATGAATGGCTAATAAACACATGAGAAGCGCCTCACATCAAAATGACCAGACAGGGAACCTCCAAGTCCTCTACGAGGCAGCCTAACCATGGGCAGAGCACAGCCTCTGCACTCAAGGGGGCAGTGTTCAAGCGCCTGCTTCACCACTTACTAGCTGGGTAATTCTGGAAAGTTACTTTCAAACCGTTCAAATTCATAAAACAGGGACAAGGACGCTAAGGCTGCTTTGAGAATTAACAAGACGTGTCCAACATGGCTCACGTCCCCTTCACACCACTTAAGCGGCTCTCCTCGTGGGGACCAATGGTCCGCGTGTTGCCAGTTCCAAAGGACCTATTTCAGTCTTCCTATTTCTGAGAAGATGACAAAGCTGCCCACTCTCTCCAATATCTAGTTACTCCAAATTCTGTTAATTCTGCTTCCAAAATATCCCAGGAATCCACTTTTGTCTCTTCCATCCCCACAGTCTCCATCCTAGTCCCATCCCTCATCCTTCTATCTGGCCTCTGCTTCTTAACTTAACCCTTCCCATGCACCTAACCAGAAAACAATAGTCATTTCCCCACATATTCACTAAGAGTCATCTTTTTAAGTTATGAATCCCATGTTACTCCTTTTCACGGATACACACACCCGTTACTTACTCTGTCGGCTTTCCCTTGCAGTACAAATGAAATCCAAACTCTTTTGAATTCTCTGTAAGATGTTCTGGGGTCTGGCTTCTGTGGTGGCTCCAGCCTCCAGCAATCTTCACACCCGACAAGTTCTTTACTTCCTTGTAACCACTAAACACATGGTTCCTGCTGCTAGAAATTTCTTCCCCCTCCTTTATTCATACTGGTTTTCTCCTTCTCATTCTTCTGGCTCAGACGACAGTCATCCTTTCCACCTGCCTCACCAGGCTAAACTGTGTCCCTGTGATAATGATGGTCATTGCTTATAAACTGCCTGTCTCTTCCTGCTAGACCACCCTCCATGAGGGCATCTCTCCCGTCTCTCACGTATCTGTCTGTACACATGCATGTATATTGTGTATGCACACATATGTGCATACACCTATTATATGAACATGTACATATTGATACATGTGAACTTACTGACAAGCAGAGTGCCAAGCACATAGTGGGCAATCAACAAGTGAATCCTAGTATTTACTTTGTGTTAAGGTTTACAGAATAAAACGACCATTAACCTAAGCTTCCCTGTACCTTTCCCAACAACCTTGAGACAACTTAGGATCGGATTCCCTTCTGTTCCAAATACATTTGTACATCCTGTCTTACTATTTTTCTTTCTCTTCCTACTAGACTACCGGCTCTTTGAAAGTAAGAATCTTTTCAACTTCAACTTCCCCATGCTTAGCAAAGAAACAGGCACGAGTCTTTGTTGAATCAGCAAACACTGATTATAGCAGAAATTTATCTTTTAAAAACCTTATTTTTATTTGGATAACCTTCATAGATACCAATATGCAAATGATCAATTTGGTTTTACTTTGATGCCTTAAATAGACAGTTAATCAGAAACAGAAAGCCAAACCAGCTATATCATCTCCAAAGAGCCTGATTTCACTTTCCACAAGATATATTTGAACACAAAGGTAATTTAAATTCAAATAATTAATTTTTTCATTAAAAAATCCAAAAGTAAAACACATGGACTATACTCTTTCCATGCATGCATGCTAAATTACCTCAGTCGTGTCCAATTCTGTGCGGCCCTATGGACTAGTTTTCTGTTGCAGGATGGGGGAGTCAAGGTGTACTGGGGAAATGAACACATTTTCAATAGGTTTCCCATATTTTTCTACATTTGCTTCTTTTTGTCCCCCTTCTCTACAAAGATGGTGTTTTAAAAAATTAATGCACACACACACAAAAAAAATTAATGCACATTTAATGCCTGCCAGGCTCCTCTGTCCATGGGATTCTCCAGGCAAGAATACTGGAGTGGATTGCCATGCTCTACTCCAGGGGATCTTCCCGACCCAGGGATCGAACTCACATCTCTTATGTCTAATCTGCATTGGCAGGCAGGTTCTTTACCACTAGCACCACCTGGGAGGCCCAAAAGTGAAAGTGCTAGCGGCTCTTTGTGTCCGCATGGACTGTAGCTGGCCATACTCCTCTGTCCATGGAATTCTCTAGGCAAGAATTCTGGTGTGGGTTAGCCTTCTCCAAGGTAAGATTTTCTTCTCCAGAGGATCTTCCTGACCAGAGATGGAACCCAGGTCTCCTACATTGCATAGTATAGTGTACATGGTGTTAGTCACTCAGTTGTGTCCGACTCTGTGTGACCCCACAGACTGTGGCTCGCCAGGCTCTTCCGTCCATGTGATTCTCCAGGCGAGAATACTAGAGTGGGTTGCCATTCCCTTCTCCAGAGGATCTTCCCCACCCAGGGATCGAACCCATGTCTCCTGCATTGCAGGCAGATTCTTCACTGTCTGAGCTACAGGGTGGGGCTACTTTCATCAGATCATATTTTGGTATTGTGACCTACTCTGACTTAGAGATTGACTAAATCAATTCCTGATTTACTAACAATAATCTCATGGGAATAAACTTAAATTTGAAGTTGATGCAGAAGCCAAAAGAAAAACACACCTCACAGCCTGCCAAGAGACACTCCCATGAAAATGAACTTCCTATTTTCAAATAAAGGCTTACTGAAACAACGATTTAAGTCACTTTTCTGCAAAAACCAGCTCTATTCAAAAATGCACTGTGATGTACAGAATGCTTTCTTTGGCCGTCTCACATTTTTATTTGATGTACTGAATAGTGTATTAGCAACCAAAATATCCTTTTCTCTTCATTAAAAAATCAGTTCTACATATTTGCAGCAATAGAGTTAATAACAAAATTTTTAAGGTGGAAAGAGTTGTTACTCCTTTCCTGCTAAACAAGGACACACAGGTGTTCAGCTATATTTCACAGGGTAGCACATGCAGCAACCTGAAATACCAAATGCGGGACACTACTGGAATTTCTGTGTGACATTTATTGCCAACTTTTGGAAAATTATTATAAAAACAGCAGAAACAGTTCTGCTTATGAGCCTAATCTCATTGCTCAAGAGAACAAAAGGAGGATGAAGCAGAGGAACCTGCACATGTGTTATTTCATCAGCTGTGTAAGGACAATGAACTCACCACTGTAACAATGCCCTATTTTTGCACCTGCCCACTGCTTCCTCTCTGGGCAAGCACCATAAACTCCACCCTCTAAGCCAGGGAGCTCACTGGCAGATAAAAAAGTTTACGAATTCTTTCTCCTCCCAACAGATCCCTGAAACATGCTGATTCTGTTTGTGGAGCAAACACTCTGTAAAGTGATTACTCTGTTCTTTGTCAGAGTACTTTACATAAGTTCACAGACTATGCTCACAGACTTTTGCAAATTTCCACTTAAAGGGGGTTAAAGTTTCTGGATAAAACAATAACATTTTAATGTGAACTAAGGCAGTTTGTGAACTGAATAAGAGACAATATGCAAATACAGAATAATTCAAAAGCATACTCTTAGTAAACTAGAAATTAGTAAACTAGGTATTACAGAGATATATGTACATACAGAGATATATGACTTAAACTATTCTATTAATAAGTGAAACTTCTATTTCACTTATTAACCTAAAAAACTAACATTACAACATCTTTCTATCTTAATGGTACTAAGGAGTTATAATTACTTTAGGTATGATAATGGTGTCGGGGTTAAGTCTTCTTTTTTAGAGGTATACACCAAGATACTAATGCAAGAAATTATACCACATAAGGGAATTTGTTTTCAAAGGACGGGATATGCGTTGACACTGAAGCAGGGTGCTGGGGACGTGGACTTTCACCATACTCTATTCTGGACAAGTTTGATAACTTCCGTAACAAAAAGAGGGTGGGGGAAGCATTATAATTCTTTTAACTGTCTACTTGATCAAACAAAGGATTTCAGCTAGTCACAGTTCAAATTTATTCAAAGAACTGTCAATCTAAATTAAGAAACTGATAAGGTCTATTAACTGTCACATTAAACCTCACTGTAATCTCTTTAAAGACTGTAAACCTCTGATCCGTGAAGAAGCTTCCCTCCACTGTCTCTCCTAGTTTCACTGCAAGTACTGCTCCTGGGGTTTCAGTAGTCACGTGGGATCTTTTTCAAGATCAGTGCCCAGAATCCCACAAGTTTAGCGCCACGTGACTGCGAGGCAGTCTGACGACCTTCCTCTGGGTGCCCTTCCCTATCTGGCAGGCGCCCCCAGAACCCTGCACCAGCCCACGCTGACTCCACAGTTCACTCCTGGTCCTGCAGCCACTGTCTCCCAACGACGCTGTGAACTTCCTGATGGGAGCAGACAACCTGCACTTGGACTCAACAGGAGCCGAATAAATGAGGGATGAGAGAATAAATCTATAAATCTCAAAAGTCAGTAGCTCGTTCTAGAACTCAAAATACTTTGTTAGTTTTCATATTGTAATTTCAAGATATTTTCCTAAAAACTATTTTAATACTCTAGTTTAATCTTACTAACACATTTGTTAAGCTCTTTCTGAAACCAAAGTTTGAGTCCTGAAGATATACTTACGATAGAAATAGCCAACTCATATTTGTTGTGAACAATTACCTTAATTTACAGAGCTTCACCACTGTTTTCATTTAGAGAGACAGCCCATGGCTAATCAAAAATGGAGAGCTAGGGGGCCCATCATGGAGAAGGCAATGGCACCCACTCCAGTACTCTTACCTGGAAAATCCCATGGACGGAGGAGCCTGGTAGACTGCAGTCCATGGGGTCGCGAAGAGTCGGACACGACCTAGCTACTTCACTTTCACTTTTCACTTTCATGCATTGGAGAAGGAAATGGCAACCTGGAGAATTCCAGGGACGGGGGAGCCTGGTGGGCTGCTGTCTATGGGGTCACATAGAGTCGGACACGACTGAAGTGACTTAGCAGCAGCAGGAGGCCCATCAATAAGAATTATGATTAGTATGAACCCATAATTAGAAAGAGCTTAACATTTATTCTAAATCTACTACGTGGCTGGTACTATTATTATTTCACTTATTCTCATAAAAGCCCTATGAGATAGGTACCGCTATTATTCCCATTTTACAGGTAAGCAAACAGACTCAGAGGTTAAGTCCCGTAGCCAAGGATATGCAGCTGTAAGTGATAAAAAGATGCAAACCCAGCCCGTGTGCTGAACTGCTGACGACCCCACCAGTGTTTACGAGGTACAGAAACTCAGCTCTGTAACCCAGAGAGGTCTGGACTTGACTCTTCCCTTTTTCTGTATCACTGAGCCTTTCACGTATAACACAGGGAGAGTGAATAATGGAAAGCAGGTCACTCTCTCTATCTGCCTCATCTCTGCAGTCACGGCAGCTAACTCTTATGTAAACGCCAGGCACTGCTGAAAGCCCTGTACACGTACCAACTCAGTCAGTCCTTACAGCAATTCAAGGGTGTAGGTCCTGTTCTCATCTTCATCTTTCAAAGAGGAAACGGAGGCTCAGAGAGGTTACATAACATGCCCAGGGCGCACGCTGAGAGGCTCCAGATTCCGTGCTCTTAATCACTGGCTCCAGTGCCCAGGAGGCACACAGAACCTGGGCTAAACTAGTATGTGTGCTTTAAGGATTAAGCTTTGTACATCCTCTCTGGAGCAAAGTTACCAGTTTTTATTTGTTTGTTTTTAACTTAGACTATTTTTTCCCAGGTATATAGTCTACTTTCAATACCCAAAGTTTCCATCCTGCTACCATATAGGAAATGTCTGATACACGGTACAGAATAAGAGAAAACTAAAGCGAAGGTTTTTATAAACTTATCAAGTCAATAACATGTCTGAGCAAGTCAATGCTAATGAGCTTTTAATATAAGTCATTATAAAGAGTCAACTTTGGAGGAAATGATGTTCACTATCTTGTAATAACCTATAATGGAAGAGAATGTAAAAAATATATATATTTATGTAGAATTGTGGTGTTGGAGAAGACTCTTGAGAGTCCCATGGACTGCAAATAGATCAAACCAGTCAATCCTAAGGGAAATCAACCCTGAATACTCATTGGAAGGACTGAGGCTGAAGCTGAAGCTCTAATACTTTGGTCACCTGAGGCAAAGAGCCCACTCGCTGGAAAAGACCCTGATGCTGGGAAAGACTGGAGGCAAAAGAAGAAGGGGGCGACAGAGGATGAGATGGTAATACAGCAACACCAAGTCAACGAACATGAATCTGAGCAAACTCCAGGAGATGGTGGAGGACAGAGGATCCTGACGGGGTACACTCCATGAGGTCGCAGAGTCGGACACGACTTAGGGACAATATGTAGATACGCACAACTGAATTACTTTGCTGTATACTTGAAACTAAGACAACACTGTAAGTCAGCTATATTTCCATAAAAAATCCAAACCCCAACCAAATAAATAAATAAATATTGAAATTAAAAGAGGGCATAAGATTTGAAGAGTCACTTTATCAAAGAAGACATCCTAATGGCAAATAAGCACGTTAAAAGATGAATATTATTAGTAATAATGAAGTGCAAATTAAAACTGCCCCCCAAAACCCTGCCATATTACACACTCACTAAAATTGCTAAAATTTAAAAAGTGGATAAAAATAAGTGTGATAAGGATGTGGAGCAACAGAAACTCTCATATATTTGATGGTGGGATTGAAAAACAGAAAAGCCACTTTCAAAAGAGTGTGGCAGTTTTTAAAAAAGTAAACATATACTGACCATGAGCAAGCAATCACCATCCAAGATAGTTTACCCAAAAGAAATGAAAACAGAAATCACAAAAACACTCATCCAAAAAAAGTCAACCTCACTCCGTAAACATTTCCTTCTTCTCTACGCAATTAATACAAGTTCTCAGCATTATTTTAAAGCATAAAAGAGAGTCTGTCACTATTGCTAAAAATGTCTTCAACAGAAAGACGACAAACCCACGTGGTTAGGCACTTCAAAGAGAGCCTGTCTCTGGAGAAGCCCGCCCTTCTCCAGAGTCTGAGCACACACACCAAGGCAGAACCACGGAGACAGCCTCATCACAAAAACAGAGAGTTAAAGGAGAAGACAGAGATGTTTCATAAATGGATGACTGTCCTCCTCCCTCCCTCCTGCGAGCACACACCAAGAGCCTGGTGGGCGCCAGGCGGTGCATCGGCTGCGGGGGATGCCAGCACTGGCGGGCTCTTCCTTGGTGGGCACCACATCCCAGGTGTGCCAAGAGCAGACGGCAAGAACAACAGGCACGGGTGTTCACTAAGGGAACCAGCAGCACTGCAAGCCCTGAGGGGGTTGTGGGGGGAACCCAGGCTCCCTGAGACAGAGGAAATTAAGTAAGTGAGGGGAGGCATGTGTCCAGGTCCCTAGACCCAAGGGAAGGTGCAGATACATCACTTGCCCAACGCGGGGTGTCTCGTACTGTGGATCTCACTCTGCTCGGAGCATAGTGCTCTCACCAAAAATTATTAGAAGTGAATCCACTGTCATGCTCTCCAACATATCCATGCAAACCGCTGGACTGCAGCCCTCCAGGCTCTTCTATCCACGGGATTCTCCAGGCAAGAATACTGGAGTGGGTTGCCATTGCCTTCTTCAGGGGATCTTCCTGACCCAGGGATCGAAGCTGTGTCTCCTGCACTAGGCGGGTTCTTTACCCCTGCACTATAGGGGAAGCCCTGTTGTGCTCTCCAATGAGCACGGAAATAAGCATCCTCTGGCACAGGGAGAACGGCCCTCAGCACGCATTCCTCCCAAATGCTCAAAAGATGTGTGTCGGGGAGGAGGACAGCAGCCACTCTGAGGAGTTTCTTGGGCATGAAAACATGCAAGTCTGTTTATCAGTTAGTGGTGAGACCTTCTAATATTTCTCTACTAATCCAAGCGGCATGTCACCAGGTTTTCTGGTATTATTCAGTATAGCCCAGAAAGAGGAAGGGGATTTCTATCTCAGCTGAGGGCTCTTCACCATGAGGCTCTAAGTCCTCATTTTTCTGAACACTTCATTTAAAACTGGCTTATTCTACAAACACAGTTTTCCGCTATATGTTCTCCCCTAATACAAAGCACAAAATTTTGTCAACCTAACACCACCGCCTTACTCCAGAAGACAGTAATATCTTCACCCTTGACTCTACACCAACCAAATTAGCAATTTAAAGGCACAGCTCCATCTGACTTTCATGGACTCTTAGGGCTTTTCCTGTGTTAAATTTGTAAAAAAAATAAATAAATAAAAAGAAAAGAAAAAAAGAGAGAGAAAAGAAAAGGAGGCAGACACTGTAATACAAACTTTCTTACCCCAGTTCTGAGAAAATGCACATGCTCTTTAGATAGAATACAGAATCCCCTCATGGTAATTACTGATGCTGCACGGGGCAATGTGAGAAAAGACCGAATATGAGAGGAACAAAAAAGTGAAAAAGAAACCGAAAGAGTCTGCTCAGCCTTACCAAGTGGCCACCACTCTCCAAAGTCACATGTGTGGGCAAGAGACCATGTCACACATGCGGACAAGAGACCACAGAAGAGCTCCTCCTGGATTTCACGTTGCCGTTTTCCAGCTGGGACTGGCATTTTCATGTTTGTCTCATGAAAGTGCAAATTGTGGAACTTGCAAAAGTAGCAGTGAAGAAATGCTTCTGCTCAGAGGACCCGGGGCAGGAAGGAGGGGAACGCTCGGCCATCAAGGTTTGCCTCTCGGCAAAATTGCTTTTAGTGTGACATCCTTTCTTTTTGAAGTGTTTTTTTGTTTTTTTTTTTTTCTTAACAGATCAGTGAGAAAAACACTTTTCAAAAAACTGTCTGGTTCAAGATAAACCAGCAAGTAAATACATCCTCAAAGTTTTCAGTACGAAAAAAAAAAAAAACAAACCTGTGATGAAGCTGAAGAGGCAAGCATGGGCTTTTGGGAAGAATTTTATCAACTCTGTTAAAGAGCTTGCACTTAATCCTGAAGCTCAGTTTTCCAAAATACTGCATGCAAAATAATTTGTGGTGGCAGAAGAAGTCTTTTAATAGTTATGTATTTACTTGTGCAGTTTCTATTTCTGTCAAGTGATACTCATTTTCCATTTATAATAAGAAGAGTATTTTACTAAAAACTTTTTCCTTTTCTTTTTTTTGCTTTTGGCTGAGCCACATGGCTTGCGGGATCTTAGTTCCTCAATCAGGGATCAAACCTGGGGACCCGGCAGTGAAAGTGCCGAATCCTAAACCCTGGACTGCCAGGGAATTCCCTAAGAAGTGTATTTTAAAATACCTCTTTAAAATGAGCTGACTTAGAGAAAGAAAGTCACAAGTGGTATGGCCGATATGTGGATGTGACAGAGTCTGTGACCATGACATCCTCGTGACTAAAGCTAGGAAGCGGCGCTGGAGGAATCAGGAGCCACTTCTAGGTCTCAGGATGTGACTGATTGGAATTCTATCTGAGTATCTGAATTTTTAGACAGCTAGCTAGATGGCTCCGCGGTGTTTGGAAGACAGAGTTAAAAGGAATCCAAGCGAGAAGGCAAGGGGCCAGGATGCTGCCCTGGGACTCCATCCATCCAGTGAGCACTCCCCGAGTCCTGGGTCAGTCCCTGTCGAGGCGCACGGGGCGCAGCAGAGAAGAGCCAGGTGAGTGCATGTCAGGTTTCCATGAAGAGAAAAAAAAAAGGTATGTCGCAAAAGACAGACAGGCAAAGGGAGAGAGAGAATGCACAACTGAAAACACAGATACCTTTGAGAAGGTGGCGGAAAGGAAGGAGCCAGGCCACTGTCTGGAGCAGGAGCAGAGCAGGCGGAGGGCTCGGAAGAAGTCCCAGGCACGGGGGCTGAGCTGGACCCCCGGGAGGAAGAGCGGGTGGTCAGCGGGGCTGGACAGAGGAGCCGGGAAAGAGCAGGCAGAGGTGAGGTTAGGGGTGGGGGCAAACAGCAGGCTGACGCGGCCAAGTAAACAGAGAGAAGGGCGCTGTTCTCAGCGCGATGAGAAGCCGCAGGCCATCTGGGGCAAGAAGGTGATACTGGGCGTGGAGGGAGGGAGACAGGAGTGGCAGGGACTGGGCGAGGATGCCACCGGAGCTTCTACACACAGGACTGAGGCAGCCCGGACCACACGGTGCTGGGAGAGACAGGACGATCCGGTCAGATCTGGGATCCAGTCTGGACTGATTGGATTTACTGAAGAATCAATCGGACATGAGGTGTGACCGCAAAGAGAGGGATCAAGCAGCACCTTATTTTTCGGTTGTGTGTTTGTTGCGGTCAGAGCCCCAGGATGAATGAACGGTGGTGTCACTGGGATGATGGAGTGGCCAGGAAGGAGGGAAGGTGGGTGTGGAGACCAGGCTTTGCCGTGCTGGGTTGAGGGTTCCTGTAGGCACAGCTATAGAGATCTGAGCTGGTAGTTGGCTATTCCAGTCTAGAATTTAGGGGAGAGGCAGGTCAGGAGCCATCTCATTCGGGAGTCATGAGCATCAGATGGTATTTAAAGCCTTGGGACTGCTAAGACCACAGAACAGTGAGTGAAAAGGCCCAAGGAGGTAGCCCAGAGATTCTATCCCTCTGGGATGGGTGGAGTAGGAAGGACAATGAGGCAAAGGAGACTGAGAAAAATAAGAGTGAAGCATGGGGAACATCAGAGTAAGTGCTGGACCGTTTACAGCAGCCAAGACATGGAAGCAACCTAAATGTCCATCGACAGAGGAGTGGATAAAGAAGATGTGGTATATATACATAAGGGAATATTACTCAGCCACGAAAAAGAATGAAGTAATGCCATTTGCAGCAACATGGATGGACCTGGAGAGTGTCATCCTGAGTGAAGTTAAGTCAGACAGAGAATAGGAAACATTGTATGATGTCCCTTATATGTGGCATCTAAAAAGAAATGATACAAATGAACTTACAAAACAGAAAGACTCACAGACTTAGAAAATAAACTTATGGTTGCCTGGGTGAAGGGATAGTCAGGGACTTTGGGAACGTCACGTACCTACTGCTATATTTAAAATGGATAAGCAACAAGGACCTCTTTATCTGTACAGCACACACTGAACTCTGCTCAATGTTATGTGCCAGCCTGCATGGGAGGGGGGTTTGGGAGAGAATGAATGCGCGTATACTTACGGCTGAGTCCCTCTGTTGTTCACCTGAAGCCACCATGACATTGTTAATTTGCTATATACTCCAATATCAAATAAGAAGTTTACAGTTCAAAGAAAGTGCTGGAATGATTCAGCAGATGACGTAGGAACAAAGATGGAGATAGTGCCAGAGAAAGGTCCACTGGCTCAGTGGTAAAGAATCTGCCTGCCAATGCAGGAGACACGGGTTCGACCCCTGGTCTGGGAAGAGGCCACATGCCACAGAGCAACTAGGCTCATGCACCACATCTACTGAACCTGAGGGCCACAACTACTGAGCCTGCGTGCCCTGAGGCCTGTGCTCAGCAACAAGAAAAGCCACCGCGATGAGATGCCTGCTCACCGCACCTAGAGAGTAGCCCCTGTTCACAGCAATGAGAAAGAAATCCAGGCAGCAATGAAGACCCAACACAACCAAAAATCAATAAATAAAATGTAGCCAACAAAATTTGGCAATAAGAGGTCGAGGACTACAAAGGATGATTTCATAGTACCAGAAAAATTAATTACTTCTACGGCAAAAAACTGATGCTTACTTCACGCTATACATCAATATAAGTTCCAGCTTTGTTAGAGTAAAATCAGCAAATAATAATTACACTAGAATAAAAACCAGAAGAGATTACAAGTTAACATTTATTTCTTTGGATTGGGAGAGAACTTTTTAGGCATAAAAACAATGGAGGATGTCATTTTTAAATACTTGTCTGAATATATAAAAATATGAAACTTCCATGTGTAAGAAAAAAGCAACAAAATTAAAAGGCAAATGACCAAGCTGAGATTTTAAATATCTTTAATACATATGTCAACAATTTGATATCCTGAGTATGTAACATCCTCACTCAAGATCATTAAGTACCCTAAAATCCCACCCAGGCAACCATAAGTTTATTTTCTAATAAAGTGGCCAGAAGCATGAACAGAATAGTTAACCAGCATCTATTTCTGTTTATGGCATGAGCTCATCTCTCCAAGGAAAGCCAAGGCTGACTTTCCTTGGTGACTACATGGCTCTCCTGTAGGGCTCAGCCCTTGATTGGCCCTGAAATTTTCAATCCATAAAAATCATTAGCTGTGGACCAGTCTTCTGACAAAGTGCTAACTCCATCACCTGCCCAAACAGTTTAAACAGCAGAGCTACAAGACCCTATAGGTTATTTTCCAGCACGAACCTTCAAAAAACTAACAGAAAATTATGAGGCTTCTTATGAATTCAACAGATAAACTCTCTTTTTGAGCCTGACACTTACCTCTTCTTTCGTGATGCTGGAGTTTAGTTTTTACTGGAATCTAGTTTTTCTGAAAGGTATAATTTTTGCTGTCAAGTTTATACAGTGTTCCAGCAAAAAGGTAATGAAACAGAACAGCTGTATTTATTCATGATACCAAACACACGATATACAACGGAAAGTTGTCCTGATACATTTCTAAAAAGACTCTATTGCTATAATTATTGTTTACAGAAGAGTGCTATATACTCATTATAAGAAAGCGCAGAAAGGTAACATTTAAGCACCACAACCCTGATCAAGGCTCTACTTTTGTGCAGTTTAATATCTACCCAAGCTGTTAGAATTACAATCCTCTTCAATATAAAATGTCATCTTTGAGAGTTCTAGGTCATGCCACAATGTAACATCTTATGACAGTTACTAGAATAAAGAATCAACTGGATCTTAAAAATAAACTGACTTAGAGACAAAATCAACAGGCAGGATATGAATATTTCTGTACCCTAGGACATAGATACTAACTTTACTTAAATACTAAGCTACATAATATAAACCATCTTTTTAAAACACTAACACATATTGACATGTGAAAAAAAAAGGAAGCAGATTAAAAAAAAAATCTAGCCAATATTCACCAAGAAGTCAAGATTTTCAGGGAGTAATTTTTTAAAGAATTAAAAAAAATAAACTTAATACCAGATTATATCTACATTCAAATATTTACTCACAACCACCATGTTAAGACAGTGTAACTGAGAAGAGGAGAAAGTGTCATTTATCATGTATTACTAATAAATAAATACTTTAAAAAATAAGCCCTAGGTTCTCACTCTATTCTTACCAGTTTATTCCTGAACACTTAACAAATAATGACCAAGAATGCAGTAACACCTCGGGTTAGAGTTTTGTGAATGCTCCAGCATTAGAATGAATTCCTGAGCTATGATTTTGCTTTGATTAATGTGTCTACCCTGAGCTTAAAGAGTCTGCCACACTATATGCAAGATAGATTTAAGAAAGGGAGAAGGAAGTTACCTTTTAATTCAAGTTCAACTTTAACATGCATTCTCAGAAACAGAAAAATCACAATAGACTAAAGAAAAGCTCAGACGATGTATATTTCTTTCGTTTTTTCCCTTTAGAAACAAGTGGGATCCATCTGACAGGGCATGATATATAACATGTCATAACATGTGCCACCTTAAAGGCATAATATGGAGTTTTAAACAATGCAACAATTATTAAAAATTATTCCTCAGTAATCTCCATGGGTAGAATAACAAATTACTCAACTGGAAAAAAAAAAGCCACCAGTTAATTTTTAAGGTATAATTTTTGCAGTAAGTTCCACAAGTTTAATATCCTTACATGTGCTATTTGTTAAAATATCACAAAACCATTACCCACACATGACAGGAAACACCAAAGTTCTGTAAAATTAGGAAAATCACATAGAGGTTTTAATCTGTATGAAGCATTATTACCTTTTCAAAACCCATGTGGAAAATCAGCCATTTTAGTTGAACCCAACACAGCAGCATGGAAGGAAGTTAACTTCACATCGTTACTGGCCATGGCTCACATGTTTAACTACAGTAACTACTTCTTGGAAAATGAACATGCCAGCAGCAAGAGATGCTGAGTTAGTTTTACAGAGCTGAACATCAGAAATGGACTCATTACTCTAGTGACTGGTATTGTTCCCCTGGCATTTTATATTTATCTCTCAATTATAAAGGTGCTGCCTCATAAAGACGACTGGTGAATTTCACCCAATGGGGATAAGACACGAAATTATAACAGCAAAGTCCCAGATTGCCAAGAAACATTTTTCACTTGTTTTAGGCATTAATTTATAGTGACTATCACTTCTTTGTCATATAAAGAAACAAATAATGCTTTCATTAACATGTTACTGGTTAGAGGTTCAAATCGAGTTGAAATTTATTTCTGCTTTTTAGTGATGTATCACCTGCGTACCATGCAAACACTGCAATGTACCCAGGCATGGCGGTAAAAATTTTACAGAAAAGCAGTGAAGGAAAAAACATAAAGTAAAGTTCCACCTACAAGGATTCCTCTGACTATTTTCGGTGAATCCTGGAGATGACATGGATGTGGGCACTGAGCAAGTAGAACCGAGCAGAAGCTCAGGCTGGTCAAGTGAAACCTCCAGTTTACCAGGCAGCTCCCCTGCTGTGCATCCTCTGGGAGTAGAACAAAGAAGGTGAGGCTGGAGCCAGGAGCAGGTTTTTCCAAAGAAATTCTATTAAGCCTGTTAGTTTTCTGCTGATGACTTCGGCAGACATGTATCAGAATCTACTGCCTCTATAAAAGCCAAATGCAAGCTCTGAGGACTCTTGGTGTGCAAAGATGTATGCACAGATCTGGGGCCATACCAAGTGCTGCTCAAAAGGCAGGGGAGAGGCTGAAAACACACTAAACCCGTCTGAGTCCGTCACAGAGGCACAAAGACGCCTTAGGAACAACATACAGCAAGAGAGAAGAAACCTTTCGCCCTGCAAGCAGTAAGATAAAGATGACGAATACAGCTTGCCTCCCAACACAAAGGTATCTTTAAATTCCCCCCAATTCACTTTCAGCATTGCTTTAGCCTAAAGGTTCCTTCAAATTCAGCCACACTAACTGGTAGCTTGGAATGTGCTATGTATTTTTAATAAGTATCTTAAATCCTCAAAATTTCAATAGTTACAGATCCTTGTCGACAGTCTTTTCCTGTTTCGAAGTCATGTGCTCTGAACCCACTCGCTGTGGTCCCCTCTGCATCGCAGCTTCACTGTCAGTGTCCTCAGCCCCTCCCTGTCTGCAGCCTCTTTCTTCCCCCCCTTTTCATACAAAGGCACTCAAGTTTCTCAGAAATCAATAAACACTCCTCCCCTCCAGCCTCTCCTCTCTTCTTTCCGCCTCTAAGCCTGTGATTTCGAAAGCCCCGCTCTGCTCCCCCATTCACTCAAATGTTTAGTCAGTATCAACGTGCCAGGCACCCGGGTCACACGGGGAACGCGACAGAACCTCCCACTGGCCCCCTGTCCTCCGCCAGCTGGGTTCCCCTCCCAGCCCACACGGGAACCCCCGTGCTGCTGAAATCGCTCCCAGGACCGTCACCAGTGAACTTCAGTTGACAAACTACATGCCCCTTCTCAGACCATCTTCCCTTCTGTCCTCTCCACAGCAATGTGACACTGCTTGGCATTCCCTGAGACACGCACCAAGACATGCATCCCCACCTCTGCAGCTGACTGTACTTAACCCCTGTCCAAAGGAGCTAGCTCTCTTATGCCGCCGGGTGAATTCTAGCGCTTCCTAGACTTCTACCTCCTGTAACCTTTGTTTTCCTCTCCGGGACTCAGTGTCCCCACCCCAACCCGGTCAGCCTGCTCCCAATTCCAGCTCACGTCTCTCTCCTGATGTCCAGCAACCCACTGGACACTTCTATCTGTATCGCTATCTCAGATTTAATATGTTCAAGACCGAATTCACTCAGCAAGAATAAAATATTTATGAGTAAATTTAACAAAAGAAGTGAGACTTTGCACATTGAAAATAACAGAACACAGCTGAGGAAAATCAAAGCTACAAGCACATGAAGATGCATCCGCGTTCATGGATTGGAAGACACAATATTATGAAGATAGTAATTCTCCCCAAACTGAACTAGAAATTCAAAACAATCCCTATCAAAATCTCAGCAGGCTTTTTTTTTTTGTAGAAACAGACAAAATGATCCTAAAATTTATACAGAAATGCATAAGGACCTAAAATAGCCAAAATGATTTTGTAAAAGAACAAAGTTGGAAGATTTATACTTCCCAATTTCAAAACTTATTACAAAAGTTACAATAATCCAGGCAGTGTGGTATTGACAATAAGGAACAAAACTGAGAGTCCAGAAATATACTTTTCTTTACATTTATGGCCACTGGTTTCCTGCGACAGTGCCAAAGCAGTTCAATGGGGGAAAAAATCTTTTCAAAAAATAGTTCACAGACAATTGGCCATATGTGAAAAACAAAAGCAGAAAAACTAGACTTTTACATCACACAGACACAAAACTGGCTCAAAATGGATCACAGACCTGGACAGGAGAGTCAGTGGTACCAAGTCTGAGAAGGGTGAAGAGCAGCCACAACCCCAGACGGCTGATGCGGATGTAACCAGGACCACTGCTGCAGAGAACTGTGTGGCAGTTTCTTAAAAAGTGAAGTATAACCTTATCACAGGGCTTCTCTGATGGGTCTGACAGTAAAGAATCTGCTTGCAACGCAAGAGACCTGGGTTCCATCCCCGGATCAGGAAGATCCCCTGGAGAAGGGAATGGCAACCCACTCCAGTATTCTTGCCTGGAAAATCCTCACGGACGGAGGAGACTGGAGGGCTACAGACCGTGGGGTCACAAAGAATCTGACACGACTGAGCAACTAACACACACAACACAACCACATCATGTGATCCAGAAATTCCAGTCTTAGTTATATACCCAAGAAAAATGAAAAGATACATCTACACACAGACTTGCATGTGAAAGTCTATAGCGGCATTATTCACAACAGCTCCAAACTGGAGACAATCCAAATGTCCATAAACCAGTGACTGGATAAACGAATTGCAATAAATTCATACAATGGGATATTAATTCAGCAATAAAAAAGAACTGTCTACTGATATATGCTACAATATGGATGAACTCCAAAAATTTAACATGACTGAAAGAATTCAGAAGCAAAAATACAACACATCGCATGACTGCATTCGTATGAAAGGTCCAGAAAAGGAAAGTCTATGGAGACAGACTGATTAATGACTGCCTGGGGCTGGGAATACAAAAGGGTGCTGAATGCAGAAGGCAGAAAGGAATGGTTACGGGTGATGAAAATGTTCTAAAACTGTATTCTGATGATGGCTGCACAATTCTATAAATTTACTAAACATCACTGAATCGTACACTTAAAAATGAATGAAATTTGTGATATGAAAGTCAAATCTCAATAAAACATAAAAAGCATTTCTCTATCAGATATCAAAAAGTTCTGCACTTTTGTGGGGTTACTGGGAACTTGCTTGCATTAATAAACTGATTAATTATTATCATTAATCAACTGATACTGTACCTCCTCCTCCCAAAACCAACAGAATCCACTATGGTTCCCTCCCGAATCTGCTCTTCTGCCCGTATTACGTTTCCTGGTAAAAGAAAAATCCACCCACATGCCCTAGCCAGAATTCCAGTCATCCTCGACTTCTCACAAGAGTGATGAAATTCTTGATTCTTGAATCCAGGCCTTTCTCTCCATTCTACCACTGTCTTCATTCAAGTATATGTAGTAGTTTCTCAACTAACCCTTCTTGCTCTAGACCTGCTCTTTTCCAATCTGTCTTCAAGACGATCCCAGAAAACCTGCTCTATAATGCAGACTGCCTCCTGTTACCCTAAATTAAACCTTCTGGTTCTCCCATCCCTACCTCATCTCTCTCAGCTACAACAGTGACCGCTGAGCAGTCTTGCCATGAACAAAAGTGTTTAATGTGCACCCCCAAAAGTGTATATTTATATAACATATACATCAATACCTGCCCTAGTTTATTATAGAATATGCACAAAAATTGAATTACAGAAGGATGACATTAAAAAGGAAACAAACAGAGGTTCCAGTTTTCTTCTCCACCACTACTGACATTACTCTGCATACTCATGGGCCTCTTTGGAGACCACTAGTCCAAAGGAAAAAGCCAAAGCTCCTCTGCGTGACATACAAGCTGTGTGGCATGTGTGCCCCGCCCACATCTCAACTTCACCCCTCACTACTGTAACCACACACCAGATGCTTCAGCACAAACTAACTGTAGTCTCCTCATTGAACAAGAAGTTAAATTTTAACTTGTGCTCTTGAAATAAGATAAACGTCCCTGCATCTTTGCAGTTGTTCTTTCCTCTACCCTGGAATGTCCTTATTACCCTTTTCCACCAGGTCAGCGTTCAAGTGCCTCTCTCAAAGATTGATTACTCCCACCAGAGTGTGCTTATTTCTATTTTAATATTTTTGTCATTGTATTCAAATTATATGTTTGCCTTTCTATCCTAGAAGCTTTGCCATGGTGCTTTAGCCCCTTGAGGACAGAGGACAGCGGTATTACCCAACCTGGGTCTCCACTGCCTAAATATTGCCAAACGGCAGTGGAAGAGTTTTGCCTTACATGTTAATCTAACTCTTGAATTGACCCAACACGTTCTACCCAAGTTCTCCATCTATCTATCACATCTAAATTCATGACCTGCTGCAGCTACTGAGCCACCAGTACGGATAATTCATATCTGAGTCATCCAAATAAGTGCGACTCCTAATGGTCTCAGAATTCCCCAATTCAAACGACATTGTCATTTTATGCCTTCTCTTTCACTCAAATTTAGCTGTGATCATCACTGGGAACTACGCTATCTCAACAATGTCAAACTGAAATTCTTTCTTTGACCACAAGAAGTGTGGTCAACCACACACTCAACCACCCAAGTGTTTTCCATCTTTAAGGGGAACACCAACCCCAGTACCTTGTATCTTTCTTATATTACTGGTCTCTTCAGGCCTCTCCTTTCTGGCCTGAATTCCCTGGCCCATCATTTTAATCATGATCTCATTAGCACCCAAGATTACCATGCTCTGCTGACCCACTGTATATGCTCTTTAATTCCCAGCTTTGTGTTAATCAAGGCACTATTTGTTTTGGTTTATATTTCTACTTCTGGGCCTAGCCTTGCAAGTTCAGACAATCTTTCCTTACACAGATTCTTTTTCCCCTATGACCTGCCATCTTTCCTTCTCTGAAGTCTCAGAAAAGAGATGTCCCTGGATCCTCTCCAAGGATAACCTATCTGGGTATTTTTTCTCCATCTTCTCTTGATCTTAATCAACTCCTTAACATCTTAAATTTCACCTTCTTGCCTGCCCTTGACCCTGATTCTATCTCAAGTGACCTTTTCATTTCTTTCCTAAATGTCTCACATGCTTCTGATTTACAATCTGGAGTCTCCCTCTACAGATAGCTCTGTCAGGTCACACTTATCTATTCACTGTCAAATCCGATGGGATTTCCCCATCCTGCTCAACCTTTCTGATTACTTCTAGCACTGATGACCACTTCTCCTTTAAGCCTTCTCCTCTCTGGACCTTCCTGTCACAGAGCTGTCTTGGACTTCCTCCAGTTTTGATGAGCACTCTGGCCCTGTATCCTTTCTTGGCTCTGCTTCCCAGAACAAAGCCTTAAGTGGGATCACACTCCCTCAGGCTGGTCTCAGCCGCCTCTCCCCACATTCTCTGGAGACCCGCTCACTGTGGCAGTGATAACCGCTGAATCCGGGCATGTTTTCACACAGTCAGTCAGTCACATTTCTGACTTGGTGGGTAATGCTTTAGTAACGAGGAGATTACAGTAGACGCCCTCTTATATAACACAACTGGGTCCCATGCTGCTCATTTCATTTTTACTAAAGCAGTTAACATAGGAAATCATTAAAAAACACATATACAAGGGCTTCCCTGGTAGGCCAGCGGACATCAGTTCGGTCCCTGGTCTGGGAAAACCCCACAGGCTGCGGGGCAACTGCTGAGCCCAAGCATCCTAGAGCCGAGCTCTGCAACCAGAGAAAGCGCTGCGATGAGAAGCCGGCACAGCCCGCCTGGACGGCAGCCTCGCTGCAACTGGAGAGAGCCTGGGCATGGCGGTGACGACCCAGAGCAGCCAAAATAAAGGTTTTTTAAAAAACACATATACAGACACTTTAACTTAAAATCTAACCACACTTTTTTCCTGAGTTCTTTGAGTATAGGTCCACTGATTGAAAAAATCCTTGTATAAGCCATCTATTCAGCACTGGATAAAATTTCCAGCCTATTTTTTTTTTAATTATTATTATTTTTTTTATTTTTATTTTTTTTATTAGTTGGAGGCTAATTACTTCACAACATTTCAGTGGGTTTTGTCATACATTGATATGAATCAGCCATAGAGTTACACGTATTCCCCATCCCGATCCCCCCTCCCACCTCCCTCTCCACCCGATTCCTCTGGGTCTTCCCAGTGCACCAGGCCTGAGCACTTGTCTCATGCATCCCACCTGGGCTGGTGATCTGTTTCACCATAGATAGTATACATGTCCAGCCTATTTTTAAAAGCAGAACAGGAATTTAAGATGTGAGAAACAATTTGTGTATAAGCTCTTTTAGAATTTTTATTATTTTCCCCCAAGTCTTTTCTAATTCTGAATTAAACATTTTACAGTAATTTTTTAAAAAGCTATTTACCTATATTAGGTCTTCCAAAGCAGTCAACTTAATTTTCTTAAAAACAGTTCTCCTTAAAACTGAGATTTTATCATTTTATCTGGTATTTAATTAAACTGCATATTAAATGTTGATATTTAATTAAACTGCATATTAAATCCTGGAGAAGGTGTGGAGAAAAGATCCCCACTGTTGGTGGGAGTGTAAATTGGTACAACCACTATGGAAAATAGTATGGAGGTTCCTTAAAAAAATAAAATAAAACTACCATATGATCCAGCAATCCCATTCCTGGGCATCTATCTGGAGAAAACCAATCTAAAAAGATACATGCACCCCAATTTATTTACTCTACATGTAGTTACAATAATGGGGTTCCTTCTCACTGAAAATAAAAAAATTGAGACTTTTAAGATCTTACCCTTTTTATATTGTATAATATTCAAGTGACTACCACTAAAGAGTTTAAAGAAATGCAATATTTGGGAGAGAAAAACTTCCTGTTGCCAATATTTAAAAAAAAAACAACAAATAATGAACTGTTTCAATAATACTGTAGAGATTTGCTAGATGTTTCTCGAGTGCAAGACTAAGATGCACTCATTACTCTCCATGGAGTACAGAAGGAAGAGTCCTGAACTCGGGGGATCTCACTGATCTGTTACTAATCTTGAAGGTTACTAATTTTGCCCTGAAAAGTTAGTTCTTACCTAACTTAGCAAAAAGCTTCTAAATATATCTACAACTTGAATAAAACAATTGGAGGAAGTAATACTTTTTTGTTTTCCTGAAATGTATAAAGGAAAAACAAAGGCAAAAGCAATGTTCAAAAAATAACAAATTATTATATCTTTGAATGAATTCTCTTCTCCAGTAATGTCTTGGAAGAACAACTATATTTTTTTTATTACAAGCTACACACGCTTTTGAAGTATTAGCAAAACACTCAAGAGGAAATAATTTTTAATGAATATCAGTTCTTTAAAAAACTAGATATGATACAATAATCCATTTAGGGTTTGTTGTAATTGAGAGCTTTAATTGGCCTGTGGGGTAGATTGGATGTGCTGTTAAATGTTGTGCATAATTAGGGATATATGTAAAAACAAGATATGTCAGCATAAATTGAATTATTCTATCAGGTAATACATAACACTATCTATCCTCTTGCAAACTACTGGTGTCCTCTTTTTCTGGAATATTGTCATACAAAAAGAAAAAAAAAAAGCCTCAGTGCTGAGATGCAAGCAAAGTTGACATTTTGCATAATCTGGGTCTCTGCCTTGTCTTTTAATATTAACTTGATTTTTTTCTTCCCCCAACACAGTATAAGACAACGCTAGAAGACTAAAAGGAGGAGAGGGAAAATAACACTTTATAGGGATTTCAAATCTTCCTTTACACCAGTGATGAAAAATAAGGTACATGAGTTGTTCACAAATTGATTAAGAATAATGATAACTATGATAATACATCAGATCATGACCATTTAACATGGCCCTCAACAAACTGGTGATCTGCAGCCAAACAGAAACCCAGCCAAATCAAATCGGTTTAATAACAGATGTAGCAGGAATAAGCCTTTATACCTTTTATCTCAAGTATTAGTTGTTTTCTCTAAAACATCCAAACAGATCACACAGATAAACAATTCAACTGTAAATAATGTTCTGGAAAATCTTTACCAAAAAGTCAATACTAGTTTACAAATGAAACATAATAAACAATAATTCAGAGTCTTCTCAGTTACTGAAATTCTCTGAGAATAGAAATTTCACTACTCAACCTCTAAAGCGTAATTGAAAAGTGGCAAGCTGGAAGGGCTTTGAGCTTCTGAAAGTCTGTGGTTTTCCCTATTTTTCATGAGTGTTTCCAAGAGACAGCACGACCAAGAATTATTTCTCATGCTCGCTTGCAAAAGTTCCCTAAAATTAAAAAGCAATGCTAAGCACTTTTAGTATCTCAGAATATAGCTCAGCAAAGCTTACGATCTTACAGATAAGCTTGAAAAAGGTAAAGAAACTTATCCAAAGTTACAAGATGGTGGCTGAGCAGGACCAGCACTGAAAACCTCACAGGCAGTTCAGGCGACTCTGGGTTGCCTGCAGGGCCACCCCTCTTTATCACCATCACCTCTCCGTGTGGCCCAGACTCTCTCTACACAACAGAAACCAGAATCTTCTCCAACTATGATTCTCAACAACCTCTAAGTCAGCATTATGTCATCCTAACATACTATTTATGATGCCATTAGCAAAAACTCTCACTTGGTACGTGTGTTACAGTTGAGAAAGAATACCAAAACCACCGTGATTAAATAAATTGACAAAAATAGTATTAAGCAAACTTGCATTTTCTGATGTAAACTGTCTGATTTAAAGAAAAAGGAATGCATTCATTATCATCATCAAGAGAAAACATCTGACATCAATTAACTCTCATCTACTTTAAAGTGAAGAATTAAACACAAAATTACCTTTGAAGGTTTCAAGTTCCTTCCTGTAGAAAAAACAAAGAAAACACACATTTATTAATTTACTCCCAATGGAAACTGCTCTTAGATTATAATAAAATATTAAGTGCTTTGATTGCTGAGCGTGGTATTTCTGGATGCTCACGGAGAATCCATCACTCTTTGAAATTACCGACACGGTTAGCCTAAAGCTACTATTCTCGGTTTTTCTGCTATTACTCTGCGAATGGTTTAAAAAGCTCTACCAAAATTTAAACTGTTAAAACACTTAAACAAAAAAACATAAATCCTTTTAATGCCAGCCATGAACCATCTAATATATTTAAGAACTAGTTTATAAAAGCAACTTACTTTTCCCTTCATGGATAAATAATAATAGATTTTTAAAAAATCTTTAATTAAAAATCATTCAAAAGAGGAGCAATTATTTCCATTTCTAAATGAAAGGGGAAATCATATATCAAAGGGTTGAAGTCCACAGACCATCCTGTCACAAAAGGGCCAAGCCTCTGGGAAACCCTCTGGTGTATAATTTCGTGTCAGTCAGGAATGCTGAAACACAAAATCTCCTGGGGAAACGTACAGCCAGGGAAGACAGAGGAACAGTTGTAAAACATTTTTGACAAAGAAGTCAAAAGCAAGTTTTTTTCAGGTTTTCCTCAATAATTTTATGATTATATTTTTCTCACTACCAGTACTAATTAAAAGTAATTTTGAGGAGGGAAATTTATTTGTAAAGCCTTATCCCACTTAAAATATGAGATGTGTGTCTTTTATTTGCATGAGGGGTTTAACTAAAAATCTAGAGCTATTCTGGATTCTCAAATCAGAATTCCTCATTGCTAATTACAATACCGCTCATGTTCCAAAACAGTTGACCACCATGAACAGCTGGCCGGGAGGACTGGCAAGCTGCCCATTGAAAAGCCAGCATTCTTGAAACAGCCAAGTGGAGGTTCTTAAATCACATGGTCATATCACTCCTTTTCTTTTTTTCTAAAAATACTAACTCATGATAACATTACTCCAGCGCCAGAGTTCATTAACTAAGGAATAAGAAAGTTACTTTCAATCCTATCTTAAAAAAGGGTGCAGTCATTTCCCTTTGGCCAATAGCCCAGCTTCATTCTTAAACGATTAGGTAGAAAGTTAACCTTCCTGAAACCTATTTTACATTCCAGTAATGGAATGAACATGCCTGGAGAAGAAGTGGCAACCCACTCCAGTATTCTTGCCTGGGAAACCCCACGGACAGAGGAGTTTGGCGGGCTATGGTTCATGGAGTCGCAAAAGAGTCAAACATGACTTAGCGACTGAATAACAACAAATGGGATGAAAGCTGAAAAGGCCTAAGAGCAAGGCAGCACGTGCCGAAGACAGCATCCTGAGGGGGCACCTTGCACGTATTCCTCCAGATGCCCTCATGTGAGCGATCCCCCACGGCCACCGAGGGTGGACAGGATGACAGAACACTTGGCTCAGTATTCCTTTTTTTCTTTTTTTTAATATTTGTTCGCCTGTGCCCGTCTTAGTTGCAGCATGGGAACTCTTAGACGCAGCCTGTGGAATCTAGTTTCCTGACCGGGGATCGAACCTGGGCTCCCTGCATTAGGATTGCCGAGTCTTAGCCCCTGGACCACAAGGGAAGTCCCTCAGTTTCAGTATTCTAATCAATAATTCTCTTTTCTCTGATTACAGTCTTCAGAGAGCCTGTTTTCCTTCTTGTGGAACACGAAGCAGTGAAATTTCAAAAAGGCACGTCCTGTTTTAAAAAAAGGTGAAACTGGGAGGAATGATTTCACAGACACTGCTCTTCCCTTACTGCTACCCCAAAAGACAACCATGGAGCCAAGAATCCAGGGTCTGTGTTAGTAATGAGCCAGTGAAGAGAAACTCGCTTAGGCGTGTCTGACTCTTTGTGACCCCACGGACTATACAGTCCACGGAATTCTCCAGGCCAGAATACTGGAGTGGGTAGCCTTTCCCTTCGCCAGGGGATCTTCGCAACCCAGGGATCAAACCCAGGTCTCCCGCATCACAGGCGGATTCTTTACCAGCTGAGCCACAAGGGAAGTAATGAGTCATTGCCCGATTAAGAGCTTTCATTGGAGTTACTGTGCCCACCTTCCAACCTGCTGGCTGCCTCATCAAAACAATGGGAAGTTGCTACGAGAAAAGAGTAAAAAGGTGAGCAGGGTGCCTCTTTCTAGGCCCGTATTTACAGAATATCCTGACCCGTGGCAATTCAAGAAACTTCCAAGAGACTTTCTTTCAGAAAGTCAATCAGGCCTGTACCCAGTGGAGGCTGGGGTGGTACAGATGACTGTGGTTTACGGTAAAGATCACTATGACAGAAGATAGCACTGAAAGCCTTGAAGTGTCCTAATTTTTAGGGCAGACTCCACACTGCCAGAGGCAACAGCATCCCGGAATACAGAAGGTATAAGAGAAGGGAGGGAACAGCGGTCAGGGTCAGGGTCAAAGTGAAGGCGTGGACGCTGAATGGTGCAGGTTATCTTCAGGAAAGAGCAAGCCCGTCAGGACAGCAGGCTGAATGAAGAGAAAGTAGTGGGAGATGACATGAGGTTGAAGAGGCAAAGGCTTCTGAGTGCCAGGCTAAAAGGATCTGCTTTTATTTTTAGCAGGAGAATATCACGAGCAAAGCCATGCTTCAGGAAGAATGTTCTAGTTGTGACGGATAGATGTACTGACAGTGGGGAGAACGAAGCAGGGAGCACTTAAGAAGCTATTAGGGGAGTCTGAAGAAGATCTAATTAGCACCTGGAAAGAGTAAGCGCAGTGCCAACAGCAACAAAGCATGCTCAGTCGCTCAGCCACATTCAGCTCTTTTCTGACCCCATCGAATGTAGCCCACCAGGCTCCTCTGTCTATGGGATTCTCCACGCAAGAATACTGGAGTGGGTTGCCATTTCCTCCTCCAGGGGCAATGAAGGGAGGGGGTCCAATCTGAAAGCTGGAGAGAAGAGTCAACAGACCATGGCAATTGACCCATGGGGAAAAGTATATAACCATGAGGCCTCTTGTCTGCATCACTGGAAGGAAAGTGAATTCATCAGCAGAAAACAGGAAGAGGAACAGATTTTGGAGGGCAGTGCATGAGTTCCGTTTGGAATGTAATGAAATAATCTGGGAGGTTGGAAACCTAAGGCTGGCGATGCTGAGCCATGACTCCCAACCCTTGTAACCCACTCAAGGACTTAGCTCCTCCACTTCCCGATGTCCTGAACCCACTCCAGCTTGGCTTCCAGACCCCAGCTCTGCACAGCGAGACCACCTACAACCACCCCGCTGCCGAGGGTGATGTTCGCTCTCACTTTTCATCCGAATCCCTCAGCAGCAATGGACTCTGCTGGCGATTCCTTGAGAGCGTTTTCTCGAGTTTTCCTCCTCCTCTCCCAGTTCCTTTTGCTACTTCTCCGCCCCTTCCAGACCACAAGACGCTGGACCTCTGCCATCTTGGTCCCAGCCCCTTTCTTATCTTACTTGCTCTCACAAGGCAATTCATCCAGCTCCGTGGCCTTAAATACCATCCACAGGCTCTTGATTTATACTTCCTGTCTTGATCTCTTCTTGGAGCTCTAGACTCATACACAACTGCCTATCTGAGACTACTGCTCGGAAGTGAAGCAGGTGTCCCAGCAACACTTGCAAAAGAGCCTGTTCTTCCTACAGTCTCCCTCACCTCCACTCAGGCCACCACCATGCTCCTCAAGCTTTGGTTGATCCATCTCCCTTCTTCGCCACATCCAATCCATCAATAAAACCTGTTAACTCTATCTCAAAACATGTCCCGAATCCATCCATTTCTGTCCATCACCACTACTGTCATGATATGATAAATATCACGCCTTGGATAAATACTCATTTTCTTATACTGAATGTAACCTCTGAGTTTGATCATTCATTCAACAAAAAAAATGTATTGAGCCTTAGACACTAGCAATAATGTTAGGAATAGCACTAGGAATAATGCTAGGGTTGAGCTATGTATGCTCCACAACCTCAAGGAGATTCAGTGAGGGATACAGAAGTAAAGCAACAGTCAGAAACTGATGTCATAGATTAGCACTCTGCTAATGCCAGCCACACTGAGGATTCTCCAGGAATACAGAAGAGGGGGTGACTCACACACCGTGAACCAACAGGAAAGGCTTCCTGGAGAAGCCAGGACTGAACTGAGTCTCGAGGGAAAGTGTAAGTGAGGAGGACATGTAATATTGATTGAGAACGCCACATACACTTTCCTCTTGACCATTAATGTTGCCTTCTCAGCTCACCAGGTGAACAGGCACAGGTGAGCAGGAGTTTTAAATCTGGTCACTCTCCAAACTCTACCAGAAACGGTTAATGGTAATAATCAAGGTAAAACAGTATCCAAGTTCGTCTTTTCCATGAAGACATCCATCACACCCACATGGCCATCTCCTCTTATCTCACCTCCTTCAGGACTCACGTCCATCAGTGCTATAACACCTGGTACACTGCCCTGTAATGCCATGATTTCCATACAGGTGTCATCCCTATGGGGCTTCCCAGGTGGCACTAGTGGTAAAGAACCCACTTGTCAATGCAGGAGACATAAGAGATGCGGGTTCCATCCCTGGGTCAGGAAGATCCCCTGGAGGAGGGCATAGCGACCACTCCAGTATTCTTGCCTGGAGAGTCCCATGGACAGAGGAGCCTGGCAGGTTATAAACCATAGGGTCGCACAGAGTCAGACACAACTGAAGTGACTTAGCACACACGTCATCTCTACAACCACACTGCCAAGATCCTGAGGTGCAAAGATGATGTGTCATCTGCCCTGATCACACGTGTACACAGAGTCACACCCGACGCACACTCAGCAAGTCGGGTTACCAAGAACTCTGGCTGCAGAAGGACTAAACATACCTGCTTCTTAAAAGAAGCGCTTGTTCTAACTAGGAAGGATTTAGTCTTTATTAAAAAAAAAAACAAAAAACTTGGCCACGTAGTATCTCATCTGATATGATAACAACTTGTTTTGACTCTTGCAATTTCAAAACTCTGAGTCTCTTCATTTCCAAAGTTTAATAATATTTTCAGATCAATTAAGTAGGAAGAATTGAAATGCCTCCCTTTAGGTTTTTACTATATTTTAAATTTTACTCAGTTCAGCAAATGCTATCACAAAATTTAGCATAACAAACCGTGAAACTAAAACACTCAACAAATAACACTAGACTCAAAATCTAATAATATTTCCAAAGGGTGAAGCTGCTATTTCATCATTTTCTCCACAGGGGTTGAGTTATGAGGGCAGAATAAAAACAAACAAAAAAAAGCATCACATTAACAAATAAATCCATGGAATATTGCAAGAAGTATACTAAATCCGTGCATGTATAGAAGTCAACTAAATCAGACCCACAGAAACAAACTTAAAAGATTGGAGCCCTGGATAAATGTCTCCATAAACACAATCATCTCAGAGATGAAAGGATACTTTCTTTAAACACTAAACTGCTTCCCCAGGACAAACCCATGATAAAAATCTAACACAATGATTCTAGATGGCAAAATACCACTTTAAAAATGTAAGGCAGATCAACTCTAACTGGGGGCAATTTTTTTGTATTGACCAGCAATACTTTTTGTATTGAACACAGTAGAAGGGTGTCCCTTTATTATGACTGATGGATAGGAAAGATTTTACAAGATCTCTCTCATGAAAGACCAGCTACTATTCACTCTTACCTAATCTTTTGTAATCTTTTAAGCATTCTGCAGTCCTGAAGATGTGTACCCTTGCTGGCTTGGTGAGTTTGTGGCTGAGAGGGTAGACGGTGGATAAAGTTCTTGGGCTTCCCTTGTGGCTCAGATGGTAAAGAATCTGCCCATAATGCAGGAGACCTGGGTTCAATCCCTGGGTTGGGAAGATCCCCTGGAGAACGGAAAGGCTACCTACTCCAGTATTCTGGCCTGGAGAATTCCATGGACTGTATAGTCCATGGGGTCGCAAAGAGTCAGACAAACTGAGAGGCTTTCACCCTCAGGGACGAGAAGAACTGGCCCACCTGCTTGAGCTAATCTTCTCAAAATTCTTAGACCCTGTTGTCATTTGCTCCTTACACAGATCCTGCGGAGGGGCTATGTTACAGAATAAGACACCTTTATTAGGCAGAATGAGAGGAAGCAATAACTAATAACAAAACCCAAGAGAATAACAGAACTACAGCATCTACAATGGCAGTAGAGAAGAAAACTTAGGATGCAAGTGTTAGAGACAGCTTCAAGAGGCCAGGTAAATAAGGACTGATTTGTCAATGGGCTTAAGTTACCTACAGAGTTAATAATAAAAATACAGGTTAAATATTTAAAGTGCATCATGGATTTAGTCTCCATTGATGTCTTAATACGACACAACCTGTAGACCATCTTTCTCTGGCAAACTCAGTTGAACTTTGGTGTGTCATGCATCTTTACCATTCATAAGCAGCCTGTTGGAATGATCTACCTTGTTGACTACTAGCTATTTTTGTATTTCTACAAACATTCTCACTAGGACACAGCTAATTTATTTGCAAACAGCGTGATCTCTTTGATGCTTGCTTCTATGATTAGTTAAGCAGGTCTGGAACGGGGCTCAGGCAAGGTCTAACTGTTGAGGGAAGCTTTCCCGGGAACGTCCCCAGGAATTCTCAGTCTCTGGCTGATGGGCACTGCTAACCAATCCTACTGGGTGCTAGTCCCCTCCTCCTCCTCCCTGCGTCGTTTGCTCACGGGAATGACCGGTCCCCTGCTGACCTTTCCGGGGAGCCCTCTGCAGACTCTCGGTATTCCTGCTCTCTGGTTCTGTGCCCTGTAAACTCCAGCTATCTTGGGTTTCCGGAAGCTCAGCTCCACTCTTCAACTCAGACAGTCTGCCAGACTCTACCTGGATTTCCCTCCTGCATGCAGCCTGGAAACTCTCCAGGCAGAATGCGGGGCCGCCACAGGGCTTGTCGCCTACTGATCAAGGATCACGTCTCCTCTCTGCCCAAAGTACAGTGTCCTAACGAGTGTTATTTCATTTATTGTGTCTGGTTTCTGGCTGGGTCGGGGGGAGAGTCAGTCTGGTTCCATGTTCCTCCACCTGGGGAGGACCCTTCACATAAAAGCTCTGCCTGAGGGGACACTCTGCTCATCTATTTCCCATTCAGCATCCAAACCACCTCCACACAGAACCTCAGGGGCTAGTTACTGCCTTCCTGCCCATCTCCACCAGACCTCCTCTTCTGGTTCCAGAGTCACCTTCACCTTGGAGAATGCCACTGGCTTCTCCTGTCCTGTTCTCAGCAAAGCCAGACCTGTGGCAAGTCTGCCCAGCACAATCCCCTCAACTCTCTGAAATGGAAGAACAGGCATACCTGTGACCATGACCTGTCCAGTGGACAGTCATTTCTTGAAGCTCAGGAGTTCGGTGGGTTATTCTCTAGAATGTAAGCTGGTCAAATACTACTAAAGACATGCCATAACATCTCAAATCTGTCATTCTTTGCCTTAAAGATTTTTCTAAACTTAAATTTAGTCTGCATAATTTCAGATGTGCAGATGACACCACTCTTATGGCAGAAAAGTGAAGAGGAACTAAAGAGCCTCTCTTCTAAACTTAGTCTGCATAACCTCATATATGCAGATGACACCACCCTTATGGCAGAAAAGTGAAGAGGAACTAAAGAGCCTCTTGACGAAAGTGCAAGAGGAGAGTGAAAAGGTGGCTTAAAACCCAACATTCAAAAAACTAAGATCATGGCATCTGGTGCGTCTATTTGCCATTCATGGTAAATAGTTTTGCTGTTGTTGTTGCAAATAGATGGGGAAACAATGGAAACAGTGACAGGCTGTATCTTCTTGGGCTCCAAAATCTCTGCAGATGGTGACTGCAGCCATGAAATTAAAAGACGCCTGCTCCTTGGAAGACAAGCTGTGACAAACCTATACAGTGTATTAAAAAGCAGAGACATTACTTTGCCGACAAAGGCCCAGCTAGTCAAAGCTATGGTTTTCCCAGTAGTCAGATATGCATGTGAGAGCTGGATCATAAAGAAGGCTGAGCGCTGAAGAACTGATGCCTTTGAACTGTGGTGTTGAGAGTTCCTTGGACTGAGGAGATCAAACCAGTCAATCCTAAAGGAAATAAACCCTGACTATTCATTGAAAGGACTGATGCTGAAGCTTCCATTCTTTGGCCACCTGATGCAAAAAGCCAACTCATTGGAAAAAACCCTGATGCTGGAGAAGATTGAAGGCAAGAGGAGAAGGGAACGACAGAGGATGAGAAGGTTGGAGGGCATCACCGACTCAATGGACATGAGTTTGAGCAAGCTCTGGGTGATGGTGAAGGACAGGAAAGCCTGGCGTGCTGCAGTCCATGGGGTTGCAGAGAGTCAGACAGGACTGAGGAACTGAACAACAACAGCAAAACTTAGTCTACAGTCCACATCAACAACAGCACAAAAACAAAGAAGCGCACAGTTCCTTAACATTAGCTGTAACACAGAAAGCAAAAGGGACGATGACTTCTTCAGAATCTGCCTGGGCACTAAATCTTATCAACCGAAGCCGTGCCCCCCACTCACAAGAGACAGTTTATAAGGGATGACAATTAAGTTTCAAAGCCTAAATGAATTAGTGAAAAATGCTTCTAGAGTTCAGTATGCCCCAAAGCAGATTTCAAGTCCAATGGAAGACTGTGTTAAAATTATGAGTCATTTATAATTAGGCTAACTTACTAAAATCACACTGTTCTTTAAGATGCAGCTATTTTCAGAGAAATTCTGATGGTATGCTACAAACTGAAGGGGAAAACAAAGGATCTAGAACTCTGGAACTAAAAAATATTTTAATTAGATCACTAGTTTATGTATGATTTTAAAGTAATCATTATGAAAGAATCTCAATAATCATTCTAAGGAATATTATGGTGGTACTGAAAAGATGACAAACTCAGGGAGGTCTAAATTCTACACCTCCTTTTAGCTCCACTTCTCCACTCTCCTAAACGTGCCTGCTCCCCCTCTGCAGGGGAGGGCGTCACACGCCATCCCCGCGTCCTTGCCTCCTTACTCAGGTCTCAGTTCTCACGTGTCCTCCAGGAAGGGCCCTCCCTCCCCACCACTCACATTACCCTGGGTTATTTTCTTCAATACAACTGTCTGAAATTACCCTTTTTAAAAACCATGTACACATTGACCATCTATCTCTCCCCACATCTGTGGCTACAAATGCAAATGTCACTCACTCAGTTGTGTCGGACTCTTTACGACTCCATGGACTGTAACTCACCAGCCTCCTCTGTCCACAGAATTCTCCAGGCAAGAATACTGGAGTGGGTAGCCATTCCCTTCTTCGGGAGATCGAACCCAGGTCTCCTGCATTACAGGCAGATTCTTTACCATCTGAGCCACCTGGGAAGTCAAATGCAAGCTGACTTCCACAAGTCCATTTCTCTCACTGCTAGCTTAGACAAACCCATGGAAATGGTCTTATGTTCTTTATTTTGGCTCATATAGTCAATATTAATGCTTCTTACTTGATGAAAAATATACTTCCTATTGGTTATGAAAACCGACACAAGGCATCAGCAGTTACACTTGTAATGGCTAGCTTGTCTTCTGAACCTCTGACAACCCAACTACTGGTACAGTACTTGTCTCTGCCTACAGCCGTGGTTTGTCCACTCTCTGATGTTTTCTACTGATCAAGGGGGTGTCTATTCCTGCCCATAAGAGCAATCAGCCATTCTAATATCACTTTATATGCAGAAGAGTTATTACAAAAGCTATTTATGGGCATTTTCCCCCCACAACTATACAGTCGCTTATATGTCACTTTCATTAGGCAACCAGCTGAAGCAGAATGTCCTCCTTCCATGCAGAAACACTCGGGGCAATGCATGCTTGTGCTCAGTCGTGTCCAACTCTTTTGCAACCCCACGGACTGTAGCCCACTGGGCTCCTCTGTCCATGGGACTCTCCAGGCAAGAACACTGGAGTGGTAGCCATTTCCTTCTCCAGGGGACCTTCCCAGCCCAGGATTGAACCCACATTTCCTGCTGTGTCTCCTGCACTGTGGGCAGATTCTCTATCACTGAGCCACCAGGGAAGTCCATTTGGGGTAAACCACCTACACAAATGTTTTTCAGGGGTGGATGCAACCCCAGGAGTGTTCTAAAGCTCTTTCCTTCTGTCCACACTGAGAATCTGCCACATAACTGTTGGAATGGGTCACATTCCTCCTTTCACAGGAGGCAGGAATTCATCCTCTGTGCCGGGAATGCTTATCAAATACATGATGAAATATCATATATCCACTCCCAACTACAGATGCACTAACACCTGGAATGGATTCTGTTTGCTTCAACGCAACAGTCAGAAACGGACCTGGCCTTAACCTTGGCCCCTAGGCTGTTACATGACTTCATGTACTAATAACTCAGTCTCTGTCCCAACTCCCACAATTGCTGCCCGCCCAGTCCCAGTCCCTGATGGGAGTGGAATGAGACAGGGCACTATAGACATGATTACCGCTGGAGGTGAAGGAGATATTATCTTTCAGTCCCCTGCTCTCTCCATCCTCATCGAGTTGTCTGACCCAGATTTTCTGGAAAGCTATGTAGTGGGCAAACACTGTAATGCCCTCACATCATATAGCCAACCCTTATATTACATGTTATCTCTTCCAGAGCCAGAAAAGAAAAATCACTAGTTTAGTTTATAGGGCTGCTTGTTAAAGAGGAAGGAGGTTTATTTCTAAGAGACTCTTCCCTTGTGGACCACATATGTTTAATTTGGGGTTTTGGAAAATTTTTTCAATGGTATACTATAGGATGCCAACTCACAGAATTTTTATATATATTATACACAAACTGGTTCTGTAAGCAAGTAAGTTATGAAGTGCTGAGTCAAACAAATTTCTCAGAACCTTTAATACATTGACACATACTACGTGTAATACATTACTATGTGTACATGTACTACAAAGTTCCATGAGGCAAATACAGGGTAAAGTGTTTCTGGAACTTATTTGATCATGGACTGTTTTATCAGTGGCTATCTTTTCAGTCCTCTGTTCCTGTAAAATACATCAGGAAGTGCTGCAGCTAATAAAAAATTCTAAATCCAATTTTTATGTTTATCAAAATAGTACATGTATATTTCTTAAGTCAAAGAGTACCCACGGGGATTTATGATGAAGCTGATTAGTGCCTCACTCAGTGCTCCCCATCTTCCTGTCCTTTTTTTTTTTTTTAAACCACATCAGGCAGCATGCAAGGTCTTAGTTCCTAGACCAGGGATCAAACTCATACCCCCTGCACTAGAAGAGCAGACTCTTAACCACTGGACCATAAGGGAAGTCCCTATCCTGCTTCTTCAAAAGCAGCTACAGTCAGTCCTTCCAGTATTTATCTTCATTTTTTCTAAATAACATGTCAACACTGACATTTATTCATTTTTTTCCCATTTTAAATATTGCTTCCTGATTTCCTGCTGTCAAAGCTGAGGATTAGCTTCCTTAAACCCCTCCCATCCCTCCACACAAACACACTTCACTGCATCTTCCCAATAACCTACAATTCTGGCTTGAATCCATATGCCACATTTAATTATCATCAGAATGTGTGTGTGTGTATATATATATATATATATATATATATATAAAATATTATCTATAACTAAGCCATGTATTATATTATTTCTTTTCTTGTAAAACTACATTTTCCTACTGTTAATAGTCACCTTATTTGCTTAGTTTTTTAGAAAACATTCCTATCACTAATACATAGTCAAACTCTCCATCAGAGCTTATAAAACCCAGCTCAACATGCTCAAGCACACCAGACAGTCTGCCCTGGAAAACACTGCTCCTGGAATCCTCTGGGGGCTCTTCCTGCTTCCGTCTGGGCTGCTCTCCAGACCCGCTGAAGCTTCTCTTCACCATCATCCTAGGAATTCTGTTTCTCTCCCGAACTGGACAGATCCGCTAAGAGCAACTCATATCTCTTCCATGCTCCATCTTCCTTCTTACTGGTTTACTCCCTCGTTTGTAGAGCATATCCTCCAGCCACTTCCTGATAAAGTCTGCACATGAGCTAAACTGGAGCCCTTATATGGCTGGAAGTTACTATTTCTTCACACTGGCTGAAAATTTGGCTAAGTAAATAAAGTGAAAGTCGCTCAGACGTATCCGACTCCTTGCGACCCCATGGACTATACAGTCCATGGAATTCTCTAGGCCAGAATACTGGAGTGGGTAGCTGTTCCCTTCTCCAGAGGATCTTCCCAACCCAGGAATCAAACCCAGGTCTCCCCCCTTATAGGAGGATGATTCACCTGCTGAGCCACAAGGGAAGCCCAAGAATACTGGAGTGGGTAGCCTATCCCTTCTCTAGCGAATCTTCCTGATCCAGGAATTGAACCGGGGTAAATAAATATACAGTAAAAATCATTTTCTACTTACAGGGTTGCTGCTGAGAAGCTGCAGTTCCTTAGGACCTTTATGAAGGTTTTCATGACTTTTTACCCTGACTGTACATACTTCTGGCTCTCTCCCTCATCACGTCCTTGGGGGACCCTTTCCAACTCAGTCACAGCCTTCAGTTTTGAACAAGTTTCTTGTATTAATTCTTCAGTGAATGTCTCCCCTTTTTCTCTTTCCTTTCTTTCTGAAGCTCCTAGTATATAGGACTTAAAAATTAATGCTCTAATTTGCTAAACATTCTCAGCTTTTCTCAGTCTTTTTGTTCTCTCATGTAAAAATTTAACATTAGCTTTTGTTCTTCTAAAACGACTTTATTTCTTAAGTTATTTATTTTTGACTACACTGGGTCTTCGTGGCTGTGTGCAGGGTTTCTCTGGTTGCAGTGAGAAGGGGACTACTCTTCGTCTCAGTGTGTGGGCTTCTCCCTGGGGTGGCTTCTCTTGTTGTGGAGCACAGGCTCTGGGTGTGCAGGCTTCAGGAGTTGTGACTCACCAGTTCTAGAGGGCAGGCTCAGGAGTTGTGGCACGGGCTTAGTTGCTCCATGGCATGTGGAATCTTCCTGTACCAGGGATTGAACACATGTCCCCTGCATTGACAGGTGCGTTCTTATCCATTGTACCACCTGGGAAGTCCTAAAATCATCTTTTAATGCTTCACTTAAAGCCTTCTACTTCTGCAATCACGTATTTGATGCCCAAGAGCTTTCTTGCTAATTATCCCTTCTCTAGAGCATCCTATTTGTGTCTCATAAATGCAAAATGGTCTCCTGTAAGATACACCTGAGGTTATTAATTAGTTTTTGCTCTTAAGTTTTCTTCTGCTCCCATCATAGTGTCTCATTCCTCTGTGGGTCTTTAAAAATAATTACTAGTTTATTTTTAATTTATTTTGGCCCTGTTCATTTTGGAACCTTTCTTCAATTGGCTATTACTCCTTAGCTGTGCATTCATACTTAAGAGTGAGGCACCACCAGGCTGATGAGAGCACGTACAGAGGTGTGGGGCTCGTCGTCAGGGGGCACAAGGATGCAGACCCAACCGTTTCATCAGAGGACTCCCCAGTCTCCATCCCTGCAGGTCCTTTCTCGCAGGCTGGTCAGTTTCTCAGAAGACCTCTCCAATTCTCTGCCCAGGGGAGACAAGATTGGCTGCCAGGGTTCTGGGAGTCACCAGAAAGAGGCCTAACAACGTAATCTTTTAAGAAGTCTTTCAAATGCTAGTCAAGGAAAGTTTTACAACAGGATAGAGGAAAGTGAATGGCTTGCCCAAGAGCACAGAATCAGTAGCCGATGAAGCCAGGACTGGGGTCTTCTGATTCTATTAACAGTGCCCTCTTTCTACGACACCACCCCAGATCTAAAATGATATTTCAGTTATGTGACACATGTTAAGACTTGTCCAGTACACTCCGGCTTTTACTTAAATTACAGATGAGGCTGTTCTCCAAACACTTACTTCTCATTTTGTAACATATAAACTATAATGTACTAATTATATATCTAATATATCTAAGTCACTGGGTGACAGGGAAGAAAAGAACGACATATGAAATTTCATAGTCCCAAATCTTGTTACCCACCTCCAGTTCTAGTTTGCCCAATACAAAGAGTCACCACGATAACTACTATGACAGGCCACTGCCTCTGGTAATGACCGTCTCACTGAATCCTCACCACAACTCCAGGAGGCGGGGACACTGTCATCTTCACTGCAAGCTACACATGTTGAAGCTAAGAGATTAAATAACTTCCCAAAGGTCTCATAGACAGTCTGTGACAAAGCTGAGCCCCTTTCCACAGCCAGCACTCGGGTTCCTTTTCCTCCTGCTCTAAAGGAAAGACAAGGAAAGGAAGCAAAGGGAAAAAGCCACCCAGGATCTACCGTTTGGAGAACACGAGGTCAGGGGTTCTCCTACCTTGCGAAGTTCTATCTGTTGCACTGTTCCCTCCACCGTTTATCCCATGCTCAGCTTTCCAGACCTCATCTCCATAAAACGGCAACAGATAGTGATACCAACAAAACAAAACAAAACATGTTTTGGATAGCTTATTAAAGAGTTTTACCTGAAATCCCTGTCTTTTATGACTCCAAACTTACAAAGAGTAGCATGTAAAGTACTGTGGGAAACTTTGAGATTGCAAATGAATATTGGGGCCAATTTTCCAAACTCACCTCTTATTTTTCTTGTAATTTTCCAGTTGTTGGGACTGCATATGTTTGTATCTCTCTAATTCACACTGTCCACATAAATCCTCCAGATTCAGCAGGTGGTTTTCTACCTCCTCAAAACTAGCTTCTAAATGAGCTGAAAGTATACAAAGTCAAAAGAAGAAACAAACGTCAGAAATCAGAATCCTTGATCATGGAGAAAAGAAAAAGTGTCTAAAAGCTAAGTTTGAACTGTTGAGATTATTTTGCATTTATTTAAAATTTTTATTAACCCTTCTTGAAGCAAAATAAAATGTACCAACATTAAAATATATTTCAAGCTATCTTTTTTGAGTATATTTTTATATCTTGAACATTTTTAAGACACAACTTCCCAAAATACTTGATACTTCATTAACCAGGATAGGGAAACAGAGTATCTTGATTAATCTAATGTTGATATCCTAATGATCGCATATACCACATATGAATGATCAATTTTCAAATAATGAGAATATATCAAAATATAGTTAACACAAATTACACCAAACATAATTTAATATTTGAGATTTCAAGTGACTTTAGCATTGTTTTGCCTTGAACATGACATATATAAATCTCCAAGGCACTGAAGCATCGCTCACTGTCCACTGCTCTTTCAACCACTCCACATTGCCTCTAGGCCACAGAACTCAGCAGATGGAGATCCTCTCTGTCAAATCCTTCATTTAAAACAGTGAAGCCACAGCCTGCAGAAATTATTTCAGTGCCCTGCCCAAGGTCACCTAGCTAGTGATAAGCAGTCAGGGATCAAAACTGAGTCTCTCTTTCACGCAATGATTTCCAGTTGATAGGTGCTTAAGTAAACCAAGATTTCACAGCTGTAGGGGTGAGGACCGGTTGTTTTCTTAGACAACAGAAAAGTTTTAGAGGTCAAAGGTTTTAGACCTCAGACAGCATCATGGCCATCTACCAGGCACTCACCACACGTCCCAGGCACTGGGACACAAAGATGAAAAAGAGAAACCGTGTGCTCAGAGAGCTCAAAGTGGAGGGGAGGCATGTTTCAGAGACAACACAGCCTGACAGAGGGTGAGGGCCTGTGAAAAATCAGAGGAGAGGCATCTGACATAGACAGGTGAGCATGAGACTCAGCAAGAATGTGTGTCATGGGGGTAGGGGCAGGGAAGGCAAGCTGGCTGTGCTGCTTCCCAGCCATAGATTCACTCACACAGCTAAGATTCAAGGGCGCTGGGTCTAATTCCTTCCCTTAGCCACTAGATTGCCACGTGACTTTCTAAGTTAGTTTCTGTAGCACCAACAGAAGGAGCAAGTTTCGAATTCCATGGACAGAGGAGCCTGCTAGGCTACGGTCCATGGGATCGCAGAGAGTCGGACATGACCGAGCGACCAATACTTTCCCTTTCCTTTTCCGGAATTTCAACCTGCAGTTTTAGGTTTACTAAGATGCAAACTTTCCCCGTTTTAAATGAATCTGTTTGACCCACAGATATTAAATCCAGAAACAAACACATTAAAGAAATTTTTTTTAGTCACATGGTATGGGATGTGGGACCTTAGTTCCCCGGTGAGAGTCACTCAGTCGTGTCCAACTCTGCGACCCCATGGACCATACAGTCCATGGGATTCTCCAGGCCAGGATACTGGAGTGGGGAGCCTTTCCCCTCTCCAGGGGATCTTCCCAACCCAGGGGTTGAAGCCAGGTCTCCTGCATTGCAGGTGGATTCTTTAAGAGCTGAGCCACAAGGGACGCCCTTAAACTATGGGGGAAACTGAAGTTCCCTCTGCCTGGTTCCCCAAAGATCAAACCCACACCCCCTGCACTGGAAGGCAGAGTCTTAATCACTGGACTACCAGGGAAGTCCCCACATTTTTTAATATCCTAAATTTTAACTCTACTAAATATCTGTGTTTTTGTACTTGGTAGGGACTATGGCTTGGGCTTCCCTGGTAGCTCAGAGGATAAAGCATCTGCCTGCAATGCGGGAGACCGGGGTTCGATCCCTGGGTTGGGAAGATCCCCTGGAGAAGGAAATGGCAACCCACTCCAGTATTCTTGCCTGGAGAATCCCATGGACCGAGGAGCCTGGCGGGCTACAGTCCATGGAGTTGCAAAGAGTTGGACACGACTGAGCAACTTCACGTCACGGTTTAAAAAGACATGGGGTGGAGGTTTCACCCAGTGGGTGGGGTTGGATGATTGGCTTGTCAAGGTTTCCTGGTTAGGGAAGCTTGCATCGGTGTTCTGGTGCGTGGAACTGGATTTCTTCTCTCTGGAGTGCAATGGAGTGCCCAGTAATGAGTTTTGAGATGGGTCTGTGTGTTAGATGTGATTTTGGGCAGCCTGTATGTTGACGCTCAGGGCTATGTTCCTGCGTTGCTGGAGAATATGCGTGGTATGTCTTGCTCTGGAACTTATTGGCTCTTGGGTGGTGGTTGGTTTCAGTGTAGGTATGGAGGCTTTTGGATGGTCTCTTATTACTTAATGTTCCGTGTAGTCAGGAGTTTTCTGGTGTTCTCAGGTTTTGGGCTCAAGTCTCCTGCCTCTGGATTTCAGTTTTATTCTTCCAGTAGTCTCAAGTCTTCTCCAACTATACAGCACTGATAATAAAACTTCTAGGTTAATGGTGAAAAGATTCTCCACCGTGAGGGACACCCAGAGAGTTTCACAGAGTTACATGAAGAAGAGGAGAGGGAGGAGGGAGATAGAGATGAGCAGGAGGAGAAAAAGGGGGACTCAAGAGGAGAGACACAGATCTACGCAGCTGTCTGTTCCCAGAGTGTTCTCCGTAGCCCAGACACCCACAAAGATTCACAGAATTGGATTGGGAAGAGAAGGGGAAAGGAGGAAACAGAAGTGTTCTGAGATAGAAAACAGAGAGTCAAGATTGGGAGAGAATAATCAACACACTCCTGAATAAAAATGGGAACTGAATATTGGATTCTTAAATGTCCAAAATTTATATCACATACTTAAAAACAAAGATTAAAAATCTAGAGTAGAGGTTAGACTCTTAAAAATACAATATTAAAAACAAAAACACAAAAAATTTTAAAAATATATATGAAGTTCGGTTTAAAAATAGGGCTTCTCTTTTTTTTTTTGCAAGGTTATAGTTAAAAAAGAAAAAAAAAAGACATGGATTTAGGAGGAAAAATTAAATTTTACTGAAAAGTTAAAACATGGCAAGTAGTTTAGCACTCCTCTTCAAGAACATTTTAGGTAATGACTTTTATCATATTTGATTTTTCACTGTAGATCAGTTTAAGTCTGGAAAAGTCTGATAACACAGTCCATAACAGTTTTGAATCTATCTTTAGGGGTCACATATAACAGCTATTACCTGTGCCTGTGGAAAGCCTAACCTGAAACAATTAGCAAAAATCTAAGTTTTAATCAATGAAAAATTGATTTTCAGAAATGTCATCAGTGGTACCTGAGGAGTATATATATATATATGGAAAGGAAAAAAGGAAAAATGATGTTAATGTATTAGTTGCTGTACAGATTTTTTTTTTTTTTTTTTTATATTAAATGGAAAAACGAGTGGGAGCCTCAGCCTGGGAGCTCGTGCTACTGGCCCTGAAGAAGGAGTGTCCAGTTCACTCTGTTAGAACTAGTTTGACAGGGTCTTACAAGATGATCATAGCTAACAGGATTATTTAAAGGATATTTCACTTTGATTAGTGATAAGAACTAGAATAATTGCATTCAATACGGAATCCATTTAGCTCTAAGCTACTTGGTTCCTTTAGCATCAGACATGTTATCCTCAGCATACAGGGGGCTGGGTAACAGACAGGCTTTGACGTATAGGCCAGCACTGTGTCCTGGTGCTGGACGGCCACCTGAGACTTACAGTGCCCGGGAGAGTCCGGGGTCACATTATGGCTCCTGCCCAACTCCCAGTTCTCCCCTTTAGAAGTTTCAAAGGCCCCTGAGAACTTACAGCTTAATTCCCTACCCGAGCACTCGGGGACCTCTCACTCCCTGCCCAGAGGCTACTTTTCCAGCCTCACTGCCACCCTCCCTCACGACCGCTTATGACTCCAAGGAGGGTCCCACATGTGCCTGCCTGTCCTGAGGGGTCTTTGCTTCCCGCCCCAACCCCACATCTCCCTGGCAAGTTCAGGTCAGAGCTCTCCCTCCCTCATCTGTGCTTCCACTGACCTATGAACCCTGCCCAGGACTCATACTCTGACATTATGCCACTATCCTGTCCTCTCATCTTTCTCAGCATTCTGTAAACATCTTAGGGTAAAGCCTATATTTTTGCAACATCCAGTCCCATCACTTCATGGCAAATAGATGGGGACAAAGTGGAAGCAGTGACAGATTTCATTTTCTTGGGCTCCAAAGTCACTGTAGACGGTGACTGCAGCCATGAAATTAAAAGATGTTTGCTCCTTGGAAGAAAAGCTATGACAAACCTAACAGTATATTAAAGCAGAGACATTACTTTGCCAAAAAAAGGTCCATCTAGCTAAGGCTGTGGTCTTTTGAGTAGTCATGTACGGATGTGAGAGTTGGACCAGAAAGAAGGCTGAGCAGCGCAGAATTGATGCTTTTGAACTGTGGTGTTGGAGAAGACTCTGGAGAGTCCCTTGCCTGCAAGGAGATTCAATCAGTCAACCCTAATGGATTCACTGGAAGGACTGATGCTGAAGCTGAAGCTCCATACTTTGGTCACCTAATGCAAAGAGCTGATTCACTGGAAAAGACTCTGATGCCGGGAAAATAGAGGGCAGCAGGAGAAGGGGGCAACAGAGGATGAGATGGTTGGATGGCATCATCGACTCAATGGACATGAGTTTGAGCAAACTCAGGAGATGGTGAAGGACAGGGAAGCCTGATGTCCTGTAGTCCATGGGGTCACAAAGAGTCAGACACAAATCAGTGCCTGAACAACAACAAAACATCTGGTCTGCTGAATTCAATTAAGAAGGATTTCTGGAGATACAATGATTCTATCACTCTAAAACAAAAAATAATAATCAAGAAAGCAAATCTATGATTCATATTCATCTAATTTACATATTAGGAGGTTATGCTAAATTTTGTCAATGAGCGAATTAAACATGGGCAGAGAACTTTGAAAACACTGTTATCAGTATATCAAGTTAGGCCCCAGTGAGTTAAAGCAGAAGCAGCAATGGAACTTTTCCATTTTAACTCTTATCAGGCTTGAGGTCAGTAATAAAATATATAAGAACTGTACCAATGAACATGAATTTTCTTCCCTTTTTATATGAAAAACTTTACAAAAATCTCTTTAAATAATAAGCATATATATGGTATGTACTCTGAATATTTTATTTTGAATTTAAACAGGCAGAGATTTAATCTCCCTGTCACACCCTGCTCATCTCCTGCTAGGAAATAGTCACAGATTTCAGTAAATCTGGTAACTAGAATTAGAATGCCCGTGCATAAAACACTAGCAGGCCTCCAGGGACACAAAAGGACCTTCACAAGAAGTTCCAGCCTCACCATTTTGCTCACTATAACAACAGTATATGTCTCAGTTAGTGATCAGTGGAGAAGATGGGTGGAATCTTATTGGGAAGGGCCATCTGGGAGAGCCTGACACCTGGGCAGGAAAGAGCGTCACAAACCTTCGTGTGGAGACTGTCCCAGAGGAAGAGCCGTGCTGTTTGGAATTTTCCTTTGAGCCATTTGTTTCAGATACATACTCTGTGTAGTGTAACCACTGGCATATGAAGAGTGGAGCAGCACATTAAAATTCATAACTTCACACTTAATGAGTATTTTCTAGCAAAAATAATTAGCCTCAGAGAACAAAGAAATCTCTGCAAAAACATAGGTCACAGGAGGCCAGGTACTAAAGGACCACAAGAGTCTTCCAATGCTTTTGTCATTCTTGGTGTGATAAGGTAATAATGGAGTGGTAACAAGGAACTTTGAGGCGGGCATTAGAAAGCCATCAAGCGACAAATGAGATCTGTGCAGTATATACTAAACCGTGTCGAAAGGGAGCTAATATGTCCCTTGAAGGGTCTAATCTCAGAACGTAACCTGGACCATAAGATAATCTGTTTCATGAAACTGTAAAAACTGTGACAGTCTCCTAGCCAGATGCACTCTCAAATTCTGTACAGAGAAAGCAGAACAGTAATGTATCCGGTCAGGTCAGATTGAAAGAGAGAGGCAAGCAAGCTCAGTACAAGGCTGTCATTCTCTTTACAGAACTGTTATCTGAGAATTAACAGAATCTTCTGTTCTAGATGAAGGTGTCTTTTTAAGTAGGTCATACGAAATAAACTAAGCAACAGAGAGAATTCAGAAAAGCTCTTGACATTTTAGACTTTTAAAATAGGAATAGGATTAGACTACCCTCTAGTGGCAGTTCAGGAGAATTCAATGAATATGTTCCAAACATCTTACCAGTTTCACAGTAAAATGCACAGAATAAGTGTTGTAGGAAAAACCACTAGGTCATACTTTCCTCAATTTAAGTCTGAATTTTGCAATAAGGAGCTCATGATCTGAATCACAGTCAGCCGCATTAGTGACCTGGATAACCACAATGGTGTGGTCACTCACCTAGAGCCAGACATCCTGGAGTGTGAAGTCAAGTAGGCGTTAGGAAGCATTACTACGAACAAAGCTAGTGCATGTGATGGAATTCCAGCTGAGCTATTTCATATCCTAAAAGATGATGCTGTAAAGTGCTGCACTCAAGATCCCATCAAATTTGGAAAACTCAGCAGTTGCCCAAGGACTAGAAAAGGTCAGTTTTCATTCTAATCCCAAAGAAGCGCAATGCCAAAGAATGTTCAAACTACTGTACAGCTGCACTCATTTCACACGCTAGCAAAGTAATGCTCAAAGTCCTTCAACCTAGGCTTCAACAGTATGTGAACCAAGAACTTCCAGATGTACAAGCTGGATTTTTAAAAAGGCAGAGGAACCAGAGGTCAAATTGCCAACATCAACTGGATCACAGAAAAAGTAAGAGAATTCCAGAAAAACATCTACCTCTACTTCATTGACCTCTCCTTCATTGATGTGCTAAAGTCTTTGTGTGGATCACAACAAACTGGAAAATTCTTAAAGAGATGGGAATAGCAGACCACCTTACCTGCCTCCTGAGAAACCTGTATGCTGGTCAAGAAACAACAGTTAGAACCCAGTATGGAACAATGGACTGGTTCAAAACTGGGAAAGGAGTACATCAAGGCTGTATATTGTCACCCTGCTTGTTTAACTTATATGCAGAGTACACTGTGCAACTGAACAACAAGAAAGGGCTGGTGGCTCAGCTGGTAAAGAATCCACCTGCAACGCAAGAGAGCGTCTGCAGTGCAGGAGACCCAGGTTTGATCCCTGGGTCAGGAAGGTCCCCTGGAGAAGGAAATAGCAACCCACTCCAGTATTCTTGCCTGGGAAATTCCATGGACAGAGGAGCCTGGTGGGCTACAGTCCATGGGGTTGCAAGAGTTGGACACGACTTAGCACTAAACCAAGAAAGTGTACAGAATCTTGAGGACAATATTCCATTCTATCCTTACATACTATTTTTCAACATACAGAATACTACACTGTTCTCGCATTTCACACTAGGGTTTTGCACTCTTAACTATTGTGTAGGACAAGCTAAATTGTGTAACACCCATCCAATCCTCCCCTCAAAGACAATGGTTTTGTAAATCTGCAAAGGCCAGAGAGACTCCCAGGAGAAAGTGAGCATCCTGGTGACAGCTGCGTGGTCTTGCCCACTGCTGTGTGCCCTGAGCCCGAAAATGGCGCACGGGAGTCACCGATGCCTAACACATACCAGGCACCCTGGGCCACCCTGTGAAGCAGGTTCTCTTTTCTTCAATCCTAAAAGCAAAGAAACTAAAGCTTAGAGAAGTCAGGAAACCTCCACGGAGTCTCACAGTTAAGAAGCTGGGAAACTGCGGTCCAAACCCAGATCTGAAAGTCAGTTCATAGCCCTTCTTTCCCAATTCCCAGCATACCTTTATTTATTACCCTTTTTTTTTTTAAATGACAAGCCTTACCAGTGATTATCAATTATACAGTCTTTGTAAGCTGGATGGATCACATCCCATTAAAAAAACAACATGAGTGGATTATCTGTTCTTACTTAATTCCTGAGGGAGCATGTAATCAGGAGCCATATTTATTAAGCCACAGGATAACACAGCTAAAAGCATCATCAAAGGTCCAAATTGCTCACATCATATTAATCCCTTATTCTTTAATAAGGGCAGACCCTCTAGAGAGCAAGGCAAGACTAAAAGAGTTAAGTGGCCTAGGAAATATAGGGACTGAATGGATATAGTATTAGATTTGACAGTGAAAGGGCAAAAAGTTCAGAGAAGTTAAGAGAATCCTGTGACTACATATAGATTAGTTACTGTTTTCTTCTAAGCAATTTTTATTTTTCATTATTGCTTGACTAAGCCTTGTAATACTATATCAAAGTAATTAGGTAATGACAAAGAGCATTCTGAGGCTACCCCCTGAAAGGGACGCTATCGGGGCTTCCCTGGTGGCTCAGGTGGTAAAGAATCTGCCTGCAATGCAAGAGACCCCGGTTTGAATCCCGGGTCAGGAAGATCCGCTGGAGAAGGGATAGGCTGCGCACTCCAGTGTTCTTGGGCTTCCCTGGTGGCTCAGCTGGTAAAGAATCCACCCGCAATGTGGGAGACCTGGGTTCCATCCCTGGGTTGGGAAGATCCCCTGGAGAAGGCTACCCACTCCTGTATTCTGACCTGGAGAATTCCATGAACTGTATGTATAGTCCATGGGGTCACAGAGAGCCAGACACGACTGAGTGACTTTCACTTCACCCCCAAAATAAAGAAATCCACAGTTTATGGGTAAGCATTAAAACCAAATGATTCGAATTTCTAAGAATGGTGCATAATCTCATTAAAATGAATTCATAAAATGCATTAATAATATAGATATGTATTTATACAGCCAGCAAATTTGGCTTCCAAATGTTTTCCTCAGGCAACGACAACAGCAGAAATAAACAAATGGGTCTAGATCAAACTATAAAGATATTTGTACAGCAAAGGAAACCATCAACAAAATGGAATGGCAACCTTCTGAATGGGAAAAGATACTGCAGATGATCTATCTGATAAGGAGTTAATATCCAAAATAAATAAAGAACTCACACAACTCAAAAACAAACAAACAAACAAACAATCTGATTGAAAAAATAGGCAAAGGACCCGAATAAACATTTTCCCAAGGACCTGGAAAAAGATACATGAAGAGATGCTCAACATGGCTAGTCATCAGGGAAATGCAAATCAAAACTATAGTATCACCTCACGCCTGTCAGAATGGCTATTACCAAAGACAACAAGTGCTGGCAAGGGGAGCCCTCGGGCACTGTTGGTGGGAATGCAATTTGGTATAGCCCCCACTGTGGAGAACAATATGGAAGTTCCTTAAAAAAATCAAAAATAGAACTACCATATATGATCCAGCCACTCTACTCCTTGGTATTTATCCAAGAAGAAAATGAAAACACTAATGAGGAAAGATACATGTGCCCCCACCATGTTCACTGCAGCATTTTAGTTACAATAGCCAAAATATGGAAGTAAACCTAAACGTCCATCAAAAGACGAATCGACAAAAAAGGTGTGGTACATATATACACTGTAATATTACTCAGCCACAAACAAAAAATGAAATAATGCCATTCACAACAACATGGATAGACCTAGGGGGTAATATGTTATGTGGAATAACCGAGAAAGACAAATACCATATGATTTCATTTGTGTATGAAATCTAAAGAACAAAACAAGTGAATGAACAAAACAGAAAAAGACTCACAGATACAGAGAACAAAGTAGTTGTTGCCAGAGGGGAGGGTGGTGGGGTAGCTGGATGAAGCAAGTGAGGGAGACTGAGAGGTACAAACTTCCAATTATAAAGTACCTCATGGGATGTAATTTACAATAAGAGGAATGTCAATAATATTATAATAACTGTGTATGGTGGCAGATGGCTACTAGACTTAAAATGGTGATCAATTCAAAATGTATATAACGGGTGAAAAAAATGAAAGTGAAAGTTGCTCAGTCGTGTCGGACTCTTTGCGACCCCATGGGATAGACAGTCCATGGAATTCTCTAGGCCAGAATGCTGGAGTAGGTAGCCTTTCCCGTCTCCAGGGGATCTTCCCAACCCAGGGATTGAACCCAGGTCTCCAGCATTGCAGGTGTACTCTTTACCAGCTGAGCCACCAGGGAAGCCCAAGAATACTGGAGTGGGTAGCCTATCCCTTTTCCAGAGGATCTTCCTGATTGAACCAGGGTCAATCACTATAAAACACAATGTACACACAGTGTACTTAAGTGTACACTATGTTGTACACCTGAAACTAATATAATATTGTAGGTCAACTATACTTCAATGAAAAATAAAAATTAAATTATTTGGAAGTGACTGTCAAGACTGATACTTCAGCTTTAATTTAATTTGCTTTAATTTAGCTTTAATTTGCCTTTGGTGGTCGATGTTCTCGGATTAGTAAAGACAGAATTCAAGTGAGCATTTGGGAAACCCATCACATTCATTTAAAAAGTCAAAATGCAGTTTCTGAAGATGGTATCACATTACTAAACATCACTTCTTCAGGACAGTAGAATCCTAATTGAGAAGAAAAATACACTATACTCTATCTTAAGTAGAATCAACTATGAGAATAATTAGAACTGAGGCCAAATGCATTTAATCAGCAGAGTGGCATCAAACAAATAACATTTATAAATAGAATTTAGGCTGGAAAGGAAAGGGGGATAGTATCATAGGTGGATGTCTCTGCAAAGAAATACACCATCAGTGAAAAACAAAGACTCAAAGAGATACACGAAGAGATGCTGAACAGAAAGTGGCTAAAAGGAATATTCCCCCAGTGTCTAGGAGGCTTTTTCTGTCAGTTATCAAAGGCTTGAGAAGGACCATTCCTACACCTACAAGAGGGAAATAAGGCCAGAGGGCCTTCCTCCTAAACCCAGAGTCTCTTTTCCCCCACCCTGCTTTCAGAAATAACAGAACACTGATTCCAGGGCTTCAAGAACGTGGGTCACGGAGTCTGCTGACAGGTGCCACTCCAAATGCCTCATCCTCCATTGAGTCCGTCACCACTGCGGCTGGGATCCTGGATGCAGATCTTACTGTGTGTGACCCTGAGCAAGTCTCTACCCCTCCAAGCCTAACTTGCCTAAGCCGTAAGGTAGGATAATAAAAGCTACTTCTGCAGGGATCTTGTGAGGATTGTAAATAATGTCTGTAAAGCACCTAACCATCTCCGATATATAGTAGGCGCTACAAATGTTAGCTATTATTATCAGCAGTGGCATTCCAAACACCAATCGGGTTCATTTTATTCACACAAACAAGTTTTATGCTTTGCTAATTACTTGCTTTGTAAATCAGCTCTGTTTTGCTTTTAAAAATGTGGTATTGAAAATCAGAAGAGATGATGGGGTATCTTTACACCTTCTTAGCTATTAAGACTCAGACAGGTTATTAACTCAAGAAATTCACCTCCTATGTAGATAGCCCCTACCTCTTACTTCACTAAGATCTTAAGCTTGGTTAGAAAATAATAAGCCACAATGTTATATTATGATGTGGCGCTGTCAAGCATAAAAGTCAATTTTCTGAATATCAGCCCAAGAAACAAATATCAGCATGATTCATCCCAGTAAAAACAAAAAATAAACATATAATCTTCCATAAGGTATAAAGTTAGCCAAACAGGTACCCTCACTTAATTGTATCTGTTTGATGATCTTTTATCAGTTTAAGGAGGGAAAAAAAGCATATTTCAAGACATGAAGCTCTGAGTACACCCAGTATTAAAAGCAACAACTTCCAGAGTACAGCCTTTAGTCATAGCAAAGCCACCGTAACCTCTTTCATTTCCTATATTTACACTATTAAACAGAGACCTAAAGTCACGAAGACAACCCCAAGTCACTTTAAGAATCAACAAAAGTATGTTTTCTGAGCAGAACGGAGGCAGAAAAAGGTCGTGGTGTATTTTAAAGATCATTTCCACATTTTAAATCATCGTTTTTTGGTCAAATCGTCAGTTAATCAAAATATGAAATAAATTAGAACTATTTCCCTCCAAATCCTGTTAAGCAATAAGATTAATGTATTCTTAGAAAGCTTTGGAATCACGCCAAATTATTTTCCTTCCTACAAGCAGCGTTTGGAGGCGAACGGGGAACTTACTCAGACTTGCCGTCAGGGATTCTAAGTCTGCGATGAGGCCTGGAAGCTGCTGAAGCTGCTGCTGCAGGTCCCGGAGGCTCGCCTGCTTCTTCTCCCAGTGCGCGGAGAGCATGACCACCTCGCCATCCACCCGCTGCAACACGAAGGGGAGGGTCAGGCCCAGGGACTGCAGGCACAGAGGTCAGACCAGCGTAATGAGAGCCAGCCGTGTTATCTGCAAAAGCCCTTCTACTGGGTCCAGACAACACGACACTCCGAGGAGACTGGCGTTGTTTTCTTTCTTAGAAAAGAACCACCTTAATAACCAGTGCAGAAAAACCTCAAATTACAGGTTGTATCAGTGCATCTTAACCCAGGAAGGAGAAAGTTCAGCCATGACCTTAGAACTCACTTCTAACTACACCCTGTTTCTAAGTAAACCATGTATTTGCACAATTCAAATCTAGAAAAAATAAAACAGAAAACAACCACTAACAAACTGAAAAGAAAACAAACAAAAACAAACCCGAGACATAATGAATGGGTAATTATTTGCCTTACAAAAGGACTTATTTGAAAGAAAAGTCCCCTAATGCATTTAGAATATACCATGATTCAGTTTCCATTTAAAAAGGAACGTTCACTGAATAAAGTAAGATAAATGGTACTTGTATACGAAGGAATCACTGAGGCAAATGAACAATTTCATAAAAAAGGATAAAAGGATTTACACTAACAAATTCAGATGTGAAAGCTTCCTAATAGCAGGGATGTGAGACGCTAGGCTAGCCTAAAATAATTTTGACTTCTTTTCCAGAAGACTAAAAGAAAATGACAGACAGCAGTTTCTCCCAGACAGTTTTGTTTTGGTCCTAACATGGTGAGAGGGGAAAGGCCTACAATAAGATTTAGAAGCGGCATACGGAGGTTACCTTTTGAAAACAACACTAGTGATGAGTAAGAACTGTGGAAGATTCCTGCATGTTGCACAATAAAGACTGCAAAATTCATTATATAACAAAAGGAAGTATATCTGAACTTTATCTGTAAAATATAAAGTTTTAATATAAAAGAGTTCACAGTTAAGTTATATAAAAAAGGGGCAATTTATACAACCCATGATGAAGATTCTTCAAGAGTTCGAAACACAAATACAACTGATTTTTACTGAATTTCACTAAAGAAAGACCTTTCAGAGGAATAAAAATACCAAAATAAGATATAAAATTATTTGCATGTGGTGCTAGATTGTTTTAGCTTCTACATTTTAATATTCCAGGAATTCACAACATTGAAATAAAAACAAGAAAGAGATCAGCAAGCTGCCCTGTTTCCTCATTTTATCCCCACCTCACACCTCTCCCCGTTGTCAGGCAGTCCACGTCGGAGGGGTAACACACACCGTCTCACACACAAGCCTCAGCTGAGCTGGAGAGGCGACACCAGGGGCATGATCATCAATTCTGCATGCTTAAAAATGCCTGTGCCAGCCAATATAAAGATCCCAGAGAGCAGTTTAAAAAATACTGAGCATTGCTAACAGATTAATGTGGCTAATACAGCTTCTCTGTGATGCAATAATAAGAAAATTAGGGCTTGAAATAAGAACCCCTGCCCATAGGATTCATCTGTAATAGCCAACAAGCTTCTACTGAACACCTGCTCTTTGCCTGGCTCTGTTTCAGGCACTGAAGATACTGTGGTGAACAAAAAAGAAAAAAAAATTGTGCTTTACTCTGGAGTAGGCCTCACAAATCCTCTAGGCCTCAGCTTTTAAACACTAATAAAAGAAAAAATAATTTCCTGTATCACAGGGCTGATGATGATAAAAGGTATTTTTCCTGGTACATGGCATATCTTTTAAAAAGTTTGTTAAATCTTAACTGCAGTGGTTAATTGTGTTAATAATTTGAAAGATCTAGAATAAACAATTTTTAGATATAAATATTACTGAAAATTAAAATGAAACATATTAAAACTTAAGTACAGTATAGTTCATGCCTTCCACGAAATTCAAAATCATATTCTGTATATACAATATAAAAAGTGTACATAAAAAGAATCTATCAAAATACATTCAAATATTATTTTAATTTAGAAGAATGGGATGTTGAATGGATTCTCCGAAATCATTATCGACAATTATGTAATATATGAGTAAAGCATTTTGAGCATTTTCTATGTGCCAGGCCCCGCGTTAAGCAATTTACATTAAACACATAGCAACCTTGTAAACAGAGCAATATTACTATATTCATTTTACAGAAGAAGAAACTGAGGTGCAAGGAAGACAGGTCACTTGCTCAAGGGCCACATAGGACCTAGATTCAATCTCAGGAATCTGACACTTAAGCCCATGCCCTTAATCCACCTTCTAAGGACTGTGTATGCAGGGACACAAAAGGAAGAAAAGTGAAAAGTAGCGAAAGAAAAGGTTCTGAGAAACTGTACTTTAGCTTTAATAAGGAAGGAGCCATCTTCAGAAGGCCAATTTTTCTCCTCCAAGTAAACAATTCTGAATAAATCCAGATTTAACACCAGGAAATCAAGTTTAAGTAGCAAGACAAACCCACAGTTTGGGCTTGTTCCCAAAGTTACAAATCATCACAAAAGTCCTTCTGGTGGACACTGAAGTTAGGAAAAGAAAAAGCTGGGACCCAAATGATTTTCAAAAGGGGTAATATTTGGGTAATAAAACAACATAAAAACTTTTATATTTGTAAACAAAAGTTCAGCATTTTGGGGGAATGCTTCCCTGATAGCTCAGTTGGTAAAGAATCCGCCTGCACTGAGGGAGACCTGGGTTCGATCCCTGGGTTGGGAGGATCCCCTGGCTAAGGGAAAGGCTACCCGCTCCAGTAATCTGGCCTGGAGAAGCCCATGGATGAATCCATGCGCTTGCAAAGAGTTGGACACAACTGAGCGACTTTCACTTTCACTTAGTTCATGTGATTTTCAAACAACTCCGTTTGCTAAGCAGGGTGAATGGTGTTATACCATTTTATGTGAGTCAACTAGAAACAGAGAGACTCCGTTTATCTGCCCAAGGTTAAAATGCATTACTGCAGAAACCAGGCATTTCCACACCCAGTTCAGTCCACTCCCCACCACAAGCAGAAGAGATTCAAGTCGGAATCCAAAGAGAATGAAGCATGCCTGATTTAACCAGCTTATACACCAAGCTGTCCAAGCATGAGTCTTAAAAGAGTTCAATGTGAAGGCAAGCAAGTATTTCACAATAAAAAGCATAAGCAAATAATGCACTGGAAGTCTAACTTTAGAAAGTTACCCTCAGAATCTAACCCCTAAGTCACTATCAATTTATGTGTTTATTTACATACTAAGAGAGGGAAAAACAAATCAAAGAACTTGTAAAAAAAAAAAAAACTTGTAGAAAAAGTCTAGACAGCAAAGCTACATTGAACAAACTGTTTGCTAAAGCAACATGGCTCTGAATTTTAAGACTATAAATAAGAATTAGCTTTAAAGTAGTTAAGTATAAAATAACTTGTCAAAGAAGACTGAATTATCCTTAAGTATATTTGCCCTGGCAGACTGACATTGACTAAAGGCCACTAAAGACACATGAGCATGGCCTGACAAAATACACAATAAAACAGTTTATTAAAGATACACATTTCAAAATTTTACGTATGTCTCGATAATATGTCAGAGAGATTTAAAATAAATTTTCATTTTTTAATCTGCGAACTATATTTCTGGAAACCAACAGTGACACTTTTGATAAGATAGGGGTCTTACAATAAAAAAGTATACAACTATGAAAATATTATATATTTCCCCCCCATATAATAAATTCAGAGACAGAACTTCCAGGACATTATATCTCCAACATATTTTATTATGAAATGCTTCTTATAATCAAAAGAACAACTTTTGTTAGAGCTCCTCTACAGGATACAGTCTTCACTGAACATTGTGGGATTCATCCATATTGATACCCGGAGGTGTAGCGATTCACTAATTTTCATTGCTGCATAGCATTTGATCTTTTTGCAGCATTTCCATGAACAGGGATGGAACCCAGGCCCCCTGCACTGGGAGCATGGAGTCAGCCACTGGACCATCAGGGAAGTCCCTGATCCTATAAATAATAATTTACACCATAGGGAAACTTTGGGACTGTCTAAAGTTTCAACAAAACCTGCTATAAACATTCTGGAACAAATCTGGCGCACAGAGGCAATTTTCACAAATTAGGTTCCAACACATCCCAGGTACCGAGCTCCTCACTGCACCCTCTTCCCCCACCACCCAGTGGCTCAACTGGGCTAGACCTCCCCCAGCCTAGCCACCTCTGACTTCAAGTTCTCTCATCTGTTTGTCACACATAACGAACAAACAATAACATACCAATGTTACCCAAGGAGGTGTGAGGCACATAACATCACAGGGCAAAGCTGGGGACATAATGCTACAGAAATCTCCCTAGGGGTAGAACTGTTGTTTCAAAAGCTCTGTGGAATTTCAATTTTTACTTCATGCCAGCTCATTTTTCTAAAGTCACTGTGCCAATCGATTTACACTCCCTAGTTCTAGCTGTTCCCCATCATGCTGCTGGGGAAGGGAAAACTGTCATCAGTGAGTAATGACTGTCTGTACAGAAAAGTCAAGGCTTCTTAAATGCTTGATAATCTAATGAGTGTAAATCTGAGGTTTTAATTTGTATTTCCTTGCCTTCTAATTGACTTTAAACATGTTTTCACATTTACTGGCCACTCACGCTTTTTGTTCAGGGTAATGCCTGGTCATACCTCTCGTGCACTTTTTAATGGGTTACTGTTCTCTTTTTTAATGGGTGTGTGGAGGTTTTTCATGTTTTTTGAACACTAGTCCTCTGTTTTGTGAACTGCTTAACTTTTTCATGGTACTGCTTGATGAATAGAAGATTTGATAAAAATTATCAATATTTTACTTTATGGTTGGTGTTTATTGTGCCTTGTTAAAGAAACCTTTCTCTGCCCTGAGATCTTAGCTTTTCCACCATTTTCTAAAAAATGTAGTTTTCCCTTTCACATTTAAATCTGCTGGAGCCAAAATCTGAACCAAGATCTTCAGCTTTTATTCAACACTATATTGGAAGTTCTACCCACTATAAAAAGAGATGAAGAAATGAAAAGACTGGTAGGTTTTTGTTTCTTCCCTCCCATCTTCACAAAACTCCCATCCCAGATGCAAATTATCAGAATAAGATGATTTAGTAAGATGATTGACTATGAAATCAAAGTACTGCAAGTCAAATACTGCAGGTTTTGGTAGCTATTAGGACAAAAGTTACCATCTATTAAAAACTTGCTAAAATGTTTTACTCTGAATTAATTTCATTGAATATATTTTCTGCATCTGATGATCATATATTTTTCTCTTAACTTGTTAACATGGTCAACTGCATATAAAAGATTTTCTAATGTCAAGCCAACCTTTCGATCCTGGAATAAACCGATTTGGTTTTTGTTTTTTTTTTTTTAATGCAAGACTGGATTTAGTTTGTCAACACAGCCATATATAGCAGGTTGTTTCCCAGACAGAACACTATTTGTTATCATCCAACACTCACAGAGCAAACACAAAGTTCTGACTCATATTTATATAGGAAAACTTTACATTTAAGCTTGATATAGATTTTAAAACAATGTGTGAGAAGATTCTCAAATTAAATTTCAAACAATATTGTCAGAATACGAGAATCACAAGACAGTACAAGGAGCCCATCATAAAGGAGAGGCAGGCCCTGCACACTGCTGGTATTGAGGGGTCACATCACTGCACACGAGGCAGCTGGGTGTCAACCAGTGCAAATCTCAGGTTTGGAGGCGGAAAGCTGTGGATGAAGCACTTGATGTCTTAACAAACTCCTACCATCTACAGAATTTTTTAAACAGAAATATTTAAGAAAGCTAGCGGAGGGCTTGGGGTTGGTAGTAACACATTGTGACTTTTCCAATTTAGAGTGTGTCAAGTAAGTTCCTGGATAGAATGCACAGAACATCTGATTTCCAGAAACAGGCTGCTGAAGTTAAGTGAGAGCTCATACCTCTATTCTGTTTATAGTTTTTGTATCTGTATTCATGAACGGGACTGGACTCCAATTTCACTTTCTTGTACTTCGCTTGTTGGGTTCAGGATCAGTTATTCTAGCCTCATGCAATGGGCAGGGCAGCTTCCTCTTGTTTCACTTGCTGCAGGAGTCTGTCTAACATTGAGATGGTGGATTCTCTGAAAGTCTCATAGAACTCCTATATAACTTGGTGGGCCTGTTGCTTTCCTAGTGAAAAGATTAACTACTAACACTGTTTCTTTAGTGGCTATAAGATTATTCAGGATTTGTACTGCTTTTAGAATTAATTTTAGTAAAAATTTCTGGGCTTCCCCCATGAGTCACAAAATAAAGAATCTGTCTGCAAGGCAGGAGACCCGGCTTCAATTCCTGGGTTGGGAAGATCCCCTGGAGAAGGGAATGGCTACCCACTCTAGTATTCTTGCCTGGAGAATTCCATGGACAGAGGAGCCTGGAGGGTGGTCTACAGTTCATGGGGTCACAGAGGTGGACACAACAGAGCAACTAAAACTTTAGTAAAAATTTCTAGTATTTTGCCATTTTGCCCTGTTTTCAAATGTGTCCTAGAGTTGTTCACAAACTCTTTATCTTTTCACTCTCTGCTATAGCTAGTTATATTCTTTAATCCTTAAAACTATTCCTCCTTTTTTCTTAATCAATATAATCGGATAGCTACCATATTTTATTAGTCTTCTAAGAACTTGTGACTTTGTCTAGCATCTATTGTATTTTTACATTCTATTTATTTCTCTCATTTTTATCATCTCTTTCATTCTTCCTTAATGATTTATTCTGTTCTCTAATTCTTAAGTTAGATTAGCTCATTGACTTTCAGTCTATTTTTTGTCTATAAAATTTCCCAAGTAGTTTTTGACAACTTACACAATATGCATGTAGTAATTATTGAACCATAAATGATGCACAATATACATGTTTAATTTGCAAACATATGGATTTTTCAAAATTCTTTTCCTATACCACCCTTCAGGGGCATCTGCACCAGGATCACAGAATATTCTGTATGACTTGATTTACATGCAGTTTGTTGAGAACTGCTTTGTGGCCAGCACATGGTCAACCTTTAGGTGTTCTAGGTGTGCTTTAAAGAATTTGCTGCTTCCTTTTGCCAACAGGTAGCTTTTCTTTTCTTTCTTTTTAAAAATGTCCTAAATTAACCTTTCACCAGGAGTATCTAGAGCTTTATGCAGGAGTCGCAGACTCAGTTCCCCATAGACAAAAATCTCCTATCCGAATAAATCTCTAAGACATTTGTTTTCCTATTTGAATCTTGCTTCCATGTTTTGTTTTTTTTCAGCCACTCTCATTTCAGTTCCCTGCTGTTTTTGTTTGCTTGTTTTGGCCCTTTAGGACTTCCCTTAATTTTTGTAAGCTTACTGCATTAAAAAAAAAAAATTGCTTTTCAAATCTATCCAGCATTTAGGGGTTTTACACTTACAGCACTTTTCAAAATATTTAGTCCGCCTTACTGACAGAAGCCTATATTCTTCCTTTTTCAGTAATTTCTAAGAGAAACACTAATGTCTAAATTTTATCATGTGTATTACCATGTTCTATGTAACTATTACAGCTTCACTAATTCAGGTAAATGGTAAAGTCAGTTTAAATTAATTAAAAAGTCAGAATCACAGACATGAGTTTAGAAAGAAAGTCTGACATCAGTAGCAGAGTATTTGATCTTGGCTTAAAAAAGCTTTAAGTACATATACCAGATAATTTTAATTATAAGTCACTTTTATTCATTACACACTCTATAGAGCTAGAAAATAGGTTGTTTCTCTAAGTTATTGAGGTTTACTCCTGAGATTTTTATATTTATTTGCTAATAAGCAAATTAATGATTTTAAGTAGACTGAGCAAAGTTAAACTTTTGCCCCCGCCAAAGGAATTCTTAAATAGTGAGTAGAAAGAAATGACATAATTTATATAAACTGCAAAGGTACCAGACTTCAAATTTAAAGCATTATACCTCGATGAACTGAACAGTCACTTGCGACTCTAGAATAAAAGTTATAAACTCTCTAAGCTAACTAAATTACTTGACTTAAAAATTACAAAAAAGTGCTTTATTTAGGGTGTTTCATAATCAACTATAAAATTCACTTTAAGATATCCTGTCAAACATTTTAACACAATTATAAATTTAATTTCTTAAAGCAAGCATTTAAGGCTGCAAAAGTATATTTTCCCCATAAGATGAGCCAATTCTTTACCTCTCCAGCACTTGCACATTCCTTGGCCCTTCTGTGGAGTGCAGCCCATGTATCTTCATACCTAAGAAAAGCAAAACAAAAAAAATATTCAAAATAAAAGCCACACATTAAAAACTCCTATCTAAAATATGACCTGTGGTCTCAGAAAGGAAAAGCTCAAAAAGTAATGGAGACATTCTGCAAACACACAGACATCAGCTTGAAGGGGCTTCTAGTTGCCAAATCCAGGACACCAGATTTGGTAGAAAAAATAATGGTAGAAATGGGTTAGAGCTCATAGATGAAAACCAACAGCCATGAGCTTGCAGTGATTTAAATAAACAACCAAATAAACAAATGGGGCAGAAGTGAAAACCTCTTCCTTACAGAATTCCAATAAATAATGATAGAAAAAAAAATGAGAAAAATAGAAAATCACCATTTGGTAAACACAATGAATTATTTCAAGCAAGAACTGTAATAGATGCTAAAATTAGTGGGTGAAAATATGAAGAGAAACAGGATGTTTTCATAAATCCATCATAAAATTCATAGGAAATATCAAGGGATCCTAAAAAAGCCAAAACAATCTTGAAAAGAACAAAGTTGGAAGACACACACTTCTTAATTTCAAAACTTACTAGAAAGCTATAATAATCAAAAGTATGGTACTGGCATAACAGGAGACATATAGGCCAATGAAATAGAGCCCAGAAATAAACCCTTGCATGTATGGTCAAATAACTTTTGACAAGTGTGCGAAGATCATTAAATGGGGAAAGGATAGTCTTTTCAACAAATATGCTGGTGCTAGGAAAACTGCATATCCACAGGCAAAAGAATGAAGCTGGACTCTTAACACCATAAACAAAAATTAAATAAAAATGGATCAAAAAATCCAAACATAAGATCCAAAACTATAAAATTTTTAGAAGAAAACATGAGCTTCTTGCCATTATATTTGGTAATGATTTCTTAGATATAACACCAAAGACACAGGCAACAAAGAAAATAGACAAACTGGACTTAATCAAAATTAGACACTTTTGTGCATCAAAGAATATAATCAACAGATAAAAGGCAACCAATAAAATGGAAGAAAATATTTACAAATCACATATTTGACAAATGATTAATATCCAGAATATACAGAAAATGCCCAACACTCGACAAAAACAAGTACAACCCTATCCAAAAATAAGCAAAGGACTTGAATAGATAATTCTCTAAAGAAGATATATAAATGGCCAATAAGCACATGAGAAGATCACCATCATCATTGTTAGGGAAATGAAAATCAAAACCACAATGAGACACCACTTCACACCAATGAGAATGGCAAAAAAAAAAAAAAAACCTCAAGCAAACAAAAAACCCCAAAAGTTTTGGTGAGGATGTCGAGAAATGGCAACTGGAAATGTGTGCACTGCCCTGGTGGCTCAGATGGTAAAGAATCTGCCTACAAGGCAGGAGACATGGGTGCTATCCCTGGGTTGGGAAGATCCCCTGAAGAAGGAAATGGCAACCCACTCCAGTATTCTTGCCTGAGAATCCCATGGACAGAGGAGCCTGGTGGGCTGCAGCCCATGGGGTGGCAAAGAGTCGGACACGACTGAGCAACTAACACACAGGGAGGAATATAAAATAGTGCAGCTGGTCAACAATATATTGGTTCTTCAAAAAATTAAAGTACAATTACCATCTGATTCAGCAATTTCCTCTTCTGAGGATACACCACCAAAAACTGAAAGCTGGGTCATAAAGAGATATTTGCACACCCATGTTCATAGCAGCATTATTTACAATAGCCAAAAAATCAAAGCAACTTGTGTCCATTGATGATGAAGGTATAAACAAAATATGGCATATTCATACAACAGGATATTATTCAGCCTTAAAAAGAAAGGAACTTCCTTTGAATTAGTGGTGAGGATGGTGGTGATCACTGTGTAATGCACAGAAACATCTAATAACTATGTTGTGTACCAGGAACTAACAAAGTATGTAAGTCAATTTTACTTCAAACACAAGCAAGCAAACAAGCAGAAAAAGAGGTTAGATCTGTGGTTACCCAAGACGGAGGGACAGGGAACTGAATGAAGGCAGTGAGAAGGTACAAATTTCTAGTCTGTAAGATAAAAGTGTATCAGGGATGTAGTGTATATTATTAATATAATTAACAATACTGGACATTACCAGTCCATCCTAAAGGAGATCAGTCCTGGGTGTTCATTGGAAGGACTGATGCTGAAGCTGAAATTCCAATACTTTGGCCACCTGATGTGAAGAGCTGACTCGCTGGAAAAGACCCTGATGCTGGGAAAGATTGAGGGCAGGAGGAGAAGGGGACGACAGAGGATGAGATGGTTGGATGGCATCATCGACTGGATGGACATGAGTTTGAGTAAACTCTGGGAGTTGGTGATGGGCAGGGAGGCCTGGCGTGCTGCGGTTCATGGGGTCACAAAGAGTTGAGCATGACTGAGCAACTGAACTGAACTGATATATGAAAGTTGCTGGAATAAATTCTGAGTTCTCATCACAAGGAAAACATTTTTTTCTTTTCTTTTTCTTTTATTTTTTATCTATATGAGATGGTGAATGCTCACTAAATTCACTGTGGCAATCATCTCAGTGTGTGTGTAAGTCAAATCATTATGCAGCACTACTTTAAGCTTACAGAGTGGTGTATCCTGATTAAATCTCAATAAAACTGGAAAAAATTAGGAAGTTTTTACATTCTATATGGATGAAACTTGAAAATATATTAAGTGAAATAAGCCAATCACAAAAAGACAAGTTCTGCATGATTCTACTTACAAAAGGTACCTAAAGTAGTCAAATTTATAGAAAGAGATGTTGAGAATTTTTTCATGCGCTTATCCGCCATTTGCCCATCTTTTTTACGGAAATGTCTATTCAAATCATTTGCTATTTCTTCAATGGGTTGTTTGTCTTCTTACTGTTGAGTTATAAAAGTTATTTATAGTCTAGATACAAGTACCTCAAAAGATGTATAATTTGCAAATATTTTCTCCCCTTCTATGATTGTTCTTTCACTTTCTTGACAGTATTCTTTAAAGAGCAAGTTTTTAATTTTGAGAAAGTCTAATTCATCCTTTTTCCCTTTGTCACTTAAGCTTTTGACATCATCTAAGAAAATCATGTCTCTAATATTAACTTGCACATCAAGAGAAATGGATTGGAGAAAAAATGGTATAAAGTTAAAATCAAAGCCAGAAAATTATTGAGGACTCAAATCCAGAATCAATTTTCTTGCAACAAAGAAACCACGAACATAATACATGCACACGATAAAGTTATCGATTAGTAAATATAATAGTGATCAATACGCTCAAAATCTGAATGGCCTTTGTATTTATCAGTGAAATGTAAAAGCCCCTGAGGGACACAAATCTATGTTAAGGTAAAAACTTAGTTGTTTTAAGGTGTCTATCTCTAGAATTATAAAATACTTTTAGATAACAGAAGCACAACCTTTTTATTTAAATGAAAACACTTACCTGCTAAGTAATTCTAGTCCAGCAGAGTACTTTGGCAAACATGGAACAGTCCTGCCAAAAGAAACACTTATTTTATTAAAAACTGATGCTGCTTTAGGCCAACCTAAAAAAAGTTACACACAATTTTTGATGTTGTCAATCATAATGTGGAATATTTTTAAATCACTAATGACAACTGATCTAAACTTTTAGAAAAACATAGTATTATTCCAAAGTTGTTGCTGTTTAGTCACTAAGTTGTGTCCCACTCTCTTGCAACCCCATGGACTGTAGCCTGCCAGGCTCCTCTGTCCATGGGGTTTCCCAGACAAGAATACTGGAGTGGGTTGCCATATTCTTCTCCAGGGGATCTTTCTGAGCCAGGGATCAAACCTGTGCCTCCTGCTTTGGCAAGCAGGTTCTTTACCACTGAGCTACCGGGGAAGCCCCTATTCCAAAGTTAATATACTGCTACATACTATTAGCCATCACTTTGCCCTGCAGATTTTTAACCCACTATAATACAATAAACACTTGAACAGAATTCTAGCTAAGAAGAAAAAAAATTTTTTTCCAGAAAAACATCTATTTCTGCTTTATTGACTATGCCAAAGCCTATGACTGTGTAGATCACAATAAACTGTGGAAAATTCTGAAAGAGATGGGAATACCAGACCACCTGAACCTGCCTCTTTTTTTTTTTTTTTCATTTATTTTTATTAGTTGGAGGCTAATTACTTTACAATATTGTAGTGGTTTTTGCCATACATTGACATGAATCAGCCATGGATTTACATGTGTTCCCCATCCTGATCCCCCCTCCCACCTCCCTTCTCATCCCATCCCTCTGGGTCTTCCCAGTGCACCAGCCCTGAGCACTTGTCTCATGCATTCAACCTGAGCTGCCGAAGCAAATTTTTTAAAAGCTCCTCATCTATAGGCTTTTAAAAAATTTTTGGCTGTGCCAAATGGCGTGCAGGATCTTAGTTCCTTCACCAGGGATCCAACCTGTGCTCCCTGCATTGTCAGTGTGGAGTCTTAATCACTGGATCACCAGGGAAGTCCCCACTGCTAGCCTTAAAGTGAAATTTAGTAACGTGCATTACTTTATTTAAAAAAATGAAAAAAAAAAAAAACTGCGCAATACTAGCATTTTCATATAAAACAGGTAACACAGCTGAAGAGGCTCACTTGCCAAGTACTGTTTCATTATTAATTTGCTTCTCAATGGAGAACTTTTACTTTGCTCTTAATATACAAATAAAAATTAATTATGATCAAATAACCATTGACTGTCATAGAGTAAAACAATTACCTGACACTTTTTAAACCATTTTACAATTTTATCAGAAAAATTTCCAGTGTTAGAAAATTTAGAAAGAATCAATAAACTGTTTAGTCAGATGCACTCAACAGATGTAAAATACATTAATTATACTATTATAACTATAACCAAAAATTGTATGAAATTTAAGTCATAGTAAATTAAAATAGCACATGCTTACCTGGGTTTGTTTTTTACTTTAGCTTCTCTTGACTTGTCACTTAAAGTCTTCAGCCTATAATTCAACAAGTATAAAATATCACATTTTTACAGTTTAAGAAATTTTCAAATGCAAGTTTCATAGCTGATAAAATTTCTGGTTGGAAAAGTTTTAGAAAGAATTAAGCACCTCTACAGACAACAAATATTTGTATACTGTATATAAGACACCACAAGTGAAAAATTTACAGCAAATATTTTTATATTTTTCTTGCCCCAAATCCCTTTTCTAGAAACATTTCCTAAATATGACTGGACTAAAGAAGCCTCACTACTCTGGAAACATCAGAAAAAAGAGAGTGGTCCCCATAGGTGAACTTGATCAGTGATAAAAAATGTCTAAGCAGCACATTTTACAAAATTTATTTTTAATTGAAGGATAATTGCTTTACAACATTTTGCTGGTTTCTGCCATCCATCAACATGAATCAGCTGTAAGTATACATATGTCCCCTCCCTCTTGACCCTCCCTCCTACCTACCCCCCTCCATCCCAGCCCTCCAGGTTGTTCCAGAGTCGTGGTTTGAGAATCATACAGCAAATTCCCCCTGGCTAGCCACTTTACATATGGTCAGTCAGTCAGTCAGTCCAGTCACTCAGTCGTGTCCAACTCTTTGCGACCCCATGAACCGCAGCACGCCAGGCCTCCCTGTCCATCATCAACTCCCAGAGCCTACCCAAACTCATGTCCATTGAGTCGGTGATGCCATCCAACCATCTCATCCTCTGTTGTCCCCTAGTGTATACGTTTCCATGCTACTCTCTCCATTTGTCCACCCTTTTCTCCCCCAACACCCCCGCCCCAGCCCCCTCCATGCCCATAAGTCTTTGTCTAACCAACACATTTTAAAGTGATACTATACTAAGCACTCTCTAAGTGCCAACATTCTGAGAAATTTTAGCTATTGATAAAAAGTTTCTAAAACACATTACAAACCTCTTTCATTAAACAGGAGTTGGTACGTTTTCTGATAATTTAGGGTTATTATCATGAACACCACTGATTGCATTTTGCAAGAGAACAGTACATTCCTTAGATGTTTCTGAGCTAGGAATGCCTCATAATTTGCCAACCTGAAAACAGTAAACAGTGGTTTTGGGAGTCTGTTCAGGATCCTATTTTAAAAATTTAAATTTTCAATCTCTACCACTGGTCATCATATCAGCTACTACTTACTTCTTCTGCTAGCTATTTAACGCTAGCAGCCTGCGTGAGTGCTAGGTCATTTCAGTGACTCACTGTGACTTCTATGGACCGTAAACTGCCAGGCTCCTCTGTCCATGGGATTCTCTGGACAAGAATACTGGAGTGGGTTGCTGTGTCCTCCTCCAGAGAATCTTCCCGACCCAGGGACAGAACCTGCATCTTGAACGCCTCCTGCATTGGCAGGTGGATTTTTTTTCTTTCTTTCTTTTTTTTTTTTTTTTTACCACTAGCACCACCCAGGAAGGCTGCTGCTGCTAAGTCACTTCAGTCGTGTCTGACTCTGTGCAACCCCATAGACGGCAGCCCACCAGGCTCTGCCATCCCTGGGATTCTCCAGGCAAGAACACTGGAGTGGGTTGCCATCTCCTTCTCCAATGCATGAAAGTGAAAAGTGAAAGTGAAGTCGCTCAGTCCTGTCTGACTCTTCACGACCCCATGGACTGCAGCCTACCAGGCTCCTCCGTCCACGGGATTTTCCAGGCAAGAGTACTGGAGTGGGGTGCCATTGCCTTCTCCCCCGGGAAGCCTACTTCCCTTCTATTTGCTTTTTTAAATTATTGGGCTAGAAAACATAAATGGGCTAGAAATGCATACATAAAAAAATTAAACAGGCTTTTCTATACGTAAAATATGAAGTTCATAAACTGATTATATACACACACACACATATATATATATATATATATATATATATATATATATTTTTTTTTTTTAATTCACCAGCCCATTTTTACCTACTTTGGACTGTGGACTCTGTATCATATGACAGACTGCCAAAATGTGAGAGCTCAATTATGAGATAATCCCACATACAGTGAAAACATCTGGACGTGTTCTTCTTAATCTGATTACTTCCACAGATATTCACTTCTGAACAGAGTCTGAAGCACAGGCCACACTACCCCAGCTAGCCCCACAACGCTTTCGTAAAGCAGACACAGGTGCTGCCTCCTTGAGCTTTACTGCACTCTGCCAGAAGCTGCCCGAGCGCACCAGCGGAGCTGCGTGCCCGAGCGCACCAGCCGACTCTCCCAGAACGCCCCAGCCCTCTGCTCTGCACAGCTCTACGTGCACGCGCTGACGAAGGACCCCAACTTTTCGGTCGATGAGGCCTAGCTCAAAACCAGAGAGGGACTTCCAATATCAAATGCCATTTGTCAACAAGTTGCAGTATCAATTTCACACCAAGACTATTTTATTTTATATTATTTTATGTTCTTTTTCAAAAACTAAAATATTGATAAGATCAATTCCTCTACAATGTTAAAAAAAAAAAAAAAAAAAAGACTTAGCAATCTCTTTAATACAAAACTATTTGTAGACATCTCTCCAGATGACCTGAATTTAGTAAAGTCTTACCTGTCCTAGAAAAACAATAAAAAATTTTGAGCTTAGCTTGGAAACCAGTAAATCCAGTTTAAACTAAGATTAAGCAACAGCTCAAGAAAGTTATTTTGACAGTCATTCAACCATTTTCCACTCCAAAATCTGAGAAAGGCACTTGGTTGTGACATCCCAGGTAGAATTGTACTAGAACAAATGGACACAGCAGTGCATTATAGTCAAAATTCTAGTATTATTTTCAGTGATTTGGGATAATTCACATGGTAACAAGGATATTGAAGCAAACTGCTAAGATCCTCTTTGGACCATTCATTATACAACTGAGCAAATCTCTAGGTTAGTATTTCAAGTATTTATTTCTGAAAAAAACTGTAAATCCTCAATTGTAATGTATCAAATTTGGGTTTCTCCTCCGTACTTCCCCAAAAGAAAGAAAAAATTGGTTTGGAATGAAACAGAAAAGAGGAAGCTTATAGGGAGCTGAAACTAAAATTATTGGAAGAATGAGTAAGCTTCCCCAGGTGGCTCCTTAACAACCATCTGCTTTAAAAATTGGTTTTTAACTAACTATAATGTGTGGAACTTATTTGATCTGCATTTGAACAAATCAGCTGTAAAAAGATACTTTTAAGAACCAGGAAATTTGATTATGGACTGGATAATTCATAACATCATAGAATTAGTATTAATTTTGTTAGGTATGACATTGGCATTACATTTATATAACCTGTGTATTTTTTTTTAAAGATGAAAATTGATTTCTGAGAGAGGTGAGAACTAGGTCTGAGGTTTACTATATAAGTAGTGCTAGTCACTCAGTCATGTCTGAGTCTTTGAGATCCCAGGGACTGTAGCCCACCAGGCTCCTCTGCCCATGGGATTCTCCAGGCAAGAGTACTGGAGTGGGTTGCCATGCCCTCCTCCAGGGTATCTTCCCAACCCAGGGATGGAACCCATGTCTCCTGAATTGCAGGTGAATTCTTTACTATCTGAGCCATCAGGAAAGCTCATACTCTATAAATAATGGAGAGACTGAGTAAATGTGACAACAATTAACTGTTGTATCTGAATAATGTATCTATGGGGCGCACTGTATATATTTTTTTGTATATGTTTAAAACTTTGTTTAAAAAAAAAGTTTGGGGGTTTCCCTGGTGACTCAGTGGTAAAGAATCCGCCTGCCAATGCAGGAGACGAGTTTGATTTCTGGTCTGGGAAGATCCCACATGCTATGGGACACCTACACCCATGTGCCACAACTACTGAGCGTGTGTTCTAGAGGCTGGGAGCTGCAACAACTGAGTCCATGGACCACAACTGCTGGGGCTTCCCTGGAGGCTCAGACGGTAAAGCATCTGCCTGCAGTGCAGGAGACCCGGGTTCGATCCCTGGGTCGGAAAGCTCCCCTGGAGAAGGACAGTCTTGTCGACATTCATCTTTTCTCATCACACCTTTTCCATGTAAATCATCAATATGCCAAATTCAGAATAGAAACTGCTGGAAAAAAACAAAGTAGCAAGAAGAAAGTTGGAAACAGTGAAAAAAGTTAAGGAAAGGATAAAAATAGTCAATGTAACACTTTTTAAGTTGAAAATTTAACAAGTAATCCTCCCAAAAGCAAAAAGGTCCTTTCTGAAGTACATACTCCAAACCTCGAATTCAACTGACAGGAGCTTACCATTTTTATCTGAGGATAACTCTTAAGTTTCTCACAGTGATTCTGCGCTGGAAACAACCCACTAATTGAGTCACACAGTGTCTTGCCATGCTGAGAAGGAAATACTGGTCTGAGTGCAATTCCCCAGTTTCCTAAACCATAAAATAGGAGTATTATACTGACCATAATGATTTGCCACAAGAATTAAAGGAAATTCCGAATATGACTCTGGCAGCAGGCAGTAGCTGTAAATTATAGAGGCAATTCAAACAAAAAGTATAATAAAAATGATCAGCAAGTATAATAAAAATGATCGCCATCAAGAAAGAAGCAATGTACATTACAGGGCCAAGGTAAAATAAAACAGAGGTCCCCCAATGCACCAGCTCCCATAAAAGGCTTCTCCTCTGTTCCTAGCCTTCTTCACAACACAGCACACCCCCAGGGAGACAGGAGAGCCACCGCAGGAGTGTATTCATACACAGACTTCCAAGTGGGCCACCTCTCAATTGTCTCCTACTCAAAGCAACCAATGCACGCTTCAGGGTCCGAAGTACTTGCTTTCAAATTCATCATCACACTACAATATTTTGAGACTGTTTCAAAGACTGACCTTAGTTTGACCATAGCACATTTATTTTTTTTTAAGCTTTACAGCAAATACTAAGATAGAGGCATCTTCTTAAGAAATGGAGATAACCAGCAAAACCTCTTGGACAAAAAGTTTAAAAAGTTGTTTCACAGAATGAAAGGTGGAGTTTGGCAAGGACTGCTGAGCAGGAAATGGGCTTCTAGGCCTGACCTGATGGCATGGGGGACCTCGATGGCATTCCATGTACCTGGACTTTAATGTCCTACTCATCTAAGCCTATCAGCTATTATGAAAGGCCAGGGTGGCTGCATTAAAACACCACAGAATGTATTAATTAGCATATTTTGTCCTATAATGTTTTCATGCCTCTGTTATTCTGACTTTAAATTGTTTATGAATACAAATCCAATCTATTATATTTTCCCATTAACTTTTTTTTCTTTTTTAAAGTGAAAATCAGGAAACACAAAAGTATCAATCACAGCTAAAAGTGCACAGACCCCAAAGCTCTGACAGCTGAGAGATTCACACACAAGTCACAGACTCAGGAAGTGGAGAGTCTCTATCCTAATCACTCCCGAATGCACCCAGTTGGTCTTGACCTCTTTCCTCCGTGTTTCCTGAATTTCCCACTGCTTCTTGGACTTCGCAACACATTTACTGTCAACTGCTCCTTCTCTCTCTGGAGAAGGCAATGGCACCCCACTCCAGTACTCTTGCCTGGAAAATCCCATGGACAGAGGAGCCTGGTAGGCTGCAGTCCATGGGGTTGTGAAGAGTCGGACACGACTGAGCGACTTCACTTTCACGCATTGGAGAAGGAAATGGCAACCCACTCCAGTGTTCCTGCCTGGAGAATCCCAGGGACGGCGGAGCCTGGTGGGCTGCCATCTATGGGGTCACACAGAGTCAGACACGACTGAAGTGACTTAGCAGCAGCACCAGCTCCTTCTCTCTCAAAACTGCTCAACTTCTCTGTTGGTAAATGACATCACTATCTAAGATACTCCAAAATTAACATCCTCAATTTCTCCCCTTTTTTCACTTGCTAGTCTCTTTTTTTTTTATTAAATCAACCAGTGCCTGTCATTATTCTCTCTGTCAAATTTCCACCAGCACCGCCTTTTCATCATCTCTCATCTGCTCCATAATTACAGCCTCCTAAATAATCTCCCTGCTCCCCTTCTCTAGTCCTCCCGTCACCCTGCCTCTCAAATTATTCTTCCAAAATACAGGCAGGCTCAGGCTGCTACCCTCCCCCAAAACCTTCAGAAGATTAGTCAACCTAAAAATAAGCCAAGGCCATCCTATGTAAGACAGCAATCCTCCCACCCCCGCCCAACCCCTGAACCTGCTTTGTTTTTAGCAAGTACCTCTGACCTTCTAGATATTTGGCCTCCGGCCAGCTGAGTGAGGGCAGGGCCGTTATGTGCTGTCTGGTGTGCATTCTCTGCTGCAACCCTAGTACCTGTCAATAGGTGTTAAGTGTTAGTCGCTCAGTTGCGTCTGACTCTGCGCCCCCATGGACTCCAGCCCACCAGGTTCCTCTGTCCATGGAATTCTCCAGGCAAGAATACTGGAGGGGTTAGCCATTCCCTTCCACAACAGATCTTCCCAGCTCAGGGATTGAACCTGGGTCTCCTGCATTGCAGGCTGATTGCAGTAGCATGTGAGCTACTAGGGAAGCCCCATCAACAGATAAGTGCTCAATAAATGTTTTCTAAACGAATTAATTTGCAAAGCACTGACAACCTTCTATTATCAGACACTAAACTTCCTTACCAGGTTCCTCTCCCACAAGAGTTTCGTCTCTGAAATCCGTCAGCCAAATCTAGCCTCATCTCTTCTCATTCTTCTAGGCCAGTCTAGAAGTCAGCTCTTCTTTGAAGCATCTTATATCATGACTCCTCTGAGCTCACAATCCACATCACCTGTATCTTCCACGTTCACCTCCTTCTGCTTTGCTTTATGCTACCGCTAGGCTAGGGCATTTGGAGGGAAGACACTGTTTTTGTCAAGCTTGTAGCCCCAGGATCTGGCCCCAAACACAGACACTGGTAAAGAGCAAGAAAAACTGGGCGTGTAGCCTCATATCTTTTTTTTTTTTTTTTAATAAAATGAAAAAAACTTCTATGGTAACTTCTATGAAAACTTCCTAGACTGGTGTCTGACACTTGGTAGGAACTCAGTAATAAGTCAAGTTGAATATTAAGGTTTTTTTCCCCTGTTTATATTAAAAGGTAAGTAATCAAGGAAGAGCCAGCATTTAAGGCAAAGCCTCAATGTGAATTGTGAACTGTGAACTGGACTCTTAGACACTCTCCTTTGAGGTTATGATACTCCGAGAGGGGAGAAGAGAAGTGAGCACAGCAGCAAGGCTGGAGGTCAGGGCAGAGGGGGGGCTCTGACCCCTGAGAAGGAAACACCTACTGTCTAGCTGCAACAAGTAACCACTGTGAACTTCTATCCCTCCCTATCCTAAAGCACCCAGAGCATTACCAACAGGAAATGCCAGCCAGTGCCAGGCAGCTGTAAATCCTTGGTAAATCTGATTGTCAGTTTCCTGAAGGGGTTTGCACGCCTTGAATACATCAATCCTGAGGCCGTGGGTCATAACTGCTCTGAAGGTTTAAAAAAAAAAAAAAAATCAAAGACCAGAGTGGATTTGAAGAAAGTGCTTCAGTGTGTCCAGAAGTTTCCCTCAGAGCTCAAGCCAGTCCTTAAAGAGCAGAGGTTCTCTGTGAACTCTCCAAAAGGCTCCCAGAGCTCTGGGGGACATAAACCCAGGTGAGGACACACGTAGGTGAGGAGCAAAGAGTGAAGCTGGAAGCCAGTCCCCTCTGTCCCTCAGCCCCTGCACCAGATAACCGCCCAGTTAGCCCAGAAAGAAAGCAATGTAATTTCTAGGCTTACCTTGATTTTGACATAACTATTATGATGATTGAAACTTGATGAAAAAAGATCATGAGTCCATGGACAACCTACAGTCCTTTGAAGCTGACTTTTTTCTAAGTTTGAATGGAAGGTTGAAATTCAGTGTTCACACATGCTTTAACCACTAATGTGGCATTCTCTTGTGAGCCTGATAAAGAATATTCCTATTATACTTGAAAAACAGTAAACTGCCTAAGTTTCAGCTCCAGTTATATGAATTTCCAGAAACTGAAAATGAGCAGAAGTCTCTGAAGACAGGCTGTTGCTCTGAGCTACTGTGAAGCTCCACAGTGAAAGAGCTCAGGAAGGCAGCCAACCTTTCCCCTACTGAGTTCCGAGGGCAACCCCAAGGGTAGACGTTCCCGGTTATTTTGTAAGCCAGCTGCTCTGGCTTCTATGGGCACCAACAGGAAGTGTTCTAAAGGAATGCTAGGTCCAGTCTGGTGGTTTTGAGAGGCAAGGGCCATATCGCTTTCAGCTCTGAATCCCCCAGTGCCTTCATGTAACATACACGTACAGCTGTGTTTAATTTCACCTTGCGGAGGAGTGATTTCTCTACCAGGTGACAGGCTAATGGCACACACGGCCGGTCCAGTGGCTTGTCCGCTCAGAGTGACCTGTACAAGGAAGCCCATGAAGGGCCTTCACAGAATGGAAGCCCTCTCAGGACCTCCAATCCCAAACTGGCCCCAGTTTCTGGCATGCTTCAGGTAAACTCCGTTTTCGAGAAGGCATTCTCGAACCAGATCCCCTCCACCCTTCTCCATTACTCAACCCTCAACTCGGGTTTTCCAGATCTCCCAGGATGGTCTGGGAGAATCCATATTCCTAGGTGAGTTGAACCTGCTTGAGCAAAGTTCAAAGAATGAATGGGTTCAGAGGCAACCACCTGACCTGTAAAGTTTCAGTAGTTGTAACTCCCAGAAGATAGACTGTTACTCCATCAAGGAATTTCTTGAGGTAACGATAGGAGGGCTGCACCAGATGGGCTTATCTGCGACCTACTCTTCTCATGCTACCATTGCAGCATCGTACCCCAACGTTTCAATAATTTACATTCTGAAAATAAGTTAGTTTTTAAATTTAAGGGGGGGGGGCGGGGAATGCAAGCAATCAAGCACAGCGTCAATCAATGACTCCTAGGACATCTAAAATTAACATTCATAAGGACATCAAACCAAGACTACCAAAAATGCTTTACGTGTAAATGCTCAAGTATCTGCCTGTTACTACTCAGCACCTAAGAGGCAAATAATATAAACATTTTTGTCCACTAAGATACAGTTGTAGCTAACATCTTTCTCATCAGAATCGTAAAACATGATGGAGAGGCCCTCAAAGGCAGAGCTTTCGCCAACGGATCCGTAATCTAAAGGTGACAGACACATCCTTTATCAAAGTGACACCCTTTTGGAAGAAATGGAAAAGTTAAAATGAATTAAGCACTGAATAATAACAGTGACACAACGTGAGTGCGCTGTTTTACACGTTAGTTCATTTATCCTCACAAATAACCCTGTGAGATGAGAACCATCATCATCCCCGTTGTTGTAACAGTCGCGGAACATGAGGCAGAGAAACTTGCAGAAACGCGTTGCTTAAGTGGTAGAGATAAGATCCCAGGGCCCCTGGCGTTAGAGTCTATGCCAAACTGGAATCACCTCATGGGGGGTGGGGGGGGGTCCTTTCGAATCCCCATCCTCAGCCTGGTGTAGCTGCTATCCTTTGCAACCCAGCACGCACCAGGATGGTTGCCAGGAGATTCCAAGCAAAGTTCGGGAACCGCTAGGTCCGCGTGCGCGTCACCACTAGGGCATGAACAGGATGGCCAGTTGTGGCGTTTCTGTGGCCCGAGAGTTTCTTCACTGAGGCGCTGAACCCGACGTAGAGAGAGAAAGCAAAAGGGGAAGAAGAGGCGCTCAGTCTCCGCGCGCGGGGGCGAGCAGGACGCCGGGCGGGCCCCGGCGGTCTGGAGGGGGCGACGGCCCGAGCCGCCAGGGGTCTCGGCGGCGTGGGAGTGGGCGCCGGGGCACCGTCCCTCGTGGGGCCGCGGGGGTGGGGCGCGCTCGCCTCTCACCCGACCCCTCTCGGGCCGGCCGGATCTGCCGGGGAAAGGTCACCCGACCCCCGGCCGCCCGCAGCCTTCCGGACCCGCTCCCGGCCCCGGCGCGCGGGTCTGAGCCTGCCCGGCGGGACCTAAGTTACTTCGTGCGGCCCGGCCGACGCCGGAAAGTTGGCTACTGTCCCCACCCGGGCGCGGATGGGAGGCCCGGGGTTGGGTGAGGGGAGTGGCGGGCGCCACATGAGACCCCGGGTGCGCGGAGGCGGCGTCCCGGCTCCCCGGCCCGGCCGTGCTGGCCCCTTTTCGTCCCCCACCGTGTACCCACCCGGAGGTGAAATCCTGCTGCACGCTCAACAGCCGCTCGCGCAGGGTCTCCAGCATCGCCGCCGCGTCTCCGCTGCTCAGGCCGCCGCCGTCCCCCCGCACCTGTCACCTCACGCCCCGCGCCCCGCGGCCGGCCCCGCCCCCCACCTTTGCTCGTCCCCGCGGCGCGGCCCTTCCGCGTCCCCGCCCCGCACCCCGCGGCCGGCCCCGCCCCCCGCCCTTGCTCGGCCCCGCGGCCGGCCCCGCCCCCCGCCCTTGCTCGTCCCCGCGGCGCGGCCCTTCCGCGTCCCCGCCCCGCCCTTGCTCGCCCCCGCGCCCGGCCCCGCTCCGCCCCCGCCCTTGCTCGTCCCCGCGGCGTCCCCTTCCGCGTTCCCGCCCCACCCCGCCCCGCGCCGGCCTGCACAGCCGCAGTAGGGCGCGCCGGCTCGGGCTGCTGGAAAAGGGGGCGGTCCTTCCCCGGCCGCGGAGACAGCCTGCCGCTCTAAGCCGGGCCGGCTGCCTTTTCTCTTTAAAATAGAAGCGGCCGCGTCAAAGAATGCTTTACATTCAGCGCTTCCTTGAGGGAGTGGACCTGTCGCGGACACTCTCCTGGGCTCTGGTTCCAGGATCTGAGCCCGCTGGCTCTGACCTTGGATGATGGCAGTTAACCACTCAGCTTCGGTTTCTTCGATGAGAAAGTAGCGACTGTTCCGACATCCTGACTTTCCATTCTTCTCGTCAGCCTGTCCCAACAGGCTTTCGGTCCTTCGCACCGAAGGTGGAGGCCTTTGTCGAATCCACCAGTGGTTTCCATTTGTTATCGTCCTCTAACGTAGATCTTTTCTGATCATTCCAGCTACTGGCCCAGTCACTTGCCATACATCCTGTTTCTCAACTTAGTACATGACATTATCTGACAATTTATTTAGTAATTGCTTAATTAAGAAAAAGTTATCTGGGGCTTCCCTGGTGGTCCAGTGGTTAAGAATCTGCCTTGCAATGTAAGCGACACTAGTTCAATCCCTGGTCCTGGAAGATCCCACGTGCTGCTGGGAAACCGAGCCTGTGTGCCACAACTACCAAGGCCCTCGAGCCTAGATCCCATGCTCCACAACAGGGAGCCACTGCAATGGGAAGTCCGTGCACCACCACTAGAGAGTAGCCCTTGCTCGCCACAACTAGAGACAGCTCTCGCTCGCCCAACAATGAAGACCCAGCACAGCCAAAAATAGATAGATATTTAAAAAGGAAGAAGTTGTTTATTTGCTCACACGTGTATTTTAAAACGGGGTCTGAGACTAGGGTGAGGTGGGTAAGGCAGGTGTAAAACTTAAGGGGGAACTAAAAACCTTAATAAATCAAGATAAATAATATTTTAATGCAATATTCAAAAAGTTTTAAATTAATGAAAAAAAATTGTGATGAACAAAATATCAACATTTTAAAGACAGGATCTACTAGGGGCTGAGATTGAATGAGGCAAATGAGAGGGGCTGTGTGAGGATAGGCCTTTCCTGGCAGAGCCGAGGTGACTATTCTGATTAGTGGTTTAGGGAATTAGGGCCCTGGCCCCATCTTCTCTTCTTTTACTTGGGTGCAAACATCCAGTAAAGAACAGCCATTCTTCTCCATAAGGACAGGCTGCCAGGCGAGGAGACTGTGGTGACCTGTACTTTCTGTGACTGGGTGGACAAGTCTTATCCTGAGGTTCTGTAATAGGAGTTCTGCTTGTCCATGAACATAAGTCATGTGCTTCATCAGCCTTGCCAGAAGTGAAAGTGATGGGTGCTTTATGCTGACTTTCTTCTTTCTTAGTTGAGACAAGTAACAGAGAGGGGTGCTATTTACTGAGTCTCCACCACCCAGAAATAATACCTGGTACAGAGTAAGTGATTGAATGATCCAGTCTATAGAGACAGATTCCTCAGTATCTAGTAGATGTGGAAACCACAGGTACTGAGGAACAATAAATAGTTTTCATTTTATTCAATTTAAATAAACTCCTCTGCTCATAAGCTTTCAATTTACTTTTACAGATTTCAATAAGGCACCAAATCAGATCAAAAAGAGTCTGCCTGTCACTAGAAAATAGCTTTATCTGTGCCCAGTCATTTTTGTCTTGACCACTGCATTGTTAGTCTATAGCATGTTGGTCCTTCATTTTGAGATGTTTCATGGACATTCTTAATCCCATCATATCTGATAAACCTCAAAACAGAAGTTTTTATTTTTTTTATTTATTTATTTTTTTTCAAGTTTCCAAACAAGAATTTATTCTTTCTTTCTTTTTTTTTCTAAAAAAAAAAAAAAAAAGTACCAGGTGCGATTTTTTTCCCTGGGTTGTTTTTTTTTTTCAAGTTTCAGCAAATGCTTGTTCCCCTCAGCCCAGCCCCAGGCATCAGAGCTAAGGCTGGGTCAGAGTCTAGACTGGGGAATGGGGTAGTTGGTAACTACATGACTGAGTTTGAGGGGTGCCCCTCACCCCAACTGAGGTAGGTGGGTCAGAATCTGGCCAGGAGGGAGGAGGCACCCTAGTCCTTGGCCCTGACTCTGTACCCTGAACACCTTCCTCAGTCAGGACCCCAAAGCAAAGAGACACAGGCAGAAGAAGGAGAGGGACAACCAGGGTCTGGAGTCCTAGATGTGTGCGCAACTGCATGCACACACTCTCTCACGTCCGTACCACACACACAACACACACATACACACACACACACACAAACATACACACACACACAAGTTGGCTTTCAGGAGGGGTGAGGTCAGGGAAGTGAAAGGCATTGGGAAGGATAGGGGAAGCTGAGTCTTTGGCTGGTGACTCAGTTCTTCTGGGATAACTTCTCTGCTCTCAGCTGAGGGAGAACACTGCTCCCACAGCCCCCACATCAGCCTCTTCAACTCCTGAGGTTGGAGCAATATCTGAGAGTGGGAAAGGAGGGGGGCAATGCCAATTATCAGGTTTGGGAGGTTACCAAGGCAATCCAATTTGAATAAATTATAAATTAAAAATAAATAAAATAATAAATGGCCCCTGCCCAGGACAGGGAGGCAATGCTGGCATGACTTGCCTGGGAACTTAGGACAACCTCAGGGTAGCTCCAGTTCCTCCCCACCGTCGCAGCCAGCCTGGGAAATCCAAGGGAGGGGCCGGCACGTGGAGGACCCAGAACAGGGCAGCGTGTGGTAAGGTCAGAAGCTTTAAACACCCAAATGGTCAGTTTGGGCATGAGCATGGTGAAGGCTTTAATGCAAGCCTGAGAGGTCTCTCGCCACCTCTCCACGTGTTCACTCTGTCCAGGATGGAGCAGGATGGGCAGGTCTTTGGCCCACAGAGGGTTCAGGGCATTGACAGTCAGGGCAAAGGTGAGTAACGTGGATTGTGAGGGGCCTCGGTCACAGCCTGCAGTTCGTAGGGGAGCCCTGTGTCCAATTCCAGGCTCCGGCGGGAAAAAAGCAGGCGGATGTCGCCATGCAGGCTTAAGCGGCCTGAGCGGGAGCTCCGGAACCTGAGGTGCAGTAAGTAGCAGAGGAGGCGGCGGGCAGGGCCAGCATTCCCCTCCTCACCCACAGGCACCAAAAGGAGGCGGTGGCGCAGGAAGGTCACGTGGGCAGCAGGCATGTCCGAAAAGTCAAAGGTCACGAGGAACATCTTCACCACAGTCTGGTTGGGGTTAAATAAGGTCACTTGGATGGTGCCCACCTTGGGCACGCTGTAACCCTTCCTCCCCAGGGGACTCAGGTCCACGACGCCCAGGAAGGGAGCCGGGGCATTTTGCTCAGAAACGTCAAAGAAGGTGACAGTGACGGGCAGCGTGACATGCTGAGGGCAGTAGGACCCACTAGCTCCGATCTCTGCTGTGAAGCCCTCAATGTGGCCGGATGGTGCAAAGCGTCCTCGCAGCAATGATTCCTCAAAGTTGCCCAACAGGCTGACAGCAGGCGTGGGAACAGGGGAGGCACTGGGAGGGCTCAGCAGGCCTGGTCCCTTCCGGAGGCTTCGTAGGGAGCTCAGCTTCAGGCGACGGGCACCTTTCAGCCTCCGCCCCATGGGACTACAGTCTGTTGGGTCCAGCACAGGCTCCTTGGGCCCAGGCAGCAGGTGGCTCCAGAAGGGTGTGGCTTTGGCATCAGAACTGTTGGCAGCAGGAGGGTGGCCCAGGGTTCCCCGGCGCCTCCGAGGGGCTGGCCCCTCATCCTCAGAGCTGACATCCAGGGCTTCTCCAGCAGGAAGCAGCCTTCGCTTGGTGGGGCAGGGGCCTGGAGGTCCGGGGCCAGGGGGTGTGTGCTCGGGGCTGCACCCATTGGCAGTGCCAGGGGACTCCCTAGGCCAGGGGCTGCCCCCATTGCCCACCCCAGACAGTAGGCTCTTACCCCCTATTTGTGCAAGACTGTGCAAATCAGTGTCAAGTGTGTGCAGCTGGCCTGGAGGGGCTGGCCCCAGGGACACCCCCAGGGACCCCTGTCCTCCTGGATCTGGGGAAGCCCAGTCTCTGGTGTGCAAAGTACTGCAGGAAGCATTTGATGGGGGCAAGGGGGAACTTCGGGCCCCCGAAGTCCAAGGTGAGGTGGAGCTACCTCCTTGTTCCACAACACAGAGGCCGTGATGGCAGAAATGTTGGCTGGCCACGCCCAGTTTCAGCCCCAGTCCCTCTGGGCCCAAGAGCCCGACAGTGGGTGGCTCTTCAGGGGGTAGTCCCTCTCTGGCCCCTAGTCCGGGGCCTCTCTTCAGCTCCCTGGGACCCTCGGTAGATGGGGCTGGCCGTTTCAGGGCCCTAGGAGGCTCAGAGGCACCAGCTGGAGGGGAAAAGATGGATACCTGGTAGACCCCGGGGGATGTCGCCCCCCCTGCTGGGCTGTAGCCCATGAGCAGGCCACCCTGGAGGGCCCCCTGCCTGACTGCAGGCTGCGAAGGGCCAGCCTCTGGCTCTGAGGATGGAGACGTCTCCGCTTGCACGTGGCGCATGAAGCCCTGCCTTCGGTCAGGTGGGACCCCCCCCACAGCCTTTATGCTGGGCTTGGGCTGGGGGGCCTGGGGACATCCCAATGAGGAGGCCTTAAGCCTAGCTGTGTGTTCCCTCTTCCTGGCTGATGTCTTGCTCTCCTAGCTTGCAGTCCGGTCCATGCCTGCTGCACTGGTAAGGTGACTGCCACCATTCCGTGCAGCTCCTAGGCTCAGCTGGACCCCCCGTACTTGTCCATTCTTCCAGGTGCACCCGCCCCACACCTGTAGTTCCGTGAGTCCCGTAGCAACTGGGGAGGTAGTGGATGGGAGCAGTTACATAGCTGCCCTGGCTGCAGCCTCGGCCTGCCAAAACAGAAGTTTTTAAAGTGCTAAAAAGAAATAATTATAAGGAAACAAAAGTAAATGAAAAAATAATGAAAGTGGAAAATGACAACTGTGACACGAGTTGTCTTATAGGAATGATTAAGGACCTGAGTTGAAGCATGTGACAAGTTGTGTCAGTTTAAGTAATAGTGGTCAGAAGCAAGGAAAGCTGGCAAAATGAAAAAGCAAAATTTTTAAGTACAGAGAACCAACATCAATATTGGAGGCTATTGTGTGTTAGTTGCTCAGTTGTGTCCAACTCTTTGTGACCCCATGGACTGTAGCCCACCAGGCTCCTCTGTCCATGGAATTCTTCAGGCAAGAATACTGGAGTGGGTAGCCATTCCCTTCTTCATGGGCTTTTCCCAACCCTAGGATCAAACCAGGGTCCCCGGCATTGTAGGCAGATTCTTCACCACTGAGCCAACAGAGAAGCCCGGCGGACTATTGGCTTAATCTTAATTCAGCAATTGATTGAGAGTTGACTCGAGAAGATGATAGCTAAGCATGGAGAAAGTCGTGGTGGTGAGACGTTTGGGGCGAGCACCAAAGCTGCTTAAGTAGCTCCCTGTGGCAGAGGTTCCCTGGGCCAGCAGCAGGAGCAACCCCTGGGAACTCCTAGCCAACTCGGAATCGCAGGCCCCACCCAGACCTACTGAATCAGAATCTGAGGTTTAACAAGATCCCGGCTCTAGGACACGGCTCTAGGACACGGCTAAGGAAAGGGGCTTCCTAGTCTCAATGGATTCTTACTGTAGACAAAGTGTTAAACGAAGATTTGGTGGAACCAGAAGTAAAGAAAAGATGCTATAAAAGAACCCAGCGGACTTCATACCACTTTATTGGCAGAGATCTTTCAGAGTAATGGGAAAGGAACTATTACCATTTGAGTACAAGAATCTTAGATTTGTAAAGGTATCTAACTTAGGCTTGTGAAGATATCTATAATATGCTGTTATTAACTTACTTATAATAAAAAACAAGATTTTCGACATCTTTAATTTTTAAGAATTTAAAGATGCCAAAAGAAAACAAAAACAGTAAATTTTCTTATGGAACAATTAGTCATTCCAAGAATAAAGTAAGCTAAATAAAGCTAGAAGGTAATATTAGCATGGCATGCCGAAAAAGAAAATAGGAACCAGAGAGGTGGAGGAGGGGAGTTCCAACAGCAGAGCAACGATTAGAGCCCAGGTGAAGAATGTAAAAGAAGAAGGAATGGTGGGGAGGGAATCAAAGTCTGAAGAAGAAAGCTCACAAACCAACTGCCGAGAGCCAACACACAAGACCCTACCCATGACAAGGTCACGAGGGAGAAAACCTGACAGGCAGGCAGATCAGGTTTTCAGGGATTCCGAAAAGCTGCCCCCGGCGCTCACCTTAAAGATGATATCTGTCTTTCTGATGCTTGCTTCAATAGACTACTCCCTAATTTCTGTGACACAGGCAGAAGGCTTTCCCTGATCTCTTTCCAAATAAGAATCAATTTAGAACTTTAAATTGGTGGTGGTATTTTATGAGATTATCCAGGTGGTGGATATTTTATGAGATTATCCAGGGTCAAAGGAGTGTTTTAATTTAAACTCCTTTGCTGGTAGTTTGTTCACCAAATGCATTTATGCTCTTGGTACTAATATGCATGATTGCTTATAATACCCTAATCATAAAATAACATAAAGAACCTGATCATATAAAGGCCCTAGTAGACATAGAGCCCTTCGGGGGGTGAGGAAGTCCTATTAGAAAACACAAGAAAAATTATTCTAAAAGTAGCTATTGGGCTAACATTTGCTTGCTGTGTTTTTGCTCTTAATGTGCTAAGCTTGTGTTATAGAAACCACCGTTAATATAGTTATAGATCTAGAAAAATAAGAGCTTAGCCCTAGTGTGGTAACAATGAGATGGTTGCTAATTGTCAGCCAGGAGTGCTAGGCAGAGGCTGCCTCACTGAAGCTGCAGAGTCTGTGTGGGGTAAACTTCTCAGATAAATGCAACTGACAACTTCTGCAGAAGGATTAATTTTTGTGTTAACAAGGTTATACTTCTATTCTGTACTGTTGCCCTATGAGACTGCTACCTTTCAGTTAAGGTCACCATAGAAACAGAAAATAGGTTTACATTCACCTGACCTGCATAAAATGTTAATAGGCCCCAAGGCCAGAAGATAATGTACAAGACCCTCATAAACAAAGAAGTATGCAGAAAACACCCTGATTTCGTGAAGGACAAGCTGACGTAATGTTAAACTATCTTCCCCTTAGAAATGTACTAACTTAGGGTATAAAAGCTATGGTAAAAAAAATAAAGCATTGCCAGACTCTGCTGCACCCCCGATCTCTCACACACTCTCTCTCTCTCTCCCTCACAGACTTGGCCATATCAAGGCTTGTCTCATGTGTCTTCTCTCTCTCTCTCTCTTGCCGACGCCGTTCATCCTGAGGGTACCCCCTGGATCCTGCTGGGGCTGGACCCTGGCAACCAACAAGACAAATGTTGGTCTTACAAAACTCCCAGCAAAGCAGGGCACGAGTGTTTTCACCATGAGCCACACTGAAAGAAAAGTGAGGGACAGCTCAGCTGCATCTGTTTGCTTCGAAATCTCACTGTAATAAAATGTCATCAGGAGCCTAACCCCATCTTTCCTGCTCAGATGAAAGGTACTACACAGTATGTTAGAGGAGGAAACTTCTTTTATTTTTTGTCTATGTGGGATCTATATGATATGAAATTTTCATTAATAACCAAGTAACTCCGTTCATCCAAGTGTAGGGAGGGACCCTACATGACTAGAGGAGAACACATTCTATAATGTCAACAAATAAATGGTTTTCCCTGGAGAAAGTATATCTTAGAAATTACATCTTCTGAACCACTATCAAACTGAAATCTCTTTGAGTAAGAGAATTTAATTCAAACTGAAACTTTTAAATAAGAACTACTTACAAAAAATGATTGAGACAGTTATTATCTATAGTTAAGTATCAGCTTAATATAGGTGGGGGGAGAGGAGAATCTCAGTAATTGAAAAGGATTGAGTAGAAGGGCAAACAGGAGGCCCCAGTCTCCTAGGAGTTCCTCTCTGTCCACAGGAGTTGCCCATGTCAGTGGAAACTGATACGGTGAAACTGATTCTAGCAGGAAACGAGACAGCCGTTTAAATGCAGGTGAGTGGAGGGTTCTCAACCCTGGCTGCTTTTGAGAATCTCTTGCTGCTGCTACTGCTGCTAAGTCGCTTCAGTCGTGTCTGACTCTGTGCGACCCCATAGACGGCAGCCCACCAGGCTCCCCCGTCCCTGGGATTCTCCAGGCAAGAACACTGGAGTGGGTTGCCATCTCCTTCTCCAATGCATGAAAGTGAAAAGTGAAAGTGAAGTCGCTCAGTCGTGTCTGACTCTGCAACCCCATGGACTGCATCCCACTAGGCTCCTCCGTCCATGGGATTTTCCAGGCGAGAGTACTGGAGTGGGGTACCATTGCCTTCTCCGTGAGAATCACTTGGGGAGCATTTAAAAAATACCAGTGCCAGCCCAATCTCTGGAGATGCTGGTTTAGCTGGTCTGAGGCCACAGCTCCTCAGCCACACTGTTAAGACTTCCCAGTGGGCTCTAACTTTGAGAACAACCGAGCTGAGCACTGAGATCTGAGCTGCCTGCAGGGAACGGCAGCAGAAGCTCTGGCTGGAACAGCAGCTGTGACCTCAGAGTTCCCTGACCTCCCTGACTCCAGCATTCCAGGTCGAATTCCATCCTCACTCTGTCACTCCTTCAAACAGGCACCTGCCCCATCACTTCGTTTGCAATGTTTGGGGTGTGAGCCTGACCCCCTGCAGCCACAGGGCATTGGCTGACCACGGAGCGCTGTGTGAAGGAGAGAGTGAATCCAGGTGCCTCGTGGGGGAGGCTGAGGCTCTGCCCAGAGGGATGGAGAAAGGGTGTGCTGGAGCTACCCCGGGGCATAGGACTGCCCCTCAGCCCTTCGATAAGAACGCTACACAGCAAAGGAAGAGAACCCTAGGAGCTGCCCGTGTTCTGAGACTTGGCTTCTGGAACTGGAAGGTTCCTGTTGTCTTTGAGAAACCACAAATGTTCTAGTGTCCTGAGCAGCTCTTAGTAGCTGTCATTTCAGAGAAAAAATGGCCCCTGTCCCATCTCCTGGCAACTCTTCCAGCCCCATTTATTTCTCTGTCTCTGACCCCTTCGCTCTCATTTTTCACTCTTTCTCCGCCTTGCTCTACCACAGGACACCTGCCGCCTGGTGACTTCAGCTTAGTGCCCTGTCTCTATGCCTCTCCCTTTCTGGCATAGCTGCCAACTGGGCCCCCCCACTCCCCGGGTGAACAGAGGAAGGTTCAAGATCATTTCTCCAGTTCTGTTTTTAACTCATGCTTTCCATGTCTGCCTGTAGCCCAAGGACCAGTCATAGCCCAGTCTACTGTAATCCAGGTCGCAGGGTCAACCAGTACAGAACATGGGCAAGGATTGCTTTCAGCCTTTTTTCCCACCTAAAAGAGGATTGTTTCTTAGACCTAGGAAAGGCGAAAACAAGCCTATAATAGCTAAATTAGAGAAAAAGTATCCAGAGTACCTGGTAATGAAACTTGAGTGTGTGCATGCATACTAAGTCGCTTCAGTCCTGTCCGACTCTTTACGACCCCATGAACTGTAGCCTGCCAGGCTCCTCTGTCCATGGGATTCTCCAGACAGGAATACTGGAGTGGGTTGCCATCCTCTCCTCCCGGAGATCTTCCTGACCCAGGGATCGAACCCGAGCCTCTTTCGTTGTCTCCTGCATTGGCAGGCAGGTTCTTTACCACTAGCGCCACCTGGGAAGCCCCAGTGAAGCTGGTAGTACTTCGGTTCAGAGGCTTACGCATTATAAGTGGTAAGTTTGCAAATACTGCCTTTATGATATGCTGAGAATCTCAGTGAGGGGAGGGGAAGAAAGAAAGTAATTTCTTTCTCCAAAGTTCTTTCTTCTTCAAAGTTCTCATGGACAAAAACACGGGGCTCCTCTGCTGTAACTAGTGTATAGTCTCCATTTATACACAGAAATGCAAGTGAACAGATGTATTTGTTGTCTTAATAAACCATCGTACATGCCAATGAAAGCCCGTGGCATACACTGAATAGTTTGTTCCTCCGTGATTGGAGTTCTGTTCCTGAAGTGAGTCTGATCACTGTGCTTTACGCAATCCTAATCAGCCACTGCTCGTCACCTCGTGGTACCCAGCCAGGGAACACAGCTCCAAGAGACAGTGAGCTCATGGATGGAGAACTTCTCATGAAACCTCAACTTTTTTAAATAGTGGAAATGTCACAGGAGGAAAAGTACTCCAAACAAGAGCCTCATTCAAAACCTCTGAATTGAAGCAACACAAGCTTCATTATCAGGTACACTGGGTACTTTGTCTCTAATTTAGCTATTATAGGCTTATTTCCCCCTTTTAGAGGTCTAAGAAACAGCCCCTCATAATCTCCTTCTAGGGAGGAAAAAAAAAAAGACCAAAAGCATTTCTTGCCCATGTTTGATACTGGCTGACCCTGCAAGTTGGGTCATAGTAGATGGGGCTGTGACTGGTCCTTGGCCAATAGTGAAGAAAGAAATGCTGGGCTCTTAGGCTGAGCATCCGATGGGTTTGGGGGTGCCTTCTCCTGATTGCCCACTGCTTCCTACCATGCCTCCCTCAGTCCTGCGAGGCTGAGTCCTCAGGGTTTTCTGTAACATCATCTACTCAGCAAGCAACTGCTGAGGCCCTGCCCATGCCCGGCGCGCTACGAAATGCTGGGCACACTTTACTGCGACAACAAGGATGACTGTTACCCACTGAGGCAGGATTCTAAGCATGCGACCTGTGTCAGATGAGGAAATGAAGGACAGTAAGGCACCTCCCAACCTGGGAAGAGTTTCTAGTCTAGAGGAGAGGCGGTCAGCGTTTACATGTGGCGATGACAGCCCAGATGAAGGGTCACTCACCTTGACTTTGCTTTGAAAGAGTCCCAAGATGGAGCCTATTGTTGAGGGCCCCCCTCCCTGAGAAATTTCAATCTGGGCACGTTGGTGCAAACTCCTGGAAGGTACACGTGACTGGTTGGTGAAGTTTGGCATCTGGCCCGGCCTGCCTGGGCAGCTCCTGACAATGGCGCCTGGCTCCGTGATGCCTACAGCTCTCCCGACAGGGGCTGAGCCCGGCTGGCCTGGCTTCACAGACTGGCAAGACCCGAGAGGGAGGGAACAGAGGAGACAGAGAGCTCGCCTGGGTCAGGAGCAGAGTAAGGGAGCAGGGGGACCTGTCCAGGCCAGGCCTCCTTGCCCTCTGCCCTCTGGAGAGGAACAGGAGAGGGTTACACAGCCCCTGCCTGGGATCCACGTAGAGACTCCCTTTCCTGGGAACTAGAGGCTTCCCAGGGTAAATGTGAATCAGAGACCTGGGAGGACCCCAGGTGGGCCTGAAGGAGGGGAGGAAGCTTCAGGTTGGGGAACCCGTCCTCCCCACTGGCCAAGCCAACATGCTCTGCTTCTGCGTTGAGTCACAATGAGTCACCCCAGGTCATTACCAGCCTCATTTCCTCAAACACAAGGACTAAGGCACTGCCTGCGGAACTGCAGGACAGCCAGCATCCCGAGTCCACTCCACGGCGTGGGGGTCTGAGCAGGGCACACAGAGCCCACCAGGGTTTGCCAGTAGAAACAGCCTTTCGTGGGGTCCTAGCTGCAGTACGTGAGATCGTCCCTGTGACACATGGGATCTTTCATTTTGGGGCGAGGGCTCAGCAGTTGCTAGTAGGTGGGCTTGGTTGCCCTGCAGCACGTGGGATCTTAGTTCCCCAGCCTGGGATGGAATCTGCGACCCCTGTGTTGGGAGGCAGATTCTTAACCACCAGACCACCAGAGAAATCCCCAAAAACAGCCTTTCCAAAGCCCCACCGGACTTTTACTCACTTCACACTCTCTGAGAAAGGATTTTCAGGAGGAGCGGGTCACACTTCACAAGGGTCTGTATCATTTTACTGGGAGGAGCACATGGCAGGGGTCTTAATGGTGGAGACAGCAAGTCATCTTGGAGCAGGTCTTCTGGAAGAATCATTTGCATGACCCTTTATTTTATGCAGGTCAATGCAAACAGGCATCACTTGTTTACAGAGAAAGGGTGTAATACGCTTTGGTGGGTGGATCTTAAAGCTTGTGGGGAAGAGGTTCACAAATTTGCATAAAATCTCTGGAGTCTCTGAAAGGGTAGACGCAGCCAAGTTGTCTAACCCCTTCCTCTTTGAAGTCATCCAACATATAAAACATCTCAGGGAGGGTGAACTGTCTCACTGAGGTCAGATGACAGGAAAACTTCAGACTAGAGGGACCTTGGGGAGATCACCTTGAGGGAAACAGGAGTGGGGGAGGTTGGGGCAGACAGGTTTTTACTGGTCACCTGGGCCCCCAGCGCAGCTTGAATTCTACCAAAGGGCTACTTTGGGTGAAGTGGAGGTTGCATTCATGCATGCGTGTGTGTGTGTACATCTGTGTGTGAACAGAGGTCTGAGTCACAAAGCTGATCTCGTTGGGAGCCCAGCTGCCTTTAGCAAAGAATAACCAATACCTGATAATTAGGAGTTATCCTCTAGCCTCCTGGGGGTGAAGCTGAATTTTGACTCTAGCCAAGATAACGCTAATCTGGCTCTTTGAATTAAGACAATCTCTGAGGTTTGGGATTTATTATGGGGGAGGGCCCCGACTGAGAGAAGAAAAACCGTTCAAGTGATAGGCAAATTGGAGGCTAATTTGAGCAATAATTTTATCCCAAGCTGAACAAAAAGAACAGAAAGTTGGATTTGGAGACCATCCCCTAGACCCAAAAGAATTGTTATTTGTCCCCTGAACAAAGTAAACAAATCTTGGAAGTTACCTATCACCCCAATCAGTCTGCTCAGTGGCCCGGTTCCGACTGGAAATATAATCCTGGAATCTGCTGGGTAGCCCCCAATGGGACCCAGTGGCTCTGTGGGCTTAACTTATGGCCATGGTTACCAGTTGGCTGGGTGGGGCGTTGCACATTAGGATTTGCTTTTGCCCATGGCAGAATTAAGCTTAGCCTACACCAGCCTCCAGTAAACCTGCCTTATCTGCATGCAAGATGGACACGATCTGTGTTCCAATGGTATGACTATCTTGCTGCCTTGTTTATACCCTCTGTAGGGACAACGGATATCATGGTTAAGGTAGAGGCCTTAACTAATTTCATTAAACAGGCCCTCTTAGACAGTACTAAAGCCATTCAAGCTTTGAACGAAGAACAGATTCAGATGAGGAAGGCAGTCATTCAAAATAGGATGGCATTAGACATACTCACAGCAGCCCAAGGAGGGACTTTGGCGAATGGTGTGTACATCCCTGACCTGTCTGAAGATGTATCTGCTGCCTTGGAGGATATGCAAAATCAAGTGAAAGCCATGTCTAATGAACTGTTGTTATAGTAATCTTGATCATACTGCTTTGTGGACCCTGCTTCCTACAATGCCTTGTGAATTTTGTAACCCAGAGGTTGATAGCTTTCTCTCATGTGGGTGGCAGGAGGGCTAAGGTACAATATATCTCAATAAATGATGCTCGTTATGGAAACTAAGAGCATCAAGGGGGGGGGAATGAAGAAGGAATTCATACGGCCTGGACTCCATCTCAGGCCTGTCTGTGCTGATCGTGCGTGGCCACCTCTCCAGTGGACTCTGAACTCTGTGCTTAGCGCCTGTGGGAATGACAAGGGAAGGATAAGACCCCCCTCTGGGCAGGGGAATCTTGAAGAACAGACACTAATCACCCCTGCCTCCGGACACTATCTATCAGAATGTAAGCACAGGCTTATCAGTTATTAACTATTTGGAATGTAACTGCGGGCTTATTGATTATTGACTGTTTGAATACATAACATGTGAATGATGGGGTTATTGTAGTTGTATTTACCCTTCCTTTGTTTATGTAAGTCTCAAGGGAATTGGGGTAGTGGGTTTGGACACATGGGGTATAAAAGATTTTCACAAATGCTGGTCGGGGTCCTTGGCTAAGAGGAGACTCTGCCTTGGGCCCGCCGGCGTAATAAACTGCACTCCACTATCAAAAAAAAAAAAAATTTTATCCCAAGCTGGTGAAGCAGAATATTCTGGCATCTTGAAGGAGGCAGTAAGTCAGAAACGGGTTAGGGGCCCCACCCCTTGCTTGTATTCCTGTGAGGTACAGTCTGGGAGATGTGGGTCCCGAGGATGATTTTCTGAAGTGCCTTGTCTACCCTTGGGGAACCACAAACCATCCTGTCTTGTCTTTTAATCCAGGGCATCGCCACTAAATGTTTGCAATACCTTATTGCATCTTCATTCACGCAGCCCTAAATCAAATCAGATCTGGGAGCTTCTCCCCAGGCCAAATGGAAATCAGCCAGGGATCAGATCCAGCCTTCAAACCAGTCCTCTCTGGTTTTTTTTCCCCTCTTCACTGTCACCTCCTTAAGTGCTATTAGCATTTTACCCAAACCTGATGATATGTTTTGAGTGGGGAGAGAGTTTCCATTAACTCCCTGTTTCACCCATCACTAAATTTAGCCTTTGATATAAAGTCTCAAGTTCTTTGCCCTAAAAATGGCTTGGGGCTGAAATGGGAGCAGAAGTGAGGATCAGTGTCAGCTGTGGTGTCCTCAGAACCCCACGGATGTTAAAGGTCAATGAACTCCCCTGTCCTGCCCCTGCTTGGCCTCCACCTCCACCCTCTGGGGGTCCAGACACATCACTGCTCTTCCCGATCAGAACTCACCCACCTCAGTGAACACCGGAGAGCGTGGGCTGCGGGGCGGGGGTGGGCACTACTCACTCTCTCAAACGTCTTGGAAAACTGGCCAATCTTCCTTCGGAATTTTGACCTTATAGTTATTTTTGGGGGGGGGGGGGTGTGGAGAAGAAAACAAATATTTACGATAGGCTTCTTGTCAATAAACTCTATACATAAAGTGCTTTATCAACTACTTTTAGTAAAAATGCTAAACGACAATGGTTGATGTTAAATATATCCTTTCGAGGGCTTCCCTGGTGGCTCAGTGGTAAAGAATTCACCTCCCGAAGCAGGAGACATGGGTTAGGGAAGATCTGAATGCCGCGGAGCAAGGAAGCCTGTGCAGCACGACTATTGAGCCTGCGCTCTGAAGCCTGGAAGCCACAACCACTGCAGTCCCCGTGCCCGAGGGCCCGTGCCCTGCAACAAGAGAAGCCGCAGTGAGAAGCCTGTGCACCGAAACTAGAGAGGAGCCCCCTGTGGCCACAACTAGAGAAAAGTCCGCTCAGCAATGGAGACCCAGCACAGCCAAAAATAAATAAGATTATAACATACTTATATATACATATTTATATATGGATGTATACATGTATCAGTTCAGTCCAGTCGCTCAGCCATGTCCAACTCTTGGCAACCCCATGGACTGCAGCACGCCAGGCCTCCCTGTCCATCACCAACTCCCAGAGTTTACTCAAACTCATGTCCATTGAGTCGGTGATGCCATCCAACCATCTCATCCTCTGTCCTCCCTTTCTCCTCTCACCTTCAATCTTTCCCAGCATCAGGGTCTTTTCTGATGAGTCAGTTCTTCGCATCAGGTGGCTAAAGTATGTGTGTGTGTGTGTGTGTGTGTGTGTGTGTGTGTGTAAATCCTGTTGAAAACTTAAGTTCCAACTATTAAAATAGCATATCAAAATGTTTTTTGTTCATTTTTCACAAAACTGAAATTTCTAGCATTCTTAAACTACACACACACACACACACACACACACACTATTTAAAGACACAGAGGAACGAGTGGGTTGCAGTAGAGTTCCCTGCACTGGCATTCAGTAGGTTTTAAATTGTGGTCTTATGGGGTCAAGGGGGAAAGTCTGGATTTTAGACTTACTGCCCACGGATACTTCAGTTCTATGTCTTCTGTTTTGCTGAGCAGTAAAATTAACTGGTTCATTTCTAGATGGTACATTAGAGGCACAGTTCTAGGTCATGACTTTAGCCTAGTGTTCATCTGACAGATGACTCTGGAGAACTCGCCTATTAGTAGCCAATTTGTTAAGAGTCGATGACAAACAATCTAAACTATCTACTGTTCTCTTGATCTAAGTCACTGTAATGCCAGATGGTGAGCCCATAGCACCCTTGCTCTCCCGGCCTGGAGGCTGGCGGTCTGGAAGCTACGAAGCTTCTTCACAGCAGTACTGTTCTGGGGTTCTGAGCTAGGATGACGTGTACAGATGAGCTGATACTGCTAGGTGCATAGACGCCAGCTTCCAAAAACAGCTCTTCATGCTTATTTTCGAAATCTACAGTGTTTGCCAATACAAAAACATTGAGGGTACACAAAGATTGTCATAAACTGGACCTTTTAAAATTCTCACTCTGCAAAACTGGAGTCATTTTTAGCTGAATTTCCAAGTACCATGTCACTGTTTCTTTTTTTTTTTTTCATATCAACGTTCTGATTGTTCTTAGCGAACCTCATAATTAGTCATGTGGATGATTTAAGGTCAAAACATATCAGGCTGTATTCTCACCTTTTAGAGTTTTTTAAAAAAGTGAATAAAGCAATAAGATAAATTAACTGAAGGAGACATATAATCTCATTTTTTTACATTATAAAGGTGTCATGGGTGTGGCTTTCTTGAAACTTTTATGACACACACAGACATGCACAAACACACACACGGTCCAGTCCAGCTTAAGTCTCCATCCTCCAGTCCTACCCTCCTGAGGCACAGGCCTGGCCCAGGCTCTCTGGGCCCTCTGAGGAGAGAAAGACAGACAAGTGGACTTGGGCTGGGCTTTCACTTTTGCTCCTCTGCCCTCTTCTGCTTTTAGGTTCTCCTGGGGGGTGGGGCAGGGAGCTGGCAGACAAACTAAAGGAAAAGGGAAGGATGCTCTATTTAATAGGGCACAGGCAGGGTCCTCTGCAGAGGCCCGGAGGCCCCCCGCCCACCCCCTGTCTCCAGCAGTGCCCTGACCTGGGCAGTCCAACTCCCCTCTTTCCCCCTTAGCCTCCAGCTTCCCAGCAGACAGCCCTCTGACGGGACCACCTCAGAGGAACTCCCCACGTCTCTCACGGCCCCGTGGGAGACTGTAAGGTATCCCTTGAGTCAGTTAAGCCCTTGTTTATCTGTACTCCACAGAGGCAGGGGGTTTGAGCCAGTTAGTTAATCAGTCAGACTAAATAAAGATGTGAGGCAGACATGATAAAAGCCACTGTGCCTCATTAAGGGCTTAACCAAATTACATGCGTGAGAAGTGATTGTTTGCTTGATGATGGAACTCCCCAGGCCAGGTCGCTCAGAATAAATCCCACCAACAAAAAATCAGAGTCTAAATGATGCGTTATAGACAACACCCCAGCTGAAAAAGCCATGCTCCTAAGGTTTATGTCAGTGTTTAGAAACCCAAGATGCATCTTCCCCCAACCGCAAAGTTACAAACAGTCATTTAGTCTCAAGGCCTCTTCTACAGGTTGCTGGTTTAACCCTTAAGGTGGCTGAATGACAATCAGAGCCCGAGTTCTGGGTGGGGAGTGGGAAACCGTGATACGTGTGTTGAGGAGGGTCGATCCTAATGGCCCTCCTCCATCTCAGGGCTCCTCTCCCCCAGGTCTCTGAACCTTCATTTGCCCCAAGCCCTTGCACTTGACCTGGGTCAGCCTGACTTAGCTAGTGCACCCAAATCACCAACCCCCTTCTCCACCTCTTTACTCAAACCCTCACTGAGATGAACAGGAAAGCAAGCAGAATTAATTCATTCAAACTAACATTGGATTTTCTAGCGGCCCTTTCCTTTCTAAGAGTGCTTAGTTCTTTGGAAAAGGATGCTCTGGGTCTGGAATTTCACCTGGCTGTAGGAGTCTGCATGATCAAACAGGGTACAAGATAATAATAGGTTATTCTCAAAGGTTGTCTCAGACTATAATTATTTCTCTTTCTCAACTGCGTTTTAGCCTCTTGGGGCAAAACAAGCCACTTCTGGCAGCACAGCAGCACACTACTGCCCAGCCCACACTCTGCCCTCCAACCACCTGCCTGATTATTCTAAGAAAAGACCCCTCATTTCACTACAGGTATTATTCTTCCGGCGAGTCAATGTTGACTTTTGTAATAGATATGTGTTGCTTTTGGCAGCCCGCAGCCCTTTTACTTTTCTGGGGCAAAAACAGTCATTTGGAAGAATCACCTCTCTCCCACTGGGCGTATTCAAATGGGATATGTTTAAATAGTGGTCATCTTTTCTCTGGCCAGTTGCCGAGTAAACTAACCCACTCCAGGATTGTTGGTGTCATTCTCCTTAGCGGTGAAAAGACTGAAAGTGGTCGGACTGGTTCATCCTTTCTCGTGAGGATGTTCAGACAAGACCATTTAGTAATCTCTGCTACCCAGGCCTTCTGGAGGTACCTGGGCCTGTCTGTTCGGAATCAGCCCTGTATCCCGCTGAAAGATCCATTTTGTTCAAGTTAGGTAGAGTTGATTTCGATGCTTGACACAGAGAACACCTGATTGACACAGCTCATGCTCTAGCTGTATCATGAGCCTGGGCGGGTGTGCATGCTTAGTCGTGTTTGACTCTGTGTGACCCCATGGATTGCAGCCCGCCAGCCTCCTCTGTCCATGGGGGTTCTCCAGGCAAGCATACTGGAGGGGGTTGCCATGCCCTCCTCCAGGGGATCTTCCCGACCCAGGGATCAAACCCAGGTCTCCCACATTGCAGGCAGATTCTTTACCAGCTGAGCCACAAGGGAACCCCCCTACTACTCCACCCGGGGCCAACCTAGGAAGTCTCTGGGTCTCTGATGTTTCTATTATTTGATTTCTAAATGTCTGATGAAAGACTAGTGAAACCTGTCTGCGTCCTCCCTGTTAACGTTTGGTAAGGAGAGTCTTCCATTGCCTCTCAGGCATTTCAGAAACCAGTTTACCCAGATTCTATTCACTTCTAGCCAGCCCTGCCTCCCAGACTTACTTAGCAGATTTTATTGCATTTGTCTGCAAAGCTTTGGTTATATTTGTGCACTCAAAAGAATATATTATTGGTTGAATTCCTACTAATATAATAAAGTGAATTGAAAAAGCTAAGGGCAAGTTGGGTGCCGTTTTGCATTCATTTCCCAGTGAAGTCAAAGACAAAAAGATTGGAGATGCCACAAGTCCAAATAAGTGTGGGACTCCCCGGGTGGTCTGGTGGCTAAGACTCCATGCTCCCAATGCAGGGGGCCCAGGTTTGATCCCTGGTCAGGGAACTAGATCCTGCATGCAGCAATGAAGATTCCCTCGTGCCTCAATTAAGACGTGGCACAACCAAAAAAAAAAATAAAAAATAAAAATCCAAACAAGTGCAAGTTTCATTTGTCCATAAATTCACTTGCCAGTAAACTGCCCTTTATTCACGATATCCACATTACAAATTATGCTACCTTTGTTTTTTGAAATTACTGTCAACTGTCTACAATTCCTCAGTGAGCTTAAGGTGTTGCCTTACCAGAGGGTCTTGTTGTTGTTACAGGCTGGAAATGCTAGGTTGTAAAACAAGCTCAAACTAGAGTATAGGGTGGAGTCAAGAGTCGAATTCAAGCAGCCTGACTTTAGGGTCACACTGTGTCTCCAAGAAGGAAGGGACTGGGTGTTTTCACACTGAACTTTGTTTGCTTAATGTAAGAGGCTGCCAATCTAACCCAAATTCTCCCCTCTTCAGCGAAAGTTAACTGTAGTGTGGAACAAAATATTTCTATATTTCCAAAATGAGGAAAAAATGTTTTAGGGAGTTGAGTGGGTTATGTTCTAGGTGGGCTCCAAAGCTGGCCCCCCAATCCACTGTGCATCCGAGTTTTCATGTCCTTGTGTAGTTTCTTCCCCTTGAATCGGGGCTGGTCTTAAGACTTGATTCTTTCAGCTTGCAAACTTGGTGCCTGTGTAAATTCTGAGGCTACTTCATAAAGGGGCTTGCAGCTTCTACCTGGGTCTGACCCCCTGAGACAGTCATGCTGGGAGGAAGGCCAAGTCAGTCACGTAGAGAGACCATATGGAGACAGACAGACAGACAGCTGGCCAGTCTCTAGCTCTTCCTCGCATCCCCGTTGAATAGAAGAGGACACACTAGTGTTGAGATTTTATTTTGTGCCAGACCCTGTGCCGGGCTTCCCAGTGGCTCAGTGGTCAAGAACCTGTCTGCCAATGCAGGAGACGTGGGTTTGATCCCTGGGTCGGGAAGATCACCTGGAGAAGGAAATGGCAACCCACTCCAGTATTCTTGTCTGGGAAATCCTATGGACAGGGGAGCCTGGTGGGCTACAGTCCATGGGGTCACAGAGTCAGACATGACTGAATAGCACATTCTGTGCCACTTTCTTTACATAAATTGCAGGTGAAAATGATCAACTTGGCATGCTGGTCCATTTTCTACCACTTCACTCTCCCATGTCGACGAGGAAAAAGCCCATAATGTCCAGCTTCATTTAAACAAACCCTTATCTGCCAACCTGATCTCCCAAACCAAACCACTGGTCTTTCTTTTTCAGAATGGTTTCTCAAAACTTGTGACACAGAATGGCCAGAGAAACACAAAGATGGAGAGACTGGAGTTAAAGAGAAGGGACTTTTCAAAAGAAGTTAAGTCACCTTTGTAATAAAGTCTGGAAAGAGATGGGAGGTGGAGTGGGAGTGACAGAAAAAGCAAGGCAGGGTGGAGAATGTTCTTTGGTAGGAAATGAGAAACTCCAGATGCCAAGGACACAAGTGAATCAGGTAGAAAAACAGGCAGCTATGAGAAATACTGCAACTGGTTATGACAGGACTGCTTTAATGCTGGAGACACTTGAATAAAATTGGAATTACTTTCCCATGATGTTTATCCTTTAAATTCTGTTTCCTCTGGAACTGAATCACGTGGGTGATGGCTTCAGTTATGGCTACACGTCTCATCTCATTTAATTCTTTCAAGAATCTCACATGGCATGTATTACTGTCCTTGTTTAATAGATTCAGAAACTAAGGCTCAGAGAGGTTACATGACTTGTTTAAGGTGATATGGTGTTAAGCGGTAAGGTTGATTTTTAAATTCAGCCCCTCTGACTCCCAAGGCCATGATTTTCCAGCTCACCATCCTGCAGTCAGCTCCCTAAAACTATAGCTTCTCTTCACGATACTGTTTCCTTTCTTCTGCTCCTGAACCCACTTTATTGTATATCACAGCATTGTCACTGGGGATCCTGAGAGGGATATGAAAGTGGAGAAGATGACACAGTAAATACTTATGTGAATTTTACATGTAAGTTACCTATTTTAAAAATCAGAGACAGTCTATACTTCCCTGTATTTTGTTAATGTACCATAGCCTGAGTTTATTTATAGTTTCTAATAGCAGGTTTTTTAAAAAAAAGGCACACATGAGTGTCAGATAGTGTAATTGCTTAAAACTTGGTTGTGTGTCCTTTATCATTTCAATTCTGTTGTGATCTATTGAGTTTTAAAGCAACTAATTTGACAGAATCTACACGGTACAGGGAAGATAACATCCTAAGGCTACCTTGGAAAGATACCTTTTAACAATAAAGCCTGCTTCTGTGTGTTACAAAGTCGGATACAAAATACTTGACAAGAAATACTTGTCAAGAATCCTTGTCAAGAGAAGGAGATTGGATTCTGATTCTCTCTCTCTCTTTTTGATGCCGGTAGTTGCCTGCTAACCTTTCCTGATCAGCTTGGTATCTATGTTCCTTTAAAAAGGAGCAAAGCCATTTAGCATTCTCCCGGCACATTTGTGTCTGTCATAATGCAGGTATGCTCTGGGGAAAGAAATGAGAGATGTTAGTCTGTTAGATGAATCAAAACATTCATCCTGAAATTTCATGACCAAAAAAAAGAAAAGATGATGTTGCTTCTTGGTGGTATTATGGATTTCCTATTTAAAATGTAAAATTATGATGTTTGGAACGTCCTCTTCAAACAGGAGCACATATATGAAAGCAAATCCTGATCACACATGAACACACTGCTGGGTGTGTCGTGACAGCCACCTTTTGGCAGTGCTCACCTCCAGCAGAGCGGAGGCCTGGGGAGATGGGGAATCTCAAACAAGCCAATCTGACAATGTAACAGTCTTGCTTTTCTAATTAAAGATCTGGCAGGAATGCTAAAATAAGAATTGGCAGTAATCTGTGAATTTTTAACTATTCATATTTTCTCATGCCTGTTTCTAAAATTTCCTGATAGATGTCAGAATTTTTTTTTTTTTAAGGAGTAAGAGAGGTGGGACAGAAAGGGTGGGATAAGTATAGGCTTGGCTTGACCTGGGTTTAAACCCTGGAGCTGTCATTTTTCAGGGGAGTAAGGCTCCCCCGAAGAAATTTCCTTAATGTCTCTGAGATTGTTTCCCTGCCTGTAAAATGGAGGTAAGAACATCAACCACAGGTGCCGTCGTGAGGGCCCAGATGACACAATGGGTGCGAGTCTGTGTCTGGCCCCGAGACATACACAGGAGGACAAGAAGCCACGAGTTCCCTTCCTCAGAACTTCAGAGGTAGAAAGGAAGATAGGGCAGCAATTTTAACCTGAAGCCTTAAGGGACATATCTATACTTATTATTTTCTTAGATTTATTAGTAAATGATCATCTTCAAGGACACAAAAGTACACTGGGCTTGGAGCCAGAGACCAGCATTTAATTTCAGGGTCCAGTTAGGACTTCTAAACTTTTTGAAATGTTAGTCATCACAGGAAAAGAAAATACAAATAGCAGCATTCAGCTCCAAACCACTTGTAGGGCGGTTGTAAATATCAATAAGTAATCAATCACCTTTAAATGCTCTGGAGAATTGTTCTGCACAAGTGTATCGTCATGAACACAGAGGAAAAGATTTATTTGTAAAGTGCGATGTTTCTTAAGAAACATTTCACTGAAGCTTGAAATACTGTCACCAATGTATTGAGACAGGAGGGAAGGGGAAGGGTGTGACCTTTAAAAGAAAGACAGAGCTGTTGAGGATGTGACATAAACTGGTTAGAACCATTTGGCCCAAGATGGCATAAGATTCAACTTCCAGTAGAAAGTCGAACCTCATTATACACTCATTATAATGCATTAGCTAAATGACACACCCAGGCCAACTGTTAAAAGGCCAAAGGTAGACAGTGGCCCAATTCCTGGAAATCCTTGCCCTTTCCCCAAAATAGTTGGAATAATCCACCCACTTGGTAGCCTATGAAGTAACCAGCCCGTGAAAACTAACCACCCTATGTTTCAGGACCTCTCTCACCTTCTCGACGGCCCACATTCTGTCTACGGAATGTGTAATCTGAGTAACCTTGCACTCACTTTACTATGGCTGACGCTTAAAGTCCTTCCTGCGCAAAGCTAAGAACCCTCACCCGGCAGCCTCTCCCAGGCACACACCTGAGACCTGGGACATGCCCACTCTCTCGTGCCATGCCCCATTTTCCTGCAACATAATGTCCAGTGACACATGGCCATAACCTTCTGAGAAACAGTTCTCTTAGAAAGAGGAAATGATTCCAGAGCCAGGGTGTCCTTGGTGGTGGTTTTACTGTGCTCATTGAAACTGTTAAGCTTACTGAAGCTTGTTCTCTGCTTTGACCACAGGACAGCAAAAAAGACAGCTTTAATTCTTATTGCCCACTTAGGACAATTTTTCACATTTTCAGGACTTCCCTGGTGGTTCAGACAGTAAAGAATCCACCTGGAATGCTGGAGAACCGGTTTGATTCCTGGGATGGGAAGATCCCCGGAGAAGGGAATGCTTACCCACTCCAGTATTCTTGCCTCGGAAATCCCGTGGACAGAGGAGCCTGGCGGGCTATAGTCCAAGGGGTTAAAAAGAGTCAGACATGACTGAGAGACTAACATGTCATCTCATATCAGCATTTTCATAGCGTTGTGTTGCTGTATTAGAGCCAGCCTGCTGTGGTTCAGTCTTAGAGGCAGCAGGGTGGGGAGGCTTGGGGTCAAGCAGATTTGAATTTCCAACAGTGTCCAGAGCTGTGTGGTCTCAGGCAAGTTACTGAGCCACTCTGAGCCTGTTTCATCAACTGCAAAATGGAGGTGATAGTACAGTGTCTTGCAGGAGTTTTGCAAAATTAAAGTTTTAGATACAAAAAGAAGTAAAATACAGCACCTGACATATAGTGGGTCCTCATAAATGTTTAGGGGTATACAGACTAGAAAGTAAAGTCGCTCAATTGTGTCCGACTCTTTGAGACCCCATGGACTGTAGCCTGCCAGGCTCCTCTGTCCATGGGATTTCCCAGGCAAGAGAACTGGGGTGGGTTGCCATTCCCTTCTCCAGGGGATCTTTCTGACCCAGGGATTGAACAGGTGTCTCCCACATTGTGGGCAGGTTCTTTACCATCTGAGCCACCTAGTCACTCATAAAGATTGTTCAGTAAATTAAAAAAAATCGAAAGATAAGTTATGCTAATGTTAACCTACCCACATTATGGATGACAGTTTGGATTCAGGATTAGATGTGAAACATCATTTAAAACATATGCAGAGCAGATAAATTAATAGCATGCCTTGAGAATCTTAAATTTTCTATTTCCTGACTTCTGGTGTAAAATTTGTAATAAACTGTGTAAGTTTTCTGTATGCTCCGTTTTCCTTTCCTTTTATTTACTTTCAGTGAACAAATAAACCCACAGCATTTTCAACCATACTGGTAATTAAAGCTGCAGGGGGATGGAGCAATAAAAATGAAACATTAACTCTAGTGATCAAAGGGAAGCCAGAAGCTAGGAGATGATACGATGAAGCTTCCAGAAGTCATTTAGGCTACTGATGTTGCTGGGATGCTATTACATGGTTATCTAGTGGGCAGTAGCCAATATTGCATAACTTCTTCACCCTTTTGCTAAATCAAAATTGGAGAAATTACTTAGGGCATTCAACTATTCTCTAGAGAACATACAATTTCTTAATTACCTAACTAGAAAATTCGTGTTCCTCTGGGGATTTCCTGGGAGACCTTATAGAAAGCCTCTCATGAATAGAGGCCCCGGAGTGACTCTCCCACAGGAAATCAATTCTCAGGTCCTGATGTGGCCATTTCTCCCTTCCCGGGTCTCCTCCCTCCTGTCCCTTTCTACTCCCACTCATCTAGGGGACTTCCCACCTGGCTTCCATCTCTCCAATTTCTCCCTACTTTTGCCTGCGTGCGGTCTGCTGACAGTTACCTTCATAAAGCATAAGTCCAAACAGCCAGGGTCTTGCTCAGACACTCTCTGTGTCTCCCCACATCCTATACAAGGTCCAGCCTCCTTCAAACAACAGTTAAGGCCTTCCATGATTTCACCTCACTTGACGCTGAAACTTCAATTCCAAGGTTTCTGTTATCACAGCCCCAGTGCCTTAACCTCATACATTCATTTAACAAACATTAAAAAGGACTGCAGATCCAGCACTGGGTGGATGTTTCCAGCAGGCTCAGAGTCTGCAGATGGGCTAACCATTTACAAAAAGTTACTAAATAATGTGCTGTTATACTTATTTACTAGACACTCAGTGAATATTTCACAAGTTCCTATGACGTGCCAGGAATGAGCAAGGCACACGGTGGCCAGAGTGTCTAACGTTTCCCAGAGTCCAGGAAAGCTTCAGAGGGGAAGAGGCTTGAACTGAATCCTGAGAGATGAGCAGATGGCCTCCAGGTGGGGAATTTCAAGCAAGGACAAAGTCCACATTCAGAAAAAAAAAAAAAGGGCCTGAGGGTGGGGGGCAAAGTGCCCAGGACCTTGCTGGGATGGTTCCTCTGGCTGGAGCACCACTTTAACCGATTCCTTTCTTTCCTGGCTCTAAATCCATAGCACACACGTCTATGTCTGTTGAGTTCTAATCATCCTTCGGGCTTCGCTGGTGGCTCAGATGGTAAAGAATCTGCCTGCAATGTGGGAAACCTGGGTTTGATCCCTGGGTTGGGAAGATGCCCTGGAGGAAGGTATGGCAACCCACTCCAGTATTCTTGCCTGGTAGATCCCCAGGGACAGAGAAGCCTGGTGGGCTGCAGTCCATGGGGTCACAAAGAGTCAGACATGACTGAGCAACTACACACACACACACACACACTCATCCTTCAGGCGCAGCTCAAGGGTCACCTCTTAGAGAGGCCTTTCCTATTGGTCCAGTCACCAGTCATTTACTCTGACAATGCCTTGTACTTTCTCTTCCTAACACAGTTAACTGTAAGAAGATAATTATTTAGGTAATTATTTAAGGTCTGTCTCTCCTGCCATTCCTGGCCCTGACCAACCCCTTCCTGTTATGAAAACCTACCAGTGTTTCAGTCAAGTGGATTGCCTACGTCTCACCAGAAACCGTATGATCCTGGTGTAGTGAAAGGGACACCGCATTAGGTGGCAGAATATCTGGGTTCCAGGCCCTGCTTATCCCCTAAGACCCTCATTCTTTTCAGCATTCTCTACTGGATTCCTGTTATGTGCAAAGCACTGGATTACGGGAACAGATCCTGCTTAGGTCTTAAATCTGTATCATGGAGAGAATACCTGATTTTCCTGGTAAATGAGGATCATGTATATCTATTCCAACTGAAAACCATTCTGTGATTATGAATTTGAAAGGTGGGTTGGAACAATGGTTCCTGGAAGGAGAGATGTAACAAATGAGTAAAAATTTTGAAGCCATTTGGGGAGATGACAGGGGACACTAAATTACCATTTACCATCATCATTTCATGAAGCGCTCCAAATTCAGCAGAACGAAAATAATTGAATGAAAGTCAATCCTTTAACTCAAATGCATGTTTGCTTTTTGTTATTAGCCTTATTTTCCTAATTTCTAGAGAAGCACTCGCTCAGAGGAGAGGCATCCACAGACGTAGAAACCCAGTCTCTCACCCACAGCTCAACGACCTGTGCTGTCTGAACTGTTTCTTGTTTCTGCTTCCCTAGATAACTTCTTGAGTTACTTGGCGCTCAAAGTTCTCCCTCCTGTGGGAGAGAAACAAGCGGAGAGAAGTTAGCATCTGCAGCCACAAGAGGGCAGACCTCAGCCTGAGGAGGTCCTTTCCCAGGCTGCAGTACCAGTCACTTCACTGCATCTCCCCTGCGTGTCCCCAGAAGGCGCTGCTGCTCTTAAGCTGCTTAACACCTGGTCATTTCTGTAACCAGTCCCACAGCTCCCCACAGTTAGTTCCTCCTTTGAGCTGCAGCAAAAGTCTACATTACTTTAGAGACAAAGTTGGGAGGGGCACCTTATCTTCTTCAAGACACCGCCCTGCATCAGAAGCCCAGGAGAAGTTTTTTTTTTTTTTTCCTTTGGAATAAAATTCTGTAACTTGAGATCCTCACTGGCATAAAAAATCCTTTAAAAATCCTTCAGGGTGCTGTATTCTTCTGAGCATTGAACCAGAAAGATTAACCAGGAGACACTGGCTAGTCAAGGTTGACTGACTTATCAAGGGATGCCGGGGAATTTCTCTATTAGTCAATTTCTTCAGGGACAGCAGGGTGTCAGCATTCCTTTCCTTTCTCTAGAGAGACGGGCATGATATCAGCTTTGGGATTAGACTTCTTACACATATATTCTCACTGTGTCCTCAGTTCTATGACAGAGGCCTTATGATCATCACAATTTCATTATCTTACAACTCAGCCTCAGTTTTTTTTCCCATTCAATTTCTACTTTAACAATTATAAATTTTCCAAAGGAAGGTTGATGTTAAAAACATGAAATGTTTGATCTGATCATAAGAAGCAGCTTTCCCTCTCTACCCCTCCCGACACTCATCTCTGGTTCTGCAACCCGGAGGTGGTCGTTCGGAATTCTAAATGACCAGGTCCCCCACATATCTCTAAGGAACGTGCTTATGCTATTGGTTCTTGGTTTATCATGTCTAAGTGTAAGAGTCTGAATTTCTGTTATAATAGATGAGAATTTAACTTTTTAAAGGAAGCCTCTCATGCAATGAAAAAATCGAAGCTCAGGAAGTTTAAGGGACTTACTCAAATTCACATACCAACAGAACAACTCACACACCATTAGAACCAATAGGGTAGAAATTAGGACCTGTGTCTTCTAAGTTAAGAGTCCGTGTAATTTCCACCACCATGCTGTGGGAGCCAGTAGAACAATGCTGGTTACCTCACCCCCACCAACCAGGTTTGCGAGCACTTGGTATTCAGAGGCTGAGAGTGATATAATAAGTCCTCTTAAAATGGAGTTGCAAGATGAAATACAAGATGCCCAGTTAAATGAGTTTCAGATAAGAAATAAATACTTTTAAAATATGAAAGTGAAAGTGTTAGTCGCTTAGTCATGTCCAACTCTCTGCAACCCCGTGGACTGTAGCCCACCAGACTTCTCTGTCCATGGAATTCTTTAGGCAAGAATACTGGAGTGGGTAGCCATTCCCTTCTCCAGGGGATCTTCCAGACCCAGGGATTGAACCCAGGTCTCCTGTAATGCAGACAGATTCTTTACTGTCTGAGCCATCAGGGAAGCTGAGTATGTCACAGATATTGCATGTGTTATGCATGCTGAATTGTTTATACTTTTATTTGGTAAATCTGGTGATCCTACCTTAAAACTATGAATCCAGGCCTTCTACTTACTCCGATTTTAAAACTCTAGAACTATAGATATAGTAAGAGGTCTATGATTAATCCATGACAAAGAAATCTTTCTGAGACTGATATTATTCATGGTTTCCAAATAGGTAAAATATAAAGCAAACAAAACAAAAATATAGTTTTTAGGGATATAGACATATAAAATAAAATTATTAGGGATATAGACATATAAAATAAAAGAAAAGAAAGCAAATTAGTGACAAAATTCAGGAGAGTGGCTTTCTGGGAAGTGGGGGAGATGCCTTAAGGAGTAGTACATAGGGGGCTTCTAAGATATAGATAAACTGACAGGGCAATAGTGCTTATTTTCTGATGGTACATATTTCTATGCACTGTTTGTAGGCTTCCCAGTTGGTGCAAGTGGTAAAGAATCTGCCTGCCAATGCAGGAGATGCAGGTTCCTTCCCTGGGTTGGGAGGATCCTCCGTAGAAGGAAATGGCAACCCACTCTGGTATTCTTGCCGGGAAAATCCCATGGGCAGAGGAGCCTGGTTACAGTCCATGGGGTCGCAGAATCAGACATGACTGGGCACACACAGACACACATGTTTTATTCAAACTACAAAGAAAATAAAAGCATGTTCAGACTCTAAAATGAGACAGATTTAGGCTCTCATCTTAGGCTTAGATTCTTAGCCTCTCTGAGCTTTAGTTTCTTCATCTATAAAATGGGAATGATAATATTTAATTCCTAATTGACAATATGGTTTAGAAATAATGTAGAGAGCAGCACAGAGTATACACACATTGACATGACCAATCAAGTCCTGGGATAAAGTGGAGCACTGTGCCAGGACTTCTGCATCCCACTGGGTAAACTTTGGCCAGAAACTGTCTTAGCTTCTGTTGGCCATTGCCTTCTTATCCAAACTCTTTCACTAGGCTGTATTTAAATTCTTGAAACTTGACATCATTTTAATGTTGAAATACTTCTTAAAAATAAACTTCAGCCCAGGAAGAAGCAGACTCGTGAGCTAATGAGATGATGTTTGTAACTAGAGAGTTAAGAAGAAAAGCCAATTCTCTGCTAATGTTAAGGTGTAGCTTCAAAGCACGGGAGACATGTAGGAGAAATCAATGAGGAAAAGCCTGATGGAAAGAGGCAATCATTGCCATGGACATGCAAAAATCAAATTATTTTCCTTAATTGTATATTCACAGAAGTCTTTCCTCTGATATTAAAATTATTCCTCCCAGTGGATAAATACATTTCTGTAAAACTATGAATCATGATTTTTTTTTCTATATTTACTAATATACTGAAGTCTTTTTGACTTATAAAGAGGACCAACTGTCCTTATCCAGAGATTTTTTAAGTTATGATTTAATGTTAAATAAACAGTTCCTTTAAAAAATAAAAAAAATTTTTTTGGCCATGCTGTCTCGCGTGACCTCAGTTACCCGACCAAGGACCGAGTCTGGGCCACGCAGGTGAAGGCTTGGAATCTTAACCAATGGGCCACCAGGGAACTCCCAAACAGTGCTTTTTTTCTTTCAATCAGACAAGGAAAACCTTCAAGTTTAAAATTATAAATGATGCATTTTTCCTATAAGTATTCAGAATAGGAGGATTTGCCAATTTAGCAGGAGGTATTCTACAAAAAATTTATGTTTGTGCATCTTGCATTGAGTTAAAATGCTTTGGGAGTAAAATGTTCAAATACAGATGATGCTGAGAAGTCATTTCACCTTAAAAAATATTAATACTCAGTGTTGCCAAAGACATAGTGAAGCGGGCCTTCTTGAACTTTGCTAGTAGAGTGTAACTTGGGAATATTTCTGGAAAGCAATTTGTTAGTATATACTAAGTCCTCCAAATTTTATAGTCTTTGACCTTATACTTTTGCCAGGACTATTTCCTTAAAAACTCTCAGAGAAATGGCCTTGATCAATAGGAAACACCCTTCCCTCCTCAAAAGTCTAGATCCCAGTTCACAGAATAAATGTGCCTGATTATTTATCAAGTATTTCTGATAACAGTGAAAAAGTAAGTCATCCATACATTCCTCGACAGAGAAATGATGAAGTAGCTTACTGTGCAGTTATTGTGGAAGATAAACTCATTAAAAGTATGTTTACCAAGATCTCTATGAAAAGAAAATGCTCACAAGGTTACATTAAATGAAAAAAGCAGTATACAAGGGGTACAAAATTATCTCAGCTTTGCAAAGTATATATGAATAAAGCTATAGGAATTAAATAAACCAAAATACTATTAAGTGGTAATTTTTAGGTTGTGGGATTCTTAATGCTTTTCTCTGTGGTTCCAGTTTTTCTACAATGAGTATTATTACCATTATAACAAAAACCAAAAAGTTATTTTAAAAAATTTCAAGATGGTAGCATATTTCTATGTTGGTTATATATGAATTGACTCTTGTGTAGGGAGAAAGAAATATTAAATGCGTGAGTATGATACACCATTTTCAGTTCCTCAAAGCAGGGATAAAACAGCATTTTCTCAGAAAGGATTTGTGCAGCCTACATTCCTATTAAATTGTATCATTTCACTGTATTTAGAGAATGTCAGTACATGGGTTAAACAAAAGTCATGTTTTCATATTGGTATATAAAGTGACATAAATCTCTAGTCTCTTGGGAGAGCATGCAATTTGTAATGCCTATTATTTTTATGTTATTAAACCCATCTCTGTTAATAAGATCTATAATTACTAAGCAGAAAGCATAATGAAGTTGGCTGATTATAAACGGAGGAGAAGCCAAGTGTTTCAAACCCTCTGACATTTTCTGGTGATGGCCATTGACTACAGCACTGTTGTTTAAAGTAATTTTATTGAGAAAGGAATGTTTAGAGAACATTAATTGATGAGCTTATATTGCTTAAGAGCTTTACATTTCTGAATTTGGATCTCCCTTTGTCTTGCTTCCTTTCTCTCTCCCTCCTTCCTTGTCATCCCCTACTGTTCAGAATTCTGAGTGGGAATGGGGTAAAGCAGGAATATCCTAAAATAAAGATGTCAGGTTGGACTTAAAGGGCTGAGGGCTGAAGTCTGGGGACCCCTAAACTGGGTCTCCCTACAGAGAAACCCCCTACTGGTGGGGCTCTGTTGGACTTTTAGGAAGCTTTTTGCTGGGTGTGACTCTCTCACATTAAGTAAATGATGACTTTATAGAGTTTTGCTATTTATGCATTTCTATTTGAAATGCAGTCTAATGTTCTTATTAAGAAAAGGAAAAGGCCCTATCTTGTATTCTTAAACCTTTGGAAATTTTTATTTTGAAATCAATCAAATCAATCAAATCACAGGGTCTGTGTAGACCCTGTGAGTTTCTTATCCCTTATTCCTTTACATAGAAATCAAATGTGTGTGAGCTAAGTCGCTTCAGTAGTGTCTGACTCTTTATGACCCTGTGGACTATAGCCTGCTATGCTCCTCTGTCCATAGCATTCTCCAGGCAAGAATGCTGGAGTGGGTGGCTATGCCCTCCTCCATAGAATTCATATGGAATAGTGGAATTCTTAGTGGCATCTATAGTGGTGTCTCTTCTCATATATTAATACAAAATCATATTTATGCCTCTGTCAGTTCCCTAGACAAGATTTCACCCTGCGAAGCTTAAAAATTTGAATCCAACAATATGAAACTCTGCTGTTTTTGTTTAATTAATATCTAATTTGACAAATATGTTTCATGAGTGACATTTCAAATGATTTGAGGATAAACATAAAAAGGGTCATTTTTATGGGGATACGTATGACAGGTGGAGAAGGAAATGGCAACCCACTCCAGTGTTCTTGCCTGGAGAATCCCAGGGACAGAGGAGCCTGGTGGGCTGCCGTCTACCTGGTCGCACAGAGTCAGACACGACTGAATCGACTTAGCAGCAGCAGCAGCATGCATGACAGGAGGGAGGGACACAGCCAAGAAATATATGTGACTATATCTCATATTTATGAATTCCACTCAAGTTATTCCTATGAATAACTCAAGGAATTATTTTGAGAAAAACAAATTTAATTGCTGCTGCTGCTGCTGCTAAGCCGCATCAGTCGTGTCCCATGCTATGCGACCCTAATAGACGGCAGCCCACCAGGCTCCTCTGTCTCTGGGATTCTCCAGGCAAGAATACTGGAGCTACTATTGTGTTATTAAGCTAGTGTCTTAGCTTTAAATCCATGCTTCCATTCTTTTATTGAAGTGTAGTTGATGTATACTACTATATTAGTTTCATATGTACAACAAAGTATGACAGTGACCCCACAATTGAATACCTTATAAAATGCTCACCATGACAAGTCCAGTAGCAATCGGTCACTATACAGAATCATTGTAGTATTATTGACTATATTCCTTATGCTATATATTATACCCCATGTAATATACAGCTTATCTATTTTATAACTGGGAGTTTGCATCTCTTAATCCCCTCTAGCTCTTTCGCCCAACCTCCCACGCCCACCTCCACTCCTCTGGCCACCACCAGTTTACTCTCTGTATCTAGTAGCCTGTTTCTGCTTTGTGATGCTGTGATCTACAGACCACTTTGTCCTTGACGGACTGGCTCCTTTCGACTCTGCCAGTGGGCAATGGAGGGGGAGGACGAGGCTGGGGAGGAAGAGGAGACGTTCCCTGTCCTGTTTGGTTCCGCTTCTGTCAGGGTCACCGTAGCAACACTACTTCACCCCCACAGCAGAAGCTCCTTCCAGAAGCCACAGTTGAGTCCAGATGATTCTAGTTTACTGGTTTTCTAAACCTTGGAGAACCAGCCTTATCATGTTCTTTTGGAGACATGACCTCCGTCAACAGGGAATCCCCCTCCTTCCCTCACGGGTCTGGGTCACAGCTCCCTGTGGACCCTCTCCCAAAGTTCTGTGTTATCTCAATAGCTACTCTTCCTTCCAAGGTCTGAATTCTAGTCTGAGGGACCCACTCTGCAACCTTCTGAGTTTAAATCATTCTGACCTTTTTCTTTAACTCCTCAGTCAGTCCCAGGGTTACTGTACCCTGTGGATGCCATCACCATGATACCTGACTCTTTTTGCTTTTTGGTTCTCCAGTATCTGGCTAATAACGCTTTCCATTCATTGCATTTTCTCTATTAAAATAACTGGTGTGATTTCTGTCTTCTTTCTGGATCCTCAGGATATACAGCTTTTTAAAATAGGAAGAGTGGAGTCAACGTTGTCCTCATGAAACACACAAGGCTGGTTGCTGATTACTTCCTGCAGATAAAAAAATTACTTTTTCGTTTCTAGCTCAGAGACTTTTCCTAATGCTCAACTGACTGGGCTACATAGAAACGAATTTAGAAATACACGTATTTAATCTGCCTTCTAACTGATTTTAAAAACTTGCTGTATGTGCTCAGTCGCTCAATCATGTCTGATTCTTTGTGACCCCGTGAACTGTAGCCCACCAGGCTCCTCTGTCCTTAGAATGTTCCAGGCAAGAATACTGAGTAGGTTGCCATTTCCTTCTTCAGGAGATCTTCCCAACCCAGGGATCGAACCCACGTCTCTTGTGTCTCCTGTATTGGCAAGGGGACTCTACCATTAGTATCCCCAAGTGGATGCGCCCAGATTCATAGAATCTGCCTGCAATGAAGGAGACAGGGATTCAATCCCTGGGTCAGGAAGATCTCCTGGAGAAGGGAATGGCAACCTACTCAAGTATTCTTGCCTGGAAAATCCCATGGACAGAGAAGCCTGACAAGCTATAGTTCACGGGGTCTCAAAGAGCTGGAAACAACTTAGTGATTAAAAACCAAACAAAAAATGTGAGCCACATACACAACTGAATATTTTCTAGTAGCATATTTCAAACATAGTATATCAAAATATTACCATCTTGTCATGTAATCAACATAAAATTACTGAGATCTTGTCAAAGACTGAGTATTTGTGCTCCTTCCAAAACTCATACGGTGAAACCTAATCCCCAGTGTGACGGTATCTGAAGGTGGCAACTTTGGGAGGTCTTACATCATGAGAGTGGAGCCCTCATGAACAGGATTAAGGCCCTTTAAAAGAGACCCCAGAGAGCTCATTGTCCTTTTCACCATGTGAGGACACAGGAAGGAGATGGCTATCTATGAAGCAGGAAGCAGGCCTTTACCAGACATTGAACCTGCCAACACCTTCATCCTGGACTTCCCAGTCTCCAGAACTGTGAGAAATAAATTCCTGTTGTTTATAAGTCACCTAGGCTATTGTATTTTTGTTACAGTAGCACAAACAGACTAAGACAGATACTTCATATTTTTTTTTCATGTGAAGTCTTCAAAATCTGGTATGTATTTCATATATAGAGAGCCTCTCAGTTTGAACTAGTAATACTTCAAGCGCTCAGCAGACATATATGGTTAGTGGCTATGACATTTGACAGTACAGGTATAGATTTTTATCTAAGTGGGACTAGAAAGTACACAGTCTTTTTTGTCTAGCTTCTTTCACTCAGCATAATTATGTTGAAATGTACCCATGCTTTAGTATGTATCAGTCATTTGTTCCTTTTCATTGCTATGTAATATTCCGTTGTTTGAAAATGACACAAATCATTTATCCTTTCCCCTGCTGATGGACATTTATTTCTCCCCCTCCAAGGTTTTGGCTATTATAAATAACTCTGCTATGAATCTTCTTGTTCAATTCTTTGTGTGAACATATATTTTCATTTCTCTAGCGAATGTACCTAGGATTAAGATGCCTGGTTCATACAGTGTATGTACAGCTTTTTATAAAATTGTCAAACTGTTTTCCACAGTGGCTATACCATTTACCATTCCCATTAGCAATTTACGAAGTTTCAATGTTTTATATATCCTCTAATATTTGGTACTGGCAGTCTTTTTAACTTTAGTCATACTACTGGATGTACAATGATAGCATTGTGATTTCAATTTTCATTTTCATAATGATTATGTTGAGCACCTTTTCATTTATTATGTCTTTCATAGATCTTTTTCAGTAATGTCTGTACAAACTGTCAATTTTTTATTAGGTAACTTGTCTTCTTATTGCTGTAAGATCTATTTATATATTTATAAATTCTAGATATCAGTCTTTTCAAATATGTTTTGCAGATGTTTCCCTCCAATCTATGGCTTGCTCTTTCATTTTCATGGCATTTTGAAAAGCAAAAAGTTTAACTTTGGATTATTGACTTTAACAGTTTGTGCTTTTTCTATATCTTATTTAGAAAATCTTTGCCAAGCCCAGAGTTGCTAAATTCTTCTACATATTCCTTTAGAAGTTTTGTAATGTTGATTCTTACATTTAAGACAAGGATATGTATTCAAATTAAGTCTGAGTTAATTTTTGTATACATTATGAGATAAAGATTGAGGTTCTTTTTCTTTTTTTTAATGATTATCCAATTGTCCCAAAATCATTTGCTGAAAAGATTATCTTTACTCCCGCTGCATTACCTTGGAATCTTTGTTTAAAAATATTTTGGCCACAGATGTGTAGAATTATTCCTGGAGATTCTGTTCTGTTCCATTGATCTTTTGTCTCTATACCACACTATCTTGATTACTACAGCTTAATCATTAAGTCTTGAAATCAAGTAGAAAGTTCTTCAGCTTTTTCTTTTTTTAATTGCTTTGGCTACTATAGTTGCCTTGCATTTCCATGTAAATTTTAGAGTTAGTCAAGTTTTACAAAAATAAAGCCTAGTGGGATTTTGACTGATATTGCATTTATTCTACAGATCCATTTGGGTGATGGCAAAAGACATTCTTACTTTGTCATATTGAAATGCATTGGTTATCTTGAACTGTGAATAGAATTCACCCACACATGACTTTGTAAACATCTTGCATTGGTCATTTGAAAAATATTGGTTCACTTGGTCATGCAGATCTTCCAAATGCTAACACATTTTTTAATACAATATATTCATAAAACATAATTCTTTAATAATTCCACCAATTTCGTCAGAAAAGTCTGTAAGTACCAGGAAGCTGTCAAGCTCTTATCACTGGTAGATACTTGCTTTCCAAAACTTCAAAATTTTGCTGGAAAGCATGAATTTTATCACTGGCAACAAGCACTTGCAGTTGTTTTCCTTGAAGTAACAGGCTCCCTTGTTAGACATTAGAAAATATCTGTCAGATACCCGAGTCTGATAATCTTAGTTTGTCTGTCAGTCATTCTTTCAAATAAAAGTGGTGTTCTATGAAAAAAAAAAAAAAACTAAAAAACTGGCTAGCTCAGCTTGCAACTCAAACAAAGGTGCTTTTTCTTGTGACAACCCTTGTAAGCTGATCTCCAGCTGAAGTGTTCTAGTTGTACTTCTCATTTCATCATGTAGAATAGTAAAAAGCTGTATACGCAATGGCTGAGATTGAATAAAATCAGTATATTTTACTGCCTCGTCAAGGACAGTAAGTGCAACTCACTATGTTGTTGTTGGCAGTGTGTGGTGGCGAAGATGGAGAATTACAACGATGCCCAGTGTAACTTGGCGTCGCTGCTTTATGTTAAGATACCAGGGGTTTTACTTACTGTTGCTTTTGTCACCAGTATCAACACGGTGAAAAAGGCAATAACATCCCAGTATTATTATGAAAAAAAAAAGTAGTTTTGACCTTGTGGACTCCCCATGATAATTTAGGCAACTCTCTCCCTTCCAGGGTTCCTTGGACCATTAAGGACCATTAAGGGCACAAAAGGGCAACAAGGACGGATGCCCGGGAGGTTTGCTGAAGGTGAGGCCTGTGCCCACGGACACACGTGGAAGGAGAGGCTTGTCGCACAGACCAAGGGAGCAAAGGCACAAGGTGGGAGGAGCAGGTCTCCTCCCCTCAGTTTTGGTCAAGCAAAGGGCAGGGGCCTGAGCTAAGGTGCAATGGACGCAGAGGGGCTGGCCTGCGTGAGAGCCGACCCCATCCTCCAGCTGATGGAGCGCTCCTGGCGGTCTCCTAGCAGGCGTGGCACAGTTAGGGTCAGCTGTCAGCTCCCGCGCTCCGGCAGCACTGTGGTGAAAGGATGTGGGAGGTCTACGCTGGAGAGAGGGAGCTCGCCTAAGAACCTGGCTCCGTCAAGGTAAGAGATGGTTTAGCAGAACAGATGGTCAGCTAATTAAACACTCAACCCCCCACCTCCTCATTAATTCAGTCAGAACATTCTAATGAGCGCGTTTGCTCAGGAGACACGACTATATATCCCCTCTAATTCGTGGATGCAGACTTGACAATAAAGAAGAAAAGCAGCCTTACAGAGCAGACTTGCTGTTTCTATGAGCTGTGTCCTTCCAGGCCCTTCCAGAAATTCCCACTGTCTCTGTTTAGTTTAATCACTTCCTGTAAACTAGGGAAGGGAAAGCAAAGGGCAGGGGTAGAAGTGGGTTTACAAGCCACAATTAATTGTTTCCTGAATGAGCATAACTGGGATGCTATTGTAGAGGTCCGAGGTCACAGAATTAATTTTTTTTCTTGCTTTCATTACATTGTGTATATTTCTGTGTCTAGGCAAGGGCACACACATGTGCTCAAGTCCATATACAGCATTCATTTGCACATTTTAACCCTGCTTTTCTCGGCCGCTCCTTCGTCCAAATCTCTGTTAGCTCTTCTCGACTTCTCCAATGACTGCTCACTAGTCTTAACCCATTAAGACTGACCTCTTACAATCCATTTTATATACTACATCCATAGTGATCTTTTAAAGATATAAATCAGATTATATCATTTGCCTGCTTATAATCCTCTAGTGACATCCTGTCCCACATAAGGAAAAATTCAAAATACATATATGGTTCCTCAAGGCCCTGCCTACCTGCCTCCAGCTGGCCTCTCTGACCACTTCTCTCCCGTCACAAATTGCCTGGCTCACCACGATCTCATCACCCTGGCTTTGGCGGGTTTCTGTCTCGGGCCCTTCGCACCTGCTGTTATCTCCGCAGGGCATGTCATCCCCCTGAAGTTGTCCGTGTCCCTCTAGGTCCTAACAGATCAGAGGAAGCCCCTCTCCTGATCACCCACCTGGTGTAGCCTCTCGGTCACTCCCACCAGTTCACTCTGTTTATTTACATCATAGTCTTTAGCTGCGCTAGTACCTGCAACACTGCCTGGTACACAGTAGGTTCTCAATAAGTATTTGTGGAATAAGTGGATAAATTAATCATAGATAAGTTTTTCTTTTCATGTTTGCTTTTTATAGTTCCACGAAGTTGTAATACAAATGATCTAATATTGATGATCTGTTTAGAGCCACCCTTCGGTTGCCAAGTTTTTAAACATTTTTTTAATTTGGCTGCACCAGGTCTTAGTTGTGGCACATGGGATGTTTGTTGCAGACTTGGTATCTAGTTCCCTGACCAAGGATTGAACCCAGGCCCCCTGCACCGGGAGCGTGGAATCTTAGCCACCTGACCACCAGGGAAGTCCGTAATGCCAAGTTTTTTTGTTTGTGTTTTTTTTTTTTTTGCTTTGGTCAGGGTTTTATTCCTTTTAAAAACAAGAAGTGGAAATTCAAAAGTATTTAGAAGGTAGATGGCTTTCTCTTAAGCAGCTAAAGGTATTTGTCATGGTTGTTAAACAAGAGAATTTACCAGGATATTTATGGAGAAAGCCAATGTTTCCATCTTTAGTGAAAGAATGAAAGAATAAAATATAAAAATTTTACCATGTGGAGGACACAATCATATAAATAAATTATTATAAAATGTAACAAATATTGTAACCGAGACAAAGCACCATGGGAACACAGTGGTAGGAAGTGCTTGCTGTGCCTCAGGAAGTTGGGGAAAACTTCAGAGAGGAGATGGCAATTGATATGGGTCATGAAAGATGAAGGATTTTCTAAGTAGAAAAGAGAGAGAAAGGCATTAAAGGCACAAGGAACAGCAGACAGAAAGTCCAGTGTGTAGAAGAACACGGTCTGGGGAATTCCGTATTAAAGAGAGATGGTCTTTTTTTTCCTTCAATGATCCACAAATCAAGCATTTGGGCTCAAAGGGGAACCTCCCCACCAGTAGCATTCCCTGAACTGTTTTGAAACTATTTAGAGTTCCCTGGTGGCTCTGATGGTAAAGAATCCACCTGCAATGCGGGAGACCTGGGTTCGATCCCTGGGTTGGGAAGATCCGCTGGAGGCGGGAAAGGCTACCCACTCCAGTACTCTTGCCTGAAGAATCTCCGTGGACAGAGGAGCCTGGCGGGCTACAGTCCATGGGGTCGCAAAGAGTCAGTCACGACTGAGCGACTAAGCCTACAGCACGGAAAGCAGTGCGGGCTTCCAGGTGGTGCTAGTGGTAAAGAAGGCCTGCCGTGCAGGAGACACAGGAGACTCAGGTTTGATCCCTGGAGTAGGGAAGGGTAACCCTCTCCAGTATTCTTGCCCGGAAAATCCCACGGACAGAGGAGCCTGGCGGGCTACTCCCGGAGTCCATGGGGTGCAAACAGTTGGACGAGATGAGTGACTGAGCCCACACACAGCTCGGGAAGCAGTGGGGTCACTGTTCTCCTAAGGAAGTCTTGTCAATGCATACAGGAGTAAACAGCCTCTTGGGTGGAGAAGGCCTGGGGGCTCTAAGTGGTTCCTGACCTCTGGTTCCTCACTGTGTAGACTGATGGCCCACTTTAGGACCTTGGAGCTTTACAAAGAATAATTTAAAAGCTACCACCTTTTACTCTTGTTAAGAAAACTGGATGAAAACACTGCAATGTTGTGAAGTAATTAGCCTCCAACTAATAAAAATAATTGAAAAAAATAAATTAATAAATAAAAACATTAAAAAAAAAGAAAAGAAAACTGGGCGGGAGCTATCACAGCCAAGAAGACGCACCGCCCAGGTCTGCCGCCGGGAGCATGTGACATGGGAACCCCCTGCTCCCAGCACTGGGCAGGCGGCTCCTGGTCAACGACTGAGTGTGCAGGGGCTGCTTATGCAAGATGGGGTGGGGGGAGTGGGGCGGACGCCTCTGATGGGGGCTTGAGTTCAAAGGTGTTTCATCAGCCTGGCTGGAACGTTCTTAAACCTGTGGGGTTAGCTAAGATTGCCTATCGGGCTCCTCCTTCCTACTTTCCTCTCATCATCCCCAGCTCCTGTCACTTCCTTCAGCTTCCCCGCACCTAAATTTTCTCTCATTGGCACTTCCCTTGACAAATTTCTTGCATGTCTAATCTTGTCTTTGCATCTGCTTCTAGAAGGACCTGAACTAACACAGAAACCTGTGGAAGAGAAGCGAGAGACTTGCATTATTATTCCTATAATTGCTATATTTCCAGATTAGCTAAAGTAAGCGTTCCAAAGTGCACTGACCCTGGCATGATTCCAGTAAAACCCAACGGAGCGGAGGAGAGGATTGAGAAAGGAACCCCTCGGCACGCTATTGTATTCTTAAAGCTTGCAAATTAATCATGACTAAATTCCAAAATCTAAATATGGGCAGACTGGAAAACTTGAATAGATATTTAAACAGCCCAAGTAGAACTAAAGATTCGTTGATGGAGGCTGTTTTTACACCCACACGACCTGGCAGATCATTGCTGTACAGTCTTTGTCACAAAAAACACTAGAGAAATATGGTTCTCTGCAAACATCTTCTGTCCCCGTATAAATCACATAGGATCCGGAGGCATTTCTGCAAATAATATGTTTTCCTATGCCAGTATATAAATAGCTTTAGAGTGCTGGGATTAAATAGAAAGTTGCCAAGGCTCTCGCTACGCTGACAAGATTAAGCAGCCCGTTTGGAGCCTGGACTGCTATTTGCTGTTAGGCCTGAAATTTAATGAGACTGAGGACACTGTTGTTGCTTCCACTCGACCAGATAAGAGGGCATATGCTGCCATATCTGACCACCTAGAAAAGTCCAGAATGGGGCCTTCCCAATTTACCTACCCTTTTGGTGAGATTTACTTAGCAGGCAAGGGCTTTCTTTCTATTGGAAAAAAAACCGTTTTAAATGATGACCAAGCACTAATAGTTAATAGATGGAACCCAAAGTGATGAAAGCAGCCAAGTAAGCTCTTGGGTTAGGACAAATCCTAACCCAAGTGAAGAGAAGGGGTGACTTGGCAGTTGACACTAACAGGGGAGACGTCAAAATGTTGTAATTCAACATGAGACCCAGGAAATAGGCCATCATGAAAGTGTCTCAGTGACCTCCAGCATCTGTGCCGTATTTGTCTTCTTGCTCTATATGACCTTGTCTCCCTACTGGAGACAGACGAGGGAAAGAGGTCTATTTCTCCTTCTTTTGGTTTGTTAAAAGGTAACGGGAACATCGGTCTTTCATCTGTTCAATATCTGAAACCCTGTCTCATGTTTGGATTGTCTTTTCTTGGGTCAGTGAAAGAATACCCCTTTCTCTATAGAAATCGAAACATCAGATACTTGCTTTCCCAGTCTCCCCTGCGAGAATCAAGTATGAGTCACAGCACCCACTTCTGAGATGAAGTCAGGAAGTTGTGGGAGCCCTAAGAAACTCTGCATTGTCTCTCAGGGTCAGAGGTGACAGAAAGACCAAGTCCTCGGGCAGCGGTGCTAGAGGGTTAGTAGAGCCCACAGCCCAATTAGTTTATTGACTATGCAAGTGATCATGTCCCTGCTCAACAGTGCATTTCCTGGCTGCCTCAGTGCAAATCTGACTCTTTTACCTTTCTAGAGATTCTGTGAGCCACCCAGTATCGTTCAGTAAATTAATTTTCTGCTTCAGTCAGACGGAGCTGGATTCTAGTCTTTGCAACTAAGAGCTATGAATGTTCTAGAGAAATATGGGATGTATGCAGAAATATGGAAGTGTTATCTGGCTTTGAAATTGAAGGCAACAAAAATCCAGCTCATATTCTTAAAGATTCTTGTCATGATCTAGTGAAGTGTTTAATCAAATCATCACCTAGGTACACCTACACTGAATTTCCACTGAAGGCAAAGTTTCAAGGGAACTGAGAGGTCAATGCTACTGAATATGAAAGTTACAGAGAACTCAAGGACTATGGGATGAGGTGGTGGCACCTTCTAATGATAATTGACAGGTTAAATAAAAAGAAAGACACACTCAAATTTCCAAATTCTCAGTTCAAAGCACATGCTGAAAACCAGAGGCTTCCATGGCTTAGTCAGAAGAATTTATCACTAGCTACTGAAGTGTACAGAGAGCCAAATATCAAATGTATGGTTTGATCCTGAAGCTTTCTGCATGAAAAAGAACTAAAGCCACACCCTCAGCTAGTCTCTTAAGTGAAAGTTGGAGCACTGACTGGGGAAGTAAGGACAATTTCAGGGGGAAGACTTAGAAGATTCATGTAGGCCATGCAGGGGATGCTGGACTGAACTCATGAGAAGACCCAATTACCTAATACAAAAGTAGCATATGCAGGAGTGTGTAACTGTGAACCACAAGAATCTCCTTACGTCGTGAGGAAATAGACCCTTGAATACTAATGTGTTCCTCCATGCCTCTACCAGAGCAAAACCGCACACATGGTTTATCAAAATCCTTATCCATGGAGTCTACTGAGACTATCAAACTTTTTGCAAACTTTCAAATTTCATTCTTTTTTGTATTCCTGAAAAATAATAAAGCCAAGTTAAGATAATTTCATCCAAACCTGCACAGTCATTCTCACTAGTTTTTAACTTAGGCCAGGCTTGCTCAGATTACCCTTAAATCCCCATTGAGTACCCTTTGCTTCTTCCCTCTCTTCCTGTAGTAAGGGACAGCATAAGCGATTTGCTTTCATTTCTCAGAGTCAGCAATGTGCTTCACCATGGGGCCTCAGGGTTATGCCAGTTCTCTGGGTTTATATCAGATTCAGTCCACAGACCATGGAGCTGGCTCATGATAATAATGACATCATATGGATAAACTTGGAAACAGGAAGTAACATGTAGCCTAGGTGCCTTGGTATGTTCTGTGTGTCAAGGGGGTAGACTAAATCACATGGAGTTATGGGGCTTGTTATCCTGTTAAAGTTCCATGAGTTTGCAGGTGTGCTGGAGGGCAGGGAGTTGGGGGTAGAGAGAGCGAGCGAGCAAGCATGAGTGAATGAGCACACAGGGGAACTGGGGAATGCTGGGATATTTTCCTACAAAACAAAAGACAAGCGACTGTCCATTGCGCTTCTTATCACTAAGAAAGAGAGGCATATTCTCCAAAGAAGACATACAGATGGCTAACAAACACATGAAAAGATGCTCAACATCACTCATTATCAGAGAAATGCAAATCAAAACCTCAATGAGGTACCATTACACGCCAGTCAGAATGGCTGCTATCCAAAAGTCTACAAGCAATAAATGCTGAACAGGGTGTGGAGAAAAGGGAACCCTCTTACACTGTTGGTGGGAATGCAAACTAGTACAGCCGCTATGGAGAACGGTGTGGAGATTCCTTAAAAAGCTGGAAATAGAACTGCCATATGACCCAGCAATCCCACTTCTGGGCATACACACCGAGGAAACCAGATCTGAAACAGACATGTGCACCCCAATGTTCATCGCAGCACTGTTTATAATAGCCAGGTCATGGATGCAACCTAGATGCCCATCAGCAGACGAATGGATAAGGAAGCTGTGGTACATATACACCATGGAATATTACTCAGCCATTAAAAAGAATTCATTTGAATCAGTTCTAATGAGATGGATGAAACTGGAGCCCATTATACAGAGTGAAGTAAGCCAGAAAGATAAAGACCATTACAGCATACTAACACATATATATGGAATTTAGAAAGATGGTAACGATAACCCTATATGCAAGACAGAAAAAGAGACACAGATGTATAGAACAGACTTTTGGACTCTATGGGAGAAGGTGAGGGTGGGATGATCTAAGAGAACAGCATCGAAACATGTATATTATCAAGTGTGAAATAGATCACCAGTCCAGGTTGGATGCATGAGACAAGTACTCGGGGCTGGTGCACTGGGAAGACCTAGAGGGATAGGGTGGGGAGGGAGGTGGGAGGGGGGATCGGGATGGGGAACACATGTAAATCCATGGCTGATTCATGTCAATGTACGGCAAAAACCACTACAATATTGTAAAGTAATTAGCCTCCAACTAATAAAAATAATTGGGAAAAAATAAAAAAAAAAGAAAGAGAGGCATAAGGCTTTAAGTGCTGAGTCATTCAGTTGTGTCCCGCATAGGCCTTCTTAAAATTTTAGAAATCACATGTACCACATTCGGATGCTATGGCAGACATTACTAATTCTCTATAAATATGGATTTCTTTTTTTTTGAGGGAACTCTAATTCTGTTTGAGTAGCAATGTGTCCACTGAAAAATATTCACATTCCCTTGTAAGCTAAGAGTCACCAAAGTATCAGAGTATAGCTAACTGGCTAGTAGATTTCCGGGAAACGTGCCACCTCTGTTTCCCTCCCTCTTCTTATCCGGAGTTACAGTAGCCAACCTGTGACCATGAGCCGGAGGCAGTACACATGAGCATATTGCAAGTGGAGGACAGCGGAGCCAAAAGACAGAAGGATCTGAGACACTACCATTTCTGGGGAGTTGCTGCACCAGCCCTGGGCTGTCTACCTCCATACTTCTTACTCTGACAAAATTAACCGCCCCATATGGTTAAGCTGTTATGATGGAACATACCTAATTGTCACTAATACAATTCCTAGCTGATAGAAATGTGTTGTGCTGCTCACTTATTGGGTGGCTAGAAAAGCTGCTAGCTTTGAACTGGGGCCCAGAACAAATCTTTCCACCTTGTCAAGGAATCGGTCCAGGTAGTTTCCCCTTTCGGAGAAGGCAATGGCACCCCACTCCAGTCCTCTTGCCTGGAAAATCCCATGGACGGAGGAGCCTGGCGGGCTGCAGTCCATGGGATCGTTAAGAGTCGGACACAACTGAGTGACTTCAATTTCACTTTTCGCTTTCATGCGTTGGAGAAGGAAATGGCAACCCACTCCAGTGTTCTTGCCTGGAGAATTCCAGAGACAGGGGAGCCTGGTGGGCTGCCGTCCATGGGGTCGCACAGGGTCGGACACGACTGAAGCGACTTAGCAGCAGCAGCAGCAACAGCAGTTTCCCCTTTGGGCCTTATTTCCAGAAGATCCAAGGTGCTCAAAATGCTAGTGCCGGAAAATACTTTGTATGGATTCTTTGGAATATCTGTTAGGAGAACTTCAGAGGAGGACCCTTGAGTTTTAAACAAAGCCACATCTCTCTGGGCAAGTAATAATTCTTATTTTGAGAGAAATTGTAACTTGATAATGAATTTGAGAGCATGCTTCTATTTCCAGACTCTATTCTATTTCATTAGTCTGTTTGTTTATCTCTACATCTATTCCAGTATTCTTACCTGGAAAATCCCATGGACAGAGGAGCCTGGAAGGCTACTGTCCACGGGATTACAAAGAGGTGGACACAATTCAGCAAATGAGCGTGCATGCGCATGCACATACACACACACACACCCATATTGAAGCTTTCCCTGTGGCACAGTGGTAGATAATCTGCTTGCCAATGCAGGTGATTCAAGAGACATGAATTCAATCCCTGGGTCAGGAAGATCCTCTGGAGAAGGGAATGGCAACCCACTCCAGTGTTCTTGCCTAGGAAATCCCATGGATAAGGAGACTGGCAGGCTACAGTCCACAAAAACACGACTGAGCAACTAAACAACAACACGTCAACACTATCTATACTCTCTTGGTTAATATAGGTTTATAAAAATTTATACACCTGGAAAAACTAGCCACTCACCTTGTTATTCTTCAAGAGGGTTTTAACTATTCTTGGCCTTTTGTACTTTTTATATAAATTTTAGAATCAACTTGCCAAGTTCTATAAAAAAAGATTTGTTGGAATTTTGACTAAGATCACACCACAACTAGTAAACTGGGAAGAAATGGCGTGAGTATTATATACCATGAAAATAGCATGCCCCTCTACATATGCAGTTTTTAAGTTTGTTCAAAAAATTTAGTTTTCTCCACAATAGGCTGCATATTTTCTGATAGATATTTCCTCAACATCTAGTATCTTTGATATTATTACAAATTAAAAAACTTATTTATTCTTAAACTATTTGGTAGCTAATGTTCAGAAATATGATTGTATATATGAATTTTGTATCAAGAAAACTTGCTAAACTCTAATTCTTGTAATTTCTCTGAGGATTTTTTCAAATTTTTTAGACATACAATTTTTTATCCACAAATAATGACAGTCTTCTCCAACAATTCTTAAAACTTTTTCTTATTTTACCTGTCTTACTATTCTGGCTAGGACCTATTATAATGTTCAACTAGAGAAGTATTATCAAAAATCCTTGTTTGTCCTTTTTTAATTTCAAAGGGAGTGCTTTCAATGTTTTTTCATTAAATATGAGGTTTTCTATTTTTTCCCCATAAATATTCAAAACAGGTGCTTGTGTATATTGAAACATAATAGATGCTGTCAGATTGATTTCCCCAAAAGCTGAAACAATTCATTCTTCTATCAGAATTTTTGCCAGCAATAAGTGTTATAATACTTAAAAACATTTGCCATTCTGTTGAGGGTAAAATGTACCTTATTATTACTTTCATTTGCTTCTTCTCAATGGTTAGTGAGTTTGACCTTTCCATATGTTGTTGACTATTTGAACTTGCCCTTTATGAATGATCTCTTCGAATCCTTTTATTTTAGTTTATTGCTGTTGTCTCTTTCTTCCAATTTTAAAGGGATTTTTGCAGAGTATAATTAACTCCCACACATTTTGTGCATTGCAAGTAGTCTCCTAAGCTTATCATTCGTTACTGACCTTATGTTTTTTAGCTATAAAATAGCTTTAAATTTATATGTAATAAAATATCAATTTTTTATTTTGTATGTCTATTTTTCCAGCCTTGTTTACATCATGCTTCTCAGATTTTCTTGTGGAATTTAAAAAAAATTCTACATTTAAGTCTTCTAGTCATCTGACAATTTTTATATACTATATAAGATAGCAGTCCAATTTTACTTTATTTCTGTTGGATAACTATTTATATCATCATTGATTATTAAATAACTCACTCTTTCCCACTTAAATGCAATGGCATTTTTATCATATATTGGATTATCACTTATATGTATCTTTGAAGTGCTACACTTGTTCTTCTGTGTAACATTGCCTCCTTAACATTAGCAAATGTGCAGTAAAAGCACATAATTATTCCTCTGCCATGTTGACTTAGGTATCTGTACAGTTTCTAGAAGATTAAGAAGTTATGACTCTGGTACCATTATCACAGGAGAAGAGACCAGGGAAAAGATGAAGAGAAATAACAAAGAAGATGGAACTGACTTTCTAAAAAGGATTTAAAACAGCTGAGAAGGAACATACACAGAGTATCAAAAGATGAAGCAAACACTTAAATAACGAAGGAAAGCCAACAAAGAAGGGACAAAGAGGGAGCCAGATGGAAGGGGTGCAAAAACTGAGCTATGTGTTTATAAAACAGTTCTGAGAACAAGTATGCTGCTTGACCCTTATATATAGCTTGCTGGTTAATGCTAGGAAACAGTAGTGGTACAGAGACAGAATAAAGGCTGGAGGAGTTTCATCCTGTCTGTTCAATGTATTTTACAGGATTCAACTGGATTAGACCTTCATGTTATACAGAGAGATTCATTTAGTGTAATTAGTTGTTGTCCTAAACTATGAAATAAACTCACATGGTATAGTAGAATATAGCTTTGTTTGAAAGCAAAATCTTTCTTAGGCAGTTTTCAAAATTTACACTTTAAAGGCATTATTTGAGTTAACTATAAGGTGAGAACGGCAGTATTTTCGATGGGCAGCAAAGGAGCAAGAGGGGATGACGGAGGGACATTCCAGGTAAGGATGAGAATTCAAGTTTTGAAGTCAGAATGACTGGAATTCTAGAATTATTTTGACCTTCTGATATTTTCAAGTTATTTCACATCTCCAAGCACATTTCCTTATTCACAAAATGAAATGAGGATAATTTCCACTTCACAGAATTTTTGTGAGGATTAAATAGCAAATGAAATTTAATGCCTGGTGATTTAATACCATTGGCACTACTGTTAACGGAGTAAAAACTACAGATTTTCTTCCTTACAATTAGCTTATTCTTAGTCCAATTTCATCTCCATGTTATCTCAGCAGAGTCGGTAGAATTGTTAGTTGTGACAGACTAGCATCTGATGACGACAGAGAAGACAAAATTCCACGACGATGGGCCTTCCTCTGTCCAATCGGTGACATCACTCTGTCACAGACTGGGCTCCTCAGAGTTTAGGGAGTCGGATGTACCTCAGGAGCTGTCCTTGGAAGGGCGCAGCTGTGGGCTGAGGGAGAAGCAGACTGTGGTGCAGGCCTCCCAGCAGGCTTGGCTTACTGAGAGTCCAGGAGCTAGAAGGCCCTTCGGAGTCATCCCAAGTTGGGCTGGTCCCTCAGTCAAGGCACGTGGGAAGGGGAGCGACTTTAGCCAAGGGGGTCTCCACAGCTGAGGAGGCCCTGACTTCCTTCCTCCATGGACAGGGGTCTGGGCTACACAGAACGGTCTGTGCACTGCAACCTATGAAGATGAGCTCTGTCTCTGGTGGCTTTCCTCCCATTCCAGACACAGAAAACGTCACATTATCAGGTTCCTTCTAATTCTTCTATTAGTAGTTCCCAGGGGAGCGTGACAGACATTTGTAAGGACAGTGTATAATAGCTTCCAAGGGAAGAGTTATCTATGTTCTCAAATTGAAGAGCATCTCCCACTTCTGAGTGAACTAACCAGGGGAGAAGGACCAAACACAGACAAAGCCCCTCCCACCCTGTCAAAAGAATCTGAGCAAAGGCTGAGGTCGACTGACAGGGGAAAACATGTGAAAAGCAGAAACTCTGAGAGCTTTGAAGCCTGTCAAGTTCCACAGGCATGACCGTATCCCAACATCGTCAAGATGACGGGAGCAAATGAGGGCAGAGGTGGGGCCTTCTAACTTAGGAATTCAGGGTCCAGCTTCAAAAAGAGAAATTAAGTCTCTAAGTGGCAGAATGCAAAGGACAGCAAAAGAAAAGCTTCTTCTTGCAAAAGAAAAGTTTAGAAAAGTGGAGGTTGGGGGCACTAAATTCTTTAAATTCTCCCTTAAAAAGGAAACTTAGACAACTTAGTCCCCAGAGGTACTACTAATGGAATGTACCTATTCTCTCTGTCTTAAACAAACTGAGGAGGCCAAGAATTGACAAAATAACTATTCTTCCATGACATTCATCTCCTTATATGAAAAGAAAAAAAGAAACAAAGTGCTCCTCAGAGTATTACATCTCAGAGAGAGTGAATGTTGCGATTCTCTGGAAAGGCCTGCTAGATAACACGGCGTGAAGCCCATGGAGCTATTAGAGAAAAGATGGATGTCCCTCCTTTACTGAAATGGAAGTCACCAACTCTTTGCATGCATGCTAAGTCGCTTCAGTTATATTCAACTCTGCGACTATACGGACTGTAGCCCACCATGTTCCTCTGTCCTTGGGATGCTCCAGGCAAGAACTCTGGAGTGGGTTGCCATGACCTCCTTCAGGGGATCTTCCTGACCCAAGGATCGAACCTGTGTCTCTTATGTCTTCTGCATTGCCGGGCAGGTTCTTTACGACTAGTGCCACCTGGGAAGCCTCATCAACTCCTTGCCAAATACTTATTTGAGTCTCCTCAAGGTTAGGAATCAATAATTCACCAAAGAAGAAAATAAATGTAAACCATGTAACAAAATGAAAAACCACAGAATAGCTTGTACAAAAACGGCTAGGGTCTTTTCTAGAACTTGTTCCTTTTGTCTTTTGATGATCACTTCTGGCCGACACCAGCCTGGTATTTGTATCTGCTAGAGGAAGTTCAGAGAGGGCTGAAGAGAAAAACAGTAAAGTAAGTCCTGCCAACTAAATAAAAAGGCACCTGTCAAAACATCAATTTGTGTGAAATGGCAAGAGAACATCTAATATACGGGGCCTGTCAACGAACATCTAAATAGCGGTGCTTTTCTCAGCACCTTCTGTGCTCAGGTTTCCATTTAAAATACAAACATCTAGGAACTCAAGAGATGAGGGTTGAGTTGGAGCTGCCACTAAATGTTTCTCACACGTGCGCTTTAGTGCTGACACCCTAATAGCACGCTCATCACAAGAGCTGCCTTCGTGTCATCCCAGTGAGGACAGAAAAGGGGAGGTGAACCTCCTGCTCTGCAGACTGCCCATAATTACGAGTTTGCATCAAAAGCAAAGAAAGGTTAAGCCGCTGATCTCATTTAGAAGCACAACAGAGTCTCAAAGGCTTTGAGGATGAAAAGCATGCCACATTGTGGGAGAGGATTTCCGTACAGAAAATTATCAAGCACGTGACTGTAAATGTCTCTATTACCAGATCCGTATGCGTGCCTCTGGAAAAAAACACCACCATGGAGTCTGACCTCCAGGGCAGCTGGAGATGTCTGTGCCCCACAGACACTGGAGTGTGAGAGAAGCCCGGCCCGGTGCTGGGGCAGCGCCCACCTCGCGCCAGATCAAACTGAAAGATGATGCGGGCAGTCAGCACGTCTTCCCTCTCAGAGAAGCTGCTGTGGAAGTGAAGGGACCCCTGGAAACCACACCGACTGACGTTTCCTGGTTTGCAGAGCTGAGGATTAGAGGCACAGGCAGGTGTGGGAGACATCACACACCCTCTCCTTCCTCCTCCCCCTCTCCCTACGTAAAGCCCTGTTCAAACGAAGCGCCAGGGGATGGTTGGCTCTCAGCTGTGCACCATTCACTATGAGGAACCTTCCAGCTCTTTCTCTTTGAGAAACTTACTAAGCTAAATCATGTGTCAGTGATCAAGAGATTTTCTCCTTTTACCTTCACTTATCTTTCCTTTATTTTTATTCTATTACATTCCTTTTGGTTTCCTTGTTGCTGTTGTTTAGTCGCTAAAAAATGTTGTGTGACCCCATGGACTGGAGCCCGCCAGGCTCCTCTGTCCATGGGATTCTCCAGGCAAGAATACTGGAGTGGGCTGCCGTTTCCTTCTCCAGGGGATCTTCCCAACCCAGGGATCGAACCTCGGTCTTCTGCATTGCCATCCCCTCCCCCACACTTAGATTAGGGGTTTGATAACATGATAAAAATAACATTGAACCTCTTAAATTATCCCTGAGAGAATGAAGGTAGACAAATCTGTAACCACCACCCCAACCACACACGCTGGTTCCCTGCCACATCCAAGCAGCAGTTTTTATCTGTTGGGTCTGCCAGGACTGTCAACACCCTACATCCTTTCAGCTGTTGAATACAGCAAGAACTCGCTCACACGTTTTCTGGGGAGGCTCCCAAACTCTGTTATTGTGTCACTTCTGGCTCCTCTGTGTGCACTCCTGAAGACGACGGCCTATTTCTCCACAAGATAAACACACAGGCAGTGAAAGGTCTAAGATGAGCCTTACCACGGAGAGACCGCCCTGCAAGACGAGCTGCCTCTTAGAGAGCCGTTTCCGGAACAGTAACAGCACTACCATTTGCTGCTAAATAAGTTCAAAGGACTTAAGTGGGACCGAAACAGGGTGGCCGGCGGAACTTGCTGTTTCTTTTGAGCTAGGCTTTTCTTTCTCGACAGAACCGCTATTTTGGGCTCCAGTCTTGATGAAATGCAAAGATGCAGGCACGGTGCCTGCTAAAACCGAAACCATCAAAATTGCAAGTCCAGAAGCAGGAGCCGTGAGTTGCTGCCTCAAGAGGGTTGATACCTCCTCACTCCAGCCCTCTGGACCCACTGAATAATTTCTTCCTTAAAAAAACACATCATAAAGACTTTTTTATATCTACACTGACCACTAGAGTTGCAGACATATGGATGTTAGAGCAGGAAGTGCCTTAAATATCCACTCTGCCAGTCATTAGTGGTGAGAGCATTTCTTAAAACAAGTCGGTGGGATATCCCTAGAAAAGCAGACAGAGCTGTTCTGGTTGAAATGCGGGAAGAGCTGCCCCTACCCTGAACCCCCGAATTCCATGGAGCCTCATGAAGGCTCGATGGAACTCTTTGTGGGACAATGCTGGAAAACTCTTGACCTTGACCAGGGTCTCAATCTGGTGGTTTTCTGGCCATGGCTCTGGCCCCCAGAGCTGTTTTTTTGTCTGGTTATTCTGGTGCTTTGAGCATTGTTGTATTCATTTTCAACACTTGGTGTCAATAGATTTTTGCATAAAGGCATGGTTTCCTTGGCAGCTCAGTTGGTAAAGAATCCACATGCAATCCAGGAGATCTGGGTTTGATCCCTGGGCTGGGAAGATCCCCTGGAGAAGGAAATGGTAACCCACTCTAGTATTCTTGCCTGGAGAATCCCACGGACAGAGAAACGTGGCGAGCTACATACAGTCTGTGGGGTCACAAGAGTCAGACACCACTTAGCGACTAAACCACCACCATGAACATCAGGCTCCTCTTCAAAACTCAGGAGCTGGGAAGAGGGCGCTTGCAGTCCTTCACGGCCACAGTGCGTGGAAGACAAGCTGCTGCTCACTGTGACCCCTCACCCGCTCTGGGCACTCACCCATCTGGTCACTTGTCCAACCATTTGGCCTTTGTGGCCTCTGTGAGCACAGATCTGGCTGATGTTACAGTTAACAACAACGACCTGGATTGGTAGAGGCAATGGCAGGAGGACCTGGGTTTCCCAAGTGCAGGTCTGGCGGTGTTCTTTCTAGTGGTGGCTTTAGTTGCTCAGTTGTGTCTGACTCTTTGTGACCCCATGGACTGTAGCCCAACAGGCTGCTCTGTCCATGGGGTTCTCCAGGCAAGAATACTGGAGTGGGTTGCCATTTCCCACACATTGGCGTGTCTCAAACTAGGGGTCTGTGGAGCTGGTCTTCAAGATCCAGGAGAATACTTTTCCTTAAAAACATGTCTATACTCGATTGACATCCAAGGAATCCCATGCTACACCTAGTTACCAGCAGAATGTCTGAAGTTTCACAGCTGTAAATTTGTTTCTGCCTCCTTATCTGTTCTAGAAAAGCAGAACTCTGTTATGGCATGCCTCACTAGCATGCAATTCGGGATACACTGTTAGCCAGATATATCCCCTGAAACATCTCAGGGAGGCACAGAAAAGACCTTTGAAGCAGCCAGTAGTTTTGATTCCTCCAAGTGAACTTCACAAAGTGCTCTGCAGTGAAGGGTTCGAAAGGAAAGGGTTGCAGGAGAGCCCATGGTGATAGCACTGCCTTTTACCCCAGTGAGGATAGAAGCATCTTTAGCCTCACTTTCTAATCATGATGTTAATATAGTAACTGTACTGGGAAGTAACTCAGCACTGTGGTAAAGGGGTAGGCTTTGTTTCCAGATGGCCTGGTTTCAAACTCCAAGGCCACCATTTACTACCAGTATGATGCCTGGGAAAATATTTAAGTGTTGTGCCTCAGTATAGCCATCTGTAAAATGGTATTAATATTTATCCTATGAAGTTACTGTGAGAATTCAATGAGATTAGCGCCAAAAACTCCATGCCTAGCATATAATAAACACTGAGAAAGGCTTGCTATTATTAGCATAGCAGGTTTATAGCTTATAAACTCACTTCCTTCCATTTTTTCCATATAACCAAGGTATGAGCTAAGCAGGAGGAACTGGATCCACTTTGACAAGAATTCCGAAGAGCTTGAATGAGTTGTCCACGGGCATGAAGGCGGTGAAGGGAAAAGCGAGGATGTGAACCAGGTTTTCTTTTTCAAGATCCTGGGTTGATTCTACTATCCATAATGCCTCTGGGATCCTCTAAGTGACAGAAATAATTTTCAAGGACTGTTCTGAGGGTTAGAAGTCAACACATGTTTATACGTGGTGGGAGCAAATCATTTAAAAGGCAGGGCTTCGGAGAGAAGCCGGAGCAAAAACAGAATTTACATAGAGAAATGAAAACCTTCAGCACAGTGAGGAGATTTTTAACTGGAAATGAAAAATAGCCTGAAGGGAGACGGTTGCCCAGTGATGGGCAGCCCTCAGGTGCTAGAGGACTTCTACATGATAAATAAAGGGCTTTCAAGGGCCCCCTAGTGAATGTCTGCATTTGCCATGTGCCTCTCATCCAGGGTGGATGGAGCGTGGTGGGGGGCTGGGCAGGGGCCCAGCAGAGGGAAGGGGGAAGAGACCCTTCTTGGCCAGAGCATAGAGACGCTGGACACTGGTGGGGAGCCGCTTTAAGAATGGCAGCAGCCCACATTTCCCATGTACAGAAGACCTGTCACATTACAGGATTTTCATTGGTTAAAGCCTCGGGATGCTTTTTATGGTGTTTCCTAAATTACTGCTTTGGATTCCAGAAATTTTATATAGGAACTAGGCACCACAGCAAGCTCACTGGAAATAGATCTCGAGTAGTCCGCTTGGAAGACAGCTTGGCCCCAGAGGCAGTAACAGAAAATTGGCACTGGCCTGGCTAGGCATATTTCCAGTTTTATTGGGATACAAATGGGCCCACAATTTTACTCACTTTAAGGCCAACATGGGAGGTGGAGGTGGGGGTAGGGGGCATGTAGGGGTGGTACCGGAGGTCTCTTTACCTCGATTTTGATACTGAGGGCATCTGTTTCTCCCCCTGTACTCCCAGGTCCCCATGCTTAACCCCTGGACCCCACGCATTCACCCACATCTCACCCTTTCCTATCCCTTCCTCCATATGAGGACTGGTTGAGGTGGGTATGTAACAGCTGCATTAATACCTTATGAAATAGTTTAATGCAGGGAGGTGGGGGGATGGGAAGGTAAGGGTCTTGGGGGATTTGGGGGGGGGTGGAAGGATAGAGGGGTTGGGGGGTTGTGAATCAGGGAACTAAGATCCCACATGGCTTGTAGGACAGCCAAAAGAGAAAAAAAAATTAGCCCCTCACCAAAAGAATATTGCACTCATGTCAGCTACCTGGTTTTGATAGTATATGATAGCTTTGAAATTTGTTAACATTAAAGGAAGCAGGGTCAAGAGCAAGCAAGGTCAAGGCTATCTCTACCATTTTTGCAAGACTTTTCTTTGTCTCAAATTATTTCAAAATAAAAAGCTAAAACAGCAAGAAAAAAAGTCACCGCCTTCCCCACTGTAAGAGGCCATTTCATAGTTGTTACCTGTGTCTGTAACATTAAGGGTTACTGTATGTGCTTGTGTCATGGTTATTTATACATTATTTTATGTAACCCTGCTTTGCGGTGTGGTCATCTCCATTTTTCCAGGTGAGGGAACTGAGACATAGCAATTATGTAACTTAAGAAGTGTAGGTACCAGGAGTTGGACAAGGACAACAAACAGCCACAGTTCCTGTCTGCTCCGTGAGACAAGAAATCTTAGCCTTAGAAGTATGAGTGCCTAGTGCAGTGGCTGACACACTCAGGAAATGCTTTTGCTGGTTTACTGTACTCATTTATCCACTAGATGACAATGTACTAATGTGAAGTTACTTTACTTGGTTAATGAATGCTTTTTTGGTGACAGAAGGGCAGACCATCTTTTCTCAAGGTGGCCTAAGTCAGTGTGGGGCTCCCAGGCTGGGCTGCTCAGGCTATAGCCACAGGACACAGAAGCTCTGATTTTATTTTCCTAATCAGATCCAAGGCTGTTATTAATTTCACTCCTGTAAGCAATGCCAGTTAGCATTTATTATATACCCACTCTGCAAACGGGAAACGCCATTTGTTCCTGTAGGTGCATTTTTAGACACTGCCTTATAAAGGGTGGATTTATGGAAAACCTATTTTCTAAATGTCAAGGCTTTCAAGCGCAGCAGAGAGTTGTGAGCCCCTGAGAGGCAGCTGTGTACAACATCAGTCCCGTGGTCCCCTGGACGCCCTCGTCCGCTCTCTAGTCTTCGTTGTCCAGCTCCTGGCACCCACATATTTTAAGTCACAAAACTTCTATGTCTCAGTTCCCTCAACTGCAAAGATGGAGATGACAACACAACATAGCAGGGCTGGATAAAATAATGTGTAAATAACTATGACACAAATGAATATAACAGCACTTAATAAACGCTCGTGTCCTTGTTTCTTTCAGCTTCCTGTGGGACACAGAGCCTCCTTAACCCATTAACAACAGGTACTGGGGATTCACACTAAGCGATGCTTGTGTAACCCCAAGGCTACAAACTAGATGTTCAACCTACATGGTACTGTTCCAAAATCTATTTTCTTAAAAAAATAAGATTATATAAAATACCCTAATGAAGTTGAAGCTCTGAAAAAATCCAGTTTTATATATCTAATCAGTAGGAAATGTGCTAATGGCAATAAGCATCAATTAAATATTTCCTGAGCAGTTGTAGTTCTCTTTTACAGGATGTTTTTAAAGAGACAGTTTGCACAATTCAGGTCTCTTAGAAACTTGTTAGTGAATATTTAGGATGATGACTTCTTTTCTTATTGATCAGTTACTCTGTAGCTAGTCATTGAAACTTTATTATTGGTCATAGTAATTAAGAAGATGATAAAGGTATTTCAGACTGATTAATTTTAAAAGGATTACTGCATGTTTTACCCTCCTTAACTTCTTCAAGTTAAGGAGACCAGCCCAAATTAAGGAGACCAACCAGTCCATCCTAAAGGAAATCAGTCCTGGAAGTTCACTGGAAGGACTGATGCTGAAGCTGAAGCTCCAATTCTTTGGCCACCTGATGTGAAGAACTGACTCATTAGAAAAGACCCTGATGCTGGGAAAGATTGAAGGCAGGAGGAGAAGGGGATGACAGAGGATGAGATGGTTGGATGGCATCACCAACTCAATGGACATGAGTTTGAGTAGACTCCGGGAGTTGGTGATGGACAGGGAGGCCTGGTGTGCTGCAGTCCATGGGGTCGCAGGGAGTTGGACACGATTGAGCGACTGAACTAAAGTGAACTTCTTCAATCTTCTTACTTGAAGCTATAATAGCAGTAGTAGTATGGGTAGCAAAGACATACTGAGTGCTTACTACGTGTCAGGTGTTATTGTAGAGCCTTTATACCCATTCACTCATTTAACTCTCCCCAAACCCTATGACGGTGACAACAGCTACTGGTTCCATGGCATTTAGTATGTGTCAGAAAGTATTTAAGCACTTTATATGTATTAATTCATGTAAGAGTCACGGCAGATCTGTGGTAAAGGTACAGTTGTTAACCCCTTTACAGGGAGGAGAAGGAAAGTGAGCTTGAGAGAAGTTAAACTTGCTCAAGACTACAAAGCTCAGCGTCAGGCAAAATCAAGGTACCAGGAAACATCAGATGTTGTTCTATCACTTTCTTTATTCTTGGCTGTCACAGGTCCTACCTGATTTTGTGGTCTACTAACGAAAGAACACTTTGTGTTGTGTTAAAAGCTCTAGCCCTGGATCTTTCCGACCCAGCGATCAAACATAGGTCTCCTGCATTGCAGGCAGATTCTTTACCATCTGAGTCACCAGGGAAGCCCAATAATAAATATATCAAACTACTAAAAGAGCTTTGAAATTACCATCAGAGAAGTACTAAAATAATCATAATATGCTGAAGGCTTATTTCCTTTTTCAATCTGAACATTTTGTTCAATCGTCTCTTATTTGCATCTGGATATTTATGTGTATTTGTGGGTGTGAGAGAGAGAGAGATTATGAGAGATTGAGAAAAAGTGAGACCAGAATGTGCTGTAGTCACATCCATCTTGCACCAATAGAGGAGGCAGCTAAAACACTGAGGGAAGCAGAGGGGAAAGAATCATCAAAAGAAAATTTTGATGACACAGTTGAGCAGCTGAGCTAGATCAATCCTGGAATCACCACACCTCTATTTTATCAGCAATAGTCTCATTGAGCAGGCAACTTTCACTTTGGATTTCTATACCTGGAGCTGAGAATATCTTAACAGATACATTTAACTATAGTCGTACTTACCCACATTTTTTTATTTCAGCTTTTTTTCTTGGCGTCCCCTTCAGAGATACACACATGTAGGGCGCACATGCGCGTGTGCACACACACACACATGCACACACAGAGGAGGTCTCACTATGAATCAGCACAGTGCCAAACTCTCCCCCAATCTCAATGGCTTTAACATCACACACATTCCTTGCTCATGCCTCTTGCCTGCGTCCATTGTGAATTAGCTTTTTGTCATAATCCATCTGAGAACAAAGCTGAAGGAGAACACTAATCAAAAAACAGCACGTCACTGCGGTAGGAGGAAAGGAGATGTCCAGAGGACCCTATACTGGAGACTGAATGCCCTGGTCCGGAAGTGACACACATCACTTCCGCTTACAACTCACCGGCCAGACCTAGTCACACAATCCTGTCCAACCACAGGAGGGCCAGGAAATGCCAGGAGGGCAACAGGCCCAGGTGCCCTGAAGGAGGAGATGTGGAACAGCACTAACTACCAGAGCCCTTTCCTAAATAGCGTTATTCACCTGAGGAGGGAAAGTTGGGGGCAGGAGGTCAGTGTGGGAAATGGGATTTTTTTTTTTCACTGTTCACCACTTTGATAGTATTTGGACTGTCTTAAATGTTTAAAGGCTGAAGTATAACACAGAGAGATAAGCACACAAATCACAAAAGTACAGCTCAATAAATGATCATAACAATGAACTCATTTGTATAGTTATCACCTGGATCAAGTAATAACATCGTCTGTACTCCAAAACTCCACCTTGGGACTCCTTCAATTTCTCCCTCTATCTTTCTTCCCAAAGTTATCCTGATTCTTAATCCCACAGATAAAAAATTAAAAAGAAATATTTACAGACTTATCATGAGAGAAGTATAAGGTAACATGCCCTTGAGGGTTTCTCTAAACCCAGGGGGGAATAAATAGACTGTTAGTTTGAATAGTTTTTCTAAACCCAGGGGGAAGTAAATAGCCTGTTAGTTTGAAACGTGCAGGAGGTAAAGAGTAGAGACGTAGCTGGACCAAGGAGAATTGGGTTCTCTGAGACTTAGAGGATGGAAGGTGAGTGGAGGAGACAGTACCAGCCCTCTGCACTCCTCAAGGTGTCAAGACCTCCGGTGATGCCGTACATGGCTCCTTGGAACTCACCTGGATTTCCTGACTTTGGAGCCTCTTCACATAGGCTGAGGCAAACCAGAATGTAGAGAGGCTTCCCTGTGACAGTTATGCTCCACAGAAGACAAGTTCAATGCCGACACTAGGAAATCAGGTGAAGAGAAGGGGTAGCAACCACTCCGGAGTAAGGGCCAGACCTCGTCCCATTTCTGAGAGCTTCGGGATTCCTGTTCCATACAATGGGCAGGTGGTAGTGACAGAAGGTGTCCCAACAGCAACTGCTTCTGGATGGTTTCCAGGTAGGGAGGTGGGGGCCACAAAGCTGGATATAGTTTTAAAAAACCAAACCTCATCAGCCATCGTCCCCCTCTGCCAGGTGGGCTGAGAATGCACAGCTGCCCGCACGATGCAGTTTCACCTTCCTTCACGTTATAGATGTCCGGCCCTGACCCAAAGCTGCAGGAGGTTGGCCCTGCGAGGTGTTTGGAGCCTCAGCGCCTCCTTGAGTTCCTACTCTGTACCACTGCTGTGGAGTAAGCTGGGGAGAGGGCCCTTAGTAAGAGCGTCACTCAGGGTTTAACCATGGCAAATATTTACATGTGTATATGACTGAAAAGATATATAAGGATTGCTAGGCGTTGGCTCACACAATTAGGAAAATGATAAGACTGCTTAGTCTCCAAATTCAAGGGCTCTCTGGGTGCTCACCCAGGCCTGTAAGATGCCCAGTCCAGTCGGACTGGACTGTCTATTTACTTTCCCTACAATTCAGCTCAGAAGTGACAGACAAGTTTTAGCATTTTAAACTCTTAAGAACAGTTTAGCTTCAAAGAAAAGAACAAAAATAAATCTCTAAATGTAATCCTTTAACAAATAACTTATGAAATGCCCACTATGTCCAAAGGACTGTACTGTCTTTTGAGACGTGGAGGTAGGGAGAGATGAAATTTGCTGTCATCGTGGTTGCTTCCAGCCTCTCAAAACAGACTGGGTGACTCTGCTAACTGTATGACTTTGGCAAATTACTTAATCCCTCCGTGCCTCATAATTCTTACTTGCAACATAGGAAAAGTTATTGTACCTAATACATAGTTAGAACGAGACATGGAACAACAGATTGGTTCCAAATTGGGAAAGAACATCAAGGCTGTATGTTGTCATCCTGCTTATTAAACTTATATTCAGAGTACATCATGCGAAATGCTGGACTAGATGAAGGACAAGCTGGAATCAAGATTGCAGGGAGAAATATCAATAACCTCAGATATGCAGATGACTCCACCCTATGGCAGAAAGTGAAGAGGAACTAAAGAGTCTCTTGATGAGGGTCAAAGAGGAGACTGAAGAAGCTGGCTTAAAACTCAATATTCAAAAAACAAAGATCATGGTATCTGGTCCCATCACTTCATGGCAAATAGATGGGGAAGCAATGGAAACAGTGACGGAATTAATTTTCTCCAAAATCACTATGGATGGTAACTGCAGCCATGAAATTAAAAGATGCTTGCTTCTTGGAAGAAAAGCTATGACAAACCTAGATAGTATGTTCTATCTAGGTTAGAATTATTAAAAAGCAGATGGTACTTTGCCAACAAAGGTCTGTCTAGTCAAAGCTATGGTTTTTCCAGTAGTCATGTATGGATGTGTGAGTTGGACCACAAAGAAGGCTGCGTGCCAAAGAATTATGAATTGTGGTGTTGGAGAAGACTCTTGAGAGTCCCCTGGACTGCAAAGAGATCAAACCAGTCCATCCTAAAGGAAATCAGTCCTGAATATTCATTGGAAGGACTGATGCCGGAGCTGAAGCTCCAAATCTTTGGCCACTTGATGTGAAGAGCAGACTCACTGGAAAAACCCTGATGCTGGGAAGTATTAAAGGCAGGAGGCGAAAGGGACAATAGAGGATGAGATGGTTGGATGGCATCACTGACTCAATGGACATGAGTTTGAGCAAGCTCCAGGAGATGGTGAAGGACAGGAAATTTGGTGTGCTGCAGCCCATGGGGTTGCAAAGAGTTGGACATGACAGAGCAACTGAACAACAACTTCTGTCCTTTGCCGGGTTTCTGTTAGTCAGGACGAGCTTTATTGGGAGTAGATGGTGGATATGTTTAGAGTGAAGGCCAGTTCCAGGGTGTCTAAAGGCAGGCAGGTAGACTTGCTGTTTGCTTAGGCAAGTGGACTAATCTGAGGGCATTTCATGAAAATGTTTGGCCAAGTAGTAGTCCTGATTCCTGGGATTTATTACACATTTCTTAAGAAGAGAAAAGCAAAACTAATGAAGTGTTTGGTCATAAAGGGGGAAGTCTGGGATTTGCTAAAGATAGGGATTCAGAAAATATAGGTCGAATCGTTTTCTGAAGTCTTTCATTCCTAGTCTCTGGAGAAATCAAATGTAAGCATCTGTAACAAATGAATGTAATGAAATGGAAATAAGTTTTGCCAAGGCAATGAGAAACTGAGGATTGTTAAATTGTTAACTCCTGGAAGGAAAGGAGTTGTTTTTCTGAAGCTGTATGACGTTTCAGTGGGTGCTGTACAGAACAGGACTTGGTAGCTCTTTGGTGGTGAGTCCACTGAATTTTGAGCTTTCTTCTACGGTGGCATAACAGCAAAGATAAACAAATTCACATTGATCATGTGGGGGCAGGGGTGAGGGGAATGAGGCACAGCCTCACCACAACCTGTTATTACTAACCTCGTGTTTATAGCAGACAAGCTCCACTTTTGCAGTAAGTATAACCTGCACTTACGCTGTTCTTTTTCCATGATGCTCACCAGAGAAGTTTCTGGTTAAGCATAGGGTCCTCATCATGTTTACTCATCTATGCAAAGAATGGGAGTCTAAATTCCTCTGCTGACCTTAGTTCTCAGTTTTCTGGCCTTTCTGGTCAAATTGTGTACTTTTAATGAGCATTTGGATCATTTTCTCATTGAAAATACCAGAAGTTGATTTGCTAAATCAGTATAGAACCCTGTACTGATGTCTAATAAATATTGGGAAAAGGTCATCAAGAAATAATCTCCTTTCCAGTCTTCCTGCCCAACAGGAGAAACACAGATCCATACTGCCTTCATTTCTTGTTAAACCAGGGCAATGGGGTACAACAACGATTCTTGCAGGTTCAGATTCCCTAGAGTGCATTCATTTTACATGTTTACAGCTGAATAGGCCTCACATGATAATCAGGACCCATCAACCTCCTGACTGGGCTCAGGAGGTACTGAAGGGCAACCCTCTATTAGTAGTTTCTGGTGAGGGCAGTAACTGTCTTGAAAGAACCTCTTTTCTCCTAATTTACAGCAGTCCCCTGGGTTCAGTGATGTTTGCAGGAGTTTGGTAAACAGTCTGTTCTGACACACTGCAGCTGGTGGCTGCCTCCCTCTAGGACCCTCACCGGGTCTAAAGCCTGACAAGGGAATTCACTAACATCTCCCAGGCAGGGACCCATGATAGTCCAGTGGCATCAGGGCCTGGGATGCAGAACACACTGGAAAAGAGCTTCAATCTTGGATCACCTGGAAAGTAAGCCCGTGTGTCTTTCCTACTATTGGTGATGTCTCTCTTTGCATGGTGTCCACTGAACTTCAACTTTCATAAACAGGCCCATCCATTTTGCCTGTAAAAAGTTTCTCATAGTCTCTCTCTCTCCTTTTCTGTCCCACACTCAGGGCTTACATTCTGCTAGGTTGTACCACTAAAGCCAAATCCGTACCAGTAAAGCCACATCAGCCTCACAAACTGACTTCTTGGAGTCCAGTTCCTGCCTCTCTAGTCCACCCTCACACTTAATTTCCCTTAACTCCTTTGCACGGGTGTCAAAACTTTCTATAGTCTAGTCCTCTCTCCACCCAGCACAACTTTAGTTTCCATTAGTAACAATCATGGTAGTGATAATAACCACTCAACTGAGTGCTTTGTTGTGCTGAGCCCTTTATAGAGAGTATTACATTTCAGCCTACACTGAGGTGGGCATTATCATCCTTGCCAAATAGCTATAGTTGAGTACTCCCTTCTGTGATAGGTAGCTGACTTTAAAAGACAGACCTGTACTACTACCTTAAATGGCAAAGGATGTGATCCAGGCAAGGCCCTTGAGATGAGGAGATGGTGTTGGATTATCTAGGTGGGCACTCAACGCAATGACATGCATCCCCGTGAAAGGGAGGCAGAGGGAGATCTGAGAGATGAGACAGAATAGAGAGGCTTCCCAGGTGGCGCTGGTGGTAAAGAACCCGCCTGACAATGCAGGAGACGTAAGAGATGAGGGTTTGATCCTTGGGTTGGGAAGCTCCCCTGGAGGAGGGCATGGCAACCCACTCCAGTATTCTTGCCTGGAGCATCCCATGGACAGAGGAGCCTGGCGGGCTAGAGTCCATGGACTCGCAAAGAGTTGGACGTGACTGAAGTGACTTAGCATGCACGCGTGCACAGAGAAGAGGAGATAATGTGAAGAAAACAGAGGGAGAGTTGAAAGTGTTGGCCTTGACGTTTGAAATGATGTAGCCACAAGCTAAAGGATGCTGGAGGTACCAGTGGCTGAAAAAGGCCAGGAACCATCCTCCCCTAAAGCCTCTGGAGGGAGTCTGGCCCTGCTGACATGTTGATTTCAGCCTCCAGAACTATGAGGCAATGCCTTACTGACCTTCTTAGCCACACAGTTTATGGTAACTTGTTACATCAGCTCCAGGAAATGAAAGACCCCATTTCTCACCTGCATCACATCAGCCTCACAACTGACCTCTTGGGAGTCCAGTTCTTGCCTCTCTAGTCCACCCTGCACACTTACTTTTCTGTAATTCCTCTGCATGGGTTTCAAATCTTTTTGAAAGATTTAAAAGACCAGACTATAGTCTGGTCCTCCCTCCAACCAGCGCCGCAATAGTTTCTGTTAGTAATAATCATAGTAGTGACAATGACCACTCAGCTGAGTGCTTTGTTGTGCTGAGAGCCTTATAGAGAGGCTCACGTTTCATCCTGAACAACCGCCCTGAGGTGGGCATTATTATCCTTACTTTCCAGATGAGGAAATCCAGGCCTGTGCGAGCAGCCTGTTTCGCCCTCAGCCCCAGGCGTTAGTGCTCAGGGTGTGTCCCCCTGCTGGGACACTAGCAGGATGATCTGAGAGCCTTGTTCTCACATCTGCTTGTGTAAAACTCACCCTCCTTCCAGACTTCATGTGTGAACCCCTTTCTCCACGAACTTCTCCTGAATACCCATCTGTCACCTGCCTCTGAATTCCCTGTGAATTGTAGGCCGAATCTGTTTCACAAACTGTAGAAATTGGATTCTGCTTTGTAGTTTTAAAAATTCAAAACTTACTGGGAAAGAATATTCTGTGTAGAGCAAGACTTAAAATCAAAACACAAACCCAAAGTACCCTACTCAGTGATGCCTGACCCTCAGGAAGCACTGATTCTTTTTACTGAGATTTCTCCCTAATTTTAAATAAAATTAATTCACACTTTTTTTGGGTAACGTGTCCTGTTAGAAATTCCCTGGGCTGTGTAGGTACCCTGATGACATTACCTAGAAAATCTGATTACCATGTAGCCTGTATGTAGGTGTTCTATCCGTCTAGAGCAGTACTGTCTGCCTAATGGAAACACACTCTGAGCAGCAAATGCAAGCCACTTGTTTTAAAATGTTTAAAGCAACCGTATTTTAAAAAGTAAAAGAAACAAGTGAAATTAATTTTATTTGACCCAATACTGTACTTTGCTTAACTCAATATATCCAAAATATTCAATACTATCATCTCAACATGTAATCAATATAAAAATTATTGAGACATCATTTTTGGTTGTTTGTACTGTCTTCAAAATATGAAGTGTAATTTATATCCACGCCATATGGAAACTTGGACTAAGCGGATTTCAGGTATTCAACAGTCAATATCAGATGATGTAGGCCTAGAATTACAACTTTTTTAGGAGACTAGATTTCCAAGTTCTGTTCTTCTGTAAAATATCTAATTTGAGCTCAACAAAATGAGATGCCTTTTCTTGATGTCTACAGTATTTTCTACTCAACGTAGAAAACTTGGAAATATAGAAAATTACAGAGAAGAAAATAAAGCTTCCCAGTATTACAACATTCCAGACTTTTTTCCCTAAGCATAACTAAAAATATACAGATTTTAAAAATTAAAAGCATTCTGTTAGTACTATTTCATAATATTCTGATTTGGAAACTTAGTCCTCTCCTGAAGGCTGTCCCATGTATGTTGGTTTCCTCTCTAAGTAGGTTTTAAATTTAGAAAACAAAGATCATGTTTCAGACCATTCCTACATGCTTTAAAGAACATGATTGAGCACACAAAACTCAATAAACAGCTGAATTGACAGAAAAATATCAATAAATATTTATAGAGTGGGATTGGCTTATAAACTGGATTTGAGAGTTGGACAAACCCAGTTGAACACCTCATTTTGGTCTGGAATCACCCTCTGAAACTGGAGATAAGATCCTGTTATTGCTAGCGGCTAAGTATGGGGTGATCTGTTAAAGCTCCCCCAGCCTTGCTTTTCCCAGTGGTATAGATGAGAAACATGTGCAGGCTGACTTTATTAATTCTGCCAACTCTCCCAGGGTCGTGTGAGACCCAGATGAGATCATGTTTGAATGACATCATGCCAACAGCGGCACTCTGTAAAATCAAGAGGCACGTTGCCATTCGTCTTTCTAACCTTGTTACCCTGTGTGAACTGTGCTCTTAAATACGCTTAGAATTTGTTCCTGGCCATTGACTCAATCCATGTTCTTGGTAATGCTAAGATTATAGACTTCAAATGAGTACTGTATTAGTTTTAAATCTTTACTTTTTAACAGTATGTAGCTCCTCCTAGAATTTCAACCATATTTATACCCAATTTTAAAATTTTTAACAACTGGTGCTCACTGCTAGTCCTTAGTCCTCTTATTATTTTTTAAATTAATTTTTATAGAAAAATAGTTGCTTTACAATGTTGTTTCTACTGTACAGCAAAATGAATCGGCCAAATATATACATATATCCCCTCTCCTTTGGACTTCCTTCCCATTCATGCCATCACAGTGCATTAAGTAAAGTTCCCTGTGCTATCCAGCATGTTCTCATCAGTTATCTATTTTATGTATAGTCCTTAGCCCCCTTCAGAGAAGGCAATGGCACCCCACTCCAGTACTCTTGCCTGGAAAATCCCGTGGACGGAGGAGCCTGGTGGGCTGCAGTCCATGGGGTCGCGAAGAGTCAGACATGACTGAGCGGCTTCACTTTCACTTTTCACTTTTATGCATTGGAGAAGGAAATGGCAACCCACTCCAGTGTTCTTGCCTGGAGAATCCCAGGGATGGGGTCACACAGAGTCGGACACGACTGAAGTGACTTAGCAGTAGCAGTAGCCCCCTTAAATCATGACTTTCTTATTCAAATTTTAAAATTCTGTGAATATCTCAAGTAATTGTTTTAGAAAATATAGTGTACTAAATCTTCTAGCTCATTAATGTCTGAAATATCTGAAGCATAAAGGATTTTTTATATTGGGGTTGACAGATAAAATACAGGACACCCAATTAAATTTGAATTTCAGGTAAACAATAAATATATTTTAGTATGAATGTGTCCCAAAATACTTATCCTAAAAACATATTGTTTATCTGAAATTCAAATCTTATTTGAGTACCCTGTGCTTTTACCTGTTAAATCTGGTAATCCTTTTTTTTTTTTTTGACTCTGTATAGAATTCTTGGGTTATAGGCTTTTCCTGTCACAAATTTTATTTTGAATATTCTAAATAAAACATTATATTGAGCAAGACCAAAAAAAAAAAAAAAAAACCTCTATGAATGAGGCACCATTATCTTCTGTTACTGTGGAGTCTGATTGTTGTTTCTATTTGGGCAATCTTTTCTTTTTTTCCTTCTGCATGCCTATAGGGAATTTTCTTTATTTTCATAATATTAAGTATTTTTGAGAACATATAGGAATTTGGGGGCTTTAATTAAGGCTCTCATATGGTTTTTGAGACTCCTGAAATTATATTGCATATCTGGTAGTTAATGTGTCTGATTTATTTTAAACTTTCCTATCCTCACCCTCTGTGTACAAATCTGAACTTTTTGAGAGTGTCAGTTGTATATCTGTAGCACTGAGTCTGTAATCCATAGAACCATGAGGGGGAGCTGAAGAAATGTTGGCTAAAAGACCAAATGAATGATTGGGGGCTAAATGTTAGGACAGGCTGAACAGTTTTCAAAGTCTCACACGGGGTAGATAAGTCAATGTCCAATACCTATTGAACAATATGAAGATAAAGACAAACCCTGACAATAGCTCTCTGACACAAAGAACATCCTCAAGAATGAAGGATATGGGTTTCAAGGAAAGGGGAGAATAAAATAGGCCTTGATTCCCAGGAGGGTGAATATGAGGCCAAAAAAATTTAGTTATGAATTGTAGGCCAATAAGCTCTTACTTATTTAGAAGCAGAGTAAAACTCATGTTTCATTTTGTCACCCTTGCTGAGAGACCCAGGAGCATGAAAAAATAGTTTCTTCCACTTTCTAGAAAATGACAGTAAGTTGTCCCCTGGTGTTGAGAAGTGTAACATTCCAGCATTTGATGGAGCCAAGAGGCCAGTGAGATCCCTGGGGTCTGGTCCAGACAGCCCCAAGAGAGTGGCGTGAAGGGTGGCTGACTTATGAGGCCATCAGCACATCAGGGAGGGAACAAAATTTCCTTCGTTATAAGGGCTGCAACCCTGAATCAGAGACCTAATTCCTAGCCTCAGGCCTTCTTAAAAATGGAATCATAGCTGGACTTTGCCATGGAGCTCAGCTCCAAGGTCCTCATTCTTTGAAGAGAGTAAAGAGCTCAGTATCTTTCACTTTATCACCCATCTCTCCTGTTCTTCCCTGATTGGAGCAATTAATTTATTTATGTCAAGCAGCATGGTGGGTGCTGTGAATAAGACTTCTCTTGACTGCTTGTTCTTCAGCATAAATCCATTTTCTTTAGGGCAATAAAAGTAAATATTCTTTAAATGATCAAATCCTAACTTAACCTCAGTCAGATCTAAGGAGATTCTAACTTCATTCTCTACCGCCTTACATTCCTTTATCTGCCTATGGTTTTTTCAGTCATGTGAGACTCCATGGCATCTGATTTCCCATGAGGTGCTATTCTTTAAGAATTAAGCAACAATCATGATGACAGTCAAGCTCCCAGTTTTCTAGAATTCCACCCTGGAGTTGCTTTCTTAACCTGAGCTTGAACTCAGCACCATGTTGGATGCAGCCCCTTAGATAGTGGTTGCTACCCCCAAGAAGTTTCCAAGGCTCTCTCATAATTAAAAAGGCTGAGTGACTCCAAGGGCCCAGAACAAAGGTTCTCTCATTCCTAGAGTTGTGTCACCACTCTACCTGATAAAATGTAAGGTCAAATCCTTGAACAGCACCATTGGCAGTTTGTGAATCTGAGCAGGGGGATGTCACACTAGAGGTTTTCAGTAGGCATACACATGTATGTAGGCCAATATATGTTAGTGCTTTGTGACTAAGTTGTGTCTGATTTTTGAGACCCCATGGACTGTAGCCCACCAGGCTCCTCTGTCCATGGAATTTCCAGGCAAGAAAACAGCAGTGGGTTGATAGACAGCTATGAGTTGCAATTTATGGAAATGAGCAGTACAACTAGAGAAACTGGATCAGACCCTGTGTAGATCTTTTCTCTTGCCTCTAGATATTTGCCTTGATCAGAACCAAAGTGTTGGCATTTTTACCATTTACTGACACTGTCTTTTTTTTTTTTTTTTTTTATACTGCACTGCACAGCATGTAGGATCTTAGCTCCTGACCAGGGATTGAACCTGAGCCCCTTGAATTAGAAGCATGAAATCTTAACTACTGACCGCCAGGGAAATCCCTGTTTTCTTGAATTAAGAGATTTGATTCCTATGAGACACCAGAGAAGACAAAGAAGCACTTGTGTCTGCCAGCTTGAAGATGTTGTGTAATATTTAGAACTTCTTTCCTATTGCCATAGGGCAAAGAGGCAACTTCTGACTCATAGGACTAAGTCTTGCTTGTATGCAACATCATTTAAAGTGTGGTATTTTACTACGCAATTCTAGGTCATCGAGGACCCATTGTTCTATCTTGAAGGGCATGGCTTAACTGTTAATGACACCGTGAAAATCCACTAAGGGAGATCAAGCAGATGGCTCTGACATTAAGAGATAAAAGTCATCTTTAACGGATTTGACTGTGGTTACTGTAAGCAGGTGCCCCAAAGTAACATAAATAGACAAGATAAAATAGGTATAGATGGGTTTTACAATTCCCTTACCTTATTAAGTGGGATAAGTAATTTGCCACCCGATTAGAAGTAGGAGAAGATGTGTGCATTACTGTGTGGCCCCAGACCACTTTAGCATCGACTGTCCCCTTTCTTCCCATTCCATTCCCCATGATTGATCCTGTTAAATATAAAATACTTGAGGAACAGAAAGCTAATAAATTTGGGGGAAATGTCATATGGTTTTTATTCTAAGGATCATTGTATAGGGCAATGAAGAATCCTTTTGAAGTGGAGAATGTGGATAATTCTAATAAGATTAATTCTTGAAACCAGGACTTTGAACAGAAGAGATTGGATGGGCTCAGAGAAAGGAGTTGGGCCTGTGGTCCAGATAAGGTCATCACATGTTGAAAAGTCACAATATACCATACAGATGGAAGAGAAGGCTGGCTAAAGGGAGATGCCATGCCATATCTGAGGTTAGACTGGGCAAGAGGACTCATATACAGAGCAAGTTCTGGATGTCAGGTCAGGTCTAAAGGGCTGAAATATGATGGGGCACCAGGGGGGAATCAAACTTTCTGGACTAGAAGCTGTCCTCTGACACAACAGGATGATCTGGTGGTGGAAAGCAAGGACCTACAAGGGAATTAAGGACATTGGAGTAGGATCCAGGCAAGCAAGGAATATTTTAGGAATCCAGACAATAAACGATTGGGTAGCAGAGAGAGTCAGACCCAAAATTCTTGAGCTCCAGGAATAGTGCCCAGACAGACACCCAGAACACTATTACATAAAAACTAAGAAGGATCAACAGCAGGGTGATGATAATAGTATCAACGACAACAACCATAATCAACATGAATAACCACAGATAACACCTACTGAGTAGTTGCCATGTACTGGGCTAAGTGCTTGACCCTTCCATGTCTTCTATCTTTATTTAACAGAAGAGAAAGTAGAGAGATAAAGTACACATTCAAGGTGATGCAGGGCTAAGTGTCAGAGCTAGGATCTGAACCCAGATTTGTCTAATCCCAAGCTCATAGGCTTCCCCCTCTTCAGGACAGTTCCTGACAAAAGCTCCCTTCCTGAGATTCTGCGGGGGAGGCCTGGGCCCACAGCAAAGACGGCTAAACTTGACATCCAAAGCAGATCTGTGCGGCTCCCAAAATTTACATAAATAAATATCAAGCTTGGTTATGTAAAAAAGAAGAGCCTAAAAAAACCCTGAAAAGTAATCACTCTACCATGCTCAACACTAGTGAAGATCTTTATGGAAATCTTTTTCTGCTCTGGGACTGTTGTTGCTATTGTTCAGTTGCTAAGTCATGTCCAACTCTTTGTGACCCCATGGACTGCAGCACGCCAGGCTTCCCTGTCCTTCACATCTCCCAGAGTTTGCTCAAACTCATGTTCACTGAGTCGATGATGCCATCCAACCATCTCAGCCTCTGTCGGCCCCTTCTCCTGCCTTCAATCTTTCTCAGCATCAGGGTCTTTTCCAATGAGTTGGCTCTTTGAGGCTGTACATGACACAATTAAAATGCAAAGTGATGTTGCTGGGGACCAGAGAAGGAAATGGGGAACTCTCATATACACTTGCTGTAGATTGAATTGTGTCCTCTCAAAAGATATACTAAGGACTTCCCTGGTGTCTAGTGATTGGGAATCTGCCTGCCAATATAGAGGAAACAAGTTCAATCCCTGGTCCAGGAAGATTCCAGATGCAACTAAACCTGTGTTCTACAACTACTGAGCCCATGTGCTACAACTACTTAGAAGCCCAGGCGCCCTAGAGTCCGTGCTCCAACAAGAGAAGCTGCTGCAAGGAGAAGCCCGAGCAGAGAGTGGCCCCTGCCCAAGGACAGCAAGGAAGACCCAATGCAGTAAAAAAAAAAAAAAAAATACAAGCAAACAAAAATCCTCCTAAAATCAAAAGACATGTTGAGGTCCTGATAGCCAAGAACCTGTGAACGGGATCAGGGTCTTTGTAGATGCAATCATGTTAAGAGGAGGTTGCACTGAATTAAAGTGGTCCTACATCCAAAGACTGGTGTCCTTACCAGGAAAGAGAGATTTGGAGACACAGAGATACACAGGGAGGAAGGCCATGTGATGATGGAGGCTGAGACTGAAATTATGCTGCCATAAACCAAGAACACCAAGAATTGCTGGCACCCACCAGAAACTAGGAGAGGCAAAGCGATGTGCTTCCTTGGAACCTCCAGAGGAAAGATGGTACTGCCCAAACCTTGATTTCCAACTCTGGCTCCCAGAACTGTGAGAGACTAAATTTCTGGTATTTTAAGCCGTCCAACTGTGGTAATTTATTACTAAATCCCTGATGGGCAGAGGTAAATTGATAAAATTTTCTTGAAAGTAATTCAACAAATGTATTAAAACTTTAAAGATTCCTCTTGTCAAGATTCCTATTTTACTAAACTATCCTAAGATACTTTCTATAGATTAAGATCCATAAAAGATTTATTCATACAGTTAATTGTGGCATTCTATATAATATTTTTCCAAAGGAAACCTAATAGTTCATAAGGAATGATTAAATAGACTATTTTATATTCATAGGATAAAATATTATACAACCATCAAAACATGTAAATGCTTTTTAGTAACATGGGAAAATATCTAACTTATAATGTTAAATGAAAAAAGGGGGGAAGAAATATTCAAATCAATATGATGATATCTAAAATATGCACGGTGAAAAACTGGAAGAAAATATATCAAAAGATTAATGGTGACTATCCTTGGGTTTGGGGACTATGGGTAACATTTTTTTCTTTAAGTCTTTTGGTATTTTAAAATAGTCTATAATGAACATATATTACTTTGTCTAATGAGATGAAAGAACTTATAAAAAAGTTAGAGGAATTGTTATTAGAAGGTTAAAAAGGATGTCAATTGAAAAGTCATGTACAAAGACTGGTAATCTGTCACTATTATTTACACTGATGCTGTATAATGGGGTAGATACTTTTTAATGTCAACACTATTAATGATGATTATATTTCCACTGAGATTAATAGTACCATCCAGGGGTTACCATTTGCAAAACATTCTCATCTGACATCTGCTATCTCATTTGATTTTTAAAGTTTGCAAAACATTTTCATTCCACATGTATTATCTCCTTGGGTAGGTTAAAACAAGTCTGTAAAGAGTAGGCATCGCTATGCTTCTTTTGTGGAGGCCACTGAATCTGAGATGTGGGTAGAACTGAGACAGGATAGGACGAACTGAGAACTGCCTAACAGACAGGCTTTCTTGCCTGAGGGGCAGGGCAGGACCAGGCCGGCCCTAGGTGGCCTGAGTGTGACCTGTGACATTTCACTGATGCCAGCTTCCATCTGGTAAGCCCCCAGCTCTCCCCTCCCCAGAATAATCAGCTGCCTGGAAGATCTCTTCTGGCTCTAAAACCCTATGGTCCTAAAACCCCTGAGGTTTGGAGAGATGGAGAATTGCCTGGCAGTCTTTAACTTTTTGTTCTCCCTGATTTCTTCCTAGAGATGAGATAAATGCCCTCTCACTCTCTCTCCATTTCTTCTCCAAGAAGAAACCCCTGGACTATCCTCTTTATCTTTTTGTAAATGATAAACAAGAAGAACTCTATGGTCACAGAGTTCATACTTTTCCAGCTGACCCCTCTTTTGTACAGAGGCTATGGAAACATTGACACATTCATAACCAGCAGTTTGTTTATTGCATTATCTCAGGGACAAGGTGCAGGGCCACGATGAAACAGACTCCACTATTTCAGCCTCTCTCTCTGCTCCCTCGGACCTGACAGCTTGTCATCAGACAGGCGCTCCCCCAGTCTGGCTTTCTCCTCTCTCCTGCCTCCTGTTACCCAAATAATAGAGTCATAAAATTGAAAGACTGGAAGACAGCTCAGTAAGTCAGCTCATCTAGCTCTCAGGCTGGGGTAGGATCATTCCTAAATCAACTCTACCCTTATTGAAACTCTCTTCATTTGATAATTGCTTCCAGGGCCGTAGGAAAAGGCATCAGAATATAAAGCAAAGGTTCCGCTTTCCACACCCCATTTGTGTTTGAGTATAAATTATAAAGGGCTCTTTAATTCTACGTCCCAGTTTCTAGCAGTACAGGGACTCTAATGGATTCATCTGAAATTACATTAGCTCCAGCCTCATCATTCTTGCTCTGTTTCACAAGCTTGCCTGGGGGAGGCTGATAAATTGAGTCCTGCCAATCAGATGACTCGACTGCCTCAGGGAAAAGCTTGGAGGGCTTCTCTCAAACCTTGGTATTCATTCATAAACGTTTATTAAATGCTTACAAAGTGTAAGGTGAAATCTAGGGCCTTTCCTTTTCCTTTCTTTTTCTCCTTCCTTCCTTCTTTTGGAAAAATATTCTCTGAGCCCCTACTAGAGTGTGACGGATGCAGTGGAGACACTGAGATGGATTACAGATGGTCACTGCCAAGGAGGAGCTCATAGTAGATGGGGGCAGGAGACAGGGAGGCCCTTGTTAGCCATGAGATCTTGCGTTAGACACGTCACTTCTCTGAGTTATTTCCTAGGTGTAGGATACAGATAATTATCCCCTTCTCAAAGGGTGGATGTGAAGATTAAATAATATCATGAATGTAAATCATCTGCTACAAAATTTGGATCAGTAAATATTGGTTTCCTTCTGTTTCTGATAATTACAATATAACCTGTGTTAGGATAATCAGAATTGTATACTCTTGGAGCAAAAGAGAGGACTTGGACTCTGAGCTCCCACCTACTCAGGGGCACAGTGAAGGTGGCGGTGGGGTAGGCGAGACATAGGGCACTGATATCATGGGCCATGGGAGTTTTATGAGCTTCCTGGGCCATAGGGTGCTAATGTCATGGGTTATGTGAACTTGATGAGCCTCTTCAGACAGACAATGACTCCATGGAGAAACTGGCTTCACGCTAAGATTTATAAGTGATTTATTTGCTGGGTGTTGCCCTTTAAAAAGAAGGAGCTCACCCTGAGGAGGGAGTCAAAATGTACAATCTGGTTGAGACACTGGCAAGGGACTGGTGAGGAGGAATGCATTTTTTTTTTTCTGATTACAACACACAGCTTGTGGGATCTTAGTTCCCTGACCAAGGATCGAACCAGTACCCCCTGCATTGAAACAGTGGAGTCTTAACCACTGGACCACCAGAAGTCCTAGAAGAATGCTTTAGAGGATGGTGGTCAAACAGTCTTCTGGTCTCACCTTCTGAATTTTTCAGGTGCCTTGGGAATGGGTGAGCTCTCAGGAAGCAAACAAGCAAATTAAAGGAAAAGACTCAAATCATAAGAAATGTCACTAGAAACTCCCTTTTGTGGTCTACCAGGTTTTAGATGAGGGGAAGGCTGATCTCAGCTGGAGAAACACTGAGTTGGAGATGCTTCTAGGATACCACCATAGAGATGCTAATAGAAGTCAGAAATGCTATCCTAGGCACTTCCAGGTGGTGTTAGTGGTAAAAAAAAAACTCACCTGCCAATGCAAAAAATGCCATCTTAGGATTCAGGAGAAAGGCAGAAGCAGGAGACGTAGATTCGGTTATTGGTCTGTATGTGCTTTACGTTACAGGAAGACACGGGATCATCAGCGGAGAGAACTGTGATGGGCATAGGACAAGAGGCTCTAGGCACTCATCAAGAGGAGTATGAGAGGTGGTGGTCTGAATCTATAGGACCCACAGAGTTGAAGAAAAGCAAAGGATAAAGGCAAGTTGAGCTATTTCAGCCTGGACTCTGTGAAGTTGAGCCCTTTGCCCTAAAGGTTTAGAAACAGAACTTTATTAGTTCACGAAAGGGGTAAGCTGATCAAGATCTAGGTAAGGTGATCAATTCATATAAACAAGCCCCAAAGAATCTGCTTTCCAAGTAAGAATGGGGTTCTAGCAATTCACAAAGGAGAATGCAAAGAAGCACAAAAGTAATCAGGTACTGATTATAGTACGGGTCCCCAGCTCCAGGATTTAATGCCTGATGATCTGAGGTGGAGCTGACGTAATAATAATAGAAATTAAGTGCACAATAAATGTAGTGCACTTGAGTCATCCTGAAACCATCTTGCACTAAAGGACATCCATTCCAAACTCTTACTGCTTTGCATGCCATCTTGCTGCAAGGTAGAGATAGTTCTATAATAAAACTAATATTTGCTGTCTTCAAAAGTATTCTGCAAAGGGCATTCTACAGAATAATAGTGTGACTAGAAGCTCCCTAAAATGTGTGATAAATTTTAATAAATATATTAAATAAGTTTGGTAAACTTTAAATCCTTCTCTTGGATGTTCACAAAGTACATTTGGGTTAAAAACTAAAAGGTACTAGAATAAAGTAACCCATTACCCCTAGCCCAGCATCCCTAAGTCCTTCATCGAGGAGCTCTCTCACCTATGATGTCAGTTCTCATTTCTGGCCTAGTCTAGTCTATCTATGTCCTAGTGTAATCAATAGCACCTCTTGAATATATAATAGACATCTCAAAATTAACATGTTCATAGATGCAAAAATCCTTAACAAAATTCTAGCAAACAGAATCCAACAACATATTAAAAAAATCATACACCATGACCAAGTGGGCTTTATCCCAGAAATGCAAGGATTCTTTAATATCCACAAATTAATCAATGTAATACACCACATTAACAAATTGAAAGATAAAAACCATATGATTATCTCAATAGATGCAGAGAAAGCCTTTGACAAAATTCAACACCCATTTATGATCAAAACTCTCCAGAAAGCAGGAATAGAAGGAACATACCTCAGTATAATAAAAGCAATATATGACAAACCCACAGCAAGCATTACCCTCAATGGTGAAAAATTTAAAGCATTTCCCCTAAAATCAGGAACAAGACAAGGGTGCCCACTCTCACCACTACTATTCAACATAGTTTTGGAAGTTTTGGCCACAGCAATTAGAGCAGAAAAAGAAGTAAAAGGAATCCAGATAGGAAAAGAAGAAGTGAAACTCTCAATGTTTGCAGATGACATGATCCTCTACATAGAAAACCTTAAAGACTCTACCAGAAAATTACTAGAGGTAATCAATGAATATAGTAAAGTTGCAGGATATAAAATTAACACACAGAAATCCCTTGCATTCCTATACATGAACAATGAGAAAACAGAAAGAGAAATTAAGGGAACAATACCATTCACCATTGCAACAAAAAGAATAAAATACTTAGGAGTATATCTACCTAAAGAAACAAAAGACCTATACATAGAAAACTATAAAACACTGATGAAAGAAATCAAAGAGGACACAAACAGATGGAGAAATATACCGCGTTCATGGACTGGAAGAATCAATATTGTCAAAATGGCTATACTACCCAAAGCAATCTATAGATTCAATGCAATCCCTATTAAGCTACCAATGGTATTTTTCACAGAACTAGAACAAATAATTTCACAATTTGTATGGAAATACAAAAAACCTCGAATAGCCAAAGTAATCTTGAGAAAGAAGAATGGAACTGGAGGAATCAACCTGCCTGACTTCAGACTATACTACAAAGCCACAGTCATCAAGACAGTATGGTACTGGCACAAAGACAGAAATATAGATCAATGGAACAGAATAGAAAGCCCAGAGATAAATCCACGAACCTATGGACACCTTATCTTCGACAAAGGAGGCAAGGATATACAATGGAAAAAAGACAACCTCTTTAACAAGTGGTGCTGGGAAAACTGGTCAACCACTTGTAAAAGAATGAAACTAGAACACTTTCTAACACCATACACAAAAATAAACTCAAAATGGATTAAAGATCTAAATGTAAGACCAGAAACTATAAAACTCCTAGAGGAGAACATAAGCAAAACACTCTCTGACATAAATCACAGCAGGATCCTCTATGACCCACCTCCCAGAATATTGGAAATGAAAGCAAAAATAAACAAATGGGACCTAATGAAACTTAAAAGCTTTTGCACAACAAAGGAAACTATAAGCAAGGTGAAAAGACAGCCCTCAGAATGGGAGAAAATAATAGCAAACAAAGCAACAAAGGATTAATCTCAAAAATATACAAGCAACTCCTGCAGCTCAATTCCAGAAAAATAAATGACCCAATCAAAAAATGGGCCAAAGAACTAAACAGACATTTCTCCAAAGAAGACATACAGATGGCTAACAAACACATGAAAAGATGCTCAACATCACTCATTATCAAAGAAATGAAAATCAAAACCACAATGAGGTACCATTACATGCCAGTCAGGATGGCTGCTATCCAAAAGTCTACAAGTAATAAATGCTGGAGAGGGTGTGGAGAAAAGGGAACCCTCTTACACTGTTGGTGGGAATGCAAACTAGTACAGCCACTATGGAGAACAGTGTGGAGATTTCTTTAAAAAACTGGAAATAGAACTGCCATATGACCCAGCAATCCCACTTCTGGACATACACACTGAGGAAACCAGATCTGAAAGAGACACGTGCACCCCAATGTTCATCACAGCACTGTTTATAATTGCCAGGACATGGAAGCAACCTAGATGCCCATCAGCAGACGAATGGATAAGGAAGCTGTGGTACATATACACCATGGAATATTACTCAGCCATTAAAAAGAATTCATTTGAATCAGTTCTGATGAGATGGATGAAACTGGAGCCTATTATACAGAGTGAAGTAAGCCAGAAAGATAAAGAACATTACAGCATACTAACACATATATATGGAATTTAGAAAGATGGTAATGATAACCCTATATGCAAAACAAAAAGAGACACAGATGTAGAGAACAGACTTTTGGACTCTGTGGGAGAAGGCGACGGTGGGATGTTTCAAGAGAACAGCATTGAAACATGTATATTATCAGGGGTGAAACAGATCACCAGCCCAGGTGGGATGCATGAGACAAGTGCGTGGGCCTGTTGCACTGGGAAGACCCAGAGGGATCGGGTAGAGAGGGAGGTGGGAGGGGGGATCGGGATGGGGAATACATGTAAATCCATGGCTGATTCATGTTAATGTATGACAAAACCCACTACAATATTGTAAAGTAATTAGCCTCCAACTAATAAAAATAAATGAAAAAAAAGAAAAAAAAAAACTTAACATGTTCAGAAGCCAACCCTTGACACCTGTCTCTTCAAGCCTATTTTGCATCTTCCCATCTTAGTAAATGGTAACTTCACTTTCCAGTTTCTTTGTCCCCAAATCTCAGAGGCACCTCTCTTTTTCTAATACATCATGTGCAAAAAAATTAGCAAATCCTATTAGGCTTGTATTTAAAAGCAGGAAGCCTATATAATATCTTCCTGAACAAAGTAAAAATGAGCAGTCAAAATTCGATTCTATTCAATGCTTTCTTTACTCTTGTGGAAGAGAGCAATAGCATGTACCAAACAAGTGAAATAAATGCGGGCAAAAAAGGAGTACCGGTTTAAGTAAAAGGTCACATACTTACTAAAGGGTTTGCAAAACAATCCAAGGAACTCAGCCACATCACATGAAAGATGCTAGTTCTGTCTGCCCTCCCCCAGTGATAATCTGAAAGCCCATTAACTTCATTTGAACTGAGATGTAAACATAATCACCCAAACTCCAGTCTTACTAATATCGCAGGTAACCATAGCTTCCCTGCTGCTCCTCAAAGTTCTAAATCACCTTTAATCCACTTTTACATTCAATTTTATATTTTGTTCATGATGTGCTCTGATCTTCCAGTTGTACTACACCCCTAGGAAAAAGGGAAATGTTTTTTTTATGAGAAAGCTAATTTTCAATGATTAGAGTTAAGACGAAAAATCTTGTATATACTTTTCTTCCTGAACACACACCTATACCCTTGAGAGGACCTTGGCTCATTGTGTACTCATGAAAAGAACACAATATCCTGAGTGAGTCAAACCTGGAGATGCCAAATGGTGATACACAGACTTTTTAAGGAACTTAGCCAATATTTCCCTTTTGTCAATAAAGTGTTGAAGATCATCAGCATTGAGAGTGCTTCAGGAAGAGTGATAGTCACCAAGCGTCTTTGTTATCTTTGTTTACTGGATTTGGGGTGGTTGTGCGTAGGGACTGAAAGTCTCCCAGTGGAAATAATGCCAAGTGTATTGGTGTTCTTGGCTACCAGTACCATCAGTGTTGACATGCACAAGTATAAAGGCAAAGTGCAGTGAAGTGAAGTCGCTCAGTCATGTCCGACTCTTTGCGACCCCACGAACTGTAGTCTACCAGGATTCTCCGTCCATGGGATTTTCCAGGCAAGAGTACTGGAGTGGGTTGCCATTTCCTTCTCCAGGGGATCCTCCCGACCCAGGGATTGAACCCGGGTTTCCCGCATTGCAGGTAGACGCTTTACCGTCTGAGCCACCAGTCAAGTCCACATAAAGGCAAATGCTTTTTAAAAAGTGGTTCTTCTTCTTTTCCCACAGTACTCATGGCACATTTTTGGTGATTACAAGCAGAAAGACTTCAGTGTCCTGAGAAACTCTTCCTTCTACTCTTGACTGCCACTGTTTTAATAAAGGTTGCTGTTAGAAAAATGTCACAAGAAGGGACGTTTCTAACTTCTCTGTATCAAAGCAATAAAGGCAATGGTTTAAAATAAAATAAAAAACACATGTGTATGCACAACACATGCATACATATATATATATTTCAGGCTTTACTTTTTAGAGCAATTTTAGGTTTACAACAAAACTGAGAGGAAGGAAATCTGTATTTATTAATAATAGCAGTGCCTTGTATTAGGTTCCTATGGCTACTGTAACAAGGCACCACAAATTTGGTGACTTAAAATAACAGAACTTTATTCTCTTTCTTCTACTTTGAAGGCTAGAAGTTCTAAATGCAGCAGGGCTCCGCTCCCTCTGGGAACTCTAGAGGAGAATCCATTCTCTGTCTCTTCCGATTTCTGGTGACTGTCAGCATCCCTTGATTTGTGGCCACAACACTCCACCCTCTGCCTCTGTGGTCACATCGCCTCCTCCTCTTCAGTCCGTGTTCTCCCCCTAAGTCTCACCTTCATAAGAACACTTATCTGGATAATAGGGGAAGATCTCATCTCAAGATCCTTAACTTCATTGCATCTTCACACCCCCCCGCCCCCAACCCCTGCCCCCTTGCCCCAAGGTCCCATCCACAGGTTTTTGGGATAAAGGCAAACACCAATCTTCATGGAGGGCCATTGTTCAAATATTTATTGTTTTATGTGTGTGCCTTAAGTCAGACTTGCTAGTGGCTCCAAAGATTTTAAAATTAGCATGCTGTCCTGAGACTTCACAAAGTGTAACTTCTTTGGGGACAGCTGCTGAAGACAAGATTAGATTAAAATTCTGAAGAGGAGGATGGTTTATAGAGGGAGTTAAAAACTCATAATCAATAGTTAGATCAGAGAAAGGAAATTAACATTGGCTAAATATCTTCCACCATTTGCTTTGAAATGTGGTCTCTTTCAATACTCATTACAAATCTATTTTGAACCATGCTTTTGTAAGTAGGGAAACAGAGGTTCAAGAAATGATACATTCCCAAGTCCCATAAAAAAACTAAGGGCTTAGATGAGATTTGAGGCCAAACTCTGACTCTCCTCTCACCAGGAGTGCTGCTTCTCCAGCAGGAGAGGGGATCTCTGGGTGCATTTGGGGGCCTTGGAGTCAGCACACACTCACGTCCTCCCTCTGCTGGGGTCCCCAGTGGGGAGAAGAGGGCATAGAACTCAGGAATTTGGCAAAAGCTGAGTCCTTGGTCTCAGCTAATAATTCCTGGATTCTATATTAGGACAGGAGAGGAAAGAAATATGTCTGAAAGAGGTTGTCTCTGCCCCCACCTTTATGCATTATCACTATCATCATCTCTTCACAACCGGAGAACTGAATAGGCAGGTCAGACCTGAAAAATTGAAATATGGCTTTCCAGGGCAGGACACTGAACAAGGGTGTTTGAAGGTATCAGCATAACAATTTTGTAATCAGTTTTTCCTTCAATTTAAAACAAGACAAAACCCCAAAGCCCAAAAGACTAAGTTTTTTTGTGAAAGCTAATTATGACACTATGGATTTAAAAATGAGTAAATATACATTTGGGGGAGGGGAAAGCAAATACAAAACAGGAGATGATAAAACAATTGTGATTTTCAAAATTAACATTTAGATATGAATCTTAAATACTTCTTGGGTGAATAAAGAAACTTTTTCATTTGAATGACAAAGAAATGGAGAGAACACGTCCTCTGTGGTCCTGGGTGTTAGAAAAACGCCGCGGGAGGAAAAAGCCGCCTCTAAGGACCACTGGTGAAGGCCTTTATTGAGTGGTCGCTCTCGGGCAGGACTCCCGGGGGCGGGTGAGCGAGGAGACAAAGGGAGTCTGCGAGGTATGAGGGGCGGGGAGGCGTTTAAGCCAGGTCTTTTCATATAAGGAAGAAAGCGCGGGCTACAGCGGCGGTCAGTGTCTAAGGGCTCTGTGTTGGTACATGATTGGACCAGGCTGCAGGGGGTCGGTCCCCGGAAGTTTAGCCAGCCTCCGGAATTTGCCTTGCGGCACTTTTCCAGGGCATGTCTCAATATGCCCGACCTTTCACTGGGTACCAACTTCATTTCCTCTCTTACTTCTTCATCTTAAAGATAACTGAAGAGCATCTAAAGGCAATGTCCTTAATTTGCCCGAGAGGGACCTGCATTCACTGAGAAAGTCCTGATGGTCTAATCCCTGGTAAAAGCTGCATTTCCCCCTAGATGGAGGTTAAATGTTTAGAACTATTGAGCAGTTTTATCTCCTTTGCAACAATCATTAAACAGAGTAGTTCACTTTTAATTAGACTTATGTATGTGAATCACTAATTGTTTAATGATAAAGAATTTAATAATCAGTTTCCGTTCAGTTGCTCAGTCCTGTATGACTCTTTGTGACCCCATGGACTGCAGCACGCCAGACTTCCCTGTCCATCACCAACTCACAAAGCTTGCTCAAACTCACGTCTATCGAGTTGGTGATGCCATCCAACCATCTCATCTTCTGTCGTCCCCTTCTCCTCCTACCTTCAATCTTTCCCAGCATCAGGGTCTTTTCCAGTGAGTCAGTTCTTCGCATCAGGTGGCCAAAGTATTGGAGTTTCAGCTTCAGCATCAGTCCTTCCAGTGAATATTCATGACTGATTTCCTTTAGGATTGACTGGTTTGATCTCCTTGCAGTCCAAGGGACTCTCAAGAGTCTTCTCCAACACCACAGTTCAAAAGCATCAATTCTCTGGCATTCAGCTTTCTTTATGGTTCAGCTCTCACATCCATACATGACTACTGGAAAAACCATAGCTCTGACTAGATGGACCTTTGTTGGCAAAGTAATGTCTCTGCTTTTTAATATGCTGTCTAGATTGGTCATAGCTTTTCTTCCAAGGAGCAAGTGTCTTTTAATTTCATGGCTGCAGTCACCATCTGCAGTGATTTTGGAGCGCAAGAAAATAGTCTCTCACTGTTTCCATTTTTTCCCCATCTATTTGCCATGAAGTGATGGGACCAGATGCCATGATCTTTTGTCTTTTGAATGTTAATAATCAAGCCCTTCATTTGTCCTGGAAAGCCTTAGACAATTCCTGGGATCTTCAATGAAGACAAATACTTAAAGATTGATAATTTACTAATCTCAGAAGATTTTCCATATAATCTTGCAGACAAAGGCACAAACAGCTAATTCAATTACTGATTGTCTCTTTATAGGCAAGATATACTGTTCCTGCCTTGAAGGGCCTGGGGACCCACACCAGAACAGAGACTCTTGGTGTGGCTTCACTGCCTGCTCCCTCACCCTCCCAGGTCCAGGTCTTAGAAGTGTTTTACTTTTCATTTGGACACTTGCAGAAGCTGTCAACTGATTTGGCACTCTGAGCAGGTTCCACTAAAGCTTGGAACCTTCCAGGCATGTTTAAATTCTATTAGTGGATTCTTCAGAAGAAAGGCCTTTGAGAGCTAGAGATGAAGCTATAATGGTGGAATGACAGATGTGGAGTTCATACTTCCTGGCAGGAAAGCCTGCTTGGGGAGTCTCGGGTCTCACCAATGAAGGCAGGAGCCTCCTGTCTAACTGGAAGCTGATTGACATGTAAACAGTAGGCATGTGACCATGCCTGAATTGACAGGTTCACACCTGCTCCATGTGAGAAGGACTCTGATCATTATAGTCATCTCCACAGAATCATCAGTGTCTGCAAATCCCAAAGGGAAAAAAGTATTTGATACAATCGACCCTCCATTCCTTGTGCAGCGGTGCCCAACATTTTTGGCACCAGGGACTGCTTTCATGGAAGACAATTTTTCCACAGACCAGGTGGGCCATGATTTTGAGATGGTTCACATTATATTTATTGTGCACTTTATTTCTAATCTATTGCTGCCCCTGATCTGACAGGATGGGGACCTGGAGATGGGGACCCCTGTTTTAAGGCACTCTGGAACCATCACTCACATGGCTGGGGCAAGCTCAGTCTCCTAGAATTTACAACTGTTAGGATGATGGCATCTTCCTAAGGTGGAAAAACATCTCAAGACTTTATTACACTTTTTACAAAATACTGAGTTAAAATTGTGTAAAAGAAATTGAGTGGGCAAGTACTGTCATTGAGAGGCTATTTACATTTAAGAGAGTAGATTCATTTAGTAATAATAATAGGCAACATTTACAGAAGGGCTTCCCAGGTAGTGCAGTGGTAAAGAAATGCAGGAGACACAAGAGACAAAGGTTCAATCCCTGGGTTGGGACGGTTTCTTGGGGTAGAAAATGACAAACCACTCTAGTATTCTTGCCTGGAAAATTCCATGGACAGAAGAACCTGGTGAGCTACACAGTCCACGGGGTTGCAAAGAGTTGGATGCAACTGAGCTCGCATGCACAGTATTTACAGAGGTATTGTTTGGTGTTAATCCTTTCCTCCAACAAACCTACATGGGAGGCATTATTATCCTCACTTTATAGACAAGGAACACAAGACACAGAAAGGTTAGTAACTTGTGGAAGAACACATAGCTGGTAAGTAGTAGGACTGGGTCCAGAGTCTACACTCTTACCCATATACAATGCTAAGAATTCACATATGTCATCTACGTTATTCTTACTCTCAGTTGCATAATTGATTTTGCTGCATGGACAAAGACCTTAAATTAGAGCAGTGTCGACAGCAAGGGGGTACTAGAGCACAGCAGTCAAAGCACGGCCTTCCAGTTAGATGGAAATGGACTAATACTCATGTCCAACAGCTCTGGGAGCTTGGACAAATTACTTTATGTCTTGGGATCTCAGTTTGCTTATATACAAAATGGGAACAACAAGGGCACATAACTCACAAGATTGTAATGGTTAAATGTGATAACTATGACAATACATTCAATAAATGATGATTTTTGTGTCAGCTATAAAATACATGGGAAGTGATTGGTTTCTCCCTTGACACAAGATAAATATTTACAGCTTCCCTGGTGGCTCAGCAGTAGAGAAACTGCCTGCAATGCAGGAGACCCAGTTTCGATCCCAAGGCCAGGAAGATTCTCCTGGAGAAGGGAGTGGCTACCTACTCCAGTATTCTTGCCTGGAGAATCCCATGGACAGAGGAGCCTGGCGGGCTACAGTCCATGGGGTCACAAAGAGTCAGACACGACTGAACTAACACTTCACTTCAGGCTTTTAGTATTATTATTATTTTACTAAATATCAAACCCATTTTGACAAATTCAAGAGATCATTAACTTATTTTAGCTTAATGAAATCCTGACCTGCCAAATATGATTCTTAATAAGTGGGTCAGGAACAGAGCTCAGAAATCTTTGTTATGTGCAATTTCACCTATAATTTACTTTCCATTTTAATCTAATGCATAGTTGAACACACTTTTTAGAATACAGTCTCTACACTGCTTCTGTTATTCTGAGAAAGACTTCGTCTTTGTCATGGGGTATTACTAAATCTAGCTAAATCTTCAACTTTCTGAGGACCTGATAAACAGGCTCATTTTTCTTCACAGGTTTGTAAGGAATGGGGAATTAAGTCTCAATCCCAATTTTTATCTATTGTTTAGGACAAAAAAATCTACAGTTAAAGTAACTTGAAATTGTAGTTATAGTGCCCTTTTGGGCAAAATGATGGGGTTATTCAGCAGCCCTCAGGGTTATTTGTGAGCTGCAAAGGGGTGGCTGTAAAACAGTTCCTCTATTTTCTAATTCATTTCACAGTCCATGCTTGGCCAGAAGCACTTCCTACCTTTCGCACTGTCAGAATCTTAGGCTGAGCAAATTGGGTACAGTTTTTCGATTACGCATGTCATTCCTTCCCACTTTACAAAGTGATTTCACATCACCAGCACGATTTATCAAGGGGCGAGCCATCCTAAGACACAAGCCTGAATTACAGAGCAGCCCCAAGGTCTAAGCAAAAGTACTGCAGAACCACAGATATAATGAAACGGGGTGAACCTGCTATTACCTATGCCCTAGATACAAAAGAGACTCATCTGACAGGTTGGGAAAGCTGGTGCCAGCCCCCATTTTATGATGGGGCTGCTGTTTCCACAATTCCACATCAGGGAACTCTATGTCTTAGTAATTGCCACAGCAGCTAGAATTGGACCTCTTAAAAAAAAGTAGCCAAGTTTGGGTCACTATCATCAAGCAGTCAAGCATAGTCTCTTTTTTTTTTTTTTCCATTTATTTTTATTAGTTGGAGGCTAATTACTTTACAATATTGTAGTGGTTTTTGCCATATACTGACATGAATCAGCCATGTATTTATATGTGTTCCCCATCCCGATCCCCCCTCCCACCTCCCTCCCCACCCGATCCCTCTGGGTTCTCCCAGTGCACAAGCCCCGAGCACTTGTCTCATATATCCAACCTGGGCTGGTGATCTGTTTCAACCTTGATAGTATACTTGTTTCAATGCTGTTCTCTCAGAACATCCCACCCTCACCTTCTCCCACAGAGTCCCAAAGTCTGTTCTCTACATCTGTGTCTCTTTTTCTGTTTTGCATATTGGGTTATCATTACCACCTTTTTAAATTCCATATATGTGCGTTAGTATACTGTATTGGTCTTTATCTTTCTGGCTTACTTCACTCTGTATAATGGGCTCCAGTTTCATCCATCTCATTAGAACTGATTCAAATGTATTCTTTTTAATGGCTGAGTAATATTCCATTGTGTATATGTACCATAGCTTCCTTATCCATTCGTCTGCTGATGGGCATCTAGGTTGCTTCCATGTCCTGGCAATTATAAACAGTGCTGTGATGAACATTGGGGTACATGTGTCTCTTTCAGATCTGGTTTCCTCAGTGTGTATGCCCAGGAGTGGTATTGCTGGGTCATATGGCAGTTCTATTTCCAGTTTTTTAAGGAATCTCCACACTGTTCTCCATAGTGGCTGTACTAGTTTGCATTCCCACCAACAGTATAAGAGGGTTCCCTTTTCTCCACACCCTCTCCAGCATTTATTACTTGTAGACTACTGGATAGCAGCCATCCTGACTGGCGTGTAATGGTACCTTGTTGTGGTTTTGATTTGCATTTCTCTGATAATGAGTGATGTTGAGCATCTTTTCATGTGTTTGTTAGCCATCTGTATGTCTTCTTTGGAGAAATGTCTGTTTAGTTCTTTGGCCCATTTTTTGATTGTGTCATTTATTTTTCTGGGATTGAGCTGCAGGAGTTGCTTGTATATTTTTGAGATTAATCCTTTGTCTGTTGCTTCGTTTGCTATTATTTTCTCCCAATCTGAGGGCTGTCTTTTCACCTTGCTTATAGTTTCCTTTATTGTGCAAAAGCTTTTAAGTTTCATTAGGTCCCATTTGTTTATTTTTGCTTTCATTTCCAATTTTCTGGGAGGTGGGTCATAGAGGATCCTGCTGTGATTTATGTCGGAGAGTGTTTTGCCTATGTTCTCCTCTAGAAGTTTTATAGTTTCTGGTCTTACATTTAGATCTCAATTGGGGTCACCCTGATGCCGACTAGTTGGGTAATGTTTGCTGTGTTCTTTCAAGCTAGTGTTTCTAAACCCTGTCTTCTTGTCTCTTCCCCACTGGTCTTCCCACTTCCTTCCAGTAAAACCAGCTCTTGCCCCCTTGAATCAAATTTCAGTAATGGGCTTTCCAGGTGGCACTAGTGGTAAAGAATCTGCCTGTCAATGCAGGAGATACAGGTTCCATCCCTAGGTCAGGAAGATTCCCCTGGAGAAAGGAATGGCAACCCACTACAGTATTCTTGCCTGGAGAATTCCATGGACAGAGGGGCCTGGTGGGCCATAGTCCATGGGGTCACAGAGTCAGACACAAATGAGTGACTAAGTACAAGGTTAATATCTTGGTAATAACTTCCCAAAGCTCTTATTCTTGTTCTCCCAGCTCTTTCCATTGCCAGAGACCAAATTCTTGAGAAAAGAGAGAGAGTACGATGGAGGAGCCAGTGGATCAGGAGATTGAAAGTTAGAGGGCCAGATTCTAGATCTGCTATGTAGCAAGTCTACACCCATCCATGCACTCTGGGCCTTGGTTTCTTTATCCGTCAAATGGCTAGATTGGAGAATCCGGATTTTTATAACTCACAGGCTCAGAGATCATTAATAGTACTCATTTTGGAGAAAAGACGAACAGAACATTGAAAATTTTTTTCCAACTGGATGTTCTGCAATTCTAACAGTGAGCATTAGGATCTTAAACTCACGGAGGAATGTCCAGAGGGTGTTATCACACCATTCCTAAGTACATGTCTCATGACGGGCACAGAGATGGGGAGAGAAATGGGCGTGAACTCAGGGCCTTTGTTAGTGCCTGTGTGTTACCTGCAGGACCCTCATGAAGGCTCTCTGAAGATGCTGTCATCACCAACGTGTAGATGAGGAAACAGACATTTAGAGAGGACTTGTCCAGGCTACACTGCTCGCAGGTGGCAGTCTTATCGACTTTCCCACGCTCTGTCTGCCGCAAGACTGGCCCTCAGCATGACATCTGAGGGAAAGATAATTCTGAGCAAATTCTCAGGATTCCATTAGTGGAATGTCCCAGCTGCTCTGTTTGCTATTCCCTCAACAAGTTTTAGATTTCAAAGAGCCAGGATTTCTCTAGAGGCTGGAGTCTAGCATGAGGTGTGCAGTTGTACCCAAGACTGCTTAGGATCACATCTTACCTGGGCTGCTTTACTCATCGGTGGGGGTGGATGACCAGTCAAAGGGAACTCCACCTCCTTCCAGTTGTTAAGAGGGGATGGGAAGGACCTCTCTTGTGCCCATCCCTTCCCTGTCAGGGAGGCCAAGTTGTCCCAATTTGCCCAGGACATTCTTGGTTTTAAAACTGAAACTTTTTTTGCCCAGGTCCAGTGAACACAACATTCCCAGGCAAACAGGGATGGCTGGTCACACTACAGTCTCCCATGCTCTGAATTTCTGTATCTGGTATCTGGGAAGATAAACCTTCTGTCTCATATACAATATAAATAAAATCATATCTCCGCCTGTTGAGATGTTACCTCATCAAATTTGGAGGTTGTGTTTGAGATAGTTGGCTACAAAGCAGAGATGTCTGTGGAGTCCTGCAGGAAGACTCTCAAAAGAGCCCAGACCTAGATATAGTCAGAAACTTCATGATAATTAGTAAATAATAAAGGAATGACACAGATACAGCCTCAAGAACAAAAGCAGTGGACAACGGTCTCAGACAATCTCGAAACTGATGCTTCAAACTGTAGTAGATTTGCAATCAAACTACTTCCCACCTGGGTAACTCTGCTGGGTAAGAATCCCATGAGAAGCTGTAGGGAGCTGTTTATTTAACCAGGAACTACAGTTAAAGATTCTCCTCAGCCAACATGGGAGAGGCAGATAGTTTTTTTTTTTTTTTTTAATTAAAAAAAATTTTTTTGGCCATGCCTCATGCCATATGGAATCTTAGTCCCTGACCAGGGATCAAATCCAGGGATGGTAGCCCTGCATTAGAAATGTGGAGTCTTAACCACTGGATCTCTGGGGAAGTTCCATATAGTTAAATTGTAAAATGCAACAGTTAAACTAAACTTTTAACTTAAAAAGCTAAAAATTGTAAAAAGGTAAAAAACTTAAATGTACACAGAATGATTTGCCACACCTTTGTTCTTTTATTTTTTTATTTTTCATTTATTTTTATTAGTTGGAGGCTAATTACTTTACAATATTGTAGTGGGTTTTGTCATACATTGACATGAATCAGCCATGCATTTACATGTATTCCCCATCCCGATCCCGCCTCCCACCTCCCTCTCTACCCGATCCCTCTGGGTCTTTCCAGTGCACCAGGCCCGAGCACTTGTCTCATGCATCCCACCTGGGCTGGTGATCTGTTTCACCCCTGATAATATACATGTTTCGATGCTGTTCTCTTGAAACATCCCACCCTCACCTTCTCCCACAGAGTCCAAAAGTCTGTTCTCTACATCTGTGTCTCTTTTTCTGTCTTGCATATAGGGTTATCGTTACCATCTTTCTAAATTCCATATATATGTGTTAGTATACTGTAATGGTCTTTATCTTTCTGGCTTACTTCACTCTGTATAATGGGCTCCAGTTTCATCCACCTCATTAGAACTGATTCAAATGAATTCTTTTTAATGGCTGAGTAATATTCCATGGTGTATATGTACCATAGCTTCCTTATCCATTCGTCTGCTGATGGGCATCTAGGTTGCTTCCATGTCCTGGCTATTATAAACAGTGCTGCGATGAACATTGGGGTGCACGTGTCTGTTTCAGATATGGTTTCCTCAGTGTGTATGCCCAGAAGTGGGATTGCTGGGTCATATGGCAATTCTATTTCCAGTTTTTTAAGAAATCTCCACACTGTTTACACCTTTGTTCTAACGAAAAGGAGCAGCAGAGATTCCCAGAATCCACATGACAGAAATGGAGGAAAAGAGGATTGTCATTTGTTGAAAACCATGTCAGGTATATATCAGATATCATTTGACTCCTTTAGTAACTCTTCTTTTACATTGCCATCCCACTGCCCAGCCCCAACCCCACTCTTTATACAGATGAAAAAGCCGAGGCTCAAGCCCTGGGAGAAATCAAAGGCTCACCCCAGTTCACACGGCCATCTGACTCCATGCTTCATTCTCTATGCTGATCGGAGGCTAGGACACAGGGAACATGCCCTGGTGCAAGGAAATGACTGCTAATCTTTGTGAGCAGGGAAACTCACAGAAAGGCAGTTCTTTAGCACAGCTTCATCCTCCGGGAGACAACTTGGGCCCGGACGTGATGGTTGTTGTTTAGTTGCTCAGTTGTGTCCGACTGTTTTGTGACCCTATGGATGGTAGCCCGCCAGGCTCCCCTGTCCACGGGATTTCCCAGGCAAGAATGTTGGAGTGGGTTGCCATTTCCTTCTCCAGGGTTTCTTCCTGACCCAAGGATTAAACCCACATCTCCTGCATTGTGGGCAGATTCTTTACCACTGAGCCACCAGGGAAGCCCAACCAAAGACCAAATGTGTCCGGACAGCACCTGGTACCAGGAAGCAGAGTGCCTAGAGACATCCAAGTGAAGCTCCCTCAGGACACCCCTAGCTGGGGGACCCAATTGTGACTGAACATCAGAAAAAGGGGAGGGATGCAGTTAACGGCGTCCTGTTCTCACCCTCTGATGACTCGGATGCAGTGGGTCTGAGGCAGGACAGAAAGGGGAACTCAGTGGATTTAACCACTACCTGATTTGGGAACCACTGATTTACAAGGTGAGAAACACTCAGCTATAGACTCACCTTAAGACTCTGTCAGTGGGGAGTCTTTTGTGATGGTGAGAATGGGTCTCTTAAAGAGTTTTTTGTGGTGGTGAGAAGGGATCAGTTGCCTCCTGGGTGGCCAAAACACAGTCCAGCAGTCCTTTATCAGCCCTGTGCCTCAGTTTCCCCAAATGCACCATGAAGTAGTATCTGAAATTACGTTTCTGCACTCTTGTGAAGATAAGTTAAATGCATAACAGGGTACAGGGACTCTTGGGAGGAGAGGAACTCCACCTATTATTATTAAAAACACCATGTACTGCAGCAGTTTAACAAAGGGCCACTTTTTGTTCTTGATCAGCTTGGAAAGGAGATACAGTTCTTGAATCATGAAGCCCATAAAGAATCTTTTTTCATGTGAAAACTATTTTAAGCCATTGCAGGGTTTTCCCAAACTCAGTGAGGAAACAGCCAACAAGAGCCCCCGCCCACCCCACAGACAGTGATGGAACGGGGTTCCCTCGTATATACGTATATAACTGACTCACTTCGCTGCACAGCGCAGATTAACACAACATTGTAAATTAACTATACCTCAGTTAAAAAGAGAGAAGAGAAAAAAAAACAAGACTTCCCTGGCCTTCTTCACAAGGCAAATCTCCTAATCTTCTGTCCTGCATTGTACACCCCTCTCCTTAGCATTGGTCACATGTGAGCCTTTGTCTTAGTTTCCAGGTGGTGGGATATTTTATGTTGAAGAGGACTTATACCTCCTGTCATCAGGGTCACTTGGCCAAAAACCACAGGTACTTCCTGTAAGGAGCTCACTTCGAGAGGCCTCGCTGATCTTGGATTGGAAATGGGGATCGATCCCTATTCCTTTCTACTGTTTCCTTAGCTGACACTCTTGAAAAACAACTGGTGACTCAGAAAAGGTCTTTTGAGTTCTTGAGCTGAAAAGTCCAGTGGCAGTATTTGGAAATAAGATACCAAACGTCTGAAGATATTTTTTTCTGGGTCAAAACTATCTCCTTTTCCCTATTGCACAAATGAGAGAGTCATTTAGGTTAGCAGGATACTCTCCGGAAGAGAAAAATTCTCCTTAAGTGAATTCAGACTCATTGGTACTTTCATGAGAATTACTGTCATCAAGGAAACAACTTCTAGCTGCCACTCTGGAAGCTGGAAGATTTGAAGTCTGATGGAAGGTTTTTTTCTAATTTTATGTTTCTGAAAACTGATGTGAACGTATGATTGGGTAATGTCTTTTTCTCCTCAAAATAAGCTGCTTTTGAATTGATGATGCAATTTTGATTTGATAGAATCTTAGCACCCTGTCAAACTAGGATTGTGGCTCAGCTGGTAAATAATCTGCCTGCAACGTGGGAGACATGGGTTTGGTTCCCGGGTTGGGAAGATCCCCTGGAGAAGGGAAAGGCAGCCCACTCCAGTATTCTGGCCTGGAGAATCCCATGGACTGTATAGTCCATGGGGTCATAAAGAGTCGGACACGACTGAGCGACTTTGACTTAGCACTCTGTCAAACTAGGATGAAGGGCTGCCGGCCCGTGGGTGTTGGGTCAGGCCTGCAGAGGCTTGAGGCTGTCAGGAGGGCACTGACCTCCTGGAGCTGGCACCTGGGGCAGTGCAGGGCGACGCCTTCTGTTATCATGCAAATAACCCACACCAGCCTCGTTGGTGGCTCAGTGATAAAGAATCCACCCGTCAGTCAATGCAGGAGACACCGGTTCAGTCCCTGGTCTGGGAAGATCCTGCATGCCGAGGAGCAGCTAAACCTGCGCGCCACAACCACTGAGCCTGTGCTCTAGAGCCCGGGAACCCCAACTACTGAGCCTACTTGCTCCAACTAGTGAAGCCCGAGCGCCCGAGAGTCCGTGCTCTGCAACAAGAGAAGTCACCTCGATGAGAAGCCCATGCCCCCCATCTAGAGAGTAGCCCCCATTCGCCGCAACCAGAGAAAACCCAAGCACAGCAAGGAAGTGCAACTAAAAATAAAAATAAATAAGTAATAAAAATTCACACCTCCCCCAGGTTTGCCACAAGTCATCTCATCTGCCAGTACCTCTCCTAATCCTATACGACTTTACATTTACCACTAGTCCTTCTCTGCATTTCCTTTCTCCTGTTCCCAAAACTGTACATTTAAAATTTTCTGGTACCGGGTGCGGCAAAAGGCTTTATGAGTGATCCAATAATTTCCCTCTTATCTTCAGACACCAAATATCTGGGAATTTCCACAACTCACCTGCCAAACCGCATTTCCCAAGCTTCCACTCACACTTATGACAAAAATACTAAGGCAGATTTTAGTTTATGGAAAATACAGGCACACGAGGGCAAAGTCTGCCACCACGGAAAGTTCGTGCTCACCTGCTTGTGGATTTACAGTACATAGCACTCAGACGGGACTCCAAAGATGCTGGTTTTCAAAGAAGCTGGTGAGGTGTAGTAGCAAAGCTGTGCCCCAGCCCCGCCAAAGCTCACCTGTCAGTCACCCGCACGGAGAGAAGAGCAGTGTGCATCACACACCAGCAATACCAGCGTGTTCTGACGGATTTGCGGGAAAAGCTGTTTGCAAGCTGTGTGTGTTAGTGCATCTCCAGTTGCTCTGCCCTCAAAGGCCTTCTCTGCCTTGCTCTGCACCGGGGAGGGCTGCGGTCCGAACAATCACATCACCTGGGCTGCCTCCTGCTCCACTCCCTGCTGTGATCAGGCAGGGAGAACTACCCAGGAGCCCGCCGTGGCAGAGAAGTTGGGGTGTTTCTTCTCTGTCCATCCCTGTGCTGGCCCCGTATTGATGACCGCGTGACCGCCCTCTCTGGGGCCGCAGCCCGCCTTCACTGCCCTCTGCTCAGGCCCAGGGGTGGGTAGCTACAGCTGTGGCTGGTCTCTGGAGGTTGGTCTCTTTGGTTCTGCCCACACCCTCTTTCAAGTCTCTGGAGTTGAACCACCTGAATGGAATTCTCGTTTCACGATCTCATCCGATGCCGCGGACCCTGCTGCATTTGGGAGGATCTGATTCAGTGCAGTTGATCTCCTAACATTCCCCCCGACTTTGCTCCTCACCACGTACTGCCCCATCAAGACCACTCTGGTCACCAGTCCCACCAGGCCAAGGGGCAGACTCTGGAGGCTTTCCTCCGAGGCCCGCCTGCTCCCCCTCACCCACGCCCCTCCCCTCGACCTCCAACCCCTCCTCTCCTCCTGGCCTGCAGCCCAGCTCAAACCCCAGCCCCCAACCCCCAGTCTCCTTTCCTATAGGGTTTTCCTCTCCTGCAGGATTTTTTTGTAAAATGACCAGAAGGACTTTATCATCTCATCTTTTCTTTTTCTCCAGTTTTTGTTTTTCGGGGTGGAGTAGTGTGTAAGCACCATCCCACCCCCTCACGGAGGGGACGGATTTCCGTCTCCCACAGCCCTCACTGCCCCTGCTCTCATTCGCCTCTCTGCTGGAGCTCTCTGCGCGCCCTGCTCCATCTCCATTAGCTCTCCTTTCCCACGACCTTGGCAGTGGGTCAAGCCTCTGCTGCCTTGTGAGAGGGTGGATTCTGTGACCTGTCTCTGACCGTCCCCTTCAGTCTGGGCTGTGTCCTTTGGAAGCACAGCCCCTCGACCCCCCACTGGACACAGAAGCCATGGTCCCACTGTCTTTGGATTAGGCTCCAGCCCCCTCGGCCGCAGCCCTGGCTCCCACTTCCTTGTCTCTTCTCTTTCTCACAGGCCTCCTCTACTTAAGACAATTCAGGGCACCTGATGGTCAACACATCTCCCCACTTCCTGCCTTTGCATATGCTCCTTCCTCCATATGGAATGTTCTTTCTTTCAGCTCAGCAAGATGGGAGCCTACCTGATTTTGCTTCAAGTTAAAAGCCACTTCCTCTGTGAGGTTTCCCCCACTCTCACCAGCTACAGGCAAGCTCCTGCCCCTCTTGCTCCCCACCTATGACACTCACAGTAGCCTCTGCGAACACATTAGCTCGTGTTCAGTCTGTGAGCTGAGTCTGCCAGTCCCCTGTGCTTTCTCCTCTGAGTACTCAGTCACGTCTGACTCTTTGCCACCCTCCAGGCTCCTCTGTCCGTGGGATTCTCCAGGCAAGAATACTGGAGTGGGCTGCCATTCCCTTCTCCAGGGGGTCTTCCTGACCCAGGGATCAAACTTGCTTCCCTGCGTCTCCTGCATTGGCAGGCGGGTTCTCTACCAGTGTGCCAGCTGGGGAGTTGTGCTCTCTTCTCTGCTACCTGGGGAATAGGAAACTAGGGGGTGCAGGAGAAAGCGACTTCACTTAGAATGAGGAAATGGGACTCTGAAGTCAACCTGCTTATGAACCTTGGAAATCACTCTTTCTGGACTTAGGTTACCTCATCTAGAAATGAAAGTTATTGCACCTGCTGTCCTTGACTTTCTCTACCAGGACTGAGACTCTATGGACTGATTGTCAGACCTCTAAACACACAGCGCATGAGATGCTCTTGATTTCCACTCCTTGCTTCTGCCTCTTCTGTAAAGTGGTGACAATTGGACAACTGGGCATTTTCTTAGTGGCCAGTGGGCTGCCTAGTGATGGGGAGGGTATTATGATGGTGACTAACAGCATGGGCTTGGTGGACAACACCAGGCTAGAGTTTGAAGCCAGCTCTATGCTTTATAGCTTTGCAGATTCGGGCAATGATTTAACCTTTCTACACTTAATCTTTTTCATTTGCAAAATGGAGATCATAATAACATCTACGCCAGGGGTTGCTGACAGGTTAAGTCAGGTAATTTAATTCATTTCTCAGTCTGCTCCATAACAAACACTCATTAAATGGAAGTCTGAGCAGTGGAGACCTGACTCCTCTCTAGCCACCGTGGAAACTATTTAACCAGGAGACGCTAGACCTTCGATGCACTTTAAACTTATTGTGGAGCTTTGAAAACATACCCTTACCTGGGCCCAAGTCCAATTGGACTGAATCAGAATCTCTAGAGGTGGGACTTTGGCATCAGTATTATTTAAGAAGCTGTCCAGGTTATTCTAACTTATAGCCAAGGCTGTGAACCATTTTTCTAAAGAGTGTTTAATTGACCCCAGGAGAGGAAAATCCACATGTTGAATAACTAATTCTTAAGGCATGCTTCAGAGAAGCTTAAGTTCTATGGACAAAGACAAGTCTGCTTTCCCAGTTCAGGGGCAGTAACTAAACTCATGTCTAGCTCCATGGCTGTTCCTGTTAGGCTGGATACAAAGCTGCCTGCCTGAGCAGGGAATGGTCCTGGTGAAATGACAAGTGACTCATCCTTCCCAACATGTGAAATTATTCTGGAGGCGTTCAAATCCCTCAACACTCTCACTGATGATATGGATTTAAAATGCAGAATCTCTAGTCAACTCCTTTTTTCAGTTCCCTGTTCCAAACTGTAACTTAATAGGATGTCACCATGGAAACAGGTATTTCTACTTAAGGACCAATCCTCCCCCTGAAAATTTGTCTCATCTATCTTTTGATTATCATCAATGAGTGGTGGTGAACAACCAAAATTTGAATCCATGGAAAATGTGTAAAAAATCTGGATTTAGATTCTAAGGGGTGGTTCAGCCCTTTCTCTGAATCTGTAAGGCTTCATTTGTGACAATAAGACACCTATCCTCTTCTAGAAAGAAGAGGAAAAAAAATCTCCACATGTCCAGAAGATTCTTCAATGTTGGGTAGACATGGCTCCAAATATGAGAAGGTAAAACGATTGTTATCATCTGCCTGGCTCTCATTTTGGGGGCTCCAAAGGATAGAACCAGAAACCATTCCAGACCTATTTCAGTCTATGTAGAGGGTGTCAGGAACACTGAGTCAGGGGTCTACACCCCAGGTTTCCAGCCCACTGAAGAGCAGTGGTCCCCACAGCCTGGCTGGACCCTTCTTGATCCTAACAGCTTCTGAAACATCCAATCATCAAGCACTTCGAGCTTTATGGGCTTTGGAAAGAAGCAAGGAGGGAACTGGATGGGAAGGGGACTGTGAAAGAAGCAGATGGGCAGGGGCAGTTTGCTTCTGCCAAAGACCCTCGCAGCCCTACAGGAGGAGCTGCTCTCAGAAAGTGTGAGGCTTTGTCGTGTGTCATCATGGCTCATCTGCTCTGTGCCTCCCACATTCCCCCTCCCTGCATATTTCCAGGTTAGGTGGCCCACAGAGACATTACACATAAGCCTGGAGGCATCCACTCTGCCTTTGTGCTTAGCAGCTCGAGCACATTATCACTCATCTGCCCGCACGTGTTGGTGTAGGACAGAGGCTGACCTGCAGCTCCCCCACCTTCCCTCAGCTTCTCGAAAAAAAACAAAAAAAACCCTGGGTCAGGTGGTGGTTTAGTTCTGTGACAAAGGGTCTAGCTTCTGTCCTGCAGGACACTCCATCATCAGCTGGAGGCATTGAGAGGATGACGTGGGTTTCCATCCTTCCTGTTGGTTCAGGCTTGCCCTCAGTGTCCCCAAACTTTGCAAGCAACCATTTACAAATTGCTTCTGTGTGTGGCTCACAGCAGAGTTTATAGCAACATCACTTCCAGCAGGCTTCCCTGGTGGCTCAGTGATAAAGAATCTGCCTGCAATGCAGGAGCCGCAGGAGGCACAGGTTTGATCCCTGGGTCAGCAAGATCACTTGGAGGAGGAAATGGCAACCCACTCCAGTATTCTGGCCTGGGAAATCCCATGGACAGAGAAGCCTGGTGGGCTACAGTCCATAGGATTGCAAAGAGTTGGACACGACTGAAGTGACTTAGCATGCACACATGCTTCATTTCCAGCATGCAGAGTATCTGCTGGCATCTCCTGCAGCCTGGGCAGTCTTCTGGGTCACTGTCCTGCCTGCTGAGTCCCCAGGGATTTGTGCATGATTGTTCCATGGCTGGACTCTCTCCTGAGCCAAGTGAAAGAGACTGATGTTGGTATCAGTCAGAACAACTCTACTAACAATAGCAAGACACCTGGCTTTTCTTCTTATTTGAAATTGTCTGTGTCACTTCTTCTCTTTCTTGGTGCTATGAAGTAAAATTTCTTCCAGAACATTCCATTTGCTTGCTATGGACTCCCTTTGCCTAACCTATAAGCTAGTCATTAAAAATACTACTTCCATTTGATGATGAGTCAAGCTCCCAGAAGCCCAATCACATTTCAGTAAGTGTGGCAGTGAACCAGTACATGTTTATGGGGCTCCAATTATAAATGAGGCTGAGCTGTAAGAACTGCAAGAGGGTCAAAGATGGTGAGGACAAGCTCTCAGATCTGAAAAATCTCACCATCTGGATAAGTTCAAGGACGAAGGCAATGAACTAGGAATGCACACCTTTGAGTCAAGGTCAAGGCATATTTTAAGTTCTGATTCAGCCCCCCAGCCAGAGGAACAGAAGCCCCAAATTGCAGCCAGGCATAAGCATTTTAACAGCTTAGTTGGGTCTACAGGAGACTGGCCAGTTGGGCAAATCCATAGCTTTTACTTTCCCAGTGTTTACATCTTCCAAGTGTTTTTGATCAATTCCAAAACAATTTGGAGATGTCACAGGAATGAAAGTCACAAGTTGTTTGCTGTTGCACTGTTTTTAAACAAGTCACGTTGGATTCTCTTTCGATCTGGGCTCTGGGTGGCCTCTCAGTTTTCCCTGGGCCTGCTAGAAATCTGCGGTTGTACACTTATTTGAAAGGAGTTGAAAAGAGGTACAGATGCAAGGCACCCCACTCCAGTATTCTTGCCTGGAGAATCCCAAGGACAGAGGAGCATGACGGGGCTATAGTCCATAGGGTTGCAAAGAGTTGGACACGATTTAGTGACTAAACCAACAACAACAACAGATGAAGTGAGGGGGCCTGTCGAGTAGCTGCTGATAGAGTTCTGCGTCTGGTTGAGCTTTGATTATTTAGGGTAAAAACAGGGGCTGACTTACTGAGCACGGCCTCTCGCCTCTGAGGTTTACTACTATAGTAACCAGAGTAGTAAGGTGAAGGAGCTGTCACCTCTCCCAGTCTTCTCAGACATTTTTTCTTCTCAGAAAGAATCTCCCTTGATGGTGGCTATGAGGGGACAAGCTGGGTGGGGATGGCGTCAGGGATTCCTGGGAGGGCGCAGTGGTGTAGACTCCACGTGGCTGTGCCCGCCGAAATCAACATCAGCCAGGTGTGCCCCATCTTCTGTAGCCAAGTCTGTGAAGGTCCTGCAGGTGACGGTGATCACTAGGGTTACTAGGGATCTTGGAGACAAAGACGCTGGGATCTGCCTGTTCTCTCCTTTTTGTCTATGGGAATGGGGCCTAGCCAAGAGCATCCGCTGTCCCAGGTCAGGCATGCTGGTTCTCCAAGCAGCAGTGGAGTCAGCATGCTGAGACAGATGTGCCCACAGAACTGGCTCAGCACCCGGGGCCCGGGAGTGGTGCCTGTGTGTGAGATGCTGGTCTGTGCAGATCTCTGGTGGAACAGGACTCCGGGAGACAAGCTGCAGCTGTGGCCCAGTGTACCTTTGCTCATTACGGGCCTGGGGCTGGGTGAAAGAAGGGACAGCTAGGGAAAACATCTGGGCCCTCTAGACTTAGAGGCCAAGAAGGGAAGCAGCCTCCAGAGAAGGAGAAGGTGTGGCCAGCCAGGTAGGGGGGGGTGGGAGGCGGGAGGAGCTCATTGAGAAAACTCTCAAGAAAGAAGAAGTGATCAACTGTCCAACGCTGCTAAGAAGCACACCACTGCTCTTGGATCTGCAACATGGAGGTCTCCATATAATAAAATTTGGCTTGCTTTTGTCCTGGGTTCCTTATGCAACTGAGAGGGGTGTCTCGGTTATTCACGGTTGTTGTTCAGTCACTCAGTCATGTCCGACTCTTTGCGACCCCATGGTCTGCAGCAAGCGAGGCTTCCCTGTCCTTCACCATCTCTCAGAGTTTCTTCAAACTCGTGTCCGTTGAGTCAGTGATGCCATCTGATTATTCACAGTGCACCTAGATAATTTATGCTGAAGAAGTGACTCCTAGAAAGCTTATGCTAATGAGATGACTCAGGATGGGGGTCACCCAGGACAGAAAGATGAAACCTGTGATTAGAGAGTTGGGGCTTTGAGCCCTGTGATATCAGTCTTATTTTCCAACCTTGGGGGAGTGGAGAGAGGCTGGAGGTTGCATTTAACCATGAGGCCAGTGATCCAATCAGTCATGCCTATTACTGGAACTGGCTGGAACTCTGGTTGGTGGACACATCAATGTACTGGGAAGGTGACATGCTCTAATTCCACAGGGAGGGGGTAGACAAGCTCTGTGTTCAGAACTCTCCCAGACCTCACTCTACTCATGCCTTCATTTGGCTTGTTCTGATTTGTATCCTTTACATAAAACTATAATCATAAGTATAGTACTTTCCAGAGTTCTGTGAGTTCTTCTAGTGAATTATCAAATGTGCAGGTTGTAGGAACCCTCAAATGTATAGCTGATCGGTCAGCAGTGCAGGTGGCCTGGGAAGCTCTGGACCTGCAGCAGTCTTTTGAAGGACTGAGCCCTTAACCTGTGGATCTGCACCAACTCCAAATGGCTAGAGTCAGAACTGCCCAGCAGAATGGCAGGCACCCACCAGCAGCATGGATGAGTGGGAGTTCAATGGTGTGCTGGGGGTGGAAGCTTGAGAATGGAGGGTTTAGAAGAAAATATCAAGAAATAAGTGAAGACAGAAGTATAGACAACATTGGGGCATTTTGTTGGGAAGGGGAACAGAAAAATGGAATGATAGAATTGTTTCCTGGTGGCTCAATGGTAAAGAATCTGCCTGCAATGCAGGAGATGTGGGTTCAATCCCTGGGTCAGGAAGATCCCCTGGAGAAAGAAACGGCAACCCTCTCCAGTAATCTTGCCTGGAAAATCCCATGGACAGAGGAGCCTGGTGGGCTACAGTCCACAGGGTTGCAAAAGAGTCAGTCGGACACCACTTAGAGACTAAACAACAAACAAACGCCTCTTAAATATTGATTATTGGCTTATAAGGGGATAAGATCCTAGACAAGCATCCATAAGGGTTGTTTTGAAAGAACTGATGTGTAGTGTGTGCTGATAGGAGGAAGCAGAGAAGTGGTACACGGAGAGGCACAAAAGTTGAGGTATTTGAATGGCACAGCTCATCAGAGAACGGAAAACAGAGCCACAGCATGGGAGGAGTGGGAAGACAGTGATCAAAGGTAGTGGTGAGGGGATGGGAGGAGTAAGGCAGGATGGTGAAGAGCTGAACCCCCACCGTGGCTCTGAGGGATTCCAAGCAAACAGAAAAGCCACAGCAAAAGAGTTAATTTCCCAGTGGATCATCTGGGCTTCTCAGCTCTGGGGTGACCAAGAGCTGGCGATTGGTGCTGAGTGAGTTTATGTCTTTCCTTCAGTGGTCCCAGCACAGTGCTTGGTGTAGATGTTCAACAAATGCTTGCTGAATGAATGAAACTTTATGCTATGACCTCTTTTTCCAACTTGAACTCCCAGTTTCCCCCCACCATGCCCTCAGATTGTGGGAACTGAACTATCAGGATGAGTCCCATTGGGTGGAGAAAGTGCTAGTAAGCCAAACTGGATGGTCACCTGGTCAGGACTTTTGAAGAGCAATTCCTGAATGTAGATGACTCCTCAAGTCCTTGCCAACATAATAATCTTTGGTTCTATGATCTCCAGAGAGGCCAAAAGAAATAATAATGAGTTCAACAATTAGAATGTCAATAGTTAACATACCCTGCCTCCTTACTACGCGCCAGGCACTGGAGTAAAACCATCAGTATGCATGCTTTCATGATACCGGGAGGTATGCGCTGTGTTTATGTTCATTTTACAAATTAGAAAACTGAGGTAGAGAAAGAAGATGTGACTGCCCAGGGTTGTCCTGCTGTTGGTGGTAAAGTCTTGACAAGAAGTGTGCCTTGACTATGAGGCCAGTGCTTCCCACATTTGGCTGCACCTTGGGATCACCTGGGGAGCTTTGAAAACACTCCAGACTCCCGGGTGACACCCCAGACTGAGGAAATTACAGTGTCTGGGATGAGAGCCAGACATCAGTGGTGTTTAAGATCCTCAACTCTTTCTGGTATGCGGCAAGATTTGGGAATGACTTACTAGGCTTTAATGACTCTCAGAAGTATTAGTAGGTTGAAGCGGCCAAGTGCTGGGCCAGGGTTTGTAGGGGAGAATGCTCACCCCTTCCTGCTTCCTCCAGCACAGAGCAGAGCATCCCACATGGGAGGCATACTGAGAGGAAGGCGTTCCTGAGGCTGGCATGGCAGGTTTCCCTTTTAGTTTTAAGCTCTTATCCCTACCGCACAGACTCAGAGGAGGGCAAGCTGAAATATTACAGAAGACAGGACGAAATGGATATCAGATGTATTATTATTGCTAGTTTGGTCATCATTCTATAATTTAGATCAGCCAGAACAGTTGTGCTCATTTTAATAAGCTAATGAATAACTGTAGAAGAGCCTCCCCCAGTGATTCATGGTGATGAATTACATTAAATGTTAATTGCCAAGATCAGAAAGTTAAAAAAAGAAAGACACCCACACTTTCCCTGTAATCTCCCCTGCAGGGAAATTCCTCAGCCTTGAGCTGGATATTCCTGCTGCACATTTAGCCTATCGATGCAGTCTTGTCATCTACAGAGAGTCTGGCAGGAGAGACCATAAACGACTCTCCCTTTCCGACAGAGCACATGGGGAGGAATTTGAAGGATAGGGCCTGTCTGGATGTTGTGGTGCAGCAAGGCCAGGCTGTCTATTACAGCCAACGAAATGAGCCAGGAGACAGTCGGCACCATCTGTGATATTTCAGGGCACTGAGTACCAGCCAGTTTTGGAGTGAGGGTAAGAGGTTATGAGCTAGATGATCGAGAGCATAAAAATAATGGATTGTTTGCAGAAAGCATGTGATAGCTACACTCAGGGGCAAGGCAGGGACTGCAGTGTGATCTTGTCTGTCACGGAGCAGACTGGCTAGCCTCTTCCTAGCCTCACGTGTACTTGCCTTCTACTCTAAAGAGAGAGTTGTTATATTTCATATTTCCAGAACCTTCTCTGGCAGGGTTAAGGATGGAAATGAGAGTGAGGAGCAGGCTTGGGGTATCAGTTCAGGTGCTCAGTCGTGTACGACTCTTTGTGACCCAATGGACTGCAGCACGTCAGGTATCCCTGTCCATCACCAACTCCCAGAGTCTACCCAAACTCATCTGCATTGAGTCGGTGATGTCATCCAACCATCTCATCCTCTGTCGTCCCCTTCTCCTCCTGCCTTCAATCTTTCCCAGCATCAGGGTCTTTTCCAGTGAGTCAGCTCTTCACATCAGGTGGTCAAAGAATTGGAGCTTCAGCTTTAGCATCAGTTCTTCCAATGAACTTTCAGGACTGATTTCCTTTAGGATTGACTGGTTGGATCTCCTTGCAGTCCAAGGGGACTCCCAAGAGTCTTCTCCAACATCACAGTTCAAAAGCATCAATTCTTCAGCACTCAGCTTTCTTTATAGTCCAACTCTCACATCCATACATGACTACTGGAAAAGCCATAGGTTTGACTAGATGGACCTTTGTTGGCAAAGTAATGCCTCTGCTTTTTAATGTGCTGTCTAGATTGGTCATAACTTTTTTTCCAAGGAGCAAGCGTCTCTTAATTTCATGGCTGCAGTCACCATCTGCTGTGATTTTGGAGCCCAAGAAAATAAAGCATGGGGTATATGAGGTATCTGTGTGACAGGGCAGAAATACCTTTTAGGGTAGGACTCACAGAGTCGGACATGACTTAGTGACTAAACAGCAATAACAACAATCTTTTAGGGTAAAGGATGGGGCTACTACCTATTAGCATCTGTGTTCGTTTCCTAGTGCTGTGTATGAAATTACCACACATTTAGCAATTTAAAGCAACACCCACTCATTAACTCACAGTTTTGTTGGTCAGAAGTTTGGGCATGGAAGGCCTGGGTTCTCTGTTCAGGGTTTTACAAGACTGAAATCATGCTGTTGGCTAGGCTGTGATCTCATTAGGAGGCTTGTCTAAGGAAGACTCTGGTTTAAGAGCTCATTCAGGTTGTTGCAGAATTCAGTTCCTTGTAGTTGTAGGACTGAAATTCCATTTCCTTGCTAGCCCTCAGCCAGTGGCCAAATGCATTCCTTGTCTTGTGCTCATGCTCACTTAGTTGTGTCTGACTCTTTGAGACCGCATGGAGTGTAGTCTGCCAGGCTCCTCTGTCCATGGGATTGTCCCAGCAAGAATACTGGAGTGGGTTTCATTTCCTTCTCCAGGGGGTCTTCCTGACCCAGGGATCAAATCCACGTCTCCTTAATTGGCAGGCAAATTCTTTACCACTGAGCCACCTGAGAAGTCTTTGCCCTGTAGTCTCCTCCATTTCCAAAGCTAGGCATGGAGAACATCCTTCACAATGGAAACCTCTTTTGCCAAGAATAGTTCCAGGACACTGAAGGGATCGTGTGATAAGGTCAGGCCCACTGAAGGTAATCTCCTTTTCCTAGGGTCAACTGACTTGGGATCTAATTACATCTACAAAATTCCTTCACAGGGGCCTTTCCTGGTGGTCCAGTGGCTAAGACATCAAGCTCCCAATGCACGGTGAGGGGGACAGGTTTGATCCCTGGTCAGGGAATTAGATCCCACATGTTGCAACTAAGACCCAGCAGAGCCAAATTAATAAATAAATATTTTTAAAAAATCCCTTCACAGCAGCACTTACATCAGTGGTTGATAAAATAACTGAGAGAAGGGGTATGTACACTAGGCCACACTAAGCAGTCTTAGTGAAATGTCAGTTGCTCAGTCAAGCCTGATTCTTTGCAATCCCATGGACTGCAGCCCACCAGACTCCTATGTCAATGGAATTTTCTAGGCAAGAATACTGGAGGGAATTGCCATTTCCTTCTCCAGGAGATCTTCCCAACCCAGGGAAAGAACCCGGGTCTCCTGCACTGCAGGCAGATTCTTTACCGACTGAGCTATGAGGGAAGCCCTAAGCAGTCTCAGAGTGCTGCTGACAGAATCCTAGGTCAAGTTCTGAAAGCATACTAGTGAGCGTGAGCAGTGTATGGACACAGTAGCTAGGCCGTTCCTGAGCACATCTGCACCCCTAAGGCTTCCTTCTCCGTGACCCCGTGGACCCTACAATGCTTGGTCTCTGAAGATGGTCCTCAGTTCAGCTCAGTTAAGTCACTCAGTCATGTTCAACTCTTTGCAACCCCATGGACTGCAGCACGCCAGTCTTCCCTGTCCATCACCAACTCCCGGAGCCTACTCAAACTCATGTCCATCAAGACAGTGATGCCATCCAACCACCTCATTGTCTGTCAGAATTGGCAAAAATCTTCATACAGTGTATATATTTTTTGTGCACAGCTATGGAAAAGTTAACATGAACGCATTAAGGAAAGCTGAGGCTGAACTTTCCAGGCCATTTTCTGTGGGACAATTAGCGAGGGAGAAGAGCTGCTGCTGTTGGAGGAAGAGAAATACAGGAATGTTTCAGTGAAAATGGTCTCGTGACTTGTTTCGCTCAGAAACTGTGTCGCTAAGTCGTGTTGGGCTCTTTGCAACCTGATGAACAGCAGCCCGCCAGACTCCTCTGTCCATGGGATTTTCTAGGCAAGAATACTGGAGCAGGCTGCCATTTCCTCTTCCAGGGGATCTTCCCCATCCAGGGGTTGAAGCTGCATCCTCAAGACTTCCCTGGGAGCTCAGGCGGTAAGGCTTTCTACCTACAGTGCGGGAGATCCGGGTTCGATCCCTGGCTAAGGAAGATCTCCTGGAGAAGGGAGTGGTGTTCTTGCCCATCCCCCCCCCCCCGCCAAAAAACAGAGGCTTAACAAACCTGCATCCTCTGCATTGGCAACTGGGTTCTTTACCGCTAGCACCACCACGTGGAGCACTGGATAAAACACATTGCTGGGTCCCTTCCCTACGGGTCCGATTGTTTAGACAGTCTGGGTGGGGTCTGAGAATGTGCATTTATAATGAGGTCCTGGGGATGCTAACGCTGCTAGGAATTTTGAAACCACCACTCTGCAGCAGGTTCTCATTCTCCTCAGTGGATGCTGCTTGTAAAGGGTTAATAACACAACACATGGTTGATAATTTTGCAACGGACATTGATGAATTTGAGGTTGGAGGCAACTCTCTAGAGTGAAGAATGCCTACCCAGAGGAAAAGGCTTGAAGTTTTTTTCTGCCAATATGGTGAGTAGTGAGGATTTTAAGAAGGTTGTGATCAAGAAGGAAGCCATTTGCCTGCCTGTGACCTCCTGTGTCCCTCTGCTGGTGACAGAGAAAAAGATAAAGTGCTCAGCATTGCCCACAGTGACTCAGAAGTGATTAATACCCACAGTTCCTCGAATGGAAAGGTGGGCATGCAAGATGCAATTAATATGATAAAGAACCCCAAGAAGCCGTGCTGAGCAGCAAGCAGGGGACGCTAAGGTGACGGGGAGGAGAGTTACTGTCTGTCTCTTGCTCTGCGGAGACTGCTTCTGAGAGACAGAGATGGGGTCCATGAGTCTGCCAGGCTCATCGGGAGAGAGGAGAAAGGTATTTGGAAAGGTTATTTTCAAGACATGGCTGCTTCTTTGTCTCCCTCCCTGGAAAGATAGAAGCTCCAGCAGTCACTGATAACAATGATGATGAAAATTTCAATGGGTGTTGGGTGGAAAAAGTGATGGTGATTTGGTTGAAATTCAGACTGTGTCTGCCTTGGCTCATAATTGATAGAGGGAAGTAAATGACCCGAAAGAGGTACTCAGCGTGTTCATAATTCTTGTGTGAAATTCCAAGGCAGCACAGGTTACATACACAGGGCCAGCTCTGCCGGGCAGGAGAGAATCATTTCCAGCACTGCTTTGCCTCCCTCTTCTGCACTCCTTCTGTTTTTCTGGACTCCCCGACCTCTCTTGAGGGACAGGTAGAGGCTCCTATGTGCCAGAAAAATTCTCATTCCTTCAGCGAACTGCTGAACAATAAATTAACTAGGTTCATATCAAATGACAAAATGGTGATTTAATCCATCTATTTAGGTCATGGGCTTAACTCTAATAAATAACCCCATAATGGTGGAAGGGAAGCAGAGAGGGGCAGAAGGTAGGGCCAGCCATGTATATCTGACTGCCCACACAATCCTTCCACATGAACGTGTAATAGGAACCCTGTTTGTATGGCTCAATCTGAGCTAATTTTGCCCAGTCCCTCACCCCGACATGCTCTGCTCCTACTCTTCTCCATTGCAATCTATTGGCAAATACTTTTAAGGATTCAGATACATCCTTAATTCAATCACCTCTCACCTCTGTGCTCCCACCGTAGCCCAGGCCACCAGCATCCCTGGTTCCAAATACCACGGCTTCCCCGCTGGACTCCCTGCATCTGCTGTCTCTCCCCTCCTGCAGCTGTGAACAGGGTGACTGGGGTGATTGTTGAGAAAAAGAAAACTCAGATCACGGAGCTTCCTCTGACCTCAACCCCTCAATGTGTGTGTGTCAGTCATTCAGTCGTGTCCAACTCTTCGAGACCCCATGGACTGTAGCCCACCAGGCTCTCTGTCCATGGGATTCTCCAGGCAAGAAGACTGGAGTGGGTTGCCATTTCCTTCTCCAGGGGATCTTCCTGACCCAGGGATCAAACCCAGGTCTCCTGCATGGCAGGCAGTTTCTTTACCATCTGAGCCACCAGGGAAGTCCCAAACCTCCAGTACCTTCCCTTAAAAACTAGCCTGAAATCCAGCGTTCTTATACCTCCGAGGCCCTGCCTGGGCTGGCCCCCGGCCTGGTTCTTCTCTCTCACTCACTCACCGTGCTCTGGTGATACCGCCTCTCCCTGCTCCTCGAACACCCCTGTTTCCACCCCGAGACTTTGTCCTTGTTTTTGGCCCTAAATGGGACTCTTCCTCCCCAAATCTCTGTACAGCCTACTCCCACATTTCCCTCCTGCCTCTGACAGACGTCACCTCTCCAGAGACCACCCCGCTCACCACCAGCCCTGAACTCTCTGCCCCTTCCCTCCTCTGTTTTTCTTCCTGGAATTATGTTCAGGGACCTGCCGGTGTATTTCCCATCTGTCTCCTTACAAGGTAAGCTCTTGGAGGACAGCAGCTATGTTTTGTTCGTGGCTGTGGCCCATAGCGAGCGTAATGTCCGGCACGTAGTAGGTCCCCCATAGTATTTGTCGAGGAGTGTGTGCTGGTAGCAGTCACTGGTGGTGTGTCCTGGTAGCAGGGCTTGTGGGTGTGTTTGCCTCGGTTCATCGGTGTGAGCCACACTCTGCAAGGCAGGCACTGTTGTCACCCTTTTGCACGTGAAGAAATGGAAGATCAGAGAGGCCATGTGATTTTTCCAGGATGATGTCACTGGCGAATGGGTAATTGGGACCTGCCTTTCAGCCCCTCTGGGGTCCCCTGGCAGTTTAACAAGTCAGATTTCCAGGGCAAAGGAGCCCTCCAAGCAAATCTCTAATGGTGGTGTTGATAGGAATAGCAACTAGTACTTACCACGTGCCTGCCCTGTGTCAAATGCTGTTTATTTATTTTTTTTACTTCATGTGGACCTTATTCCATATAAATAAAGCTTTCATTGTATTAGCAATTATATTTCAGTCTTATGAAAGTTATTATCAGAATATATGTTCTTAACAATTGTTTCAAGCATTTTTTCTTATAAGATATCCAAAAAAAGGATAGAATATTAATAATACATATTTAGGTGGAAAGATTCTTTTCTTTTTAATTTTTTATTTTTTATTGGGGTATAGCCAGTTAACAAACAATGTTGTGATAGTTTCAGGTGAATAAGCGCCAGTTGTTTTCCTGTCTAATCTTCCTAGTAACCCTTTGAAGAAGTATTTATTATTATCACTATTTTGTGAAAGAAGGAAAGGTCATCCAAGGTCATCTGGCCGGTAAAGTGGTGGAGGCAGGATTTGAAACCAGGCAGTTGGAGCCCAGAGCCCTCACACGTAGCCTCTGTTCTGTCTACTGCAGTCATTGGTCTCCCCTGCCGCTGGTCTGAGCACACACAGTCTTCCCATCCCTCATTCCCCGTCCCTCCCCCGTGAGGGCTCTGACTTTGTCTCATCCTTTCCTGTAATTGAAGTGTCTAGGAGAGTCCTAGGTACTGAGTGGAAAGCGATAGAGGTTGAATAAATGCAGGAAGCAGTGAACATTTCAATAGGGAATTTTTCTATCATCGAGTTGTTTAAAATTTCCTGTTGGAGCCAGTAAGTCTTTAACACATGTTGCTACCACGAATGTGCTGTGTTTAGTCGTTCAGTCGCATCTGACTCCTTTCAACCCCGTGGACTGTAGCCCTCCAGGCAAGAATACTGGAGTGGGTTGCCAAGATCTCCTCCAAGGGATCTTCCCAACCCAGGGATCGAACTCAGGTCTCCTGCATTGCAGGCAGATTCTTTCCTCTCTGAGGCACCAGGGAAGCCTGCTAGCGTGAATGTCTGCTCTTAAAAAGAGTTGGCCTGTGCGTTTTTGACTATAGAAGTATCGAACAGATGCTTGTGTTTATAAGAAGGAAAAGATTTCCCATCATCTAGAACTCTGTCACTTTGCTCTTTCTAATACTTTTTAGAATCTAGACAGGACAGAGCATTAATGAGGGCTCGGGGAGCAGCTGCAGCTGGATAAATTGAGGAAAGTGCACACACTTGCAGAGGTAAAACATGTGCAAACACGTGTGTGTTGTCGTTTAGCTGCTCAGTCGTGTCCAACTCTTTGCGAGACCATGGACTGCAGCACACCAGGTTTCCCTCTCCTTCACCATCTCCTGGAGCTTGCTCATATTCTTGTCCATTGAGTCGGTGATGCCATCCAACCATCTTGTCCTCTGTCATCCCCTTCTCTTTGTGTGTATACATGTATACACACATCCCAATAAACAGTGTCGGTGCACAAGTGTGTGTTTTGGGTGTGTGTGTCTGTGTGTACTATCATGCAGGGTCTAGTCAAGAAACAAAGTCCACATGAGTTACTCTACCAGAGAGAGATTCCTCCAGGGAATTGATTAAACAGCTGTTGAAGGACAGGAAACACAGAAAAGGAACAGCAATGTGACAGAATTAGCACAGAGGCTGTCACTGCAGGAAGCGGTGGAATCTCCAGGGCTGCAAGATCAAAGGGGAGAGGCTGGGGTCGCCAAAACCGAGAAGCTTTATAGGGGTCCACATGGATGACCGACCTCTGAGGAGGGCACTGTCTGACAGCTGCTGGTACCCCAGGGGCTGGAGGAGGGGCCCCTGGAGCTGGGAGCTGGAAGGGGTGTGGGCTCTACCAGCCAGATTCTGGGAGAGTGAAAAGAAGCTGGCAATTGGAATCACCTGTGACCAGAACCGACCTGTGAGTGCTGTGATGGGGGGCGGGGTGCACAGGGGAACCGCAGCAGGCCTCTCTGCCTTCTCCGACTTCTAGGCTTTATCCAGGGCCCTAACTGCTGACACCGAACAGGGAGGCAACTGGCAAAGGATGAAGAGTGTCATCCCAGCATGGCTGAGCCAACTGTAGAAGGGAGTTAAGAGCTGAGAGAGGACACTCAATAACAAAGTTCCTTCACCATGGCATGCCTTTTGCAGGAGACTTAACTTTCATTGGAACTTAGATTGCGTGCTTAGTGGTAAAGAACCCACCTGCCAATGCAGGAGTTGTGGGTTTGATCCCTGGGTGGGGAAAATCCCCTGGAGAAAGAAATGGTAACTCATTCCAGTATTCTTGGTGGGAAATCCCATGGACAGAGGAGCCTGGTGGGGGACGGTCCAAAGGGTCGAAAAAGAGTCAGACATGACTGAGCAAAAAAGCAACAATAGATTGTGCACCAAGATGCTTATATCAACCTCCTGTGATGGTTCTACATCAAGGAATACCTTCCCCTGCTCCAGTCCTCATGAAGAAGCATCTGTCTAATCTCTGCTCTCAATAATAGAACTCAGTTAAATAATGCAGCTGTGTTGACCCACCGTCTTCCAGGTATATAACTTTTACTAACATTATCTAATATAATCATTAAACTATCTCAGCACACATAGCTACATTTCCTTTACTTGTGAGAATTCTTAAGATCTTCTCTCTTAGCAGCTTTCAAATATATACTACTGTGTGATTAACTAGCCTTATTGTGCTTAGTATTTCACAATACATTCAAATATCAAATCATATGTTATACATGTGAAACTTATATAGTGTTATATGTCAATTATATCTCAGTAAAAATGTTGATAAAAGGAAATAAGCTGTACTACCATTCAGAATCCTACTAGAGCAATTTTTAACTAATAATGCTTTTTTTTGTTCTTGAAGACTTATTATTCTGGTAGTTATTGGTTGACCCCAATTCAACTATAAGACCTACCTGAAGAAAGGACATGTAGCTCAGAGCTGTTCAAAGAGTGATTCCCAAGAATCATCTGGAAGCCTTGTTCAGGTGGTAGAATCTAAGGCTCCACACCAGACAAACTGAAAAAGAAAAAAAAAACCCACCACTCTCAAACGGGTAATATTTTTAATCCCCAATTTATGGATGAGAAACTGAGGCTTATAGAAATGAACCAACTGGTCTAATTTTATAAATTTATATGTGTCTAAGTTCTAGGACCCCTGCTCATATCTTTTCCACTTTATTGCATGTAATCCCTTAGTGAAAAAAATCTCTAAATGGGGATTCAGCTGACCTTGGCATAGAACGTATGTGTGTGTATGTGTATTTGCTCAGTTGTGTCTGACTCTGCAACTCCATGGACTGTAGCCCACCAGGCTCCTCTGTCCATGGGATTTCCCAAGCAAAAATACTGGAGTGGGTTGCCAGGGGACCTTCCTGACCCAGAGGTCAAACCCATGTCTCTTGCATCTCCTGCATTGGCAGGTGAATTCTTTATCACTGCGCCACCTGGGAGGCCTTCGGCATAGAGCAGATTTGTGGTTAGAACAGGTGCTTTAGAACCAGAGGGAGCTGGATTTATTTTTGAACTGTAGTTCTAGCTACGTGGTAAGAGTGGCCATGGACAAATGGCCTCTCACTAAGCCTTAGTTTCCTCACCTTGAGCCTGGTGTACTTGCTAGTATTTGCTAGTACTAGCTAGCATGTGCCATAGTGGTTAGTTAGGATTAAAGGAGATAATATGTACATTGTAGCTCAGTCAATAAAGAATATCCCTGCAATATGAGAGATATTGCAAACAAGAGACCCAGGTTCGATTCCTGGGTTGGGACGATCCCCTGGAGAAGGAAATGGCAACCCACTGCAGTTTCTTGCCTGGAGAATACCATGGACAGAGGAGTCTGGCAGGCTACAGTCAATAGGGTATCAAGAGTTGGACATGACTTAGCAACTAAACCACCAATACATGTACATCACTTAGTATCATTTGTTACACACAATTCCCTGATAGGTCAGTTGGTAAAGAATCTGCCTGCAATGCAGGAGACCTGGGTTCAATCCCTGGATTGGGAAGATCCCCTGGAGAAGGGAAAGGCTACCCACTTCAATATTCTGGCCTGGAGAATTCCATGGACTGTATAGTCCATGGGGTCGCAAAGAGTCAGACATGACTGAGTGACTTTCACTTCAACAATAACACATAGCTTCTTAAAAAGTTATTTTTTTCTGAAGTAAAATTGGGAAATCCTTTGTAACCCTTTGTAGAACTTGAGGATGGTGGTGGTGGGTGGTCCACTGCTAAGGCGATTGTTAGCCAAGCTATAGAGCATTGGGTTGGCTGCCTCACAGGCCCCTAGGACCTTGGAGGAGCTGAATAGAGGCTGAAGCCACCTCCAGAGGTAAGGAGGGCAGCGATGGGGGCAGCGATGGGAGCAGCAGCAGCTGTAGGATGGGTCAGATTTGGAGGATGCAGAGAGGTAAGACCTGGTCAAGACACAGCAAATGGTTCCACCATCTTTTGCTTGACATCTGGGGAGACATTTCACTGGACTCCACTCCCCTCACCCTGCCTCAGTTCAGTTCAGTCACTCAGTCGTGTCCGACTCTTTGCAACCCCACGGACTGCAGCACACCAGGCTTCCCTGTCCATCACCAACTCCCGGAGCTTGCTCAAACTCATGTCCATCGAGTCGGTGATGCCATCCAACCATCTCATCCTCTGTCATCCCCTTCTCCTCTTGCCTTCAACCTTTTCCAGCATCAGGGTCTTTTCCAATGAGTCAGTTCTTCGCATCAGGTGGCCAAAGTATTGGAGTTTCAGCTTCAGTGTCACTCCTTCCAATGAATATTCAGGACTGATCTCCTTTAGGATGGACTGGTTGGATCTCCTTGCAGTCCAAGGGACTCTCAAGAGTCTACTCCAACACCACAGTTCAAAAGCATCAATTCTTTGGCACTCACCCTACCTGGGGTAGGCTGAATGTTGGTAATGGCATTCCAGAACTCAAGAGTTCATTATCTTACATATAAAAGGGACTTGCAGTTGTGGTTAAAATAAGGATCTTGAGATGAAAAGATTATCTTGAATTATCTGGGGTTGGGGGCAATGTAATCACACTTATAAAAGGAAGCAGAGATCAGAGGAGGAGAAGGCAGAGTGGAGATGAAACCAGAGACTGGAGGCAAGAATATATACAGCCTCTAGAAGTTGGAAGAGGCTAAGGAAGGGGTTCTTCCCCTGGACCCTCAACAGGAAACAGCCCTGCCAACACTTCGATTTTAGCTGTGTAAGTCTCATTTCAGACTTGTGATCTCTGGAACAATAAGATAATAAATCTGTCTTGTTTTAAGCCACTAAATTTGTGATAATTTGTCACAGCAACCACAGGAAACTAATACTCTCCAACTGACTTAGTCATCGCTTCATCTTACCTGCTTACTTTGTTCATACCTATATTACTGCTCAGATAGTATCAGATTGTATTATGTCTTTTTTTTTTTTTTTTTCCTATTGTGTGTTCTTACTTGTCTATCTCTCCTGCTAGATGAACCACCAAACCCCTCGAGAGGAGGAACCTCAAGAGGACTGAGAACAGAAGAGGCTATGCACATGTGGGTGACCAGATTAACATGTGGACGGATAGATGTGTATTTGTTACTCTTCTGAACCATCTTAAGTCTGTGACTATTGGCTTAAAAGCATTAAAGATGGTGTTGAGAATAAATTAAGGAAAGAAACTATACACTGAATGTACATCCACAGAAATGACACATCTGTGATCTCTTTGATATTTGCCTGGCTATGGTCAAATTAATGTTTAATAATCTTCCATGGAAGGATCAAGACTAGAAAGAGTAGGAGGAGAGGAAAAACATGCAGAGCTATTTCGAAGAGGAGTGTTAAACCAAATATAATTGAAGAAGTGATCAGAATATGCAGCACCTGTTATTTTAAGGAAAATAAATTCATGAGATTCAGATTTCAGCATGACAGAGAAGAAAGGGGATGTTTTTCACATTCTCCACAAGATGCTCAGAAAGACGAATCTGTCAAGAAATGGGGGAAAAGGTCACACGAGAGCCAACGGGAAGTCATGGATGGAATTCATTCTGTCACATGGCATCATCTCAATTAAAATACTACCGGGGGACTGTCAATTAGACTCTTTCTAGAATCTTTTTTTATAGAACATTGACAGGGCTTGTTTATTCAACAGGAGAACCTCTGAAATCTTCCCATTAGGTTTGCATCTGAGATAATTAATGTGTGAAATGGTCTATTGCCTCTATTTTGACAGAAGCTGTCTCAGATATGTGAAAACTTGGTGGTAAACAAAGCAGTGAGTCCCCTGGGATGCCCAGAATTTGTGCAATTCTACTAGATGGTACCACATCTGGGGTTCAGTTCATGCCCTACTGGGATCATAAGGATCTGGAGACCACACACACTCCCTTGGGTGAGGTCTCAGTAACAGGAAATGGGCTGCTGGGAGGGGCATAGTTAAGCGGAGTTGGCACAGACAAATCATGACCAGGATGAGTGGTGGGTACAGGGTGGGCTCACAAACCAGCTCTGGGTGGGGAGGTGCCACATGGATTTATTTGTAATGGTTGCCAACTTCCAGGGTATAAATATTCTTGCCATTCAGTTCAGTTCAGTCGCTCAGTCGTGTCCAACTCTTTGCGACCCCATGAATCGCAGCACACCAGGCTTCCCTGTCCATCACCATCTCCCGGAGTTTACTCAAACTCAAGTTCATTGAGTCAGTGACGCCATCCAGCCATCTCATCCTCTGTCGTCCCCTTCTCCTCCTGCCCCCAATCCCTCCCAGCATCAGGGTCTTTTCCAATGAGTCAACTCTTCGCATGAGGTGGCCAAGTATTGGAGTTTCCGCTTCAGCATCAGTCCTTCCAATGAACACCCAGGACTGATCCCCTTCTTGACATAGCTGGTTTCAATTAACTAGCAAAATTCTTGAAGAGTTAAATAACGAACTCTTGTTAGCCAGTACCAACCAGCTCCAGCATACCACTGGATGGGTATGGCTTGCAAAGGCAGACGTCAGAAAGAATACTTGATAGACAGAAGCTCAAACTGAGAAATTATAGGAATAGACTGCAGGCAGGTCTAAAGTCTGAGCTCGATCCAGGGGAGGAGGGAGACTCGGTGTGTCTGGGAACTGTGTGTGTGTATATGTGTCTGCTCAATTGTTCAGTTGTGTCCAACTCTTTGCGACCCCATGGACTATAGCCCACTGGGCTCCTCTGTCCACAGAATTTTCCAGGCAAGAATACTGGAGTGGGTTCCCATTTCCTACTTCAGGGAATCTTCCTGACCCTGAGACTGAACTCACATCTCTTGCATCTCCTGCATTGGCAGGGGGATTCTCTACCACTGCACCACCTGAGAAGCCCCAATTGACCCACAACTTACCAGTCTTGCAATGGCCTGTAGGAAAGTGCTGTGGTTGTTGCCAGTTTTTGTATCTGGTAGGTGAGTGGAAATATGGCTAGTGTCTACAGACCTGGGAAAAACCAGGAGAGGACTGGATAAAATAATGGTGACATTTTATTTATTTATTTATTTTTATTCTTTTGCCTCACCTTGCAGCTTGTAGAGTCTCAGTTCCATGATCAGGGATTGAATCCCAGCCATGGCAGTGGAAGAATGGAGTCCTAACTACTAGGCCACTAGGAAACTCCTTTATACTATATGGGCTTCCCTGGTGGCACAGACAGTAAAAGATTCTGCCTGCATTGCAGGAGATCCAAGTTCAATTCCTGGGTCAGCGAGATCCCCTGGAGAAGGGAATGGCAACCTACTCCAGTATTCTTGCCTGGAGAATTCCATGGACAGAGGATCCTGGTGGGCTACAATCTACGGGGTCGCAGAGAGTCAGATATGCCTGAGCGACTAACACTTTCACATATTATATTAAATTTTTGATGGTCTACTGTGTATCAAATGTCACATTTGTGTCTGTTTCTTTAAATCCTCCTGACAACCTTGCAAAACTGGTTTGTTATTTGCCTTTCTTAGATGAGGCAGGTGAGGCAATAGAGGTTGAGTATTTGCCTGACCTTGTACTGTTGGTAAGTAGCAAATGCTTGCATTGGAATCTGGGTGTTTCTGACTCCAGAGTCTCTTCTTACAACTGAGCTGGGGATGGTGGTGGGGGAGATCTGGGGGTGGGGGTAGTGGTGGGGTGGGAAGAGGTTGGACAGATCAACCTGGGGCAGGACTTCCTTTCTTGAGAAGCAGTGTCTCCAGCCCCTGTCAAAGCCAGGCTAGATTCCAGGGGCTGTCACGATCCCAGAGTCCAAATTCACTGGGTTCGGCCTGGGGCCAGCATCTGGAGGCCACCAATGACACTTGAAGTTGGATATTAGCTAAGTAAGTTTCTGGGCACTGAGCCCTTTTGCAGCACAACAATGAACCTCACAGATTGGGGCTTAGGAGGCTAGATGTGACCATTTTAAAAGGGAGGGCGCCAGACAGAAGGAGGCAGAAGGTCAGAAGTGCAGCTGGAAAGAGTGGGTCTCAGGGCAGAGTTCTGGGCTGTGAAGGAACTGGACTGCAGGAGGGCATTTCAGGAATGTGAGATGGCCATAGAGGGGTGTGTCCCCTAAGTAGAGATACAATGGCCCTGTGATCATCCAATCCTCTCTCCCAATTTACAGAGGCTGTTTTAAAGGAATTACTATTGAACAAAAAGAATGATCGAGCAGTGCAGATGAACACCAGCTCCAGGGTCCCTTGGGGACTGAGCTGGTAATGTAATACCACGATTACAGCCTTGGACACCCTTGGCGGCTGATCAAATCACCCCCACAAAATAGTTCTTGTGCCTTGCATGGCTCTGTGCAGAGTAGAGACAGAATGATACTGCTCTGGTTGACAGCAGATGTCCTGACCTGTGCCCTGGTGATGGGGGCCTGGGAGTTTTGCAAAGATTCTGGGAATCCCTCTGTGTATGTGTGTGTTCTAGCCAGTGGCTCTGCAATACACAGCTGTGGACATTTTACTCATATTTGAAACAAAAGAATTTTGTCCTTAAAAAGAGGAGAACCAGAATGGGAAGCCAAAAATTGAGACAAACAAATAGATCAAAAAGCAAGCCATTTTCATTAATTGATGAACACTGGTGATGAACACACCACTAAAACACTGGTGTATGTATGTGTGTGTGTGTGTGTATATGTATATATATGCGTGTATCTATATGTGTATACATGTGTACATGTGGTGCGTTCATGTGTGCTTGTGTGTCCTTGTGTGTAACGGGAGAGAGGGAGGGAGGGCGGATGAGAAAAAGGGGGAGATGAAGTAGGTCTTGGCCACGCAGGACTACACGGAAGGCTGAGCAGGAGGAGGACACTGGTAACATGGTGGGGAAAGAGCCAGATGGGGAGACAGTGACTATGGGCTGAGACAAGAGACGAGACAGAGTAAGAATTCAGTGCAAGGTCCAAGGACCTGTTGGTTGGCCCCCAAGGTTCTCATGTTTCTCAATAGGCTTCTGATTCCAAGAGGGCCCAGCTCATTAGGGACCATCAGAAATCCATGTGAGGTCTTGACATCCAGGAAAGAGAAGGGAGTGAAGGTGCTTTGTGTCTGAACAACTTACTCATAGACTGTCAGGCTAAAGGGACCTTGGCAAGCTGCTGATCCCTAGTTGAGGAACTAAAATCCTGTGTGCCAAGTGACCAAAAGTTCCAAAGGAAGTGTGTACATCCCTAAGCCGTCAGCAATATTATATACCATCATTGAAAAAGGGATTTTGCCAATTTAGAGGCAAAAAAAAAAAAACAGTATCTGGTTCTTTTTACTGCCAATTAGTTAGTTATTAGTAAATCTGAATGCTTCTTCAAATGTTTACTGCCTATTTGTTTTTCTTCATTTGGCAATTACATGTTCTTTTCTTTTGCTTAATTTTTTAAAAATCTTAAAGTCGACATCTTTTTCTCATTAACTTTCATGTTTAAGGATGTTAATTAGCCATCTGTTCATCAGGTGGGATACTTTCAGTTGCAACCAACAGAAACTCGAAGGGATTTATAGCAGCTCTGATACTGGTTAATTCAGGTGCTCCATGGCATTATCAGGGACCCTGGTTCTCTCTGTCCTTCTGCCTTGCTAACTTTGACATATGGCTTTGCTCTCAGCCTCACGTCTTCCCGGTCTGGAGACAGTGCCTTGTCTGTCCAAAAATCACTTCCTCATCACAACAACATCCAGAGACAGATAGAAGCTCTTCTCTTTCATGATGTCTCTTTTCAAGTTTGAGGAAAACTGTTCTGAGAAGCCTTCAAACAGACCTGTCTTCACAGCCCATTGGCTGGAACTGTATCTCATGTCCATGGTAACACGGTCACTGGCAAAGGAGAGCATGGTGATGGGCTTAGCCCAGTCACCATTGGACTCTGAATCTCCTGAGGGAGGAGTAGATGGATATCTAAACAAAACAGGGGTCTTTCGGCAAAGAAGAATAGAAGACCTTTGGATTTGCTTTAAATAGTATCTGCCACACCACAACTTTCAAATGAAGATTCTAACTTTGAAACAAAACTAGGAGCACATCTGAGATCTTTCTCAGAGCAGAGGCCATGATGCGAGGAAACTCTTTTTGATGCTAGCATGCAATCCTTGGAGGTGCCTGTATCTCATTGAGGGTCGGAAGACTGATTCCTTAACTCCACTACGGTGGTCCCTCTGCATAGCTCAGACTTCCCCAGCTTAAAAGGATGAAATGTTAAGATCAAGAAGTCTGAAAATATTAATATTTCCTTTTCTCCTAACAACTGCTTGGAGTCCCCAAGTACTTCATTTCCCTAAGGGGAGCATGAAGTATATACTGAATATCAGTACAGACATCCATAATGTTCCCCTACTTGCTTGGCTGGTATATAGGTCTCTGATGGACATACACTTATGGGCTTAAGAAAACACAGATTTATCATTTTACAGTTCTGGAGGTCAGAAGTCCGCCTGAGATTGGTCTCACTGGGTTAAGATCAAGGTGTCCACATGACTGCATCTTGTCTGGAGGCTCCAGGAAGAATTGCTTGCTTGCCTTCTCCAACTTCTAGAGTCTGCCTGCACTCCTCAGCTCATGGCCCCTTCATCACCCTACAAACCAGCATTGGCAGGTCAAGTCCTCCTCACATGGTATCAGTCTCTTTTCTGTCTTCCTTCTTTTCTGTCTTCCTCTTCCACTCTAAGACCTCTGCAATTACATTGGGCCCACCCAGAAAATCCAAGGCAATCTTCCCATCTCAAGGTCCCCTGATTAGCAGTCTTAATTCCATCTGGAACCCTAATTCCCCTTTGCCAGGTAACCGAGTGCATTCCTTAGATTATGGGGAGTAGGGTGTGGAAATCTTTGGGGGGAATCATTGCTCTGCCTCCCTTTCCTTCCTCCTCTATAGTCTTTATTGCTGTCATGGTTTTGTAGTTCTCAGAGCATGGTAGTTAAGATACTTCTGGCCTCAAAATAGTCCGGCTTTGGTTTTCTGAAGGACATTTCATTTATCTCCCTCTGGGCCCATAAGGGCTGTGCCTCTGGCTTTTTGCTGAAGACACAAAATTTGAAATCACATAGAAGAGCAGAAATATCTCCTCTTCCAGGCTTTGTGAGCCTCCCTGTTCCTAGGAATCGATATTTCTATCTAGTTGCATTTATAGAATCTCCATCCCACCGCACTCCTATTTAGGGCTGTGCTGTGTATAGTCATTCCTCTCTCTCGTATGGCCTCCTTGTGGGAATAAATCCGTCTCGGAGCAGAGGGTGTGCTTACTCCCTTCTGGCTTCCTCCTACATGAAGTCTGTGGAAAACACATACTACCAAGGAGAAACCCAGCTCTAGGCTCTGATGGGTCAAGCAAACTGTTCTTTATTTGAGAGATTGCCTTAGGTTATTTCAACAGGTAAGATGTAATATCCTTTCACTCTTTCTTCCCTCTTCTTCCTAATCTCATTTGTTACACATGTTTTCTCATCATTTCGTAATCCAAATTAATCGGGGAAAACAGCACTCACAGATGGTGCCTTGGGGCAGCAGAGAGCTCATAAAAAAAGGAAAACAAAGGAATATGTACATTGTCTGCCTGGCACTTAACACTTTGCCCCTAGCCTCTGCAGATTATTGGTGATCTGGGAAAAACTAAAGATACGAGTTATTTCCCTATTTTTGACTAGTTCTGTGTTAGCGTTTGGATCCCAGTAACAGAAAAATGTCCAAGTTAGAAAGCTTACTGAACTCTGACCTCAGAACTCAGACTAAAAATTGTGTATCCTTAAGAGATCTGTGGGCTTCCCAGGGGGCTCAGCGGTAAAGAATGCACCTGCCAGTGCAGGAGACGTGGGTTTGATCCCCGGGTTGGGAAGATCCCCTGGAGGAGGAAATGGCAACCACTCCAGTGCTCTTGCCTGGAGAATTCCATGAACAGAGGAGGCTGGCAGGCTACAGTCCATGGGGTTGCAAGGCATCAGACATGACTTACAGATTAAAAAGCAGCAGCAGCAGCAAGAGATCTGTATTTCCCCAACTGTAGATCTTTGAAGCCAGAAGCCTTAGAGGAAGCCCCATAATCCTCAGGCCATATCTGAAACTTGACTTGGTATCAAATTGATAAGAACAAACATCTTTGAATGGTGCTGATTTAGTTTTCTTTACAAACTGGGGTAGAAACCTTGCATCATTATCTATTTGGGTCTACCACCTAGGAATGGGGATGGGTATGGACCACCTTTGGTGTGCTGGCTTCCGAAGATGCTATGCTTGGCTGCTCAGGGCCCGTGTGCTTTTTGAAAAACTGAATTCAACAAAGGTTTTTTTTTTTTTTTTAATCTCTTCATTTTAAATGAAACACCTGGTTTCCATGAACCCTCAGGTCTTGAAGGCTCCTTTCCAGCTAAACACTAAAGAAGGCACCTGAGGTTTTTTCATAACAGACAAGAAGAAGGAACAAGGGACTGAAAAGAAACAGCTAGAACAGGGCAGGCTGAGCCTCTTTCTTTTCGCTTTCTCCCCTTGTCACGCTCAGGCGTGACGGGACAGCTCTGGGCTGTCAGTCACAGCTGTTACCAGGCATTATTTTCTTATCATTTATTCTCCTCTCTTCCCATCACGTCATTTCTTAGAGCCCTATAATTACCCAGCCGTGTGCATCTGGGCTGTCAACAGGCTCTTGTGAATGAAGTGTAGCTAAATAAATGTCTGTAACGAGGAAGGGCCATCATCCAAGGTGGGTCTCTACCAGTATCTTCTACTGTTCTGGCCGGCCTCACTCTCCCCGGACTGCTCGATTGTTCACTGCAATGCTAACCAGACATGCTTCCAATGAGGGTGAGACTCTCGCCTCCTTTTCAGATTAGGCCCACACTCCCCGGAAGCCCTGTGTTTGTGTAAGATAGGGAAACCAGCATTGAGAATATGGAGGGTGCTCTCCTCCCCGTCAGATGCTTATGCGAGGGAACTTTGCCTGTTTGCCAGGTCCATTCCTTCTTGTTTTCACGCGTTTAGAATGTAAGCAGCCCTCTGGAGCTGACTTATGACTTCGTGGGTATTTTGAGGGCTTGGTCCACATTGCAGTCCTAAGGAAATTACCCCCTGTTCCCTGCAGTGGGCAGAATCATGGCTCCCCCTTTCAGAGTCCATGTCCTACTCCCCGGGACCTGTGACTCCATTACCTTACATGGCAAAGGGGATTTTGCAAATATAATTCAGGTTGAGGACCTTGAAGTGGGGAGATTATCTTGGACCACCCAAGGAAGGTCTAAGGAAATGGTCAGGGTTCTCACAGGGGGAGAGGGAGGTAGGAGAGTCAGAGAAAGAAGTGAGGATGGAAGGAGAGGTTGGGTGATGCAGTTGCTGGTTGGGGTCACAAGCAAGGGATACAGACGGCCCTTAGGAATCGGAGGCCAGAAAGCAAAGCCTCCCCTACATGCCCGAAGAGACCGCAGACCTTCCAACATCTTGATTTTAGCCCAGTGAAAGCCGATTCAGGGTCATGAGTTTGTGTGTTTTGCTTTAGGTCACTAAGTTGAGGGTAATTTAAACAACAGCAAGAGCAAACAAAAGCATTCCCCCAACCAGAGGGTGCTTTCATTAGGGTCTTTTAGTGGTAAAGCTTCTGTGCATCTCAGACAAGAGGATGTTTATCCCAGGGAGACCTGTGCTCAGAAGCCCACCCACCAGGATGTGCAGGGCCCAAGGGGCAGGTTCGGGAACCCAGCAGGACACCTGGTGGCTCTGGGCCTGACTCAGCCCCTTGGAGAGTCTGTTTGTCCCCACCCCCACCCCCCTGCCCGGTTCTCTGCTTTCTATGTTTTATTCCTGACCCTTTTCAGTTCTTGCTTCCTCAAAACTTAGCCCTGAGAATGATGCATCATGGCAGCTACCCTACCCCAGAACATTTCCTCAGCCTCAGATTCTGTCATCTGCCCTGTTCTTTCAGCTCATGTTCCCCAGGAAGAGCCTGACTAACGCGGCCTAGTTACCATCGTTGTTTAGTCACTAAGTCGTGTCTGACTCTTTGTGACCCCATGGACTGCAGCACATCAGGCTTCCCTGTCCTTCCCTGTCTCCTGGAGTTTGCTCAAACTCATGTCCATTGAGTTACCACACTGGACCACGTCTGGGCTGCTGGTCGGCCTACAAATGCCCTGTCTCTGGGTTACGTACCACCCCCAGTCCCGTCCTCTGTAGCCAGAGTTCAGAGCGTGGGGTGAGAGACATGGCTGCCTGAGGGCGATATCCACTGGGGCATGACATCCTAGAAGGGACAGCAGGCAGCGGTGGGATGAGTCGTTGGAGGGAGGGCTGATGGCTATTGCAGCCAATTTAGGGCACAAATAATGACCTGGGAAGTTGATTTTCTTTCTGAATCGAGTGTAGAGTGACACTGTCATATGGAATCACTTCCTGATAAACTCTAAGGAACCTTGGAAACCATTGAGGTTGGCCACCTTCCCCTACTCCTTTTTGAAACACTTCAAGCAAGAATGAATATCAGTTTTCTATCCCCAGGGAGCTGGGGTTTTACAAGGCAGATACATAGTAAGATAAGGCTAGTGGTAGAGTTTGGTCAATGGCATAAAACGAGGAAGGATTAGGGCCCAAGGGATAAAACAAAACCAGCCTCTATTACCTGTTAAGAACTTGTCACATGCCAGGCAGTTTTAGGCACTTGGGTTACACCTGTGAACAAAGCTTCTCCCTCATGGAGCTGACTTTCTAAGGAGAAGAAGCCATGACGGTAACCACAGTTTCCTGGGAGAAGATAGCTGTGTGCTCAGCATCCAGTCCTGGGCACTAGGAGGAAATCCAGATGAGAACATGGAGGGTCAGAGTTGCCAAGCAGCAGCTGGTGGGCAGGGCTCCAGGTCAGGCAAGGACGTCAGGGGTGTCAAGGAGAACTGGTGCTAGGGGATGCAGGTGGGGTTGCCAGGGTGTGGTGGAGCACCATCCAGAGGGCATCACATCACAGGCAGTAAGGAGGGGACAGAGCTGGCTGGAGGGCTATGGTGAAAGAGACCTGGTGGTGATGATTAAGATTCAGAAAACAAGGGACTTCCCTCACGGTCCAGGGACTAAGACTCCCATTGCAGGACGCCTGGGTTCCATCCCTCCTGATCAGGGAACTAGATCCCACCTGCCACAACGAAGACTGAACATCCTGAGTACTGCAACTAAGACGCAGCACAGCCAAATAAATAAAAAATATTTTTTAAAAACATTCAGAAACAAACTCTTTGTTTTCTGAGAAGTGGTTGTAGCTCTGGAAAGTTCATAAAGCTTGGGTATGTGGGAACAATGCAGAAGCTAGTCTATGATTTGGGGGTTTGGCTTGTGAAGAATCAGACCTAACAAGAAGTGTCCAACTTAAGGGTCAGAGTGGAACTGGCAGCAAGATCCGCTCAGCAGCCAAACTCCTGAGAGGGAATGGGTAGAGGTCAGTGGGCTGCTGACCGAAGGCTCTTTTAATCCCTTCTCCAGAGCTTGGAGCAGGCAGGACTGGGAAATAAGCCCGCCAGGCCTATAGACTCACCTGTGCCAATGGACAACATAGGGCCACAGTACAGGCAGGTGCTTACAGTCAGGTCTGATCCCTGGGTGTTGCTTTCATTGTGTGACCTGCGATCGTTGGGTTCCTAGTTCCCAGTGCCAGGGATACGAAGAGCAAGTCCACATCTCCTTCCTTATATTTAAAGACCCCCCACCCCTACCCCACCCCATCACGGTGCCCTGGGCAGTGAGCCTCCCCACTGTCCATCACCCCAGCTGTGAATCTCATGCTCCCACCAGGTATGTAAAGCAGATGAAAGCAAGACTCCTCCTCCTGAAGCTGGGCTCACGCCTGTTGTTCTACCCACTCCCTCTCCGCTCCCTATTCTTGGCAGCTCCTCGGGCATCTCTGTAAAAATACCAATGTAGCTTGAAAACCACTTGCTGAAACATCTCTTTTTTTAGGCTAAATACCTCTAATTCCCTCCATGACTTCATATATTTACAAGCTTCCAGAACCTTCATTAACCCGGCTACCTTTCCCCAGGTGAACTGTGTTTGTCAGTGTGTGTTCAGAGACTCTGAGTGGTCTAACCAGGACAGACATCCCCAACTATCACTTTCTCTGATCTGAAATCCTGAAGGCACCAGAGGCACCTCCTCTGATGTGTATATCTACCCTGCCATCTACATTTTTGGAGCTCATTAGCCCATTCCATAAATACTTACTGAATCTTAACTATGAAGCTCAATGCTGTCTTTTATGTTAAGGGTAAAAGGGACAAATGAAACATAGGCTTCATCCTGAAGGCCAGTGGGGAGTGTGGGTGAGAGAGAAAGGAAGGTGTGACGGTGGTTTACTTGGCTGCAGCTTGGTACATGCTGTTGTGGACAAGAGGGTGGAGGGTACAAGCAGGTAATTCTCCCTGGGTAGGGGACAGGGGAGGTTGGAGAGGACTTCCTCTGATGAATTTGCTGAGCTGGTCTCTCATCGAGCCCTGCATTCTAGTCACTAGCTGTGTGCATGCAGGTCCTCAGTCGTGTCCAACTCTTTGTGGCCTCGTGGACTGTAGCCCACCAGGCTCCTCTGTCCTTGGGATTTCCCAGGCAAGGATACTGAAGTCGGTTGCCATTTCCTACCCCAGGGGATGTTCCTGACCCAGGGATCAAACCCATATCTCTTGTGTCTCCTGCACTGGCAGGTGGATTCTTTACCAACTGCGCCACCTGGGCGGGCATGCGTGTGTTTGTGTGCGTGCGTGTGCGTGCGCAAATACGCGCACACGTGTTAGTTGCTCAGTCCAGTCCTACTCTTTGCAACCCCATGGACTGTAACCCCCAGGCTCCTTTGTCTGTGGGATTTCCCAAGCAAGAACACTAGAGTGGGTTGTCATTCCCTTCTCTAGGGGATCTTCCCCACCCAGGGATCGAACCCAGGTTTCCTGTATCACAGGCAGATTCTTTACCATCTGAGCCACCAGGATAATTCCATACCTCTACTAATTTTCTCTCCTTTAACACACTGGAGTTGGACCGAGTATTTCCAAGGCCACTTTATGTTTCATCATGGTTTACCACAGTTCCTGATTTGGTTACCACCACCCTCCATCCAGCTGGAGCTTAGAATGCATTTCTTCCTGTAAAAGGAAACTCAAGCAGGAGCTCTGTATCAACTGGGAGGGGTGGGATGGGTGGGGAGATAGGAGGGAGGTTCAAAAGTTGGGGGGAGATATATATATCTATGGCTGATTCATGTTGAGGTTTGACAGAAAACAACAAAATTCTGTAAAGCAATTATCCTTCAATAAAAAATATATTAATTTTTAAAAAAGAAAAAAAAACATATATATATATTTTTTTTAGTAGTGACTAGGATGTACAACAGCTTCTTGAAGTTCTGACAATAACATTCTTTGAGAGACATGCTTATGGTCTTTGGCTTCAAACCTTCCTTTTTCCAGAATTCAGAAAATCCCCCAAATCTCCATTCATAGCTTCAGACCACCCTGGCTTGGCAGTTTCTGTTTTGACGTGGGATGCTGAAACCATCCACTGATTCCGGCAACACCCCTGCTCTTGCATCCTGGATTAGCTGCTGCTGCTGCTAAGTCGCTTCAGTCGTGTCCGAATCGGTGCGACCCCATGGACAGCAGCCCACCGGGCTTCTCTGTCCACAGGATTCTCCAGGCAAGAATACTGGAGTGGGTTGCCATTGATTGGCACAGGCGTTCACTTCCATTCTGGCCTAAATCTCCATCCCACCCCCATTCCTGTTTTTTCATCATTTCAAAATCCCAACCAGTGAGGTGTGTTTTTACATTCTTAGTGCTGTGTGGGAAGAAGAACCAAACTGTTGACACATCCTAGATCTTGTGGTCTAGGAAGTGGATTTGGAACATGGTCTCTTTGGAAATCCAGAACCTTCTAATAACTTCTCCATCAACTTTTGCTTACTGCCCTTATTTTCCAGTTACAACATATTTCCATTCTGGCCAGTCAGCCACTGCTCACTTTGTTGTTCAGTCACTCGGTCACGTCTGACTCTTTGCAACCCCATGGCCTGTAGCACGCCAGGCTTCCCTGCCCTTCACCAACTCCCGGAGCTTGTTCAAACTCATGTCCATTGAGTCGGTGATGCCATCAAACCATCTCATACTCTGTCACCCACTTCTCCTCCTGCCTTCAGTCTTTCCCAGCATCAGGGTCTTAGGTCAAACTTAATTTAAAAAGATTTCTAAAATTGAAAATACATGTTGACTTTTTTTTTTTAAAGAAAGATCTTTGTTTCCTTCTTCTGTTCACCTAAATGATATTTCATTTCCTCCTCTTCTTGGTAAAAGTGATCTCTTTTTCCTTAATGCTATATACCTAAATTTCCCATTAGTTAAAAGTTGTTTGTCTTTAAAATTTTGAACATAAACTCTAAGAGGTCTTCATTATTCTTGTTAATATCTCATGACCCTGATTCCCTCCTGCCCGTCCTCTTTGACATGATCTGTATCCTTCTGGGATGCTGGAATTTCTAGATCTTACTCAGGGGATTTTTGAGACTCTGCTTATTAAGCATCCCCTTTTGATCTCAACTTCTGACTTCCCTGGTGGCTCAGACAGTAAAGCATCTGCCTATGATGTGGGAGACCCATGTTCAATCCCTGGGTCAGGAAGATCTCCTGCAGAAGGAAATGGCAACCCACTCCAGAATTCTTGCCTAGAAAATCCCATGGACTGAGAAGCCTGGTAGGCTACAATCCATGGGGTCGCAAAGAATCAGACACGACTGAGTGACCTCACTTTCCGATCTCAAGTAGGGGTAGGAGTGTCTAGGAAATTTTTTCTCTTACGTTTATGAGTTTTGAGAGCAGAGTTTGTTATTTCAGCTTTCCCTTTAATTGTGTTAGTTTTTGATTTGGGAACTTTGCTTCTCCGAGCCCCAGTTTTCATCTTAAAGCCTCTTCTGAGAGACTCCGCACATGCCCCTTTACGTGTGGAGAGCTTAAGGTTTCTAAAAAGAAGCAGAGGAAAGAGTCCACTCTCACTATGTTCCTTTTGATTATGTCTTTGTCTCTTAAGCTTTTTATTCTTACCCATCTTAAAGATTATTATGACCTTTATAACAACTTCAAGTTATAGACTTTTATAACAACTTCAAGTGGAATCAAATATGCCGTCACTACTGTTCTCAATATTTCTTTATCGGAACAGTAGCTGGCTATATGATACGCTATACTGATCACTGTTCTATAACTAAACAACAACAACAAAAACCCCAAACTCAATAGAAATGGCTGGATAGCTTCACTGACTCAATGGACATGCGTTTCAGCAAATTCCAGAAGACAGTGAAGGACAGGGAAGCCTGGAGTGCTGCAGTCCATGGGGTCACAAAGAGTCGGACATGACTTAGCAACTGAACAACAATAGAGATGGTCTGACTGCACTTGTCTGAAAGAGAAAGTGAAAGTCACTCAGTCGTATCTGACTCTTTGTGACCCCATGGACTATATAGTCCATGGAATTCTCCAGACCAGAATACTGGAGTGGGTAGCCTTTCCCTTCTCCAGGGGATATTCCCAACCCAGGGATTGAACTCAGGTCTCCCACACTGCAGGCGGATTCTTTACCATCTGAGCCACAGATGTAACAGGTATTTCTTTCCTAAGGCAGTAGAAATTCTGTGGTGAGGTAGAGTCTGTTAGTCTGTTCCATAGAGACCAGCAATACCCTGCTCCCGGCGTTTTAAGTCTCTCTTTCTATTTGCTCCTTTCTTTCTTGTTTGGTTATCCTTCAACACTAAATATGCTGCTGGATTTTTAATGGCTTCCTTTTCTATTTTCAGATAACTTTTGTGTACTCTTCTTTACCCTGAGAAGACTGCACATTTGAAAACCGACTTTGAATTTGAGAGAGGGCTCTGCTTGGGTATAGATTTCCCCCTTTGTTTCTCTTCCTAGAGAGAAGTGAGCTGACTCCGTCACCTCACTGCCTAGCCTGTGAACTGTCCTTGGTCCTCTCAAGGCTCACTGTCAACATTTCACAGGAGGAAAATATTAATATTTTGGCTTGGGCAGAGAATAGGAAGCTATTAACTTCCTCCTAGTTCCCTGTAGCTCAAAGTAAAGAATCTGTCTGCAATGCAGGAGACCAGAGTTTGATCCCTGGGTCAGGAAGATCCTCTGGAGAAGGGGACAGCAATCCACTCCAGTAATCTAGCCTGGAGAATCCCATGGACAGAGAAGCCTGGTGGGCTACAGTCCGTGGGGTCTCAAAGAGTCAGACACCACTGAACAACTAACACACACACACTAGTTCTACAGGGCTGAGGATCGTCTGAGATAGCAGAGTAGCAAATACAGGCAGCTTTATGGAAGAGGGTATGGTTTGGTGCTATAATAGTGTATCTATTATTACAGTTTTTTGCATAGTTAGACAACATAACTCTCTTTGTACATATTTTCTTCTCATTTTCTCTGTGTTTTAGGAATCTGAGACCCAGTTTTATCCGGGAAAGTTGTGAGCTGTGTTAGAGAGAATACAAAAATCAAAGTAGGAGACCCAACTACTAATCCTGGCTCATGAAGTGTAATCTACCACACAAATGTTAGTTATTATTGTTACTACTAATGACAATAGGTAGCAGTTTACTGAGCGTCTACCATAGGTTAAGCTTTTTTTCACATGCATTAGCTCATTTAATCATCACAGCAGCCCTTTAAGGGAGTTATTATTATTACCCTCATATAACAGGAGAGGAAACCAAGGTTTAGAAAGGTTAAGTGACACCCAGAATTTGCCTGCTGTCAGTGGCTAAGACTCTGTGTTCTCTATGCAGGGTGCAGCCAAATAAATAAATAAATTTTTATAAAAGAAATATTAAGTGATCCCCAACATCACACCACTAAACGGTATCTGAACCCAGATCTCTGTGATTACAGAGCATCTACTCTGTACCATCGTAACTCAACATTTTTTCTAGTATTAGTGATAATTATAGTAAGAATAAGGGTTTCAAGAGGGAGGGGACATGGGTACACCTATGACTGATTCATGTTGATATAGGGCAGAAACCAACAGAATATCATAAAGCAATTATCCTTCATTAAAAATAAATAAATTTTGAAAGAATAATATATATATATATATATATATGTAAATTCTGCATGATCATCTACTTTGTCCCTCTCTAAACTTGTAGAACTGCTCATTTAACTTTGGAGCTAAAATGAATATAAATCGTCACTTAGAAACTGAAGCACCAAGAAAGGAAGTGCCTTTCCTAAGCTGACAGTCAATTGCAGAGCTGGGGGCCTGAACTGCGAAGGACCTTGACTGTATGTAAGCCCCATTTCCTGGCCTCTTGTCATTTATTGCGTAAATTACTCTTTTGGGCATCATGGATTTCAAACCTTGGAAGGAGACCATAGACTCACATGGTTTTGAAGAAGGAAATCATGCCTGGCCTTATTTTTTTTTTGACCCAGGTTCACCAGCTAGGGTGACTTCCACTTCACTTTTGCAAGTTACAGCTTCCTAAAGAGAATAAATTCATTGCACGCTGTCTCCCTATCAGATCTCTTGGATCACTGCTGGTTTCCGCTACAGTCTTCGTGGATGGGACCAAACTGACACTGGATATATTTATCAAGGTCTTTGATTCTTTGTATCTGATCTTTGTATCAAATGGGATATTGTCTGCTTCACAGAACAGCAAAGAGTCAGAAAACTCAGACCCAGTGGACTTAAATAGGATTTATTATCAAAAAAATCAAGTGGTCTGGATGGAGGGGTATCATGATGATGGTCAGTTAAGGGGCACCAGGACAGGACCCATGTTCTTTCCACTTGCCAATTTCAGTAAGTCACCTAGGTCCCTTCATGGTTTCAAATAACTATAGTAGTTCCATGCATCCTATCGTCACTTTGGCCTATGTCCAGAGGCAGAAATGGGGACAATGGTAAAGAAACTGTCCCCAGGAATCAACCCCTGCTTACCGGCCAGAATAGGGTCATATGTCATTTCCTAAGACTATCCCCAATAAGGGAATAAAATTATCATGATTGGTTTAAACTAATTAAGCTTTATCTCTGTAGAGATGAGATGGGGCCAGCCTTTCCAGGGGTCTTATAGAGGAATGTGAATCCTTGATGAACGCTGGTGTTTTGGTGGCAGGAAAGAATGGGAAAATGTTACTGACCTGGCCTCTTGACATGTTATCTATCATACTGAAACAATTTTAAACTACAAAGGCACATATCCTTGCATCAATAATTTGTGATTTTTCTTTACCCAGTTTTATAAAAAAGCCTCTGCCAGAAAATAAGCAAAGTTACACTATTAAGTTAAGAAAAAGGTCAGTGCTTGCAAAAGTCTATTAAAATACTCTTACTCCTAATTGACAACACCATAAAGGACATTCAACCTTTTGGAAATCCATTTGGCAATATGTATGGAGATGTAAAAATATTCTTGTGACCTAGTAATTCTGATTCTGGGTAGCTCTTCTATAACACATCAATCCAAACTAAGGGGGAAACTATCAACACAAATATATTAATTGCAACATTATTGAGAGTTAAAAAAATTGGCAATAACTGACTGGGAGGTGCCATGGTATAGTGGAAAAGCATTGACCTGGAATTGGGCAAAATTGAGTGTAGACCTCACTTTATCATGACTTGTTGGCAGATCACTGAACTTCATTGAACTTCATCAAACTTGTAATGGTGATCATATATTTGATATATGGGATTGTTTGGGGTTTAAAGAAAATGCATATATAGTCCTATTTCATAGTAGCCACAGAGTAACTGGTGTATACATATACACACACCCCATCTAAAACCAAGGAAATCAAGGTTATCTCCTTTATAGACTTAGGCAGCTATTTAAATTTATATTTTATTTTTTTAAAATTTATATTTTCTAAGCCTTTGAGCCAGCAGAGAAATTTGCTTATATAATAAGAGAAAATATAAAATCAGTATACAGAATGGCTACCAATTTAAAAAAATTCTATGTAACTAGAAAAAAAAAAAAACCCATGCCAACATACTGATAGGGTTGTGTTAGGCTTAATAGGATGATGGATAATTTTTGCTCATTTCTCCATATTCTGATACTACATTTATAGTGGAATAATGTTTTTTAACATAAACCTATAAAGTTTAGCTGGATAACTCTCTAATATTTCCTTCTTCCTTATTCTTTTTCTATGAACATATCTGTGTCCTATGAACATAGTCTTCTACCTTTCTTTTGATGGTCTGTCTAGATTTATCCAAGATTGAGCTTTGTTATTACCTTTTCTGCATTAGTTGATGTGCTTTTGTGTTTTTCTAAGAAAGTTTTCTTCTGCCATTCCCCCCTTGCTAGCTTTCTTTATACACAGTGGCCTCATGTTGTCACTGTACTTTTCCCTCCCTGACATTCCTCTGTCAATATGTTCTGTGGGCTTCTAATTGGTTCTTCATCCCGGTTTTGTCTTTTAAATTGGCTCCCATTGATTCTACTTCTCACTGCCTCCTTCATGTCTTTTTTCCTACAATTGCCCATCAATCCTGCCCATTGCGAAGGCTGAGAAGGACTTTCTGTTCATTAATTACTTGGCTTCCCTTCACCTGTTCTCCTCCTGTCTAAAAAATTACTCATCTCCACACACACTTTGCAAGAACATGGAGACATGCTCAAATCAATGGGAAAACTGAAGAACAAGGTTAGAAAGCAAAGAACAAGGTCAGACTGCAGTTAGGAAGCAACAGAAGCTGAACAGCTTGAAATTCAGGCCATAGAAACAGGTTAGTTAGGATGATGCCACTGGGGCAGCAGCGAAAGCCATCACCGAACACTGTCCCTGAGAGCAGAACGCATGCTGGCGCTGTGCTCGCTGTGCTGAGGATCAGATCTGGGGCTAGCGCATCAGATGAGCTGTTTCAGGTCAGGTGTCCACACCCTCACTGCCAAGGTGGGAAGGAAGGTGGGAGATGTGGCTGCCAAGGCTATACAAAGGAGGGTCCCCTCCAATGAAAGAAATTTCAGTTTCTGCAGTGTCCTCTGCCCTGCTTAGAATCCCAAGGTCTGTACAACCTGTGCTCTGACTTGATATTGTTATTCTACAGAAAAGATAGCTTCTTTCAAGCAGAATGTACTTAGGCAGCACTTTCTGCCTATTCATGAGCTGTTCTCTAGCTCTGCTATTGTATTACCAGGTAAGATGATATCTTTCACCTTCTTTTATAATGACCTTGCTCCATGGAGGGTTTTGATTGTCTCCACAAGAGCAGCTTTTCTTGTAATGGCTCCCCTCACGCCTGGTTCTTAACAAGTACATCTGTCCCCTGGCCCATTCCTTCCCTCACCCCAACATGCATACCACACAGCATGCATGTCGACTATTTTAATGGTAAACTGCATGTTAATTGCTTTCCCATTAAACTATAACCTCCTTAAGGGTGAATATTGCCTTTTAATATTTTTATCCTCACAGATGTAATACATTCAGTAAATGGTAGCTGAGTGAATGAATGAAAGTTGTTTCCTGTTGTATCTTTTGTTCAGCATTTTAAGGTAACATATGTCCTGTATTTTCTGGACCGATTAGTAGTGAAATTTTCTTCTTTTCAGTAAAGAAGACTCATTAACTGTCTAACTGAATATGATTCATTTTGTACCTCTGTAAAACTTTATAATAGCTTCTGAAACCATAGATGTTTCTTTGTCAAGCTATGTCTCAATTTTGGTTCAGAAAAAGGTAATCCTGTACTTATTATCAGAGCTATCACACACTTCCTGAAATGCTATAAAAAAGAAGAAAGGCACTTCAGTGAAATTTCTTCTCACAAAGACTAGAAACAAACCCTCAAATGAAACTTTCTGGAATCTCACATTTCTGTCTCTTTGCAACTTTTCTATTTGCAACCACAAACATAAGGGGGTGAAGCTTCTAGTTTATGCCAAGGCCAGGTTCACTGTTGGGGTCTAGCTCCTTTGCTGACTGTCAGGCAGGTCCCTGGTGGATGTCCCCTTTATGGGGCTGCCACTCAACTTGTCAAAAGCTTAGTTGAGAAAAATCATGCCTATGTGCTTTGCCCTGAAGGATGTATACTATGGCCATCCGGCAGCCAAGTAGTTCCCTACCCTATCAGATTGCCTTCCTAGAACAAAGCTTTATATTGACTCTTTTTCCTGTTCTGAAATGAAATTCTTGAGAAACATAAGCCCTTTACACATAAAATTTTAAAAATGTCAAAATACTGTATTCACTAGAATACAGGAAAAGAGAACCAATAGTGTACACACACACACACACACACACGTTTATTGTAAAGAACTGGCTTATGTGATTATGGAGGCTGCTAAGCCCCAAGATCTGTAGCTGGCAAGCAGGAGACCTAGAAGAACTGATGATGCAAGTTACAGTCTGAGTCTGAAGGCTTGAGAACTAGAAGTATCTATGGCGTATTTTTGGTCTGAAGGCTGTTGGTTCAAGATTCAGGAAGAGCCAATGTTTCAGTTCAAGTCTGAAGGCAGGAAAAACTGACATCCTGGCTTAAGGCAGGAGTTCTCTCCTAATCTTTTGGTCTATTTAAGTCTTAACTGGAGATCAAACCAGTCAATCCTAAAGGAAATCCTAAAGGAAATCAGTCCTGAATGTTCATTGGAAGGACTGATGCTAAAGCTGAAGCTCCAACACTTTGGCCACCTGATGCGAAGAGCTGACTCATTAAAAAAGACCCTGGTGTTGGGAAAGATTGAAGGCAGGAGGAGAAGGGGACAACAGGGCATCCTCTGTCGTTGGATGGTTGGATGGTATCACTGATTCAATGGACATGAGTTTGAGCAAGCTCTGGGAGACAGTGAAGGACAGGGAAGCCTGGCATGCTACAGCCCATGGGGTAGCAGAGAGTCAGACAAGACTTATTGACTGAACAACAACAAAGCCGTCAACTGATTAGATGAGGCCCACCTACATGGGGGGTGGGGCGGGGGCGGGCAATCAACTCCACCCAGTCTGCCTGTTCAAATGTTAATCTCATCCAGAAACACCCTCACAGAAATACTCAATAATATTTGACCAAATATTTGGGCACCTGTGGTCCAGGCGAGTTGACACATAAAATTAACCGTCATGGCAAGGATCTCTCCTGTGGGTCCTGAGGACAGCATCTGGGGCCCTAGGTGAGAACATCTGGCAGTGGTTTATTGGAGTTTCTCCCTCCATCCTTCTTTACCTAACATTTCTCATTCCCTTGCTCCTGTCTGACTGGCTTTTGTTTTGCCCAGATGGCTTAGAACATTGGGTCCCCTAATATCCAAAACAAACATTGGTCAGTTTTGTGACAATCATGATATTTTCTGGGAACATATGCCCTTTTGCTCTCCAGTCTGCTGGTAATTTTATTGCAAAATCAAGCCAGCAGTTTCCTCTTATTTTTTATCCTAGAGATTTCTGTCCAAACATATCATTTATTGCCTTGTTTCCAAGATACATTTCACACTCTTCAATCTCAGAAATCTGAAATCTTGGAACATTTCTTGCAGAGAGCCCCAGGCGTTCTTGCTGATGTTGCCACTGGTTTGTTCCTCCTGATACAGAGCGCTGCAAGTAAAATAGAGCTTCCTGCCTTAAAGGAACATAGGACCTAATTGGGTATATTGAAGACCAAATCATGACCTTCTGATATCTAAGGGCTATATAAAATGAGATAAAATAGCTAAATTATTATTATCTTTAAAGTAAAGGAGAAACTTCCCTGTCAGTGCAGTGGTTACGAATCTTAGCTTCCACTGAAGGGGGCATAGATTAGATCCCTGGTTGGGGAACTAAGATCATGTGTAACATGCAGTACGGCCAAAAAAAAAAGAAGTAAATGAGTGTTTGCAGACAAGGTGAGAGGTGCTTCGGCAGCTAATGAATTCCCTGAAATAGCACTGAAACCTGAAGGAGAAGAGATTGAATAAAACTAACACCTGCTAATTGGCTCCCATCCTGGAGGCATTGTGATGGCATCAAGAGAATGTTATCAAATTGATGATTTCATTCCTTGCTCTTCCTTGGTTAGGAGACACGAAGAGGAGAGTGGGCTTCGCATTTTGTAGGAGGGACAGCTGTAGAACACAGCAGAAGCTCGAAACTGCCTCTCCTCCTGGTCTCTACACTTCAGGATGTCTCGTCCTCTCTTATCTGAGGACCTCAGGAGAGCTATCACCTCCCCGAAGTCGCCTATGCCTGTCCAGCCACTGCCCCCTCGGAGGCCTCCAGGTGCGCTGCGGCCCTCCTGGATGACGCACAGGCACATATGCCAATGGGGGGACTTTTGTGACCTCCATAGCTAAGTACTGACTACAAAGAGCAAACCAGCTCTGCAAGTTCCACAGTCCAACAGAGGACAATGTCAGAAACCCAGGTCGGCATAGAATTTAGCCAACTCTCACAAACCTCTGGTTTCCTTTTTGAACTTAGGTTTCATAATTTTCTTGTAATTTTCCCCAAGTTCTTCAAAGTATTTATTTTCAAAGAACATTCAATTTATTTATTTTCTAAAATAACGGGAGAAACTTGCCATGCAAGCAATAAAAAATGATTTCTGAAAATGAATAATTCTAGTACTGTTTCTAGGACAACCAGAAGGATAAAATAAAATGATAAAGCAGCAGCTGGGGAAATGGAATTTCTATAATTCTAGAAAGAAAAAGTAATTTTTAAAATTACAAGTTAAGAAATTGATATTTGGGACGTGAGACCTCAATAATTCAGGTAATATTCAAATAAGTGCCTCGGGCACTTAAATTTGTTTCCAGTTCAACATTGATAAGGTGTCCTGAAAGCATAAAATGGAATGCTACAGAAACAGAATGTCATATCCTCTTTTCCAAGCTTAATTCAGTGAGATAATGGGTTGTGTCAGAATTTATGTATAATCTACTCTTTCTCTGGAAGTATGTTAGAGAATTGGGCTTCCCCAGTGTCTCAGCGGTAGAGAATCCGCCTGCAATATAGGAGACACGGGTTTGATCCCTGGGTCTGGAAGATCCCTGGAGGAGGGCACAGCAACCCATTCCAGTATTATTGCCTGGAGAATCCCAGGGACAGAGGAGCCTGGTGGGTTACAGTCCACAGGATCACAAAGAGTTGGACATGAGTGAAGCAAATGAGTATGCATGCATGTTAATTACCATGGGAATAACACTTAAAATGTCTTTGCTGGGGCATTTTATGAGAGAAGTATTATTCATTTTTACTTCTTAGAGAAGTTATCTTGCAAGCAGGATTCTTAAAACACATAAACACAATAATTAAATGGGATATATAGTAGAAGGTTACAGAGCTAGGTTTTGAAAACTACTAAGTTATCAATAGAGTTTTAACAGGCAAAAAAATGTAGTGTCCAGTCACCACACTGTACACTTTAAACTTACACAATGTTGCATGTAATTATATCTCAATAAAACTGGAAAAAAGTACTTATTACTTATTAAAATGAGAATGTCATATCATATTCAGAGTTGTACTTCATGCTCAAACTATTTTCTATTAAGTATCCAGTTTATCGGACAAGCTCAACAGAGTACAAGTAAGAAACTGCCATGTTATTTTTCCACTGCTGCCTCTTTCAGTGGATTTCCTCAACTGACTCTTCCCTGCTCCTGAATACAATCTTGGGTGGGTCCTAGAACTTTTGCAACCATTTTTCATAACCATATGAGTGCACTGGTCACATTCAGGAAAGAAGTCCAGTTTCTGCAAAGTCGGGTAGAATTAAGCTCCTCTTCCATCCAGGACCTGCTCAGGGTTAGAAGACAATGGGGATGGGGCAGGGGCGTGACCAGCTGCTCCATTTCCACACCCTCCTCCTCATTCCCCGTCTCCCCTGCAGCATCTGGCTCCTGGGCTGCAGGCTGTGGAAGGAAGAGATAAGTGGCAGGAGGGCTCATACTTGCCTTGTACGATGGTAGTGTGATGCTGGGTCCCTGGGTGGCTTAGAATCCGAATGCTGGGTTCCCTCCTGTGGGTACCTGAGCTGTTCCTTTGGGGGTTCTTCTATCTCTAGGAATCTCTTACCTTTGCCTCCTCTGCTGGCAGCTGATGAGCTGCCCTTGTCCCCAGTTTCTGCAGGCCTGTTGTCTCTAGTGGTCACCTGGCGCCTCCAGGCACCCTCCTGGGAGGGAGGTCCTCTCCAGGTGATCCAGTCTGGCTTCCTCTGCAGGGGTCATCTCTGCCCCATAAGATCTCAGCTGTCCTGAGCTCTCCAGTTTGGAAATGCAAGCCATTTACACACCAGCCACTCATTTCCCAGTCAGGCATCAAGTACTAGACACCCCCACAACACTTTTATCCAATTCCAGGGACTGAAACAAGCTCTCAGAGTGGTTCACTTGAAGGCCTCTCATACCAGCAATGTACTCTGAAATGGCTCAGGAAAAAGTTTTTGTATTATATTGGTAATTTTTCTGTACATTTGAAATTGTTCCAAAACTTAAAAAGAATCACATATATACATGTATAAATACATGTTCTAAAAACATAATGAGGTTATATACCATATACGAAACCTATAACCTGACTTTTCACTTAATAGTTTGTTATTAACATAACGATATTAATATGTGAAATATGTATAATCATTCTCAAACCATATGCAGTTCATTGTAGGTAGATATCATAATTTAACCAACCAAGATTCTCTTCTTGTATTTTAAGATCCATTTATATTCTTTTAGTATAATAAATTTTTCTACAATGAAAAAATAGATTTGGACAAAAATATCACTGTTGCACATAATGAAATGCCCATAATGAAATTCAAGGGTCTGGTTTCTCTGCAAATTTGCTAAACTGTAAGGAGGCTCTGAGCTTAATGTCAGTTACGGATTATTACTCCATCCATGAACACCAGAAAGGATTGATTTTTCCCTGCTTCAGAGCTCTTTCTGACTAGCCTCACTAACCTTGGAAGTGACATCTAGACTTTGTGAATTTTCTCCCACTTAAAAATCTGAAACGAAATTCCTTCCAACAGTGTCAGAGTGCATTAGATCCAGAATACAGCAATTGAGTTCATTATCAGAATGCTGCATGTGCCACTGGGTTATAATGAGGAGACAGAAGCGATGATAGAGGTGGGACATGGCTGGGTATTCAGCTTCTTTATGACTGTGTTAAGGGGAAGCAAGCGGATTGGCCAGGCCTTTCAAAATTTATCGTTTAATGTTTTAGTAGAATTCTGTCAAACACTTAGTATATTCAGTGACTCAGATGCTCAGCCCCAGAGGTTTTGACAGTGATAATAATAACGCCCAATATTTATATGGTGACTTACGGGTTTTGAGGGCTTCCCTGATAGCTCCATTGGTAAAGAATCTGCCTGCAATGCAGGAGACCCTGGTTCAATTCCTGGGTCAAGAAGATCCCCTGGAGAAGGGATTGGCTACCCACTCCAGTATTCTTGGGCTTCTCTTGTGGCTCAGCTGGTAAAGAATCAGCCTGCAATGTGGGAGACCTGGGTTCGATCCCTGGGTTGGGAAGATCCCCTGGAGAAGAGAAAGGCTACCCACTCCAGTACTCTGGCCTGCAGAATTCCATGGACTGTATAGTCCATGGGATCACAAACAGTCGCACCCAACTGAGCAACTTTCACTTCATTAGCTTTGGGTTTCAGAGCCTTTAATTCCATGAACTGTATAATTCCATGGGGTCACAAAGAGTTGGACATGACTGAGTGACTTTCACTCAAAGCCTTTTACTTTTATTACCTAATCTGATCCTTACAAACTCCCTGAGAGGTGACTAGGGAAGGTATTAACATCGTCATGTCATTGATCAAGGGAGTGAGAATGGGAGTTGAACTTGTGCTCAAAGTCACAGTGATCGGAAGACCTAGAGCCAGGACAATGGATTTCTCACCATCTGCCCGACGATCCTGGGCACTGAGTGCTCCCGTCCCACAAACTGCATCCTCTCAACTTTCCATCTGGTACTTCTGTCCACCCAATTGTTCAACAGACTGTTTTCTTTAAAAAAAAAAAAAAAAATCACCTTTCACATCCTGTTTACCATCATGTCCTGCCCTTTCTGGCTTCCCTGGTGGCTCACATGGTGAAGGATCTGCCTGCAATGCGGAAGACCTAGGGTTGAGCCCTGGGTCAGGAAGATCCCCTGGAGGAGGGCATGGCAACCCACTCCAGTCTTCTTGCCTGGAGAATTCCATGGACACACGAGCCTGGCGGGCTACAGTCCATGGGGTCACAAAGAGTCAGACACGACTGAGCAGCTAAGCACAGCACAGCCTGCCCATTCGACTTCCAAAACATATCCCAGATCTGTTCTGTTCTCTCCATCTCCACCATGTGCATCCCTGTCTGTGTCAGCACCATATCTCACCTGGACGAGGGTGACGGCTGTCTACCCTGCCTTTGCTTCCACTTCTACATCCCATGGTCTGTTCTCCACACAGCAGCCGGAGGGCTTTCCTAAACACACACATCACATTCTATTCCTTCTCTGCTCAAACACTTTTAACTTCTCTTTGAATAAACTCTAAAGTCTTCACCCTGGCTGCTCACACACACAGCCCCACACGACCTGATGTCCCCCCACCCCCATCTCTCATCTTTTCTTCCATCGCTCTCTATCTTTCCCAGCTCCCATCTGCTTCACGGGACCCAGCCCCGCTTCCTCTGGTAGTCGAACACACTAGGCTCACTCCTGTTTCACAACCTGAAGCGTTCAGACCCCGCCACCCTTTGTCATGTCGCCCTTTGTACGTTATCATGGCACCTACTTCATTGACTTATTTTCTATCCTGAGTCACTGAATATGAATAGTCCCACCTATGTAACAGCCATTATATTAATTACTACGAGCCTGCTTTTGTGCTAAGTGTTTTAGCAATATTAACTCATTTAACCCTCATGATGACCTTTATTCACTTTTCTTAGATGAGAAAATGGAGGCACAGAAGCTTCCTCAAGGTCATCCAGCTCGCAAGCGGCAAAATCAAGACTTGAATTTAAGCAATTTGGTTTGAGAGTCCTTGCTCTTGGGTGAGGGTCTTGTCCATTGGGTGTAACCCTGAATGCCCATCACATAGATTGGTGCCTGGCTCAGGTAGGCACTCAGTAAATATTTGTCAAATGACTGAGTGATTTCAAGGTTTCCATGGAGACCCTGACACTGGATGTCCCTGACCTTGTCCTGTGTAAGCCCTCTTTATCTGTCTGATCCTCAGACCCTTGGTATTATTCAGGAACTGGAGTAGTTAACACTTTCTGAGCTATTTCAACATCAGCTTCAGCCATAGTCATGTTTGAAACAAAAGCTATCATCTGCCTGAAATCTAACAATGACAACTAACATTAACTTGATGATGTATCATTTCTATAGTGCTTTTCATGCACGTGGTCTCATTAGCAGTGGTCAAAAAAAACAAAAACAAAACCCCACCATTCCAAACCCCTTCAGGAGACAAGATGAGACTGAAGCAGTCATTCACATTAGTTCATAGGGTTACTGTAATAGCTTTTCACCTGCAGTTAAAATCAGACCAGAGAAACCACGTGCTATGAATTTGCCTGTGTCAGTAAGGACCCCAGGGAACATTTATCTGAATTAGTAAGACTAATTTTGAGTTGGCAGAGTTAGACCTCACTGAGATTGTCTAGTTATGAGTGGGAAAAAAAAAAAAAAAAAGAGATGAGAGGAGTTAAATATGGCAGGGCTGGGTAGAGCCATATTTATTTATTTTTTCAGTTTTCATTGATTATTTATTTATTAAAGGAAAATTGATTTACAATGTTGTGTTGGTTTCTGCCATACAACAAAGCAAGTCAGCCATAATCATAAGTATATCACCTCCCTCTTGAGTCTCCCTCCCTTCCACCCATCCTACCCCTCTAGGTCATCACAGATCATGCTAAGCTGGAAGGCCATATTTATTAAATATTGGGATTTAAAAATCACTTCCCATCTTTGTACCTTCCCTCCTGGGTTTCACAGAGCATTCCCAATCATTACACTGCAGTTGCCCAGCCTTGATTATTTCCGTTTTCTTTTAAGCCCTCTCCTAGTTAGCCTATGCTCTGACCATTTCCAGGTGCATCCCTGCCTTTAAATTTTACGTTTCCTGTGTCCCATTACCTTGTGGCTTCACTACATGAGTCACTAGTTCTGATGATGGTCGTCTCTGGGCTTTACCAGAGAGTCACTTTCTCCTTGATCACTTCTGTTAGTTTTTGCATGATTTTTCAGTCTCCTTCACTGGGTTACAGGCAACAGCAAGCTAGTCTGGTGCAGTATTAAGAGTATGGGCTTTGATGGCAAGCTGCCTTGGTTCACATCCTTGCCCTGCCCCTTAGTAGAAGCACAAGCTTTTGCAAAGTACTTCATCTTTCTGGGCAACCATTTCTTCTTCCGTAAAATGGGACTAACACAGCTCCTGTGTGAGAGGGCTGTCAGGTAGATAGCATTACTGTTATACTTAGAAAGTACTTAGAACACTGTGTGGTAGGTGCTACATTAGTATAACTATTGTTGAAACAGTGACAAGTTTTCTACTCACCACAGCTCTCACATACAAAATAAGCACTCAGTAAATGTGTGTTGGATCCAGTCTTATCAGTTTGCTCATTACAAGTCTCAACAGATTAAAGTAGTATTTGTCCTAAACTGTACTGCACTACAAACACCTTACAGACATTTAAAGCAAATTTGTAGAATAATAATAATTTTTACAATAATAAAAATAAAACATGATATTATGAAATTGATAGTCTTTTTTTTTTTTTTCAGTGAGAGAGAGAAATTGTTTTCAATCTTTTACTAAGATGACTCTCCAAGCTGAGGGGAGCTGTAAGTCAAGGCCCACATCCAAATGTGATCTATTACCTTGAAGCTCATTAGGAATGGTGGCAAGATTTGATATTCAGGATGTTCAGATCAAAGATGAACCCAGAAATGACGGAAAGCTGACTCTACAGCTGGAGTCCAGCCTTGCTTAGTTTAGTCCAGATGACATCTGTTCAACTGCAGGTTACCTACAAATATGTGAGTGTGGAATTCAATGTTTATTACTTTAGCCACTGAGATCTTGGAATCATTTGATATGAAGAAATATTATAGTGAAACTGCTCTGGGATAGAAATCAGTACCAGAAGTAGAGTATTACCTAAAATATATGTGGCAGTGACTTTGAGTTTCATTAGCACATGGCAAGGAAACAAGCAGGAAATAGCAAACCCCCTCCAGGATTCTTGCCTGGAAAATTCCATGGACAGCAAAGCCTGCTGGGCTACAGTCCATGGGGTCACAAAGAGTGGAACACGACTGGGTGACTAAGCACACACAAGGAAACAATAACAGAAGTTGGAAAAATGATGACCCGTGTTATGCAGTGGCAAAATATTTGGCAAAACTCTCACCTATAAAAATCTGAAAGACAAAAAATGTCCCAAAAGAGCTTGTGAAGAGGGGCAAAGAGGTTCTGAGATGGAATATTGATGGTGTGAGCTGTTTATAATTATACAACTTATATGTCATAAAATAATACAAGAAGAGATGAGATCTGAAAAGAACTGACTGATTTGCAAGCAGAACAGAAAGGAAATATACAGAGCTCAAGAATTTTGGAAATTTCAGGGCTGAAGAGCAAAACCATTTCATCTCTAATCAGTAAAAGAGAACATTGAGAAGTTCTTTGAGTATGAAAAACCTACTAAAATTCAGCCTCCAGGGAAAGACCAAATCAAGCTTTTAAAAATCATTGAAAAGATTAAAGAGGTGCCCAGTAGATTTTTTTTTCTCCTGTAGTAGAACACAATGGACCCACAGAAGCCTGATATATCAAAGTAACTATTAATAAGTAAATTGGATAACTCCAAAAAATTGTTAATATGACTTTTGTCACAAAGATTGTCTAAAATCAAATACAAAAAGCCAACAAAGCTTTGAGTGAATATCTTGTCCAAAGCACCATAGATTGGTTTAAAATAGGCTGATTTTTCAAGATGTAAAAAGATCTTTGGGCCTCCAACTTTGTACGGGCAGGAAGCAGGCTTGAGAAAGCTACCCAACTGCTAAGAAGGTGGGGTCACCAACTCATCCTGGTTTGACTGAGACTTCTCTGGTTTTGCTATTGAAATTCCTGCAGTCCAGAAAAACCTTCAGTCCTGGTCAAACTGGGATGGTTGGTCACCTTTCAAGGAGGGCATATTCTATAATGCTGTCTTTTATGTAGCTGAGAAACATAGTAAAAATGAAGGAACTCCAGACAGTAGAGTCAAGAGTCCTGGAGAACAGTGGGCTTGGCACCTGTTCCCAGGGAGCAGAACCAAGGCTTAATTAGGGACTATATCCTACCCCTGAGGGTCAGGAGGCCTGACAGGATGTCAGAACTGCAGAGTTTCAGATGCCCTTGGCCATGGCCATCCTTCCTTAACCCGCCTGGGTTAAGAGCTGTGGCTTTAGTTGTTTTACATTTTGTGCCAGAAATGTTCAGGCCCCATTTGGGATTTTCCCAGGGACCTCTTATGAGCCAAATGATTCACTATGAAATGAGGTTTATTTCAGTGACATATGGTTATCAAGGGTCCACATTTTCCTTGTGTAGCAATAGGGAAAATTGTCTGGTGCATTTCAAGGCAGCAACCCGGAGCTGAAGGCCTGATTCCTCTTTGTTCGCCTCAGATCTATGATTCACAAAAGGGAATGTTAGATCAGGCTGTTTTGGAGCACTTCGGTGTGAATCATCACTCTTTGAATTGTTTGCACCAGCCAGCTCTGAGGTGTCTGAGTTGCTCATGCCAGTCCGTATGGATCACCTACGCACAGCCCACTGGTCTAATCTCCACGGGTAGGTGAGAAGTAGCTGACTGTGCTTCCCTAAGATGCTGAGACCATCCTGCCCACAGGAAGGAATGTTGAGTTATACTCCTTCAAACAGCCGACCTTTTGGGTACCAGGGACTGGTTCTGCGGAAGACAATTTTTCCACAGATCGGGGCGGGGGTGACAGGGTGTGTGGCAAGGAGCAGAGCGACGGTTTGGGGATGATTCAAGCCCATTACATTTATTGTGCACTTTATTTCTATTTTTATTTCATCAGCTCCACCTCAGATCATCAGGCATTAGATCCAGAGATTGGGGATCCCTGCCATAAAAGGTGACTCTGGGGCTTTCCTGTTAACTTAGTGGTAAAGAATCTGCTTGCCAATGTAGGAGACATGGGTTTGATCCCTGATCCAGGAAGATCCCACATGCCGTGGAGCAACTAAGCTGGTATGCCACAACTATTGAGCCTGTGCTCTAGAACCTGGGAATTGTGACTACAGAGCCCACACTCCGTGACTACTGAAACCTGCACGACCTACAGCCCATGCCCCACAACAAAAGAAGCCACCGTAATGAGGAGACCATGCAGTGCCCCCACTCGCCGCAATTAGAGAAAAGCCCGAGCAGCAGCCAAGACCCAGCACAGCCAAAAAGAAATAAAAGATGACTCTGTCCATGGTATGTACTTAGACTCCTTCTATCTACTCTTTGAAGTCTTAAAGAAAGGTATATTGACGTGGAGATTTCATATATCCAACAAGACTGAAGGTGTAGAATGTTTTAGGCTAGAGGGGTCTTTTAGCTGTTTGTATCACTCATACAGGAAAACCACCAGAGATGTGGGAGAGACAATGTTATGGTTACCTCATCTCATTTCATTTTCTTCTTCCTGAGCACATAGGAGTTTATCTGCCCAGCCTCTTTTATAGTCACAGGACCCCCCGTGCCTCCTTCCACCTCTTCCATATCCTCTCTCCCTGCTCCAGAACTACCTTCCATGACTGGTACCCTCTATGTTTTAATGGCAGCACCACAGGATGGAAGGGATTTGGGTTTATTATGTTGACTGCTTGCAGGACAGCCTCCCAGGAGTGCTTTCTGGCCTGCTTTGGACTGTGATGCAGGAGAGATTTGGGGATTGTTACACCTACTGCATTGATTGCCCTGACTATGATAAAAGGCCAAAGAAATGAAAACGGAGACTTTACCATACCATTTTTCTCTCACCTCAGGTTCAACAGCTAAGTTTAATATGACATCACTTCACTGGCGTCAGGAAGTGTCACATGTGTCATTGACTGGCCTCAGAGCTTTTTGGTTGAAGTTGGGTAGTAGAGAGAGGAGCTTCCCTGGTAGCTCGGATGGTAAAGAATCCGCCTGCAATGAATGAGACCCTGGTTTGATTTCTGGGTCGGGAAGATCCACTAGAGAAGGGAGAGGCTACCCACTCCAGTATTCTTGCCTGGGAAATCTCATGGACAGAGGATCCTGGTGGGCCATGGTCCACGGGGTGGCAAAGAGTCAGACATGACTGAGCAACTAAGTACAGCACAGCACAGTGGAGGGAGGGAGGAGATACTAGGATGCACTGTGAATCATTGAGTGTCCTTGTTCAAAGGATGTACCACAACTGGGCAGCAGAGGTCAGAATATAAAAATATTTACATCTAAGAACCGAAAAATATGACACCAACAACATAGTTTCTTTCCTTCTTCCAGGCTTCAGGACAGCCATTCACAGCCAGCCCCCTGGGGATCTTCCTCCCCATTCCTGTTACTGTTCTTTGTTAATTCTCAAAGAACCCATTCACAAAGTATGATGCATTTATTTCTCTCTTGTCGGAAATAAATCCTAAACATGGAAAAGCCCATACCACATACCAGCCTTGGTGGCATGCTGGGAGTTTAAATGAGCTCGGAAGTCTCGCTGAGGCAAAGATGTTAAATGTGTCTTAAAGCCCTAATAAGGTCCTTAACAAGCAACAGAAATGGACCCGCTCCCCCAGGCATTGACCTGGAAGTGTGTCTTTGTTGCTTAAATTATGATTACAGCTTTCTGAGCTCCGGTTTGTTAATGAGCTCTAAATGGAAGTGTTTATCTCAGGGGGAAGTACTGTTTCTTCATCTTGTCCCTGGTGACACTCTAAACATACTAATTGATATGAAACTGATTTTTAGGAGACAGGAAAGCCCCCAGGCCTTTGTCACATTGACAGTTGTGGTGAGAACCATTACAGGACCTGCCACAGCGGGCCTGAAAACAGGCTACCCTCATTTCCCAGCATCCCTGGGGTGCGTGGTTCCCCAAGGCTCTGGTCATTTACGTGCTCAAGCAAAGAGCTGTCTTCTTTTACGTGTCCTTATTACCTGCACGGGGACCTTCAGGAGTTCTGGGAAACACCCCTCTCCTTTATACTTGATGAAAAGTTTCATATCACTGTTTTACACTGCTTCCAATTTTATCCATTAGAGAGACATTTAGATGAAGAAGACCAGGTAATCTCCTCCTCAGAAATGGGAAAAGCTGCAACACAGGTGGAAGACAAAGGGTCCATCTGTAATGCATACAGAGAATATTCAGATCAAGGAGAGAGAAAAATGGACTGACTGGAAAAAAGGACATGAAAATATGAAATACCAATGGTCAATGACTATCTTTTATTAAACAGAGTAACTTTACCAGTAAGTAAAGAAAATAAATGAGATATAATATAAACGCCATGAAGAGAAATAGCCCCTTGCCTTCAACCAAATTGGAAAGTATTTTATTCTTTATAGTAACACCTAGTGATATTGAGGGTGTGGGGAAGTAGGCATTTTTAAAATACTGCCGGCCCTGGAGCAGAGTAAATTGGAGGACTATTTGGAAATGTTTACCTGAGGTCTTAAATTTCACTTTTAAGAATTTATTCTAAGGAAATAAATATGAATGTATGTCAAGATTTATTTTATTTATTGCAGAATTACTTAAAATAATCATATTGGAAAACAACCAAAAATCTAACAATAGGGACTTGGTAAAATAAATTATGTAGCATTCATGTGATAGAATGCAATGTAGCTGTTAAAACTGATAGTCTAGAGCACTTAATGATAAATGAAAAAATATTTCTGACATATTCAGTGAAAATAATGAGTTGCAAAACATATTATCCTAATTTAGAAAATTTAAAAGAAAAAATATATTCACATAGAAAACAGAATGAAAGGATACACACCAAGGTGTTAGTAGCTGTTTTAGTGTGATGGGATTTTTTTCTGTTTGTATTATGATTTTATGTATTTTTCCGTGTTTCCAATAGGAGACTTGTATTTCTCTTTTAAAAATTTTTAGTAAATTAAATTTTTGGCTGCACTGCATGGTTTGCAGGATCTTATTTCCCTTACTAGGCATGGAACCCATGCCCCCTGCAGTGGAAGCACAGCGTTCTAACCACTGGACCCCCAGGAAGTTCCCCGTGGACATGTATTTCTTTAATAATCAGAGAAAAAGCCCCTTCTTCTTTTTTTAAAAACACATGAAAACTTCCATGCAGATATTCAGGTGGAAAGTTACTTTCATGGCCACTTGTAGTAGCCTGCCTGGCTAGCATTTTGTTGAACCCTCAGTGGAAATTGCTTGAAACTCTAGAAATTAAAGAGGGAAGAAAATAAGCTGTCTTGCAACTTGGAACATTCGGGAAGAAGCAGAGTCGAAGCTCCTGGACACCTTAGCTATAAGGTGACAAGAGGGAGAAAGACCCACAGGTAGGAGAGAGATACAGGCAAGCTCTTGGGAAACGGCAAAGACAACATCATCTGCAGTGAGGACCAATGCTTTACCCTCTAAGTGCACCGTTCAAAACCTCAGTGTCTTCCCAGTGCCCACTGGGGAGACAGGTAACGTTTAACTCTCCTTACAAAGGTATCCATAAAGAAGAGGTTTTACCTTGGGCTACTACTGAAGAGGAAATGTGCCTTTTTCTTTCCCTTAATTTTTGGAAAAGATTTACTAGGAATTGGGAATAACGCGGAGGAGGGACAGTAAACCATCTTGGTTGGGTACAAAAATGGAACCAATAGAAGAGGTGATTCCTTGCCCCTGATAGAGCAGATTGACGTGCCAGCAAGCGGAGTGGATGAGTGGACCTGACGGGATCCTTTTCAGCCCTGGGGTGATTCTCTTTCTTGGGTTTCAACTTCTCAGGGCTCCAAATCCCTTCTATATGAAGGCCATGTACAAAGTCAGTACTGGGGTTTGACTGATCCTGGGTTTCTGGTACTGCCTATGGTGTACATCAGAGAACTCTTTCAATATATCAAGTAGTAAGCAAAGAGATATGAGTGAACTGGAGGGGTCAACAGGGATGGAGGCAAGGCTGGAGACCCTGGCCTGTGAGGGCCAACGGAAGGAAACCGGGCTTTTTTGCCCAGAGGAAAAAACTTTTAGTGGGCACAGGTAATTCTCTTCTAATTTAAGATGCTGAGAGGATGAGGGAATAGATTTGTTCTGTTTGGCTTCAAAGAGTAGAAGTGAGGACCCAAGGCTACTTGGGGGTTGGTTGTGTTTCCAAATAAGACAATTCTAATAGGCACAACAGCTAACCTGAGGATTTGTGAGGATGAGTAAAAACTAGGTGTTTATCTTTTGATTCCTTGTTGCAAGTGGACTTCCTGGGAGGCAGACTCAGAGATTAGCTGCAGGAGGTTACTAGGGAGTGTTCTTGGGATCAATAATTGTGGAAGGGAAGGAAATAGGATTGTGCAAAGAGGGGAGAGCAGGCATGCAGTCTCACCAGAAGTCTCAACTGATCCTACAGAGAGACTCAGACATAGGATGGTCTAGGAGAGCCATTCTGTGTTTGTGAAAGGGCTCAGCCTGTATAAGACCTCTGCTTCAGCCAGGGCACCCAGGTTGCCCCAGGAAGGTGACACGGCTTCGGGAGAGAATTCCCTTCAGTAAAGTCTTTCATGTTTGAACAGGGATCTGGATGGCTCTCTACAGCAGTCATTATGACTTGGGAGAGGGTAGGAGTTTTAAACAAGACAAAAAAGGCTATGAATAGAAATGAAAAGATTGATTTGACTATATTAAAAATCAGAATATCTATTTGTCAAAATATTTCATAAAGGAAATACTTAAAATCTGTGAGAAGATTTTAACACATACAATTGAGAAAGTATTAATGTCAAGACTATGTAAGGAATGTCTACATATCATTAAATAAACAATCCTGTAAGAAGATAGACAAAAGCGGTAAACAGGCATTTTATGTAAGAATAAAAATGTGTTGCCAATAAAGACATGTAGCTATTTAATTTTACTAATGATTAGAGGAATGCAAGTCAAATCTACAATGAGATATAATTTTATACACATTTGATTGGTAAAAATTAAGAATTCTGATGATACAACTATTGGAGGGCATGTGGGCCAACAAAATTTCTTATACATTGTTGGCAGGAGTGTAAATTGTTATGACAGCTTTGGAAAACAGCTTGGTATTGCCTCAGAAAATTGAAAAATAACATATAATCCAGTAATTCTGCTGGATTCTGCACATGTATAATAATAGACAGAGAAGCACTATTTGTGAGAGCAAAATCCTAGAAATAACTTAAATGTCCACTGACAGGAGAATAAAAAGTAAGGTATATGTACACAGTGGACTATTATATAAAAGCAAAACCAAATGAACTATAAGCAGCTGTATGGATAAGCCTGAGAAATTCAATATTCACTGAAAAAAGTAAGTCTAGAATATTAACTACAGTTTGGTATCCTTTTTAAAGAGTTAAAAGGTAAAACTAAGCGATATAGGTTGGGAACACATATGTATGTGATGGACTATAGATATGTAAAAACAAAAAATGATCAACAATATAGAGGTTATTCTTGGGTGAAGGAAGGCTAGGGGATGGGAAGAAAGAGGAACATACAGGTAACATGTATTACCAATTAATGTCAGTACTATAGTTTTTGTGTTGATTGTAGGTTTATGAGTGTTCATTATATTATTAATAAGTTGAATAAATAAATAATTGAATAAATAAATTTTAAAATTTCAGAGGAAGCCATGTTTGAACAAGAGATGAGAGTGTATCAAGAACCAGGGATTATGATGAATTCAAATTGTGCATCTGAGGTTCCAAAAAAGGAAGTGGAACAGAAGAAACAGGAGGGAAAGAGAGCTGCCGTTGTTAGAGTGGCTCGTGGAGAGGCCAGAGGTGCTGTTTGTTGGGGGTGTGGTGCTCATAATTTCCTATAAAAAATATACAGAAACATAATTGACTGCTTGCTGAACTGTACTGTCATTCCCTTCCCCATGTGGAGACCCCAGGGCCCCAAAGACAACTTACAGTCCAGTCCATCCATTCTTCAGATTAGTCTGTTGTCCTACAGTAAATGACCTGCCTGAGTGACATTTTAGCCATCTTTCTGATGGAGATATTTGATTGATTTGATTATTCCTGGTTAGTTCACAACAATGATGGAAAGATCCTTTAGAGATTTTTACGGGAAACTACCCTGCTGCCAAGTGTTTAATTCTAGGTAACAGATCTGCCTGTGTTGTGATTGGAAGTCTTGGATGGTGGGAATGTCTTAAAAGTGGAAGAAATGAGGAGTTTTCCAATACCAGAGCCATTTGAATAGAATTAAGAGGGCGTTTGGGGAAAGTGACTGAGAAGATTTGAGCTAGATGACCTTTAAGATACTTTCTACCTCACGCTATGCATCCAAGTTCAACCCTCTTCCAGAGGGCAATGCGGGCAGAGCACCCTTTATTTAACTGAACTGCATTTTAAACTCTACCCATCCCCCTACCCTCTAGGAGCAATTTTGTCATAAGTTAATAGCCTGTCCTGTTAACTTAGAAATATATAACACTAACTAGATATCTAGCATATGAGAATTTGGGCCTTGAAAATAAGAACCAAATAATCACAAGGCCAAAAACATTTTTATTAAGCTTTCCCCCTTCCCTGTAACCAAATCCCATATCCATAGAGATAAAGATGAAATGAAAATATGGTTGGTATCCTTCAAGTTTCCATATATTTCTTAAGATAACAAGTACCTTTAACCGATCTTAATAGCTAGAGAACTATTCACTCAGATAATTTTTTGCACATAAGCTTTATCTAGCATCTTGTTTGCATTCCAGGCTTCTCTGGATGAACTTGTGATTTGCTTGTCTGATCAGGGCACATTACTCATTAAAAATAAATGTGCAAAGAGCTTTGGAGATTGAAGTTTCATGTTTTATTTGTTGAAAAGAAAGAGGTCATGTCAACTAATCAACTTCAACATACATAAATGCAATTCCCAAGCCTCTGCGTGCAGGGTTTAAAAGAGAGATTACAAAACCAACTTATTAACAAGTACTGAGGGAGATTCCTTGACTGGTAAAGTTGGGTTCTGATGAATACAGGCTGACCACCCAAGTAGCCCCACTGTTTGGGCTTACTGGCCCATTTAGGATGGGTCCAATAGAATGATCGATTTTGGAATATTTTACTCTAAGAGTCAGAATAGTTTAGTTGCATTTATTTAAGCATTCTCTATGTACAGTGACTATGGGAAGTGACTCTAGGGAAAACTGTGAATTTCTACTATCTTTTTCAGTATCTTTTTCTTCTTCAACATACTAAGTATGGGAAGGAAGCATGGGGTTTTGAATTAAAAACAAAAAAGAAAATGTGTTTCAGACTAGCTCTGTTTCATGACATTGATATGGTGTTAGTTGCTCAGTTGTGTCTGCCTCTTTGCAGCCCCATGGACTGTAACCCACCAGGCTCCTCTATCCATGGAATTCTCCAGGCAAGAATACTGGAGTGGGTTGCCATTTCCTACTCCAGGGGATCTTCCTGACCCAGGGGTAGAACCTATGTCTCCTACGTTGCAGGCATATTCTTTATCGTCTGAGCCACCAGGAAAGCCCTATGACATTGATAAGGTATTGATATTTTACAGCTTTGAGGTTTATTCATTTTAAAAATGAGAAGCATAATTCATCTTATAGGGTTGTGTGAGAGTTAAATGAAACCAGTTATGTATGCGTTTTGAATGTACCTTGATGTGAAGAGCGGACTCATTTGGTAAGACTCTGATGCTGGGGAAGATTGAAGGCAGGAGGAGAAGGGGACGACAGAGGATGAGATGATTGGATGGCATCACCATGTCAGTGGACATGGGTTTGGGCAGACTCCAGCAGTTGTTGATGGACAGGGAGGCCTGGCGTACTGTGGTTCATGGGGTCGCAAAGAGTTGGACATGACTGAGCAGCTGAACTGAACTGAACTGCTCTGGAAATTATTTAAAGTAGTTTATAATAAGGCTCTATTTAACACACACATACACATAGCCATACATGTCACACACAGATGCACATACTTCAGTTCAGTTCAGTCGCTCAGTCGTGTCAGACTCTTTGCGACCCATGAATCGCAGCACGCCAAGCCTCCCTGTCCATCACAAACTTCCGGAGTTTACTCAAATTCATGCCCATCGAGTCGGTGATGCCATCCAGCCATCTCATCCTCTGTCGTCCCCTTCTCCTCCTGCCCCCAATCCCTCCAAGCATCAGGGATACTATTCACAACTATAGCATAAATTAAAAACACAGATAAAGAGTGAAAGGAAAACAAAGGTGGAAACACATTGAAGACAAATGAAAAATAAAATGAATGGAATTTTTTAAAAAAGGAAATCTTGTCTATGAAATGCTTCACAGTGTCCATAATATAAAAAAGGAAGCAGTTGTTCAAGAGAACTGCCAAATATCATTTGTTCCAAGACCAGTCAGGAAGTTTTTCCATGTAAAAAAGACAGTGGATATGATAATGCCAAAATCTTTGAAAATGATCTTACAGTAAATCCAATGATGAGCTTCATAGGACCGTTTGTTATATTGATTTTTGATGGCATTGCACTTAAGTAAATACTATCAGAAGGCTTCCCTGATGGCTCAGCAGGTAAAGAATTCACCTGCAATGCAGAGACACAGGAAACTCAGGTTCGATCCCTGGGTCGGGAAGATACCCCGAAAAAGGAAAGGGCAACCCACTCCAGTATTCTTGCCTGAAAAATCTCATGGACAGAAGAGCCTGGTGGGCTACAGTCGAAAGAGTCTAAAAGAATCGGGCATGACTGAGTGACTAAATACACAACACAAATACAATCAGAAAAACAAAACATGTAGAGATTGCACAAAATGTGTCTTTAAGTATCTTCCACTTTGAAGATCTGGCTTGCCTGCCTGGGAGAATGGATGGACTGTGTGTGTTTCGAGCAGTTCTTCCTGAACAAGACAATGCATGTCAGTGAGCATACAAACAACAAAGTGCTGTAGAAGAATGTATAGTTGGGTACCTCTAACACTCACCAGAAATCTAGCTTGTGTCCATACTTGTGGACCCGTCATGATTACAAAGCAACTCCATAGACTTCTCTCTGATAAAGTTGGCTCATAGAAACTTAAAGGGTCACTCCTGTTAGAAATATCTGCATTTTAATAAGCAATTCTGACATCTTAAACCCCTAAAGTTCCAAAGGAATGGGTCTTAATGGGAGTGCTTTTGTTCACAATGAAAGGAGGGGTATGAGGAGGTATTTTTTTCTGGCATTGTGTTATCTATATAAGTGATCATGACTCCATTATATAAACTACTTCCCTAAGCAGAGATTCAAAGCCTAAATCTAATGAACATTTTTTCTTCCAATTTTTTTTAAAAGCTATCCATTTTACAAGGCAAAAACTTTCATTGACTGCATCTTCCAAGACAATTGTTGCTTCCATTAGGAAGCTTGTTCCTAACATGTCCTTAATGATTCCAGGGTGATTTTGCTCGGAATCATCTTACTCTGTTCCCAAGAGCAACATGCCATTCACAGCAAGATCTGATGGGAACAATTTATTTTCAAAATGATTTTTCTTTCTGTAAAAAGCTCTTATCATCCATTTTATTTAAAAGTTTCTTCTAATTAAATCTCATTACTCAAAAATTCAGTTTCAATCTTTAGGCCATTAGGTAGGAAAATGCTCTGAAAATCAAATAGCTTTCAGGGTCACAAAAGAAAATGAATTCCTCAAATTGGGAGTTGCTTTGGAAAGAGCTTGCTACCTGGAAAGCTGACCAATACTTTCTGTGTATCAATTCACAAATGTATAATAATCAGTCAGAAGTGGAGGCTGCGTATGGAAAGGGGCACAATATGCAAGATGACCTCTTTTAGCCTCTACACTCACAAGGTCTTCAGGTAATGGAAGACACAGTTACTCACCTGGCACTCAACAAACCCTTCTCGTTAAAAAAAAACCCCACAATTATTTAGTTAGTTTAGACAAATAGAGTCTATATATTTAGCTGGAGTTCCTCAACATGAACAGTGGCAAAAAAGTTTTACCATAAATTGGCTCTATATATCATTCTGGGCTTCCCAGGTGACCTACAGGTAAAGAATCCACCTGCCAAAGCTGGAGGCTCAAGAGACTCAGGTTGGATCCCTGGGCTGGGAGGATCCCCTGGAGGAAGAAATGGCAGGCCACTCCAGTATTCTTGCCTGGAAAATTCCATGGATATGGGAGAGAATCAGACATAACTGAGCATGCACGCGCGCGCGCACGCACACACACACACACACACACACACACACACACCCTTCTAGAAAAAAAAAGAGTTCCTTCCTTCCTTTCTTTCTTTGAAATGAAAGTGTAGTTGATTAAAGAAGAGTTTCTTGCGGGCTGAAACAGCATCTCTTTTAAGGAGGCGTGTTGTTTTTTATTTTTTTTAACTTTAGTGTAGTCTTTTATTATTTTTCTTTCTGTATATTCAGAATCTAGCACAGGATATGAAAAAAGTCAAAGCACAGTACAAATTAATAATAATCAGGTGTCTCTATGCATGAGTCAGAAAGCCTTCCTCTCTTTCTATGGAAATTCTGCCCAGCTTCAATGTCCACCACGTCTATGATGCCGGATGTGGCCAGTGCTGTCCACTTAAGTCTCTTCTCTCCTTCTTCCATGGACTTCAGTTTAAGCTTCATCATTCTATTTTTTTTTCAATTCATTTCCTTAGGAGATTGTAAAGTGAGTGGGAGGCAGGGGCCACGCTTTCCCCCTCTTTCTTTAAATTTCTGCACCTGCTTAACAGACCCAAGACCAACTAGAAGCAAGTTAGCTACTTCTGGTGAAAACAGCACTAATTTCTCCAGCATGAAAATGAAAGTGAAAGTGAAGTCGCTCAGTCCTGTCTGACTCTTTGTGACCCCATGGACTGTAGCCTACCAGGCTCCTCGATCCATGGGGTTTTCCAGGCAGGTATACTGGAGTTGGTTGCCATTTCCTTCTCCAGGGAGTGTTGTTTTTTAACCAATTTGGTTTTGTCCATTTTATCTGAAGAAGTCATTATTCACAAAGAGAAGATGAGCATCACGTTTTGAAAAGTTGCAAAACAATTAAGCAGAAACATTCACTTAGAGATTAATCAAACTCTTTCTGACCAGTTCCCTGGAGGCTTGGTGAGTGCAGAATGAATCCAAGAAGGGAGTGAGGTTGAGGCTGGTGATCAAACTGATGGTCAATTGGGAAAACCGTGTATCAGTTGGGTTCTAATCAGGAGACAGAAATCACACAGTAATGTAAGCAGGGGAGATTGAATGTAAAGAATTATTAAGCTGTGATATCATAACCATAAAGATGTAGATAACTGTAAAGGATATCATAGGGCTTAGAGAGAGTATCCAGGGAAGCACACACTTGGGCGGGTACCCTCCCTAAGCCTGGGGCTCAGAAGGTATAGTTGAAACCCAGAGAAGCATTTTGCTGGGTTGCCAGTTCTAGAGCTCATCCTGAGGCATCAGGCAAGTAGGAAACATCCTTCTGGGGTGCAGGTAATTTGGGCAGGTATACAGCAAAGTGGGCAGATGCAGAGAGAGTTGGGGTACCACTGTGTGTAAGGCCTGCATTGCTGGGTGTCCGCACTGGGAAGGCCGTGCGAAGGTGGTCACCAGGCCCAGGAAGGGCTAAGTCCTTAAGGGTCTGCAGACATGCAGCTGTGGCAGACATCACCAGTCGTCCCCTCACACATGTCCCACTAACAGACTGGGCAATTGGAACACGACGAGTAAAGTGCATACAACTCGATACCAGAAAAACAAACAAAAGTGGGCAGGAGATCTAAACAGACATTTCTTCAAAGAAGATACACAGATGGCTAATAAACACAAGAAAAGATGTTCAACATTGCTCATTATTAGAGCAATGCAAATCAAAACTAGAATGAGGTGTCACTTCACACTGATCAGAATGGCCATCATCAAAAAAAATCTACAAACAATAAATGCTGGAGAGGGTGTGGAGAAAAAGGAATTCTCTTGCACTGTTGGTGGGAATGTAAATTGATACAGCCATTATGGAAGACAATATGGAGATTCCTTATAACTAGGAATAAAACTACCATATTACCCAACAGACCCACTACTGGGCATATACCTTGAGAAAACCATCATTGGAAAGGACACATGTATCCCAGTGTTCATTGCAGCACTATTTACAGTAGCTAGGACATGGAAGCAACCTAGATGTCCATCAACAAATGAATGGATAAAGAAGCTGTGGTACATATATACAATGGAATAGTACTCAGCCATTAAAAGAAGCTCATTTGAGTAAGTTCTAATGAGGTGGATGAACCTAGAGCCTACTATACAGAGGGAAGTAAATCAGAAAGAGAAAAACAAATATCATATATAACACATATATATTTAATCTAGAAAGATGGTACTGATGAACCACTGCAGGACAGCAGTGGAGATGCAGACATAGAGAACAGATTTGTAGACATGGGCAGGGGAAGGAGAGGAGGGGATGAATGGAAGGAGTGGCATGGAAACATATACACTACCATATGTAAAATGGATAGCCAGTGGGAATTTGCTATACGACTCAGGGAACTCAAACCCGGGCTCTGGGACAACTTAGAGGGCTGGGATGCAGTGGAAGGTAGGAGGGAGGTTCAAGAGGGGGGGGACGTGTGTGTACCTACGGCTGATTCATGTTGATGGATGGCAGAAACCAACACAACACCTACGGCTGATTCATGTTGATGGATGGCAGAAACCAACACAATATTGTAAAGCAATTATCCTTCCATTAAAAATGAATAAAAAACAAACTCACAGAAAAACAGATCATAATTAGGGTGTGGGGGAAATTGGATGAAGGCAGTGAAAAGTACAAAATTCCAGTTATAAGACAAATAAATGTGTATGTGTGTGTGTGCTTAGTCATCCGTGTCTGACTCTCTGTGACCCCCATTGACTGTGGCCTGCTGGGCTCCTCTGATCATGGGATTTTCTTGGGTAGGAATGCTCAAGAAGGTTGCCATTTCCTACTCCAGGGGACATAATATATAATATGATAAATACAGTTAACACTGATGTATGTTATATGTGAAAGTTTTTAAGAGAATAAACCTAAGAGTTCTCGTCATAAGAGAATGTTGGGGATTTTTTCATTTTGTATCTCTATGAGATGGATGTTCACTAAACTTACTCTGCTAATTATTTCATGATGTCCATAAGTCAAGGCATTATGCTGTACACCTTTTAAAGTGCTCTGCAGCAATTATATCTCAATAAAACTGGACAAGAAAAAAGAAATGTTTAAAAAAAAAAACCCAAGAAACAAAGTGTTACTCAGTAGTGTCTGACTCTTTGCGACCCCAGGGATTGTAGCCCTCCAGGCTCCTCCATCCATGGGATTTTCCAGGCAAGAAAAAACCCACTGGAGTGGGTTGCCATGCCCTTTTTCCAGGAGATCTTCCTGACCCAGGGATGAAACCCCGTCTCGTGTTACAGGCAGACTCTACCATCTGAGCCACCAGGGAAGTCCCTGAAAAGACAAAGGGCAGTAGCCAAATCCAGGAAGAGAACCCGCCTTTCTTCAGCGGTGTCCCTGTAGCGCCCTCTACTGACAAAACATATCACATTCACTGTAAAGAAGAAAAGCTTGGGGTCCAGTCCATTATGACAGTTCAGTTCAGTCGCTCAGTCGAGTCGTGCTCTTTGCGACCCCATGGACTGCAGCACACCAGGCTTCCCTGTCCATCGTCAACTCCCAGAGCTTGCTCAAACTCACGTCCATCGAGTCGGTGATGCCATCCAACCATCTCATCCTCTGTCGTCCCCTTCTCCTCCCGCCTTCAATCTTTCCCAGCATCAGGGTCTTTTCCAATGAGTCAGTTCTTCGCATCAGGTGGCCAAATTATGGCAGAGTAGGTACTGGCGTGCTGCGATTCACGGGGTCGCAAAGAGTCGGACACGACTGAGCGACTGAACTGAACTGAACTAAGGTACTGAAGAGTCCATTTGTAGTGAAGGGAATACACTGATAACCAATTCATTTATGGTGATACAGAGCTCCTTATAAAAGTAGTGAGAAAGTAGGAAGGGGGAGTGAACCAGCAGTCCCACCCACCAAATGCTGAGGTTTGTAGAACCTGGTCTGTATGGATATGATAGGATAGACAACAGTGATGCTCTGCTTTAGCAAAATGGTGCCACCAATCCATACATTTAATTCTTTGCTTACCAAATAATTAATTTTATTCCTGATAGCATAAGTGAGTAGGTTCCACACTGTGTCTGGCCATTGCAAAAAAACAACAACAACAACAAAGGAATCAATCAGTCACATCAGCTAAGCAGGGAAGAAATCAGATTGGTAGCTAGGGGTCGGGTAGAAGGAACAGTGAGTTGATCTTTCAGTTTTCAGACAGTTGATGGAGAATCGACTGGCTAACCTTTGGCAACTGGTAAATAGGCCCCAGCACTTTGGGAGGGCTGTAGGGGAGGTGGAAGGGGACACAGAGATGACTCTGACAACTGTACTGGAACAGTCTAAGAATCAAAAATAGCAGCTTTTAACACCCCTCCTTGTCTCCCCATTACCATGGCAACATGGGACCGCTCTACATGTAGCCCATTTGTAGACTTTCCTTGACATTTGCCTTAACCCATTTTCAACCTAGATGGCAATGTTCCAGGAGGAGGGAGTGGGCAAGGGTGGGGCTTATACCCGGACCTCATATTTCCTGAGAATTTCAGGACCCCCTCCCCACTTTGGTGTGTGGATTCAGGCTCCAGCTCTCCAGAGGCTCTCTCTGCTCCCCAGGAGCACTCAGAGCTTCACATTTACTGTGCCAATAAGATGTGTTCTAAGTAGAAATGCATTTTTTAATTTTAAATTAAAATTTTAATTAATTAATTATTAATTTAAATTTAATTTTTAACTTTTTAAAATTAAAAGAAATAGAAAAGGCCACCATGGGAGCCAATCCTGAGAACATGTGGGAAAATGCATTTGCTTAGGCAGCTGTGTGACTGCCCTTGGTTAGGAGCAGAGAAACAGCCAAATACGTTTTTCATTGATCACAACAGGCTACAAATAATTTGTTGAAAAAATAGCACATCTCATAGGTCTTTTCAGTTTTACAGATAGAAAAATTCATCCAAAATTTTTAAAAGTGTGTTTGGTCTCAATGACTTGGTTTGGGTCTATAAAGTAATGGCACAGAGATGTGATCATTATTTGCTTAGTATAATCAACTTTAGGTAAATAATTTCAAATTTCTAAATTATATGTGTGTACATATCCATAGCTATATATCTTGCATATCTGACTACCCAAATAATTTCTGACTCTTCATAAAGCCTTACAACCTGAAGCAGGTATGATCTGAATGAATAAAAATGTTATTAAAATTTGGTTTTACCAGAGCTTATTTACAAGGAATGGTTGAGAATTTTAAAAGAACTTCATTATCCAACCATTAACAGTTACCAACAGGATGTAGATAGTGTGTGTGTATGTGCATGAGAGAGAGAGAGAGCTTTAAAAATGACTTTTGCAGTGACATTCTGTTGAATGACAGAGTGACCTGACTGATAACAGGACTCAATGGGGACATGGGAGTTTTTCCTAAGTGAAATATGGTTAGAAGATAATCATGTTTGGAAAACTTTTCTGTTTTCAAATTTTATTAAACCCGGTGGGATCTCTCAGAATTACTTGTCTGGAATCATCAGTGAATAAGAATAAATGGTAATTTATTCTGCAAATTTCTCTCCTGAATCAAGGGGGCGACATGTAGGTAAGTGTGGTATGGACCCTCTGAGCGTGCGGGGGGCCAATGGAGACCCAGCTGCAGAAGTCAGAAGACTTGAGAGCAAGGTTGGTGGGGCAAGTTTGAATTGTCACAGTTCTACATAGCAGGCCACCTTCGTGACTTAAAATACCTGTGGGAGAGAGTGAAAAGCAGGAATTGTCATTTCCATTTAATGGATAAGGAAAAACTCAGAAAGGTCAAAGGATTTATATGCCCAGGGCCACACAACTGATGTGTAACAGAACTGGGATTGAAAATCCAGTCTTCTAACTACAAATGTTGTATTCTTTCTACTTCATTACATTGACTCATATCCACCGAGTTCCGTCTCAAGTTCTAATTTTTAAAAAAATTCATGAGATAAATGCAAGGGAATTAACAGTGGATGGGTGGTGTACTTCATTTTCTAAGGATAAATGTCTTTCTTTGTTGCTAAATAATAGTAATAGACTCTAAATATTACCATGAAAATGTTTAATAAAAATGCCTGAAGAATTCTTTATAAATTGGAGTTAAATGAAATAGATTAAATCTTAATAAGGAGGGCATTTGATCAGGCCTCATAGCTAAATAAGGTTTGGAAGTATTTCTAAAGACTTGTTAAGTAAATAAGACAGACTTTGTCTTGCTCTAGTAAGTCTAAGAGCTATGTCAAAATGTAACCAAATTGTTCCTGGAAAATAAAATTTCCATGTCATGTACATGTGATTTACTTTGTTTGGGCTCTCATGGGATGGAGCAAGAATGGTGAAATAGAAAAACATTTTAAAATTCTTTTTAGCTTCTTTCTTGCAAAGAAACAAAAGCTGGCAGCTTTGAGAGTGGTGCTAGGGAACAAAATCCTGGGTACAAAGGAAATTGCTGATTCGGATTGTAATTGGAAATGATCCATCACTTTACTAGCTAGTGATTTTTCAGCAACCTGACTGAAAGTGTATGGTCATACTGGGTGAGCAGACAACTCAAAGCCCTGGTCCTAATAACACTTCCGGCCAATAACCACACAGAACAAAGTACTTTACTGTTTCCTATACATCAGACTGTTCCAATCACTTTACACAGAGGAATCCATTTAAGACTCCGGACCAACCCCGGAGGGGAGTTAATAGTATTTTCCCCATTCTATACAGGTTGAGTCTTAGAACTGGCCTATGATTTCATTTTCTGATATAAACTGACCTGTGACTTTATAGTTGATTCAATTTTTTAAATTTCATAGTCTTAACAACTAGTCTCCAAGGATGTAGCAAAAAGATGTGTTTTCTACTTTAAAAGCTAATTTTAAAATATAAACTAATTTGATGAATTTCCTACCAGGGAGTAGAAGAATTGATTATTGAATCTTAGGAAGGTGGTAAATTCTTTTCTAGAGGTCATTTCTTTAAAAAAGCCAAGATTTGCGGAGAGGGTAGGAAAAATCATGGGACTGAACCACCATCTCGTCTATGTCCCTTTAAAGACGTGTTGTTCTTTGATTCATAATGTTTTTCTCAGGATTAAAATCTAGAGTGAAAGGTGCTTCCATTTTGGTGTAGTAAGTCTACTCTGAACTCTTTTCTTGATAACCTCATATAGGATAAGGTTTTTGAGAATCGAGGCTGGTTGTGAGAAGAGTTTAGTAAAAGAGATCTGGATGAAGTCTTGAGTGAGGGCAACCTGGGAATCTAATAATCACAGTCTGAAATAGCAAGTTCAGAGCAGACAGGCAGAGAGGTTGGGATGCTCCCAATCTCACTGGCTTCAAGCCAGTGAACTGCCATGAAGTCAGGCAAACCAAGTCAACTGGTTCAAACTGGCAAAGAAGTAGAATGGAGAAATTCTTTGAAGTAACGTAAGGGAAGGTATGAAATACTATTAGCATTCCTGTAACTTCACTTGAGGACAAGGAAGGATTAGTTATGGGGACTCAGGCGGCCAAACATATATAATCACAAACATATAGAAACAAAGGTGTCTTAAAGTGAGTTCCTTGTAATAACCATGCTCAACTTACATGAACTCTTACTGCTTTTTATTTTTGGAATCATCATATTCATCGACTAAAATAGAATTGCATAATTTTTTTTTTAAGTTGAAATGACTTAAACTTTTCTTGACATGGCTTCTGAGAATTTCAACATACCTTCCTATATATCTTGAGACAGACACCCTATAGGTTGCCTTAAAGCAATAGTTTTCTATCCGTGTTTTGCTCGTGGTAAACCCCAAACTTTGTGAAGAATATCACTATTAGAAACAGTTCAATACTCTGTGTGAAGTGAGTTGAAGGATTAAACATAATACCTGCTTTCACCACCTCTAACACCCTCTGAGGCCCCTGGGGTACCTCCTAAGGGAAATAAGTTTTAAAATTATTTCCTTGAAGAAAAAAAAAAACTACTTGTGAATAGCCTCTGGAAAAAAGTCTGAAAAGTCATCTGTTACCTTGCCCTTAAAAATTATAGAAAATTGTCTTACATTTCGTATGCCCAAAGGTATAATACATGCATAATTATGGATGAACTGACTTTGCATAAATTTTAAACTCTTAAAGCAATTAATGATTAATGACTAGATTAGGGAAGATGCTTAGTCTCTTCTGGAATCTCAAACCCTTCAGCCCCTCCTGCGAACAGCTGATCAAAAGGACATTCCAGAAGTGTCTGGTTGAGGGTGGAGGACAGTTAGAAGGAAGGGTTTCTGGTGCCAGTGAATTTACTGTAAGTTCACATATGTAACATTAGCTGAGTGTAATTAAAAAAAGGAGGGATTCAAAAACATTGACACAATAATACATAATATCAAGATGAAGAATATCTTAGAAATGGCTATCCTTGAACTTACCTTGAATATCAAGGAAACTCTTAAGCTAGATTTGAAGTTGGTGTACAATCTCAGAATGTGTAATTAGTACTTTTTACATAATCTGTATGCTTATAGAGAGGATGTGTCAACACACAAGGTTAGTAACCAATCCACCAAACAATTAATCAAAATGTTCCAGAATGCATTAATCCACAGATTGATCATAAATACAAATGTTAATATACTTCCTTGTATCATAGTCAAATTGTAGGTGTTTAGAGAACATTTAGGAAAACTCTCTTTCATTTGATCATTTAACTTGAAAATAGTGATTTGCTTTTGAATTTAAACTAATATCTTGTCTCAGCCACATCACTAGTATTGGCAGTAGTTTCAAGTTCATTGATGTGGCTATATCAGAAGTGATTTTTGTCCCATTTTGAATTTCTGCCTTCTTTCCCATATTATAACCAATACAATGATATGGTTATAAAGCATTATTAATGTTAGCCAATGGTCTAATCACATACAATTATTACACATGCAACATTTGAAAATCTGGATGGCATCACTCACTCAAGAGACATGAGTTTGAGCAAGCTCCAGGAGATGGTGAAAGACAGGGAAGCCTGGCATTCTGTAGTCCATGGGGTCACAAAGAGTCAGAAATGATGGAGCAACTGAACAGCAACAATCACACCGCCACGATCATCGCAATTTCTTTCTTTTTTTATTGTATTTCGAAAGACTGACCAGAGATTGCTTTTTCTCTCTGCATAACTTATAAACTCTCTGAGCTTCAGCTTCTTCATAGCTATAAAGTGAAGGTTAATAATACCTATCTTCTATAGTTATTACGGTAATTAGGTGAAATAAGTTATATAAAAATGCCATAAACCTGAAGAACTATAAAAATGACTTGTGGAAATATAAAAGCAGAAGCATAGGAGATAAACTGGATTATAGCCTCACAAAAAAAGTCCTTTCAACTTTTGCTGTCACCCTTTTATGGCTCAGGTGTAGATGCCCTAATGAAAAGGTGTGTGAGATTGCTATGATTTCCGTTTTTTTTAACGCAGCTCTTAAGTCTTCTGCAAGCTCAGGTGAGCAGCTTGGGGAAATACTAGAAATACCTAAAAGCTAAAAAGCAGTACTAGACAAAGCATCTGAAGTTCTACAAGCTTTGTACAGTAACTGCATTCAGTTCAGACACAAAACAAGTCTTCATCTAATTCCTTTTAACTCTTCCCTAAGAAAACACAATAAGTCACCTCATGAGATTTTTTTAAAGTTGTCTATCAGCCTCTTCCCCTCCTTCTGTCTTGCAAAAACATTGTGTTAGTCCATGAAGTATAAAGGTATTTAGTTTTGATAGCCTAATTTTTTTTTCTTTTGTTCATGCTTTGCCTCACAGAAGGCCACTAAATTTTTTCTATTTTCTTCTAAGGGTTTTTTTTATTTTAGCTCTTAAATTAGGTCTATAATCCATTTTGAGTTACTGATTGTCAACTGTGAGGAAGCAGTCCATATTCACTCTTTTGCAAATGGATATCCAGTTATCTAAGCAGCATTTGTTGAAAAACTATTCTGTCCCCTTTGAATTGCCTTGGCACTCTTGATGAAAATCAACTGACAATATGAGAATTTACTTCTGGACTTTCAGTTCTATTCTATTGATCTATCTGTCTATCCTTTTAATGGTATCACACAGTTTTGATTACTATAGCACTACAAGAAGTTTGAAAGGAGGAAGTGAGTTCTCCAACTTTGTGCTTCTTTTCCAAAATTGTTTTGGCTGTTCTGGGTCCATTAAATTTCTATATGAATTTTAAGGTCAGCTCATCAATTTCTGCAAAGAAGACAGTGGGGATTTTGACAGGAACTATGTTAATATGTAGATCCATTTGGGGGAATACTGTCATTTTTAACAATATTAATTCTTCTAATCCATGAACATGGGGGTATCTTTCTATTTAATTTAGACTTTTTGAATTTCTTTCAACAATGTTTTGTAGTTTTCAAAGTAGAAGCTTTGTACTTCTTTTGTTAAATTTATTCCCAAGTATATTATTCCTTTTGATTTTATTTTAAATAGAACGGTTGTCTTAACACAATTATCATATTATTCTTTGTTAGTATATAGAAATACAATTGATTTTTGTATTTTACATTCTGAAACTGGCCTTGTTTTAATGCTTGACAGCCGTTGAAATCAGGAAGTTATGTGAAACCAAGACTCGTGCCATAGTCTCTGCCTGACCTAACTCTTCTTGTCTTAGCTGGGATCTGAGATGTCAGTGAGCACCCGTGCTAACTGAAACTGCAGGGAGCTCCGGGGGCTGAACACCCCGGCTCAGGCCATTTCCATCTGACCTCTTCTCTGGGGGCCCAGATGACTTTCTACTTGTCTGTCCCGTGCTACACTGAACAGGCCATCTGCTCTAGTCTGTCCTGTCTCCTCTGCTCCCTGACACTCGCATCTTGCTTGTTCCTCTGTGTGCGCTTTGCACGTGCTCTGTCACAGCCTGCATCTTTATCTCGCCACCAGGATGTAAACGCCAGGCGTCTACAAGCATGGACCTTGCCATTTCCACTCACAGCTATGTCACTGTGTATGTCTCAGCCATGTCACTCATACCATACGCCCAGAACTCCACATGTACTGGTTAAGTGATATTTAATAATTAATATTCAAATTCTACCCAAACCTCAAAGCCCTTCTCCAGAGAAGGAACAGCATAACCTTTCATTCAACTCAATTACATGGGTTTCTACAACATAGCCAATATTGTACTTCTATATTTGCATTTACAGGTATATTCAGTTGTTCTCTCTTCCAAATTATAGGTTTCCTTTGCATTAAGAATGAGCTTTCTGCAGTTGTTGATGAGTAAAAAATATTGGGTCTCAGTAACACATCAAGTCACTCTTTTGTGACCCCATGCGTTGTAGTCCTCCAGGCTCTTCTGTCCATGGGATTTCCCAGGCAAGTATACTGGAGTGGGTTGCCATTCCTGGCTCCAGGGGATCTTCCCCACCCAGGGATCGAACCCATGTCTCCTGCGTTGGCAGGCAGATTCATTACCACTGAGCCACTGGGAAAGCCTATTGGGGGCTTAGTACACTTGTGTAACAAATTCTCATGTAGTACTTATTGCATGCTGGGCACCATTCTCAGGGCTTTATAAATCTTAACTCACTAAATTCTCTTAAGCATCCTGTGTATTAGGTATAGTCATTATTCCTGTCACACGCTTATAAAGTAATGCTCAAAATTCTCCAAGCCAGGCTTCAACAGTATGTGAACTTCCAGATGTTCAAGCTGGATTTAGAAAAGGCAGAGGAACCAGAGATCAAATTGCCAATATCTGTTGGATCATTGAAAAAGCAAGAGAGTTCCAGAAAAACATCTACTTCTGCTTTATTGACTACGCCAAAGCCTTTGACTGTGTGGATCACAACAAACTGTGGAAAATTCTTAAAGAGATGGGAATACCAGACCACCTTACTGCCTCCTGAGAAATCTGTATGCAGGTCAGAAAGCAACAGTTAGAACTGGACAGGGAACAACAGACTGGTTCCAAATAGGAAAAGGAGTATATCAAGGCTGTATATTGTCACCCTGCTTATTTAACTTATATGTAGAGTACATCATGAGAAATGCTGGGCTGGATGAAGCACAAGCTGGAATCAAGATTGCTGGGAGAAATATCAATAACCTCAGATATGCAAATAACACCACACTAATGGCAGAAATCAAAGAAGAATTAAAGAGCCTCTTGATGAAAGTGAAAGAGGAGAGTGAAAAAGTTGTCTTAAAACTCAACATTCAGAAAACTAAGATCATGGCATCTGGTCCCATCATTTCATGGCAAATAGATGGGGAAACAATGGAAACAGTGACAGACTTTATTTTCTTCGGTTCCAAAATCACTGCAGATGGTGACTGCAGCCATGAAATTGAAAGACGCTTACTCCTTGGAAGAAAAGCTATGACCAACCGAGACAGCATATTAAAACGCAGAAACATTACTTTGCCAACAAAGGTCCGTCTAGTCAAAGCTATGGTTTTTCCAGTAGTCATGTATGGATGTGAGAGTTGCACTATAAAGAAAGCTGAGCACCGAAGAATTGATGCTTTTGAACTGTGGTTTTGGAGAAGACTTTTGAGAGTCCCTTGGACTGCAAGGAGACCCAACCAGTCCATCCTAAAGGAGATCAGCCCTGAATATTCATTGGTAGGACTGATACTGAAGCTGAAACTCCAATACTTTGGCCACCTGATGCGAAGAACTGACTCACTGGAAAAGACCCTAATGCTGGGAAAGATTGAAGGAAGAAGGAGAAGGGGACAACAGAGGATGAGATGGTTGGATGGCATCACTGACTCAGTGGACATGAGTTTGAGTAAACTCCAGGAGTTGGTGATGGACAGGGAGGCCCGGCATGCTGCAGTCCAATGGGGTCGCAAAGAGTTGAACACGACTGACTGACTGAACTGAACAAGTAAGGATTCTGAGGCACAGAGAGGTTAAGTAACTTGCCCAAAGTCACACAGCTAGCAGAGTCAGGAAGTCTGGTGGAGAGCCTGAGCTTTAACACTTCACCCTACTGTTCCTCTTTTGGTACAGCACTTGAGTCCAGGTTTTATGTTCCCGTGTCTACTTTCTGCTGATGGGGACCACGTTCATTACCCTGGATTGCCACTCCTCTACACACATATACTGGTTTTGTGAGTCAAAAACACAGGGCTGTCTGTTTCCATTCTCAACCCACATTCAGCATTTCCAAGACTTGCTTTCTTCTTCTCCTTTCTGTTAATTCTGAACACACCCATCTCCCCATGAGACAGGAAGCAACTGTGAGGACAGCAAATCTTTCCTTTTCCTCTTTCACATTCCAGAACATGGTACAGTGCTCTGGACATAACAGGCATTTCGTAAGTATTTGTTAAAGAAATAAATAGAAAAGATTAGATAAGTTTTCCCATTCTTTTCTTTAAGGTTAAACTGCCCATAAGAGTTAAAAACACTAAAACCCATCTGTCACTTCTGAGCTGGATTATGGGAAAAGTGAATAGACAGTCCGGTCCAGATATAGGAACACAGGCCTGGGTGAGCTCCCAAAAAGACCTTGAACCTGGAGACTAAGTAATATTAATGTTTCTGGTGGTAGAGTGGCCAGTGGATAACAGACTGTATTTAGGGCGGGGGAGGAAATACATGTTATATTTAGGGAGGGGGAGGAAATAACTGTTAAAACTGTTAAACTGTTAAAACAGTTAACACTATTTTATAGCCTTTTAGGATAGTTCTTTTCTAAGAAGGTCTGTGGGTATTTAAAGATGGCCACATGTTCTTTGCTCCTGTATCATTCAGCACTGGAGTCCCATTTCCTTCCTCTTGAATCTGGGTTGGACTTAGTGATTGGCAGTGATTTGAGCAATTGAATGCAGTGGAAGTTATGCCACGTGATTTCCATGTCTCGGTCAGCAGGAGCCCATTGGCTTCCTCCTTGGCCTCTGGGAATACTCAGTCTTGGAACCCAGCCACCACGCTGTCAGGAAGCCTAAGCAGCTCCGTGGAGAGGCCACCATCTAAGGTCTCTGGCTGAGAGCCGCCGCTGAGGTCCCAGGCTAGAGCCAGCACCGACCTGCCAGTCAGGTGAAGAAGTCACCCTGGAGTGGACCCTTCAGCCCGCCGATCCGCCCCAGCTGATGCCTGTGGAGCAGAAATGCTCTGTCTCAGCAGGGCCTTCCCAGATTCCTGACTGGAAAACACTGTGAGCAAGTTGAAATTGTTATTTTATGTCATAAGCAGCAGAGAGTAGCAATAATGTCATAATCAGCACAGTGACAAACAGCCACAAGTACAGCCCATCAAAGAGCTTTTCATTTATACTTAATTTTTCCCCAAACATACCCACTAGTCCTACATATTTGGCCTGCTCTCAACCCTTGAGTCATGCGGTGCTTTGGAAAGAAACTGTTCACATAATAGGTCATGGTTCAAAACTGTAACAAATGAGAAAAACAAAGCAAAATTAAGCAAAACCCTATGGCTCTATTATTCTAGGATCAAATTGTGAGGAAATTAAAATGTGACACCCTGCACAGGAGAAATTCAACACATAATCCCGTGATTGCTTTAAACCCAGATTTATGGTATTAAGAAAAGTCTAGGCCTTTAACTAGATCAAATAGTTACTAGATCAGTTATTTCAGAGGAATGTTATAGATCTGATACAGAATCACCCCATAATATAATAGGCAGAACAAGAATATCTTCCCACTTCTGACCCTTGAGGGGCTTCTCCCGTGGCTCAGACGGTAAAGAATCTGCCTGCAATGCAGGAGACCTGGGTTCAATCCCTGGGTCAGGAAGATCCCTTGGAGAAAGCAATGGCAACCCACTCCAGTATTCTTGCCTGGAGAATTCCATAGACTGAGGAGACCTGGTGGGCTACAGTCCAGGGGGTCTCAAAAAAGTTGGACACAACTGAGTGACTAACACTTTCACTGACCCTTGAAGCCTATTGCTAAGACCTGATTCATTTTTCTTTATAAAGTGCAAAACATAGTGGGAAGGTTAATATATTAACAGTTAATAGAACTCTCAATCATTCACAAGTTAAATCAAGGAGCAAAATTCCAGTTTACTATCTAAGTATAGGGGGAAATGGGGTGACTGCTGGAGGAATCAGTAGACAACAGAGGACCCCAGGCATCTGAGAGTCAGAGGAGGAAGTCTGGGAGACAAAAAGATGTAAAAAAGGGAAGTGGGGCATGTCTGCAAATTTCTCCTCCTTTACTGGCATCTTTTGGGCAGACCAAGCTTCTGGGACTTAATATGAGAAACTTTGATACGTACAGGTTAAGAGAGGGTTAAATAAAACTGCTGAGAGTCCTCAGTTATTCTCTCCAATTACTGCCTCATCATATTCTGCTTCCTCCCACTGTCACCTCTTTTCTGCCCCTTTCAAGTGCTCTTTAAAATTGAATTTACCTGACCTCTTGGTGACTGTCATTCTCAGCTGAACAGGGTATTCCTATCTCTGCTTTCCCCAGGTGGCCTCAGATGCTCCTGGCCTTATAGCTTGTCAGCTCATGATCAGAATATTTGCAGAACAGTTAAAAAAAAAAAACCCTAAAAGAGATAGTTAGACAGATTTTTCTCCTCAGGGCTTGCATGAGCTGTCTTCATACTTCTAGGAAAGCCCACATCACCAACCAAGTCTTTGAGGACACGGAAGAAAGAGTGCCTAGTTATTTTTATGTAGCAGTTCAGATGAGATATACATAGAGATATTTACATGATCCAAATAACTTTCTCCACTGATTGTTTCATTTCCCCTTGTGTCTTATGTTCCCTGGTGGCTCAGATGGTAAAGAATCTGCCTTCAATGCAGGAGACCTGAGTTTGATCCCTAGGTAGGGAAGATCTCCTGGAGAAGGGCATGGCTACCTACTCCAGTATTCTTGCCTGGAGAATTCCATAGACTGAGGAGCTCTGGTGGGTATAGTCCATGGGGTCACAAAGAGTCAGATATGACTGAGTGACTAACACACACACACACACACACAAACACACACACACACATACACACACACAGTATGTCTAATTAGTCACAGGGCAAAGACTATTCTGAAGAAAAAAGGGATATTTCCTCTCTTCCATGTGTCTACCCCATACACTTCATGGGGGGGGGGGGTTCTCTCTACAAATAAGGACCTATGACATTGATGTCCATCTCTTGGAAGGAAAGGAGAGATGAAACCTAGAGCTTGAGGTTGTGTTTCTATCAAAGCCCTTGCTTTCTTTTTATTTTTGTCCAACCTTGCCTAACATGGGAGACTACCAATCTGAGTTTTCCCCTCTGGGGCACACAATTAGACTGATTTCCATCCTATAGCATCTGTGTGAGGCCATGTGACTGATTCCTGCCAGTGGGATCCCTCTCACAGAGGAGAAGTGTGTCCCTTAGAGTAACTGAACATTAGAATCAGGCTTTTCCCCTCAAATATCCTACAGACTGTAAGGTGACTCTTCTGAACTCTGAAGAGTGAGCTGTTTTACTGCTACTTGTACGAGCAAACTGGAAACCATCAACCCTCTAGCAATGGAACCTTGGGTGTGGCATCTTTGTGGTTTTACCCAACCATGTCCCCCAACCCGAATGGGAAAATCCACCTATAAGGGAAGGGACACATGGTCAGTTGATGGTTTTTAACATCCTGTCACAACTACATATTTAGCTGGACTGTTGATAAAAATGAATGTGTCCTAAAAGTCCCTTGTCAGTTTTAGACCAATGTAACTTCCTTTAAAACATCACCTGCCCCTTAAAAGAAGAGGCTATTCTTTTAAGCTGAGAAGTGAATGTCTATAACCACTTTCAAATTTATGAGATTATAAGGTCAGGTCTTCCCATGCCCTAAAAATTGGAGTCCAACTTAAAATGGTTTTCCAGACTTACATCACGACTGCTCTGACTGGCAAGTTCACAACTTCCACTTTTTATATCGATTAAAATGTTCTTTTTCTCAATTTCACCCTTCCCTTACCCTTGTCTTTCTCTCCATCTCAACAAAATCACCAGTTTATCAAATCACCAATTTATCAAGTGACTGCTGTGGAAACTTCATTAGAGTTGCTGTATTTTACTTTAAATATCACCCACCCAGGGTGCCCCGCTGAGTGTGAGCAGATGTGTGTTTATCCTGGCCGACCGCCAGCCAGCCACTGAGCCATTGCTCCTGAGGGCATGTGTTCACCTCTGTGAGTTTATCACAGGAAAGGTATCTCTTTCCAGAGAGCTCTCTTAAAGACAGAAAAAAATCTGTTTTGCTTTGTGCTTTAAACTGTCTGCCCCGTGTGCTAGAGACACCTCTGTACAATAGTCTAGAGGCAGAGAATGGGGTTCTGTGGTGGTCTGTGTGGCTCAGAAAGCCATGTTTTTGTTTTCTTTTTCTTTCCTGATAGAAGGGATCCAGGCAACTCTGTATCACTGAGAAGTGGATTCAGGCTACAGCTGACAGCCTCCCAGCCCCACTTCTGTCTTGTACCACCCCTTCTCCCCATCCACCCAGGGGTCTTCCAAGTCCCTCTTGCTATAAATTGAACTGTGTCCCTTGGAAGAAGATGTGCTGATGTCCTAATCTCCAGTATCTCAGAATCTGACCTTCTTTGGGGACAGGGTGTTTATGGAGGTAATCAACTTAAAATGAGGTCACTGGGGTGGGCTGTAATCCAAGATGACTGGTGTCCTTATAAAAAGGGGAAAGTTGGACACAGAGACAGAGATGTTCAGGGGAAAGAAGGCCATGTAACTGGGGCAATGCAGCTACAGGTGAAGAAAAACCAAGAATCGCCCTAAACACTGGAAGCCAGAGGAGGCTGGGACGGAGTCTCCTCCAGAGACAGAGAAAGGACAACCTTGTTTTTGGACTTTAAGCCTCCAGAACTGAGACAACACACTTCTATTTGGTTAAGCCAACCAGTTTTTGGTACCTTGTTAGAGCAGCCTTAGGAAACTAAAACTCCTCCCTTCCCAGCACTTGAAACAACTGCCTTAGAGGCCAGGGTCCTCCATCATCATATACCACTCTGGCAACATCCCAACTGGAAATGCTTCCTGCCTGTGCCCTCCAACTACCAAAACTCGTCCATCTTATGTCCCACTTCTCCATGGCCTTGGCCTCTGAAATGATTTAAGTAAAAATGAAGTGATTACCTAGGAACCAATGTGCAGCAAAGCAGGAAGGTGCTTTAATGGTACGGGTTGTATGTAACATTTCCCAGAGGTTTCTTAGGAAGAAAACCTTACACTGACATGTGTCAAACTGAAGCGTGAGTTCTCTCTGAGCATTTTATATCCTGTGCTTGGATTTATAAGACAATCCAAAAAAAGTATCAATTTTCCATGTTTAAGATCAAAACTTCTGTTTTGCTGTGGTTATTATAATTGAATGCAATTACTACAGAAGACATTACTTTTTTAAATTTATTTTTCCAACTTTACTGAGGTCTAATTGATAAATAATTGCATATATTTGAGATATACTTTGTGATGTTTTGAAAATTGATACACTGTGAAATGATTGCCATGACCAAGCTAATTAATGTATGTTATAAAATTAATATATGCTATATAGTTAATATATGTTATATAGTTACATTTATCTTTGGTGAGAGGACATTATGTTCTCAATGAATTTTTCAAGCTGAAGTTTGCAAGGCACTTTTTGTTTTCCTTTAAGAAGAGCCTATTTATTTGTCAATCTTAACAAATAAAAGGAGTGGTCAGAGAGGAAGCTGGCTGAGAGCAGTAATGGCACTCTTCGACCTTACCATTTGCCTGTTCTGATATGAGCGGGATCTCATGTGATGCGGAGTCAAATTTGCTGGCTCATCGTTAGCCATTACATGTACATATACACTTGCTTGAGGTTTTTAGAACACAAAAAAGATTGTTCACCAGTCTTTCTGCCCATTTAAACTGCCTTTATACATTGCACTCTCTTTCCCTCTCGTGGAGCAAATATGCCTTGAGCTACTTTTAAAATCAATTATTCAGGGTCTTGGAGGCTGGAAGACGGAACAGAGGTTCCCTGGAGTATTCTGAAGTAAACATCACATTATAAATGAAGAGCTCTTTATAAATAGGCCAAAGGGATGGGGAATAGAAATATAAGTGGACGGGCTAGATTCCAACCCCCGCCTAACCTCCAGGAAAACTTTTTTCACCAGCATGAACCTGAGCACACCTGCTGGGAAAGTGCTTGGGAATCCTTGAGGGTGATGCCCCTGCCTTTGAGTCAAGTGAAAAGGGTCTCTGATGCATGCTGCATGTGTGTGTTGGGAAAGAATCCTCTTCTCCATGCCTGGTTTCTCCCTCTGAGCATCATCGGCCAGAAACGAAGACATGCCACCTCTACTGAGGTTGCACAGAGGGGAGGGAGGGCCAGAGTAGGAGGGAAAGGTGGGCTGGGTGGCCTCTGTCTAACAGGAGGCCCCCTCCAGGCTGCCTTCCCAAGGCCTGATTTCTAGCCCTCCCATGGCCCGTCCAGGGCAGAGGGCCTAAGCAGCTGCCTGGAGGAAGGTTTAGACAAGCAGAGAGCAGGAGATGGTCTGATGGGATGAAAGCTTGACCCAAGATTGTTTGGGGAATGGAAAGATATATAACGTTATGGTTAGATTCCTCATCACTCTGTTTTCAAAGCAGGTCAGGCACCTCCTATGGATCAGGCCTCCAAAATGGCCTTCTAGGGGCCATGGGCCATTTTTGTTCTCTCCTTATAAAACAGTTAAGTGTAGAAGCCACCTTGAAAACATCTTCTCACTGACCCTCTGGGAGTAGCAAGGATTGATCAGGTCTTGGCTGAGGAATGACAGGTTATGTAATCTTTTACCCCGTACTAGAAAATCCATCTTAAACACTATTGCACAAAATCCCATAATGTTTAATTAAAACATAATATGTACACATATGCCTATACAGTTTTACATAGCATGATCTTTTCATCATGTGTGTTATGTTTTAATTAAACATTAATCAGTGGGCACAAAGTTTCAGTTAAGGAAGGTAAGTTCTAAAGATCTGCTGTACAGAATGACTGTCATCAAAAAGAACACAACAAATGCTGATGAGGATGTAGAGAAAAGGGAACCCTTGGACACTGTTGGTGGGAATATAAATTGGTGCAGCCACTATGGAAAACAGTATGGAGGTTTCTCAAAAAACCAAAAACAGAACTACCACATGACCAAGCAATTTCACTACTGGGTATATATTCAAAAAAGCCAAAAGCACTACATTATTTGAAAAAATATATGTATCCCCATGTTCACAGCAGCATCATAGATAACTGCCAAGATACGAAAGCAAACTAAGTGTCCATTAACAGATGAACAGATTAAGAAGATGTAAGATTTATATATATGTGTGTGTGGATATATATATATAACACAAAGGAATACTACTTAGCAATTAAAAAGAAGGAAAGTACCTGTAGTCAATAATAATGTTTCGTACACTTAAATATTTATTGAGAGAGTAGATATCATGTTAACTGTCCTTACCATACAAAAACAAAATTAAAAACACATTTAATAAAAAGTAAATTTTCTCCTCTACCAGATCTTCAGGCTTTCTCTTCAGAGGCAACCAATTTATCCTGCCAAATATTTTTCTATGCATCAACAAAATCATAGATGCATCAGTGTATACCTATATGTTATTTTATGTGCATGGAAGAATATCATACCCAATATTTGAGATCTTGCTTTATTCATTTACATATGTAAGAGATCTTTTCATGCCTATACAGAACCACCTAACTCATTTTTAGAATGAGCTATCCGCTTTATACTATGGGTACTTCAGTGAACATCTCATACATACATCTCTTATCAGGTGTGCAAATTTATCTGCCAGATTTATTTGTAGCAATAGAACTGTTAGGTCAAAGGTATACGAATTATTTATTATCACAGATATTGACAAATTGCCCTCTAAGGAGGCCATGTTGACTTACATTCTCTGCCTCTCTGCACTCATACCAGTGTTGCACATTGTCAAACTTTCTGATCTTTGTAAAACATGTAAGTAAACAAACGTGTCTCAAGTGGTTTTCCTGCTTCCAGTCTGGTTCCCTTCAGTCCACTGAACACCCTGCAACTTGCGTGATGTTTCTCAAACGTGGATCTAATCCTGTAACTCAGCTCAGGACAAAACCCTTCCATGACTCCTCATTGTCTTTGGGATAAAGTTCTGTTTCTTGGACTGGCTCACAAAGACCTTAGCATCTGGGCTGGTGCTTGGGGCCACCATCACCCAGCCACGCTAGACTACTCTGCCTTCTCAGACAGGTCCTGCCCTCCCTCACCTCATCCAGGCCTCTCCTTCGTGCTCCTCCTATCTGACGACTCTCTCCTTGGCCTGTCTCCCCTCCTCTGGCTCATTCTTACTCATTATTCTGGTTACACCTTTCATATGGCGCCCACTAGGTTATGATGGGGTGCACCCTGGCTGCCTCCACATCCTTTAAACATCACCTTTTAAATTACATAAAATTTGGTACAAGCAAAATAACAAATACATATGTGTACATAAATGTAAGTTATGAAACATAGTCATAAAAATGAATACATACGCACCTACCAACCATCTTAAGAACCAGATAGCTGCCAACACTGTAACACGTGCTGCTTTCCTTACCACACTGGGTGGTAATGGTCTCTATACTTATCTCTATTTTGCACCATAGTCTCAGTTCTAGGCCCCATGGGTCTGGGTCTGACTTGGGCAAAGTGATATCCCAGGGCCAAGCACAGAGCCTGACAAGTTTTATTGCAGGCCTTAATAATATTTAAAAATTGAATTCAATAATATCCAGAGAATGAGATAGTTGGATGGTATCACCCACTCAATGGACATGAGTTTGAGCAAATTCCGGGAGATGGTGAAGGACAGGGAAGCCTGGCGTGCTGCAGTCCACGGGGTCGCAAAGAGTCAGACATGACTTAGCAACTGAACAACAACAACAATATCCAGAAAGAGGACTACTTTAAAAAAATAAAATGTAAACAGGCTCCCAGAGAGCAGGTTAGTTATTAAGAACCTACTGTCAGTTCATTCTATACACTCTGGGTCATTTTTCTAAAGTTGGGTATTAGTTTGCACAGCTTAAGCTTCCTTCTCTGGCTTCTTCAGTGAGGCTAGACTGCTAGGACATATTTTTTCTTTCTTTTTGCTTTGCTGTTGTTCATTTACATTTTCAAATTGTTTATCATCAAGGTTGAAGAGTTCTTGACTTACCAGCAGTTCACCTTAATGTTATCATTGCAAAGCAAATTACTTTATTGCCCTTATTCTTTAAACTTGCTCTGATCTATGATTAAAAGAATTTTTGTTAATGTTTTTGAATTACAATCTTTACTACCCTTTACAGGTATTGGAGGTTTACTAAAAGAAGTAGAAAAAAAGAGAAAAATCACTGCACTTAGTAATTGTTGGTCCTATGTGGCCATTCACTGATTTGTTCATTTGACAGATATCTGAGTGTCTATAGATGTCATGAACAGACGTATGTGAATAAAGCAGAAAAAAAATTACTGCTCTTGTGGAACGTACATTCTAATAAGAGGACACTGGCAAAGATAGGCAGTAATAAAAGGGAAAGTAAAGCAGGAAAAGAGGATGAGAAGGGACAAGTCTGGATGTTTCTTTAAAAGAGGAGCTCTGCTGGGGTCTCCCATCAGAGACATCCATGAAGGGAGGAGAGACTCCATGGTGGTGTTGGGGGTGGAGGCTGAGCAGAGAGGGTTCCCTGGGCAGGTCACACTTGGCTGTGTGGGCACATTCATGCCTACTTTCTAGAATATTCCAAACTATAATGCTGCTGTTTACATTTTATAATAGATTCTCTTACATTTGATAGAGAACAGAGCTTGTAATAAGCTCTAGTATTAGAGCCCTTAAAACAAGTTTCTCTTTACTCCAAGAGAAAGTACCGCGTGAAGAGGCAGCTACATTTAGCAGGAGTGGAACCAGGGAGTCAGTGGCGGTTCTTTTCTGGCAAACCTCTCACTGACAAAATGAATTCGGAAGAACTGAAGGTCCCGAAGGCCTGTGTTGTACAGGTTATAATGAGCCAAGCTTTGCAAAGCCCAACAGCAGCTGAGAACTGGACTGGTCCTGTCGATTGTCCCCAGGTCCCTCCTGCTCCTTTTATTGTTGTTATCATTTCCTAGCTCTATGGCTTGAAATTTATTTTCACTGCTCTGAATCCCATAGGAATGGATTAGGTTCTAAGGAATTACCAGTGAAAAATTCATCTGTGATGGAGACCAACAAAAATAATAAAACACAAAGAGCAAAAAAAAAAAAAAAAAAAGCTCCTAGCCCCTTCACTAAAAATGTAGCTTCACCCTTGCCTGCTTCCTGTTGACTTTGAATAAGAAGATTGCTCAGCACCTGCTTCCCCCTTAGTGAGGTTCCACAGAGACGAGGGGGAGGGCAGTCTAATGAGATGGCACCTATGAAAGCCCAGTACATGTACTTGCATAGAAGTTTACTGCTGCTTTGATTATTGTGATGAGCTTGGAAGAAGTCAGGGGTACTCAGGTTTTATTAGGTAGAAAGACGTAATTCTCTTGTGTATTAGGAGTCAAGCCATTCAAACCATATATGTATTTCTATCCCTCCGAGCAAGCAGGGACATGTTAGACCAAACACTATGTGGGGTGGTTTAAGCAGAAATAACAACTCAAAGGAGCTGTCTCTGTGGTAGTGGGGGTGGGAGCATAGCTCCTTAAAGACAAGGGTTGTCCAGGGCTTGGCATCAAGTGGCCTGAAGGAGGCACCTTAGAAAGAAAGGGAGGATTTCCACACAGGATGGGTGGAGGGGAAGGGAGGGGCACTGCTTGGTGGGAAACAAAACAAACAGATCCAGTACAAATTTGCACAGTAAAAGGAAGAGCAGAGGATCTACTGTGCCAGTTAGAAGACAAATAAAGTGTGCACCCTGGCAAAGTGGCACATGGAATGAATTGGATGAGAAACAGTCCATCAGGAAGGACTGTTAGTGAAAAGAACCGTGACTTACAGTGTAGCTAGACTCCAGCTTCAGGGTTTCTGGGATTCTCCAGGTTTGGTTAAGGTGGATGAAAACTACCTCTCAGCTATGTTCACAGTCATGTCTGCAAAAATAGAATTGGGGCGATGGGAAAAACCTGAAGGGAGATAAACCACCGCTCGTATTCTGTCCACTTATTATGTGCTGCTTCAGTTCAGCTCCACCCTGTGGAACGCCACCACCTTGTAGAAAGATGCAGGTGTTTATCACTCTATCAGTCATTCAAGTGCTCTTGAAAAGGAACCATCTGCTAACAAGATGCATTTTAAGCAATGGGAGGAGACAACCGACTATTAAATAGTGGAATAAAGTGAATTTTAAGCTCATTTTCAAGGTTTCAGGAGAGTAAGCAAAACAGAATTCCTCTAAAGACTTTAGCAGTACCTCTCTCTCCTGCTTTGCAATATTTATTAAAATCTAGTGAAACATGCTATATTTAAAACGGATAACCAACAAGGACCTACTGTATAGCCTCAGTGTTAAGTGGCACTTGGATGGGAGGTGAGTTTGGGGGAGAATGGAGACATGTGTATTTATGCTGAGTCCCTTTGCTCTACACCTGAAACTATCACAACATTGTTAATCGGCTATACTCCAATATGAAATTAAAAAGTTAAAAAAAACTGGTAAGACAATTTTGTATGGCTATAGGTTTTCCAATCAAATTCCCCCTGGGTTATTATTCAGATAGACTCAGGTAGAGAATCCTACTGATGATAATGACCATGATAATAAAAGTAATTTCCATCATCTGCATAGGCCATTATGGTTCATATGCCACTTTCACTTACATGGTCATATTTAATCTCCATGAGAACACTCAGCTAGTAGATGGGTAGAGGTCAGAAGAACAGAACTATTAGGTACGTGCTAGACGGTATCTTTCATCCTCCTCTGCTTTCCTCTGCCCTGTGGGAAAGAGCACTGAGCCCTGGCATTGATCCTCATTCTCTCTCCATACAGAGCGCCACTAACTTATCGTTCCCACATGTCAGAACCTCCTTACGACCCACGGAGACTGGAAAACAAAGACGTGACTCACCCAGGTAGAGGGAGAGCTGAGCAGCCAAGGGCCTGGCCTCCAGCCTCAGTAAGCCGGAGTGAAAAAGGACCTGTGGACTACAAAGGTCGGCTTCCCAGAAGCTGGGCCCTTGTTCCCCGTGCAGAGTTAGGTGTCAGCTCTGTGTCCTGGGCTTCCTTCAGCAACCCCCTTCTTGCCTGTTGCCAGAACATAAAACCCTTTGAACCTAAGCTTGTCAAAGTATTCATCAGGATGTTCTGAAAGATGTTATGAGGCAAATCTGAGATGTGGAGGGGGTGATGGAAGCAATCTGTGATCAAATGAGCTTGGGAAATTCTCCTGAACGTTTACATGCATGTTAGTTATATTAAAGTTTCTGGGAAATCCCACAGTAAAGAACTACTTAATTTTTATTTATTTCTGTGGTTCTGAACCTCTTTTCTTTCTTCTAACCCCTATTAATGTCTAGTGGAGTATTTCTTTACCCATTACTGAGTTGTATAATTATGCAACACTCCAATACATATCAGAGCACAGAATGTTCTGGAAATGCAGAGCTCCCTGTATACAACTCGGTATGCAGCTTACAATTGCTGAAAATTTTGAGGCATTTTGTACATCTGTAGAGGTCAAGGTGTACTATGCATATAAAAGAATGAAACTATGATCAATTAAACAACCTGCTCATTTGATAATGTTATAGATCAATGGTTGTCACATTTTGTTGCAATTAGACTCACCAGAGGAACTTTAGAAGTTTTGATGACCAGGCTGCTGTTGTTTAGTAGTTCAGTCATGTCTGACTCTTTGTGACCCCATTGACTGTAGCCCGCCAGGCTCATCTGTCCATGGGATTTCCCAGGCAAAATTACTGGAGAGGGTTGCCCTTCCCTTCTCCAGGGGATCTTCCCAACACAGGGATCAAACTGCGCCTCCTGCATTGGCAGGCGGATTCTTTACTGCTGAACCACCAGAGAAGCTGATGAGGCTCTACTCAGACCCATTAAGTCAGAAGCTGTAGGGGTGTAACTGAGGCATTAGTATCTACAAAGTGTTCTGGGTGATTTCAGTGTACAGACTAAGTTGGGAACAAGAGGAAGAAATGATTATCCTAAAACAAAGACCAGATATGGGGCTGACAAGAGCTTCTGGACACACATGGGCCACTTGAAAACTGTCCATGAGTTTATGAAAAGTCTCCCCTCCTGGAAAGAATAAGACAAGTGCTACAGTCTTGGCTTATCATGTTACAGTTTGAATCAGTAAACATGTGTTCCTAATATGCCTGATTGATTTAATTATACACAAATAAGAGTGGTTTATTTTATATTGCAGAAAGCTGCAGATGTGAAGTTTTAATTATCACTTCATATGGCAATTTAGTTCAAGATGGACAAATACAGGTTGTAAGGAAAGACACTGAAGAGTAGGCTTGGAAAGAGATTTGGGGGTTGCGCAACACAATTGGCTTCTGAACCCACTATTGAATTCAGAATACTGAATGCTCTGTGGGAAATACCTCCCTTCAAAAACTACTTGCCTAAATACACAGATCATGAATGCACTCTAATAGTGGTTGAGAGCTAAAACTCAGGTTATTTTGATCATTCCAGAGAGTCGTGAGGAAAGAGGAGACACTTAAGATGGGTTGGGGGTCAAGAAACTTTTAGAGCATAGAACTCTCAAGAAACAGTAGACGTTAGTGAGGTCATATAGTACGTTCTGAGTGGTCAGGAGTAAAATAAAAATAATAGTAGATAGACTTTCCTACAGGTCAGTTTGTACTGAACATGCGTAAGGTGTTTCTCCATTTAATCCTCGCTTACTAGGGAAGTCCTGTCCTTTTCCTGATGAGGAACCTGTGGAGACTGAAAGAGTTGATGCTTACCAGGTGCTCGGCACCGTAGCTGGCCCATGACAAACACCTAATAGTGGTAGCTCCTAATTTTTGGATGGTCGAATCATAGAATGTTAGAGTTGGAAGAGGCTTTAGAGACCATTAGTGGGACTCATTTTGTTTCTTAAAAAGAAACTACACATAGAACTGTAACAGGAGGGGAGTTCAATATTTGGGGCCTTCCTTTGATTCCAGGGATTCAGGTGAAGCCAGAGGAAATGGACATTTCGCTTGATCTAAGAATAGCTTTGGAAGGAAAGATATGACCAACCTAGATAGCATATTAAAAAGCAGAGACATTACTTTGCCAACAAAGGTCCATCTAGTCAAGGCCATGGTTTTTCCAGTGGTCATGTATGGATGTGAGAGTTGGACTGTGAAGAAAGCTGAGCGCCGAAAAATTGATGCTTTTGAACTGTAGTGTTGGAGAAGACTCTTGAGAGTCCCTTGGACTACAAGGAGATCCAACCAGTCCATCCTAAAGGAGATCAGTCCTGGGTGTTCATTGGAAGGACTGATGCTGAAGCTGAAACTCCAATACTTTGGCCACCTCATGCGAAGAGTTGACTCATTGGAAAAGACCCTGATGCTGGGAGGGATTGGGGGCAGGAGGAGAAGGGGACGACATAGGATGAGATGGCTGGATGGCGTCACCGACTCGATGGACATGAGTTTGAGTAAACTCCGGGAGTTGGCGATGGACAGGGAGGCCTGACGTGCTGCGATTCATGGGGTGGCAGAGTCGGACACGACTGAGCAACTGAACTGAACTGAAGAAAAGATTTCTATAACTGATAACAAAATTGAAGTGCTGCTTTTAAATATGGTGTCACATAAGCTATACTGTCTCATCTTTATCATGTAGTTTAAGAACTGTTCCTGCAATTTAGGCACAATGGGGGAAGAGGCACAGAGGAAGTGCGGGAACTATAGTCACTTAGATCAAGCTTCCAGGTGTTTCAGCTTTTCTGTGATTCAAGGTAATGGCTCTGATTAACTCACTCTCCCTCTAAACAACAATAATACGTTTAAAAAATCTGAATACACTATTTTCAAAAATATAAAAATAAGCCATCTTTAAGCAAACTCTCTGCAGAAAGATAATACCTGAGAAATGGAGTTTAGCAAACATTTTTCCATAAGGGGCTAGAGAGTATTATTTTTAGACTTTGTGAGCCATGTACTTTCTGTTCCAACTACTCAACTCTGCCATTATAATGTGAAAGCAGCAATAGGCAATATGTAAATTAATTATTGTAGCTATATTTCAATAAAACTTTAAAGATATTTATTTCCTTATTTATTTATTTGGCTATGCAGGATGTTTAGTTGCAGCATGTAGGATCTAGTTTCCTGACCAGGGATTGAACCTGGGACCCTGCATTGGAGTCTTCACCACTGGACCACCAGGGAAGTCTCCCAATAGAACTTTATTTACAAAATCAGTTGGTGGGCTGGGTTTGGCTGATGGTTTGTTGATCCCTGCCTTGGAATAAGCCTTGCAAATTCCATTGCTTACGGTAAATCTGGTTGTGGGGGTCCCCGACCCCACAATTAGTAGGCACATTTTCCACTCAGCCCTGGTTGAGGGTGGTCACACAGATGTGCATGCAGCATGGCCAGATCCTTCTGCATTTTCAAAACAGCTGGAAATGTGTATTTTTATGTGAGAGTTTCCAATTTTTTAAAATGTGGCGATTCATTCAGACAACCACCACCTTGGAAACCCAGTGGAACCACTTGGCAGACTACATCTGGCAATGTCACACAGCTTGTGCTCAGAGCAATTTTTAAAATTAACCAATGTGCTCAAGATAACAGATGTGGATATTTCTACCATTATCCTTTTTGTCTTTTTTAATTGAATAAGTTTGACATGTAACATCGTATAAGTGTAAGGTATACAGGTTGTTACATTAATACACTTACAGGTTGTAATATGATTGCCAGCATCTTGATATCTGTCATGTTACGTAATTTTAGTACTATACTATTGTCTCTATTCATTACCCTATGAGTTAGATCTCTATGGCTTATTTACTACTTGTTCTCATTATCCTTCTTAATATAAGCAGACTCCTAACAGAGCACTGATCAGTGGCAGTTCTTGTTCTAAGTTCTCTATGTATATTAGTTTATGAATTCTCATAATCACCTATTCACCCTAGGCTAAGAGAGGGTAAGTAGCTTGCCCAAGGTCACACAGCTAACACGTGGCACAGCTGGAATTTGAATGTAGGCAGCATGAAGGTGGCATGGCGTCTCTGCAGGGAAACTACTGTGCTATCCCTGCCTCCCTTCTGGGGCTACTGCCCTCTTTTCACCTGGAACTAAGCTTCAGCAACAGTGATGGAAGGAGAGAGAAAGACTCTTATTCTCTCTCTTCTATCTGGACTCAGGGTTCAAGGTCTTCCCTTCCCAGTCAACTTATTCTTTCTGTTCTGGGGACCTGTGGCTCTGGGGAAATGTCATGTCTGAGAGGCCTTCCTCAGTGGCCTCAGAGGCACGCACCCAGCAAGTGTCAACTCAGAGGTATGGGTCCCATTTGTATTTTATTAATATTATAATTATTTTTCTGTAAAGTAAATATTTTTCTGCTCTGGTATTTGCATTAATTCACCATACAATATTTGGTTTAGTTATTCACCTGGCTTTTCTAATTTCTCTTAGCAAGCTCCAAGCAAATGACTTCAGACATGTGTGGAAAGATTTTTTTTCTTAAAGTCATAGTACTAAATTTAGGGAAAGGAAAGAGATGAAAATTGCTTTGACAAGACAGTAAGAATTCATATCTAACTTTGATGAGTGGAATGCACACTGCTTTTGAGAGAGAGGTGTAAATTTATCTGTTCTCTAGGAAACTTAAAAGAAATTGCAGAGTAGATACTTGTATCATTTTTCTGAAATGCAACTACAAGTTTTACCATTGATTTTTGAAAATACTTGGTAATTTCAACTGCAACAGAAATGCAGGAGGCAAAATAGAATATAGTCCCCCTTTTTAAAAAATGCAAATACCTGTGGGAGGCCAGTGGAGCTATCAGCCATACATAATTCAGTGTGTGATACTTTATGCAGCAAGGCTTTCCTTCTAAAGCCCAGGGAAGCTAGATTCTACTGGGAAAGGAGAATAGACAGTTTTGGAATTCTGGGGTCATATGAGGCTTATGGCAAGCAGGGGATGTGGCTTTACAATAAAAACAGGGTTTTCCTGGAACTGTCCCGGTTTTAAAACTGAAAGTCCCGTGTCGCAGCAATCCTCTCAGTCCTCGGCAAACTGGGACACATTGGTGACCCTAAAACATGATTTCCTGCCTAGCCGTCTGATCCCACGCTCTCCTCTCCCCACAGCTAAGCCTTCCTCACTTCTACTTGCAGGTGTGGCCCCCAGGCTCTAAATAATCTCCTTCATTGTTAACTAGGTTTCTTTGGTCACAAGGATCACCTGGATGCTTATAAAAACACAGATTCCCAAGCTGTGCTCGCTTGAGGTAGCCCTTGGAAATCTGTGAGTTCACCAAGAACGCAGGGGAGAAGTCTGGCAGACAAGCCCTGAGTAGCCCAAATTCAGGGGCGATTCAAGGACTTCTGGTCCAATAACCAGGAGACTCAGCAGTGATGCCTGAGCTCTGTGGTCTGACTTAGACTGTAGCCCACTGCAAGCATCTAGGTTTCCAGAAGACTTCGCGCTCACAAAGATCAGGGACTGTCTCTGAGTCCTTTGTTCAGAGGCTGACCTTTCCCGTCAGCGGACAGAGGTCTCTGTGGCTTCCTGCCTTTCCGAATGTCTTAAAGAGCTTGTTCTGGTTATTCCGCTTTTCTGTGTCTGTACGCTGACATCACCTGTCTGCCCAGAAGGTGACCTCTTGCCGGTCACCGACTTCTGTAGCATGACGCCCACCTCTACCTGCAGGAGCAACCCCTCTCCTGCGAGCCCTTACTGTCCTGGCTTCATCCAGTTTCTCCCACAGACTGCATTTAACGCTTTTCTGTCCAGATGTTTTAAGAGATTCACCCGCATAAGAAGAATGCAAAAGGCAGGTGATACTTCTGAAGGGGGGGGTGGGTGAACTGACTGCTGAAGTTGAATTCCAGCTGTGTGACCTTGGGCCTCAGTTCTTCATCTGTAAAATGGGGCCGATAACAGTGTTGTATAACTTCACTACATCGCTGGCAGGGTTCAATGACAAGATATCTGTAAAGCCATTAGCACCATTTGTGACACATGCAGAACTCTCTGTAAATGTTGTCACCCTCAATGTTATTATCCCTAGTGCTATCACCACAATGATTGTTGCAATGATTATTTTTACCAGGAAGTAGGAGAAAGGCACAGAAGGTAAGGTAGGAGGAGGTCCTTTATCTTTCTAAAGAATTGCCAAGGGTTTCCTCTGCACCTTGGAATTTTAAAGACACACTCCCCTTTTCTGCATCTCCATCCAACTCATCAACACAAAAGATTACAGTCATGTTTTTAACATAAACATCAGGATCTATGACCTTCCATTCAGTGGCAAGGAGTTGATATCCAAACCCTTCTAGAAAATTCTGGCTATATTATTATTATTATACATTTGACCTCTTCTTAGAGGACCAACAATTGGAGCTAAGATTATTAGGTTCAGTAAAGATATATTGGATATATGAAAGTTTTGGTGGCCTGCTCTATGAACGCGGCCCCCTTTTGTACTATAATCTCCCAGCACCCAAATCACATTTGAGATTTAAGGATATAATAGCTGCTACCCAATCACCAAATAGATCATGTTTTGCCCCAAGTCAGTGCCTTGGAGTGCTCTTCAAAGGGAAATAAATTTACATGAATCAATTTCTTCTTTCGTTTCAAAGAAAGCCAATCAGATTATTTCAGCCCAGGGAATCTATTATTAGAGGAATAATTTTGCCTTCTTGCCCTTGCTCATTGATGAGCAAGATTCATCTTATTTTTAATACTCACCTGAAAGGCAAGACCCTCAGCAGATGAGAGAAAGCCAACTGCCTCAGCAGAACACTTCAGAATCACACTCTCATGAGCTGACAATGGGGCTGGTTTTCCAAGGTCTCTCTGGATGGAAGTGCTGGAGAAGAGGAGGGGCCAATTGCACCGTTAATTCAAGAACCGCTGAGTGCTCCAAAGTGTGGTTTTAGCCACGCACATGCTCGACCCTTGGACTTTTGCATTGCTGAGATCTGCATCAACAGCTCATGCTTTCCAGGGGTGGGAGAGGCATTCTGATAACAAGCTTTACAGGCCTCCCATCACAGCCAGCGTAGCACAGGTACTGTGAATTCAGAAGGTCTGGACCAAACATGCCTCCTGCCACACCAGTAAACAAAGGAGGCTGTGGCCATCAAGTCACCAGTCACTGCAGCTCCCGACTGCGCACCCTGAGGGCATTCAGGATGGAAAAAAACCAGGAAACTGGCCCTAAATAGTGAAGGTGACTAACAAAGGAATTATCCATGTGCCCAGACTGTTACATCTTCCTATTTATCATCTTGAGATATCTGATTTCTTTAACAGTAATCTTCTGATGTTCTGACTACCTCGTTTTTGCTGCAAAACTTCTCCCTTACCTCTTTGGAATAGTCCCTTGGAGCTATCTGAGAGGCTACCTCCTGGGCGCAAGTTCTCAGAAGGGCCACTGAATAAAATGTAATTCTCAATTTTTAGGCTGTGTGTATTTTTCAGTCAAAGGAGAGATGAGTCCCACTCATTGTGGGATTGATGTTCTTTGAACCTGTAAGGTACGTAAAGGAGGTGCCCTGGGAGCCCCCTTGAATCCCAGATCTCAAAGACTTCTCACCAAAATGCAGATGACATCATTTCAGTCAGAGATGTCTTTTCCAAGGGAGAAGTTAGTACCTCTCAGAGTCAGTCCATGCTCCACTGGTAATAAGGCATGTGGGTGACAACCTTGTGTCTGTGTGCCCTTGATCTGGTTCCACGGTGCAGGAATGAAGAGGTGCCCCTTCTCAGCAGTGGGCTGAGGCTCTGGGGGGCCCAGTTTGCCCCAAGACTCCTTGAAAAGCTCACTCTCATGGGTGTCTTCTGTGCTGTCTCTTCAGACCGCTTCCACTCTGGACTCCTCTTCCTGGGCTGTCCTGTTGGACACCATCTTGCTTAGCACTTTGGTATGTAAGCTATGTTAGGGCAGCACCCATGGCTAGAACCATGGACCCCTTGAGAGCTGAGGCTGTGTGCTGTCCCTCTTTATGTCTCTCACAGCTCCTGTAACCCCAGTGGCTGACGAAGGTGAAGATAATGATGCTGAGGATGGTGAAACCGTGGGCAATCATTAGTTAAATCCATTTCACCGATAACTTGCATTCACTAGTGAAGACTGCTTTAATTGTTGCCACCGAAGGGTTGCATGTCCTCCGAGCAGCACATAGCTTTAACAGTGAGGTGTTCATCCAAGGTGGTTTCCAGGAACTTGAGAGTCAGTTGTGTCTAGTTAGAGCCGAGCTGGTTAAGACTGGAGAGGACCATGCCCCTTTAGCTGGGCATGTGCGAGTGCCCACTCAGAGATCTTGTGAACATGGCGAGCCCTGTAGCTTGTTACACCTGTGCAGAACAAGTTACTGAACCTTTTTCAATCCCCTCCCCTATGCTCCTCTTGTCCCCAGGCCTCTGTTGGGACCTCATGCTTTTTCATTCTTTATCCCACGAAGGCCCCTCGCCCCATGCCTTCGGAGAGGTGGATCTGAGGTTTGTTCTCTCCTCTCTTTGCTGGACTGCTTTGCATATACATTTTCTCTTTGACTCATACCTCAGTGTCTCAGGGTTTTGGCTTGCTGCACATCAGGACGTAAGTGATCCTGGTTCAGTAACAACAGTGTTGATGAGGACGTGCTAGCAGCAAGGGTAACCAACATCCACGGACTGCCGAAGCCAGGGCAGAGCCCTTGTCATGGGTCTTCTAACTTCATCTTCCTGGGAACCCTTTGAGGTACAGATGAAGAGACTGAGGCTGGAAAAGGATAAATGGGGTTACGGTTACTGTCCTGGGTTGCATAATGTCCTCCAAAATTCATGCCCATCTGGAATCTGTGAATATGACCTTATTTGGAAATAAGGTCTTTGTAGAATCCATTAATTCAGTTGAGATGAGGTTGTAGGGGAGGAAAACATGGCTTTCCGTCGACCCTCCTAAGTTCTCAGCTGGGGCTCCTGGAATCAAAGAGAATCAATCAACAGAAGCTTATTATCATGCATACCTTCTGTATACATGGGAGATACCCACAGAGAAGAGATTAACTCTCAGAGGGGGCTTAGAATTTAGGGCTAAATAAATAGGGTCAGGAAGATCCTCTGGAGGAGGGCATGGCAACTCACACCAGTGTTCTTGCCTGGAGGATCCCACGGACAGAGGAACCTGACCCATGGGTTCGCACAGAGTTGGACATGACTGAAGCAACTTAGCATGCAGGCAGCACCACCTGTGACCGAGGATGAGAGAGGAGTTGTGAAGGAGGCTGGTTATGGGAAGGTGACCAAGAAAAATTTGAATGTGAGCCTTAAATGCAGTGGTTGTTGTCCTTACAAAAGGAGGGAAATTTGCACACGCCCAGGAGATACACTCAGGGAAGACATGCCATGTGAAGATGGAAACAGACTGAAACTCTGCTGCCAAAGCTGAGCAATGCCAGGGACTACTGGCAGCCACAGGAAGTGCCAACTGGAAAAAAATGCACAACCTAAAAGCTGAGAATTATGTTTTATTTGGTGGACAAAACTGAGGACAGAAGTGCAGAACACAGCCTCTCAGACAGCTCTAAGAGACTGCTCTGAAGAGGTAAGGGAGGTGCCAGCATAGTTTTTGCAACAAAGACCAGGTAGTAAAACTTCAAAATATTACTATTAAAGAAAACTAGATATCTCAAGTTAATGAATTTAAACACTTTAATATGTATGGGAAGATGCAGGATTTTGGGCTCTTCAAAATCATTCCTTGCAAGTGCACCGTAACTATCTAGGGTCGGTATCCTGCTTTTCTCCATCCTGCGTCCCCTCAGGGCTCACCTTCCAGGGTGATAGTAGTAACTGATGGCTACAACAGGCTTTGTTTTTTGATACAGCAGCAACAGTTTTCATTTCACAGGAGAGAGCTGGCCAGATCTTCGCTCAGAGCCCTCCACAGGAATCGACCCAGCTGATGCCTCTGGTTCCCGGGACTCCAAGACAATAAATGTCTGTTGTTTCAAGCCACCCAGTTTGTGGCAGCTTGTTACAGCAGCCCTTGCAGACTACCTAGGTCACATAGGACCTAGTTAGCCAACTAGGTTAACTAACTGACCTGAGAGCAGTGACCTGAACCAGCCCACAACTCAGCTCCCCCATCAGAAAGATCTGGATGATGTCAGCTGATATGAGAAGCCAATAGAGTGACACTTTTGTCATCTGTGGTGCTCAGCATACCTTGTTGTGTTAAAGCATTTCACAAAGCACAGCAATCCAAGTGTTTGATGTGCACAGAGCACCTCTGGAAGCATTAACCAGGGGGCCCTGAGCCCCAGGCACCTTCCCCTGGTAGCTTTGTGACCCTCGATAGAATGTGAGTGACCCCCAGAAATGATCCCGCCCAACCCCAATCTTTCAGTTTCTATGAACTAGCAAGCAATGTCATTGAATCGGGGATGATGGGTTGTGCCCGTGGTGGCCTGAAATGCAGAAAGCAGCACGTTCAGAAGCAGGAAGCAGGTGTGAAATCTATTTCTAGCAAGTTCAAGTGGAACCGCACTCATGCAGGCCACCCCACCCCCTTTCCTACTGTCTTTCAGCAAGAAAATCACGACAGTTCTCCGTTTCTCTAATGCACTGTAATGTGCAGCATTTGCAGGGGATGAAATTGCCACGCAGGGATCTTGGACACTGGGCTCTGAAGAGCCCACGCAGACCCATTGGGAGGGCTGTCAGCATCTCCTACCCAGCCCGGCTCCTGCCAGCATCCTAATGGACCTGAACCACTCGCCTTCTTTTAACTCACAGAATTGTATGTTTTTCTGCTCTCACCCCTCCCCTTAGCTAGATTTTTTACCCCCCAGTATACCCATGTTGACTCAGAAGGAAATTTTAATAGGGAAGAAATCAAATCTTTACCTCACTAGGAGGCAGACAGGCCTTGGTGAGGTCGGAAAGTGTTCCCAATTAAAGGACAGGGCAAAAAAAAGAAAGAAAACCGTGACAGGCAGGCCACAGGGAAATGTTTTTCATTTATTCAGAAAGTCACCTAACAGAAAGAACCAATCTGTCAGAAACAAGCGGGCATTGGCGTGGATTTAGAACAAAGACTATAGTTACAAACAGGAACACACATATTTTGGGGGATCTGAGCTAGACGGCAGGTCTGTTTATTAATGCACCTGGAAGCAGAGATGCCCAGCCTGGTTAGACTGGATTGAGAGCTGCTTTTCTTGAATCCATTGTGCCTGGGAACACCTGTCTGCCTGCGATAAGAGAAGGGGCCCAGCAAGGTGGCAGAATCGGCGTCTTGCCTGGTTAGACCAGATATCGGGGTTGGCTTTTTCTAGCAGAGCTGTGTGGCTTTCCATCCCTGGTGTATTGATTGATAACGTTATTTGTTTAGAGCTAAAATATGCCGTTCTATCTACGTCTCCTAGTCCTAAAACCTCTCTGAATCTTCCCGGTGAGTGGGAGCTAAATGCTGTTGACATCTCCATGACACTGGTTAGCAAACCGTCCCAAGGTTAAGCATTAGCTTATAGTGATTAACGTTTGGACCCAGACAGACAGTCTGGAATTAGTAGGCGATGCTGGCTTACTAATCCACTGGGCTCTTATCAGAGGAAGAGCAAGTTTTTGTTCCAGAAGTATTTGCCGAGGTTCTGAGGGCTATGCTGGTGCAGGGGTGGGGGAAGAGGGTAGAAATGTGAATAAACACCCGTCGAGCCTTCAGAAGCCCATCTTCTGCTGGAGAAGACAGACACCGATAATGGAGAGATGACGGGTCAGGCAGGGGACCCCCAGAGGGTCTCTGGATCCAGCCTCGTGCTGGTGGAACTGGACAGGCTTCTAAGGGAGGTGGATCTCAAAGGATGAAGGGGGAGTCTGTGGGCAGAGCATGCACATGGTGTGTGTGGTGTGTGTGTGCAGCAAGGGCGGTACACGTGTATGAGGTGTATGTGTGTGTGTTTATTGTGTGCAGCATACGGTTTTATGTGTGTGTCTCTGAGGCATGTGGGTCTTCCCTGATGGCTCAGGCAGTAAAGAACCCGCCAGCAGTGTAACAGACCCAGGTTTGATCCCTGGGTCAGGAAGATTCCCCTGGAGAAAGGGATGACAATCTACTCCAGTATTCTTGCCTGGAGAATTCCACAGACAGAGGAGCCTGGTGGACTCCAGTCCATAGGTTGCAAAGAGTCGAACACAACTGAGTGACTAACACTTTCACTTTTTCACTGAGGTGTGGATGTGTGTACAACATGTGGGGTGTGTGTGCTTGAGTGTGGTGTGAGGTGTGTGTGGTGTGAAGCATGTCAGTGTATGAGGTAGGTATGTACAGTTACCCCTTGGTATCATCAGGGGATTAATTCTAGGACACTCCCACCATGGGTACCCAAATCCGAGGATGTTCAGATCTCTTATATAAGATGTCATAGCATTTGCATATAACCTACATACATCCTCCCATATACTTTAAATCACCTCCAGATTACTTATAATACCTAACACAATGTAAATGTTATTTAAATAGTTGTAAATACCATGTAAATAGTTGCTAGTGTGCAACAAATTTAAGTTTTCCATTTTGGAACTTTCTAGAATTCTTTTTTTTTCCCCAAATATTTTTGATCTGTGGCTGGTTGAATCCATGCATGTGGAACACAGAGATACGGAGAACTACTGTATGTGATGCAATATATGAGGTGTGTGTGTGTGTTTATGTGTATGTCTTTGAGATGTGTAGAGGGGAGCAGCCTGTATTACCCTAAAATATGCCATTGTGGCGTAAGGATCATTTTGAGCTAAAGGCAACTGAGAGCAGAAGTCATAAGAAAACCTCTCTGCCAGAAAGCAGAGCATAAAATTCCTTTCATGAAGGTGGCTCCCCACCCCACTCCCACCCCAGGAAGGCGAGAGTGAATCTTATCATGAAGCAGCACTGAGATGAATCTCCTAAACAGAACCTTGCTGACTAACCCTCATCTTCCATTAGTTTTCCTTACCTTCCCACAATTTACTGCCCCTAAAGTCTAAACACCTCTCTCTTTGTCTTGTCCCTTCTACACAAATTTATTGCTCTATGTTAAAGTGATATATAAAGCCCTTGAGTCTCACTGCTTCACTATTTTTCTGTGAAGGCCTCTGTATACATATGTAATAAACCATTTTTCTTGCTAACTTGTCTTTTGTCAGTTTAATTCATAGATGTCAGCCCCAGAACCTATGAGTATATAGAAAAAATTTTTTCCTTTCCTACATTTATGTGGGGTGGCTGTATGAGGGGGGGTGTGAGTGTGTGTGTGTGTGTGTCTGCATGTGTGCGTTTATAGTAAGTGAGGTATATATGTATATGCTTATATGTGTGTTTTAAGGTCTGTATGTGGGGTGTGTGTATTAAGTATACTTGGATGTGTGTTTGTGGTTTGTGTATAGTTATGAAGTATGTGTGGTATCAGATGTGTGTGTGTGATGAGGGATGTGTGTGTAGTGTATGAGGTCTGTGTATCTCTGAGGCCTAAAGGTGTAAATGAGTTGGGCGTTTATGTGTGGTGTGAGGTGTATGTGTGTGGGGGAGTATGTATGTGTACTATGTGAGCAGTGTGTGTTTACATGTGCATGTGGGGGGTGTGTGTGTGTGTGCATGTATGTGTGGGTGTGTGCACAGCAGTGGGGGATGTCTACCAGCAGACTTGCCTGTGGAGTTAGGGAGTGAGGAGAAGCAAGGGTGGAGGTTGCCAGCAGGGCTGGACCACAGGGAAGCAAACTGCGCTGTGCTGTGATGCCAGCTTTCATGTGAGACACACATTCATGAGGTAGAGAAGGTTACTTTTCATCTCTGACAGCAAGAGCCCTGAGCGCCTGCAGGGAAGAAGTCCATAGTGTGAGCTCTGAAGATGAATAAAGAGCTGAGTGAGAGGGGGTAAGACAGTGAGAGGTGTCTGGCCTTTGGAAGAGCACGCTGGCTGCCCTTCAGCAGACAGGGACCCTCAGAAGGACAGAGAGCCTCAGGGCCCCCAGGAGGAGGCAGGAGGCAGGTGACCGAAGCTCTGAGTTCAAATCCTGCTCCCTCCATCCACTGACTGTGAGGTTCAGGGCAGTCGTCTCACATTTCTGAGCCTCATTTCCCTCCGCTGTGAAGGTGACGGCAGGCCTTGCAGGGAGGCGGGGAGAATGACACGAGTAATAATGCACGTGTCTGTTGCTTGTGGGCCCTCAGTACAGTCGGCTTTCTCCAAGCACTTCAGTCAGAGCCATGGTGTGTTGACCTCTCTGAGAGAATCAGATAGAAGTAGAATGAGACAGAGGAAACCTGGCCCTAGGAAACGAAGACAGGAGGTGAATTAATTGTTACCTAAACGAGGGCCTAAGTATCTTGGTTTGAATGCTTTCCCTTTGCATGTAGAAGATCATTTTCAAGAGAGAAATACTCTCAGCCTTAGAGGCACCATAGTGGTCTGCAGTGAGCAGTGGTGAAGGTGGGCACAAGGGCTGCGTCCAGAGGGCCGTGTTCCCTTGGGGGTGTAATGACTACACTAGCTCCCGCTAGATCCGTTTGAAGCCTGGCTCAGTCGTGTATTACCTTAGGCAAGCTCCTGAAACTCACGTCTCCTTTTTCTCATTTATAAAAGAGAAACACTTGCACACATCTCAAGTTAACGCATGCAAGGCACCTAGAACAGAGCCTGGCATGTTGTAAGAACTGTGTAAGTGGGAGCTCTTACCATCAGTTTCCATCCTGATGGTCTTCTGTTTTAGCTCTTCCTCAGCTTCCTGGTTGTTCATGCCATGCTTCCTTCCTTCTCCCTTGCGAATAAAACACACACTACAGTGCCTTATTTATGCTGACTGGTAACAACGTTTAAATACTATACCTTTGGGGTAAGTTTTCATATTAACTGGGAATAATGTCTTGAGCTCAAGGGTGTAGCTGCCAACTGTGTATATGGGAAGAACTTTGGAAAAATGGTTGGACTTTCCTAGTTTCCAGGAATTTCCTCTTTGAAAGCATATATATTGATTATACATCCTATGGTGAATACAGTCCTAGGAATTGATCATTTATGGTTAAAAAATATTTCAGAAATATCTTCACTTCAGTTCAGTTCAGTCACTCAGTCGTGTCTGACTCTTTGAGACCCCATGAATCGCAGCACACCAGGCCTCCCTGTCCATCACCAACTCTTGGAGTCCACTCAAACCCATGTCCATCAAGTTGGTGATGCCATCCAGCCATCTCATCCTCTGTCATCCCCTTCTCCTCCTGCCCTCAACCCCTCCCAGCATCAGGGTCTTTTCCAATGAGTCAACTCTTCGCGTGAGGTGGCCAAAGTATTGGAGTTTCCGCTTCAGCATCAGTCCTTCCAATGAACACCCAGGACTGATCTCCTTTAGGATGGACTGGTTGGATCTCCTTGCAGTCCAAGGGACTCTCAAGAGTCTTCTCCAGCACCACAATTCAAAAGCATCAATTCTCGGCACTCAGCTTTCTTCACAGTCCAACTCTCACATCCATACATGACCACTGGAAAGACCATAGCCTTGACCAGATGGACCTTTGTTGGCAAAGTAATGTCTCTGCTTTTTAACATGCTATCTAGGTTGGTCATAACTTTCCTTCCTAGGAGTACGCGTCTTTTAATTTCACGGCTGCAATCACCATCTGCAGTGATTTTGGAGCCCAGAAAAATAAAGTCTGACACTGTTTCCACTGTCTCCCCATCTATTTCCCATGAGGTGATGGGACCAGATGCCATGATCTTAGTTTTCTGAATGTTGAGCTTTAAGCCAACTTTTCCACTCTCCTCTTTCACTTTCATCAAGAGGCTTTTTAGCTCTTTACTTTCTGCCATAAGTGTGGTGTCATCTGCCTATCTGAGGTTATTGATATTTCTCCCAGCAATCTTGATTCCAGCTTGTGCTTCTTCCAGCCCAGTGTTTCTCATGATGTACTCTGCATACTAAGAAGGACTAAACCTGAAGTTTCTTATGTCAGATGCACATACATCAAAACTGATAACTTCTGTACATGAAAGACACAATCCCCAGAGCGAAAAGGCAACCTTTAAAATGGGAGTAAATGTAAATTATATTTCTGATAAGAGGCTAATATTCAGAATATATAAAGAACTGTATCTCAACAGCAACAACAAAACACCTGACTTAAAAAATGGCAAAGGACTTGACTAACATATCTTCAAAGAAGACATACAAATGGCTAACAAATACCGTAAAAGATGCTCAGTATCTTTGATCATAAAGGAGATTCAAGTCAAAGCCAAAATGAGATACTGCCTCATATCCATTAGGATGGCCGCAAATCACAACAAGAAATATCAAGTGTTGGTGAGGATGTGGAGAAATTGGCATCCTTGTGCTCTGTTAAGTGGGGCTGTAAAATGATGTAGCCCCTGTGGAAAACAGTATGGCATTTTCTCAAAATTTTAAGAGTAGCATTGCCATATAATTCAGCAATTCTACTTTTGGGTATATACCCCAAAGAATTGAAAACATAGTGTCAATCAGATATTTGTACACCCATATTTATAGCAGCATTTTATAGAAAAAGCTATTTTACAGATTGCTAGTGACCACCAAAGTGGAATTTTAAAAATAATTATAATTGAGAGGGAAATGTGCTTATTTTGAATTTGAATTATAAAATACACTATTTAGGGCAAAGGTAGGGAATCATTTTTTGGAGAGCTACAGATTCATAGGAGAAAATTAAAATAGATAAAAGACCATGCAGAAATAAAAACAACCTAATTCTCTTAGGTAGAGGTTTTGTTTTTTTGCTTTTTTAAAAGGAGAGTTAGTAAATGTTGTATCTTATTTTGAAGTGAAGGAACAAGATCTCACACAAAGTGTGATAACATGATTATACATTTTTCCAGCTTCCCATTGTGACTAAAGGTGGATAAAGAAAGAGATATTAGGAAGGAAAGCAGGGAAACACTGTTGAAGGCAGATGCATGGAAGCAGCGGGTTCTGAGGGGCTGGCTGAGCTGTTTTTCATGTCTCCTACCAACATTCAGAGTTTTACGAGAATCCTAGCCAGTACCCTAGCCCCAGATGACAAAGGCCACAAAGACTCCCGAGTTTCAGTTGGGATGCCTTCTCTTTCTTGGTCTCCTTTCAGGTCCTTTGTGCACACAGAGCAATTACCTTATAAAACCTTGAAACAGGCCATTTCTCTCCCTTGCCCCACCTCCTGTTTTAGGAGCTATCAGCCAGGGCAGCGGTCTCCAAAGTTTTTGGCACCAGGGACTGGTCTCATGGAAGACAACTTTTCCACAGACTGAGGAGGGTGATGGTTTCGGGGTGACTCAAGCAGATTACATTTATTGTGCACTTTATTTCTATTATTATTACATCAGCTCCACCTCAGATCATCTGAAGGTTGGGGACCTCTGAGCCAGGGTAATGGTTAGGCTGTTGGTTATGTGAAGGGCTATAACCTATTGTTTCCTGGCTTCAGAAAGAGAATCAGCGACTTCATCCGTGAAAAGGGATCTGGTTTCACAGCAAGGACTGTGATTACTTCGATAGGCCCTGCCGAGGAGCAATTCAGTGACTTCCCAAACGGGCTTTTCTGGGGAGGATGGCACCTGTCAGTCCCATGGCCACCCAGAGCAGGCTGGGTTGCTGTTCCTGTGACATTATAATTGTCTTGTTACAAATATAATATGTATGTCTTGCTCAAGACCAACGTGTCCCAGCTCCCACTGAGAAGAGTTGAATGTTAAATCGATGGGGCCTTTCAGTTCCAAGAGGTGGCCCACCCCACTCCCGTCCTAACTGGTCTTTCCTGTTACATGCAAGACTCAACAACCTTTGGAATCACAAAGGGGCATATGTGCATGCCCAGTCACTCAGTCATGTCCAACTCTTTGTGACCCCTGGTGGACTGTAGCCCACCAGGCTCCTCAGCCTATGGGATTTTCCAGGCAAAATTGCTGGAGTGAGTTGCCATGCCCTCCTCCAGGGGATCTTCCTGACCCAGGGATTGAACCCAGGTTTCCGGCATTGCAGGTGGATTTTTACAGCTGAGCCACTGGAGAAGCCTCATAAAGGGGCAATAATAATGGTAAGACCTTGTGTGATGTTTGCACACTCTTTGTAATTGTCATATAAATTATACCAGCAGCTGATAATCTTATTTGAGAACAACAGCAACAGAAGTTTGACTCAGCCAGTATTTTTCCCATTTCGTAGAAAAAAACTGTAAAAGGAGGCTTAAAGAGAGCCACAAAATGCCAGTCATGTCCCCAAGTCTACCCAGTGAGTTAGAGTGTAGGGGCTAGAACTCTGTTCTCTGAACTCTACTCCAGAGCTAATCAGAAGCACAAACCCAAGAGAATGTTGCAGCATTTCCTTTACCAATATTGAAAGAATTACGATGTGCATTAGAAAACAGCCCCATATTATGAAAGGACCACTCGTCCACTAAACCTTAATTATAACTTTTTTTCCTCACTCCCATTCCGCATGAAACTGGATAGAGGGTCTTTAGTTGCTACACCAAGTGTTAGCGGTTCTGTGTTGTGTTGAACAAATACCCATAATCTGAGCAGGGTCTTTGATGCCCCCACAGACCCATAGATTCCTGAGTGACATCTCTCCCTCTTTTACTAATAGAGATTCTTTCGTTTTTCCTGGTAACTAGGAAAAATTTGGATGGCGTATGGAGTACTTGATGGCCAACTGTGTCTCATAAATACAGTTGCCATATTTAGCAAATAAAGACACAGAATGCTCAGTTAAATTTGAATTTCGGATAAACTAAAATTAATTTTTAAGTAAGAGTACGTTCTAAGTATTGTATTTTATCTGGAAACCCTACTCATAAAGAGTAAGAAGGATAGGTATTTTAAGTTGTTTGGCTATGTTTAAGAGGCTTCTATGGTGGCTCAAATGGTGAAGAATCTGCGTGCAAGGCAGGGGATCCAAGTTGGATCCCTGGGTCGGGAAGATCCCCTGGAGAAGGGAATGGCAACCTGCTCCAGTATTCTTTCCTGGAGAATTCTGTGGACAGGGGAACCTGTGGACTACAGTCCATGGGGTCACAAAGAGTCGGACACGACTGAGCGACTAACATACATACACACATAAGATCTCTTACGGCAGCCATCTAATATTCTCCAGATTCTATTTCCAGGGAATAACTGTTATTTTTAAAATATGTATTTTTTATCATCTTAACTCTAATAAGGCAGTTTTAAGTTTCAGATAATTGAACTGAAATAGAAACTCTGATCTCTTTGTGAATTTGGGCTCCAGCTTGTTAAAGATGGTCTCTTCCACTTTCAAATTAATTGAATATTGAGTTAGGAGGAGTCTAGTTAATTCATCAAGAGAAATTTAATTTTGTTGTTGACTTAAAACACCTGAGTCCTTAAGCAGGGTGCTCTAAATTCACCTAAGCTAAGATGAAAACTTAACAGCAGCAAAGGGAAAAATGAAACTGCCTATATGTGAGATTAAGATGGACAGAACTATCTGCTATTTACATAATTAAATGAGGCATATGTGATCATCTCCATGGCAACAGGTCATAGGAAGACATTCAGAGTAGGGGGAGATCAAAGGTTTGGATTAATAGAAGGTTTGCATATGGAGATATTAAAGAATTGAACAAAATTGTAATGTCTATAACATAAAGGATGACCACTAACACATATCCAGAGTAGTATTAGCATGACTCTAATAGTGCTTATCAATTGAAACCTGCACATTTCTTGAAATACAAGGTTGAGACAAGTGCAGAAGGATCCTGGCAGGAAGTGCCAGGAAGCAGGAAGTTATAGGAAGTGCCTGAAAGATTGAAGAACTGCTTTAAAGCCTGGTGTTTCATGTCAAGTTCACTTGTCAACTCTGGCTCAATTGTATCCATCCTCACTGTACTATGATTCATATGGACAGCCATATTTTACTGCTTTGTACCCAGCTATAACCTTCTGCAGCATTAGAGTGCCAAATTCAAGTTCACCTCACTCCAAGTTAGGAAAGCGCAGTGGATATTTGAGTACAATGGAGCTCCACTTGTCAGAAGTGGATCAATGAAGCTGCATAGCCAGTGGAGACAGAAAGTCATGACTGGCCATCTCCACGGACACAGTGACTCACTGATTCAAGTCAACAAATAATCAGTGAGGGTCCTCAAGGTGTCAGGCACTATTCTAGGCACTGGGACTTGTCGATTAAAACAAAACAGATTTCAAGATTCCCACCCTATGAGAAGATTATAGTCTAGTAAGGGGAGACTGGGCTTCCCATGTGGTGCAGTGGTAAACGAATCTGCCTGCAACGTAGGAGACACGGGTTCAATCCCTGGGTCAGTAAGATACCCTGGAGGAGGGCACAGGAACCCACTCCAGTATTCTTGCCTGGGATATCCCATGCACAGAGGAGCCGGGTGGGCTACAGTCCATAGGGTCACAAAAGAGTTGGACATAACTTAGCGATTAAACAATAACAATAAAAGGAAGATTAACAATCAACAAACAAAAGCAAATATTCATTGAGTCCTTGTGTGCCAGGCACTACTGTAGACAATGGGACATGGTAATAAACAAAACAGACAATGATCCTTGTTTCAAGGAACTTGCATTATAGTGGTAGGAGCCAGACAATAAACAAATTAGTAAATTATATATTAGGAGATGATACACACTAAGGGAAATTATAGAGCAGGATAAGGGGAAAAGAGAAATTTGGGGAAGTTTGGGTGACCAGATGTTCAAGCTGGATTTAGAAAAGGCAGGGGAACCAGAGATCAAATTGCCAACATCTGTTGGATCATAGAAAAAGCAAGAGAATTCCAGAAAAACATTTACTTCTGCTTCACTGACTATGCTAAAGCCTTTGATTGTGTGGATCACTACAAACTGGAAAATTCTTAAAGAGATGGGAATATCAGATCATTTTACCTGCCTCCTGAGAAATCTGTACGCCAGTCAAGAAGCAAGTTAGAACCGAACATGGAAAAACGGACTGGTTCCAAATTGGGAAAGGTGTACGTCAAGGATGTGTATTGTCACCTAGCTTATTAACTTATATGCAGAGTATATCATGCAAAATGCTGGACTAGATGCAACACAAACCGGAATCAAGATTGCACGCAGAAATATCAATAACCTCAGATATGCAGATGACACCACCTTATGTCAGGAAGCAAAGAGGAACTAAAGAGCTTCTTGATGAAAGTGAAAAAGGAGAATGAAAAAGCTGACTTAAAACTCAGCATTCAAGAAATGAAGATCATGGCATCAAGTCCCATCACTTCATGGCAAATAGATGGGGAAACAATGGAAACAGTGACCGACTTTTTATTGGGCTCCAAAATCACTGCAGATGGTGACTGCAGCCATGAAATTAAAAGACACTTGGAAGAAAAGCTATGACCAACCTAGACAGCATATTAAAAAGCAGAGACGTTACTTTGCTGACAAAGGTCCATCTAGTCAAAGCTATGGTCTTTCCAGTAGTCATGTGTGGATGTAAGTTGGACCAGAAAGAAGGCTGAGTGCCAAAGAATTGATGCTTTTGAACTGTGGTGCTGGAGAAGACTCTTGAGAGTCGCTTGAACAGCAAGGATATCAAACCAGTACATCCTAAAGGAAATCAGTTTTAAATATTCATTGGAAAGAGTGATGCTGAAGCTTAAGTTCCAATACTTTGGCCACCTGATGTGAAGAACTGGCTCACTGGAAAAGACCCTGATTCTGGGAAACACTGAAGGCAGGAGAAGGGGACGACAGAGGATGAGATGGTTGGATGGCATCACCGACTCAATGGACATGAGTTTGAGCAAGCGCTGGGAGCTGGTGATGGACAGGGAAGCCTGACGTTCTGCAGTCCATGGGGTCGCGAGTCAGACATAACCGAGCAACTGAACAGAACTGAACTGGGTAATGAGGAGCACAGTTTTAGATGGAGTAGCCAGGTATGGCCTCACTAACAAAGGAGCTCTTGAGTAGAGACCTTAGGGAGGCAGGGAGGGAGCCATGAGGCTCTCTGGCACTCACTCAAGCATCTTTATTGGGGTGGGCATGTAATCCACAGTAAGCTGAGCACAGCGTCCCTCTGGGGCTCTCTGACCAGAGCTGACCAAAACCTACCATTTTTGCTCTACTTCCAAAGCTGTAGAGAGGGAAGCCTGGAGCTGCTAAAAGCCCTCGAGTTCATGAGGAAATAATGACAGAATACAGAGAAAGTGGGGCAAGAAACGGAGAAGGTAATCCCACAGGGTTGGAGACCCTCTCTCGTATGAACCCTGAGGCCAGCCCCTTCCTGTCCCTTCAACAGCTAGAATTTGTGAGCCAATGTTTCCCTTCTTTGGCTTAGGCTAACTCCAGTCTGGTTTCTGTGGCTATGAGCAAACAATGTGACCACAGGGAAGGGAGCCAAGTGGCCATCCTGGAGCAGAGTGCCAGGGGTACCATCAGCATTTGCTGGAGGTAAATCACCTGAGAGCACCGACTCTGGATGGCAGGTGCCTTGTGCAGGAAAGCTGAGCTATCACAAGCCCTTCTTGGAGTAATGCATCCCAGATGCTTACTCTTTCAGTTCAGTTCAGTCGCTCAGTTGTGTCCAACTCTTTGCGACCCCATGAATTGCAGCAGGCCAGGCCTCCCTGTCCATCACCAATTCCCGGAGTTTACTCAAACTCATGCCCATCGAGTCGGTGATGCCATCCAGCCATCTCATCCTCTGTCGTCCCCTTCTCCTCCTGCCCCCAATCCCTCCAAGCATCAGGGTCTTTTCCAATGAGTCCACTCTTCGCATGAGGTGGCCAAAGTATTGGAGTTTCCGCTTCAGCATCAGTCCTTCCAATGAACACCCAGGACTGATCTCCTTTAGGATGGACTGGTTGGATCTCCTTGCAGTCCAAGGGACTCTCAAGAGTCTTCTCCAGCACCACAGTTCAAAAGCATCAATTTTTCAGCACTCAGCTTTCTTCACAGTCCAACTCTCACATCCATACATGACCACTGGAAAAACCATGGCCTTGACCAGATGGACCTTTGTTGGCAAAGTAATGTCTCTGCTTTTTAATATGCTACCTAGGTTGGTCATAACTTTCCTTCCAAGGAATACGCGTCTTTTAATTTCATGGCTGCAGTCACAATCTGCAGTGATTTTGGAGCCCAGAAAAATAAAGTCTGACAGTGTTTCCACTGTCTCCCCATCTATTTCCCATGAGGTGATGGGACCAGATGCCATGATCTTAGTTTTCTGAATGTTGAGCTTTAAGCCAACTTTTCCACTCTCCTCTTTCACTTTCATCAAGAGGCTTTTTAGTTCCTCTTCACTTTCTGCCATAAGGGTGGTATTATCTGCATATCTGAGGTTATTGATATTTCTCCCGGCAATCTTAATTCCAGCTTGTGCTTCATGCAGCCAAGCATTTCTCATGATGTACTCTGCATATAAGTTAAATAAGCAGGGTGACAATATACAGCCTTGATGTACTCCTTTTCCTATTTGGAACCAGTCTATTGTTCCATGTCCAGTTCTAACTGTTGCTTCCTGATCTGCATACAGGTTTCTCAAGAGGCAGGTCAGGTGGTCTGATATTCCCATCTCCTTCAGAATTTTCCACAGTTTATTGTGATCCACACAGTCGAAGACTCTTTAGGGCTTGTAAATTTTCAGGAAAATTTTTAAAAAGTAAGTTGGGCTGCCAACTTTTTCTTTGGTCAAATGAGGGCATGAGAGAATAAATAAATAAGCCAGCTACCAACCACTTTCACCATCAGTTCATACAGGATGGGGACATCTTCAAACCCCAAAGAGGGAGCACAGAGTCTAGAATAAAGGACACATTGTGAAAGCTATGAAAGACCTGCTTTATTTTCCCTGTTTCATGAGGGACTGGAGAAAGCGATTCAGAGACAAGCCCCAGTGATTGGGAACTACTGCCCTAGAGCACTTGGGAGTTAAAATTTCAAGGAGGAAACTAAGACAAAAGGGCCAGATTACTCTTTCCCCTAAGGTGATTTGTTATTAGACACTAAATCCCATGAGTGAAAAGGTTTTGTTGCTGATCTTGTCTTGGGGGAAGGTAGACTGTTGACCTATCTTTGGAGAGACAGAGAGAACACAGGGTTTTGCTGCTGGGATACTTGTTCCCCACGGCTGGCCCTTTAGGAGTTTGTTCAGCCTGCTTGAGGAGATAGCCCAAACCTGGTGAACTTCTCATAAGCTTTTACACTGGTCTCCAGGCCTTAGATAATTTCTAACAGCTATGCTGTGTTACTTCCTCAGAATTTTCCTTTTCCTTTTCCAGCTGTTTTTCTGAGCGCCACCTTGTGCTAGCCCAGATGTTGGCAAACCTCTTCTGTAAAGGATCACATAGTAAATGTTTTAGGGTTTGTGGGTCACCAGGTCTTTACTGCAACTACTCAGCTCTGTTGGTATTGTGCAAAAGCAGCCATAGAGGATATGTAACCAAAGGGACAGGGCTATGTTTCAATAAAACTTTATTTACAAAAATAGATGGAGGGCCAGATTTGGCCTTGAACCCCAACTCTGCTTATTAATTGTATGGAGTTGGACAAATTGCTTAACCTCCTTGTGCCTCAATTTACTCATCTGTAAAGTGGAAATGAAATAATATTTTTCTTAGAGGTTGTCACAAAAATTAAATGAGGCAATGTATATTGCTATTTGTTGGGTACTGGGTAGTGGTGACTCTTATTGGTATTATTATCATCTCTCTGTTAGAAACTGACTAATAAATCAAGTATGTGTACTCTAAAGCTCATGGGAAAATGTCTCTTCTAATACTCTTAATGATTTCAGTTTGCTTCTGAAGTCTATCATTATTTTCAACTGTGTTGGTTTCTATCACTAGAGGGAAATTTGAGGCCATAATCTCTGTCCCCAAACATTATAATCCATTTGGACAGAAAATAGATGACACTTTGCTTGATGAAAGGCTGGACTTGGAGTCAGGAAACCTGTTGTAATCTCAGCTCTATCATTAACAAATTATGTAATATTGAGCAAGTTGTTATTGGATTTGCTTCAGCTTTCTCAGCTATCATAGAGGTAGCTGGACTAGATATTCTCTAGAGAATTTTCCAGCAGCAACAATTATTCATAGATCCAAACAATAGGTTTATCTGGGTGGACAAAAGTGAACAAAATAGACAAAGCCCTGACCCCATGGAGGTTACATTTCAGTGTAACAGACAGCAGGTAAATACAACATGTAAGGAAACATCTAGTATGTCAAATGGTGATAAAGGCAGAGGAGAAAACACAGCTGGAATGGGGGAAAGTCTAGTGCAGGTTGGGGAGTTGACTATTATATTGAATAGTGAAGACCTCACAGAGAAGAGGACGCTTCATCAAGTCCTTAAGAGACTGAAAGGAATCCAGCCATGTATTTATTCATGTTCCAGGTAAATCCCAGCCCTGTTGCAGGTAAAGAACAGGAAGCTGTTGTGTGAGGAGCACCCCTGGCAGGAGTTAAAGAATAGACAGAAGGTTAGTGTCACTGGAGCACAGTGAAGGAAGGGGAGAGGAGAGGAAGTTGGAGAAGTGATGGTGGGGGGCTCAGACCATAGTGTCTTGAGGTCATTCTACAGATTCTGGCCTTTGTTCTCAGTGAAATGGTAGCCACTGATGGGCAGAGCAGAGGAGTGATGTGGGCTGGCTAATGTTCTAAAAGAATCTCTCTGGCCACTATGTGGAGAGTAGTCTCCAGGAGAGCAAAGACAGCAAAAGTCAAGATGAGACGTGGTGGCTTGGGCCAGGGATGGGGCTGTGGTGAGAAGGAGTAAGTCCCAGGATTATATTCTAAAGGTGGAGTTGGTGGGATTTGCTGTTGGATTGGGAGTTGGGTGTGAAACAAAGAAATGAGTCAACAATGGATCCAAGACCTCCCTGCCAGTACAGTGGACAGGAATCTGCCTACTAATGCAGGCGGCACCGGTTTGATCCCTGGCCTAGCAAGATTCCATGTGCCATGTGCTTAGAAGCCCATGTGCTTAGAAGCCCATCCACCTTGAGCCACAACTACTGAGCCCACGTGAGGCAACTACTGTAGCCTGAACTCTAGATCCTGAGCTCCGCAACAAGAGAAGCCACAGCAGTAGGAAGCCCACGCACCACAACGAAGAGTAGCTCCCACTCGCCTCAACTAGAGAAAAGCTGCCCACAGCAACAAAGACCCAGAGCAGCCAAAAATAAATAAAAGTTTTTAAAAATAGAATAGATCACGAGTTCTTGGCCTTGGCCTGAGCAACAGGAAGGATTTAGTTGACACTGAGTGAGATGGGGAATACTGTAGATGGAGCAAGTTTGTGGGAGAAGATCAGCAGTAGTCTGATTTTGGGAAAGTTACATTTCAGATGCCTGTTGAGTATCTCAGTAAGCAGCTTGACATATGAGTCTGGAGTCCTGGAGAGACAGCACTAAATCTTGAAATTGTCAGTTTATAGCTGATATTTATGACTGTGAGACTGGATGGAAGCACCAAGGGAATGATTGTCAACAGATAAGGAAAGAAGCTGAATTCCAGGTCCTTCGGTATCTGATGATAAAGGGTCAGGAAGATGAGAAACCAGCAAAAGTCCGGAGCAGTGGTGACCCATGTGGTAGAAGGAAATTCAGGGGAGAGGTGGTGTCCTCTTAGAAGTCAGGTACACAAAGTATGAATCTATAATTTTAGGACATAAAACCTTCTGAAGAAATGAGTCAATGGCCATCATAGGTTCATGCACAGGCAATTAGAATCCATTGTTCCCTGGAGTTCCTGAGAGCCCAGGGCCATGCTGGTATTAGTCTGCAGTGGGTGGGGACTTGAGGATCTGGGTAGAAGTTGTTTATGGGTTTATCCTTCAGCCTTTTCTAAACAGGTTATATTGATACCTGGGACTGACAGACTGTGGTCTTACCATGAGGTATGTATGAGTCAGGCAGCAGAACAGAATTTGATGAAAGAAAAAAAAAATTCCTTTTGGATCAAAATCCATCTCTGATACAAGGTACTAATTTTTATTCCTGTGCTCTTTTATCCACACTGTTAATTATTTCTTGGTTGAAACATGCTTCTGGGATTGTACCTAGGAGGGTCAGCTATTCCCCAAATTCTTTTGAAATGCTGAGTTTCGAGTTCTGAAAGTTGTGCCTCATAGAAGGACATCTGAAGATTAAAGTCAGCCTCTCTCTCCCCCTCAGCAGTGAGTTATGTGGGCCTCTCTTATTATCCCCTCATTTTTAAGAAATGGAAACTCTTTCACAATGTTTAATGGGCTCTTCACATGTTATTTCACGCACCATTAACATAACTGGATAATAAAATTGATGTTTAAAATAACCCTACTTATTTCGTGTAAAGTGAGAATATGCAGTGACTGTGATTAACCCAAGACAGAAGAGGAGGGCAGGAGCAAAGCCATCTGGTGGGAAACAAGGACAGTTCCAAAGCTCAGGACGTGGGTACCCTGCCTGCCCATTTGGGGGAAGACAGTAGGGAGAACAGCTGTCTTTCGTGGTCCATGTCCATCCCCTCGTTCAGTCTCCACATGAATCCTATGAGGCAATGCTGTCCCATTTTCTTGAAGAGGAACCTCAGATTAAGCAGATCACTTGGATTCCCTGTCGGAAGGGGTATGTTATTCATATGTTGAAGCTTTAACCCCCAGTGCCTTTCAGGCATGCCTGTATTTGGAGGTGCAGTTTGCAGAGCACCTTGGCCATCCATGGGACAGCAGAAAAGATAGGCAGGAAGAGAGGGTGCCTGGTCTCTCCAGACCAGGGCGATGAACGACAAATACTACCCTGTGATGTCTGTTCTCCGGAGGCTCTGCTCTGCTTCCTGCCCCTGGATTCAGCGACGGTCTCTGTATCCTTCTTACAAGTCCCCTTCATTCTGCCTGGATTGAGTGGATTTGCCTTCCTTATAAACAGAGAATTGCTCACCGAATCAGTCGCCAAGGTCATGCTCTTTGCGGTAGGTGTAGCATGTCAGAGGCCCAGCGACATTCCTGAATGTACAGGATCGCTCTTTTTCACTGCAGCTTTATTCATCTTACAAATGTGTATTAGATGCTGCATTGGTCAGGGTTCTCCAGAGAAACAGAACCAGGAGGAGATCAGGGCGGGGCTGGAGGGAACCGTTGGCAGTCTATGGTTTGGGATTAGGTGTGACACAGCCTGAGCTATGAGGATGGTGGTGGGACTGAAGAGGAGGAGGCCTGGGCTGAACACACGCCTGAATGGAATGTACTCCACTGGTGACTAGGGGAGGAGCCCATGTGACTGGGGGCAGGGGGAGTGGGCTCTGAGGCCAGACTGAGTGACGTATACCAGGGCTGGTCACAGACCTGCACGATGGAGAAGAGAAATACCCGGTTCTGAGGGGAGCACAGTGCATTCTGAACTGTGTCCACCTGGTATGTCACACTGAGCTTCTTTCTTCACCAACATCATCACTACCAACCATCACACTCAGGTCTTCCATAATACACCACGGGCAGATCTGTGCAAATTGAAGCTTATACAAACTGAGGGGCCCTTTTTGAGAAAAAGAACCTGTCTGTAGTTCCTTGCAGGAAACCCCCCCTCAGCAGGAAACCCCATTCATTTCTTGTCACTTTAGCAAAGCTATGTTGTACCCTGACTTTTCAACCAGACCTCCCCACGCTCTACTCATCTCTGGCCCAAGCACACCTTTCAAATCTTTTAATCACACAATACCTTGCCTAACTTGTCAGTTCCTCCCGCAGATCAAATAAATGAAGAATAAGTAACAGATAACCAGATCTCTGCCCTAGCTTCCCCTTCATCATCTCCTAAACAAACTCTGTGACCAAACTGTGGACAAGATAACTGGAGGACGATCAAGAGGAGTTGACAAGCCTACACACAGTAGGGGGTGGTGACGACTCTGACCGCCGCGCCCCCCGCCCCCCCCCCCCCCCGCCATCTTAGTGATTAGCTGAGATGACTTCCCTGTCTCCCTTTAAAGCTTCCATGGCCGAGCAGAATCTTCAGAGGTGTTTTTTGCGGGACACCGAGTCCACCATCTCCCCAGATTGCCAGCATTTTGACGAAAGGCACCTTTCTTTTGCTACCAACATTTGTGTGTATTGATTTTGTAAGGGGTGAACAGTGGGACCCCTGATTTGATAACTAAAGCAGATTAGGAACAGGGTCTTGAAAGGGGGCTGGTGCAAGTGAGAAACTCTAAGGCTTTGAGTTTCTTACTTATTCTGTTCAGTCTGCCTTTAAATACCATGTCAACTGCTAAATATGTTCACTCACCTAGGCTCACATTATTTGGAAACTGTTTTTCTCTTAACGAGAAGTTCCTGTAAAGCAAGCAGGCCGCCCCCTGTGCTATATTTCAGGTTCATGGCTAATATTTTGTTCTAATCACCCCCAGACTTCCGTGCTTGAATCCGGACCTTGGTGCAGGCTTTCAGACCTTGAAAGTACTTGGCCCTTACAAAGGGGCTATGAAATCACAAAAGGACCCCTGGGCATAGTCTGGGTCAAAAGGAGGAATGAAGATGATGAATGGCAGTGGTGACAGAGGTGGTGAATGCCAATGAGGAAAGTTGACAAGGGGAGACAGAGGCAGAGGGAAAATCCTAAAGTGTCACAGAAACCCGGAAGTAATTGGGTTTACCTAAATTTGGTCAAGATAATATTTTATTCAATCAGGCAGAAGGCAAAGATTGAAGTTATAATTAAATTCAGGTGGCACTAGCAGTAAAAAAAAACCTGCCTGTCAATGCAGGAGATTTAAGAGACGCAGGTTCAATCCTTGGGTCGGGAAGATCCCCTGGAGAAGGGCATGGCAACCCACTCCAGTATTCTTGCCTGGAAAATCTCATGGACAGAGGAACCTGGTGGGCTACAGTCCACAGCGTTGCAAAGAGTCGGACACTACTGAAGCGACTTAGCACACACGCATGCTTGCACATGATTAAATTCAGTTATGAGAATGAAAACCAGGCTCCATTTCTTGCTCATCCAAGTTTGTACCTGCTCTGTGTACTGAAACAATGCCCACTTCTCACAGGTACCACAAACGGGGTGGTGGTGAGGATGATGCCTTGAATTGGCACTTTTGCCCGAGGCTGTGCTTCTCTTACTGGAGATTGCTCTGAGCTGTCTCAAATGACTTGTTCACCAACTCTCAAAATGCTCTAGAATGCCTTTTCTGCTAAGCAACAGGTGCAGCATGTTGAGGGGACAGATGCATGTCAGATATGATTCTTTCCTTCAGGAGTTCACAATCTGGGAAGTTAAAACTAATCTTCATGAAATGGAAACAAGACAAGACTGAAATGCTAGAGAACAGAGTGTAAATTTCCACTGGAATTTAGAAGATGGTGATGAACTGAGGGCTAGAATAATCCAGACCTTTGCCTAGTATCCCTGAACCAACAGCATCAGTATGACCAGAAATTGTTAGAAATGCAGTCTCGGGCACTATTCCAAACTTGATCCACCAGATGTGGGGTACATGTTAACAAGATCTTCAGTCTACCTTAAAGGTTCAGAAGCATAGCTCTGGAAGAGTTGATTCATGAGCTGAGCCTTAAAGAATGGATAAGATTTGTAGAAGTTTAATAAATTTATTGGTGTTTGATTTCTTTAGGGCTTCATATAAGGAATCCTCTCTGCAGCGTTGATATCAAAAGCCCTTTTGATTAGTAAGAGGAAGTTGGGATAAAAGTGGGAAGGGGATATTCACACAGAAAGAAGATGGAAGTGCAAAGAGTAAGGTCGTTTGGAACAAGAAATTAGCTACCTATGAAGATGGAAAGTACACGAATGAAACCCTACTTGCTCTGCTGAGTGTACACCCTTGTGAAAAAATTTATATTTGTAACCGTCCTGCTCTGCATTTGGTAACCTCCAAAGTATTCTTGCTTCGATGTGTATAGTAAGCCCTCTTGGAAACATCCAGACTTCTCACATTGTTTTATTTCTTACTGGATGTAACAGTTCATCTCAAATACTTGCATAAGAAGTGCCTCTCCTGGGTAACTAACTGGCATCTCTAACTCCTGAAGTTTTATGGAGCCTGGTAGAAGAACTTAAAAGTTTTTATCTGTCTTATCTGCCTTTGGCCAAAGGGAAATAAAAGCATTAGTGATTATAAACTTGAAGGTTTAGAGAGGTTTTCTTCTTTGTCAGATTGTATCCTGTCTTAGTTTGACCCCAACCTCTTACTTCCCCTTCCCCCCTCCCCTCCCCATCCTCTACAATCTCCCTCCTTCCATCTGATTCTCCACTGTGGCTTCTTAAAGCATCTCTACTGCAGTCACACTGTCTTACACACACACACACACACACACACACAGACACACACACACACACACACACAACTTGCGTGCTAATGGTCTCCCAGGCTGTAGTTGTTTTTTCACCCAGGTTGCCATTGCCTTTGCTTCCCTGAAGCTCAAATGTCACATTCCTGGCTGTTAGGAATTATCCCACATCTGGACCCTAAAGCATTTCTTTGTGCCTCACAGGACTTTCAAATCTGAAATACTCTGATGTGTGTCTCTGTCTTAAATGTCTCCTTAGACTATAAACTCCTTGAAAGAAAGGATTTTGCCTTATTTATATTTTGCCACAACATCTGGCAAGAACAGATACTTAGCAAAGAGCAGATTTTTAACAAATTATTGTTGAATAAATGAATAATAATAGTTAGAAAGATAGCAAAAGAGATTCTTAACAGTAAAAGAATGACCATAGGTATGAATGCTGAGCGAGGTGAGAGGGATGACGATGTATATTTAAAACAGAGTTCCCCAGATGACTTCTGTAAAGGGCCAAATAATAAATATTTCAGCCGTTGTGGGTCATACAGTCTGTCTCAATTATTCAGCTCTGCCATTGTATTAATATGAAAGCAGCCACAGGCAATGTGTCAATGAATGGGTGTTGTTTGTTCCAATGAACTTTATTTATGGACCCTGAATTTTGAACTTGATATAATTTTCAAGTGTCACAAAATATTATCCTTTAAAAAATTTTTTCTCCAGACATTTAAATCTTTAAAGACTATCATTAGCCTTCAGGCAGTACAAAAGCAGGGTGGGTGGATCTGGCTCTTAGGCCACAGTTTGTTGACCTTGATTTAGAACAATAATTAAAACATTGCAATTAAAGAAGATTCACATCAAGGTTTTTATGTTGGTCAAAAGGATAATGATTGAGTAAATTATAGTACAATCACTTATGAAATTCTTTGCAGCCAATTAAAAGAATAAAGACTATGTAGCAACATGGAAAATGCTATGATAAATTGCAAGTTGAATAAGGCAGACTCAAAAATTATGTCTGATTATAACTGTGTTGAATGAATCAATCTTGAATAAGCTATCTGCAAATTATGTATGCACAAGGATTGAAAGGGAAAATGAAGGATGTTTGATTTGTATAAAGCTGGGACTATGGGTAATTTGTTTTTCCCTACATGTGAGTATCAAGCTTTCTTCCAATTCTCAGGTTCTGTGATACCATTAGCATAGACATTTAGCTCAAATTAGTTCATCAAGCAAGTTCTCTTTGCAGACAAAGAAGGAAGAGGACATAATTTAGAGTGGTTCGAGGTCAGGAGAGGTTTCAACAGCGTTCCAGTTAATCACCGCTTCATTACAAAAAGCCCCACACTTTGTGGCTTAAAACAATGACTGCTTATTGCGCTCATGGATCCCGTGGGTCAGAAAGTCAGTGAGGACACAGTAGCAATGGCATGTCTCTACCCCTAATGTCTGTAGTCTGTGGCCTAAGCTGGAAAGACCAGAATGGCTGCAGGTGACTTGGATGTCTGGGGGCTGGAGGATCCACATCTGAGTGGTCCCTTTACTCCCCACCTGGACCAGAGGGAGGAATGACTCCAAGGATGCTGTGCTAGTCTTCTGAGGCTGCTGTTTAAAGTTCCACTAACAGAACGGTTTTGACAATAAAAACGTATTGTCTCACAGTCCTGGAGGCTGGAAGTCCAAGGTCAGGGTGTTGGCAGGGCTGGTTCCTTCTGAAGTTATGAAGCAGAATCTGTCTCAGGCCTCTCTCCTCATTTCTGGTAGTTCCCTGGCATCTTTGGCACTCCTTGGTGCATCACAGTGTTCTCTGCGTTCACATTCGCATGGAGTTCCTTCACACACCTGTCTTTGTGTCCAAATTCCCACTGTTTATATGAACATGGGGCATATTGAATTAGGCTCCACCCTATTGACCTCATTTTAACTGAATCATCCACAAAGACTCTATTTCCAAGCAAGGCCACACTCACCAGTACTGTTAGGATTGCAACATCCTTTGAAGTATGCAGTTCAACCCATTATAGCTGAGCTCAGCAGGGACTGTTCACAGCACCTACACATGGCCTGACCACACGGCCTGGAGCTTTCTGAGAAGGAGTACCCCCAAGCAGAGCACCCTAGGTGAGCTAGGTAGAAGGTGCATAGCCTTTTATGAACTGACTTTGGAAGCCATATTTTATTGGAAGGTGCAGTCAAAGCTTTCCTAGATTCAAGAGGAGGGCTGAGAGTTTGCCTCCAGATGAGAGGAGCAGCAAGGAATCTGAAGACATTTTTAAAACCCACTACTAGGAATGGTTTTTAGCCTAGGATTTAGGGACCCAGTGGAAATCCTCAGACGGCTTCCAAAGGGTGAAAAACCACAGAAGCTACACAACGTATTGCATGAGCTCAGTTGCATTTTTTCTGAGGCATGGGTCCACCGCGCGCTCTGTGCTCCAGAGGGTGTATGACCTACAAAATGATCAGGAAGTACAGGAATATTGGGTCCATCTGCTGCTTCTAAACAGAAAAGGACACTCTTCCCTTTCTCTAACTCAGAGAAAATGTTTTCTTTCTGGCTTGGCAGCAGAGCCAGCCTTTCTCCTTCCCCCAGGCAGCTTCTGCCATCTGCCAAATGGCATTGTTCTGCGACCCTGGTGTCCTTGAAGTGGCTCGGTGGCCTTAGAGGGAGGGCCCCTTTGATCCCAGAACGCTGGGTCTCCTCAGTACACATGGATGGACTGAAGAGCTGCCCATGGACGCCACCCCCGTCCCCCACCTGGGAGGCTCTGCAGCACAAGAGACCCAGTGCGGGGGTGGGCTCCTGCCACAGCACTGGCCCTTCCTGTCGTCCTAACCTTGATCATGCCTCTGTGCTCTTTGTGTACCTGCCTGTCTCTTCCACTAGCTAACAAACTCCTCTGGGAACTCATACTTCTCGTTTCTCTATCAGAAAATATTTAAGACCATGTTTTGCATATGATAATACTCAAAATGGTTGGCAGTTTAAAAACATCAAAGCTGAGCTTTGGAAAGTTAGACCAGGCCCCCAAGGACTCTGGAAGGCAGAGCTTCTCTGCCTCACGGGCTCCCCATGCTCAGGAAAGTCTCATTTGGGGAAGGATGCCAGCTGCAAAGAGGAGGTAAGGAGATGGGAGAGGGGGCTGTGGGGAGTGAAACGTAGAGCTGCTCTGGGTCCTAATCCTGGTTCTGGGACTGACAACCCAAGGGCCCTGGAGAGGCATTTCTAGGCGGCATGGTGGAACTGCAGGGTGACCCTTGCCTCTCCACGTGTCGGCTGTGAGAGAGGCAGCCGGTGTACTGGGCCGTGTCCAGTCCCTAAAGCCAGACTCCCTGGGTTTGTGTCCTGGCTCCTCCTCTGTTGCCTTTGACTTTGGGCAGTCGTGAGCTTGGCGCAGCCTCCGTTGCCTTGTCTGTAGAACACCTGCTTCCTGAGCTCACCAGCCTCCATGGAGTGGCCTCCACGAGGTAAGCACTGCACCAAGTATGTCACACATATTCACTCCTTTCCCCCCAGTGCAGCCAAAGGGCCAGGTGCTGTCTCACCCATTTATCAGTGGTGCAACTGAAGCACAGAGGAGGTAATCCCCCACCATCACACCTTGCCAAGGGGCATAGCTGGCAATTGAACCGGGCAGTCGGGCTCGCTGGGCCTATTCCCACAACTGCTCTGTTACCACATGTTGTCCTGATGAACCTAAGCTGCTTAGCATGTAAATGCTCAAGAAATGTTTGTGGTTCATGTTGATCACTCCGAATTGCAGTCTCATCTTTTAAGTTGGGGGTGATGGCACCTAATTCATCGGAGACAACAGAGATAAAATATTACACTGTGTGCCGGAGGCTGGGGTACCTGGCTTGTCATCTCTGGTGTCGGCTGCATGGTAAGTGGACGGGCCCCTGACCCCAAGGACACGGACTCAGGGACTTTCTAGCTTGCATAGAGCTTTGCTCAAGACAGATGCTCAAAAATAGTTTACTCCACTCTCCAAGAACTAAAGAATTCCCAACTGTCTTGTAGAGGCTGTTTTAGAAGAAGGTGTGAAAGAAAGGATACTAAGTATTGGGGCAGAAATCACAATCAATTCCACCCCAGGTTTCAGTCTCAACTCCAGAAAGAAACTCCCTCCATATGAGCTTTCCAACAACCTGCTTCATGCTGGTTTCACTGAATCTGTGCATGGATGTCACTGCCTTTGTTCACGCATGACAGCTGTTGCCCTGTTCTCACTTTGCATGTTGAGGTCAATATTTTCTGTCTTTGCCTGCTGGCTGTCCACAGACTGGGGACCTTGTCTATTTACTATCAATGGTGCAATGCCAAGTAGCAGGCTCGAAGTGGTTCTTGGCTGATTTAGCAGCTTGGATCCTGCTGGAGTTAGAGGCTAGTCCTGGTTATTTATCGTCTTGATTTCTTCTCTCTCTGCCCCTGTCTGGGGTGAGGCAGCAATTCTGGGTAATTGTGTCTGCTCTGCAGACCAGCCTTTTCTTTCATGTGGGCTGCCCAGGGTCTAGACGGGGATGTAGGATAGGTACTGGCATGATTGAAAGCATTCAGAGGCCCCTCGGTCACTGAACACAGCCACAAACTCCAACTGGGACTTCAGCAGGAGAAAGCTCACATTTTGATCTCCATCCATCTGATGCTATGTAGTTCTCAACTGATTTTGAATTGGGGTACCGAAGAGAGGGGTGTTATTGACTAATCCACTTAAAAGCCCCAACAGAATGCATGGGAAATGGGTCTGTGGTCTGGTTGGAGAGAGAAAGCCTCTTTTCAGACAGGAGGTGGTTTCCCAGGGCCCCTGCCAGAGGAAAAGGGAGGAGTGAATTGATAAGCAGGGGAAACAGGGGAATGGAGGGTGTTGGGGGTGGGGAATGCTGGTGGGTCTCTGGCACAAGACCACCCACGTTCGGATCTGAGCTCTGACCTTTCCGGCTGTGCAGCTGTGAGCAGATGAGTTTTTCTTCCCACTCAGTTCTCTCATCTGTAAAATAGGACAGACGAGAGCCCCCTCCCTCACAGGTGGGAGGCTTACACAAATTAATTCATATAAAGCGCTAGAAAGCACTGTAAGCAGCTTAGACACTGAGACTCCTAGGGAGCCCCGGTAGATGTGAGCTATTATTTTCTAGAAAAACAATACAGAGAAATGGAGAAAACGAGGTTGCTATCAGACACAGATGTAAATTCTCTTCCTCTAGATGAATGTGGGTAAAACTCAGCAGCATTTAAGAGTCTGGCCTGACACTGCTTAGACGCCCAGTAATGACTCAAGGCCTGAGGAGGGTGAGGACAAAGGGAAGGACAGGGACCTGCAGGAGGGAGCCTGAAAGATAAGACTGGAGATCTTGTTCCAGCCGTTCAGGGAAACAGCTCAGCTTCCGCATGTGGCATTCCTCGGCTTCTGTTCCTGCTCTCACCTCTTCCTGCAGTGACATCCAACCCAAAGCCTGAGATGCAACATTGAGAAGCGACAGGCAGTGATCCCACTAGGAGACTGATGAAAACACAGTTTCCAGCGTGGAGGGTATCTCAGGCCCACCCCCTCACCCTGCTGCCCCTCCACCGTCCTGCGGGTCTGCATGTGTGTGCTTCCTGTCTTGGTGCTGTGTTGGTATTGTTTTGATGGACGTAAAAATAAGACCACCTTGAATAAAGTTGCTGTTTTCTTCTGAAGTCTGTTTGCAGCCTGTTCATTCCTCCAGAGACATGCTGAGCCTGATTCCAAGAATAACTTTGGGAAGTTAATAAAAGACTTCCCAAAAAACACTGGCAGAGAGAAACTGCCACAATAGCACACAACTGTATGGGACCGGTAGAATCCTGGCTCAAAGTGAAATCTTGGGTCGTGAGACAAAGATTCCAGAGGAAAACCACTCTGGGAGGAGAGTGTTTTACAGAGGAAGCACTAAATAAATTCTCACTCACGCAGTGCAAGTTTTGACCTGGAAGTCTGTGTTTATAGGGGATCAGGGCCCATAGGAAGGCCCTGTAGGTTTCCATTAGGCTGCAAGAAAGTGGATGTTAAATGAGAAGAAAGGGATGGGAGAGAGAAGAGAGGCCAAATGGAATGAAAACAACCAAACAATAAGAGTAAGAAGAGAAGGATAGAAGAGAATGAGTGCTAGAGCATGAGAAAATAGAGTGGCAAGAAGGAATATTTGATCTTCCACCTTCCTCAAACTTTTTTTAAATCACAGTATATGCATCTTTAAGAGGCAACTTTTTCTTGAGAGACTGATTTCAAACAGCAAGGATACTCAGGTTGCTAACACAGCTAACTGACTAACACATTATATCGTTCAACACTGTGCTTCTCTTGTTGAGTTACTGCTTATGACTAGGCAGAAAGAAACCTTGTTAATTACCCCATGAGGATGGGATTGTGTGCCTGGAGGAAGGCAACATCTTTTGCCATAGAGAAAATAATATGCCCTGTGTGCTGGGCACTGTGCAAAGTTCTGGGGATGCAGATGGCCGTGAGTGAGACCCAGCACTTGCCTTCATGGTGATTACCAGCTGGAGCAGATGACACATATTAAATGAACCATTGTGGTTTTTAAAGAGCAAAGTCTCCTGTTCATATGTATATTTTACTAAGATTTCTCTGGCTATGTTGTGGAGAATGCGTTAGAAAAAAGCAGAGTTGGATGCAGAGAGACTGGTTAGGGAGTTAGGAGGCTGTTACAGTAGGTCAGGTGACAGATGATGGAGGCCTGGGAGAGACAGTAGTAAGTGGAGCTAAAAGATATTTGGGGTAGAATGGAATAAATTGGGTATGGATCAGAGGACAGTGGGGCAGGGGTATTACTGCCAGTTTCAGACTTGACCAGGGAGTAAATTTACAGAAATATGGGACCTTAGGAGAGCAGCAGTCTGTTGGGAAACAAGGAACTCTTTGTTGTGAGGGACAGGGTGGATTGAATCAGGTGACCTCTATTCTACACTCTTTGTAGTGGCCCAGCCTGTACTCCAGAGTCTAGACAGCCAAAAGCTCCATGGTTCAGGTCCATCAATTGGTTAGACCCACTCATGAGTCGTGAATTCAGAGCAGAGGCTGCAGAACCCAAAGCATCTACCTGGCTAATGCAAATTCAGCAGCTGTAAGAGCCTCTGAAATAAGTGATTTTGGCCACGGCTGCCTGACAGATGCAGCAGAAGTAGTAAGCTCGTATTTGGGACAGCAGGATTCTAACTCCTCAGCTTCTTGCTGCAGCAAAGATAGCATTTCTCCTAGAGGGTTAAATCTGCAGTATTATTCTGGTGTCATTCCCAGACACCTCTCCTGTTCTGGAGCCTTTGCTAGTCTTTCCAACAATTTTAAAGCATGCAATTTCCTGTAGAAACCCATTTCTGCTTAAAATGTGTGGAATGCTTCTGCTAGCAGCAACTAAAATTTAACAGATACAGAAGCAGTGAGCATGTAGAACCTGCAAGTTATGTAGGTGTAAATACATGGATAACACGCAGATACATGGGTCTGGGGGCTTCCGTGGTGGCTCAGACAGTTAAGAACCTGCCTGCAATGCAGGAGACATGGGTTCAATCCCTGGGCTGGGAAGATTCCCTGGAGTAGAGAATGACTACCCACTCCAGTATTCTTGCCTGGAGAATTCCATGGAGAGAGAAGCCTGGAGGCCTACAGTCCATGGGGTCACAAAAAGTTGGACATGACTGATCAACTAAGCATGCATGTGTGGACATAGGTCTGGAGTTTAGGAGAGAAAACTGGTCTGGTAATTGTGTGTTGTTGGCATACAGATTGTAATGGGTGAGATCACCTGGAGAAGTATTGCCAAGAAAGGATTTGAAAGATGAGAAGAAAGGAGGGCTGAGGACAGAACCTTTGGAAATACCAGTTTTAAAGAGATGGTTAGAAATGTAAGTTGGTCATCAGAGGGAGATGTCCAAAAGGCAGGAAGACCAGGAGGTGTTAGTATCTCAGAAGCCAGGGGTGGAAAGTGGGTCTACAGAATGGCAGATGCTGGAGGTCAGGCAAGGTGAGGGCTGGGATGTCTACTAAATCTGGTTCTTGGTAACCTTGGCAACAATTTGATTACAGTGTTGGGAATAGGGTTCAAATTAAAAGGACTTGGGGATGCGGGAGAGAGAAGGAAATTGATACTGTTGGAATAGGCAGTCTTTTAAAAGAGGGTTGATGGGTTGACTTTCCCTAGGGGTGATGTGGGATCAAGGGAGGGAGTTTTTTTTAATCTTTAGTCAAACTAAGTCACCTTTCCATGATGAAGCATCAATGAGTTTTGTGAAATTGCGACTCATATCTCACCTAAGCAATGGGTCTTTCATGTTGGAGAAAGAAGCACATGTTTGACGGTGATGAGATGAAGTTAGGAGAGAATTAGTGAGGAATAAAGAAGAGAATGCCTTCGAACTGTGGTACTGGAGAAGACTCCTGAAAGCCCCTTGGGCAGCAAGGAAACCAAACCAGTCAATCTTAAGGGAGATCAACCCTGAACACTCATTGGAAGGACTGATGCTGACGTTGAAGCTCCAGTATTTTGGACATCTGATGTGAACAGACGACTCATTAGAAAAGTCCCTGAAGCCGGGAAAGATTGAGGGCAGAGAAGAAGAGGGCATCAGAGGATGAGATACCTGGACAGCATCACTGATGCAATGGACATGAACTTGGGCAAACTCTGGGAGATGGTGAGGGACAGGGAGGCCTGGCGTGCTGCAGTCCACAGGGCTGCAAAGAGTTAGATACGATTGGGTGACTCAACAACAACAACAACAAAAGAAGAGGAGGGGCTTCCCAGGTGGTGCTAGTGATAAAGAACCCGCCTGCCAATGCAGGAGACATAAGAGGCTCAGGTTCAATCCCTGGGCCGGGAAGATACCCTGGAGGAGGGCTTGGCAACCCATCCCAGTATTCTTGCCTGGCTAATCCCTGTGGACAGAAAAGCCTGGCAGGCTATAGTCCATAGGGTTGCCAAGAGTCGGACACAACTGAATGCAACTTGGCATGCACGTACACACACACACAAAGAAGATAAGATACATATGTACTTTAATAGCTGTGCAAATATAGGAGTGGGTAGGCTTCCCAGGAGGCACTAGTGGTAAAGAACCTGACTGCCAATGCAGAAGACATAAGAGGCACAGGTTCAATCCCTGGGTCGGGAAGAACCCCTGGAGGAGGGCATCTTGCCTGGAGAATCCCATGGACAGAGGAGCCTGGTGGGCCACAGTCCAAAGGGTCGCAAAGAGTCGGACACAACATAGTGACTTAGCACACATGCACACCATCCTGATGCTTGGATGGTTTTAAGCAGAGAAAGGGGTGCAGATGGAGGGAGGGCCTCAGACAGAGGAAAGAAGGGACAGAGGGAGGAGGTACATCAGGAATTAGCTGTTGTGAGCAGGAAGCCCAGGACTTGCGTTGATGGCATTTACTCCCTTTGTGCAATAATAGACAACGTTCTCTTTGGGGGGATTTATGGGGTGCTGAGGACTGGAGATTTCTAGAGAGTCAATAAGGCCTTAATGGTCATCCTGTAGAATGAAAGAGCAAGCTCACTAGCTTTCCATCACTATCAGGAGACTGCTTGGATTTAATAACAAGGAGCTGATGAATCAATCCATCTAAGTGAGATCGGTTCTAAATACAGTCCTTCTGTCCATGATACAGACAGAATCAGAGGGAAGTGAGGGGAGAGTCACCCAGCAGACAGGGTCAGACGCTCTACTAAATGGGTTGTTGGGTAGGGGAGCAGGAATGTGGGTAGATCATGGCTGGAGCAGGATGGATTTCACCAGAGTGAAATCTCACCCTGGAGTCATGTCTTGTCTGCCAGGAGGAGAAAGCCGCTTGCTTTTCCTAGTGAACAAAGGCTGAGCTTGCATGAACGTCTCTGGAGAGAAATGTGTTTGTACATTAGGCTGGTAATTAAAGGCTTCTAATAAACCAAGTCTCATTACTCAGCTTAAGGAGCTGCCTAGAGAGTGTCTGACATGGTGTCAAGTGTCGGCTCGGCACAGTGCTGAGCTGGAGGTGGCCCAGCCCTGGGGGAGGGCATGGGCTGGGAGCTCGCCTGCTAGGGTGCCCCGCACCAGGTTGCACTGATGGGGAACAAGCAGATCCTTACGCTGCTCAGGCTTCCTTGTTCTCTTTTCCAAATATTGAAACAGGCTATAAAGCACAGGGCCGTGTCAGCTGCCTGATTCAGTGAACATTACAATGGTTAATTGTTGAGACCTCAATTGTTGTTGGGAACCCCATGCAGGTTACACTCTCTCAGCTGTGAGGAAGGCTGCTGCCAGCCATTCTTCACTAGCTGGCAGGAGAGTCTTGTTAGCATCAAAGTTCAGATAAGGTAACACCATCAGTTCCTTCTCCACAAAATAGAGCCTGTGGTTCGCACTTCACAAATGTTTGTGTAATTAAATACTTTCACTGGGGCACAGGGATAATAATACCTTGGTTCTGAAAAATACTTTCTAGTTTGCAAAGCACTTTTCACTCCTATTATCTAATCCCCTCTTTGCTGTCGAGTGTTATTTCTTATCTAGAGTAGAGATAGTATTAATATTATCCTCCACCACCACAACAATAGCTGCTAGCTTTTCTGGACAGTTTTCTAAGTACCGGGCACTGTTTTATATGCATTACAAGCTGCATGGTCAGTGGCAATAGGGAAGCCAAAGAAGGAAAAAAGACTGATTTTGTTGTGCATAGATGACGTTTTATATGTTAGCCAGGGGACCCAAGGGTGGCATGCATTTTCACACAGTTCCTTGCTAGGAAAAACCTTGCTTCCTACAACCTTGCTTCCTACAACTAACCTCATCATTCATTCTATAGCTTTGAAGATGGTCCATGACGTAGGTCCTTCTCCATATTATTCTGAACGAGTCAACTCACTCTAATGAATAAGAAGAACTAACACTTACAGGACACATCTCTGTGCTGGGCTCTGATGTAAGCAGTTTCCAGGCATCCTTTTATCTCATCCTCATAAGTACCCCATGGGGTGGGTAGAATGACTAGCCTTGATTTCAGATTAGACAACCAAGGCATCAAGAGGTTACCTGACGCGCCCTAGGTCACTCAGAGAGCGGCAGGCCGGGAAACTGAAACTGGGTGGTCTGGCTGCAGCACCCACACTCTTGGTCCCCACACTGACCACACGGTTGATGGACCAGTGTGTTCCTTTCAGTCAAGCTTGACCCCAACTTGAGGAACAGGGTTTGCTGAGCCAAGACGAAACTTATTTGCTCTTAGCAGAGGTCAGGCGACTGCCTGAGGAAGCTACTTCTCAGTCTTCAATGTCCAAGTCCATTGCTGTTCTCGCTGGATCATGTTGTCACACGTCTCAGAAAAACTAGAACACCAAAATGTATTTATTGCAAGAGGCAGGGGGCAAGAGGTTTTTGTTTTTGTTTTAAATTAGGCTTTTGCAATTTGGATGGCCACCAATTAAAACTCTTTTTTTTTTTTTTCCACTTTCCTACAAAGAAATGCGTATTTCTCTGATCTAGAAAGGAAGAAACCACAAGAAGTTGTAATCTGTTCAGCCCTCCTGCCCTACATGTCAGCCAGCTGTCCTTTTATGTGAGCGTCCTGACTCCTGGGGGCAGGGCCCTCTTTTCCACGCTCTACTCCACCGCCTGCCCATAGCCCCACCTGCTTGAGCTTCCTGGGGTGCTGGTTTGGGGTGTGGATGGACCCAGAATTGAGGTCAGGCACCTGCTCCTAGGCCTTCACCTGGGGGCCCTCCTTACCACCCGAACCATTCATCAGCAAGGGCAGGGCCCCTTTTATTCGGAACAATGGAATGAGACGCACTATCACACGTGTAGTACATACAACGGGGTGAATGTTTTCCCTTTGCCAGCAGAGCATGAGACAGTTCTTCCACTGTGAAAATGTTGCTCAGCCTGAGAACTCCTGGCTGGCACCCCTGGACATGGAATTAGTGGCTTGTAAAAGCAGAACATTCCTGAAATCACCCCTGAAAGAGCATCACTCACCATCTTATGGGCTACATCTTTCATCTTGCCTGCCTGCCTCTCTTTAGCTTTATATGTTCTTTGTTGTTATTTATTTTTTTTTAGTCACAGCTTCTCACCAGTTTTAAAACATGCCTAGAAGGGGAAAAGGGCTTTGCCTTATAAGAGACTGTCAGCATCACCAAAGGTGACCGTCACTGTCCCTGCAAACAGAACTGAAACAGCGGGCCACAGTCACTTCTCAGCGCTTTTTAGGGCTTAGTAAGTTAGGCCACAGTAACCCCTTGGTGCCATACTCCACAAATGCTAAGCATTTTCAGATGATCATACATGATGTGGTTGCTAAAGACACAGCTTCTCTGAGACTTGAAATGTCACAATTGTTTAAACAGTCCTGAGAAAATGACCCTGAAATCACAGGTACTGAGAAGAACTCCATTTCTCCTCCACTTTGTAAACCTCCCAGTATGCATACACACACACACACACACGTGCATACGTGTGCTAAGCCGCTTCAGTCGTGTCTGACTGTTTGCGATCTCATGAACTGCAGCACGCCAGGCTTCCCTGTCCATCACTATCTCCCTGAGTTTGCTCAAACTCGTGTCCATTGAGTCAGTGATGCCATCCAACCATCTCATCCTCTATTACCCCCTTAAATCCACATGCCCAGGCCCATCCCCAGACCACTTAAGTCAGAATCTCAGGGACTTGGGAAGTAGGCAGTACTTTCTGAAAGCCCCCTCAAGTGACTGTAATGTGAAGCCAGAGGTAAGAATCACTGCTTTGATTCTCAAAGTGTGGGCCCCAAACTAACTGCATTAGCATCACTGGAGAACTTAATTAGAAATGCAGATTCCCAGGCCCCACCGTGAACCTACTGAATCAGAAACTGTGGAGATGGGCCCCAGCAATCAGTTTTAATGAGCCTTCTAGGTGTCCATCCTATAGGAAATCAGTCCTGAATATTCACTGGAAGGACTGATGCTGAAGTGAAACTCCAATACTTTGGCCACCTGATGCGAAGAAAGAGCTGACTCATTTGAAAAGACTCTGATGATGGGAAAGGTGGAAGGCAGGAGAAGGGGACGACAGAGGTTGAGATGGTTGGATGGCATCAGCGACTCAATGGACATGAGCTTGAGTAAACTCTGGGAGTTGGTGATGGACAGGGAGGTCTGGTGTGCTGCAGTCCATGGGGTCGCAAAGCGTTAGGCGCAACTGAACTGAACTAGGTGATTCTCTGCATGGTACAGTTTGAGAACCAGTTCAGACGATAAGGTAGTATTTTTGCAAAATCCACTGAGATACTTAAGCTGTTAACTGTTGCCTCTAATTTCCTTGTCTGCAGCAAAACCCAATTCCCTCTTTCTGATGATTCTCATCTTGGCTCATCTGGAATGAAAAAACACAAAAGATACACCTGAGGCCCGACTGTTATTTCTGGATTGGAACTAACAAAGCAAAATAATCTTACGCATGGAGACAAATTCTTTGTTCTCCTATAATTAAGGCATCTGTTTTAGTATTGTTTTATAAGGAGCAGGTTTCTAGTCTTTACTTATTGTTTATCTATCAAGCTTGGTGCAGCCAGAAAAAATTATGCCCCAAAAAGGTTTAATTAGAGAGATATGCGGTTGGAGTTCCCTAGGGAAATCTATGATATTGTAGGAAGATGTGTTTGTGGTGCAGCGCAGAGAGCTTAAAATCACTCTGAGAGAGCCTAGTTGAGGCAGCCACCAGAGGAGGGAGTAGAGGGAAGGAGGAGAGAAGGGGGCGATCAGTAGTAATTTGAGTCAAGAGTTATGAAAGCAAAGATGACTTGTTCTCCAATCTTGAGAGTTACTAAAATTTCAGGATCTGAGACCTTCTGCCTCAAGAGTTACTGAGGGGCACAAACGAGTGATTTTGAATTGGGGAAGTTCAAAGACCTTCTCTTACTCCTGACTCATCCACTCTCATTTATAGAACTAAACCACAGAATCAGCATTTATAAGTTCCTACAGTTTGGATATCCAGAATGTTATGTTTTTCTTTGCAGTAAAAATCAAAGACTACTAGGTGGTGAATTGATACTTACCCAATTATATCTATTATGTATGAGAAAAGTGAAAGTGAAAGTGTTAGTCACTCAGTTGTGTCCGACTCTTTGTGACCCCATGGACCGTAGCCCACACCAGGCTCCTCTGCCATGGGATTCTCCAGGCAAGAATACTGGAGTGGGTTGCCGTACCCTCCTCCAGGGGACGTTCCCGACCCAGGGATCGAACCTAGGTCTCTTATATTCTCCTGCATTGGTAGGCAGGTTCTTTACCACTAGCGCCACCTGGGAAGCTCATCTATTACGTATTTTAAGGCTCAAAACAACACTTATGTGAATATCGTTGGCTCATTTTTCCAAATTAGAAAACTGAGAGAGACCCTAAGCAAGTAACCTAGTCATTAAATGATAGAGCCAAGATTCTAATCCAGGTCTGTCCAACCCTAAGACCTTTGTTTGCTTCCTTGGTCTGGAAGGATATTAATTGGAGCCTAGAGCTGTGCCCCCACCTGACAGGTCTACATTCAACTGCAAACAAAAAGATGAGCCCAGAGTTTCACTCTTACAGGTGGACATTATTGAGGGCAACTCTGTATGGTGTTTCTATACATCTTGTGACCTTTTCTATCCCAGAAGGATGCTGGCTTAGCAAAGATCTCTTTAGCCTGGTTCTATTTCTCACACACACCCTGAACTTACAAGCCTCCCGCTCTCCCAGGAGCAGAGTTCAGTCACCGGAGCTGGCAAGGCTGTGATTACACCAGCCTCACCCTCCTCTCAGCTCCATCCTTTTCAGATCCTCTTGGGCCCTGAGGGAACCCATGAGCACCAGACTCTTGCTCAACCAGTTGGACTGGGCTGGACGGTTATGTAAGATTTCCCACGTGAGCTCATTGCTGCTGGCTCAATATGGATCTTGATTGTTTTTCTTAGGAAAAATCCTTGGAGGCAAAGGCAAAGGGGAGGAGGGTGAGCACGCTAAAGGAAGAAGAGGGGTGAGGCAGTGGGGATACAGTTACCCTGGACTTTTTCATCTTGACTCCTCCAACTCAACAGCCAGGAAGTTCCCTCCCCATCACCCACAGGGTGAGAAAGTCTGGGCCCTTCTAAGATCTAGGAATGGGGGTATGTGTGTAGGGGGTTGTGTGGCTAGCTGTTTGCAAACTAATCTGCTAAAATTTCTAAGGATTAGAAGAGTTGTTAGAATTAAGGAAAGTCTATTACAGCACTTCACATGCATTAATGCACATATTTACTAATTACCTGGTATCTTGTTAAAATGCAGACTCTGGTTCAGTCCCTTTGGTTGGGTTGAGACCCAACATTTTGCATTTCCAGCAAGCTTCCAGGGGACGTGGCACTGCTGGTCCATGAACCACACTATTAGTTGCCAGGGCATATCATATCTGAGTAAGCTATGATTGCTGAAGCCACTGTGAGGGCCATGGCCACTACTATGGACTAAATGTTTGTGTCCCCCCCACCAAATTCATACATCTAACTGCAGATGTGGCTGCAGATGGGGCCACTAGGGAAGTAACTAAGATGAAATGAATAAATAAATCATTTTTCTGTATACCTGAAACTAACACAATATTATAAATCAACTGTACTCCAATATAAAATGAAAATTAAAAAAAAAAAGATGAAATTAATCATAAGGGGCCCTGATCCAATAGGACTGGTGTCCTTTTGTGAAGAGATTAGTGTTCTCCCCCTCTCTCTTTCTTCCTCTTCTCTTTTCTCTCCCTCCCATGTCCTCCCCTGCCCCGCACCCAACTCCAGAGGAAAGGCCGACTGAGAACACGACAGGAAGGCAGCCATCGACAAATGAGTAAGAGCACTCTCACCAGAAACTGACCATGCCAGCGCCCTGACCTTGAACTCTCTGCCTCTAGAGCTGTGAGGAAATAAATGTGTATTGTCTCAGCCCCTCACCTGTAGTATGTTGTTACAGTGATTGGAGTGGATGAATACAGCCGCTATGGTGTCTGCTCCAGACATTCAGGAGTTCAGGAGAACCAGATACTCTTGTGCCCTAGGATTTGCTGTGCTTAGTTGCTCAGTCGTGTCTGACTCTTTGTGACCCCATGGACTGTAGCCCGCCAGGCTCCTCTGTCCTTGGGGATTCTCCAGACAAGAATACTGGAGTTGGTTGCCATGCCCTCCTCCAGGGGGATCTTCCCAACCCAGGGATCAAACCCAGGTTTCCTGCATTGCAGGTGTATTTTTCACCATCTGAGCCACCAGGAAAGCTCTAGGAATTCACAAGGGACAATCTCTAAACCCAGACAACCTGGATGCTCCCTCCTCTGTACTTTTCTACACTCTGATGCTTCAATTTACAATTTCATCAGTCAGTGTATATCAACCTTAGCTCCACGTGGGTATAATCTGACAGCATTAAAACACTAGCCATGCCTGAGCCTCACCCACCCAGGATGCCAGTTTAATTGGTCTGGAGTGTGGCCTGGGCATCAGGATTTTTTAAAGCTCCTCAACAGATTCATTCTGAGATCGAGAGCCACTGTTTCAAGTAAACACTTCAGGTCCAAGAAAGGGGTTGATATCAGCCTCAGCTCTAGGGGAGAAGAGTGAAGCCCTCTCTGTGTGGGTGGGTATGTGAAGGGATTGGCAACAGCAGGAGAGAGCACAGGAATAGAAGCCGTCACTCCTGAGCTGCAAAAGGAACAGGAAATGGTCAAGTTAATTTCCTGCAAAAGTTTTGATCTGTGCAGGGGTCCTACCCCCTCTATGATGAAAGGTTAAAGAATCTTCAGAACCAGTCTGTGGAATGAACTGAATTTCAGTTCAGTGAGAAGTGAAGCCCTGCTGGGTAATTTCAAACCCTGTTCCTTCAAGAAGGCTCCCCAGATGTCAGTGCCAGCCTCCTGATCAACACAAATTTCCTCTTCTGCTTTCTTCTGGCATAAGCTTCAATGTCCCCTAAAAGTGCAAAGCTGTACTTAAGCTATTTTAGTAGACAGGGTCTCGCAAGGGCTAAGACTTCTATTCTACTTCTCCTTGGAGCTCTCTGAGTTCCCTCTCCTATCCTGAGTCACCACAGTCAGACGGCCCTCCAAGAGCAATTTTGAACTGAGACACTAAAGGGAAAACAGGAACAAATGATGTATCTCTTCTTCCTTTATTTGTTCATTTAGTTTGTGTTTACATTTACCAGTGTTGAGTTATATTGCTTCTACTGTATCACACTGCACTTCACTGATTTCTGGAAAGAAGTTAACTGCTCTGTGGCTGGGCTGCATTTTCATCCATAACCCGAGGATGGATGATTCAGGTTATGGATGGTGAATCACCCACTGGTGATTCAGTCCCCATCTGCTTGTGGATTTAACTGATCCTACTTGACAATCTCAGAGGCATCACACCTGTGTTTACTGTGCTGGATGAAGCAGTATATCTAGGTAGTAGGCATGTCTAGGAGTTGGATCAAAGACTTAACGGAGGCAAACGTCTCTAATTTAGAGGTGCTTTATCTTGTATGTGGTGGGAAAGAACATTGCATATCCTATATCAGATACAGAGAAAACATTAAACACATTGTATCTTTTTTAATTCTTACAGCAACCCATTGAGAGTAGACATTATTACAATTTCATTTTATAGATGAGGGAACTGAGGTTCTAAGACATTCAGTAGTTTCTTTGCCCAAGGTCTTGGCAGTATTAGAACTGGAATTTATGGTCTGGGCATTACATTCCACTACTCCCAGGAAGTCTGATCATCTCCATTTTATTGGGGAAGGAATTACACTCTGAGTCTAGTTAAGCTGCGGGAGGTTTCCAAACAGGAAGCTTATAGCTTGCTCAGCTGCCATACATCTTTCCACTGTCTTTTTTTTTCTCTCCAAGACAGTCATGAGCCTCATCATTGCTGGAAAGTATCTTATCGTTTATGGGATCCGATAGGGCTGATGGGTTGGTTACTGGAATTTCTAGTCATTATTGGGCTCTAGGATAGAAACTTTTCTTTTATTCCTTCAAAGATCTTTTTAGGAAGCAGTTAAGCAAGCCTGAAATTATATGTGAAATCAGAAGACTTAAAAAAATTTTTAAGCTTTTATTTTTACCTTTTACATTTATTTTTACATTTTCTTGGCAGTGCCATGCACAACTTGCAGGATCTTTTTCCCCTGACTAGGGGTCAAACCCAGGCCCCCTATAGTGGAAGTACAGAGCCCTAACCACTGGACCTCCAGGGAATTCCCCCCACCTCTCTCTTTTAGCAGCAAAATATAAATGCCAGTCCTTTTCCCTTTCCTGAGGTTTACTGCACCTTCTCATTAACTTCTGGTGACAGCTTCACAGTGATTCATCTTAACACGAGGATGGTTAGAATTCTACAGCAGCGGTCCCCAAGCTTTCTGGCACCAGGGACCAGATTCATGGAAGACAAATTTTCCAAGGAACGGAGTAGATGGTGGAGATGGTTTCAGGATGATTCAAGTGCATTACATTTATTGTGCACTTTATGTCTATTATTATTATATCAACTCCAACTCAGAAAGTGAAGTCGCTCAGTCATGTCCAACTGTGACCTCATGGACTGTAGCCTGCCAGGCTCCTCTATCCATGGAGATTCTCCGGGTTAAGAACACTGGAGTGGGTTGCTATTTCCTTCTCCAGGGGATCTTCCTGACCCAGGGGTCGAACTCCAGTCTCCTGCTTTGCAGGCAGACTCTTTACTCTCTGAGCCACCAGAGAAGCTCCTTATTTCTCTTATTATTGTATCAACTCCAACTCAGATCATGAGGCATTAGATCCCAGAGGCTGGGGATCCCTGTTCTATAGTATCTCATCATCATTTCTATTTAAGAACACAATGAAAGTGCAGCTATCTTAAAGTTACACAGATTAAAATAGGATGGGATCTTTTATCACTATGGAGGCCTCTGTGACCCAATTCACTGAAAGATTCTTGGCTGGGTTTATCCAGTGGGTGGGATGGGTTTCTCACTGGTCTCTCTGACAGGTCCTCCCTGGACCATTGTTCTTGTTATCTCTGTGACAAAGTGGCTGAGGGTTAGGCTTGTAGGTTGGATCAAGTTGTTCTGAATTAAGATCAAATTTTGGCCTCACCAGTGATACTATCTGTTCCATCAGTAGAGATAATTAGGCAAGAGTAGGTGAAGTTGGTACTTACTATTTAATAGACCCCACTAAAGCCCCAGAGGCCTCAAAATACCTTTCATTTTGTATCACTTTCGCTCATCTTGCCATCGTCTCTGAGCTGAAATTATTCCAATTACCTATTTTTATGATAGATCTCAGAGTTTCAGCCACAGGATTTCACTTTTTTCTCCAAAATATAAAGATGCACACGTTATATTGAGAGGTCTTGAGGAAATTGTCAAGGTTTCTTCTATTAGTATTTAGAAGAAATACTAAAAGGCATCATAACCTTAGACAGTGTTATGATTTGAACTCTGTTCCCCTCCCCCACCTCATTCCTGGAAAATAGGTTGAAGTCGTAATCCCTGATACCTGTGACTATGACCTTATTTGGGAATAGGGTTATTGTGGATGTAATTAAGATAAGAAGAGGTCACACTGGAGTAGATGGGTCCTAATCTAATATGTTGTTTTTGTTTAGTCACTAAGTCACGTCCGACTATTTTGGGACCCCGTGGACTGTAGCCCAGTAGGCTCCTCTGTCCGTGGGATTTCCCAGGCAAGAATACTGGAGTGGGTTGCCATTTCCTTCTCCAGGTGATCTTCCCCACCCAGGGATCAAATCTGAGTCTCCTACTTAGCAGATGGATTCTTTACCACTGAGCTACCAGAAGTCCAATCTAATGTGACTGGTGTCCCTGTAAGAAGAGGAGAGGAGACACAGACACACAGGAAGCAACACCATGTGAGGACAGAGACAGAGACCACAGTGATGTGTCTATAAGCCAAGGCATGCCAAGGGCTGCTAGCAGAACAAGAAACTGAGAGAAAGGCATGGAGCAGATCCTCCCCTAGAACCTTCGAAGAGTGTATGGCCCTGCCAATACTTTATTTTTGGACTTCTGGCCTCCAGAACTGTGAAAGAATCAATTTCTGTTGTGTGAGCCCACCAGGTTGTAGTTATTTAAGGTAATCCTAGGAAACAAGTATAAGTAGGAAGGAGAGGCCTGCCTTTATGTAGGGGCAGTGAGTTTCTGTGGAACCAGAAAGCAGGGCACCCTCTCCCTTGATGGCTATGGATCAGAGGAAGGAGCCATCAACAGCTCTGTGTGCATAAATTTTCAGGCCTGGGATTCATTCCTCCAGGGAGACATTCCTGCAAGCCAACAGAGTTCTGCTAAGCCTCTGGACATCATGCTCAGGAGGAGTCTGAGATTCCTGAGCACAGCCACACAGTTTACAAAGGATCAGGTGCTTGGACAGGTGCCTGAAGAAAGATGAGATGGCTCAACTTTATCTATTGCAAAACTGAGCCTGGGGTCATTTCCCTAACAGGAGACAGAGCAGGCTGTTTCTTCTTTTTGCAAAATCTCAGAGTTAATCATCCCAGTGCCTGAGCCTTGCCTATTTGATCTTAGGGAGAACTTATGTTCTCCATTGTGATTTTCCATCTCCAACACTACCTATCTTTGTGTTTATGACCTGTCAGAAACATGATTCCGGAAGCCAACTTAGATAACGTTTGTCTACTAATTTTACTAGGTGCCCAATAAATGTTGGTTAAGAGGTTTTTATTTTTCATCCAGAAACAGATGTCCTTTGAAGTGAATGCTTCTGGAGAAGGAGTACCTTCTCCAGAATCCCCATCAGGACTCGGGCAGTTCTTCTTCCAGCTGCTGAGAGCTAACTGGAGAACCCCTCTCCAGGGACTGCCTCTGCCTGAAGCAGGCTGCCTTGCTCAGTTATTTACTGAGTGGTATGTGCAGGAGTACAAAGGCTCGCCTCCAGTCAGCATATCTCTGAAGGTCATCCCAGCTCCAGGGCTCCCCATAGGATTGGTGAAGGCTTTCAACGCAGCTGCCTCACTGGCTTCTCCTTCTGTCCAGGTCTGCTGCCCTCATCTCAGATAGGTCTTGTTCCTGAGAGTACTCTCCACTGAATACCCCTGGCACACCAATCTCAGTGTGTTTTCCAGGGAACCTGATCTAAGATATTTCAACTTAGAGAGAAGAGAAATACATTGACCGGGCTTACAGGTATCGATTTGGAATCTGGAATGCATATAGCCATCGGCAGGAAAATAGAATGCTAGCGTGTCTCTGTATTGTCTCTGTCCTCAGCCTAAAGGCTGGGTCATGAAGGTTCCACTGCTCCTCAGGGGCTTATGAGTTCTAAGTACAGTGTGGCTGCTTGGTATGTGTTCACGGAATAGGCAATAGATGAGTGTTCATGGAATTCAGCTTGGTCCTGGGATGAGCTAAATAGGTCTTGCACACAGTTTTCCTCTCTTTGTGATGAGAAGAGTCATCTTTGGAGGGTGTATTAGTTCCCTAGGCCTGTTGTAACAGGAACACAGTCTGAGTGGCTTAAATGATGGAAATGTATTGTCTTACAGTTCTGCAGGTCTGAAGTCTGAAATCAGGATGTCAGCAGAGCTCTGATTCCTCTGAAGGACTTGGGAAAGGGTGCGTTCCATGCCTCTCCTCTAGGTTCTGGTCATTTTGCTGGCAATCATTGGCATTCCTTGACCTATAGACACATAACCCTAATCTCTGCCTGTAGTGTTCCTCCGATATGTCCAAATTTCCCATTTATAAGGACACCAGATATTGAACTAAGGGTCTATCTTACCCTTACCCCAGTACAACCTCATCTTAACTGATTATATCTTCAATGGCCTTATTTTCAAATAAGGTCAAATTCTGAAGTCCTGGGCCTTAGGAATTCAGCATATGAATTTGGAAAGGGAGATAATTCAATCATTTTCTTGGAGGTTCTATTTTTGATTTGGGGATTCCAGAATTTCCAACATGCTCTGTGTTAGAAGCACTGGGGCTGCAGAGGGGCTACAGGAAAGAAAGTGTGACCTGTAGCTGTGGGGTCTGAGCCAGGGGAAGTCAGGTTCTAGTTAGCAGAGGAGTGGAATATTGAAAAGCCCCTGAGGCCTGAGGTCTGGCTGGGTTGGGAACAGATTTCGTGCATTTGATTGGGGGATGCAAACAGCATAAAAGATGCACCATGCAACCTAGATATTGTTGTTCTGAGTGAAGTCAGACAGATAAGGAAAAATATCATATGGCACCCCTTATGTGTAGACTCTAAAGGAAAATGATGCAAATGAACTTACTTACAAAAGAGAAAGAGACTTAGAGAACAAACTTATGGTTGTCTGTACAGACTGCTATATTTAAAATGGATAACCAACAAGGACATACTGGATAGCATGGGGAGCTCTGTTCAATGTTATGTGAAAGCCTGGATGGAAGGGGTTTTGGGGGAGAATGGATACATGTGTGTGTATATATATATATTTTGTATTGGGGTATAGCTGATTAAAAATGTGATAGTTTCAGGTGAATAGTCAGTAGCTGAATAAAAATGTGATAGTTTTAGGTGAACAATCCATTCACCTGAAACTATCACATTTTTAATCAGCTATACCCCAATACAAAATTAAAACTTAAAATGTTTAAAAAAAATGATACCCCATCCTTTAATTGATGCAGTTACTTCACCCTCAAGTAAAGGAGTATAACTCCTCACTCCTTAAGGGTCAGCTGCATATACTGATTTCCTTCTAACGTGTACTGTGTGGAATGAAGAAAGTAGAGAAACCTGACAAGCACCACCCCAGCGAGGTGATCCACGTCAGCATCAGCAGTGCTAAGGGATGTTGCTCCTAAGTACAAGGACATGACATGATGAAAATGGAACTTTACCTCTGTGATCTTTCTCCCCAAAACACAAGTCACAGTCTCATAACGAGAAAGGCATCAGAGTACCCCAACTGGGGGACAAGCTACAGGATACATGATCAGTACTCCTCAAAAATCAAGATAATATAAAATAGGAAAAGCTTGAGAAACTCACAGCCAAGAGAAGTCAAAGGCGAGAAGATGATTAGGTGTCCTGGATGGGATCATGGAACAGAATAAAAGAGATTAGGTAAAAACTAAGGAGATGTGAGTGAATTATGGACTTCAGTTACTATTAATGTATCACTATTGATTTATTAATGACAACAAATGTACCATGTTAATGTAAGGGGTTCATGCAAAACTGGATAAGGGATATATGCAAACTCTATTTTCACAATTTTTCTGTAAAACTTCTAAATAAAACTTCTTAATCTTCTAAAATAAAAACTTTCTTGAAACTGAATTTAAAAAGTGTCATCCTCTAACAAACACATGAAAAGATGCTAAACATCACTCATTATTAGAGAAATGCAAATCAAAACCACAATGAGGTACCATTACACACCAGTCAGAATGGCTGCTATCCAAAAGTCTACAAGCAATAAATGCTGGACAGGGTGTGGAGAAAAGGGAACTCTCTTACACTGTTGGTGGAAATGCAAACTAGTACAGCCACTATGGAGAACAGTGTGGAGATTCCTTAAAAAACTGGAAATAGAACTGCCATATGACCCAGCAATACCACTTCTGGGCATACACACTGAGGAAACCAGATCTGAAAGGGTACAAAACATGCACCCCAATGTTCATCGCAGCACTGTTTATAATAGCGAGGACATGGAAGCAACCTAGATGCCCATCAGCAGACGAACAGATAAGAAAGCTATGGTGCATATACACAATGGAATATTACTCAGCCATTAAAAACAATACATTTGAATCAGTTCTAATGAGATGGATAAAACTGGAGCCCATTATACACAGTGAAGTAAGCCAGAAAGATAAACACCAATAAAGTATACTAATGCATATATATGGAATTTAGAAAGATGGTAACAATAACCCTATATGCAAGACAGAAAAAGAGACACAGATGTATAGAACAGATTTTTGGACTCTATGGGAAAAGGCAAGGGTGGGATGATCTGAGAGAACAGCATCAAAACATGTATATTATCAAGTGTGAAACAGATCGCCAGTCCAGGTTGGATGCACTGGGATGACCCAGAGGGATGGGATGGGGAGGGAGGTGGGAGGGGGGTTCAGGATGGGGAACACATGTAACTCCATGGCTGATTCATGTCAATGTATGGCAAAACCCACTACAATATTGTAAAGTAATTAGCCTCCAACTAATAAAAATAAATGGAAAAAAAAGTGCCATCCTAAACTTCTAGTTAGAAGATAAATAAGTTCTAGGAATATAGTTGTAATATAATGACTACAGTTAATTACTGCTGTCCTTTCTATATGAAAATTGTTAAATAAGAAAATCCTGAGTTTTCATCACAGGGAAAAAAATTATCTTCTTCTTTTTTATTGTATCTGTAAGAGATGATGGAGGGCTTCCCTGGAGACTCAGTGGTAAAGAACCCACCTGCCAATGTAGGACACTCAGGTTCATTCCTGGGTCAGGAAGATCCCCTGGAGGAAGGCATGGCAACTCACTCTAGTATTATTGCCTGGGAAATCCCATGGACAGAGAAGCCTGGAGGACCCCAGTCCATAGGGTCACAAAAGAGTCGGACATGACTTAGTGACTAAACAACTACCTTAAAAACTAGATAATTTGCATTTCAAAAACATTAATAAACTTTTTCTTCTTTTTTCCTAGCAAACAGTTTTGTCTCACAGTTACTCAAAAACAGAAAGCAGGTAAAAGGTTGTTTCATTCTCAGGAGAAATATTTAAAAGCAAGCAGTGGCACTGATCAATCAGACCATTGGTGGAGGTGAATAATCAATCAGGGACTTATTGGTCAAATATTATCTCTGTTTATTCCACCCTCACCTCTACTTAACCAGAGAACTAAAAGGAAAGGCTATGGCCGGAAAAGAAACAAATGTGATTCTTACGTATTCTTGGCTTGCTTTGAGTAATGGAAGGACTGAGGACCCCGGGAGATAAAACCTGAGGTTCTAGCAGCTGTTTGGCCCCCTCAGCAGAGGGGAACAACAGGTGTGACCCCAGAACTTTGAGAAGAAAGTGAGATGGGAGTTACTCCACTTTGAATTAATTTGCTCCAAGTTTTATCCACTTAGATTATAATCTGTGCCCCTCTGATGATTTCAGGAAGTTGTGGCTTCTGGGAAACATGTCCGAGGCTCCCCTTTACTCTGTAACAGAATCAAGGCTGAATCCACAAATTTAATCTGTGACTGTCTCCAGCATGACATGAGAATAAAAGGGTCCAGAGTCCAGGTCTTTCATTTTTTTAAACCTGGATCCTGAGAGCCAAAGGACAAACCTGCCCAGGTTTATCTTCCTCCATTGCTGGTCAATTGTTTTGACCTTTGACCTTGCATCTGGACAAGAGTCCATGGGGCAGCTCTAGGTTTGCCCTGTGGAGCAAATGTTGATTTAACCTTTTGGGTCTCCTGACATTATTGCGAAATCCATTCCATCAGAAACTAAGTTGTTAAAATAAAAAGAAATTTGTTTTTGTTTACTGTCTGTTGTTCAAAGAGTATTTGTAGCAAATGTCAACATTATGCTTCCACAAGGCTCATTCCATTTTACCACTTTTACAAGCTATGAGTGGAGAAAAGATATTCTTTGTTTTAGAAAGAAGTTTCTAATACCCTACTCCCTATTCCTCTTTTTCAGTTTTTTCCTACGTACTTAAGAATGTCCATTAATTTTGCTATAAAATATTTACAATAAATAACTTAATTTTGTAGACATAATGCCTTTCCTCATGATTTCAAATAATTTTTAAAAAATGAATCACAGAGATTACTTGGTTATCCAATGGTTAGGACTTTGCCTTCCATTGCAGGGGTTGAGGGTTCTATCCCTGATCAGGAAGCTAATATCCCACATGCCTCTCGGCCAAAATAAAAAACATAAAACAGAAGCAATGTTGTAACAAATTCAATGAAGACTTTAAAGATGGTCCAAAAAAAAAAAAAATCTTAAAAAGAAATAGAACCATATATGTGCACAGGCTTGTTTGGCTCCTTTTCTTTTTTCTTTCAGTCTTTAAAAACTGTTTTGATAAACTAAAAACAAATTTCCAGCACTAAATATCTTTAAAAGTTAAAAGGCCAAAACAAAATATGATAGCACAATAAACAAATGCAATGTTTATTTCAAATAAACACATCATACTTTGTGTTTTTCATTGTGATCTACCTAAGTATTTTAACTGCATTTTCCAATATTTTTGCAGTCTGAATGTATCTGCTGACTAAAGTTGATTCTGTTAAATGTTGTTTTCCCAAAATTTTTCTTTTGTTTCTAATTTGGTTTAATTTGGAGAAAGAACATTTGCTGTAGCTAGAACAACAATGAAAAACTAGTTTAGTAAAGCTTATGTATATACTACTTTATTTTATAATAAATGTTTCAACAATTCACATATAATCTTTTTACTATCACTTGTTAATGAGTTTATGCAAAGCAGTAATACTTTCGTAAATGATTCATTATTCACTTGAAAATTTTTGTGCCTTTTATCATAATGAATTGTTTAAATAAGTACTTTACTGACAATATATTCAACTGAAGAATAGTTTTGCTTATTTGGAGTTGCATGTTACAAAATTGCCATGATACTGACTTGATGAAAATTTTGCTTTTCTGATTATTTTTTAAATTAGGAAAGTAATATTTGTTCATGTTTTTTAGAAGGTTTAAACAGCTCCCCAGTCACTCTCTTTTATTAAAGTTAAAAAAATTTTTTGAAGTATAAACCATACAGAAAAATTTACAAATCATAGGTGTACAATTCATTGATTTATAGCAAACACCTCTATGGACAACCATGAAGATCAACGTAAAATCATTACAAGGACCTCAGAAGAGCCCTCTCCCAATCACTACACCTTCCGCTCCTCAAACACAGCCGTATCTTGACTTTTAACACTAGAGATGATTTTTTTCTGTGTTGTACTTGATATAAATGGAATCACACTATATGAATTCCTTTCTGACTTCTTCACTCAGCATAATGTTTGTAAGATGCACTTGTACCATCGTGTGCAACTAATGACATCCACTATCACTGCTTTCATTTCCTTGTGTGACCCTACCACAAGTAAGCTCTCCTACTACCTACAGAGCTTGGTTGCTTTTAGTTTGGGGCTGGGATGGTTAGTTTTATTTGTCATTTTACTAGGTCATTTTACTGGAAAAGGGAATGGCAACCCACTCCAAAATTCTTGCCTGGTGAATCCCATGGACAGATGATCCTGGCAGGCTATAGTCCATGGGGTCGCAAAAAGTCGCAAAAGGACTGAGAGACTAACACTTAGTAGACCAGGGTATGCCCAGATAGTTGATCAGACATTCTGCGTGTTTCTGCGAGGGTGTTTTTGGATGAGATTAACATCTAAATCTGTAGATTGAGTAAAATAGATCGCCTTCGTATTGTGTGTGGGCCCCATCTGAACAGTTGAAGGCCTGAATAGAACAAAAAGGCTGACCCTCCCCTAAGTAGGGGAGAATTCCTCCTGCCTGACTCCCTTGAAACTGGGACATCAACTGTTTCCTGCCTTCAGACTCAAGCTGAAATGCCAGCTCTTCCTGGATCTCAAGCCTGTCAGCCTTTGGATTCGAATTATACCATCGACTTGCCTAGGTTTCCAGGCTGCTAACTCACCCTGCAGATCCTGGGACTTGCCAAACCCCAATTTGGCATGAGCCAATTCTTCATAGTAAAATCTCTTTTTATATATATCATTGATTGACCTCTCTCTATATATATATATATGTACACACATACATATATATATATATATTGCCTATTGGTTCTCTGGTGAACCCTGACTAATACAGGACTCTTACTAATAATATCATTGGGAACTTCCCTGGCAGTCCAGTGGTTAAGACTTTGCCTTCCAATGTAGGGGGTGTGGATTTGATCGCTGGTTGGGGCACTAAGATCCCATATACCTCAAGGCCAAAAAATCAAAACATAAAGCAGAAGCAATATTGTAAAAAATTCAATAAAGACTTTAAAAATGTCCCACATAAAAAAAAAAAAAACTTTAAAATGATAATATCACAGAACTTTTTTTAACATGTCTTTTATTATACATATGCATGTATTTCTCTTAGCTACATATCTAGGAGGGTAATCGCTCAGCTGGAAGGTAAAACATATTTCACCTTTATTAGATACTGGCCAACAGCTTCCCAAAGTAAATGTTCATTTATTAGAGGTAGTATTTTGATTCCTCCTTATGAAAGATGAAAATTTTAGCCTACCTATACTATCTCCAAAATGTTCTTCCTCTACCTCACAATTTGTCTTAGTTTTAATTGTTCTAGTTTTTGCCTTAAAATTTTAAATGTACTTAACACTTCCATCTTGTGATCAAGTTTAGAATCTACTGATTCATCCCTTTATAAAATAAGTTGCTTAGAAAAGCCTTGCGTTTACAGTAGATGTTCAGCAAAGTCTTACTGAAATAAGGAAGAGAGGTGGAATGGATTTAGAGGCTAGAAGGGATCATTACCTTCATTATATCACATTCACCTCTGACTATTCTACATACTTCTGCCAGTAATATCATTTTGTTACATTTTCACGGTTTATTGTACTCACATTGTGCTCTATATTATGGTTGTCTTCCTCATTTTATTCATAGGTTACTTTTAAAAATTCAAAACTAATAAGCATTGAAACCATGCAAACTTCACTGTGACAGACTGCATTTTTCCAAAATGACTGCGACATTATTTTCCAGTCTGACAGGCTCTTCTAGAACTTTGCTATTCTCCCATCAAGAGGTGGAATCTATCTCCAGTTCCCTGGAACCTCAGTGGCTTCTGTTGACTACATTGCCTAATAGAGTGCAGGGGAAGCGATGCTCTGTAGCAGCCAGTACTTAGCAGCCAGTACTTTTTTAAAGGATACAACTGTTTCTCAAATCTTAGTCCAGGTCATAGTAGCAACAGAGTGTCTGCCTGGTTCTTTCTTGGAACACACGCCTTTGGAACCGTGAACCAATCTGAAAGGAGTCTGGCCACCTTGAAGCTGCCATGCTGGAGAAACCACCTGGGCAGCCTACCTGGATATAGAGAGAGATGCCAAAGATTTCTCAGTCCTCATCTGTCTGGCCCTCTAGTCTTTCCAGCTCAGGGACCAAACTCGTGAGTGATGGAGCCGTCAGGATGACCTCAGGCCGGGCCACCATCTGACTGCCATCTCACAAGATGCCTTGAGCCAAATCTCCTAGCTGCTGGCTGCTGCTGCTACTGCTGAGTCGCTTCAGTCGCGTCCAACTATGTGAGATCCCATGGACAGCAGCCTACCAGGCTTCTCTGTCCATGGGATTCTCTAGGCAACAACACTGGAGTGGGCTGCCATTTCCTTCTCCTAGAGGCTGCATCTGTTGCAGACATTATGTTCCAGGGAAATTCAGTCAGGAGTCAGTTCTTAAGTCCAGTCTCTCCTCGTGGGATGGAGGCTCTATTTTAAGTGAAGAATACTGGGGCCCAGATCACCCATACTTCAGTTTGCTTGTCCTCAAACGTCTCCTAGCTGAGCCACCCTCAAATTCCTTTCCCCTAGAAATGATGAGTGATAATGACTGCTGCTGTTTTAAGCCATAAATTCTGGGGTGAATTGTTATGCGGCAATAAGAGCCAGAATAATCACTTATTGTAAAATCAGTGAGGGTGACTGAACCCATAGGAAAAGTGAAGATAGCTGTATTTCATTAAATTGTCTTACTCAAAGAAAAAATATTCCAAACACTAAAATCAAATCAATGCTTTCTTTTTCTTCTCTACAGCTACTTGAATGATGCATATTTTAGTTTGCTTCATATCTGAGAAAAAATTTTTTTGTACAGATTTAATATCTTTTTTTCAGAGTCCTTATCGGGCATTTTTTTCTTATTAGCACAAAAGATGATTGCTTTATATTTCATATTGAAACTGAGTTTCTTCTTGAAGACATTCTTCACAGAGTCCTCTGAGTTTTGGGGCTCACTGCTTCCTAGATTTGCTGCACAATCATTGAACTGGGATTTCATTTCAGTAATCTCTGGATTTGTGTTTTATGCTTTGAATCTCATACTGTCCTTTCTCTTGGGTTCCTTAAGAATGCGTGAAACATATTTTTCTGCATCACTGTATATCTGTAGTCTTCTCAATTTTGCCCTCACACTTGATTGTCTAGGCTCCAAATTGCTTTTGCTGTGTTTCAGGCATTATAGCATTGTTTTCTAGCTTTCTGTGTTGCTAGAGATGTGCTATCCATCTCATACTTGTTCTATATGGCAGTCATCCACTTTTCTCTAGAAAACTTTCAGATTCTCTCTTTAGCCAACCTGTTCCACAATTTTTTCAGATGTGCCTATGTACAACTGAGGGTTATTTTATTCAAAGTCCTGTGTGTTAGGAAAAACGCCGCGGGAGGAAAAAAGCCGCCTCTAAGGACTGGTGGTAAAGGCCTTTTATTAAGCGTCGCTCTCGCGCAGAACTCCCGGGGGCTGGTGAGTGAGGAGACAAAGGGAGTCTGCAAGGTATGAGGGGTGGGGAGGGGTTTTATAGTCCGGGCAGGCATCCAGGCCAGGTCTTTTCATATAAGGAAGAAAGCGCGGGCTACAGCGGTGGTCAGTGTCCGAGGGCTTTATGTTGGTGCCTGATTGGACCAGGCTGCAGGGGGCCAGCCCCTGGAAGTTTAGCCAGCCTCCGGAATTTGCCTTGCAGCACTTTCCCGGGGCATGCTCCGACCTTTCACTGTGCTATTTACTTTTTCAATTTTTCAGACCCAAGTCTTTTCAGATCAAAGCATTTTTCTATATTGTCTTTGATTACATCCTTCCTTTGTTTTTAGACCTGCTTTTAAATGAACACTGAATCTTTTAAAAAATCTATTTCTACTGACAATTTTTCTCATATTATCCATATCATTTTCTATTTTATCTAGCTTTCTGGGAGATGCCTTCAACTTTAAAAATCATGTCCCTAACTGGGTCTTCATCCATTTCCATTTCACTATTTAGCTCTTTCACTAAGTTCTCAAAACTTCTGATAATCATTTCAAATTTCCAAATAACTTTCTTGCTCTCTAACTGATCCACTTTGTCCCCATAGCAGCCAGTACTTTTCTTTAAGGATGCCTCTTGAATCTCTATTAAGATAATTAGATATTTTATAAATTATCTCCCATTATTTTTTCTGTTTCCTCAGAAGCCAGTCTATCTTCACCTCAGTCTTTATCTTGCCTTTTGTTGATTTTCCTCAAATGTTTGGTGATCCTTTGTTGACTATTCATATATACTAAGAACTATATTGATAAATATAGGTTGATTGAGTGGATTTCACTAATAGGTGTGTTTACTCAGAAGGTGATTTTTTGAATGGGAAAGCTGGTTACAGCCTGTGTAAAAGTGGATAGATTTGCCAGTCAAGCTTGCAATTCACTAGCCAGTCTATGACCATCACAGCTGAACAACAAGGAATAGCTTTATCCAGGGGTAGAACTCCACTTCAGAGTGGAGCTGGATTTATGTCCACTGTGGAGGCTCTAGTGCCCTGAGGCTAGACAATACTTCTTTCTGCCTCCATCCCAGCCCCCAACCCCTTTGGGAAGATTGTACTCTCTTCAGAATGCAGTCTTTGGTGGTCTACCTGAGGATAAAGAGCTTCTCTGTACGTGGAGTGTGGAGGGCAGGCCTGAGTGGCCCAGCTGTTCCATGGTTTTGTCTGTTCTGTGGTTAACTCTCCTGATCACTGACCCAGCCCCTTGTTTTTTCTCTCACCGATGGGCTCCAAGCTCGGAGCCTCTCAGAATGATGATCCTGGCTGAAGACTCCACACTCACATGTTTCAGCTTGTGCATTACTCTGCTTTTGTACATCAATATGGTCCCATCTGCTCTATGACTCCCAGAAATTTATCCAAGTCATTGAAATTTCTGCTGATGGCATTCAATTTGTTTTCAGCATTCTAATTGACTTATTCTTTATGTCTTTATTGACATTTCAATAGGATCTTGGGAGAAAGGGTAGGCAAATACACATGTGGTATCTGTCATCTTGGACTGGACCTAAAATATTTTATTCAGTCAATAAAGCATTTATACATTTCCCTAAAACTAAAAGAGAGGGTATAATTAAATTTTCTAACGGAAAAACTGCAGGTCCAAAAAGTCAGAAGAGGGAATTTCCTGGCAGTCCAGAGGTTATGATTTTGAGCTTTCACTGCCCAGGGTGTGAGTTCAATCTCTGGTCAGGGAACTAAGAGCCACACAGCAAAAAAAAAAAAAAAAAGGTAAAATTTAAAAAATATTAAAAATGACAATTAAAAAAAAAAAGTCAAAAGAATCATCTTGTCCATTATCACCTTCCTAACAATTAGAGTAGCATAGTTATTAAAAGTCTAATCTTTGAGTCAGACAACCTGGGGCAGAGTCTACTTACTAGCTAGGTAACAATGTGCAATTTACTTGAACTCTCTGGACTTCTTACTTAAACTCTCTGGACTTCAGTTTTCCTATCTGTAAAATGGGGATAATCATACCTTTTTGTGGGTATTGTGACAATCTGAGTATTCAGCTAAGTGCCTGGAGTGTGGTAATCTATTAGTGGTAACCAGTAGCAGCAACTGCCATAATATCACCATCATCCCAGTCGTGAGCCATCCTCCCTGTTATTATATCTTCTCCTAGACACTGTTGTTCTAATCAATCAGAGTTATGAGACCTTTGTGAGTCTGAGTTTTGTTTGGCTAACCTTCAATCACTACCTCTGGTTTAATCTCCCAAATGCAGGGAGCATGGCTAAGATAAGGGAGTAAAAATTAAATACAGATGATGGAACAGCATGTTTTTATAGCAAAATTTTCTATCATTTATCTCATTTATTCTTTCAAAATATTTTGATGTAAGTAGTTTAGGTGTTTACTGAACATTTATCATATATATATATATATATTTCTTTAGCAAGTTAACTTTCTGGGTGTCTGTTGTAGAATAACAGGGGATTTTGAAAAGACTCATTGATATCAAACATTTTTCTTGATACTGGGGCCTTTGTTCTAAATTATAGCAATATTTAGTTTTAAGAATTAAGACAGGCATGCCTTGGTAAACAGAATAAAAGCATTGTGCTACTCTAACAGTTTAAAACTTTTTGAACTCTTTTATTCTTCAATGAGTCAGTCCTACACAGAGCTCTAATATATAAAATAGAACCAAGTAGAGCTCTCTGGTTGAAGAGGGCTTGGGGGCTAGAGCTCTGCTCACTCGGCAGTCCCTTCGTCTTCAGCTGCTGCCAGCATGGAGGCTGCAGTATCTCGTCCTCATACTTTTAGGATTCTAAGGAACAGAGTTTGGAAACTACTGATCTCACTTATTCCAAGGACAAGTTTTCCAGTTTCTATGAAAAAACTACTGTTTTTGAGTGCCTTCTTGTTGTGCCCACCCAGTATCCACAATAGTTTTAACCTCCCAATAACCAGTCCTGGAAGACATTTACTCTCCCATTATTATACTAAGAAAATCAAAGTCCAAAGAGGAGAGCAACTTATACAACATTTCACAGCTAATAAGCAGAGGATTTGACTTTTTACTCATGACCGACTCCAAATTCTTCCTTCCACCTCCAAATGAGCAAAGAAATCTAAAGTTCCATGCTAGCAATAAAATTTCATAATTTCAAGATACCTTTAATGAGCACAATACAAAACATTGATCGAAACAATAAACCCTGAGCCAAAACCCAGTCAGAGAAGGAGCTATAAGTACAAATGAAATAGAACATTTGAGTGGAGATAGAGAAATCAATTTTAACTGGTTGGCCAGCTTACTCTAGTCATTGCTCTTCCTAAACTTCTTGCAGTGAGAAATGAAATTTTTGATGTTTTCCTCCCAAGTATGTTTGCTTGATTGCCTCTTTTTCAATTGAAACCCTCACTACTTACTTTTAGGCTCATTGCCATTGGGTTGATGATCATGTATGGTGGATGATCTACTTTCAGACCTATTCTATTCTTTACTAAATTTCCTGAATTTTTTGGGCTCTCTTAATGGGCAAGGCAGTGCACCAAGTGCCCAGGGGCATAATCCCTGGCCTTGAGGCACTCACTGTCAGGTTGGAGTAAGGGAGCCGCACTTGTGTGAGATACCAAGGAATACACACGGCATTAGGCACAGAGATTATGATAAGAGATAGGAACGCAGAGGAGGAGAGCCCTGGTCCAGTCAAGACAGGTTTCCTGCAGAAAAATGAGCTTGAACTGAGCCTCCAGGATCAGTGGGGCCTTTAGCTTATAAGAGGAGAGGGGAGGTGAGGATAATCTCAGGTGGGAAACAGACAACCAACAGGACCAAGTGGCTGGAGAAGAGGGTTTGTGTCAGTCAGTACCACTGCCTATTGGCAAGAGTGAGGGTGCTTTCTGCTGGCTCTATTTCACTATGGGAATGGAGGCGCAGAAATAGCACCTCATTGATCTTGAGTCTCTGGAGAAATAAAAACTTGTGTTTCACAAAAAAAAGAGTAAAGGGTACATTGCACATACAATGTTTTTCTTTGTGTCTGCCTTCCAGGGCAGGCTCAACAAAATTTGGGCATTGTATTCATTTCCTAAGGCTGCCAAAAAAAAAAAAAAAAAAATACCATACAGGATGGCTTAAAACAACAGAAATTTGCCCTCTCACTTTTCTGGAGGCCAGAAGTCTGAAATCAGAGTATTGGCAGGGCCATGCTCCCGAGGAAACCTGTAGGGGAGAATCCTTCCTCCCTCTTCCAAGTGTCTGGAGGTGTTTGTAGGCATTCCTTGGTTTTTCAGCTACAGCACTGTAATCACTGCCTCTGTTGTCACATGACTGTCTTCCCCCTGGGTGTTTCTGTTCCCTTCTTTTAAGGACAACAGTCATAGTGGAATAAAACCCCCCACCCTTGACTCTAGAATGACCTCATCTTAACTACCTACCTCTGCAGTGACTCTGTAATAAGGTCACATTCTTGTGCCCATGGGGTTAGGGCTCCTACACATCTTTTGGGGGGACACAAGTCAACACACAACAGAGATGAGCAAGACAATTGTGGACCTGTGTGAGGGGGGATTTGGCTGAAGAGGAGGGGGCAAATTTTGAGGATCTGTTAGTATCTGCCTCAGAGACTGGCCTTCTGGAAGCCACCGTCCCTCATGGACCTCTGTTTTGCTCCTTGAAGAAAATGATTTCAGGTGAAACTAAAAGAGTGCTTCCCTCAGAAATCTCTGGAGCTGGAAGCAGAGAGTGAAGCACAGAGGCTGGGAGAAGGCGAGAGGGGAGGGAAGAGAAGAGGAGGCTAAGAGTACTTGTGGCTAAGAGAACTTGTTTGATGGTACTCACGAGTGTCATTAGTGTGTCCTTGTGACCACAGAGCATGATGGAGGCAATATGCAGACTCCAATCCAACATCACATCAATCCTCGTGAGATATGGCCCAGCGAAACAGGAAGAATCTGAAAGGCTATACAACTCAATGTGTAGCAAGAGAATAATTGAAAGAAGTTAGCTGTCACTTGGAGTAAGAGTTACACACCATATCTGCTATCATATCTGATGACATAATTAGATATTAGTTCAACCTGAATCCAGAGACCAAGTTACAAAACCAGTCCTAATGGAAAGATGCCTTATTGTCAGGGTGTCCATAAAAAGAACTTAGCAGAATTATCCTGAGTAACTGTGGCACATGTGTCCTGTCCTGGTTAAAAATCTCTGATGAACAAAGAACCTTAGCTCCCTGAAGACACATCATAAGAGCTTTCAGAACAACCATAGGCTTTGGAGGAAGGTCCTGCAATCCACATGCAGAAACAAGCCTGAGACAGACATATGTTTCCCCACCTAGGACAAGGAGTCTTTGCTCCCACACCCTGTTCCCCAACCACTGTTATTTGAGGTGGGGTAGGTCCTCATTACTTGTCAAACACTCAAAACCTGACTTCAATAAAAATAAAACAGGCTGTGCACACAAAGGCAACAACAAAGAAACAAATCAGCAAAGGGCGGCATTTTACCTACAAATGTAGATAACTATTGTCCTCTCATTAAGCATGTAATAAGAATGAATATGAAGACAAATAGAACAAAATTAAAATTATAAAAAAAGATAGAAGAATACACTTATGGTATGAAAACAGTGGTATCTCAAATAAATGGGGAAAGTTGGATTTTTTGGAAAAAGATGTTGGGACAACTGAAAAGCCACTTGGAAAAATATGAATTTGCATCCATACGGTACACAGAATATCAGGAAAAACTCCAAAAGGATTAGAGATCTCAATGTAAAAAGTGAATCCATTCAGTTTTCTAAGGAAACATGGGTAAATTTCCAACCTTGCAATTGGCAAGGCTTACTGTGACTCACTATTCAGAAGAAATAAAGGAGTAGGTTAATAAACTTGTCCAAGCATTAATACAATCTTTTATGTGGTAAAAGTCAAAAGACAGATGACAAACTGGGAGGAATATTTGCAACTTACATCATTAAGGGACTAAAATCTCAAATAGTTAAAGTTACTCTTTAAATAAAGTATCAACAACAAAAGAAAAATTAATAGAAAAATGGGCAAAATGCACCTATAACCCAATGAGAAAAGGACACGACCTTTAAAAATATAAAACAAGATATTCAAATAGACTTATAATAAGAGAAATTTATATTAAAATTATACTGAGATATTTCTCACCTATCAGATTGGTGAAAACTCCGAGAGTTGAACAATACATTCTGTTAGCTGGGCTTAGAGCATCTGGCATTTCACATATTGTAGGTGGGAGTGCAAAATGGTACAACCTCTATGGAAAGGAGTTTAGCAACAGCTCACCAAGGGCATGGCAACCCACTCCAATGTTCTTGCCTGGAAAATCCCATGGACAGAGGAGCCTGGTGGGCTATAGTCCATGGGGTTGCAAAGAGTTGGACACAACTGAAGAAACTTATCACATACTATGTTTTAAACTTCCAAACAGCTAGGTTGCTAAGATCCTAATTGTTTCACCACAGAGAAGAAATGATAATTATGTGACATAATAGAAGGGCAAGGTGATGCTACTGCTATATGTTGCAATATGTAAATTTATCAAATCAGCACAGTGTACCTTGAATCTTAATCTCTGAGTCTGTTTCTTCTTCTGTAAAGGAGCTCAGTAATAGCTTTCACACAGGCACCACATGGATTAACAGAAATATTGCACAACACTGCTCCTGCCTCACACAAAACGAGCCCATCCCCACTCACTATGGAAGGTCTACAAATGCCAGGGACAAGAGGCGACCATGTAACTGAGTAGGACCACCCCCACCCATGTCCTTTGTGTGCCTTTTGTCCATAGAAAAACTTTAGTCACAGAATAAATTTAATCAGAGAAGTGAGAAAATGCAGAAAGAAAGGAAAACAGTCAAACAAGACTAAATAATAATACTTCAGCCAGTAAACAAAGTCAAGGACCTTTAGATTTCCCTCAAGGACCAGAGATAACCTGAACCAAATCCTTTGAGCTGTTTTGCAGATACTGAAACCCCCACCGGGAGGAAGAAGTGAACTATATGCTGCCCACAAGCACGTAGACCCCAGACCAGTTGTAACCAGACGGTGGATGATGATGACTCCCACTTAGCTCACCACCAACCACTCAGAAGAATGTCCATGAGCTGATCACAGCCTGCTCCTTGGACACTATATAGACTCCTTACTACCCCTCTCCAGGAAGGGATGCACAGTTTTGAGGGCATTAGCCCACTGGGGCCCCCTTTGCCTGGGAAAGCAATAAAGTTATTAATATTTCTATCAATATTTCACCCAAAACTCTGTCTCTGAAATTTAATCAGACACCAGGGTACAGAGGCTGAATTCCAGCAACAACCATGAGGTCAGGAGACCCATAGCCTAGGGAAGAGAGGAAATCCAGAAGAAGTGCACTTTGCTTTATGCACACCTGGCAGTTAGGGGCTGGCCTCCCAGACCCTGCAAACGCAGGAAACAGAAAGATCTCCTGGAGGGCAGGGCACTGAGAATGCTTGTCCAGGGATCTAGAATTTAAACCCAATCACTTCTGCTTCCTTCTCCCCCTGCAGCATGGTGAAACGACTGTGAAAGAATTTAGATTCCTCTGTATTCTTTTGACCTTTGACTAAGAAAAGTGATTCAAAGTCTGCTACAGGGCAAGAAATGAACTTTGAAAAGTGCCTGCAGGAGATTTCAAAATCTTTGAACTCAGTTTAGCTGTAACTAAGGACCAGACCTTGGATTATATTTTTACTCACACAATTTTGCCTCAGGAAAGGGCAGAGACACAATGTACCTTCCAGTTCCTGGGACTGTCAAAGTTTGTGCCACTGAGGGACCAAGAATGGCTGGGGATGCCAACAGAAATCAAGGAGCCCCTAGTCTTGGCTCCAAAGCCTAGTCACTTTCAGTATATACTGATTCCAGCAATGGCAATCACTTTCTGAGTCTGGCTGATTTAAGGAAGAAAAAAAAGAACCCCAAAATTATAATGTTTAGGTAAATCAGTCTTGAAGGTAGATTGACTGATCATTAATTCATCCATTCATTTTACTCATCAAATAAATATGTATTGAGTACTTATTACACTAGCTTGCATGCTAGTTGGAGAAGGTAGAAGCAGAGAAATCTGATTAAGGTATTTGTCATGAGAGGAGAATTAAGTTCAGGAGGGATTTCAGGTTCTTAGGTTTGAAAGGAATCTTAAACATCATCTCACATTACTCCTCAAGATCAGGTCTAGCAACTGAGGCTCAGAGTAGTCCTACCCAAAGCCATATAGCTGATTAAGGGCAGAGCCAAGAACAGGCTTGGGTTTCTTAACTCAAGTCCAGTGCTATTTCCATCACCACTTACTGGTCCAGAGGATAATTCTCAGGTATGTTGGAGAGAAAGAGAAAAAAAAAAAAAAAGAAGGCTAGAAAATATTTATTTATTTGATATGGTGAAGAAGTTGATGGCTTAATTTTCCTCCTTAAAATTCTAGAGGAAGAGAATTCCTTGAAGACAGGTGCTGGGTGGGTAGGGAAAATGTACTTAATTAATCATTTCAAGATTCACTCACAAATATGGGCTTCTTGGGATAACATCCATTAAGATCCTGAAGGAAAAAAAAAAGAAAAAGATCCTGAAGGAAGGCTTCAGCGTGATTTGCTGCACTAATGAAAGATGAGTCACCTTACTATCTTACATATTGGCTTCCTCTTCAGAATACGTCGCTTTGAAAGGCCTAGTTATCCTGGTTGAACTCAGATTCACTTGGTCTCTATGGCAACCACAGTGAATTCCCACAAGTCACCGGAAAAGGGCACTTGACATCTTGAAGCACAATAGACAGACCCTTTATATTATAGCCATCCCTCTCATTGCTAGAAGGGAAGGAGACACCATCGAACACACATTCCACAACTGCAAAATAAAAACCTCTCTGCACTAGCCTGATTCTTGAAGCTGTTGCCAAGTTCAAGAGTCATTCATGACTATTACTACTTGTAAGCTGACAATTTCAGATGGCTCTCTGACACTCTCCTCCACCACCCTGACCCCAAGCGCAAACAGAATTCAACCTAGTTATAATTTAGATCTATCAGAAATTGGTTTGACTGCATAAGACAGACCACCCAAATGAGCAGTGGCTTAAACACACAAATACTCTTTCACTTTAACTTTAAAAGTCTGGAGATAAGCAACCTGATGCATCCACAGCTACTCAGCAAAGGCTTTATGGTAACAAGGCTCCCTCCAGTAAACCGCTCCACCATCCACCCCTAGGATGGTGCACCTCTCTTCCTCATGGTGCAAATCCATCAAACTTCATTGTGTTGGCAGATGAAGGAAGGAATGATGTAATGTATGTGGGCCAGCTATCTTTCTAGGAGGTTCTACTGCAATTGCTGAAAAGCTTTTGTATTAATAGACTGCCTGGTTCCTCTGTTCATGGGATTTCCCAGGCAAGAATACTGGAATGGGTTGCCATTTCCTTCTCCAGGGAATCTTCCCGAACCAGGGATAGAACCGGTGTCTCTGGAATCGGCAGGCAGATTCTTTACCTGCCTGCCACCGGGGAAGCCCTAACATCTTGTTGACAAGCACTTAATTATATGGTTAGAGCTGGGTGCACTGGAGGTAGGGGCTCGATTCCTGATATCTAGAAGGCAAAGGCTCTATTAAAAGGACAGAAGGGAGGCATAACAAGTAATCAGGTCCTTTGAAGTGTTACCTAAGTCCTTTAATGCCTTTCAGGACAAATTGGTTCCTAGCTCTGGTTCACAAGCTCAATGGCTAAAATGGTCTTTACCTAATTATGGGCTAGTGATCCTCAGGTGATGATGTTGGTTGGAGGGTTTCCCTCTTAGTGTAGAAGCAGTGATGTAATGAAGTTACCAGGCAAGGGGGTCTGGGAGTCTTCATGCATGACTAGAATTTGTGGGTAGACGTGTCCCCAGGTGGTTGTGTTCCCCTGTTCCCTCAGCAGCATGCTCGGGCTGGAGGCTCAGGAGTATGGACACTGGATTCAGGCATAGCATCTTTTGCTGGGTGATTATGGGATAATCCTGCATGCCTCTCTCCAGAATTAGAGAGGGTCATGTTTTCAGGGTTGATAGCTTCAAGGAGGAAGTGCTACAACAGAACAATTTGGAATAAGACTTTTCAGCCTTTGAGATACAAAATAGAGTTTCAAACTCCCAGCAGATATAATACGTTGTCAGAAAGCACTTTTGTGTCTCAGTGTTTGGCTCCTGGGTACTGAAATGTTTCTGTCATAAACAACAGATTTGGAAAAAGTGCTTGATCCTATGACATAAGAATCAGTGTGCTCAGCTCTTTAGCTTTGATTCTGTCTGGGGGACAAGGAGACAAAGAACGTCAGGGAGAAGAATAATAAAGAAGCAATGGTGGGTGTTAGGTCTGCTCCCTCCTGACTTTGGCCCAGTCTGGAAGGCAGGGTGCCTTGGATCACTGCACCAGTTTGGGCATTTGGTGACCTGAATTTCCCTTGGGGTTCTGAGTGGCGGTAAGCGCCCATGTTGTTTCCTGTTTCACTGTGACGGAGGAGAGGAGAGATGACAGCACGGGACACCCGGGGAGTGGGGCCTAAGGTGCTTTCAGATAAGCCCCTGAGACCTGTGGCACCCAGGAGCTGCCATGTTTTCTCAAGGGTCCTAGAGTAAAGACATGCGTGACAGAGGCCTATAGGGGAAGTGTACTGGGAGGATACATGCCGTGTGTACCCAGGTTAGCCGAGGAGTTCATTTGACCCTCTCCATGCCTCATGTTTTCAAAACCTTCTCAGAAACTAGATGGAACCCTGCAGAAAGGGAGGGGCAAGTTCTGCAATGACTCAGAGTACTCTGACTTGCCACGTCAATTCACTTCTGCCATCAGAAGACATTGGTTCAAGACAAAAACTAAGTACAGTTATGACAAAAAAATAATAAAAGAACTCTCCATATCTGGCAGTTCTGAGTCTGTGGCCTGAGAAATTTGAACTTGACACAAAACTGTATACCAACCAGCTTATTTAAAAAATTGGACTTCATTTCATATCACCTGAATGAAACAGTAAGAGAAAGATATTATTTTTGGGAGGGCCTCATGTGATTAAATACTTACTGGGAGGTTTTCTTACAATTCTTTATAAATATTTTTTTTTGCTAGTCAACACATTTAATCAAATACTATTTAATCAGGCATTATTCCTATTTGTGGATAAGCAACTGGATAGAAACCTAATAAAAAAAATTCTTCCGTAATCAGCTTAGGAAGGAGACCCTGCTCTGGATGTTTACAACCTTCCAATTATCCCTAAAATCTTACTGGTTAATCTCCAAGAAAGGCCTGACGCTGTTTAGTGGCTCCTGCAGCCTCACACAATCTCATCCTGCCTCCTCTTCACAGTATCCTCAGGAAAAGTTGATACTGGGGCTCTGGATAATTATGGGCATGGTACCCAATGGGAAGTCTTAGAGGTTCGCTTACTTGTGTTATGGCACCTCACACTCTCATTGCATTTTTTCATTTTCTTGTCATGGGAAAAATAAGCTATCCATAAATGTCATAGTGGAAGGTCTTCCTGGGCCTGTGGGCTCCGACTCTGGGATGATTCTCTCTATCCACAGACTATGACATTTGAACTTGTTATTCCCCTCTCTTAACTTCGATTTTCTTGGGATATACACACATTCTGCATGGGAATGTGGGAATGAACATACACCTCAACACCCAGCACATAATAAGTGTTCATTAAGTTTCCTCCCTTTCTTGACATCTCTTCTAGAGTGAAGAAGAATGACTGAGAGTTTCTTCTCAAATCCTATTGGAATTTTTGGATAGAATTTGCCGAAGCTCTGCTATAACCATTTTGAGGCCATTCACAAACCTGTCTATTCAAGCATCAATTTTTGTTTTTAAGTGACCTGAATATTTGACTTCTCTTTAGTAGGAATACTGGAAACCTTAATGTTTCTCAAAGGGGAAAGTGATTTGTCTGTCAGATAACTGTGTCCAAGCTAACTGACATACAAAAGTCCATTGTTTCAATGATAAGTACTGAATTATGTTAGACAAAGATCAGAATGCTGCTTATAACTTCCCAATGGATGCTAAAAATAGCTGGGATACTGCCGTTTCAGTATGTGGAGCAGGGGTGAGAAGACTGAAAAAATAATTGAGCTGAGGGCCACTCAAAATCAGTCAAGGTCTAATTCAATAAATAGAAGCTAAATGTAGTGGGTTTATACAAAGAAAGAAAAAATAGAAATTACTTTCTATATTGGCTATTAAGATGAAAGACACTGAACATAAAACTCTAGTCAAGAAATACAGCAAAATATAAAACCACATACTGTAAGATTTTGATTATCTGGAGCCCTTTAGAAAGCAGCTGATGGCTGACTTTTCTATATAGCTCGGGATTTATATTCTCAAGCAATGAATTTTTAAGACTTTAAATGGAAATCCCTCTAAAATAAATCACACTGTTTTGTGCATTCTTAAACAGAGTGTGAAGAACGTATTGTTCTTCCTGACTTGGGATTTCAATTAAGTGTTTTAATATCAACTATTATTTGGTCCTGTGTTAAGACAATGCATGCATGCGTGCTAAGTTGCTTCAGTCGTGTCCGACTCTGTGGCCCTATAGACTGTAGCCCGCCAGGTTCCTGAGTCCAAGGGCTTCTCCAGGCAAGAATACTGGAGTGGGTTGCCATGCCCTCCTCCAAGGAATCTTCTTGATCCAGGGATCGAACCCACGTCTCTTACATCTCCTGCATTGGCAGGCGGGTTCTTCACCACTAGCTCCTCCTGGGAAGCCTATGACGCCCTCAAAGTCAGCTTAGACACATGGGACTGTTTACATCTATATTAGTCCCAGATTTCTGTGTTTGTCAATATTTTATCTCACTATCTGCTGGCACTTCTCACTGCTGTCCTATGTCCATCTTAAGTGGACATGACACTTCTTCCCTCATTATTGCTTTCAGTGATTGGTAAATCCAATTCAAGTTTGTTAAAGCTATTTGTAAACTAGGAGTAAATTGATACTGAATGAACATTTGAGGGTTTGAGAAGAAAAGATATGAGCCTTAGTGATCGAACTTTATGGATACATTTTAGGGACTTTCCTGGTGGATAATAAGTGGATAATAAGAATCTGCCTGCCAATGCAGGGGATGTGGGTTCAATCCCTGGTCTGGGAAGATTTCACATGCTGTGCAGCAACTAAGCCCATGTGCCATGCCTACTGAGCCCGAGCACCTACAGCGTGTCTTTTGCAACACAGGCAATGAGAAGCCTGAGCACCACAGCTAGACAGTAGCCCCCACTCCCTGCAACTAGAGAAAGCCTGCACAGCAAGAAGACACAGAACAACCAAAAAAAAAAAAAAAAAAACAGATATTTTATTCATAGATTTATTCATTTATACTTTATGAAAGTGAAAGTTGCTCAGTCATGTCCGACTCTTTGTGACCCCATGGACTATACAGTCCATGGAATTCTCCAGGCCAAAATACTGTGGTGAGTAGCCTTTCCCTTCTCCAGGGGATCTTCCCAAACCAGGGATCGAACCCAGGTCTCCTGCATTGCGGGCGGATTCTTTACCAATTGAGCTATCAGGGAACTCCATTTATACTTTGCTGGTCCTCAACTATATCTGGTTATTAGTTGATGTGTGATACACTAAAACCTTTTATAAAGTACCGTACAAACAGAAGGTAGTGTGGATATCTTTAGAGTCTTTTGTACAACCTGGCCCATAGCCATGCCCAGTCCTTTAAGACCCTGAACTGATCATGCTTGTCTGTGTACTGGTGGTCAAGTTATTATGATGTGACTGAGCAAACACAGAGAGATGGCACCGGGAGCGGATCTTATACTTGGGGCCTCTAGTTGGCTGATGATTACTTGTGCAACAAGCACAAGGCCACCTCGGCTACCAGCCTGTCCCAGTCAGGGTTACTGGTCCTGCCAGATGGGTGAGATGTGCTGCCAAGCAGAGCTCTGTGGCCTCTGCAGGCTGTGGGAATGGGGGCCAGCTTCTTTTACCTCGAGCAGACTTAGGGTTTATCTCAGTTTACTATACAAATATTATCCCTTTCTTTGTGTGTCCTGGTGTGAAAAAAAAAAAAAAGTCTCAAGCAGGGCTGGTATTAGGTAGCTATACTAGATTACACGGGGCCAGGTTCACGGGTATGGATGGCTCATGCTTTCCCCAACCTGCTATCTCCTGGCAATGCTTTGTTCTTGTCACAGTAATGGGGACATCAATGTAATTGGGTGATCCAAGAGGACACTGTCACTAACTCACTGACCCAGCCCTCTGTGAGACAATGAAGCTGGTCTGAAAATGTGGGAATTGTTTAAAATGAAGTTCATTCATTCAACATGTATTTATTGACTACAGACGCTGTGATAAGCTCTGGAGACACAACGGTGGGGGGCATAGGTCCCCTATCCCAATGAACCTGAGAGGGAGACAGGTGTGTGGTGACATGATGAAGGAAAGCCTACCACAGTTCTGACCTTCATAAGGGGTCACCTGTCCTTCCTTTATCTCCCAACCCAAACAGGAGATGACAGCAACAACATCCCATGGCAGGTTTGAATTCCTGGGTTGTATAACTGCTTATTGGGACTTTCCTGGTGGTGCAGGTGGTTAAAGAATCTGCCTGTAATGCAGGAGACCCAGCTTCGATCCCTGGGTCAGGAAGTTCCCCTGGAGAAGGGAATGGCTACCGTGTATTCTTGCCTGGAGAATCCCATTGACAGAGGAGCCTGGCCAGCTATAGTCCATGGGGTCGCAAAGAGTTGGACATGGCTGAGCAAATAAGCACATGACAAGCACGTAACCGTTTATTACGCCACTGAAGAATTAAGGGTTCTTGAAGTTGCTAGTCTGGCCAGACTACCTGCAGGCCTCTAATTCCAGCCTCTGATGGCCCCCAGGGCATCCAGCACAACGGACCACAGAGCAGGAGGGCAGGTGTAAGGCTGGCTCCTGCCACACAGCAGCAGCAGTCGTGAAGTCAGGGAGGAAGCAGGGCACGGCACGGCAGTTTTCCCCTGAGCCAAACACCGTCACAGAGAGTTTGTCAAGCCTGAAAACTGCATTCTGAATTAAGCTGAGATTTTTTTTTGATGTTGAGAACAATTTGGAGTGGGACAGTGTGATCCAACTAAACTTGAAAAAATAATCTTAGTCAACCATTAGGATAATAAATTTTGACCTACAAGAATAGGAGGAAACCAAATAAGTAAACAAAGTCAGTCCAATGATGGCATTCTCAGTGCCTCACTTTACAAATCCAGGAATATTTTCAGCTTCAAAAATAAAAGTATGTTTACGTACAATTCAAAGGTTGGAGTTTCCTTCTTAAAATGATTTGAGATTTTGTCCGGTTAAAACCTGAGGGCTTTGTTTCTGTGAATACCTAAACTCTTTTGATGAAGCTGGGGTTTATCCTTTCTGTCCAATAATAAGGGCAACTAATGGTAATTAATAATTTGCTGGGGACTATGCCAATAGTTTATAAGAATTATCTCTTGTTAATCTGAAATATAGGACATTTTTCTGTGAGTCACATTTTATATTGCTTTAGTGTTTCTCACAAACATTTTATTGCATGATAAAAATTCAAGGGATACAAGAGAAAGAAAAATGGGCTATCTCTTAATACATGTGTGGCAGCTCTGTTGTCTTGGTGATTATCTGAAGCTCAAGAATTACTTGTGCGAACATGATCGTCATTCCTTCGAGACCAGGTATATTTTGAAGAGTTCATGTGATCCAAGGACAGAAGCTGTGTTTGTTATAAATTTGAATTCCTTCTTTGTACTTTACAGAACTCTATAATGTACCAGCAATGAATCCCCATATTGAGAAAAATGGGGATACTCTGGCTGTGAGGAGGTTTCTTGAGGCAAAGATTTGTAGACATCCAAAACAGAATTTTGTGATTTTTTTTTCCAGTAAAGGTTCCTGTTTGCCAGTAAAGTTTCAGATGTCTGGAACATCTGAAGTACAGGCACTCCTGGGTTAATGAATATTCCAAATTCAAGTAATTAAAGGGTTGTGTTGAAAACAGGAAGTCTCCTCAGGGGCCTGGAGACCAGAAAGCAATTGTTCGGCTCTGCCTTTCCTCCTCCCAGGGCAGCCAGCTCACTGGGCTCCAGTCCCACCAGCCTCCTTCAGATCATACACTGAGCCTTCTCATGCCCCAGGGCCTTTGTACCTGCTGCCCTTTCCACCTAGAAGAAGGTACCCCAGCTCTTTTAAAGCCTGATTATTATCATTCACTAGGTCTTAGCTCAAAAATCAAGATGCTTTCCTTGATTTCCTTATCTAAGGCCAAGTGAAGGCATTTATTCTAATCTTTAATTATCCTGTATGTTTACTCATTTACCATCTGACTCCTTTCATCTCCATCTAAGATCCATGACAACAGGGCCTGGGTCACGTTCACGACTGTATCCTCACTGCCCAGTAGTGCTCAGCACAGTCATTGTTTGTTGCTGTTTAGTTGCTCAGTCGTGTTCGACTCTTTGCGACCCCATGGACTGTAGCCCACCAGGCTCCTCTGTCCATAGGATTCTCCAGGCAAGAATACTGGAGTGGGTTGCCACTTCCTTCTCCAGAGGATCTTCCTGACACAGGTATCAAACTTGCATCTCCTGCATTGGCTGGCAGATTCTCTACTGCTGAGCCACCAGGAAGCCCACAGAGTCATTACTTCATGTATATTGAGTGGATGAAAGAATGGATGAATGAGTAAATTAATCAGTAAGTAAATGAATAACACTGAATTTAGCTATTGTAACAAGATGGGGAATTATGAAACATCACATAAGCCATCCTACATTAATATTTTTGTTTCTCTGAAAGATGCCTGCACCGAGCATGCAACTTGTAAGTAATCGATAGATTATGTATAAGGGTGAAAATGTACTTTTTAGGGCATAAAAAGAAAGAATAACACTATGGAGATATTAAATTTGCCTCTGAAGAAGTATAAGGAACGACTGTTTGCCTTGAATAATCTCTAAGCAGATCTGAAAATATTCCATCTATCAAAATCTCCTCACTCATCACTGTTTCCACTCCTGATACAACTTCTCCTGAGAAAATAGAAATGTCCACCCACATTCTTGATTGCTTCATGCTTCCGGCAAAACTGGGGGTGGACAAGCAGGAGAGAGAGTGCATTGAGGAGGTCTTAAAAAGCCTCCTTTGCTGCTGCTGCTAAGTCACTTCAGTCGTGTCCGACTCTGTGCGACCCCATAGACGGCAGCCCACCAGGCTCCACTGTCCCTGGGATACTCCAGGCAAGAACACTGGAGTGGGTTGCCATTTCCTTCTCCAATGCATGAAAGTGAAAAATGAAAGTGAAGTCGTTCAGTCGTGTCCTACTCTTAGCGACCCCATGGACTGCAGCCTACCAGGCTCCTCTGTCCATGGGATTTTCCAGGCAAGAGTACTGGAGTGGGGTGCCATTGCCTTCTCCGAAAAAGCCTCCTTTAAGACCCCCTAATTCCATGGTCTGTTTAAGGTAGAAATTCCTACCTTAGGCTTTTGAATCTGTAGAAAGCTACAGCTGACGTAGTTAACTGTTGTCTACTAGGAAATGAAGTAAACACATAAAATGCTAATTTGATGGATAGAGGAAGGAGGATATTTATTATGAGCAGACCAGAGTTGCCTGCAGGCTGCGAGAGAATAGGGGTTTCTGGAAGAGGGAGAAAAGACTGGAGGAGTTAGAAAGGGGAAAACAAAGTCCTCTGGTCCTGAGACCCTCCCCATCCAGAGACTCAGAGGCTGGAGTGCAGGTATGGGGTTAGAGGGAACAGACAAGAGCTGCAGATGGGAACGTTCTGCAATCTATGCTCCTAAACCCGTTTGTGGCAAAGCTATTGGAATTCTCCAGGGCATAAGAATAGGAGAAGCTCTGTGGCCCAGAGCTGAAAGTGGCTTCAATTGTGTAGAGAGAAAGATGTTGGTGATGCTTAAAGGTTCTTGTGTCAACCTAAGAGTAAGCAGGAAACTGACTCCCTGCCACTGAGACCCATCCCCAGGTCTTGGGAACACATTTTTGGATTAAAATCTTACCAACATAATCTTCAGAGTTGTCGTCTCTTCTAATATGCCCTAAGTACCACTTAAGAGGCAGCAGGTACCACAGAGCTCCAGAGAAAGAAAAGTCCACTTCTGGTTGTGGGCCAGAAAGGCTTCAGGAAAGAGCTGGCTCTGAGGGACACACAGACCTTTGGTAGATAGAAAGGCATTGGGGGAGGGAGGCTAAAACAGCAAGAGCAGAGATACAGAGGAAGCAGCGACAGAAAGCAATGTAAGGGCTAGATGTTGATGTGGAGATCTGCTGTGTTTGGATGGGAGTAGAGGAAGAAGTCCAGAGGCCACTGCCCACCATGGAGGGACGGAGCGATTTCAGGAAGGAAAAGAGTGAAAAAATAGAAGCTGAGTGAAAAAAGGAGACACGCTTGAAAACTATTGCCTTTGCCAAAGATTTGTGGGTCTTACATCCTCTGAGTGAGGTAATCATGTATTTACCAACTGATACTTGTTGAATTCCGAATACGTTGCCAGGTACTGTTCTAGTTTTGAGGAGAAAGCAAGGGTTGTTAGAGAAAATAACAAAAGTCCCTTTCTCCATGAAGTCTGCATTCTAGTGGGAAACATAGATAGTAAACAAATAACAGAGTAAGTCAGAAGGTGGTAAGAACTACAGAGCAGAAGAGAGCGAGGCCAGGGCCTGAGGTGTCAGGTACAGTTAGTGGCATGGGGACCACTGTATCTCATGCCTGGAAAAGCAGACGTCTCCTTCCCAAGAATTCACTTACTCATTCATTCATTCATCATTTATTCATTCCCTGTGCTGCTGCTTCTTTTTTTTTTTTCTTGCCAGATATTGTTCTAGGCACTGAAGCAGAGCTATATAAAAGACAAGCAAAATCCATCCCTTCAGGAGCTCATGGTCCAGTAAACATGCAGCAGATAAAGAAATAATATAATTGTGTCGATCAGTGTGATGAGAAAAATAGCAGAGCAATGGGGTAAAAAGTGATGGGGGTAGTGAGGAGATGGCTAACAGAGAAAGGATGAACCATGCACTGATGGGTGAAAAATATTCCAGAGGAGAGGAAAGCAAGGGCAGAGGCTCAGGACAGGCTGAGTTTTGAGCGTCATGGAAGTAAGTTCATGGGTTGTGACATTTTTGCTCTCATCTCCCCTTGGCTTCTTTTCCTTCTCTTTTAAATACACTCTACTTCTCCCTAAGTGTTAGTCGCCAGTCATGTCTGACTCTTTGAGACCCCATGGACAGTAACTCCTCTGTCTATGGAATTCTCCAGGCAAGAAGACTGGAATGGGTAGCCATTCTCTTTTCCAGGGAATCTTCCTGACCCAGGGATCAAACCTGGGTCTGCTGCACTGTAGGCAGATTCTTTACCATCTGAGCCACCAGGGAAGCCCCACTTCTCAGTAAAGACCTGCATAAATCAGGGCATCCTCTTACTACCAGTGAGGAGACAGTGTGACATCTGGGGGGAAAAACACTGGGGGTTAGCTAGTAAACCTGCCTTTGTGTGGGTTTTTCCTGCCTTTGTTTTCTCATCTGCAGAATCAGGGTTGCAGTCCATGTGTTCCAGTCTCTTGTTCACATGCTTCCACCCTTTCTAATAAAAGAGGCACCAATGAATGCTCTTAAGAGGGAAGGAAGGGAACTTTCTGTGCCCTGCCTGGCTGGCTTCCCCCACACCTTCTGGGTCCTCTCCAGTTCCCTGGCTACGTGTAGTGATCACGGAGGGGAGAATTCTGTTGGACTGCCTCAGGGCCTGTGCCACAGAGTCGAAAGCTTTGCTAATGTACATGGTAGTGATCAGCAAAGGACAACTGGACAGTTGACTGGTACCCAGGGAGAGGCACAGAAATTTGAAAGCTAGGAGCTGGAAATAGTCAATCTGGGGTCTCAAGAGGTGACTTCTCAGTGCACACAGCAGGGGCATATTGGTGACAGGCAGGGGAATCCCTTCATGACTACAGGCACCATTAGCAGGTTCGGTTTCATTGGGTTTCCCCCGAGCCCTGACTATGCACTGCGGTGCAGACCAGGAGTTCTAACCCGGGAGCCTGGTCTGCAGCGCTGGTGCCTGGTGCCATGTCATGGCTTCATGGAGTGGAGCCTGGAGCTTTCACAGACGAAGAACTGAGGCTTAGGCTGAAGGAGGGACTTGCCCAGTTATGCAGTAGTTGCACAAAACCTTGAGCAGAGCTTTCCTGATATACAAGGGAATCTTAAGGGAAGAGAGTTAAACTGAAAGAAGACAGTGCAGCCCATGGTGGAGACTTTCACCCTGATTGCCCAGAAGGATCACCAGGAGAGCTTTTAAAACTCCCGGTGCCCAAGTCTTACCCCCAGGTCACTTAAAACAGAACCTCTGGGGTGGAGTCCAGCCATCAGTATTTTTTAAAGCATCCCAGATGGCGCCCATGCATCGCCAAGGTTGACAAGCACCGTCTAATGGCAAATTCAGAGACAGCTCTTAAAATTAAAAATGCAATAATTTAGGAACTCTCTAAAAAAACAACAACAACAAACTGAAAATTTGCTCCTTTTTCATTTTCTGGTTAATTCAGAGCAGTCGTTTTTCAAGATAAAAACCTGGGTTAAGTGGGTGTAAAAGCAGGAATGAAATTTGAAATAAATTACTAAGTGAGAAATAAAAGCCATGAATAATGTAAGAAGGAGAAGAGCTGGAAGAACTAGGGCAGGAAGCAAAGCCAAGAAAAGATAATAGGCAGAGGTCACTCGGGGAAGCTCTGTGGGTCTGAATACCAATGGAAGGAGGAAAGCTAGTGAGCGGGTCCTGCCTTTTGAAACTTCGGAGCCATAAGCACCTTGGATACCTAAGGGAGCTCAGCCCTTACAGATGACTGACAAGCAGGGGAGCTGTAAAGAGCAGTGGAAACACAGTGACACTAGCTTCAGCCTTTGTTCAGCTCAGAGGTTCCGCTGGGCGAAGTGTATCAGAATCCTTGGGGGAGGAAGAGGGGCGAGGGGCCTTGACAGCTTGAAGAGCTCAGTGATCTGACACACTCCTCCCCCTCCTGCTCTTCTCTCCTCTGTCCCTCCACTGAGGATCACTGTCCCCAAAAGGCTCCCCTGGAAGCCCCAAACATTCAGGAGGTTTGTGATTAGCACCTTGTTTGCACTTTCCTGGTGGCTCCCTGGATGACCAAGCCGGTAGGGGTGGCAGATAATGATTTCAAGTCATTGTCACTCGAGAAACGACTTTTAGTCTCCGTCATGGTTCCAACAAAACCTCCCAAAGGGAGGAACATTAGTCACTGTTCTTTGATCAACAAACAATAAATTCTCTGAGCAGATTTGCTTCTGACGGATTCCCAGCAAGCTCAGGCTGTAGAGTTTCATAAATTCCAGGTATTTTTATGAAATGGTAGTCATTTATTTGCTTTATGGTTTCAGGATAATCCTTTCTCTCTTAGCCAAAGTGCAAAGAAGAGAGGGTTTCCTAATGTAAGATTCACTTGTCTGTATTGGTGATTCATCAGCAATTAATTATGGTTGAAAGTTGAGATGATGCATGCAATTGCCAGGTATTTGGGGACAATTGAAAGTCACTGAGTTTTGTAAATGACCTTGATGAAATTGTTGAGCTGGGGCAAGACAATTTGCGTATTTGGATCAACTTTGTTCTCAGGCATTGCAAGAGTTAACGTGCGTTGTGTGTGGTTCCCTACCTCATCCTCTGTGACCTGCAGAAAATCTTCTTGAGAAGATAGAGTTTAGATTAAGAAGTACTCATTATGCTAGCAGAAGACCTTGTCCCCAAGTCTAGAATACATAGAGTTATCCCTTGTCTCTAAGTCTAGAACATTTGAATAGTTACTACATGAATCTGGCTGAAAAGGAAAAGTCTACATGGAAGATTTGTCTGCCTCCTTGGTATATTTTCATTCAGTGTCAAGTGGCATCTTTCTCTGCTGTGTAATGTGCTATTGCTATGGACCTGAATGTTCACATCCCCACAGATGCATATGTTGAAACCTTGCCCCCAAATGGGATGGTATTAGGAAGTGGGGCCTTTGGGAGGCAGTTAGGATTAGAGGCAGTCCTGAGGTTAACTGTCATGAATGGGATTAGCATCCTTAGAGGGGTCATGAGAGAACTGGCTTCCTCTCTCTGCTCTCTGCCATGTGAGGATGAAAGTCAGCACTCCAGAAGAGGAGCCTCACCCGAGTCCAGGCAGTCTGGCACCCTGATCACAGACTACAAGGCTCCAGGTCTGTGAGAAATTTATTTGTTGTTTATAAGCCAACCAGTCTATTGACTTTGTTATAGCAGCCTGAACTAAGACAGGTATATTCTAGAATGTTCTAAAAGCATTGACTGGAAAGGCAGATACTATTATCAAAGTGTGGTTAAACAGATATCAACACCTTCAGTGATTCACAGAGTTACTATGGTTTCCTAAGGAAAGGGGGAAAAAAGTTCCAAATTGGCAGACTGGCATAAATGATGCATAATGAGATATCCTTTTGATTGCCTAGCTTAGCAAATGGGTGCCTTTGATGTGAATGTGTGTAAACGTGCTTTTGACACCTGTGTGCAAATGCATAAAGCAAATATTGTGATGCCAGGCTCAGCAGAAATTGCCATAGACACAAAAAATTCCCAAACAAACATTTAGCGTAACAACTCTACCAAACTAATCACGCTGTTCCCACTGACTCATCTGAAACAGGAGGAGATCTCTTTTGTCTGCACAGAACTAGTCATGCTTCCCTTCTGCATGGTTACATCTCTGACAGAAGCTCCTTTGGGCCTAACCCACTTCTTTAAGCATGGCTAATGTTGTGTACTGGTTAATGGAAAAGGAATATCATGTACCTCTTAAAAAAAAGGACAAGGTTGGGAAAAGGAGAAACAGTCACAAGTCATTCAATTGGCAGCTGGGAGAAAAGTAAGCCACAGGCTCAGCAGTTGAGTCTGTCACTGACCTCTGGGCTCATTCAGAAGATCCTGGCAAGAAACATGCTCATTGACCAGACATTCAGACTCCCTGAAGCTACCCAACCCAAAGTCAAGCCATGTTCTGGGAGTCCCAGTGATAGCTGCTAAACAGATTCTAGCTGGGCAAGATCATGCTTTAAGGAGAAATAATATGAGTTGGCAACCTTTTGGATAAAGGACCGGATAGCAGACATTTTAGTATGGATGAGTGAAAGGTGGACATGTTCACCAGTTACAAAGTATGATTTATAGAGGCAGACTAGCATGGTGATTATGAACATGGACTCTAAAGCCTTAATTTAGATGCCAGCTCCAGCACTTCCTTGCTGGATGACCTTGATTGAACAAATTACTAAACCACTCTATGCCTTAGTTTATCCATCTATAAAATGAGGATAATAATAGAACTCAGGGCTTCCCAGGTGGTACAATGGTAAAGAATCAGCCTGCAGTGCAGGAGATGCAAAAGACATGGATTTGATCCCTGGGTTGGGAAGATCCCCTGGAGAAGGAAATAGCAACCCACCCCAGTTATTCTTGCCTGGAGAATTCTACGGACAGAGGAGCCTGGCAGGCTACAGTCCTTGAGGTCACAAAAGAGTCGGACACATTTTAGTGACTAAACACAATACTAGAACTCAGTGTTGTAGCTTGGGTGGTCCTACAGCAGATCCTGGGGAAAGAACTAGGGTGCAGGTGATAATTTCAGATGAGATCCCAGGAGGCACAAGTGAAGGAGGAAGGCAAGTGAAATGGAGAGAAGGTCATGAAGAGACATCAAAGAGGGGGTCATCCCTGAGGGCAATGGGCATAACCATGCTGGGACCTTTGGAGGTTCTGTGTAAGGTGGGATGACCAGAATGTTTACAACGGACAAGTAGTCCTCATTGTCCATCCTCACGGGACTGTCCACTGGTACTGCAGGAGTAATCGGGTTGGAATGGGGGCAAAGGAGCAGGGCAAGAGTCTCTGCCACACTGTTGTGAAGGTGTTAGTTGCTTCAGTCATGTCCACCTCTTTGCGACACCATGGACTGTAGCCTGCCGGGCTCCTCTGTCCATGGAATTCTCTAGGCAAGAATATTGGAGTGGGTAGCCATTCCCTTCTCTATGCTATGTCATGGGGTTATGATAAAGATGATATTTATGAAATATTACTGTGAAATAATATTTGTAAAGCACTTTAGAAAAGTGCCTGAGGGACCTCCCAGGGAGTCCAGTGCTTCCACTGCAAGGAGTATGGATTCAATCCCTGGTTGGGGAACTAGGATCTCACATACCATAGATGTGATCAAAAAATAAATAATTGATGCAAAAATAAAATCCATGATGAACAGAAATGTTGGGAAGCATGTAGGCAAATTATAGGCAGTGGCCGCTCCCATTTGATAAGGCTGTGAGTTAGCACTAAGAACTGCATTAGCTGATGGCAGTGATGTAGAGTAACTCTAGGAAAGCTGAGGGCACAGGCTATCAGATAAAGCTTCAGTTCAGTTCAGTTCAGTTGCTCAGTTGTGTCCAACTCTTTGCGACCCCATGAACTGCAGCATGCCAGGCCTCCCTGTCCATCACCAACTCCTGGAGTTCACTCAAACCCATGTTCATTGAGTTGGTGATGCCATCCAACCATCTCATCCTCTGTCATCCCCTTCTCCTCCTGCCCTCAATCTTTCCCAGCATCAGGGTCTTTTCCAATGAGTCAGCTCTTCACATCAGGAGGCCAAAATTTTGGAGTTTCAGCTTCAACATCAGTCCTACCAATGAACACCCAGGACTGATCTCCTTTAGGATGGACTGGATGGATCTCCTTGCAGTCCAAGGGACTCTCAAGAGTCTTCTCCAGCACCACAGTTCAAAAGCATCAATTCTTCGGCGCTCAGCTTTCTTTATAGTCCAACTCTCACATCCATACATGACCACTGGAAAAACCATAGCCTTGACTAGACAGACCTTTGTTCATAAAGTAATGTCTCTGCTTTTTAATATGCTATCTAGGTTGGTCATAACTTTCCTTCCAAGGAATAAGCGTCTTTTAATTTCATGGCCGCAGTAACCATCTGCAGTGATTTTGGAGCCCAAAAAAATAAAATCAGCCACTGTTTCCACTGTTTCCCCATTTATCTGCCATGACGTGATGGGACCGGATGCCATGATCTTAGTTTTCCGAATGTTGAGCTTTAAGCCAATTTTTTCACTCTCCTCTTTCACTTTCATCAAGAGGCTCTTTAGTTCTTCTTCACTTTCTGCCCTAAGGGTGGTGTCATCTGCATATCTGAGGTTATTGATATTTCTCCCGGCAATCTTAATTCCAGCTTGTGCTTCATCCAGTCCAGTGTTTCTCATGATGTACTCTGCATATAAGTTAAAGAAGCAGGGTGACAATATACAGCCTTGACATACTCCTTTTCCTATTTGGAACCAGTCTGTTGTTCCATGTCCAGTTCTAACTGTTGCTTCCTGACCTGCATACAGGTTTCTCAAGAGGCAGGTCAGGTGGTCTGGTATTCCCATCTCCTTCAGAATTTTCCACAGTTTATTGTGATCCACACAGTCAAAGGCTTTGGCATAGTCAATAAACTGTATTTAGTGTGTTCAGAGGTTTTTTTTGTTTGTTTGTTTTTTGTTTTTTTATTTTTTTTATTTTATTTTATTTTATTTTATTTTATTTTTTTTTTGTGTTCAGAGTTTTTATGGGGGCATGGTAATTAAGCACAAATAATATGCTGATTATATGAACTACTATAATTTGTATTACTTTTACATAATACAACCAAATAATAGTATTGCTCTTCTCACACTGTTAGTCCTGCAGGATCCAAATCTAGGAAGATATTGGCTGTTTATCCTAATAGGGTTCAATCATCACAACCAACTGTGTTCAAGGATGAGGGCCCTGAATTTTATCCCATGTAGTGTGGGGTTCCGTCATTTACAAACTTCCTGACTTTGAATTCCACTCATTTTCACCCTGCAGGTTTCTCCCAACTGCTCCAATCTATGGAGCTCACTTTTCCATGGAGCTCACATTCCCATGGGGTTTTAAAGCATATCTCCTTTTCCTGAGTGTTCTGGCTGCTGATGGCCTCTGACTGGGAAGGGGGCCACAACCTTGTTACCATGTTAACTTGTTACCTTGTTGGTAACTTCTTATTGGGACTGATCTTCTGTCAGGGATCACTAACTGAGGAGATCCTGGAGCTTTAGCGTCTGAATACAGATGGTTGGAAGGTGAAGGGTTGGTCTTCACGAGAAATAGGCAAATGAAAAGACAGAGCTCATACAAGCTGGTTCTTGTTTCCAGTATCCATCAGCAAAAACCTGGGCAACAATCTTTGGCACAGATCAGGAGCTGTACAAATAAGCCCCCGACTACTTCCAGAGGCTGGAAGAATGACCTAGAATGGGAAGAGGAGGAAACAGCCATGCCTCCTACTTAACCTTGTCAGGCACCCATGTTACTAATGCAATCTTCACAGGCATTTCTAGACAACAGTGTGTGTCTCAGTCAAAATGCTTTTGCTTGCAAGAAAGAGAAACAAAACCAACTGTAAGTGGCTTAAACTACCAGGAAATTTAGTGTTCCACAAAGAAAATGTCCAAGACTACTAAATTCATCACTTTGAAAAAAGGTCATCAAAGATGCAGATTCGATTCTGCCACCCTGGGTGTATCGTCATGTTTTTGGGCTCACTCTCCCCATGGATTAAGATGGCTGCTGCCTCTTTGGGCAGACACAGACACATCAAAAAGAAGAGACTGCGTATTCCTAAATCCTCTTTTCAGAGTGAGGAAACCTTTCCCAGAAGCCCCCCAGAACATCTTCTCTCTCAACTGACTGGTCACAATGGACCACAGCTCAGTCCTAAATGATCCATGGGCAAGAGAAGTAGGAGCACTGAGGTTAGCTTAAATGAGTCAGGATTTGCCCCTGGAGCTGGGCTAGGGCCGGGATCAACCTCCCCCACGTCACCTGAGGGAGAAATAGATCCTAAACCAAATTTTGAGCTCTGCCAACAAGGAAGGAGGTGGATGGAATGTTACCTGACAACTGACATTAGGAGTCTAGAGATATCATGAAGGTCTAACTGATACTAGGTAGAACCAGTGGTAAAGAACCTTCCTGCCAACGCAAGAGACACGGGTTCATCCCCGGGTCTGGAAGATCCCCTGGAGTAGGAAAAGGAACCCACTTTGGCATTCTTGCCTGGGAAATCCCACAGACAGAGGAGTCTGGTGGGCTATAGTCCACAGGGTTGCAAAATCGTCACAACTGAGCATGCACCTGATACTCTTTTACTTCCTGCAGCCTTTCCTCCTTATTTGAAGGTGGTTAAAACCTTTTCATATGTCCCAAGGCTTTTAATCCACAAATTCAAATGAAAAGCACAAAATACGAACGTAACTGAAAAATATAGGAGTTGGATGTTGTTATTCAGTTGCTCAGTTGTGTCCGACTCTTTGCGACCCCATGGACTGCAGTACTCCAGGCTTCCCTGTCCTTCACCATCTCCCAGAGCTTGCTTGAACTCACGTCCATTGAGTCAGTGATGCCATCCAGCCATCTCATCCTCTGTCATCCCCTTCTCCTCCTGCCTTCAATCTTTCCCAACATCAGGGTCTTTTCAAATGACTCAGTTCTTTGCATCAGGTGGCCAAAGTATTGAAGCTTCAGCTTCAGCATCAGTCCTTCCAATTAGTATTTAGGGTTGATTTCCTTTAGGATTGACTGGTTTGATCTCCTAGCAGTCCAAGGGACTCTTAAGGGTCTTCTCTAACACCACAGTTCAAAAACATCATTTCTTTGGTGCTCAGCTTTCTTTATGGTCTAACTCTCACATCCACAAATGACTTGGAAAAAACATAGCTTTGACCATATGGACCTTTGTCAGCATAGTGATGTCTCTGCTTTTTAATACACAGTGTAGGTGTGTCATAGATTTTCTTTCAAGGAGCAAGTGTCTTTTAATTTCACGGCTGCAGTAGCCATCTGCAGTGATTTTGGAGTGATGAGTTTCCACTCTCTGTGCCCATTATGGTGAAGAGACTATAATTCATTATGTCTGTAGCAAGGAGCACAGACAGTTATTTCCTGTCTTCCCAAGCTTCCCATGTGCCCATCTTGTGGGGAACCATGATGAGACACACTCAGTTCAGTCATGCATCCCAAAGAAGTCTGGCTGATTCTGGTCTAAATGATTCCACCCCCAGGCTGCTTGGGTACCTAGTCTTGGTCCCAGTTCTTGATAGCATCTTTTTTGAGTGAATTTATCCAAATCTAATAACCACATATACACCTGCCCCTTAAACCTGAGCTATGGCTTTTCTCCTGCATTTTTAGTTATAGCATCTCCATTAGACAGCATGTTAAAAAGCAGAGACATTACTTTGCCAACAAAGCTATGATTTTTCCAGTGGACATATATGGATGTGAGAGTTGGACTATAAAGAAAGCTGAGCACCAAAGAAATGATGTTTTTGAACTGTGGTGTTGAAGAAGACTCTTGAGAGTCCCTTGGACTGCAAGAAGATCCAACCAGTCCATCCTAAAGGAAATCAGTCCTGAATATTCATTGCAAGGACTGATGTTGAAGCTGAAGCTCCAATACTTTGGTTACCTGATGCGAAGAAATGACTCATCTGAAAAGACCCTGATGCTTGGAAAGATTGAAGGCAGGAGGAGAAGGGGATGACAGAGGATGAGATGGTTGGATGGCATCACTGACTCAATGGACATGAGTCTGAGTAAACTCTGGGATTCAGCGATGTATAGAGAGGCCTGGCGTGCTGCAGTCCATGGGGTCGCAAAGAGTCGGACACAACTGAGTAACTGAACTGAACTGAACTGATCTCCATTCTCCTTACCAGTGTCAAGTTCCAGAAGACACTTCTCTCCTTTATCTTTAACCAAATAACAGTCTACAGATGAGTTTAATATCTCTTGTTGTTTTACCACTATGGTTTTGCTTTCGGTTGAATTTACTATTTCCTCTTATACCTTCTTTTCTTAGGTTCACATTTCCTGCTTCCCCCATCAGTCAACTCCTGTCCTGAGACCCATAATCCCCGCTGCTCAGTTTTTGCCAGTCATCATCTATCTATTTGAAAGGAACATCCATCAAGCTCACATTTCCATCAACATGCAAAAGATAACCTATGTGTCTACAAACACAAAAGAAGTCCCAGATGTACAAACATCTCATACAAATGGCCAATTTGTATTTACACCATCCCCCCCACTCCCATCACCTCTTTTAGTACATATTAAACTAGGAACTGAAACGTGTAAATTCAGCAAATGCTTGGAGAAGTCTTCCAAGTAGAAACCTTAAGTTATTTTCCCTTCTACAGCTGATCCCATTTTGTATCCATGGAAATGGATACTGGTATTTACATAACTTTAAAGGGCTTATAAAGTCCACAAAGGAATCTGTTATCCATATTAAAACTGTATCCTTAGTTCACCTCACTGTGCAAAAGTATTGCAAAATATTTGGTGAAGTTAATTCCCATCTGGCCACCTCCACAATAGCTAACAGCAGCAGGAGAACTTAGAGAAATGAATTGCAGGCTTGCCTGATGATTTATTTGCTGTGTGAGTTTAAGCGAAAGCCTTAACTTTCAATATATATTTGATTTTCAAAATAGGCTTCAGAAGAATAAAAGTGAAAGTAACTGTTCCACTGAGGTGTGACACACCATCTCAGACTTCTTGGAGTCTGCTCTGGTTTTTATTGATTCATAGTACAAATGTTAGTCGCTCAGTCGTGTCCAAATATTTGCAACCCCATGGACGGTAGCCCACCAGGATCCTCTGTCCATGGGATTCTCCAGGCAAGAATACAGGAGTGGGTTGCCATTCTCTTCTCCAGGGGATCTTCCTGACTTAGGGATAGAACCTAGGTCTTCTGCATTTCAGGTAGATTCTTTACTGTCTGAGCCATGAGGGAAGGTTGGGTTATATTTTGCAAATTGTCATTAATAGTGTTTATACATATATGTGTGTGTATATATATATATATATACATATATATAAATATACACACATATTTATATATTACACATAACTTTTTTATGTGTAAGATCTTTTTTACTCCATTGTGGAAATTACTGTATAGGCTGTAAATGTCTTTCTGTCCTAGATACAAAGAATGAGCTGATCAGGAATGGGGTGTTAGAGCAGATTTAAAGGCACAGAGACCAGTAGTATGAATGAGCTTATGGAAATACTTGTACCAGTCCCTAAGGGAGTAATTACAGATAGACTTTGAAGCTGCTTAAAAACTGGCAGCATCATAGATTTGTATAATCCTAGTAGCTGTACTAGATAAGCCTAATATAGTTCTAGGCACATAAAAGACGTACAGTAACCACTTGTTGAATTGAGCTGAAGCTTAAGAAGGACTGAGGCTTAGTGCATGTAAGAGGGGAGGAGCATCTAACCCTTTTTCAGATATGAACTAAATTTCAGTGTCCTATTATCCTCTTTAGAGTTTGAAGTCTATTTTCCTAAGGTCAATGCTTAAAGGAGAAGCTAAGTGGGTAGCAGAAGAAGATAAAGAAAGAGTTTATAAAGAAAATATCTCACATTTATAGGGAACTTACTATAGACCAAATATTATGATGATGACTTACCAGGGCATTGGGGGAATAAAATGAAACTCCAAACCTATTAGCTTTGAACTAACTCTGTTCCTTAATTATGAAATTAATTTCTAATGTGTCTTCATAGTATTCCAATATACCTGGGCATTTTAAAATAAAGCAAAGCATTTTAGTTTGCTCTTATACTAGAAAACTCATGATGAAACAATAATGAAGGATTCATTATGTCAATGAAATGTAGGCTGTGGATATAGCCAGACTGATGTTGATTTATAAAGAAAAAAAAATTGATGGGCCAAATTTTAACATGGCTTTGGACATTAATCACAGTAGTCTTGAAAATAATTTATTCCAACCAGCCTGCCATTCTCCTCTGAAACAGGAAGAAGCAGAGTTCTGGGGGCTGAACAGGAGAGAAGGGCTTGCTCATTCATTTATCTATTTAATAAATTTTTGTTGACTTTTATTAAGTGCCATGGGCTGTGCTAAGCACAGAGGATACAATAATGACTAAAACTAATTCCTTCCTCCCAAGGAGCTCATGTCTAGAAAGGAACACAAATACATAAACAATTAATGTCTATAGAGTGTGAAAAAATCTTAATGGGGGAATGATCAACTGTAAGGAACCTAAAGGGTAGCATCAAACCTAGTCTTAGGGAGGAAAGGGAGAGACGAGGAGGGCATCTAAAGCAAAGTCCTGAAGAATGACTTAGCAGGGAACCAGAAGCAGGGACAGGAACATTCCAGGGAGAGGGAAAGAACCACCATTAAACAAAGGCCCCGAGATACTGGCTGTAGACAGGAAGAAACAAAAACAATGGTGGAGTCACACGGTGAAATAAGATGTTGATGTGGGCACTCAGGCCACAATCCTAAGGGCAACAGGACAATAACCATTAATCCAAGTGGTATCAATAATTGAAAAGACTGCCAAAAGACCTAGGACATTAGACACATGAAATATGTCTCATGAGGTCTGTGGCATGAAACCCACTACTTTAGACTCGTAACTTGCACTTGTATTACATGGCTGACTGCGTGAGTCAAATAAAACACACACTAAAAACTAACGTTTAATGACATGTTCACGTGTATGTAAGTGTGGACCTATTTACTACTGAGCTGTACAGAAACTGAGCTTAAATAACTATCATCAACAGTGCTTTTACAGAGTTAAGCCAGTTTTCTTTTTTCACTCTGTTAGCGTCTAAATATCTATTATCAGTGAAATGTCATTAACTGTTCCTCAGCTCACAGCTCACTGGCAGATTATATACAAGTTAAAAGACAAAAATCCTATATATTATTTCCCAGGATCTGGGGTTCTTCTCATCACTTCACATGCTTCCATGTTGAAATAATTTATGTGTGAATAAATCAAACAAGTGTACTATTGTGTAGTTAAACAGCAGGAGCCTACTAAGGCAGCAAGTAGATTTTCAAACACTAATTACTTTGGGGAGGAGCATTTTTATGCAAGTGCATGTGCTTTGTCACTCCGTCATGTCCAACTCTTTGTGACCCACGGACTGTAGCCCACCAGGCTCCTCTGTTCATGGAATTCTCCAGGCAAGAATACTGCAATGGATTGCCATGCCCTCCTCCAGGGGATCTTCTTGACCCAGGGACTGAACCCCTATCTGAGCCACCAGGAAAACCTCTACATTTTTATGGTGAGACAACAAAAGAACCACAGAGTAAAAGGCTTCTAAGGAAAGGCCAGAGATTATCTGGATTTGTGAAAACAAGAGGGCTTATGTGGTCATTAAAAGGGTTTTGGTTGCTGTCATTTTATATCAGGTTTCTTCTTCTCTTTTTGTGAGTGTTTTTACACTAAGGGGAGTTGTACATTTAGCAATGGAATAAATGGTGCAGCTTATAACAATTATGAACAAAAACAATAAATCAATGGAAATACAGTTGGCAAAGGCTTTACTTCAAAGATTGCCATCTCAAAAACTGCAAGCACAGAAAGATAAATCTTTGTAATTTGCATATTGACTAGAACGAACTTGATTAGGCTGATGGAAGCTACAATGAGACAAGCTTCAGATGATCTAGCCCCAAAAGAACCACAGAAGCCAGGGCCCAGGCCAAAACCAGGATAGCCTTTCTCCCACCACTCTTAGTTACAGGTTCCATTACTGACCTACTCATGAGGAAGGAGGGCCTTCCATCCCTGATGATCTGAAGTTATGCTGTGAATGATAATCAGTGTCAGCAAGAAACAAATTTTCTTCCCTTTTTGATCATTTCTGCTCAAAGTATGAACTACAGACCAACACTACTAGTATCACTTGGGTATCAGTTAGAAATGCAGAATCTTGGGCCCTATACCGCAGACCTACTGAATCAGAATCTGTATTTTAACAAGAAGCCACGTGGTTTCAACGCTGTGGATGAGCCACCCTAAAGAATCTGAAGCACCCTATGGGACTCTAAGAAGCCACCATCATCCAGCAGAACAGAGCCAGGAATGCAATCTTCACAATGTTCATGACAAGGGTCACCTGTTAGATGGATCCAGGTCACTGGGAAGAGTGGAGTAGAAAGGGGAAAATGAAGGGAGAGGAATGTTAGGGCCTCCTGGGAGCACACTGAGGCAGACTCTGAATGAACTGGGAGGTGACTCAGCAGGGTAAGTAATGTTTTGTTCTATTCCTCTAGGCTCTTTTTTATTTGTAGTCAGCCTCTTGTAGAAATGTGTTGCCTACGTGTGTGCTATTTTATGTTATTATAAGGCATGAAGACATTTTTGAGTTTTCTAAGGATGTGTTGTTGTTACTGTTTAGTTGCTAAGTTGTGTCCGATTCTTTTGCAACCCCATGGACTATAACCCACCAGACTTCTCTGTCCATGGGATTTCCCAGGCAAGAATACTAGAGTGGTTTGTCATTTCCTTCTCCACGGGATCTTCCTAATCCAGGGGTCAAACCTACGTCTCCTGCATTGGCAGGCAGATTCTTTACCACTGAGCTACCAGGAAAGCCCTTTTCTAAGGGTAACTTTGCTTAAAAATGTTAGTTAGAACACACGTTGCTGGCTTTCACTGCTCCCTGCTGCTGCAGGACCAAGTAATAATAGTAGTAGTGTTAGCCACTCAGTTGTGTCTGACTCTTTATGATCTCTTGGACTGTAGTCCACTAGGCTCTTTTGTCCATGGAATTCTCCAGGCAAGAATACTGGAGTGGGTTGCCATTCCCTTCTCCAGGGGATCTTCCCAACCCAGGGATCGAACTCATGTCTCCTGCACTGGAGGCAGATTCTTTACTGTCTGAGCCACCAGGGAAACCAAAGCTCTCCACAGTGTTTTCCCCACAACTATTTGGGAAACTTTCCCAAAGGAATTGCACATGTGCTCCCAAGCTGTTGAGCTGGACTGGAGGCTCAGATGGTAAAAAAAAAAATCTGCCTGCAATGCAGAAGACCCGGATTTGATCCCTGGGTCAGGAAGATCCCCTGGAGGAGAGCATGGCAACCCACTCCAGTGTTCTTGCCTGGAGAATCCCATGGACAGAGGAGCCTGGCAGTCTATGGCCCAGGGGTCACAAAGAGTTGGACACAACTGAGCAACTAACACTCCCAAGCTGTTACCATGTGGCATCTGTAGGACTCCCTGGCTTTTTCTAGGTGGATCTGCCTTTACTAGGGAGAGTTGCTAATGCTGAACATGGGTACGACTTCTGTTGGGTTCTGCTGGGTTTGGAGGGCTTTGGTCCGTGCTGACTGGACCCTTCTACCACCATTGCTAGAGAGCTGAAGCCCTCAAGGGCGGGCAGCAACGTGAAGAGGGCACACACTTGGAGAGGTACCAAAAACTCTCACCCTGATACACGACAGAATTTTCAGTTTTTACCCCAAATCTCTCTGAAACCTCCGTTGGACCTGGCCTGTGGAGGTCCCTCTTACCCTGAGATTCTTTTTCTATTGAGGTTTAGTTGATTTGCAATATTTTGTTAGTTTCATGTGTACAACCTAGTGACTCAGGGTGGCTTTTTTTTTTTTTTGGCAGATTATATTCCTTTAGTTTATTACAACTGGGTATATACTAGGTATACAGTAAGTATTCATTGCTTATCTATTTTATGTATAGTAGTTCGTATCTGTTAACCCCCTACCCTTAATTTGCCCTCCTCCATCAAATTTATTGAGTTGGATTGAGTTCTTTCCTTATCCCTACATGCTAGTAGACTTCTGATGGGGCCTCCCCACCAATTTATCTTAAATGCTTAGCTACTTCTTCATCCAAGAGATTCTAAGAAGCTGAAGTTGAAGCTGGGACTCCCACTAAAGTTTATAGTTTACCTATAAACTATATTAGAGAAGAATTCATGCCTCATTATGCTTCTGTTCTCTTTACTGAAGTATTTTTAAGATGCAGTTTTTTGGGGTTTTTTTTTAAGGCATCAGGGTATTTCAAAGAGTTTTCCAGTGCTACTGTACCAGGGCCACCTCTCACAGTCAAGTCTTCTCTTTGTGGCCCCTCTCTCTTCCCTGCAGTGGGTTCAGGGCCTTGGCCTGCTTTCCTCTCCTCCTGGTGTGACAAGCAGCCTCTGTCCCTTTGTGTTCTGTTTCTCCCAAGACTGACTGCCTAAGGAGAGTAGTTTCCACAAATATCCCATGTTCTTGCTGTACCTGAAGACTAATACACAAACCGTGTACATTTTGTTTCGTTGCTAATCCCTTTAGGAAGCAGAGCTGGGAAAACAGAAACTAAAAACATAGCGAAGTTCTAAATTATATAATCTTACACTGTCCTTTCCATTTTACTCTCTGGATATTAAGAATAGTTAACAACAAAAATAACCAAGATTTATTGGGCAACTGCTGTGTGCTAATCTCTCATGAGCATTTTCCAAACATCACAGTTGAAGTAGGCTCTATGATTATCCCTGTTTCACAGAGGAGAAACTGACATTCACAGAAATTAAAACCCTTAGGTAACATCACACAGCTGGTCACTGGCAGATTCACAGTCATTTTTTTCATCTTCATCATATAATTCTTTTCTATATTCTATCTTTTAGTTCATTTCTGAAATGGCATCTAGAAGCTCCAATAAACTTTAACAGAGTTGTATTCAATAAGGTTCTTCACCAACTGCCCCCATCAATAGCTAGTCAGGGATCTGTATTAGGAACCAACAGTGGTGTCTTATGAGATGTTGATACCTCTTTCATTTAAAAACAAGAGTTCTTTATGAGGCCACCATCACGCTAATTCCAAAACCAGACAAAGATGCCACATAAAAACAAGAGTTCTGTGTTAAATACATTTGGAAAACACTGGGTTAGACAAAATTTGAGAGAGTACTTTTCTGAGACAACATAGGTATATACGTATATGTATATGTATATATTCACCAAAAACTTTTTTTTTCTTTCCTGAATCCTAACTAACACCAGTGACAAATAAACCCATGCTTCTCAAACTTTAGGGACTTCCCTGGTAGCTGAGGTGGTAAATAATCTGCCTGCAATGCAGGAGACCAGGGTTTGATCCCTGGGTTGGGAAGATCCCCTGGAGACAGGAATGGCAACCAACTCCAATACTCTTGCTGGGAAAAATCCCATGGACACAGGTATCTGGGGGGCTACAGTCTATGGGCTCATACAGAGTCGGACACAACTGAACACATCAAACCAAGAGCACATCTTAAACTTTAAGATGCAGACATGAATGGGCCAAAGAACTAAACAGACATTTCTCCAAAGAAGACATACAGATGGCTAACAAACACATGAAAAGATGCTCAACATCACTCATTATCAGAGAAATGCAAATCAAAACCTCAATGAGGTACCATTACACGCCAGTCAGGATGGATGCTATCCAAAAGTCTACAAGTAATAAATGCTGGAGAGGGTGTGGAGAAAAGGGAACCCTCTTACACTGTTGGTGGGAATGCAAACTAGTACAGCCACTATGGAGAACAGTGTGGAGATTCCTTAAAAAACTGGACATAGAACTGCCAAACGACCCAGCAATCCCACTTCTGGGCATCCACACTGAGGAAACCAGATCTGAAAGAGACACTTGCACCCCAATGTTCATCACAGCACTGTTTATAAAAGCCAGGACATGGAAGCAACCTAGATGCCCATCAGCAGACGAATGGATAAGGAAGCTGTGGTACATATACACCATGGAATATTACTCAGCCATTAAAAAGAATTCATTTGAATCAGTTCTAATGAGATGGATGAAACTGGAGCCCATTATACAGAGTGAAGTAAGCCAGAAAGATAAAGATCATTACAGTATACTAACACATATATATGGAATTTAGAAAGATGGTAATGATAACCCTATATGCAAAACAGAAAAAGAGACAGAGATGTACAGAACAGACTTTTGGACTCTGTGGGAGAAGGGGAGGGTGGGATGTTTTGCGAGAACAGCATCGAAACATGTATATTATCTAGGGTGAAACAGATCACCAGCCCAGGTGGGATACATGAGACAAGTACTCAGGCCTGGTGCACTGGGAAGACCCAGAGGGATCAGGTAGAGAGGGAAGTGGGAGGGGGGATCGGGATGGGGAATACATGTAAATCCATGGCTGATTCATGTCAATGTATGACAAAAACCACTACAATATTGTAAAGTAATTAGCCTCCAACTAATAAAAATAAATGAAAAAAAAAAAAAAGATGCAGACATGAGACCTGGGAGTTTGTTAAAATGAAGATTCTGGTTCAGTCAAAATGACGGTTCTGGGATGGGGCTGCAATACTGCACTTTAACAAGCTCCCAGGTGAAGATGAAGCTGCCAGTCTGAGGACCACACTTTGAATGGTGAGGGGCTAGAATACAGTTTGGTCAGGGCTGGTCATGGAAGACATGCCTGCAGAAGGTTTATATTATAGAACCTCACCAGGAGATACAACTGAGTCAGAATTACAGATGTTCTCTTTGTCTCAAAGGAGCATTTGGCACCTTCAAGGTTTGCTACTGCTCCTCACTATTCCCTCTGGATAATTCTCCACTATACCCCAGTGACCATTTAGAAGAGATACCTTAAAAAACATACGTGGGAGGTCAGATAGAGCTGTGGCCAACATTTTCAGTGTGAGCCTTAAAGAGGGCTACTGGCTCAGTGGCCTCCCTTATAAATTGGCTCCTGTAGTCCAGCTTGGATGGGCTACCCCAGGCTGGACTCCTCAGCATATGCAGCCCTGTCTTACCCTCCTGTGAGTAGCCAGAGCCCTCCTGAGAACCAGCATCCTTTTTGATGTACTTCCCTTCAGAACCAACCACCAGCACAATTTAATTTGAGGAGCTGCAAGAGCCCTCACTTGATCTCTCTCTCCACTCTCCCCCATTCCTTTCCCCACCTGCTTGCTATTGTCTCACGCAGGTCATAGAAGAACCAGGTAGAGCACTCAGCCCTTTCCAGAAATGGGATATTTAAGTCGCTTCTGTTTACACTGACAGGTGCTCTCACAAACTGTGCTTTGGGGGAGGCCCGATTTGGATAGAATTCTCATTCACAAACTCCTGCAGAGAGTTCTGAATGAGCGGGGAGAGAAAGAAAATGAGTTGGGGGCCCTCTCACTCCTGCCCTGCTAAGAACAGCTCCATGGCCATGGCCACGTCATTCAGCTTCTTTGAGACTTGCTTTCTCATTTATCATAAAGAATAGTGAACCGACTTGCAGAGTGGATATACGGAATGGATAACCGAAGGACTGGCACAGAATGGCTCCTGTGGCCGTGCTTCCTACTACAAATAGCTTGTACTTGACTAGACTCTAAGACGCAGCCCCAGGGCCCTCTACCAAGAGCATGTGAATTTCTGAGAGGCTAGTGGACATAAGCTGTGACCTCTGTCTCCCCCAGTGATCACCAGATCAGTGGAGCTCCTCCAGTTGGCTTCCCTCTAGGCCTGTATGAGACCACTCCTCCCTGGGAAGAGGAGGCACCCAGGCTGCCCACTCCTGACCTTGCTGGGTTCTCTCCCCTGCATGTCTTCTGTCCTCCTCAACTTAATGGCCAGCTTTTGCAATCTGGGGTCACCACTATCCACTTCCTATAGGCGTTAACTGACCGCTTCCTTCCTTCTGACCCAAGTAACCCCAACACACCAGATATGCTTATGTACATACTACACATACCTTCTCACATACACACATCACACACATGCATGCATCACACTCACACACACAATACACACACATGAACACATGCACACACAGAATTGCCTTCCATCAATGTAGTTGACTTCTCTTTTATTCTTACCAACTAATCAGTAGAAACTTGAACGTAATGTTTCAGAAAGCTCATAAATAACACTAATGTCATTTTCTCCTGGTTTCAAATGCTAATTTCCAAATTTCACGTCAGAACTTTAAAGAAAACCAATCTCATGATCAAATATAAAACAAATGTGTTTACTGAAAAAAACAAGCTTGAAGCTATAAAAGATCTGAGTGCATCCAGAATAATATTACACCACAGAGTATTTTCCTTCTACATTTCCTTCTCTACTCTCCCTACTTCTTCACATCCTCTCTTTTTTTTTTTTTTTTTGGTCATGCCACATGGCTTGCAGGACCTTAGTTCCCCAACCAGGAATCAAATTCCTACACCATGCAATGGAAGCACAGTCTTAACCACTGAACCACCAGAGAAGTTTCTCTTCACCTACACTCTGCCTTCCATTTTGCTCTTAGGGCAGAGAAAACAATTATCTGTCCGTAGAAAATTTGTTTCAAGTTCTTCCATCATATCCCCTAAAGAAAAGCAGAAAAAAATGAGGAAGAAAATGCAGAGTTTAAGTTATGCCCCTGGAGTTTGAAGCCTTGGTTTGAGATCCAGATCTGCTATACACCAGCTGGGAGACTTGAAAATTTTGCTTCATCTCTCTGAGCCTCAGGTTACCCATCCAGCAGAGGAGGATAAAAATGCCTATTGACAGGGTTTTTGTAGAGGAAAAAAATGAAATACTTATAAAAGTACTTGAAGTTCTTGAACGTTGCCTGACACAGATAATATATTATTTATGTAAAAGTCTTTTGTCATCTCTAAGCCACTATATAGTTTTTAAAATTAGTTTTATACATATTGGGCTTCCCTGGTGGCTCAGATGGTAAAGAATCCACCTTCAATGCAGGTTCAGTCCCTCGGCGGGGGAAGATCCTCTGGAGAAGGGAATGGCTACCACTCCAGTATTCTTGCCTGGAGAATTCCATGGACAGAGGAGCCTCGCGGGCTATAGTCCATGGTGTCACAAAGAGTCAGAAACAACTGAGCAACTAACACTTTCACTTTTATACATATTAGTTGTATAAATTAGTTTTGATATTATAACTATAATACATATGAAACGAGTTTTATATAATATATGACTCACTTTTTTACACACCCTGATTTCTATAAGGCTCTAAATCCACAGTCTCATAATTGCTCATATTGTAAGGCAAAAAATAAATAACAGCATTTTGTTACAACTAAAATTTCGCTGTTCATAACTGAAAACTAAATGGCCTTGAAATGAGAGATTTGGGGATATGCTGCTAGGACCATTCAATTATTATATGTAATAAAACCCTTCTTTAAAGAAAAAAAAAATTAAGTAATGCAACTAGAAAAAATGTACAATTAAAAGTAATTCCTGCTTCTAAAAGCTTTTCTAATCATGTCAACTACCAGATTATATTAAAATAGAGGAAATCTGAATAAATAAAATGTGTAAAAAGATCAACACACCTCCTGTCTTGGTTTTGATAATCAGATTATTAGTTGAATTTCATTTAATCATAAGTAGTTTTTTCTCCCAAGTTTAAGTGTGAGCACAAACATCTATTTTCTTTTGTTTTTATTTTTTCTTCTTGAGTATCCCATGGAAGTGAAATCAAAGTGATATAAAGTTTACCCCTTCTGCCACCTCTGGTTTTATGTTATAATCTGATAGACAAGGCATACATTTCTTTTCTCAGTTCCAAAAATATTGAACCCCAACAGCCAGAAATCAATTATAAATATTTAATTAGACTTCCAGAAGGAAACATCTCAACTCAGAATTGGTGATTTGGTTTTAAAATCTGGGGGAAGAAAACTATGCTCTGTGGCTCCCTCTTGCTGTTCCCCCTCTTTGGTTGGAGTCCTCATGGCTTTCCTAGGAGCAAACCACCACCAGGTCCCTGGCCAGTTAAGAGATGAGCCTCACTACTGTGACTTTTTTCTAGGTCACATATTCGGTGTTGGGTGGGTCTTTTAATCAGTAAGCTGCCATTTCCATGTGTTTTGGTTGTAATAAAAACCTGGTTTAACCTACATTTAGCGGTGGTTGATTGGCCTTATTCTATCTTTCTATGCCAAGTGCAAAACTGTAACTCAGCTAATATTTTCATTTCAGTTGAATGGGATCTTTCTCTTGACCTTGTACTCAGAAACCTAAATAATGGGGGGTGGTTAATTTAGTTGAGAGTATAGCCTTTTGTCATATTTATAACTAATATATTAGCAGACTTAGACATGAGAAGCTAAAAGAATACAGGATCCATGTCCAGGTACCTAGAGAAGGATAGAAATAAAAATAATCTGGGGAGATGGACTGGGTCATATTAAATATATGTGATGTTTCCCAGTTGGAAGAAAATAGCTGCTGGGAAAGTGAGTTGAAGGTCAACGTTTTAGGGATACTTCCATCTCACTGATGTGCACTTAATTCTTGAGTGTCTAAGCATGGATGCCTTTTATTTTCACACATCTTTGTTTCTACTCTAGTGATCCCCAAGACTATGTATATGTATGTCTTATTATAGAAAAGTCATCTGTTCAGTTTCAACATTATGTTACCTTATTCCTCTGCCAGCTTTACTGAGATATAATTAACATACACCATTGTGTAAATTTAAGGTGTACAATGTGATGATTTAATTTGATGTAGATATAGATATAATTTCAATGATATGCACAATTAGGTTAGTTAACACAACCATCACCTCACAAAGTTAACTTTTTTTGTGATGAGAAGTTTTAAGACCTATTCTTTTAGTAAATTTCAAACATACGATACAGTACTGTTAATTATAGTCATCATACTGTACTTTTAGATCATGAGATCTTATTAATTTTTGTAACTGAAATTTTGTACTATGCTACATTTTTTGTGATTTTTTTAAATAGCATATGAATTTTTCAATACTGGTGAAGATCTTTTTGATGATTCCCTTAGACATTTTAAAATATAAAACATTAAACTTTTCTTGAAATAATAAAAGGCTGGAAGTCAAATCATAAAATATATCCATAATATAATAATGAGGCTGTGGTTTTTAGCACTATGAAGGGAGATTTAAGATAGGTAGAAAAATAGGGTGTTGGTTCTAGAAGGAACCTCAGAGATCATCTCAACCCTCCTATTTTACAGGTCAGAAACTGAAGCCTGGAGAGTGTTCATGACTTGTCAAAATCACATCTAGTTCTCTTGATAATTCAGTAATTCTCATGAACTGTCATTATATCACTTAATTGATTATATAAACATTATTTTTAAAAACATTTAAATAAACATTATAATTAATGCTTATAAAATTACATGATTTGTCTTATAATCATCATCAAGGATATACACTTCAAAACGTATTATTACACAAATCTTCTTTCCTCTCCCCAGGAATCAGACTTGTTCTAACAGATCCTGAGTGGTTGGTTTCCCTTCACATTCAAAGCAATAGGAAATACCCAGCTGCTTAGATAATAAAGCCTCTTATTTGTTTTAGGAAAACAATTCATTTAAGAAGTTTACCAGAAACCTTTCAAACCTGAGATATTATCTGTGTGAATAAACTGTTTTGCTTAAAAAATAAATATTTAAAATAAGAGATCATTGGATTACTATTTGTCATTGCTGTACAGCTCTCAGGATTTTGGAAAAACAAAATAAATGTCTTTCTTCCCAAACCCAGAGGTAAAATTCACTTGTTCTTTTCATGAAAGAAAATTCATGAAAAGAAAGAAGATTCAAAGCAATTCCAGTCAAAAGCCTTACAAGGCTTGTTTCATTTCCTTTTGTTTTTATTAAAAGAAAAAACTAACCCACTGATTCTGAAGTTTATTTATGAATGTTGATGGAGAAGGAAACGGCAACCCACTCCAGTAATCTTGCCTGGAAAATTCCATGGACAGAGGAGCCTGGTAGGCTACAGTCCATGGGGTTGCAAAGAGTCAGGCATGACAGAGCAACTATCACTCATGAATGTTGAGGGCCACAAGCAGTCAAGGAAAGCCTAAAGAAGTACAAAATAGAATAACTGTCTCTACCAGACATCAAAACTTAATGTAAAATGATGAGAGACGGTGTGGAATTGTTACAGTGGTAGACAACCCAATGGAACAGAGGAGAGTCCTGTAACAGTTCATGTGTATATGTGACCATTCACTTGATTTTTCACAATGCTGACACCACGGAAGAGTGGAAAAAGGATGATCTTTTCAATAAATAATGCTGGGTCAGTTGAGGTCCACACAGGAAAAAAAATGTGACCTCTATCTCATGTCACAGACAAAAACCCATTCCAGATAGATTGTTAACTAAAGTAAAAGTAAAAGGTGTTTTTGTGTTTTTTTTTTCTCAGCTGAAGCTGAAACTCCAACACTGGCCACCTGATGCAAAGAACTGACTCATTAGAAAAGACCCTGAAGCTGGGAAAGACTTAAGGCAGGAGGAGAAGGGGACAACAGAGAATGATGGTTGGATGGCATCACTGACTCAACGGACATGAGTTTGAGCAAGCTCCAGGAGTTAGTGATGGACAGGGAGGTGTGGCGTGCTGCAGTCCATGGGGTCACAAAGAGTCGGACATGACTGAGTGACTGAACTAAACTTAAGGTAAAAGTACAACAATAAAGTTTTTAGAAGATGCTAGATACAGAGATTTCTTAAACTAAATGCCAATAGTATAACCGCAAAAAGGGGACTAAGTTGGGCTTCATCAAAAATAGGAGCATATGTCCTTTGAAAGATACAATTAAAAGAGTTAAAGGCAGCTGAAAAAGTAGATCTGTGCTATATTCAGCATATAAACAGAATTCCTACAACTGAATGAGAAAAAGATAAGAACTCTACATGAATATTCAGCTAGACATATTTCATTTTGGGAATAAGTCCGTTCCTTCTCAGAATCTATTGAGCTCTCTTTGGGCATAGAGTTTGCTACCCTTAGGAAACCACCCACTCCTTGATTTAAGCAGTAGATTCAAAATAAAGAATATGAGAGCCCCGTGATAGTAAAGACAAAGAAATAGAACTTGAGTTGCTTTGAATCTGTTATTTCGTGTAAACTTCCAGAGTTTTTAATCTGTTTTTAAAATTTAAAAAACAATGAAACAGTGCAGACTGCAAGGTGTAATTTTGTTTGGCGATGAAAAGTTTTACCTCATGCATGAAATCTTTTATAGCATTTGAATAATATTTTTAAGATTTAAGTTAACTATTTTTAATTGTGTTTATTTTAAAACTAAGAATAAATCAGAAAAATTATTTTTACTGATAATTATGTTAACTGCTTCCAAAGTGTTATAGATGCCTATTCAGGTGTCAAATCCTCTTATATTCTGATGCCTTGGACTCAAAAGATGTGTAAGACTTCTACTCAAAAAACTATAAAATGTTATTGGGAGATATTAAAGATATAGATAAGCAGAAGGGTATATTTTGTTGAAGGATTGAAAGACAATTATTGTAAATATATTGTGTGTGTACATGTGTGTTAGTCACTCAGTTGTGTCCGACTTTTTGCGACCCCATGGACTGTAGCCCACCATGCTCCTCTGTCCATGGAATTCTTCTTTTTAAACTGTGTATTACAAAATCAAATCAACATCCCTCCAATTTTTAAAATGAGACATAAAAGAATACAAATAAATTTCAATACTTTAAAATTAGAATATGTGCTTTCCAAAAGTGACTATTAACAGAGTAAAAAACAAGCTATAGAGTGAGAAAAGTATTTGAAATACTGACAACTAACTCATCCAAAATATATCATTAAGAAACAAATATATAATTAACAAACATAAAATTAAGAAACAAAACATTGAACAAAATAAAGCACAATGAAGATTTCCATTTATATAAAGCTTTAAAAGAATAGGCAAAAAAAATAGGCAAATGTATTAATAAAGCCTAGTTTTATGACTGGATAAAGAAAATGTGGTATATACATACAATGGAATACTGCTCAGCCTTAAAAACAGAAGGAAATCCAGCCACTTGTGAAAACATAGATGATTTGGAGGACATTATGATCAGATGGGAATGTTTACACCACCCACCAAAGAGAGGTGCAGAAGTTCTGTCCAATGTAATTGAAACCATGCAACCACAAAGATGCTTTATGTGCAGGTCCTAATATGACATATGAATCATGCATAGGATGCAAGTATTCTGGTCTAATGGGTTAGATATCTTGATCTTGACTAGGTGTCCTTTAAAAATATTAGCTCATGAAGTTACAAAAAAAAAAGCAAAATATTTTACTTAAGGAAAGTACTCACATTGGAAAGTCACATTGCTGGAGCATTTTAGAAATTGATTCTCATTTCTATTAGTTGAATGCATAATTTAGTCATTATTATGTATATAGTCTAATATTGTTATTTACATTCTGAAAGAGTCAAGAAAATGTAGTATAAGCAATTACTTTATCTGAAAATGTGTGTGCTATAATAAAAGTCTATATAAATCATCTTAAATACTGCATATCAGTTTTTAGTTCATCTTATTAGAAATATTTGCATTTTCCTATAAATAAAAAAGGTATTCTTTTATTTTTCCATATCAAAATGTACTCCCTCTGCATGGGAAGAATGACATTTCATAACAGGAATTTAAAAATTCCGAAATAGTTAATGTTCATGGTTTAGTAAATGACCACAGTGTATAGGCAAGTATAACTCACTGTTTGATGTTTCATTTTAATCCAGTTTTCAGTTGACACATACTCTTTTGGTATAGTAAGGGAAGAAAACGTATAGTACAGGGAAGAAAATGAGAGACTGTTTCTCCTTGGAAAGCTAAATATTTTAGTTAGGTTTAAAAAGTATGAGCTCAAGCCCCATAGCAGTTGTAATGAACGATAAAAAGTCACTCTCCAAGGATTTGATATAGTGTGGTCATTTTTCATCACTATTATTTTTCTGCCATTTCTTTAAAAAACCCAGCAGATTGCCTTTTCATGTTACTGTGTGTGACTTTTTGCCCCCTCAAGATTTCTAGGCTATTGCTATCACAAAAATAATGAAATTTTGCTTAATGTTCTTTTGCTTTTGAATTTTTAAATGAGGAGCTCTATACTGCCTACATCTCTCATGATGACCACCACAGGCCTTAATCATGAAAAAGAAAAAGGTCTCCCCAATACCAAGCCAACCCAGTTATTTTGGAGAACAGTAATTTCACTGGTAAGCAACAATTTCACCATTTCTACAATCCATTTCCACTGGAATGAAGAATAGCTTTGAGGTGAATTTGTATAGTGCCACTTAGGTATCGTTTTCTTAAATTCAGATAGTGATCCCTACAGAGTATGTAGGAATGCTGTAACAAAACTAGTAAGAGTATATTGTATTAATTTATTCTACAAATATTTGTCATTTTCTACCAGTAGCCAGGCTTCTCTGGGGGCTCAGATGGTAAAGAATCTGCCTGCAATGTGGGAGACCTGGGTTTGATCCCTGGGCTGGGAAGATCCCCTGGAGGAGGACATGGCAACCCACTCCAGTATTCTTGCCTGGAGAATCCCCAAGGACAGAGGAGCCTGATGGGCTACAGTCTATGGAGTTGCAGAGTTAGACACGACTGAGCGACTAAGCACAGAACACCATTAGCCAGGCACCAGGCTAGGGACCAAGGATATAATACGGAAAAGACACCCTGCCCTCATAGGAGACACAAGCTCATGTCAACCCAGAAAAGTTCATGTCCCAAGTGTTACAAAAGCACAAGATAATATTGGTGGGTTACTTGATCAAATTTTAAGGAATCAGAGAAGACTGCCTGAAAGAAATAATAGCTAAACAGAGACATAAACAATGAATAAAAATCAGGAAGGCAAAAAATAAACCCAAAGGAGAATATTAGTTACTTCACTTGGAGTGTGGATTCCAGGGGAGTGTGGATTGGAGGTGAGGGCAGTGTGCCAAGATGAGGCCAGAGAGAATGCAGGAGTTGGAGGGGCAGTTTTTTTAAGGACCTTGTATGCTGAAATAAAGGGCTTCCCTAGTGGATCACTGGTAAAGCCTCCACCTACCAATGCAGGAGATGTGGATTCAATCCCTGGGTTAGGAAGATCTCTTGGAGAAGGAAATGGCAACGTGCTCTGGTATTCTTGCCTGGGAAATCCCAAGGACAGAGAAGCCTGGTGGGTTACAGTCTATGAGGTCACATAAGAGTCAGACAAGACTTAGTGACTAAGCAACAACAAAGCTGAGGTAAAGACTTTGGGTTTATCTGTGTAATAGGTAGAAAAACACTGGTAGTTTTTTGGCAGGTACAGTTCTAATACCAGAGCTGGCTTCAGAGGAACAGAACACAGAATCACAGGATGAGTTCTGTGAATTGGTGACTGTTCCATGTCCATCCCACAGGAGTCCTGTGGGGCTGTCATTGGAAAGTTGCTTGATGAAGGGGCACCCTCTGAGCTGATGAACAGCACAAAGAACGAGTGGGTAGTGGCTGACGTGGCTTTGGAATTAACTCTGTTTCACTTGGCTGGGAATTTTCCTTTTGTGCACTCAGGCTGAGAGTGAATTTGGAAGGAGGAAACTAATGATTAGGTTGGATCTGTACTGGAAAAGTTCAGGGCCTTGGTTGAGTTATTCTTCCCAAATGAGCACTAGTAGTTGTTAAAAATAACATCAGCATTGCTAAGTAGAGAAAAGATCATTTTTCAAGGCTTGTTGTTTTCCCACTCCTGGTTTTCTGTGCTATTTAGGTTAGGGAGCAGGTCACTCTTCAGGAAGCAGGGTGCAGGATGTCCCCTGGGGCACATGGTGAGCACAGACACAGAGAATTGTGTTCTTCACCACAGTTTAGGCTCAAATTGAAACAGATGTCAGTGCAGACCTTCATCACATCCTCATGACTGTACTATTGAGAGAGACTCCCAACAGACTCCTCCTTCCAGGTCACCCAGGCTCCTGGGCATCAGCTCCCTGGAGCATCAGTTCTAATATGTTTCTCCACTGTGCAAAAACTGCCAATGGCCCCTCAGTTCCTGTACAGTGGTTCTTAGCTCTAACGGCATGTTACAGTCACTTGGAGAGAATTTTTTAATACTAATGGCCAGACACTTGAATCAGGACTATGGACTGAATGTTTGTGTCACCCACCACAAATCCATATGCTGAAATCCTAATTGCTAATGGAATGGTAATAAAGAGTGGAGCTTTTGGGAGGTGATTAGGGCATATGGGTAGAGCCCTAATGATCTGGATTAGTGCCCTTAAAAAGGAGACCCAAGAGAGCTCTCTTGCCCCTCTGCCATGTGAAGACACAGAAAGAAGATGGTTGTTTCAGAACCAGGAAATTCTCACCAGACACCAAATTGGCCAGTGCCTTGACCTTGACCTTGGGCTACCACACATGTGTCCCTATGTTTCACTGCTAGTGAGAGTATGCCAGTGTAGCCACAGAAGGGAAATGACACAAAAGCTTGTACCTGAGCTTTCTAGACACCAATGATGCAAACCTTTCTCCTGCTGCTTTTGCTCTGTATTATTGCCATAACAAACCTGATTCATGGATAGAACATTCTTTGAATGAACGAATAGGTGAATGACATGAATGCAATAAACAATGAAATGAAATGGCCATCCAACACACATGACGTCTATTTTTCAGTGCAGAATGAATGAATCTGTATTGAGATGCATTTACTGTAAGCTATAAAGCCTAAGATGAGCTCTGCTTGGGAAAATATTGAACATATATGATCAGATATAATAAAATTTAATAAATCCCTTTCAAATCTTGGATACCTCTTTTCTTACTTAGTTCCAACGAGACATTTCAAGACAAATTTTCTCATCAAATTGTTTGTCAAGCAGTCAGACTTCCCTACTGCCTCTTCTTCTCACCTGCGGTGGTATATCCAGAACACTTTCCTTCCCAGGAAAATAGGATGCTGCAGTTTCATGATGCATCCTCCATCATAATGTGAGTCATTTATATGCCAACATGAGGTTTATCTGACTGCATGTACCAGTGGAGAATGGTTTAGATAAGGAAGAATAGAAATGAGCTTAATAGTATCTATTGAGGAAGGCTAGTAGGAAAAGGTAGCCATACTCTGAAATCTATGCAACTATTTTCTGGATTCTGTACACACTTTTGATAGGGGAGATGTGGCAGGAGTGGTAATAGAACTGGTAATTGTCTCATTGGATGACCTCTGGGCATAAGAGGTGAGAGAAGTGAAGAGGAATAGATATAAAAGTTCATAGACCCATGCAAGATCCTTAGTGATGCTCATAATGGATCATCCTTGTTTAAATTTTTAAAAAGCCTTCCTCTAAATTTCTCTGTCCTCTGTGTTTTGAGAAGTTATAGCAGACACTTCTTACTGAGGTTGACATTTTCATCAGAAGAGAAAGCCTGGGGACTTTGATAATAGCTGATCACAGGACTCCTGGGTGACCAGCATGGGCTTCCCCACCTTGATCCTACTCTAATTAGGTGATCACAGCCATCTCTACTGACATGTCTGTGAGGGGCTGCAGATACTTGGCAATGAATCTGTCAGTCATGCAGAGAGCACAAATGGGCTGGGTCAGAGGTAACCAGAAGCCTTGTCTTTATGTCACATATTTATTTGGAAATTGGTCCATAGGCATGGAAAGGAGAATATAAAGCACTGTAAATATATACTATATATGAACATTGCCATTATTTATTCTAGATTAAAAGATCTGAAATTTGAGTTATTCTTTAGTAATAAAAATGAAGAAAAATTTCACATAAGCTCAGGAATATTAAAGAAAGCTATAATAATAAATTTGGGTAAGTTAACACTTTTTGATGGGCTAGAATAACTTGCTACTTAAAGGAATTCTGTAACAAGTATTTTTGTAATACAAGAAAATCTCCTGTAGGTCTCTCTGCATTCTAAATTGTTTTACAATTTTGATTTTCCTGAAAGTTGTATATACCAAGGAGTTGATTACTGTTAGATAAAAGACGTTAAATTTTGGCTTGTGGTTATCGCCCCTTATTCTTGCTTCTCTGGGGGTATTTAAGCCACGATGGCAGACCTGAATGACTGCAAATCAGGGAATGTTTTTCTTATACTTAGCTCTAATAGTGTGGGAGAGGGTGCAACCCAGGTGATGCAGTAGTAAAGAATTTGCCTGCCAATGGGAGAGAGGCAAGAGATGTGAGTTCTGTCCCTGGGTTGGGAAGATCCCTTGGAGTAGGAAGTGGCAACCACTCCAGTATTCTTGCCCCCAAAATCCCATGGACAGAGGAGCCTGACAGGCTACAATCCATGGGGTCGCAAAGAGTCAAACACAACTGAGCACAGCACAGCTAACAGTGTGGGGCACAGTTATACCACAGCAGTGCCCGATGCAGTGAGCAGGCACAAGACAAAAACCATCTGAGCACAAATCATTGGTTTGTCTTCTCCTGTGTCCTGTAGACACCCGACCTTTGTTTCCGGCCTTGTGCGGCATGTGGGATCTTAGTTCCCCAGACAAGGGATCAAACCTGCAACTACTGAACTGGAAACTTGGAGTCTTAACCACTAGACTGCCAGGGAAGTCCCTGACATCTGACTTTTGAGGTGTCTACTTCAGAGCTGCAAGTTAGGGACCAAGAATGTTTCTTCACTGGGAGCTCTACTGGAGAGAAGGGATTCTTTGACACTCAAGACATTTTTGGCTCTAAAGCACCCACCTATAATCAGAAGGAAATGGCAACCCACTCCAGTATTCTTGCCTGGAAAGTCTCACGGAAGGAGCTGCCTGGTGGGCTACAGTCCATGAGGTTGCAATGAGTCAGACACAATTGAGTGACTAAACAACAGCTAAAAGTGATACCAATACATGGCCACAGTCAAAGCTGGCAAGAGGCAGAGTTAGCGAGGTGGTCTGGCTCCCAAGTAAATACTCTGAAATATTATGACCTCACTGGAGTTACCACATCAATTTCAGCATAGCATTGAGCTGTTATTTCCTACTGAATCCCTTTTCAGCTTTCTGGATCCTTTTCACATAAAGACTCTAAATGCCCAGGCTTGCTAATTATATATTGTATCTTTATGTATGCATCCTTGCATCCTTCTAGGATACACTGCAAAGGAAAGGTGACAACATGCTACTTATTTGTCTGCCAATTTATTACACCTGATTTTAGACAACACTTTTAGTCCTGATACAGTCTTCATTTCCATCTTTCTTGAGGCAACAAGATGGAGAGAGAGTCCCTGCTGATCCCTGTCATAACTGATAAGCTCCACAGGGACAGAAAACCCTCACTGTTCTCAAAATCTCTGAATTAAGTTTTTAAAAGGGCATTGGGGTCCAAGCACAAATAGCAAACCTTCCTTCCATTTTTAGGCCAAACCGTTGTATAGTACCTGAGCACAGTAATGCTCAAATTCAAAGATAATTGTTAATGTTGATCACCCTAGTGAGTATCATTGTTTCAGCCTCAAAGAACCAAGTTCACCACTATTACTGGTAATACAGGGAATACAGAAGCAAAATTTATGTGAAAATAAGCAGCAAATAATCGCTGAATACTTATCATGTGTCATTAGAGATGGGATACTGACCCTCACAGTGCTGCAGAGAAATAAGAAAGTAACCATGCAACATCATCTACAAGTGCAAAATAATTTCTCAAGGTTTTTTCTCAGTCTTCATCTTTTTCCCTTCTCTTTCCCCCACCACCTACTACCCCCTTCCTCCTCCACACACACATCTCCTTTGTGTGCCCTGAATCTTTAGAGTTAATGCTGGCTTTCAGGGCATAGGAAATCCCATGAAGACCTCAATTTTTCTATAGCAGCAAAGATAAACCTGTACCAGCTTTATCACATATAACAAAATTTAATCTTCCTGAGTCCTACTTCCTCAAATGACTGATAGGCTCATCCAAAGGTGTTAATTGCTTATTAAGTCTTAACAATCATTTATATGTTAGCAATCACCTATAATATCTTGAATCCTAGGAGCAAGACTTGAGCTGACAAAAACAATAGATACTGAGAGACATGAACATCCTGTTAAGAGGCTGAAATTTTTAAAACTGTCTGCTTGGGCTTTTTAACAGGAGATTTCCAATCATGTCACAGTTTCCAATTTTAAATACTCGCCATTTATCTGAGCCTTCTAGAGATTTCTCTGATCTGTATATAATTTAAGAGGAGAATTTTATTTTCTGCTGTAAAGATTGATTTTGTTAGTCAAAGACATCAGCAGCAAGTTTAAATTTGCATTTTAAATTTAGAATGATTTATTTCCAATGAAAAGTGTATCACTGCTGCAGTTATTCCAGGAGTGACTAGGGGACAAATAATTTATACTGAAAGAGTATTAGAAATGTGAGCTTCCCTATAAAGGAAAAGATTGGCACCCTTGACTTCATATTTTAAAACCACTATATGACAAGAAACTGCCTAAACGCAATTATGTGACAAACAGCAGACCTGGAGAAAATACTTGGAACATACATAATCAAGGGGTTAGTATTACGACTGCATGAGAAGCTCCTGGCACTGAATAAGCAAATGGCAAACAACCTAATTTATATGGGGAAAAAAAAATCCCTCAGAGAAAAGCACAAATGACAAACAAGCACAGGGGAAGCTTAACCTTACAAACCAAAAATGTGCGGACATTCTCTTTATCAGATTGGCAAGGCTAATAAGATTAATATTTAGGGTTATTGCTGGCAAAGGGTACTGCCAGTTGTCAGTATAAATGAGGAGAGTCAACTGGCCTCAGTTCTCTGTAGAGTTATTTGGCAACACTTATCAAAAACTTACTATCTATGGTGAAACAGATCACCAGCCCAGGTGGGATGCATGAGACAAGTGCTCCAGCCTGGTGCACTGGGAGGACCCGGGGGAATCGGGTGGAGAGGGAGGTGGGAGTGGGGATCGGGATGGGGAATACGTGTAAATCCATGGCTGATTCATATGAATGTATGACAAAACCCACTGAAATGTTGTGAAGTGATTGGCCTCCAACTAATAAAAAAAAAAAAAGTTTACTTACTTTTGCAAATGGTAAAATAAATTCAAGTAGTTTTTGCACACAAAAAAAATAAATAAAGTGTTTATTTGTCTTTAGTTTTCAGTAAAAAAAAAAAAAAAAAAAAGAATAGGAATTATCTATTTTGACTTATCATTGTATTCCCATTCAGCCACCAATAAATATTTGTTGAATGAAGAAAAAAAAAAAAATTTAAGTCTTTTGAACATAACAATTCTCCCAAGGATCTATCTGGCACAAAAATGTACAAAAGTGGAAAGCCTGTTATGTTCAAAAATCTTAATTGTAGCATTCTAATGATGAAGTCTTAGAAACAATCTCAATGTTCACCAGCAGAAGAATGGATAAATGCATCAGGGTACAGCCACACCATGGGGCTTCCCAGATGGTTCAGCGGTAAAGAACCTGCCTGCCAAGCTGGAGACACGAGCTCCATTCCTGGCTCGGGAAGATCCCCTGGGGAAGGAAATGGCAACTCTCTCCAGTATTCTTGCCTGGGAAATCCCATGGACAGAAGAGGTGGTGGGTTACAGTTCACGGGTAGCAAAGAGACATGACTGAGCAACTAAACAACAACAGTCACACCACACAAACAAAGCAGCTGAAACATAAGTGAGAGTGTACTCACCTGCAAGGATGTTAGCTGCTTTATTATCTAAAGTTCCATAGCAGTATGTGCACTATTTCTATGTAAATAACAACAAACACCATAGTCATATATGTGGGTATAAATGTGGACGTGTGGTCATAAAAAAAATGCCTGGATGATCCAACTGTTGGCAGTGATCTCCAGTGAGGAGCTTGGGACTGGGGCAAAGGATTTTTTTTTTTTTTTTTTTAATTTCTAAGTTGTATTTAAAATTTACTTATATTATTAACACACCAAAGAAAAGTTCTAGAATTTTCTTATAAAATAATGTGCCAAATGACTCAGATCCCACTATAGTGCTGTTACATTCCAGAATTCACATATTATCTCTTTACACGCTCCCATTGGTAATGCTCGTTTTGATAATGCTGGGCACCAAATTTCTCACTGATTCTTTGGACTTCTTCAAAGTGCACTGCGCTGAAAGTCAGGATATTCAAGTTCTAGTTTCTGTTCTGTCACTCCCTCCTCAATACAGGTATCCCCTGCTTTTCAAAGTTCACTACACACCACTTTACTTTTACAAAAGGCCTACATTAGCACCTGCTTTTGCTACGGGAAAGAAATCCAAAGAGAATTTTCACTTTCAGGCAAACAGGTGAAAAGTGAAAATAGTTTCAGCTTTGGTTTTGCAGCAGCCGTTACAGAGGCAGTGTGCACCCCACCCTCCACCTCCCAAGCAGGAACAACACCCGTCAAGCTCCTTCTCCAGGCTCAGCATCTCAGCATCAAGCCACGAGAGCTTTGAACTGTGTGGGCATCTGTGCTTTATCTCCTCTTACTTTTGGCATCTGTTAGCAAGACATATCCAAAGGTAACCACTTCTTCACTTTACACCACTTTGGTTGCTGTTAATAAAAAGTTTAACGGGGGTGCCCAACTTTCAGATGGTGGGGAAATATGTTATCTCTTTGCAGACCAGTCATTCACCTCTGTCTTTCTCTGAAAAACAAAATCTGGGCACCATTTGTTGTTTTCTAACTCTGCTTCCCACTGACCCGTGGCTCCTCTCCACACTCATCTACAGTCCACCACTCTGCTTTTCAACTAAAGCAATTCTGTTTCTCTTTGTTTTAATTCTTCATTTATTTACCTAAGATTTGGTCTGATTTCTGAGCAAAAGTCATTTGAAAATATCCAGAAGAGATTCTTTTAAGGCTCCTTCCAGAACAAAGACTTTGTGAATCTATGAAATGAAGGCTCTGGTCAGGAATGCAGACCTTTTAGTCAATCCTTCAATTATCTCAGCCTGGAGCTGCCTCTCTCCCTGGACATCAGGCCAGAACTTCTTTATTTTTTCCCAGAACATAAAGTTGAACTGTACAGGCTGTGATGGAGGTGAATGAGAAAGACCAACATGTGTGTGTCAGGAAACAAGGGGCAACGTGGATGGCTGGCGGAAAGTGGGATTCTTCCTCCCCTCTTTCTTCAAACGGCCACCAGGTCAGTTGGTGTTGCTCCCGGCACGATGGTTTTGCTTTTGCTTATGAACATACTCTGTTCAGAAATAATAGTTGGTAGAGAGCCCTGAGAATGCATTCATCAGGGAGTTGTAATTCAGGCTTCCCAGTTAAAGGTCAAACCAGAAACCAGCACCAGCTCTTAATCAGCAGCTGCTGGAGGAGTCAGGGCCTGATTTTCACTCTCAATGCCCATGAAACTGAGGGCCTGCGTTCAGGGTCGGCTCCATTCATTCTGTAAGCTGGGTAAATTTTGACAATTGGGTGGCCTTTTCTTTGACTCAGGTGAAAAAACAAAATTGAGAACTGCTAGAGAGTTCTAAATGGAATCAGAGCAAAGTTAGAGCAGATGTTTCTCTACTGCTCCACCCAACCCATTATTTCAAGATACACAACAAAAACTCTGCAACTCATCTCTGACATCACTGCATCACAAGGTAAGAAACCATGAAACTGTTTGCTAAAGAGGCGAATAAAGAGGTCAAGATACAATATTCATTTCACAACCCAAACACCATATTGTGAGGCCACTTTAAAAGTGAAGCAAATAGATTATTATTTATTTTTTCCTATGCTATCCTTTTCCATAGGAAAGTCTTAACAGCATGCTTAAAATATCACAGACTCAACCTACTTGACTCCAACTCCTTGAATCCCCAGTTTCCTCTCAACACCTCTATATATACCACATATCATTAAATTTGTTCTTACACTTTGAATTTGTGTTATTGAAGGGAGGGCTCTGTGCCGTGTTTCTCTTCTACACCCTCCACCAGAAGCCCAAATGAAATGCAAACAACCTGTATACTAAATATAACTAAAATTCTATGCCATGAAAAGGACAAGATACAGTATAGAAGCAATTTGAAATATGTTAAATTACCAAATAAGCACGTTACATTTGACAGGCACTTTAAAGAGTAAGCTATAAAGGCAGGGAAGAGTAGACAGATGGAAAACTACCTCTGTGATTTAAATAAAAATGAATTTTGATAACCAAAGGGCTACTATGTAAACAACTTTTAAGCACCTCCTGTGTGTCAGGAGCAAGTCCCAATGTCCAGGTGCTTTACAAGCCTCTGCTTTCATCATGTCTGCTAACATCCTATTGGCCAAAGTAAGTTGTATGGCTGAATCGAGGTGCAGAGCAGGAGATAGGTGCTCAAAGGAAAGAATCTGAATATGTGAAGAAATAAAGAACTGGAGCCATAAATGCTGTCTCCCCAGAGACCCTGTACTAATTTAATTGACTTCATCTCATTTAACTTCATAATAACTCTAAGAAGTTATTACTATTATCCCCATTTAATAAATGTGAATACTAAGGATAAGAGGGGCTTCCCCCATGGCTTAGTGGTACAGAATCTACCTGACAATGCAGGAGACACAGGTTTTACCCCTGAGTTGGGTCGATCCCCTGGAGAAGGAACTGGCAACACACTCCAGTATTCTTACCTGGAAAATTCCACAGACAGAGGAGCCTCGTGGGCTACAGTCCATGGGGTCACAAAGAGTTGGACATGACTTAACGACTAAATAACAACAAGAGAGGAAAAGGCCAACTAGCTAGAAACTGACACAGCTACTAACTTCTTCTGTTCTAATATGTGATCTTGTGGCTCCACACATTTCTAAGTTTCTTGAACCTTTATTATGAAACCAAAAATATGAAAATTATGGCAGAGAGCGATTTGGCAAAATTATGAACCAAAGAACCTAGTTGCCTTATTCCATTCTCATGAATGAATCCTTTCCAATTCATTCTCATGAATCCTTTCCAAAAGGAATGGATTTAGTATATGTAAGTTATATCCAAATAGAATACAAAAGAAAAGAAAAAGAATCTTACTGAGTTAATTGACACCCAAGGAGAACACCAACTAGATTTTTGGGAGGCAACCAATCGAAATGACTCAAAAAGAAAAAAAAAATATGGAAAACTAATAAATAACAATAGCCAAGAACATTTTGAAAAGTGAGAGCACTAGAAAGTCATTTGTCTTTATAGATATTGCAACACATTTAAAAGTAACAATAATTTTTTAAAGTACTATCACATGAATTGACAGACAAATCAGACAGACCAGAAAGCACAGAAACAGGCCAGAACCCACAGAGGAACTGAGACTATGATAAAGGTAGTGATTCAGATCAGTGAGGAAATGATGGGTTACTTGATAAATGGTGCTGTGGTAACTGAATAGTCATCTGAAAATTTTATTATATATCTCCAACATTTTATACTATAAAAATTTCACACCTATCAAAGATGTAAAAGTGAAATGAAACAGTAATAGCATGCAAACAAAACACAAGAATATGTTTTAAATATATGCAAAGTGAAAAAAGATTTCTTAGGTTTGACATAAAACCCAAATCCCACTGCAAGCCAGTGGAGGGACTGTGGAACATATCTCAGAATTATCCCACCGAGGAGTGAGGAGGCCAAATTATTTATCCAGAGCTCCTGGGGCATTAATTTCCGGCACTTGTGGTTATTGCCAGCAACCTCCACAGCAGGCCAAGGGGATGTGAAGGCACCGATGGTGTCTGAAAAAATATGGGAAATAAAAAAATGTTGTCTGTGTGTTTTTATTTCCATTATTCTAGGAGGTGAATCATAGAGGATCTTGTTGTGATTTATGTCATACAGTGTTCTGCCTATGTTTTCCTCTAAGAGTTTTATAGATTCTGGTCTTACATTTAGGTCTTAAATTCATTTTGAGCTTACCTTTGTGTATGGTAGGAGGAAGGGGAGTGTGGGACGGGTAGAGAGAGTGGCATGGAAACATATACACTACCATATGTAAAATAGACGGCCAGTGGAAATTTGCTGTATCACTCAGGGATCTCAGCCCATGGCTCTGTAACAACCTAGAGGGCTGGGATGGGGAGGGAGGTGGGAGGGAGGTTCAAGAGGGAGGGGACATATGTATACCTACGGCTGATTCATGCTGATGTATGGCAGAAACCAACACAATATTGTAAAGCAATGATCCTTTAATTAAACATAGATCCTTCAAAGATCCTTCAATTGAAAAAAAATTTAAAATGTTGTGTGTGTCATTCATTAGGTGAATAGTGAGAACTCTCCTACTTCCTTGCCTTGGTTCTATACTCATGAAGTCTGGTTATGAGTGGACAGCACCAAATATTAATTGCTCATTCAAAGTATATGGAACATCTTGGAAGACAGCCCTCCAAACTGTAAAAGTATTGGTTTGCAGCTTTCACCATAGCTGGATTTTCTAAAGAACATCCTACCATTTTTAAGGTCAGCTTTTCCTGGGTAAAAGGGTTCACAGTAAGACCAGTGAACCCCACATGTATGTGCTTATTGCCTATCTTCTGCAGCAAAATGAGTTCCCTGTTCAGAAGCAAGACCACCTTTGGACCATTAGGCCATGATGTCCAGGTAGAAGAGCTGCTTGAATTCCAACTTGAACCAGTGCCAGTTACAGAACTTCTCTGGCTTTGAGTCACACTCAAGACCAGAAACTTTAAGGGTTACTTGGCAGGAGGTTGGAGCATTGTGCCTCTTTCTTAATGTCAGAGAATGTAACATGCTACAGATTATTTTTCACCTTGAAGGAGATATCTTGAATGTCTCACAAATCCTTAGAATCTTCACTGATATTCACTGAGGTCTCTGAATTTTCATGAGATTTATCACTCATTCTCTGGCACGTATGTGTTTTGTCAAGATATTTGGGGTACTTGGTACTTTTGGCCATATCAGTATAGTGGTACAGAGTGTCCTATGGGATGAGGCAGTTATCAAGATCTCTACATACTAGATTAAGGCAGCCAACAGGATGTTATAAGGGTATATAGCTGCTGGATTAAAGCAAACTGTGTTGAGTGGTGTCTGCTTATTAGTTAGGAAAAAAGTGTTTGCCAGATTGACATCTACAGATGAAGCTCCAGGGACTATGTAGATTTGCTCCATAAAAACAGATCACATCTATAACAGCAACTGCAGTTAGAGCCACTACCAGTTAAGTTTCCTAAAATCCAGCTCTCCTCCTCAACCTCCAGCACTTCTGCTCAGGCCAAATAGAAGAGGGTAAATAGGGAAATGATTGCAATCAATTCCCACTTATTTTCCAGGTCCTTGATAGGGTCATTAATTCTGTAACTCCTCCTAGGATGTGGTACTGCTTTGGAGTGGGGCTCCCATGTAGACCCTCTTTCCCTAGTAGCCCTCATCCCAGAAGTCAGAGAATAAATGTGGGATTGTTTTCAATTGCCAGATTATGCATTCAGGAACTAGAAAAATAAACTCAGGATCTCCAATGAAAACTCTCTTATGTCACTAAAATCCCACATCTCCCAGTCTGACCAGTGGGCCTGTTGCCAGGGTCCCCAGGAAACTCCGTACACTGAGATGCTTGTGGTGCCCTACAACATTGCTTCCAACCAAGAAACTCCTCTTACTGGAAGAAGAAAAGTAATGAGCTCACACTTATGGGATTCTACTCAAAGACAATATCTAGAATCACTTTCAAATCCGGTATCCTTCTTTCCCTGTTGCACAAGCACCTTGGTAGGTCACGGCAGAACTCTTTAAGGGTGGCTAAGAAAATTTACGATACATATAGGTGGTAATGTTGTGGGAGATTATTTTTAAAATATATATTTATTTATTTTCGGCCATGCTGTGCAGCCTGTGGGATCTTTGTTCCCCAACCAGGGATCTAACCCAGGCCCAGGCAATGAAAGTGCGAAGCCCTAACCACAGGACAACCAGGGAATTCCCATGTAGGAGCTTTTTTCAAGGAATGCAGTCTCTCCTGCAGTTAGGGGTTTAGAGACCATGAAGTGGCTCAGATAGGGAAAACTTTGGTGGGGATTTGAGCATCCTCTGATGAACAGTCACCAGGCCTAAAGTTTCATCAAGTATACAAATCAGGCCTTAGAAAGTTGCCCGTATATTTCAATACTAGAGATAAATGATCTGTTATCTACTACCAAAGATCTCTGAAGGGAAAACCATTTTGATCACCTCCCTGGCTCTGCTTCCTATTGCCGTGACCACAAGCCTATTGCTCTTGTGGTTAACTTGGCCTCTGTTGCTCTGGGATCTAACCATCCTCACTACATTCGGGAATCCCACTCCAACAGCAGGACCTCCCACCTTCACCCCAGGCTCACTGTCAAAGCCAGTTTCCTATCTAGAACACTAGCTGCAAGGGAATCTGGGAAATGTCATGTTTAGTTTTCTATGTCCTGTGATAACAGGAAGAGGTTGGAATGGATGCCAAGTCCAATAGGTGAGAACCTTACGAGAGGAAAGAACGTTTTCTGTGAATCTGGAGAAAAGACTGAGCTTATGCTCATGTATAAGATAGGTGAATGGATTAGGAATGTACATGGGGTGTACAAAGAAGCCTTTGAGTCTGAAGGGGTAGGAAACATGTCCTTTTGTAAAAATGGCCTTTCAATCTCCTCAAAAATAAGTGTAAGAGGACACACATCATCCCACAAAGACTGCCAAACACAAACCTTTGCAGTCAATAAAAATTGTGTTTGCAAAGAATACTGAATGGTGTGAGGATGTGCTGACTGTTACACTGAGTGAAAAGGGGGTTATACAAGAGCATATATGCATTTTTAACTAGTGTATAGGTATATGCACACATGTGCACACATGTGTACACACTCATATACTGAAAGGAAGCATATCAAACTGCTAAAAGCCAATTAGAACTACAAATGACAATATTTTTCCTTTTATTTTTCCAAAAATTGGACTATGTCATTTTAACGGTTAGCATTACTTTATAAAAATATTATACAAGAAAATGGAATAGCTAATGAATGTGTTTTGTCTAAATACGTTCCAAACAAGTCTAAAATAGTCTAGTGTCATTATTCTACAACCCTAGAATTTGTTTTCTAACATAGTATAAAAAAAGAATACTTTAAGAACTAAGCCCTGGATTGGGGGAGAAAAATATGTTTGTAAAATCCTTAGTGTGGGCTTGATCTCAGAATCCTGGAAGTAAAAGCTAAATTCTGGACATTTAGCCTGATTTCATGTTTGATTGCAGCAATAAATCCTTCCAATGTTTTTAAATGAAAACATAGATGAACTCCTAATATCCAGGAGAAACAAGCTTCATTTGAAAACAAACTCTCCATCAAGATGCTTAACTTTATGGAAATCTACTTGAAAACCATCATTTTCCAGATGAAGAGATCTGCAGAGGGGAGGGGCTGATTGCTTATAACCAAAGGTCAGATAAGAGAAGCTCCCCATGACACACTCAGGAGTCTGTGGCCAGGGGCTTCTTATCACTATTCAAGGTATGAAGTCAAAGGTACAAAAGGAAAACATGTCCCAAAGGACTGTGAGAGGGCAAAGCCAAGAGACAAAACCATACTGGCACCTTGAGTGGTCAGAAGGCAGGGAGAGAATGCAAAGATCAGCTGCTGCTTTTCTGAGGCTTCAGTGATGGCTTAAAGAAGTATTGTAGGTTGGTTTAAAGAGTCAGAAAGGGGCAGACAAGCAATAGCTTACTGATGATTATATGACCCTTAGGACTTAAAAACCAGGTATCTCAACTCAGCAGGATGGCCTGGCTAATACACACACACACACACACACACACACACACACACACACGCCTACCTGTAAGTAATCCACATAAACTTGATAGCTCCCATATTCACCTTACTTGAACAGCATTTACCCAGGTCCTCAGAGACAAGCTTATTACCAATCTAATGGAAAACTTCATTCATTTTCCTACTTGGTTTCTTTTTAGCCCTTTCCTTCTGCCATCTTCTTGGAATTCTACCACCCGATCCCACTGCATCAATTAGCATCTTACTAAGTGATCATTTTCTAGCTCAGTTGGTAAAGAATCTGCCTGCAATGCAGAAGACCCGGGTTCGATTCCTGGGTCAGGAAGATCCCCTGGAGAAGGAAATGGCAACCCACTCTGGTATTCTTGCCTTGGAAATCTCATGGACACAGGAGCCTGGCAGTCTAGAGTCCATGGGGTTGCAAAGAGTCGAACATGGCTTAGTGACTGAACCACCACCCCGTGATGATCAAACTTCAGTGTGCTTGATAATTATCTGAGAAGCAGGATTAAAATGGGATTTGAGGTCCCAATCCCAGAGGACTCGGGGAAGGGAGGTACAACTGTACACAGATGGCTCTTGAATCACAATTTGAAAAACACTGAACAATATGGTCATGAGTCTCAGTCTCCAGCCCAGATCTTTTTCCGGGGTTTAAGGCCTGAAATATCAACTGCCTGATTAATTCGGACAAATTCTGTCACCTTAAAATCATCATGCTCTTATCTACTCACTCCCAAATCTACTGTGTATTTTCCTACATGCCCACTATGGTCCTGCCGCCAGCTGGGCCCAGGTCCTCTATAACTATGAGTCCACGGCTGGCCTCTGGTCTTCTCTCTCAGTCATTTCTAATGGCTTTAGCTCACCTAAAGATAGGAAGAGCCACTGACTCTGCATTACAGGCAGATTCTTTACTGTCTGAGCCACCAGGGAGGCCTTACAATCATCTACTGTCCCCACATCTCTGAGTCCAATCACTGCAAAGGCTGCTACCTGCTTCAATGGAGGGAAGGAGAAAATGTGAGAATAAATATATGACTATTGATTCATATATGAATATGGTGGCTCAGATGGTAAAGAATCTGCCTGCAGTGCAGGAGACCTGGGTTCCATCCCTGGGTCAGGAAGATCCCCTGTTGAAAAGAATGGCAACTCACTCCAATATTCTCTCTTGGAGAATTCCACAGACAGAGGAGCCTTTGGCCTACAGTCCATGAGGTCACGAAGAGTTGGACGTGACTGACTGACACTTTTACTATTCATGCCCATGTGAATTCCCCAAAACACTATGTATAAAAAGCAATTAGGTAGTCAATTGAGGGACATGAGGAAGAACAGTGAGCAAGATGATTATACAACTGATTTCTTAAAGCTAAATATTGAGTAGCTTTATTCTAAAAAACCCTTCAGTCAACCCCCTCCCCACCTCCCTCTCTTCTATTCAGGCCACACCTCCCTCCGTGTGGATCCAACTTTGTTTGAGCTTTCTTCCCTCTCCTCCCTGTTCACCGTCTGAGACTTCCACTTCATGGGCATCATTTCTGCAAAGCATTGGAGCTGTTCTTTTATCTCAGTCAAGCTCATCCCAACCACACTTGGAGAGCAACACTCTCCCAGCCCTGCCACCACCCCCTACCCCATCCAAGCTAGAATGAACCATCAGTGGATTTTAAATACAGAGATATTTCTCCTTCAAGAAAAAAATTCTGCTACTAGCTCTTAAACCAACGGTTTTTCTCTCCCTGTGCCATATTGTTACTTAGCTCTAGTGAAATTGCTTTAATATTAACCACAGTCTGACCACAGTGGTATTTTTTACTCCCTTCCTCTTTGGAGGGCAGCTGTCAGTTGCAATCAGGTGTTAATGAGGCTGGCCTGGGGTTAAATCCTCCTGAGTACTAGTTAGCTTTGTGCTGGTCCCAGGTGGCAGTTCTTTCTCCTCCCTCCTGCTAGCAACCTTGCCAATGCATGTTGTTTATTACAAGGAAGGCCAGTGTAGTGGGGAGAAAAAGCAGGGAGTGGGAAGATATTTTTCTCATTAACCCTAAAATATATTTTTTTTAAAATTGGAACCAGAACCCATATGTCGCTGAGAGTTCTGGTTAGTGCATTTTTATGATAATAGTTAGTAGCCCCTGGTGCCCTAGATGTTTCTTGGTAAAATTAGGTTGGTTTCTTGTTAAATCTCTCAGACAAGGCAACAGGCTCTGCTTGTCCTTGACAATAATTAGCACTTTCTATTGAAGGTAGCCCTGAAGAAATTATGTTTTCAGTTTTTGAATTCAAAATGTAAGACTTTACATGTGCCAAAACTGGATGTACCAACTGCAGAACAGAGACTTGTGTCACCTGGAAACAGACTGGATAGGCATGCTTATTTCTAAAGGAAAAAAAGCTTTTAAACAGTCATTCAACAATCATCTAGCTATGAGGAGAGAGAGATAAGGCTAGTGGACTGACGGCCATTTTAACAGGGAATGAGCCAATTACAAAGTTTTACTGATATGATGTATTGATGATGTCAATTCAAAAGATATGGCTTAAATATTTCTGTAAGGATTCTCCTTAGCTCCAGGACTATCTTGGTGTACTGAGGAACATACTATCCAGTAGGGTCCCTGGTTTTAATGTTTGTCAAATGAAGGAATTACTACATCTAGATCTCTCCATTGCTTTCCGACCCTTTTGACGAAAAAAAATCTTTTCAGTAGGACTAGCAATACAGTCTGTTTCAGTGAATAACTCATACACCTTTAGGCCTCTGTGCTATTCTTATGTTGGACAAATTCAAGATTGCTCTTCTACTTTCATTTTGGGGATCCTTTTGGGATCCATTTTGGGGTCCTTTTGGGGATCACAGATCCTTTTGAGAAGCTGGTAGATATGAAACATCTCAATTTGGGAAAAAAAGAGGAATCTATACACAAATATACAACATATTACATATGATTTTAGAAGATTCATTATTCATTATTCAAATCTAAATTCATTAAGATTTTAGAAGATTCTTCAGGCTTTCTCCTGAAGCCTGTCAATGGACTTTGTAAAGGGGCACAGGTTCCAGTTTTTTTAAACCCTGGACTAAATGTTAACTTTCAGATTCCATCCTTAAGAATGAAAATGTAAACAAGATAATGAATGAATATAAAACAAGACTATAAAAAAGAATCTTCCTCAACTTAAACCATATTTTAGACTATCACAAAACAAGTCTTACAGCAAAGGCAGGATACATTTCTTCCTGTTCCTATCCTCTGCAGCCCCCAGTGCCCTTGAATTGAAGGCACACTGCTCAGCATGACCTGCAGGATCTAGTCTACTCTCCTACCTTATTGCCTAGGGTTCCCAAAGACCACTTCTGTCGCAACAAATGTGATCTCTTCCCCTGGGATTGCCACCTCTGAGCCTTTCCCATGGTTTCCCCATTGTCTGGATTGCTGTATTCCTCCTAGATTTGTCAACACCTCTCCACTATTTGCATCTAAGACCAAATGTCACCCACCTCCATAAAGTTTCTCCTGAGACTTTTTACTGGGTGTGATCAGGCCTGCCTTAAACCCTGTGGCACCTCATTATCACACTTTAACTTAGTTCCTTATACTGATATCTGTCATGATGTACACTCCTTGCCCTGTGCAAGTCACTCATATAAAGGTTATTGAATGGATAAATGAACAAATAATAGTGGTGAAAGTTTGATTTAATCAGAAAGAATAAACTTCAGACTTCTCGCTTCAGTTATGTGAAGCGAGAACATACTAAACAACAGGATGAGAATGATCAGCATTGGTCTAGGTGCCAGGATTCCAGAGTTCCAGCCCTTGTTCAACCACCTCCTCACTGTGTCACCTCTAGTAAAGTCATTTAATTTCTTTGATGCTCACTTTTCTTATGTAAATCAAATGGAATATGTATGTGTGTGTGCTTTGTAAACTGGTAAGTGAATTGCAATGTCAAATTTAATATCAGTCATTATTGTTCATTATATGACAATAATATTGTCATATTATCATTATGACAATCAAGAAGAAAGTGGAAAATCTACCAATCCAAATATAGATAGCTCAAATAACTACGTCAACCACTTTGAGTTTTTAACATTTGCAGACATCTATGAACTAAAGTCTAGACAGTCACAGGCAGTATATCACATTTGTATCACAATGTGATACTGATATCACCCACCTTTCCTTTTCTGTGAATTTTTTAATACAAGTTTTTGAACACAAAGTTCATTTCAAATCAATTGACCTAACCGGCCTTTATTGCAGACATCCTTAGTGTGGAGTCCATGAATCACAGGTTCATCAATGGGCCATGGGATACTGGAGTTTCTAAGAGTCTCTGGAAGTCTATGTAAAATTATATGAATATGCATTCAAGAAGAGAGATTGCAGTTTTCAAACCCTCAAAGAGATTAATGACCAAAAACATTTAAGAGTTACTATTCAAGTTTAATTGCACCTGGAAAACCCACTGGATTTGTACTTACTTAACGCAATGACAGGAATAGGGCCCAAAGGTGTGCAGGAATAGGAATCTAGCTAAAAAGATATTAAGAGTTGTTGAAGGAAGCATTAAGAGGGCCTGATCTGAGGATGACAGTGAAAACAGAAAGGCAAGAGTAAATGCAAAAGGCATCTTTTAGACAGTCAGTTCCATCCTCCTGTGCTTTTTCCTGGATGGGTTTTCATGGATGAGGGATCCTCTTCCATCCCCAGGTATTTTTAGCTTTATCTACAAGTTATCTCTCCTGGTGTAAGGGTTCCATTTTCCTTCTAGCCTTATAGCTTTCTGAAATGTAATACATAAATAATTTAGTCCTAATATGGGGAGGATAACTTGAAGCTCCTGATGTATAAGTGAGGAATACAAGATGTTTTCTTGAGTTTGATTTGAGAAGCAGTTTAGAGAAAAAAAGGCATGGCTATGGGAGAGAGTGTCTTGAAATGCTACTAGGGGAAAAGGACTTCTGGGAGAGGTAGAAAGAAAGAAGAGAGAGATGAATCTTTAGCAAAATGAACTTTGGAGAAAAGCAAAGGTGTTAAATAAAAAGGAATATTTTAGAAGCTAAATTGCACGACATGCAACAGAAGGCTTTATAGTACTTTCTTACTGATGCTTTAGTAAAATCTACATCATGAAGATTGGCATAATCCAGTGTAGACAAACAGTTTTCAATCTTGTGAATACATTCTAATTGCCTGAAGAACTTCTAATAAATACCCAGAGTGTTAGCCCCATCCCAGATAGTCTGATATATTTGGTCTCAAAATGGGGCCTCAGCACCAGTATTTTTTAAAAAGGTCTCAAGGTGATCTAATGTGATTTTGAAACCAGTAGTCAAGGGTCTGGAATTGTTTTCAATATTCCAATCATCAGAATTATCTGGTGAGCTTTTAAGCAATATGGATGCACTGGGCCCCCTTACACCCATTAAGTCTGACTCTCTGGGCATTACACTTTTCTTTTAATTTCCAGGCAATTCTGATGCAACATGAAGCTGCAAAGCCACTGGCTATAGAAGGAAATTATATACTAGAGCCTAAATGAATCTATTTAGGCAGGATTTAGGCAAGATGAATCCATTAAGAAGCCATATATACTGCTTATTATTGGCACTAACTAAATAACTAGTTCCCTGGCTTCCCAGGTGGCACAATAGCAAAGAATCTGCCTGCTAACACAGGAGATGAGGGTTTGATCCTTGCATGGGGAAGATCCCCTGGAGGAGGAAATGGCAGCCCTATGATAGAATCCTATGGATAGAGGCAGAATCCTATGGATAGAGGAAACTGGTGGCCACAGTCCATGGGGTCACAAAGAGTCAGATATGACTGAGCAACTGAGCATGCAACTAGATCCCTGCCCTTGGTGTCTCATCCTCAAAAACTATCAACATTTTATTTCTATGCCAAATAAGTGGAAAAAAAAAAAAGTAAGAACCTAACCGACATTGAAACTATCCTCTGGATGAAAAAGGAGCAAGATGTTTGGACTGAAAGAAAACATCCAACACAAACCCTGTTTTGTTTAAATAATTAGCCCTTTAAGATTGGCTTCTTATTAAAAAAGAATTCCAGGTGGTAAGCAAATGATGGGAACTCTGGCTTACAGTGATATGGGGTAAAATAAAAAGAAGAGCACCTTTAGAAGAGCTGAGGCCTTTCCACACTGGTACCTCGTAATATCATGAAGGCTTTTGTTTCGCAGCAAAATAGCTTCCGAATAACTCACCACACAGCGGCAGGGGGCATGGACCACTATCAGAATATAGGTGTTTGGGGCTCAGATTTATACAGAATTACACAGATTTATGGGCTTCCCTGGCAGCTCAACTGGTTAGGAATCCACCTGCAATGCAGGAGACCCTGATTTGATTCCTGGGTCGGGAAGATTCCCTGGAGAAGGGATAGGCTACCTACTCCAGCATTCTTGGGCTTCCCTGGTGGCTCAGATGGTAGAGAATCTGTCCGCAATGAGGGAGACCTGGGTTGATCCCTGTGTTGGGAAAATCCCCTAGAGGAGGGCATGGCAACCCACTCCAGTATTCTTGCCTGGAGAGTCCCATGGACAGAGGAGCCTGGTGGGCTACAGTCCATGGGGTCACAGAAGAGTCAGACACGACTGAGCAACTAAGCACAGCACATACAGATTTATACACATACACACATGATATCTTAGACATATGCATAAGCATGCTCACACGCGTGTGCACACATGCACTCACACGTTTTGCTGATTCTGCAATTTCTGCTCTTGTTTGTAATATACGGAAGCAGTTAACTGATAACTACAGTGACTACTGCAATTATTAGGACAATGAAATAGGTTTCCTGTAAGTCATAAAGACCCTTTAATTTTCAAAAACAAGGCCAGCGTTTTGTTTTTTGGCAAAATTAGTTCCTTACTTATAGAGGACAAACTGTAATTACACAATAAACCTGCATTTTGTCACTCTGAAAGCTCCTGGCTTACCACGTGTTTAAGAACGTGACACTATGATTACCCTCAGAGTACCTGAATTCGAATCAAGAATTTTCAGTGCTGTAGTTTCAGCACGAAAAAGAAAACAGAAAGAACAGTTGAAGCAAAAGTCTAATCCTGAGAAATGAATAGAGCTAGAGAGAGCCCATAAGCTATTCTAGAGAAAGGAAGATGATCTTTAGTTATCCTAGAACAGCTCGAACTGAGCCCAAAGTCCAAGAGACCAAAGCCACTGAATTAAGATCAGATTGATTAAAAAACTATCCACGTTGCAGGAAGAATACTGATATGAAAAATGCCTTTCTACTGACACATGGAAGATAATTCAGGCAGGATTTGTTTTGTTTTGTTTTACCATAACAAAGTAATAAATAAAATGGAAACCTTAATCATGATACCAACTGCTGTTATGGAATTTTTTTTTAATTGAATACAATGGCAGAGTTTTGTGTTGCTTTTTAAAACCACTACCTATTTTGTTTCAGTGACAATAACAAAGTTGTTTCCAGGGACTGTGGTTACTTTCCCTTTGCTTCTGTGAGTCAGGACAAGAGGGGATTCAATTGGCATGTGTTTATTGAATGGGCAGAGGAGAAACCATCCAGCTGGGAAATACATGGTGAAAGGTATGGGGTTGGAGGGCTTCCCAGGTGGTGCTAGTGGTAAAGAACCTGCCTGCCAATGCACAGAGTCAAACACAATTGAAGTCACATAGCACGCACACACGTGGGGTAGGAATGAGCAGAGCACCACAGAAGGCAGGATGAATGGCTGGTGAGACATGGGTTGAAATCCTGGAGAAGATATATAATCTCCAGAAATGCCTCAGTTTTCTTATCTGTTAAATGGGAATACTAATAGTATCTACTTCATGGAGTTATTAGAAGGATCAAGTAAGTTAACACATGTAAAGGGCTTAGCACAGCTTTCAATAAATGTTAGCTCATCCTTCTACCTACTGCATCCAGTTCATTACCAAGACTTACAGATTTTATGTTCACAATACCTCTTGCATTGCCTCTACCTTTTTTTATTTTCACTGCTGCTTTCCTGTTCAGGCAGGACCTCATTATCTCTGATCTGAAATCCTGCAGTAAACCTCCACATTGACCTCCTCACCCTCAACTTTCTCTCTGGTCCCTTGTGTACACTGAGACCAAAGTAACTGTCAGAACCATGGATCACAGGTCTCTATTGTGCAAACAGCTGGGTGTGCCCTGTGCCCACAGAATGAAGCTCCAGGCGCTAAGACTGTGCAGCCCGTGGCCCCCAGCAGGTCTCCCCACTATACAGCAAACCTAAGCATGAGGCACACATCTGAACAAAATGCTGGGTGACAATGCCCTGCACTGTCTCCTGTGTTAGGTGTGGGCTACATCTCAGCTGTCCTTCCTCTTCTCTCTCCCCTACTCCCTCCCACCCCATCTGAATGTCTCTGCTTATTAAGATCACACCCAGTCTTCATGTTTGAGCTTAAATGCTACCTCATCAATGAACCAGCCTCCCTCCATCTCAGCAAACAGATTTAATGGCTCATCCTTGAATCCTTGTAGCACTTTCTGAATATTTCTCTAAAGTAATCCCCCTTCCCTCCTGGGGCACAGTCATGTGTAATCCTCCTTTTGTCATTGTGAGCTTGTTCAGGGCCTGGCCCATGTCTTACTTTGTCTCCACTGCAGTACCTAACGTCTTTGGTAGCATCTAGCCTGTATTGAGAGCTCACTAAATGTTTATGAAATAAAAGACGTGCATTGCAATTGAAAGTTGTTGATTTTGCAATGACCAATATAAACACACACACACAAAGAGATGATTGGAATAACTAACCATGAGAAGCTGAGACTAAAAATTTGAAAATATATTTCCATCACTGAACAGAGGCCATTTGGCAAGTGTATAATTATTGTGGAGGCGGCACCATGCAGCCTCTTGAAGCACATGGAAGATATTCCTTAAGGAATTCTTTGCCCTTTGTCCTAACATTTAATGAGGTTTTTCAGGTGTCTGGGTTCCTAGGAGAGAATAGACTATTCAGTGGCAAACACCTAGATCTTCATGACACACATTTTCCATAGAAAATTAATAAGCCACTGCTTCTGTTTACAAATTAATGCAGTGTGGGATCTTAATTCAAGGCCGGATCATTGCTGGTGAAGTGGCAAAGGGCTCTAGATGTTCAAGCAGCAAAGGTTTGGTCCTGTCTTTGATGCCCCACTCAAGGCCTTAGAAGAAAGAACAAAAGCAAACCAAGAAACATCCTGTAAGAGCCCACCTATTACAAGTTCAAATGCTCCTTTGAATCTCAGACTAGTTTTGGGCCTTCTGATTCATGCCAAGCCTTTATAAGCCATCTCTCCTGCCCTCTCCACACTCCCCTAAAGGTCAAAGGAGATGACAAGAAAGTTGGAAACTAGGGCTGGTAACTTATAGTGATCTGTTGGCCAAGGAGGGAGAACCAGTGTGCAAGTTCTGTCCTCCCAGGCCCTCTGTTTTTCCTTTAGAGCCCTCCCAATCCTCCTTGATCTCATGGAACCATCCCCAGCTCATTCCCAGGCTTGGTTTGTCTCTGGGTGGGAGTCTCTGAATGTCAGCCTGTGTGTGTGTGTGTGAGCATCTGTGTCTGCTAATCTGTGATGCTATTAAAGTCATCAGGATTGTATAGATCAATATGCAAATTTATGCAACAACTAATGCGTAACTTAGCATTTTACTTTTGAGCCAAAAGACAACACATGATTACTTACAGTTGAATATATGTCCCCCAGAAACTTTCAGTTGCTGGAAAAAACCTCTCTGCAGCTCATCTGGTATAGCCCTTGTCTCTCTTGCTGTTTTGCACCAGGAGAAGGCAGAAGGAATGTTACCGAAAGGGCTGAACATCTTGGAATGGGCCCTAAAAAAATAAAGCATAAAAGAGAGGTGTACAAACTGCTAGCATATGGAAGCCAAGAAGAGAAACTTTAAGCTGAAGACACTGAGCATAATCATTTTTAAATGGCACTGTGTGAGTGGGAAATGTTTTTCTAACCAGTCCTTAGAGAGTTGAGTTCTACAGTACAGAAGGAAGAATCAATAAGCTTAAATGACCTGAAAAGAAAGCAAATACATGGCAACATTCATCCACAGCATAGGATTAATGAACAAAGGAGCCCAAGTTTGCTACATGGACCTAAGTATTTATATGATTAGATTTTTCATGAAAGTAAATTCCTTTTATTTCCTATTTATCTTATTACACAATAAATCAAGAAATTTAAAGGAGCTAGTTATTTTGAGAACCTCATTATTCAAAAAAGTATCAAAAAGATTTTATTCCCCATATTCTGCCCTTACCCTTTAAGGACAGTCAAGGTCATTTCTCACTGCTAGGGCAACCACATTCTGCAAGGACAGATGCTTAGGCTAATGATTCGGGGACTGTGTTTTGTCAATTAGCCTCAAATTCACGATGTTTAAAACAATTCCCCAAGGAAGACTGACTATCCAAGCACCATGCCCCAAACTTCTAAGAGAAGAAATGAAGTGAAGTCGCCCAGTCGTGTCTGAGTCTTTGCGACCCCTTGGACTGAAGCCCACCAGACTCCTCCATTGATGGAATTTTCCAGGCAGAGTACTGGAGTGGGTTGCCATTTCCTTCTCCAGGGGATCTTCCCGACCCAGGGATTGAACCCAGGTCTCCCGCATTGCAGGCAGATTCTTTACCAGCTGAGCCACAAGGGAAGCCCAAGAAAACTTGAGTGGGTAGCCTATCCCTTCTCCAGCAGATCTTCCCGACTTAGGAATCAAACCAGGGTCTCCAGCATTGCAGTCCCTCATAGCTAATGGGCCCCTAAGAGTAGAGGTGCTCACTGGTGCAGGAGGAGGCTGCACAAGCAGGAATAGGCAGTAAATGAGATGAGAAGTGAAAGGCAGCTTAGCCTCTGCCCCGAGTTTATCTAGAGATGTTTCCCCATGCTGTAGGGTCTGTGACACACCCAGTTTCTTTTCTTCCCTGTCTTCTTTTCTCTCCTTAGGTTGACTTGGTTCTAGAATCTCATCTGTCAGGGCTTTTTACGCTTCTATAACATGTCAGTTAGTATCCCTCTGGGTCATATGTAACAAAAGCCAACTATATCAGCTTAACCAAATCAGGCTTTATAAGCTGAACCGGAAGTCTAAGTATCAGCAGAGTAGGGCAGATACTTGAGGAAGTCATCAAGGGCCCAGGCTCCTTCTGGTTTCTTGCTCCTCTGTCCTTACTGTGGGTTCTCATCCCAAGGGTTGCAGGATGCATACCCCACATACAGAAATGTGTCTACATCCCAAGCTGGAAGAAAATGGAAAAGAAGGGAAAGGGCATAGCCTAGCTGAAACTATCCCTTCTTATCAGATAAACAAAAACTTTCCTCGAGGTCCTTCCCTGTAGACTTTGATTATGCCACCAAGCCTGGGTCACATGGTCACTCTTAGCTGAAGAGACCCCCTAAGGAGGTGACTATTTTTAATGAGACACATCATCCTCTTAAATAAATCTGCATTTCTCTTTGTAGAAAAGAAGGAATGAACTTGGACAAGAAAGTAATTAATCAAGAATATACAAGGTGTTGCACCAAACAGAGGTTAAGACAATCACATTACTTACTGTATAAACACTATGGGAAGCTCCGGAAAGGTCAGGGATGCCCTAAGACTTGACTATCTACAGTAGGAAACTGCAAGGTCAAAACTATTTTCCACATGAAAAGATGTTCGACACCATTGTCACTAGGGAAATGCAAATCAAAACCACAATAAGGGACTTCCCTGGTGGGCCAGTGGTTAAAATTGTGCTTCCACTGCAAGAGGCATGGGTTCAATTGATCACTGGTCAGAGAACTATGACCCCACAAGCGGCACAGCCAAGAGATTTTTTATAAAGAAAAGAAAAAATGTATAAGTTTGGGACTTCCCTGGTGGTCCAGGGGCTACTGCTCCAATGGGGGTGAGGGGGCTGGGTTTGATCCTTGGTCATGAAACAAGTCCTTGATACTACCCCCCACCCCAGCACCACGTCCTCTGCCTGCCTTTGCCTGTGGAAAACTTGAGTCAAAGAATAAGTTTAATCAGGGAAATGAGAACATACAAAAACAAAGGAAAACAGACAAAGGAGACAAAATGATAATAATGTAGTCATTAAGCATAGTTCTTTAGTTCCTTCTCAAGAACTATAGATAATAATCTGAGGCCTATACTGTGAGCTGTCTTACAGATACTAAAGATTCCCTGATGGCTCAGACGTTAAAGAATCTGTGAATCTGCCTGCAGTGTGGGCGACCTGGGTTCAATCCCTGGATCAGGAAAATCCCCTTGAGAAGGGAATGGCTACCACTCCAGTATTCTTGCCTGGAGAATCCCATGGATGTAGGAGCCTGGCAGGCTATATAGTCCGTGGGGTTGCAAAGAGTCAGACACGACTGAGCGACTAATAAACACATTCACTTTCTTCAGGTGGGAGTAGTTAACGACATGATGACCAGACTGTACCATGACATAAGCTGCTATAATTCCAAGAACTGGCCTCAAAGAAATGGGGATAAATGGACCCTGGAACTGAAGATTAACTGTACCTGAAACAACCAAGATGACTCTGGTCAAACCACCATTGACCAATTTGAAGATGACTGTCAGAGCTAACTATGCTGTTTCTGCAGGTAACCCTGTCCTTCTGTCTATAAAAATTCTTGCCCCACTGGTTGTCAGGGGCCGGGTGGTGGTGGGGTGGGGAAGTCAGCCTTTAGACAGATGTCCGCACCCTCCCCCCACAGTTGCCAGCATCTGAAATAAAGCAAACTTTCCTTTCCACCAAACTGGCTTGTTTATTGGCTTGTGAACAGCAACCAGCTGGACCCCACACTCCTTTAGGTAACAGTCAGGGAACTAGATCCTGCAAGCCCCAGCTAAAGATGCTGGGTGCTGCAATGAAGGCTTTTCAGTCTTCTCTATAATTTTTAAGGTCCCGAGACCAAAAAATTTAAGCATCACATCTGTAGACTGTGCCTTGGGCAAAGTACCATTTAATGAAGATTGAATTGAAATGAAGGTCTGATAGAGGAGGTCTAATTTCAAGCAGACCCTGAAACCTGAGAAGGGCTGGGTAGGGAAGTGTACAGAAGGGGGAGGGGCAGATATTTCAACCTGGGACAACCATCTGAATCTGTATGCTCATTTTTTTGTCCCACCAAATACACCAGACAAATAATATTTATAAATGTGAGGCACTCCACTTTTTTCCTTCAGAAAATTGAGAGCAACATCATCATAAGGATACTGTCAAATTCTCTTTAGTTTTTTTTTAAATAAGTCACTGACAAATATCAATCATTGAAATCTTACCAATGACTGTTGATTACAGTAAAAAAATTTTAAAAGCCTCCTTTCAGTTGCTCTGGTCTCTTTAAATACCACGTGGGCTGCTTGCGGCACCTGCTTTACCTTTAAAGTCTCTTATAAATAAAGTTTTTGCCTTTATAAACAGCACTTCTGTGAGACTCAGTTTCCTCACCTGTCAAATGATAGCAGTGAACCAAGCTCTGATGTTCCTTCTGGTTCGAAATTTAAAACTGGAATTGTCACGGCAAAGCCCATTAACAATCCCTAGGAAACTAAAATAGAGCCTGGGTAACAGAGTCTAATTTTTTTTTCTTTTCATTTCCCTTGTGCTTAGTGAGTTTCACTGGCTCACAGGGTGCCACGGGCAGAGGTCCCACACCCGGCACCTCAGACCCGAGTTCCTAGTGCCGACTGTCAGCAACGGAAACCTCACCTCAAGAGCCGCGCTCGACACTGGGACTCAAGATGGTGGCAGCGAGCCGTATTCAGAGATGCTGCAGCGGGCCGTGTGCAGAGACGCCGCACACGACACCTCAGTACAAGACGGTGGCAGCGGGCCGTGTGCAGAGACGCCGCACACGACACCTCAGTACAAGACGGTGGCAGCGGGCCGTGTGCAGAGACGCCGCACACGACACCTCAGTACAAGACGGTGGCAGCGGGCCGTGTGCAGAGACGCCGCACACGACACCTCAGTACAAGACGGTGGCAGCGGGCCGTGTGCAGAGACGCCGCACACGACACCTCAGTACAAGACGGTGGCAGCGGGCCGTGTGCAGAAACGCCCCGCACCCTGACCTGGACCCCGAGCAGGAGCAGCACAGCTGCAGCCCCCTCCCCACTAATGAGATCCCCATAAAACAGCCCCGCCCACCGCCTATGTGAAGAGCATTTGCTCTGAGCTCGCACGGCTCCGATCTCTGATGAAAGAATAGAGATCAAAGATCTTTGCTTCTGAACCAAACCCCGTCTCATTCTATTGTCACAAATGACAGTGGGCAGGAGGACCCTAGCTGGGACCCGACTGGAAAGGGTCAGTAACGGAATGAATGTCACCCACCCTGAAATGGGCCCAGAGGGGTTAAAAAGGCAGTGCCTGCCCCTTGCTGCTAGGGTGTGTACACCTGTTAGACTCCTGCTAGCTTCATGAACATATAGCGTCTGCAGCCACACCGGGCCCCATATTTGGTTCAATGCTCCACTGCTGCAGTCTTGAAATCCTAACAGCTTTTGAACAAGGGGCCCTGAATTTTCCTTTTGCATTGAGCCCCACCAACTGCACAGCTGGTCCTGCTATAGGTTGTTATAGAAGAATAATAAAGGACCCAAATGCAGAGTAAGCATGTCTGGCCCCAATCCCTGGTCTATTGTTGACTAGCTGAGTAATTGTTCATACATGAATCTATCTCTAAACTTCAGTTTTACCACAGGTAAAGTGATACCAAGGGCTTCCCAGGTGACTCAGCAGTAAAAAAAAAAAAAATATATATATATATATATATATATATATATATATCCACCTGCCAATGCAGGAAATGCAGGTTCCATCCCTCAGTCAGGAAGATCCTCTGGAGGAGGAAATGGCAAACTGCTCTAGTATTCTTGACTGGAAATTTCCATGAACAGAGGAGCCTGGCAGGCCACAGTCCATGGGGTCGCAAAAGAGTTGGACATGACTAAGTTACTAAACAACAGCAAAAAGTGATACCAACATCTCAGAGTAGTTGGAAGAATCCAATAAAGTAATGCATTAAAAAAAGACTTAGTGCAACACTCAAAATACCAGGAATTATACACAAATATTAGCAATTATGATTTGCTAGGTTTCATTTGTTAAATTCATTCAACAAAATATTTATTGACTACCTACTATGTCCTAGACTATCCTGGGCACTTGAGCTATGCCTGAGAATAAAATAGAAAAAGAGTCTCATCTTCCTAGAACTTATGTTTTTCAGGGTAAGAGAGGAGTTTGACAATGAGCACAATGAATATAACTGATGCTATAGTAAGTTAGAGGCTTCAAGTGTTTCAGTGGTAAAGAACCCGCCTGCCAATGCAGGAGCAACCGGAGACCTAGGTTCGATCCCTGGGTGGGGAAGATCCCCTGGAGAAGGGAATAGCTACCAACTCCAGTATTCTTGCTCGGAAAAATCCCATGGACAGAGGCATCTAGGGGGCTACAGTCCATGGGGCCTCAAAGAGTCGGACACAACTGAGTGAGCCCATGTGTACACATAGTAGGTTAGAAGGAGGGAAGAGCTATGGATAAAAGAAAAAATACAGCAGGATAAACAGGGCAGGGGAGATAGGGAGGGTTGTAGCATCTAGTGGGAAGTTGCAGTGAAAAGACAAGATTTGAACAGACTTGAAGGAGCTAAAAGAGTGCACTAAATGGCTATCTGCTGCTACTGTTGCTAAGTTGCATCAGTGTCCGACTCTGTGCAACCCCATAGATGGCAGCCCCCCCAGGCTCCTCTGTCCCTGGGATTCTCCAGGCAAGAATACTGGGGCGGGTTGCCATTTCCTTCTCCAGTGCATGAAAGTGAAAAGTGAAAGTGAAGCCGCTCAATCATGTCTGACTCTTCGCAACCCCATGGACTACAGCCCACCAGGCTCCTCCGTCCATGGGATTCTCCAGGCAAGAGTACTGGAGTGGGTTGCCATTGCCCTCTCCAAGATGGATATCTAGGGGAAAATATTCTGGAGGTGTTTCTCAAATAATGGGGGGAGGGGGCATGCTTAAAGGCAGTTGTTCAGTTGCTTAGTCATGTCCAACTCGTTGTGACCCTGTGGACTGTAGCCCGCCAGGCTTCCCTGTCCTTCACCACGTCCTGAAGCTTGCTCACACTCTTGTCCATTGAATCAGTGATGCCATCCAACCATCTCATCCTCTTTCGTCCCCTTCTCTTCCTGCTTTCAGTCTTTCCCAGCATCCGGGTCTTTTCCAATGAATTGGCTCTTCCCATCAGGTGGCCAAAGTATTAGCCTTAAAGGCAGAGCCTCTGCTAAAGTTAGGTCCATCCCAGCAAAAGACAAGAGACGTCCAGAACCATCTACCAGCAGTACTCCTCCACAACAGTGAGGAAATACTGTGTAATCTGCAATTGCTAAAACATTTTTACATGGTTATGGGTTGCAACTCAAGTATTTGCGTGAATTTATCTGATAGCACCCAGTTAGTGAAATCTCTCATTTTCTTGAAGTTTCACTTTGAGGCATAAAGACAGAGACAGAAAAATTCTTACAGATATTATTCAGATAACCAAGAGAACAATTTCTTGTGAATCAAAGTATACAATTAATTGAGTACAATTAATTGAGCCAGGATGGATTGTGGAAGAGCAGCTGAGGAGAGAGGACCAAGATCAGAACCTGGACTGAGGTGTTCTTCTCAGCCAGACCTGGGAAAGGCTTTCACCTTGTTGATGGTGGAGGGTGGTTCATAAGGATCAGGGTCGCTCTGTGTCTATTCTGTGTGCTATATGGTGGGTTTTGCATTGTAAACAATTCAGGAATTTCTGTGAGTTTATTTAGAGTGGGAATCTGCTCTGATCAAGGTATAATTAAGATCTGAACCAAAAAACCCAAACTGGCAATTACCACCCCAATCCTGGTATCTAGGCTGGATGTTCTATAAAGCAACATTTATAGAATGTATCCAAAACAAGCTACAATTCCTATTCAAGAAGGCCAAGTGGCAAGAAAGAAAGCAAAGAGGAGAGGAGGGAGAGAGAAAAGAAGGGGAGAGGAAAAAAGAAAGAGACACATACAGTGATGAAATACTATTTACACCACTTGACGCTTTTGTGTGGCCTCAGGGAAAAGTCTATCCTTAAGATAAAAGAGATACCCGTGGGCAAATTGTCAATCATGAATTGTTTAAAATATAACTTCAATCCCCAATATAATGGAGTCAGTTTTGAATCTTTTGCTGAACAAAAGTAAAAGAAACCATGAAGTAAATGTTATTTAACATTCTAAAGGCAATATCCTTGTAACTGGGATAATTAGATGTTCACAACAGAAATTTCAACCCAGCATGCTGATTCAGTCTCCACAGTAAAATCTCAGTAATTTAAATCCTGCTAATGCACACAAGAATTGAGCTGAACTTTACCTTGGTACCGTCTGTGAGGAAACAGATTGCTCTGCCAAATTAAATATGAATAAGGATTTAGATGGGCTATTTAATTTATCAAGACAGCAAAACACTCTTTAGCAGCACTATTTGCCTTCAATGTACTAATTACTGTAAAAATTAAAAATTGTATTAGTGTACATTACTGGCTTAAACTTCACCTATTTTTTTTAAATTTTATTTTATATTAGAATATAGGTCTTCCCTGGTGGCTCAGAGTGTAAAGAATCTGCCTGCAATGCAGGAGACCCAGGTTCGATCCCTGCGTTGGAAAGATGTCCTGGACAAGGCAATGGCAACCCACTCCAGCATTCTTGCCTGAAGAATTCCATGGACAGAGGAGCCTGGCGGGCTACAGTCTGTGGGATCTAAAGACTCTGACAGGACTGAGCAACTAACACAAAGGTTCATAGCTGATTTACAATGTTGTATTAGTTTCAGATGTGCAGCAAAGTGATTCAGTTATACATTTACATGTATCTATTCTTTTCCCATATGGATTATTACAGAATATTGAGTAGAGTTCCCTGTGCTATATAGCAGATCCTTGTTAATTATCTGTTTTATTTATAGTGGTATGTATATGTTAATCCCAACCTCCTAATTTATCCCTCCCCCTAACCTTTTCCCTTTGGCAACCTTAAATTTGTTTTCTAAGTCTGTGAGTCTGTTTCTGTTTTGTAAATAAGTTCATTTGTATCATTTTTTTTTAGATTCCACATATAAGTGATACCATATGACATTTGTTTTTCTCTGACTTCAGGTAGTATGATAATTTGCAGGTCCACACATGTTGTTGCAAACAACATTATTTTGTTTTTTTATGGCTGACTAATATTCCATTGTATGTATGTACCACATCTTTATCCTTTATCTACCTTTGTTGGTAGACATTTAGGTTGCTTTCATGTCTTGTAAATAGTGCTACAATGAACACTGAGGTGCATGTATCTTTTTGAATTATGTTTTTTTCCAGATATATACCTAGGAGTGGGATTACTGGATCATATGGTAGCTCTATTTTTAAATTTTAAAGAAACCTCCATACTGTTCTCCATAGTAGCTGCACCAATTTACATTCCCACCAACAGCATGGGAAGGTTCCCTTTTGTCCACACCCTCTCCAGTATTTATCATTTATAGACTTTTTGATGATAGTCATTCCTACTTGTGTGAGGTGATACCTCGTTGTAGTTTTGATTTGCAGTTCTATAATAGTTAACAGTGTTGAGCATTTTCCATGAACTTTTTGGTTATCTGTTTGCCTTCTTTGGAGAAACATCTATTTAGATCATCTGCCCAGTTTTTTGATAGAGTTGTTTGTTTTCTTTGATATTGAACTGCATGAGTTGTTTGTATATTTTGAAGATTAATCCCTTGTCAGTTGCATTGTTTGTGAATATTTTCTCCCTTTCTGTGAGTTCTTTTCATTTTGTTTATGGCTTCCTTTTTTGTGCAAAAGCTTGAACTAGGCCCCATTTGTTTATTTTTATTTTCATTACTTTAGGAGGTAGATCCAAAAAGATATTACTGCAGTTTATGTCAAAGAGTGTTCTGCCTATGTTTTCCTCTAAGAGTTTTATATATCCAGTATCCAGTCTTACATTTAGGTTTTTAATCCGTTTAGAAACTTCACTTATTTCAAAACACGGTGTTGAGTAATTCAGATCATACTTTATTTTAAAAGAATGAACTGTATATTGTGTCAGGCAGATTCTAGTTCTGGCTGAGGCTCCCACAAAAGAGAATTTAATTGTTAGTAAGGGTTGTCTTCGGGTTAATACAAATCACAGTTCTGTCTAGAAATTTCTCCTTGAGCTAACTTGCCATAGGAAAGAAGTCTCTGTTCTGCAACACATCTTAGAAAGCAACTTCTAAAGAGCTGACATGTGGCAACTGTCAAGCTCCCACCCGAATTCTGGCTCCCTGGACATCTGAAACTATTTTTAACCAACTCTGCCCTCTTCCACTAATAAGTGATTTCTCCAGCTCCACCGTCGTACTCCAACTCATCCTTTTTCCCGAGCACAGCCTAAATGCAGGCATTTGTCCTTGTCATAAATCTGCCGTGTGGTTTGGTCTGCTGTGTTCGATGTTGCCCAGACACACATTTGAGCTTCTTCGCTTAATGGTAATACGCAGGTGTATCTTGGAGCTGAGTTTGGGAGTTAATTGTCTACCTGTCAGAAGCTGGTCAGCCCTCCTCACCATCTTTCTTGCTGGCTGAACCAGGTGGAGGCCCACCCTAATGATCGTATTTAAAGAGAAGGAGCAAAGGGCAGGAAATGGCTGGTACGTGTTTTCTTTGGGAATTACCGTATAGCATAGGGAACTCTACTCAATATTCTGTTGTAACCTACATAGGAAAAGAATGTGAAAAAGAGTGGATATAGGATCATTTATAACTGAATCACTTTGCTGTAACCTGAAATTAACACATCGTAAGCAAGCTCATCATCATCCCTTAGTCACTAAGTTATGTCTGACTCTTTGAGACCCCATGAACTATAAACTGCCAGGCTCCTCTGTCCGTGGGATTCTCCAGACAAATTACTGGAGAGGGTTGCCATGCCCTCCTCCAGGGGATCTTCCTAACCCAGGAATTGCATCTGCATCTCCTGCTTGGCAGGCAGATTCTTTACTACTGAGTCACCTGGTAAGCCCGTATAAACCAACTATACCCCAATATAAAATGAAAATTAAATTTAAATAAATAAATAAAGGGATGGAATGATGTGCCTATAGCTGAGTTGCCTCCTCAAAACTGTCAAAAAATAACTGAGGTTCATGAAATCCTCCTGGAAAGGAACAGGGGAGCACTGAGCTTTACCTGCCCACCAAGTCAAAAACACCCCCTGGTGAGTGGACTACACTGAGAGTGGTGAACGGTCTTGTCCTAGAATATAGAGTTAAGAGTCAAGATCTTTCTTGTTCGTGCTGGGACCATGCTGGGACTGAGTGTCTTCTCCTTCTTAGTCCTGAGGACAGGAGCAGTTCAGTTTACAGAACAAGTGCAAATTAGCAAAAATCAAAACTTAACTAATAGGCTAATGAGAAATATCATATTCACTGTTAGCCTCCTGTTAACGCTTCCCCTTTTTTAGGGGAAAGGCACTCAGCATGACATGCAGGAGTCTTTGCTATTTATCTCTACCTCTAAGTGGTTCTCGGATCCATCTTTTCCTCCATTATACTTTATTTTTTTCAAAGTTTTTTTTTAAAAATTAATTTTATTGGAGTATGATTGCTTTACAGTGTTCTGTTAGTTTCTACTGTCCAACAAAGTGAATCAGCTGTACTTATGCCCATATCCCCTCTTTTGTGGATTTCCGTCCCATTTAGGTCATCACAGATCACTGAGTGGGGCTCCTTGTGCCATGCAGTAGGTTCTCATTAGTTATCTGTTTTATACTCTCTTGATGCTTTAGAACAAGTTTGCCGATAGTCTTGAACACAATATTTATTTATTCCAAAAGAACATACTTATAACAAAATCATTGTAGAAGGAGCTCTTAAAAAAAAAAAAAAAAGACAAACAGATACAGAGAGACACATCGTAAACAAAAACATACAGGGCCACGATATCACTAATCATCAGGAAAATGCAAATCTAAGCCATAATGAAATATCACTTTACACTCATTACAGTGACTATTGTATAAAAAAGAGAGAATCCTAAGTATAGTGAGGATGTGGAGAAACTGGAACCCTTATGCATTGCTGGTGGGAGTATAAAATGATGCAGGTGTTGTGGAAAACAATATGGAGTTTTCTCAGAAAATGAAACTACTTTATGACCCAATGCCACCTCTGGGCATTTACCCAAAAGAACTGAAAGGAGGGACTCAGATATTTGGATCAGTGTTTTTAACAGTGTTATTCTCATTAGCCCCAAATGTAGAAACAACCCAACATGCATCAGCAGATGAATGGATAAACAAATGCAGTACATATATACAATGGAATATTAGTCAGTCTTAAAAAGAAGTAAAATTCAGACACATGCTGCAATACGGATGAACACTGAAGACATACTTCAGGGAAAGAAGCCAAGTAGTAAATGACAAACATTATATGATTCCATTTACATGAGGTACCTGGAATAGTCAAGCTCACAGAGACAGAAAGTGCAGTGATGGTTGCCAGGGGCTGGGAAGCGGTAATGGGAGGCTATGGTTTAATGGGAACAGAGCTTCAGTTTGGGAGGATGGAAGGGCTCTGGAGCTGTGTCTATACAATGATTGCACAACCATGTTAATGTACTTCTTGCAGCGAATTGTACTCGTAAAAATGGTTAAAATCAGACGTGTTATGTTGTGCATATTTCACTGCAATTTTTTTTTAAAAGAGCAAATGTGAGCCAAGAGGCAGGGTGGGCTTCAGTAAGATTCATTCCTTTCACAAAGAGGAAAATTACACTGAAAATTGTTTTTGCTTGTTCCTTAAGTCAAAACTTAGCTTGTCCTTTATTTCTACTGGCTGAAAAGTCTTCAAAGAAAGTATTTGTGGTATCAAATCTTATCATAAAATCAGATAAGAATGTTCAGGAATTCAGAACATCAAAGGAAATTATATAATTTCACAGCTAACCTAGATAAATTTTTTTGCTTGTTTTATTGGCAGAGCCCACAGCAACTGTCTCCCCTGAGGACAGTGCAGTAATGGAACGCTTGGGAAGGGGACCCCATCATATGCCAAGTGGGGTAGAGCCACCGCTAGAGGCACCACACGGAGGATGCACCAGCATCGAACTCACCATCAAGGATTCCAAGAGCAGGTGAGTGGAAGAGAGCCAGGGCAGGGTTAGTGTGTACCCGGGCCATGGTCCAGACTTGTCAGGCCAACACCCCAGGAATGGGTTTGTTATTTCTAACCAGTTGCTTCCTGCTGCTTTGCCTTCTTCTTGCTTTGAAGAGGCTAGTCCAGGTGGTGTTTGTCAAATCAGGTTTAAAGCAAATGTATCCCTTACCCTTATTTCTTAAATATAATGAACAATTTTTAAAACGGGGGGAAAAATGTTAAACCTGGGTAACAACTCTTGTTAAAAACTCCAGTCCCTGAAAATCTCCATAGTTGTGTGAATCAAAAAGTGAATGCTTTCAAGCAGGATGACTCATTTATTTTATGCAGACACCTGTAGCTTCTTACCTAACGCAGGTCTAGAGCGTGTTTTACCTGGTTTGAGGAACCTATCGTTATCATCTCTTGATCCAGCTAGATGACTGTTTCACGCATTGCCACAGACCTCCCTGTGGCTATCTGAGTAACTGAGCTGGAAAGTCTATAACCTGTCATCTTTGGGCCCAAGAAATGAAGAGACTGAAAGAATACAATTGTGTGGACTTCCCTGGATTGTCTATTGTCCATCCAGTAGACTCTGCACTTCCAATGCAAGGGGTGCAGGTTCAGTCCCTCGTCGAGGAGCCAAGGTCCAACATTCCATGAGGCATGGCCAAAAGAAAAAGAGACTCATTTGCATAACAGTAGTCTCATAAGATGATCCCTACTGAAGCAATTATTTTGGGTGAGTGAGATGACTCTCCTCTATTAGATGGCTTTTCAAATTTTCATTATAGGCCTCAGCAAAGTTAAGTGATTTCTCATCCCTGTGATATGCACTCAGCTTTCTGTCAATATCTAAATCAGCATCGAGATAGGATAACTGTTTCTACTTTCATCTGGCCCTCTGGCTCACGGAGATATTCGCAGTTTTGTAGAAATTTAAATGACCCACACTCCTCAAAAAGCCAAGAACGTCACAAAATTTTGTCTATTTTAGTCTCTCCAACACTTCCAATAATGGTGACAAGGAATGTAAGTTTAAATGTCAATTCTCTGAACAGAGTTCCCTGTTCTGAAAGATGCGTTCATTTTGCAGCTTCCCTTTTTGAGCCTTGAAAACCTGCAAAAAATCTGCTAGGACAGAAATTACTAAGAGTTTCTTCTGTTTCTGGCAATATTGCAGCTAAGTTACTCCAGGCAACCTTCCCTCTGAAATGACTAAACATGCTGGATAAGGTTTTTAAAAATCATTGACAATGCATCACTGAACTGGCGATAAAGAAAGGCATCCACAGAGAGCAGACATCAGTGAGAGCAGGAACATGGAGAAGGGAAGGAGTCGCGGAAACCGGCTTTCACCCTGGGGGTAGGGGTTGACTCTGGCCCCTTGAAGTTTCTGCTTTGACAGCTGTGGGGGTTGCTGGGACAGAAAGACAAAGACAAGAGCCCTCCCAAGGTGGACATCTAAACTAAGAGACCCTGCAGAAAGCTGGGACACCAAAGGATAATGCTCATTGTAAAGGTCTACCAGAAATACACCCGCCTCACAGATGGAGACAGCAAGGAAAAAGGCAGCTTCCAGCATGGCTCTAGGTGGAAAGGAGAACAATTCAATTCCAGACGATCACAGCCAACAGCTGTCTCTTCTGAAGATTCCCTGTCCAAATTCTCCCTACTTATGTTGTCCTGTGGGCTTCCTGGGTAGCTCAATGGTGAAGAATCCGCCTGCAATGCAGGAGATGCAGGAGACATGGGTTCAGTCCTTGGGTTGGGAAGATCCCCTGGAGGAGGGCGTGGTAACCCACTCTAGTATTCTTGCCTGGAGAATCCCATGGACTGAAGAGGCTGGTGGGCTACAGTTCATAGGGTCGCAGAGTCGGACACGGCTGAAGCAACTGAGCATGCACACACCGCGTCCTACAAACCTCAGTGAAGTAAGTTAATTTAAAGCGTCATGGGTCAGTAACGCCTGCAGTAGCCTAGATAAAGCCAACACAAATCCTTGTTGGATAAGCCAAAAGGAATTATATATCAACCCTCAAAGAATTTATACAAATGAAGTGTGAGCCTATGGTCAGTCACATACATGTGCACAAATACACACACACACACGCAGAGGCAGATTATAAGTCACCACATGCAAGAGTTATCAGAAATACCACACAGCAAAATTAAAGCTGCAAAAATTTTAGATATTGGACAGAGGCTAAAAATTAAGCATGATTTAATTGTTTGAAACTATAAAAGAGAGAACAAAAGTATAAATAAGAGATGAGAAAAATAATAGAGTTAGGGAAAGAAAAACTATTCACTTTACTAGTAAAAATATAATAGTTAAAAAGGAAAGCTTAAAGGACTTACTGATGGCAGAAGAGACCCAATTCAAGAAAAAGTGAAGAAGAAAATGGATTTGAAGAAATTGCTCAAAATGCAGCATTGAGAGACAAAAAGAGGGATCATATGAAAGATTAATAAGATAAAGAACAGAATGAGATCAGATACATTGACTGGCAGTTTATTTATAAAAGAGAATGAGGCAGAGGGGATAGTCAAAGAGACTTTCTACAATTGTTGCAAGATACCAATCTTCATATTCAGAGATCCAAAGGAGGTATAGTGGTCATATATTAGCTTCTTTAAAATAATTACCATTGAGTGTAAGCACTGTAATAGCATTTTATATGTGGAGTAATTTTACAGTCACAGACTGAGGCTTCCAAAAATGTATCTTTATCTTTGTAAAACTCGATGCTGTGTTCCATCTCTAAGCCCTATTCTGTGTGATGCAGACATTTAATCCAGTGGCTTCTACATGAACTCCCTCTGTTGAAGTGACTTATTGAAATCCTCTTCTCACTGTTCCCCTGCCCTTGCTCTCCTGGTGGAATCTGTCTGTAGGGTGGGAGCTGTCAGCTTCTTGATCGAAGTCAGCAGTTCTCAACCCTGGTTGCTCGTTACCATCGACCAATGTGCTTTTGAAATATGGCAAAGCCCAAGTCTGTCATCCACACGGCTAGAAGTCACTAATCTAAGCCCTGTGGGGATCCTCTACTGCAGATCAGCTTCATTCTCAGCCCTGACTGAACAGCAGCCTTCTCCAAACTTAATGTGTATATGTGATCCCTGAGACTGTTTTTTTAGTTGTAGATTCCAGTACAGAAGGTCTTGGGCCTGAAACTCCACATTTCTAACACACACCCAGGTGATGTTGAGGCGGCTGGTCCGTGGACCCCACTTAGAGTTAGCAAGAGTGTACAGAACAAACTGAATCAATGCTTCTCAACCTTGAGTCCATGTGGAAATTACACAGGAAACTTTAAAACCTAGTCGTGCCTGGATATCATTGTGTGTTCAAGATTGTGATTAATTATACTGGGATGTGGTCCAGGCATTGAGAAGTTTAGAAGCCCCCAAGATTGAGAGTGTGCATGCTAGGTCATCTTCAGTTGTGTCTGAATCTTTGAGACCCTGTGGACTGTAGCCCACCAGGCTCCTCTGTCCATGGGATTCTCCAGGCAAGAATACTGGAGTGGGTTGCCATGCCGTCTTCCAAGTGCCCCCTGGCAAGCCCCAAATAATGACCTATGTGAAAGTGAAAATCGTTCAGCTGTGTCCGACTCTTTGTGACGTCCATGGAATTCTCCATGCCAGAATACTGGTGTGTGTAGCCTGTTCCCTTCTCCAGGGGATCTTCCCAACACTGGGATTGAACGCAGGTCTCCCGCATTGCGGGCGGGTTCTTTCCCAGCTGAGCCACCAGGGAAGCCCAATAATAACCTAGGGTGACGGTAAATTTTGTGTTAAATTAGCTGGATCACAGGATGCCCAGATATCTGGTTAAACGTTTCTGAATGTGCCCGTGGGGATGTTTCAGAAGAGATTAGCATTTGAATTGCTAGAATGAATGAAGCACAATGACCCACTCCCCCCAGTGTGTGTGGACCTCTTCCAATCCTTTGGGGGCTTGTATAGAACAAAAACTGGGAGGACGGGAGGATGGGCTCGCCCTCTGCCTGACTATGCAGCTGGGGCATCAATTGTCTCCTGCCCGCCCACTCCTGGTTCTCAGGGCTTCCATCTCTGGCTGGAGCCTGTGCCATTGGCTCTCCGGTTCTCTGGCTTTTGAACTACACCACCAACCTCCTTGGGTCTCCAGCTTGCGGATGGTAGACCATGGGGCTCCTCAGCCTCCATAATCACATGAGCCAACATCTTATAGTAAATCTCTTTCTACATAGAAATACACATCCTGGTTTGTTTCTCCGGAGAACTCTGAGTAACTCACCTAGCAACCTGCTGATGCTGACTGCTGCCCGGGCGCTGGTGCTGAGGGTCTACCCCACCTCATCCTTGTTCCCACTCTAAAGCAGCCCCTCATTGCTGTTTGCTCTCAGTCTGGCACCAAATAATGTTTTCCTCCCACTTGGGGACCCTGGGACCTTTGAGATGAGCTGCAGCCCCACCGCTCATCTGGAAGACGCTAGCATCTTGGGATGGTCAGTAATCGCTCATCCTGTCCCTCACTGCCCTTCAGCCAAAGGTCTCTGGGGCTTCTGGGGGACTCGGGAGGGGTTTTTTCTGCTCTCACATCCCCCAAACTTCAAATAGGAGCTCTTTTCCTGTGCTCTCAGACTTTCTCTTGGTAGGACATGGAGACCCATCTAAGCTCTCTTGATTTCTTCTCCAATGCTCACCTCCCCTTCAGCTGAGAGAGAGGGTCCTTATCTCTAGGAAGGAGTATAAGCCACTTACGTTCACACCCGCTTTGTTGTCTGCTTTGTCCCAGTATTAAGATCCCTTTTAAACCTAAAAGCAAAGAAGTTGGTACAAAGATACAGAGAACGTGTGTAACTTAGCCCAGGACGCACAGGAACCAGGCAGCTGACGCTCGGCACCAGCACGTCCAGAGCTGTCACACCAGCCTCCCTGTCACCAGGCCCTGTGTTTCCTAAGTGACTGAACATCTGGTACCTTTAAACTACACAGAAACTCCATGTGTAGCTCAAAGGGCTTCTGAAGTCTGTAGCTGGAGAAGAAAATGAATTCAACGGCCAGACGGGAAAAAACATTCTCTCTTGCTTCCTTTTCACCTTAAACAACCCATGAGTATATGAGGAGCACAAAAATCAGTGCTAAAAGAAGAAAAGTGAACTAAAAGAAGAAAAGAATTTAACCATATTGTCAAAAGATTCATAAGTTAATCTTGACCTAATGACAAAAGCTCAACTCTTAAAACAGAACCTCTGTTAAAACCTCCGTTTTGACAGTAAGTGTTCCTGATACTCTGTGTGAAAAATATGACATAAAATGTGGATGTATTAATAAAGATAGAGGGGATAAAGCTATGTAGTCACATTAAAAGTAATGTTACAGATTCTTATTCCTTTGACAGTCATCTCAGATTGTCAGGCTCTAATCAACAATGATGTGAATTCAGCTGTGAATCAAAGATATTTTTACAATTCACATTCTTCTATATATTATGGTTTACTTGAGGCAAAGAATGATGGTAGATAATTTCAGCTGTGTCTACACAAGGCAAATGTTTTAGGCTGAACAATCCGTTATGACTGGGAAAACTGGGCTTTTAAAATTTTTTCTACATCTTCCATGATTCCTGAGTATTTGGAAAGTTGTAACATGAAAATATTTTGAAGCAGATAAAATTCACATCATTATGAAATCTCTTAGAAGTCAAAATTCAAGTCAGTAAAAATAGCATTTCTGGAACAAGTCTTTTCAGAACCAAAAGTATCTATTATAAGAAGCTTTGTTCTACTTACTTCTTGCTCCAATGCTGTGAGATGTTAAGGGGAGTAAGGTGATAAGCAATCAGATAATAAAGCTCTTGTCACCTAAGGACTCATGCATTGAGAGCAACCAAGGGATTATTGAAGTCCTCTGGACTCCTAAAGAGGAACAGAGAGCTAGAAATTATTTTCCATGTTTTCATGACATTGGCAAAATAATTTGGTCATAAGCCTCTCCTTATTACAACATATTAAGTATTTTTTAAAAAACATTCAGTGTGACTATTTAATGTTCTCCTTGTAATCACTGTACATGTATCCAGGTGCCTAAGTCTATGTTTTTCCAGTAGTTTGATTTCTAATATCGCTCATGTGTGGCATGATCAAGAATTTTTAATAAGATAACACTATTAATAAGTGCTAGTGAAAAGAAACATTCTTTATGTTTACGAAACTTTTTAGAAGTTCAAAGCTTGTTTCTTCTGTCTGCACATGGCTATATATATAACATATATATATATATATATATATATATTTCCCACTTAAGATGTTTCCTGAGAAGGAATTAAAGAACTTCAGTGTGAAATGATGTGGCTCAGTGGTAAAGAATCTGCCTGCCAAGTTTCAATCCCTGGGTCAGGGAAGATCCCCTGGAAGAGGAAATGGCAACCCACTCCAGCACTCTTGCCTGGGACATCCCATGGACGGAAGAGCCGGGCGGTTAACAGTCTATGGGTTCAAAGAGTCGGACAGAACTGAGCGACCGAGCACACATGCACACATGCACATGAGACCATGAAAAGTGATAGGTACTTGGATTCTATTGCAGAATTTAGGACCGAAATATGACTCAGGAGAGCACGATGGGGCAGCACAAGGGCTGAGGGACTGGCTACATATATTGGAGTCCAGCAGATTTTCCACTGGCCTCTGCCTCCTCCCCCTATTGCAATAACTTGGAGGGAAATGGGGATTGATTGGTGTTACAGTGAGCAAACCTTCCCTAGGCACTACTGAATCAATTATTCCTCATCTGATATCTCTGAAGCCCCAAACACCCACCCTCAATTAAGGCCTATTTGCTCAAGCTTCCCATGTGGTGCTAGTGGTAAAGAACCTGCCTGCCATTGCAGGAGACATTAGAGATGTGGGTTCGAGCTCTAGATTGGGAAGATTCCCCCTAGAGGAGGGCAAGGTAACCCACTCCAGGATTCTTGCCTGGAGAATCCCATGGACAGAGGAGCCTGGAAGGCTACAGTCCACAGGATCGAAAAGAGTCAGACACAACTGCAGCGACTTAGCATCCATACATGCTCAGTCACAATAGTTCAACCAGAGCTGACATGCTCTTCTTGTATCCTCTGCTTATATTTACCTCAATGGATGGCAATTACCTATTTACTCTTTGGTCTATTCTGCTAAAATATGAGCTCAGAATTCATCTACCTCTGTGTCCATATGCTCTGGAGAATTCCACAGACAGAGGAGCCTGGTGGGCTACAGTCCATGTGGTCGAAAAGAGTCAGACATGACTGAGTGACTAACACACACGCGCACACCCATGCATGCGTGCACACACACACACACACACACACACACACACACACACCCCTCAGTGTCCAGGACACTTTTGCGTTGTCTAGACTAACAAAGCATCCATGGGAGATGGCTCTTGACCTATTTTTGTTGGTGCAAGAACGGCTTGTCACTTGCTCAGAATGACCCCAGTTTGCACCTTTGCTCATGCAAAGCCTATTACTGTGATTGGAAAAACTTTTGCAAACTGCAAGGGCAAACTCCAAGCAACTGCTAAGGAGACTTTTTTCCATTTTCTCTTTCATCACTTATGTGAAAGGAGAAGCAAGAGTATTTCCTTCCACAGAAATGATAACAATTAAGACCTGGCTTCACCATTTCCCAAAGCAAGATGAGTACATTTATGTCTCTTTCCAAGAAAACAAAAGTTAACCCAGCATGCAAAGTGTGCTACGCTTAATGCTCACCATAGAAATGAAGTCTTTGAAGAAAACTGGATTTTAATCATTGCCCTGTTGTAATGCTGGCAGAGCAATCTTTGGTCAGGGAGGGGCTGCTATACACCAGAGAACCAAAGGCTAGAGAAGCTATCATTTCTGCTCACCTACCTTTTGTGAATTCACACAATGAATTATGTTTCATTTTTATGCTTCACAAAAACTTCCAGAAAAGACAGATTTCTAAAAAACCAAAAACTCTTCCTTCATTAAAAAAAAAAACCTCTTTCACACAAGCAAAGCTTTTATTTCAGCTTTTACAATACCCTATGCCCTTCTTTGCTTTGTCCTGAAATCTTATAAAACCAAGATTTCGTTCTTTTATAATTCATGGCATGTGATGTTTTTGGCCCTTGAATTTTCTTTAGACAAGGAAAGTGATTATACAGTTCAGTTCTATTGGAGCAGAGAGTCTTTATTTTTCTATGAAACCTGAGAATTTAGACTTTTCCTGATAAAGTACGGTACCGATATCCTGCTGTTTCAGAGCAAAGTCTAACAAAAAAAATATAATCCACTGTCACAGTTTTTAAACCTAACTGGATAAGAAAGCAAACTAAATCAATAAAAAGTTTGAGTTATTGATTCCACTTAAATACAATTTTACTTGCTTTCAAGCACATATAAACTCATGTTAGGTTAATCAAATGGTGTCTGATATAGGTTCTTTGAGGACTTGCTTTAGCAAATAAACAAGGATGAAGTGCAATTATCACAATTCATTGACTAATTAGTATTCTTCAATACCCCTGGTTTATTTTTATTTCACAACCATCCTGCTTCTGTAGGAGAAAACTTCTCAAGTTTATTTACTTAAGTAATTAAACTAGTCTCTATATATTCTTTTTTACACTGTTAATTTGTTTAATAAAGCATGATTTCAACCTTACCACTTTATAGTCAAGGTTTAGAGCAGGGGTCCTCAACCTTTGTGGCACCAGGGACCACTTTCATGGAAGACAATTTTTCCACAGATGGGGTGGGGATGGTTTCAGGGTGATTCAAGCACATTACATTTAGTGTGTACTTTAGTTCTACTTTTACTACATCAGCTCCATCTCAGATCATCAGGCATCAGATCCTGAAACTTGGGGATCCCTGGTTCAGAGGGAATCTATGCATAAGAGGGATCTGCGGCTAAATAATCTTTGACTCTACTTTGATGGTGCCCTTCAGCCAAGTGTGATTTAGTAGAGGAAAAAATTAAAAGATTTGGGTGGGAAACAAATTATGAACCCTCTCTGACTGTATGTGTTCATCTGTTTGGGACCGATCCATACCTGCAGAGATTGTGTTAGGATGAAATAGGTTTGTGAAATTGCTCTTTATACAGAAAAGCACTATTCAAATGTTGGGTATTATCACTATTTCAAAATCTGGATTGCTGAAGTTCAAGTTAATAAGAGACGGGTTGTTGTTTTTTTTCCCAATGCATGGAAAGAACCTGTTTACAAGGGTGAAGAGCTCCCTGTGAGTATGGAAGCGTATCAGGAACTCCTCTACCATTTCCAGGAGTCCAGAGGGCTACCCTGTTTGCAAAGTGTTATCGAGGAGGGGGGTGTTCAGAAAAACAAACTCGCCTCTCCTGGGGCAGCCAGATTAAGGTCTGTCTCCTCCAAAAACCTCCTGGGATAACTTCATCTACGTTATCTCTCTGCCTCAGAATGACTAGAGCCTGCCATTAGATTCAATTCAACAATTACTGATAACCTTCTAGGGAAAAGGTCACTTTGTTGGGTGCCGGGGTAGGGGGTGAGGGTGGTAAGATCTGAGATGGAGAGAGGGCTCAAGGGTAGAGCCCGCAGTCCACCGGCCTGGTCCTCAAGAATTCACAGTCTGCGGACAGACACTAGTTGGACATTCATACCCTATCAGGCAAGTAGGGATAAATGCAAAATAGAGATATAAAATGTGTATACAAAGGAGAGATTGATTAGGACTGGGAATGTCTAGAAAGGGTTCCAAGAGGAGATGGGATTCTAGCCACACCTTTAAAAATGTTTGGGATCTGGGGAAGAGGTTAGAAAGCTGACTAGAACACTAAATAGAGGCTCTATGAGCTTCCTAGGGCTGCTATAGCAAATTACTACAAACTTGTAGGCCTGTAAAAATAGAACTGTATTCTCTCATGCTTTTGGAGGCCAGAAGTCTGAGATTACTATCGCTGGGCTAGAATCAAGGCTCAACAGGGCTCGCTCCTCCCAGAGGCTCTAGGTTCTAAGATGCCTTCCTGGCCTCTTTTGGTTTTAGTGGCTCTGACATTCCTTGGCTTGTGGCTGCCTCACTCCAGTCCTCAGGGTCAACATCCTCAAATCTCTCTGCTTTGTCTTCACATCACCTTCTCTTCTGTGTGTTAAAACTCCTTCTGTCTCCCTCTTATAAGGGTATGTGTGACTGCATTTAGGGCTTATCTGGATAATCCAGGATAGTCTCCCAATCTAGAGAAGCTTAATTTAATCATATTTGCAAAATATTTTTTCCATATAGGATAATGTTCACAGGTCCCATTGATTAAGACATGGATATCTTCTATGGACCACTTTTCAGCCTATCATGGAGAGGGTCTTATGACCAACCCCAGAGACCCTATATTATTAATATTAATGGGGTGATTATCTAGTGTGTAGATTATTTGGGCTTTTGCTTTTCTTCTCCATTTCTCTTTTTTCTGCCCCATTACCTTAGGAGTTAGGAGATGAGGCGCAAAGAGGTCAATTTAACAATTATCAGCTCTGGTCAAATATTGACGAAGAGCTTCATTAGTTGACTACAATGAAAATACTATTACCTGAGATTTATTTATTTCTTGCCTAATTGAACTCAGCTAATCAAGAATCAATGATATTCCTGCAGTAGAGAACACAGAGGTAAGTCAAATAAATCCTGCATTTTCTTTCTGCCTTTTCTTTAGGCTTTTATATTGCTAGTTTAGCAAACTGCAAATTAATGAGCCATGGAGAAGTGAGTTGTGAAATACTAACCTAAGATACAGGTTCTATTTCAGACTGTTTACTCTGGATTTACTCTGACCAGTCACTTCACTTCATTGTAGAAAGTTTAAAAAAAATGAAAAGAATAGTTGTATTTATTTTCTGTGTATTGCATTTTTGAAAAAAGTAAAAGTATTGGTTGCTCAGTTGTGTCTGACTTCACAACCCCATGGACTATAGCCCACCAGGCTCCTCTGTCCATGGAATTCTCCAGGCAAGAATACTGGAGTGGGCAGCCATTCCCTTCTCCAGCAGATCTTCCCAACCCAGGGATTGAACCTGGATCTGTTGCATTGCAGGCAGATTCTTTACCATCTGAACAAAAAGATAGCAGATATAATGGACTCATTTTGTACAGAAGCTCTAGAAAGTAAAATATTCTAAGGTGTTTGAAGAGGAAACGGCAACCCACTCCAGTCCCATGGACAGAGGAACCTGGAGGTCTACAGTCCAGGGTTGCAAAGAATTGGACACAACTGTAGTTTCTAATGAAATATTTAAAACTGTGGGTTTAAATATTTGTACATTCATTCATTCTTTTAACTGTTTGTTCCGTAGCTATTTACCCAATGCCAACTGTGTGTCTGCCACTGTTCTGGTTGCTGGGTATTTTAAAAGGTGAATGTGCCTTGTAGTACTCTAAAAGCATGGCTTAAATATTGGGATAATCTCTAGTTTAATTAACATACATTGGTTTGCACTCCTAAGAAAAAGGGGGGTTAGAGAAATCTGAGTCAATATTGGCCTTCTCTTGCTCCTTTGTTTCAGGCAGCATAGTAGTGGTGTGCTGCAGATAGAAGTACCTCTTCTCAATTCCTCCCAGACTGGATGATGCATCGGAAAATAGCTTTACAGCAGGCCTATTCTGCCAACTAGGATGGAGACTGGAAGGCATGCCTTTGGAGAGTTTAAATTTATGTTTCAACAACCCCATGTGAAATAAAGGTCTAGTTGATTAATCAGTTTCTTGAGTCAATGAAGAGTGCCAGTCAAAATTATTCTAACTCTGGAAAGGATTTCTTACCTGAATAATCTACCTTAACAGCCCAATACATCAATTGACTGTATAGTGATCATGATCAAATTACTGGTTTCACTTGGCTTATGAGATTTTAGTGCTATGTAGACACAAATTTGAATTTTGCATAGATGTAAGCTCCCTTTCTTCTGTACCTCCTTCATGACCTGATTTTGTATGCTCATAATTTTTATTATAAATAAATATCTATTCTAAAAAAATAAATTTATTTTTTAATTAAATCTCTTTACTTACAATTCAGGCTATGTTGGAGGAGGAAATGGCAACCCACTCCAATATTCTTGCCTGGAGAATCCTATGGACAGAGGAGCCTGGTGGGCTACAGTCCATAGGGTCACAAGGAGTCAGACATGACTGAGCAGCAGCCGCAGGCTATGTTAGGATGGTTGACTTTCTTAATAGCTTGGTACTTACTTCCCAAGTGACACAAGGGATAAAAAAGCCACCTGCCAGTGAAGGAGATGCAGCTTCCATCCCTGGGTCAGGAAGATTCCCTGGAGCAGGAAATGGCAACCCACTCCAGTATTCTTGCCTGGAGAATTCCATGGACAGAGGAGCCTAGTGGGCTGCAGTCCATGGGGTCACAAAGAGTTGGACACGACTGATCACACACACATATGTGTGCATGCAATAAAACCAAGAAGCAAATGAATATAACTTAAAAACTAGAGCTAGCAGTTGTGAGGAGGGTTAAGAAGGACATTGCACCATCCTGGTATTGAGTATGCCTGCTCCAGAAAATAGCAATTCTCTTCTGTTTAGAATGACTAGGCTATTTTTTGGCAGGAAAAACTGCCTACTAATTAATTGATTTCATCTCCTCCTATTTAAAAATGTGAATGTTGTATTTACTTCAAGGATTTCTGAGTATCAAAGACAAAAATTATAAAGCATCACCTTGATATTTGCATACTCAAAACATCCTATCTACTCTTTTACCAAGAATTTTGTATTACCAAAATAGGTGGCTGGATTTTACCTATTTGTTCACATGTGTTTATGAAAACCATTGAGTACAAATGAGTATTCATTGGGACACAATAGTCAATCCCCAGTCTTTGTCTTTCCTTGCATGCATGCTCATGCATGTCCAACTCTTCTCCACCCCATGGACTGTAACCCTCTAGGCTCCTCTGTCCACGGGATTATCCTGGCAAGAATACTGGAGTGGCTTGCCATTTCCTACTCCAGGGAATTTTTCTCGACCCAGGGATCAAACCCGCATCTCTTGAGGCTCCTGCCTTGACAGACAGATTCTTTATCACTGAGCGACCTGGGAAGCCCCATCTTTTCCTTACTCCCACCCCAAAATATTTTCTGAATTACTGGTCAGGTGATGGCTTTGTGGTTTTGTTAGCGCAAGTGTATTGAATCTAGGTTATCCAGATGAACTGGCATGGCTGGGAAGGATTATATCCTGGAGGCATTGATATGACAGTGGGGGGACAGAGGGGAGGATGCCAAAGGGCTCTGGGTAGAACAGAAAGGAGTCACAATGGTTTGCCCATTGCTAGCTACCTGATCAAGGCCAACAGAGCTACCTTTTCTGAACTGCCAGTGTCCCCACTCTAAAACGTAGTCAGTGATAAGCCCAGTGATTGCCAAGTTGATCAGTTCAGTTCAGTTTAGTCCTTCAGTCATGTCCAACTCTTTGCAACCCTATGGACTGCAGCGTGCCAGGCTTCCCTGTCTATCGCCAACTCCCGGAGCTTGCTCAAACTCAAGTCCATTGACTCGGTGATGCCATCCAACAATCTCATTCTCTGTCATCCCCTTCTCCCCCTGCCTTCAATCTTTCCCAGCATCAGGGTCTTTTCCAAGGAGTCAGTTCTTCACATCAGGTGGCCAAAGTATTGGAGTTTCAGCATCAGCATCAGTCCTTCCAATGAATATTCTGGACTGATTTCCTTCAGGATTGACTGATTGGATCTCCTTGCAGTCCAAGGGATTCTCAAGAGTCTCCTCCAACACCACAGTTCAAAAGCATCAATTCTTTGGTGCTTGGCTTTCTTTATAGTCCAACTCTTATATCCATACATGACTACTGGAAGAACCATAGCTTTGACTAGATGGACCTTTGTTGGTAAAGTAATGTCTCTGCTTTTTAATATGCTGTCTAGTTTGGTCATAGCTTTTCTTCCAAGGAGCAAGCATCTTTTAATTTCATGGTGGCAGTCACCATCTGCAGTGATTTTGGAGCCCCCAAAAATAAAGTCTGTCACTGTTGCCATTGTTTCCCCATCTATTTGCCATGAAGCAATGGGACCAGATGCCATTATCTTAGTTTTCTGAATGTTGAGTTTTAAACCAGCTTTTTCACTCTCTTTTTTCACTTTCATCAAGAGGCTCTTTAATTCTTCTTCATTTTCTGCCATTAGGGTAGTGTCATCTATATATTTGAGGTTATTGATATTTCTCCTGGCAATCTTGATTCCGGCTTGTGCTTCATCTAGCCCAGCATTTCGCATGATGTACTTACTCTGCGTATAAGTTAAATAAGCAGGGTGACAATACACAGCCTTGATGTACTCCTTTCCCAATTTGGAACCAGTCTGTTGTTCCATGTTCAGTTCTAACTGTTGCTTCTTGATCTGCATACAGATTTCTCAGGAGGCAGGTAAGGTAGTCTGGTATTCCCATCTCTTCAAGAATTTTCCACAGTTTGTTGTGAGCTGAGTTGATACACTGAGTCAAATCAGAGTATTTATTTACCTAAGGTGCACAGTCAAGTGCTAACTTGATAGGGCTTATCTATATCCTGTTCCTTCCATTCCAACCAGCCCTCCACACCTTGCCTCAAGGAGAACCAAATAGAAGTGAGCTTTTTGTTTGACAGACGCCCTTTCTCTATCCCTCTGGACTGTGAATTCCTTAAGGTATGGATTTTGTCAGTGTCATCTTTGTATGGCCACCATCTTAACAACATGTAGTTGTTTCACATGGGTATGCTAAAATGAAATATAAAGTAGACATAGAACCCTCCAGAAGGTTGTTTCTCCTCAAATCTGAGTATAGACGAATTTATGTATTCATACATGCCTCAAATTGTATTAAGTGTTTTTTGTGTGAAATATCTCCAAGCTTCTCTTATCAGCTGTAATGCTTCAAGTATATAGAAACCTTCCATTGTGCCCATGAGGAAAAATAAACATAGCATTTTAATGACTCATCTAAGGTAATTCAGCTATTTGAAGGCCTTCTTACTGCAAAACACAACTATCTATACTGTGTGTGTGTGTGTGCTTCAGGGCCCGACTCTGTGACCCCATGGACTGTAGCCCATCAGGCGCCTCTGTCCATGAGATTATCCCAGTGAGAATACTGGAGTGGGTTGCCATGTCCTCCTTCAGGGGATCTTCCCGACCCGGGGATTGAACCCGAGTCTTCTGTGTCTCCTGCATTGGCAGGCGGGTTCTTTACCACTGAGCCACCTCTAAAGCTTCCCTAGTGGCTCAGATGGTAAAGCGTCTGCCTGCAATGCAGGAGACCCAGGTTCGATCCCTGGGTCAGGAAGATCCCCTGAAGAAGGAAATGGCAACCCACTCCAGTACTCTTGCCTGGAAAATTCCATGGACAGAGGAGCCTGGTAGGCTACAGTCCATGGGGTCGCAAAGAGTTGGACACGACTGAGCAACTTCACTTTCACTTTTCATCTATATATGTACCCTTTTATTTTTTTAAACCAGGACCCTCTCATGTAGAAACCCCAGTCAGCTTTAGTTGAAATTTTCAGTTTTTAAAAAATTCGTCCTTCGTTTTCTTTGCCTTGCGGAACTCAGAACACTCCTCTGCTATTTTCATCACTCTGTTTGCCACATACCTTTACTGTCTGCTTTTCAATCTTGCCCGGTCTCTCTCAACTTGTTCACTCCAGACCGTCCTTGCATTGCGTCATCTGAGAGAATAACTTAACTTGCTATTGAAACTGCCCTTTGTCCCAAACGATAAATAGTAGTAGTAATAATAACAATCACAAGAGTATGGCTAACACATACACAGCACTTACTCTGTACAGGGCGTCATTCTAACTGCTTTGTACTTAATAACTCACATTCATCCTCTCAGGTAGGCATTACTCTCCCCATTTTGCAGACGAGAAACCTGAAATGAAGTAACTCGCTCAAAGCCCTGTATCTGGGAGGCGGTGGAGCTGGAATCTGAACCCAGGCAGCCTATCAGAATCGGTGCCCATACCCACCAGGCTCTACTATCAGAGGGTTCAACGAACACTGCAGGTCAGCTACATTCAGAGCTTAATCTATACACAGACAGGGGCTGCATATGCACGTGGAGAAGCCCTTTGAACACTCCCGTGACTCTGGGGTATCATCTAGTTAATCTGTAAACCTAGAGGGAGTCCTCACTTCTGTTGTACAACCGTGATGCCTAGTATGAGCACTGTATTCAGGTGTAGCCCAAGATAGGACTATAGTCTGTAGCAGACCTCTGATGGTGAGTGCTCAGTCGAGGCCAACTCTTTGCGACCCCACAGACTGTAGCCCGTGAGGCTCCTGTGTCTATGGGATTTTTCAGGCAAGTATACTGCAGTGGATTGTCATTTCCTTCTCCAGGGGATCTTCCCAACCCAAGGATGGAAACTGAGTCACCTGCATCTTCGGCACTGCAGGCAGATTCTTTACTGCTGAGCCACCAGGGAAGCCCCATAGTCTGTAGTAGGTGCTCAGAAAGTACTTAGCGAAACAGCAAGCCATTATTAGATACAAAGGGGAGAGAGCTCCAACCCTTGTGGCAGTGGCTCGGAGACCTCCCTCTTAAGTGATAAAGAATTAATTTATAATGTCAATGTTGCTTTTCTATATATCCTGTACTCAACATAATATGGTGATGTTTTCAAACTGAGTACAAATGTTTGCTGCTCCACACATATTACTCATGGCCCCTTTATTTACACTGAATTATTGTAATTTAAGTTGGCTGCCGTGGTAGTTTGATGTTCAGCCACTTGCAAATTTGGTTAGCCAATGTAAACTAAGAAGTTTGGAGTCAAAATGAAGATTCTTGTTTCCATTATGTAGGCAATAGAGTGATTCGGTGTGGGGGTGTCAATTTGATTACTTCATTATCTGTTACCTAAATATCTCAAAAAGAAATAGAGTCTGTTTCAGTCTTATCTTGTAGACTGTTACAAAACCAAATGAGATCATGTCTGTACACTGTTTTGAGCTTTTCAGTGGAAAATACATTATAAACAGTGTGTCTTCTTATTATACATAATAACTTGTTGCTGGTAGAGAGCTCAAAATTCCCTTAAATGGAAAGTGATTAGGAAATTAATGTTAGTCTCCATTCCACTTGCTTTTGGAAATGGCAAATTTTCTAAAATAAGAAATGGAAAGTTCCAGGGGCAAGTGTAGACTATTACAATAAAGTTTTCCTTTATTTAAAATTCTTCCCTAAACTAAAGAAACAAAAGCAATTCTGTGTGTTGGGGGAGGGGGAGTGTAGTTCTCATGAATAAACTAGGTCCATTGATTTTGGAAACTATTCAGTCCCTTTGTGATGGGGGAAGGGGAAGGTTACTGCTGTTCTTGTGTCATTGTTATTTCTGAAGTACTTACTATACTGTATTCCTATCCCGCACACTGATACCTACCTCGAGTTTCTTTCTGCATTTGCAGCAGGGACTGAGGAGCGAGCCACTCTTGAAGGAATCTGAGTGAGAGCAGTGTGACAGAGATGTCACAACTTTGTAACCATATCAGATCTTGGCACCCTGGGAATAGGCAGAGGCCAGTTCTGGGTCTGCTGGCTTGGTCACTAGGATCCAAGGTCACCTGCAACCATGGCGGCAATGTCATGAGCAGAAGCCATCTCTATTAGTAGCCATGACGGATCAAGCGAGGCCGCCTCCGGGGGCCCTCCCAGAGCCTTTTGAGGGACCACAGCCCAGGAGGAGGAACCGGAGGAGTGAGCCTGGACCTGTCATAGAGAGGCCTGTGCGGACTTAGCAGAACCTTCTGTGGCCATTTTAACTGACTTCTGTGGCTTTAGGCTCGCGCAGAGGCTTCCACCGTGAGGCAATTCACAGGCAACAGATGAACGCTGGCCAGATACCCTGGGCAAACAGAAGCAATTGTCCAGATTAGTATAGGAATTGTTCTCTTTATATGGCTGACTAGAACCTGGGACCAGAACTTTATTGAATAGAAATAAGGTTTTCCTTCCAGGATTTTCTGAATTTGTGTCTCAATCAATTTCATAAACACAGACCAAAGTCCCTCAACAGGGCAGATATGAGAAGCAGCTGATGTGAATGGAAAATCACCCACAGAACTGTCTAGTGGATATCGATAACGCCAGTCCAAGGTAGGCCAAAGGTCTGTGTGTCCGGGCAAGGCTGAGGTCAAGCACTCAACACAAGGTCAGAGGAGTGCTGGACTTTAAGTGACCCTGGCCATCAGGAAGAATCATTTTTGTCCATTTCACAATTTGACCTTGGATCTAAAGGGTCTGGGTGTGGATGGCCCTAAAAAAAAAAAAAAAAAAAAAAATTGCATTTCCTTTGCTTTCAGGCAAAGGTAGACACCTTTATATGTATTCTGAGGCTGGGAAAAAAACTGACCTTAACCATACAATTAAAAAATTTTTTTTCACCTTGTAGAATAAATGAACTTGATTAAACCATGTGAAATTATCATCTGTGACCTTAACAGATTCGTATTACTCAAACTAATATTCCTATTCATCATCATGTTTAGTCACTCAGTCGTGTTTGACTCTTTGAGACCCTATGGACTGTAGCCTTCCAGGCTCCTCTGTCCATGGGGTTCTCCAGGCAAGAATACTGGAGTGGGTTGCCATGCCCTCCTCTAGGGGATCTTTCTGACCCAGGGATCGAAACCAGGTCTGCTGCAATGCAGGCAGTTTCTTTACCATCTGAGCCACCAGCGAAGTCAATATTCCTATTGAGTGTTGTTTAATCATATTGGTATTACTTACGGCATCAATGAAAGAAACAGAAACTAGTAAATGTAAACACATCAGATGCAATGGTCCCCAACCTTTTGGATACCAGGAACCGGTCTCCAGAAAGACAATTTTTTCATGGAGTGGGGTGGTAGGGATGTTTTCAGGATAATTCAAGCTCATTACATTTATTGTGCACTTTATTTATATTTTTATTATGTCAGCTCCACCTCAGATCACCAGGCACTAGATCCCAGAGGTTGGGGACCCCTGAGTTAGAGGATGTTTCTGACTCAAGGGAATTATTAGTAGAATGACCTTATAAGTTGTAATTTTAAAGTCAGACAAAGCCATACAAAGAATCTGTTCAGTCAAATACAGTGTCGTATGGTCCTAAAACATAAAAGATGGAAAGACTTCATCAATTTCCAAGATCTTTAAAATGACATTTCTTGTGATCGCATTAAGTTTAAGGTGTAGAGTTAGAAGGAGAATGACCCTTATTTGTCTTAAGGACTTACCAACTTGAGTGGGAGCTGAAGGCTCTTAGGGTTGGCAGAAGAACATTTTGTGTGCTTAACGAATCCAGGGGAGGGGCAGGTGATCACCCCCCCCCCCCCCACAAATTTAAGGTACTATTGACAAAACAACTGTAAATAGGTTTAGGCACCTTACCTTGGTGTCACAAGAGAATCCAGTCAGCCTTCCACCTAAATCTCTATTAGCAGATATCATCAGTTGCAACAAAACCAACTGTTAGCAGCCTGAGGCACTTTCATGTATGATGATCAAGAGGGCTACCTTTCAAAGAACTCTGGAGCTCAGCCCGGAAGGTTTCGATTCTTTTTTAGCTGATGCTTTCCAACACCTGGAAGCACATGATGTTATCATCAGCATCACTTCTATTCCAAGTCTTTTCTATGCAAAAGTGTGGACTGCCAGGCCAAGAGTGGACTCTCACCAACACAGCCTTACGGGCCAGGAGCGCGTGTGTGCTGTCTTCTCCAGCTCTTTGCAACCCCATGGACTAGCCCAACTGATCTGCCAGGCTCTTCTGTCCATGCAATTTTCCAGGCAAGAATACTGGAGCAGGTTCCCATTTCCTACTCTAGGGGATCTTCCTGGGCCAGGAATTGAACCTGCGTCTCCTGCTTTGGCAGTCAGATTCTTTACCACTGAGCCACCCAGGAAGTCCACCAACCAGCCAGGAGATATGACTACAAAGATTCTGGGGAAAGATTGTCTTGGTCCCAGTGAACTGAGACCTGTGAAATTATCTTGACCATCCTCAAAGACACAAACATGTCATTGTGAGCTATTTCTATGCCACTTTCAGAGACACTTGAATGATAAGCCCCAACCACATCCAATTTACCATCAAAACTAGATGAGGCTAGTATCACAAAATATTCAAAAAAAAAAGAACAATCTGGTCTTTGGTATAAATAGGCTTATTTATTTTATTTCAGTTGAGAAGATAAACTGACACACGTGATACCATTAAGGGGTTGACAAACCCTCCTAAATTTGTAATATGTGCTTAGAACATTTCTCAGTAATCTGTGAGGTCCATACCAACTGGATCTAGAATGTCCTGCACATCAACTATTGATTTTGAAATAGATGAGAAATAATTTTGTTAAGGCTTTTTTCATTATTCTTGTAGGGAAAAAAAAGATGAGGCTGATTTATACAAATTTTGGAGGTCATTTAAGACCTCAGAAAAGTCCCAGAGGATCTTCCACAGCCTTGTGGCAGCTTCAGATAAGAGGCAAAGTGACTGAGTAAAGACTACAACCAAACTTTGAAGAACTGGGTAAGAAGGCAGAAGGCATGATCTCAGGGCTATTAGCATGAACAGGAAAATCACCAAGCTGATACCAGTGGTGGACGCACAAGTCTTGCTTACATCTGTGGTTTGCTTTTCCCTACATGGAGGATCTACTTATGCACATCCATGCATAAGTGCATGCCTGATTAAATATGCAGGGGGTCTCCCGCATGTGCAGGGCCACTCAGAGACACACTGTTCTGCTTCTCACTGTTCAGGGCTGGCTGCTGCTTAGACAAGCCCACAGGTGTACAATCTTTATATCTATACACATGGCTTCTACTTCTTGGCTTCACTGGCCATCCTGCAAGGGTCAAAAGCCTATGTTTTAGCATGAGTCAAGTTGATGGCTCTTTAAGGCCAAACTAGGAGTTCCCTGAGAAGTACCAGAGCATTTCACTACAGCAAAAGCACAGAGCCCCCCAAAATGTTCAATGTAGTTTTAGACTTACTTGTTTTGCATGCATTCACTGACAAGGGAGCCTCTTGGCTCATTACTTTTAAGTGCTCCAGCTAAATCATTTACATTTCACAGAAAATGTAATGTGTCATTTAAAATGTCACCAGAAAAAAGATATGCAAAAATATCACCACTACTCTCTGTCTCCTCTTTATTCTTTTTTTTTTTTTTTACTGAATTTAACAACTAGTTTCCTTTATTACCTTTCCATTTTCTCTGCAATTCCCTAAAAAATTAAGTCAAAGAAAATGTTTTTAAGGGTCATTGGTTTAAATTCAAACATGTAAGGAAAACATTGCCACCTGCTACCCTCAGAAACCACCTCCCTGTGTCTCTGTGTGACACACCATCAAATATTCCAGCAGGATTGCTAAGGTGATGGCAGTCTTCTTCGGAAGTGCTGAGTCAGAGGGCCTGTCCCAAGCTTCTCCATCTATGAGCTCTGTGACCAGAGTAAGTTACTGAATCTGAACCCCAGTTTCCTGTTCTGTGAGATCCAGGCTGTCTCACAGGCTTGTTGTCTTAAATAACACATAGAACCCTCAGACAGAGCCAGGCATGGAGCAAGCACTGTGGCTGTAGCCTTGGGGTAGGACTACATGCCAACATAGATTTGACAACCCAAGCCCCACTCTGCAATCCTTAAATAACAAAGCAATATGGCTGCTCCCATGAAAGAAAGGGAGCAAGCTGAATGTGGTTACTCCCTTGCTGTATGGCAGGGAATATTCATTTCCTGCAGCTACACTCAGTGGTAAAGAAATTGCCTGCAACACAGGAGATGCAGGTTCGATCCCTGGGTCAGGAAGAGACCCTGGAGGAAGAAATGGCAACCCACTCCAGTATTCTTGCCTGGGAAATCCATGGACAGAGGAGCTTGGGGTCGCAAAGAGTTGGACACAACTGAGCAACTAAACAACAACTGGGTTGTAACAAAACACCACAAACTGGGTGGCTTAAAATAAGAATTTATTCTCTGCTATTCTGGAAGCTGCAAGTCTGAGTCTGAGGTATTGACAGGTTGCTTCCTACCAGAGCCTCTGAGAGACAATCTGTTTCATGCTTCACTCCTACCTTCTGGAAGTGGCTGGTAATCCTCAGCATCCCTAGGGATGAAGACCAGCGCCTGTAGCAGCTGTCTGAATTTTGTTGTGATCAGCAATGACCCAAAAGCCTGTGGTAGTAACCCTTGCTGACATGTCTTAAAATATATGACATTTAAGGGACTTTACCTCCCCAAATTCATCTTGGGCACTATTTTAATTGAGGTTAAGCTGATCTTACATTACAGATAATCAAAGAAAGTAGACCATGGGGTCTGCATTAGTGGCTTGTTGAATGTAATTGTCCGGCTTTTCTTTGTAATTATGAAAGGAGAATGAAAGGCATATAGCACAGAATTCTCTGAAGCAGCAGTGCACTTCTATTGTATCTTATTGGTGGTGGTTTAGTCGCTTCTCTTTCCCATATGTATCTTATTAGTGTCTGACTCTTGCTCCCGCATGAACTGTAGCCCACCAGGCTCCTCTGTCCATAGGATTTCCCAGGCAAGAATACTGGAGTGGGTTGCCATTTCCTTCTCCTGGGAATCTTCCCAAGACAGGGATCAAACCCAGGTCTCCCACATTGCAGGCAGTCTCCTGCATTATTGTAGGTGAATTCTTTACTGACAGAGCCACCAGGGAAGCCCCATGTAGCTTATTGGATTCTTTTAAACTGCTCAGAACCCTCAAGAGGCGCAAAGTGAAAGTGAAAGTGAAAATCCCTCAGTCATGTCTGACTGCGACCCCATGGACTGTAGCCGGCCAGGCTCCTCTGTCCATGGAATCCTCCAGGCAAGAATGCTGGTGTGGGTAGTCATTCCCTTCTCCAGGGGATCTTCCCAGCACAGGGATGGAACCTAGGTCTCCTGCATTGCAGGTAGATTCTTTACCGTCTGAGCCACCAGGGGAGTCCTAAGAGGGGCAACATCCACATCAAATCAGTTTGACCAAATGAAAGTATAATGAATACTAATCTTTCAGCCCAGTTTGACAATAATATCTGATCTAAATTCTGAGTATGAGGTCAGCCTACAAAGGATTAAAGCCAATGCACAATCTTGCTTTACACCTGAGACCTTGTCCAACAAAAGACCAACAGGTTTTTAAAGCCTGGTAGGTTAAAGATCTTACAGTAAATATAGTATTGAAAATGTCATAGCCAAAGCTGTGGTTCAGACTTGTTAGTTAAGACAATAAGAAGTAAGAGTTGATTTATGATGTTGTTGTACTGTCTTAGTCTTTTCAGGGTACTAAAACAAAAATGTTAATTCCATAGACTAGGTAACTTGTAAGCTCAGAAATTAATTTCTCCCAATTCTGAAGGGTGGGAAGTCCAAAACTAAAAACCAAAGTGCTGGCAGATCCAGTGTTTGTTCGCTGCCACCTCACATGGCAGAAGGCACAGGAATGTCTCTGGCATCTCTCTTACAGACACTAATCCCATTCATGAGGGTTCCAACCTCATGACCTGAGCACCTTCCAAAGGCCCCATCTCCTAATACCATCCCCATCTCCTAATACCATGGGGATTAAGATCTCAAAATAAGAATTTTGATGGATTGGAAGAATCAATATTGTCAAAATGGCTATTCTACCCAAAGCAATCTATAGATTCAATGCAATCCCTATCAAGCTACCAACGGTATTTTTCACAGAACTAGACCAAAGAATTTCACAATTTGTATGGAAATACAAAAAACCTCGAATAGCCAAAGTAATCTTGAGAAAGAAGAATGGAACTGGAGGAATCAACCTGCCTGACTTCAGACTCTACTACAAAGCCACAGTCATCAAGACAGTATGGTACTGGCACAAAGACAGAAATATAGATCAGTGGAACAGAATAGAAAGCCCAGAGATAAATCCACGAACCTATGGACACCTTATCTTTGACAAAGGAGGCAAGGATATACAATGGAAAAAAGACAACCTCTTTACCAAGTGGTGCTGGGAAAACTGGTCAACCACTTGTAAAAGAATGAAACTAGAACACTTTCTAACACCATACACAAAAATAAACTTAAAATGGATTAAAAATCTAAATGTAAGACCAGAAACTATAAAACTCCTAGAGGAGAACATAGGCAAAACACTCTCCGACATAAATCACAGCAAGATCCTCTATGACCCACCTCCCAGAATATTGGAAATAAAAGCAAAACTAAACAAATGGGACCTAATGAAACTTAAAAGCTTTTGCACTACAAAGGAAACTATAAGTAAGGTGAAAAGACAGCCCTCAGATTGGGAGAAAATAATAGCAAACGAAGCAACAGACAAAGGATTAATCTCAAAAATATACAAGCAACTCCTGCAGCTCAATTCCAGAAAAATAAATGACCCAATCAAAAAATGGGCCAAAGAACTAAACAGACATTTCTCCAAAGAAGACATACAGATGGCTAACAAACACATGAAAAGATGCTCAACATTACTCATTATTAGAGAAATGCAAATCAAAACCACAATGAGGTACCATTACACGCCAGTCAGGATGGCTGCTACCCAAAAGTCTACAAGCAATAAATGCTGGAGAGGGTGTGGAGAAAAGGGAACCCTCTTACACTGTTGGTGGGAATGCAAACTAGTACAGCCACTATGGAAAACAGTGTGGAGATTCCTTAAAAAACTGGAAATAGAACTGCCATATGACCCAGCAATCCCACTTCTGGGCATACACACTGAGGAAACCAGATCTGAAAGAGACACGTGCACCCCAATGTTCATCGCAGCACTGTTTATAATAGCCAGGACATGGAAACAACCTAGATGCCCATCAGCAGATGAATGGATAAGGAAGCTGTGGTACATATACACCATGGAATATTACTCAGCCATTAAAAAGAATTCATTTGACCCAGTCCTAATGAGATGGATGAAACTGGAGCCCATTATACAGAGTGAAGTAAGCCAGAAAGATAAAGAACATTACAGCATACTAACACATATATATGGAATTTAGAAAGATGGTAACGATAACCCTATATGCAAAACAGAAAAAGAGACACAGAAATACAGAACAGACTTTTGAACTCTGTGGGAGAAGGTGAGGGTGGGATATTTCAAAAGAACAGCATGTATACTATCTATGGTGAAACAGATCGCCAGCCCAGGTGGGATGTATGAGACAAGCGTTCGGGCCTGGTGCACTGGGAAGACCCAGAGGAATCGGGTGGAGAGGGAGGTGGGAGGGGGGATCAGGATGGGGAATACGTGTAAATCCATGGCTGATTCATATCAATGTATGACAAAACCCACTGAAATGTTGTGAAGTAATTAGCCTCCAACTAATAAAAAAATTAAAAAACAAACAAACAAAAAAAGAATTTTGAAGGCACATAAACATTCAGTCCATAACATGTCCCAAGCATATTCTAAGAAGTCACTTTGTTTTTTCTAATGCTCAGAGATCTTTAAGAGAGTATCAGTATGGCTGACACATAAAGGGACGTGTCTATGTAGATTAGATCAAGAAAGGGCATTTTCATATCAGGAATAATGTACTGGAGAACATGCGGTTGTTTTGTATAATAAAATTTACTCAAACAATGACAGCAAGACTTTGAAAAGAACAAATAATACAACATCTTAAAGCACAGGACCTCCCCCATGGCTCAGCAGTAAAAAATCTGCCTGCAATGCAGGAGACGCAGGTTAGATCCCTGGGTTGGGAAGATCCAATGGAGGATGGCATGGCAACCCACTCCAGTAGTCTTGCCTGGAGAAACTGTAGACAGAGGAGCCTGTCAGGCTTTAGTCCACGGGGTTGCAAAGAGTCGAACACAGCTAAAACAATTTAGCACGCATGCACTAAAAGCACAGACTCTCTTGCCTTTTATAAACATCCTTCTAAGTTAGGAGACTTGATGCTGTTTTGTCAAAACTGAACTGCTCCTTCTTTTAGTCTAACATATTATTGAAATGTACAGCTTTATCCTAAAGTGGGACTGATTAAAATTTAACATGTAGAAAAAGTATAAAGATTTTTAAACTAAGCATTTAAAAATCTAGGCACTCAGAAGTTTCTGAGTCAGATATTTCACTATGGTTAGGTAGTTAGACAGTAGGCAATGAGAGGAAAACATTCCAAGGTAAGTTCTAGGTGATATCTTATTTCCTCATTGGTTTTAAGCAAACATGTGATGTATAAGGACAAATTTTTTCCATTCATTTGTTTTCATCATGAAAATATTTTCCATTATAGTCCAGGGAACGGTGGAAGAACATCTTTTTTTGGCAGGCCTAAAATGCCAAATAGTATCTACAGTCAAAACTTGTTGTGGTAGAAGTATACAGATCATTGACACACAGTGTGTGGTCTCTTCTATTTTTATTTTGTGTTGTAAATGGAAAATAACAGACTAGACGGTCTGGCCTTTACCCCCACAGATGCTCTGCTATAGATGTCTGAGAAACACACGGTAGATTTGCTACCTATGTTGTTGTTCGGTCACTAAGTCATCTCTGACTCTGTGATCCCAAGGACTGCAGCATGCCTCGTTCCTCTGTCCTCCACTATTTCCTGGAGTTTGCTCAGATTCATGACCATTGAGTTGGTGTTACTATCTAACCATTTCATCCTTCTGTCCCCTTCTCCTTTCACTTTCAATCTTTCCCAGCATCAGAGGCTTTTCCAGTGAGTCGGCTCTTCACATCAGGTGGCTAAATAAAGTATTGGAGCTTCAGCTTCAGCAACAGTCCTTCCAGTGAATATTCAGGGTTGATTTTGTTTAGGATTGACTGGTTTGATCTCCTTGCTGTCCAAGGGACTCTCAAGAGTCTTCCCCAGCACCACAGTTTGAAAGCATCAAATATGTTACCTAGGGGTTAGCATCTTTCTGGTGTTCAGTATTTCCCTTTGTTTGTGGCCCTGGGTCTCTGAATCTGATGACACTGTGACCCTATTTCAACTGGTGGATGCTGGGAGTGTCCCAAACTAGAGGTTTTGTGAATTGCCATAGCAGACAGTACATGGTTCAGTCTTCCCCAACAAGGACTGAGTTTATTGTTGGCAAATTGAAAACAGATCGATGCGATAATCACTGGCAAGGAGCTTCCTCCTCATTCCAACCACTGTTTATTCCAGCATCTATAAGCATTCATTTCCTTCAGCAGACTGGGAATCACTGGTTATGGGTGGCAGCAGCAATGATAGAAGAACTTTGTTGACTCCTTTGGATCGTGGTAAGGAAATCCAATGAGCGAAAACTCCTATTGTGTCCTCAATCAGTGCTTGTTCTTCCTGAAGAAGCAAAAAAAATTCATGCTAATTTCTGCCTTATTGCTGCTCCTAGATGAACATCAAGTTGATGAAGTATTGTTTACTGTTGCTGAGTTGCTTAGTCGTGTCCAACTCTTTGCGACCCCATGGACTATAGCCCACCAGACTCCTCTGTCCATGGGGTTTCCAAGCAAGAATACCGGAGTGGGTTGCCATTTCCTTCTCCATGATTGGATTATAACAATTTTTTGTTGGAAAGGTACTAGTCTGAGCTGATGGGGTAGGAGGAGGAATGGGATTGATCCTAACATGAAACCAGAGGTTTGTTCTGAAACACACTGAACCTTTTTAAAGAAAGGGTCATTTTCTGGGATTTCCCTGGTGAACCAGTGGCTAACGCACTGCACTCCCAATGCAGGGGCACAGGTTCAATCCCTGGTCAAGGAACTGGATCCCACATGCTGCAACCGAAGATCCCACATGCCTCAGTGAAGAGAGAGGATCCTGCGAGCCACAGCTAAGACCCAGCACAGTCAAATATATAAATAAATAGATATTTTTTAAAAGGAGACTCATTTTCTCATTTACAGCTGAAGCTAGGAATAGGTTCACATTCTGCTACGCTGCTAAGGTTGTGCTCAAAGAGTGGACTTATACTCACCAGGTACAAGGGAAACACAAGCAAACTTTGAATGCCACCAGCCATTAGGTCCCCAGCATGGAGTGGACTAGAGATTCTGTTTTTCACTGCTCTGTAGGGGGGCACTGAACATGCAAGGCGGTGAGAGAGGGAAATATCACTGCAGGTGCATCTCAGGGGACACACAGCACTCCTGCAGCAGGCCCGAGCATGGCTCTGACTGGGTAACTGCTGCATCACATTGGTCTGCTCCAGAGAGAGGGGGCCGCCAGTTTCTGCTTATGGAGTCACTGAGAATCCCCAAGCACAAGCAACCAGTTTTTAAGAATATATTGTAATATGCCGCTAACGTCCTTTAGGCTTTAATATAGCATTTGCAAGTAAATTAAAACTACCATTCTAAATTCAAGTTGCCTGGACCAGCTGTTTATGTGAGGGTCACCAGCTTCAGCTAACTCAGGAAAGTCAGCCAAGTAAGGAGGGAAGGAAGTCTGTTACAAAGTGGTATTTGTTTGAGAAAAATACAGATCCCCCCACCAGAGTTCCAGGATTCTTCTGCCAAAAGGCAGCCTTTACATCCACGTCGTCTGAGTTTCAGTGGACATTTGGAGAGTACCAGTTTCCATGGTAAATCCAAGGAATATATAGTTTCCCCAACTGTTTACTCTTTGAGTACAACCTAAAAATGGCAGCACATAGGAAAGCCTAACCCACTTATGTAAGAGGCATAAGTTCACTTTCTGATGAAAGCTACACTAATTTAGAACTTCCTATGCTATTGTATACATAGTAGATAATTAATGTTTGAATTCCTTTCCATAGAGACTAAAGGAAGCAGTAGAATATCCTGGAGAAAATTCTAGGAGTGGAAGCCAAGAGTTCTGCTGGCCCCCAAATTTGTTGTGTGATCTTAGGCAAACGGCTTTAAATCTCTGGACCCAGTCTGCATGGTGAAAATTATGTCTGGGTCTCTAAGATCAGACTCAGTGCTAAAACTAGGAATGTCTAGTTGTGCTATAGCCTAGAAAAACTGTTCAGCATTCATTTTCAAGTCTTATATCTAGAAATACACTTTCCAAGTTTCCTTTACTTGTTGAATCAATATTTGCATAGGAGAGCTTCCACAATAATATTTCAGAGATAGTCACTCTATGAAAAACTGCAGAACTCTTAAGTGTTTCTTCACATTACATTTTTGTGTGTTTGCATTACATTTTTCACAAGACTGTGTCTTCTTTTCACTCTTGAAGATTAAATATTAATAACTGTGTCAGCCACAAGGCACAACTGTGAACCAGAGTGGAGTTTACCTGCATGAGAAAGGGTTAGTGTTACCCCTCAGGAGAGAGTGTTTTACTCTCTGCAGTCATAATATTTGGATTTTTCAACAAGGTAGGATTAAGTAAACATTTAATGTGTGTTAAAATACACACATACATACATGCACATGTATGTATATGGGCACCGAAGTATATATTGGGTTGGCTGAAACTGTTGTTCAAGTTTTTCAGTAACATCTTACAGAAAAACCCAAATGAATGTTTTGGCCAAACCAATATGCCTATGTATGTATAAAACCATGCTAATTTTCATCAGAATTTAAAAGTTAATTACCAGATTTCACTTAAATAATGCTTTAGAAATATCTATCAGGCAAAACATACAATTTTTATGAAAAGAAGCTTTATTGGACAAAGTTCATAAACCACAAGATACAATATTCAAATAAAGACTAGAAGTACATTTAAATCTCTACTTGTCTCATTTCAGATCACAGTAAACCAGCCTTACTGTCACTGGTCTTTACAACTTGCAAAATGATTTGGCTTGAGTTTCCTTGGGGATTCTGTCCTGAGAAATCTCTCCACGGTCTCACCATTACTGTGAAAGTCTCACATTTTAGAAGGCTGATGCAAGCAAGTCTCCTTACCCCAACCTTACACAACTCCAGACAGTTTTTAAGGGTGTGTGTGTAAGGCAATGGCAACCCACTCCGGTACTCTTGCCTGGAGAATCCCATGGATGGAGGAGCCTGGTAGGCTGCAGTCCATGGGGTCGCTAAGAGTCAGACATGACTGAGCGACTTCACTTTCACTTTTCACTTTCATGCATTGGAGAAGGAAATGGCAACCCACTATTCTTGCCTGGAGAATCCCAGGGACGGGGGAGCCTGTTGGGCTGCCGTCTATGGGGTCCCACAGAGTCGGACACGACTGACATGACTTAGCAGCAGCAGCAGTGTGCGCACACATGTGTTTCCCCCTCTCCTTTTAACTCGAGGAAACAAAAACAATACATGCCAACTATTTATTTACAATTCCAACATACCTAAATAAGATTCAATAAAAATATTTTAACCTGTTTTATCACAATAGCTATAATAACCAGTCTTCAAGTTGTATTTAGCATCTGTCACAAATTATCTCAAATAGGAGTTGAATTTTATTTACATGCCCATAAAACAGAACAATTTAAAATATTTATGGTAGTATACTTATGCACTAGGCAAATATTTATGTAGCTCTTCATTTATGCTAGGTACTTTGCTAAGCATTGAGCACTCAAAAAACAAAAATAAAATAAAATAAAGATAATACACTAAAGATGTTACACTTCCTGACCCTGGATCCCCGGCTCAGGAAGATCCTCTGGAGAAGGGAATGGCAACCCACTCCAGTATTCTTGCCTGGAGAATCCCATGGACAGAGGAGCCTGGCAGGCTATAATCCGTGGGGTCAAAAAGAGTCGGACACGACTGAGTGACTAAGCACACACACACTAAAGCATCATCTCATAGATGCTCATTTCATCTAGAGCTTACTTCTCATCCCATTCAGAAACAGATCTTTAAGTGTATAGAATCTAAGCAACGCTTGAAGTTCTAACCATATCTTCTTTCCATGCCAGGCTACTTTAAAAATATGTGAACTGTGTTGAGGAATATAAATAAGCTCACAATCTATTCAATGGGATTCCAATTTGCAAAACTAGAAAATTTATTTTCTTTAATGGATATTATCTTGCTCTTGAGCTCAAAAGTGCTCCATGTTTGGTCAATTAAAAAGTGACAGATCATTGGAACATACTGTTCAGGAAGAGTTAATGTGGCAGGCCTGAGACTGCTCTTTAGAAAGGATAGTTTGCAAGGCTAGCCCTTGCATGGGGTCTGGGAATTTGGATTTCAGGAGGGTTCTCACCAGTCCTGGGCTTCCCCGGTGGCTCAGCGGTAAAGAATCTGCCTGCCAATGCAGGAGACGCAGGTTCAATCCCTAGGTGGGGAAGATCTCCTGGAGAAGGAAATGGAGACCCACTCCAGTATTCTTGCCTGGGAAATCCCATGGACAGAGGACCCTGGTGGGCTACAGTCCATAGGGCCACAAAGAGTTGGACACAACAGTGACTAAACAACAACTCACCAGTACTAGAACTGACAGGAATAATTCATGGTACCTAGGCTGTCTGGGTAAAACATGGCTTATGCTGCATACCTGCTTTGCTTTGGGGAGTCTGAGATTTTAAATTTTTTTGCTATGCCACACAGCATGTGGGATCTTAGTTCTTCAACCAGGGATCAAACCCACTCCCCTACATGGGAAGGACAGAGTCTTAACCAATGGACCACGATGGAAGTTCTAAGTCTTTGGCACCTGCCAGGCAGAGAGTGCTTATGTGTTGCTCTTGTTTAGTCACTAAGTCGTGTCCAACTCTTTTGTGATCCCACAGACTGGAGCCTGCCAGGCTCCTCTCTCAATGGAATTTCCCAGGCAAGAATACTGGCGTGGACTGCCGTCTCTTCCCCCAGGGGATCCTCCCAACTCAGGGATCAAACCTGAGTCTCCTTGATTGGCAGGCGGATTCTTTATTACTGCGCCACCAGGACAGCCTCTGCTTATGTGACCGACTTACAATAAAAACCCTGGGCCCCGAGTCTCTAATGAAGTTTCCTGGTAGACAGTACTGTGCGTGTGCTGGTTGACTCACTGCTGGTTGAATTGTGTTCTGTGCGACTCCACTAGGAACAAACCCTGGGAAGCTCATATCTGGTTTCCCTAAACTTCACCCCCTGTGTTTTTTCTCTTACTGAATGTACCAGGTAGCCTTTCTCCATAAGCAGTCTTAGCTGTGAGTGACAGCTGCCAGTCCTTCTAGAAAATCACAGACCTGGGAGTGGTCTTGAGGGCCCCCAACACACATGTAATTAATGAGTGTCTCCTCTCCGCCAAGTACTTTCTAACAGCTGAGGATATTTCAGTGAGCAAAACAAAAGCACCTGCTCCAGGGAGCTTACATTCTATTTGGAACAGTTAGAGGGAAGACAGGGAGAGGAAGAAGGAGTCAGGCAACTAAGAAAACAAACAAATTATATTAAGAAAATATGCTTGATGGCAAGAGGTGCTATGCCAAATAAGAAAGTGAGAAAGAGCTTCTGTGGGGGTCCAGTGACACAGAATCTGCCTGCCAATGCAGGGTACACGAGTTTACTCCTTGGTTCAGGAGGATCCCACCCACCACAAGGCAACTAAGCCCGAGTGCCAGAACTACTGAAGCCCACACGCCCTAGAGTCTGTGTTCTTCAACGAGAAAACCCACCATAATGGGAAGTCTGCAAACTGGAAATAGAGAGTAGCCCCAGCTCACTGCAACTAGAGAAAACCCCTGAGCAGCAAGGAAGACCCAATGCAGCCAAAAACAAGTTTAATAAAGGAAGCAAACAAGAAAGAAGGTATGGAGTTTAGTCATGGAAGGCTTTGAGTTAAGAATGGAAGGAGGTATGGAGTGAGTCATGGCAATATCCAGGGACAGAGCTTTCTAAGTAGAGGGAACCACTGGTGCAAAGGCCCTGAGGCACAAGCATGTTCAGTTCAGGAATAGCAAGGGGGGCGGTGTAGATGCAGGGCAGTGAGCAACCCCCAGGAGGGGTAGGAGATGGGGTGGGGAACATGGAGGCCAGACCAGATGGGCCATTACCAACTTTCTGGCTTTTATTTCTGAGGAAACCATCAGAGGGTTATGAGCAGAGGAATGATTTGATTTTAAAGCATCATTGTGGCTCTTTGTGGAGGATACACTGTAGATTACTGCAATAGCCCAGAATTTGTGGGTGACTTAGATGCAGAGTGTGTGAAAAAGAGAGGAACCCATGATTCTCGGGCTTCAGTTGGTGAAGTTACTGTGTATTGAGATGGGAAAACCGAGGAAGGAGCAGGTTTGGCAGATGCAGAATCAGAAATGTAACTCTCTCCTCCAAAAGGAAAATTTCATTTCTCTCTTGTGCAGATCAGCAAGGGAGATGGCAGAGTTTCCTTCAAAAGCCACTGATGCTTCAATGGTCATCACACAGAGATCTGGCAGCAAGGATCCCATATTCTACATGACTCTTGAAAGAAAACATATGTGGCTTGTGATATCATTGCATAACACATTGTTTTTATAATTTTATTTCCATTATGTTATGTACTTTAATCCTTCGAACTTTAAGAAACAGAAAATTAAGTATATCTCCCATTGTGCATAAAGGAAAATATATTTTACTTCATATTTTGATAGTGCTTTTATGTAATTGATCTCATTTAAATCATATAACAACCCACTGTACCCAATGACAGGTCTTACCCCAACTTTACAGCTCTGAACACATCCTTGGGATATGGCTTTGATGTGATTTACAAGGTCAGCATTAAAATTCGCATGAGTATCATTTTCTAACCTATCAGTCTGAAGGCTGGTGATCTTCACTGACCATGTTTCCATTTTGCCTGTGTGGATGTTGCATGAAGGACTCTGAATGAGAACTTATAGCAGAATGAACTTACAGGGAGGAAGAGGAAATATTGGAAGTTGGTAACAAATGACCTACTGCTTAACTTAGCTCATAAGCTTTTAGAGAAAGCATCGCTTTATTTCTCTCTGGAAGTATCTCAGACATTATCATATTAAAATATGTACTTGGTGTATATATATACACATAAAGATACCTCCTTCCATATGAAAATCTCTTTGGTGTGGAACAGCTTGTTTCTCAAGTTAAATTGGCTGCTTCCTTTGTATCTGAAACTACATGTTGGTGTTACAGGAAGCACCATCAAAAAGGTCTGCCTTAATAGTTGTCCTGGAGCAATGAGATAATATTATTATAATTAACACGGTTCAAAGGACTTCCAGGTAATGAGAATGTACAATGTTTTAAAAAATAAGAAACATGGGCTTAACAGAATTTAAAGACTACAAAAACTCCCTCCTACTTTTCCAGTAACCTACTTGTCCAAGCATAAATACCTGCTAAACAGTATTTGGGGAAATAACCTGAATAGTTAATGAGTACCTTGAATTGACAGAGTGGGTAGAATAATATAAATATTTATCCTTTGAAGTGTAACTAATGGAGCTTCAGTGTATTCATAGCGGAGCTCCATATCAAAGTTCCATTTCTTTGGTTAGTTTAAAATACCTCATTAATATTTTGAGTAATGCTGAGGAACTACAAGACTATTTCTAATACTATTTTTAGATAACAAAAACAGTGGCGACTCATTTATATAAAGTTCTAAACTAAAGAAAACTAGGTGGTTCTTTCACATTTCTTTTTATAAATTCTTGCTAACTGAAACAATTGCAGCCAACACTTTGGTATATTTCCTTCCAGGTTATTTCAGTTAGTAGATTGGGTGTGTGTTTTACGTTCTAGTTATATTACCCCATGGGTTCCTTATTTATGTATGTATGTTTTTGGCAGGGCTAGGTCTTCATGGCTGCACGGGGGGAGGGGGGGCTTTTCTCTAGTTGCAGAGAACAGTGGCTCCTCGTCGTGGTGGCTTCTCTTGTGGGGAATGGGCTCTGGAGCATTCAGGCTTCAGTGGTTGTGACTTAGGGGCTTTGTTGCCTTGAGGCACGTGGAATCCTCCTGGACCAGGGATTGAACCCATGTCCCCTGCATTGGCAGGCAGATTCTTAACCACTGGACCACGAGGGAAGTCCCTCCCCAGTGCTTCTTACACTTTACTCAGCAGTGAAGTAAGGAGGGAGGGGTGATCCTAAAGGCTCTGCTACCCGGACAGATTCTGTCTGCCCTTTGTTCACCTATTAATTTTTGCTGGGTATGGTGGATGCTGAGCCCCCAATTGTTGGTCACCCTCAGAGGCCTGCAGGAGAATCTTCCCCTGGGGTGAAACATGCAGACAGAAGTTGAGAGTACCTTGAAGGTTAAGCACCTAAGGGCTAAACTGGACTGAGGTGTGTGATAAACCATTCACACAGGACTTGCCTGCTATGTGCCACTTGACACGTGCATACTTTTCCTTCTCCCAGGTGGATGTGACACTCATTTTCCATTGCCACAACGACGGGAAGGAGAGCTGAAAACAGGAGTGCCGGCAGGAGAGCTGCAGGGCAGGACACAATGTCATCGAGTGACCGGAGTCTCGTTATTAGGAAATGTGAAACGGTTACTGAAACTCGTGGCCAGGCCACGGGAACTGAATAGACCCAATGATGAGGGAGGCACTGGTGAACACTGAACCCTTTTTCATCGTTTGATTTCTTTTGATAACAGCATCCAGTGAAGGCTTTATAGTTTTGAAAAACCTCGAAATGAAGGTTAGTCTGGCAAGGGATGGCCAACCCCTCACAAAGCTATTAACCCATCTAACTGGAATTTGATCATGACAATTAAAGGCACATGTCAGTCTTTTCTTTTTATGACCTTCAAATAAGATCTATGTCTGAAAGCCCTGTCTATGACGACAATTGATTTAGAAAACCGAAAATTGTGTGAGGGGCATTAAAAAGAAGGTCTGGCCTTCAGTAAACCTTTTACCCTTCTTTGGAATAAGTGTGTTACATTGTGTTATCTTTGCTTTTACTTTTAAAATGATTATTCTCAACTTGAGGCATCATCTACAACATCTATGCTCTTCAAAATATCAATGTCATAAAAGACAAATAAAAGCTGATGAAGTATTTCAGGTCAAAAATGGGTAGAGTGACAAATGAATGCAAAAAGCAACCCCGGGTTTCTCTTTTGCTATAAAAGACACTAATGGAAAAAGTGGTGAGATATGAATAAGGCCTGGGTGTTAGATAATAGTATCACATCAATATTAATTTGCCAATTATGATAATTGTGTGTGATTCTGTAAGATAATATCCTAATTTGGGACTATGTGGATATTCATTTCAATTAATACTTATCCTTGAAGTATTTAGGGTTAAAGGTAGCATCATGTATGCAACTTACCCTCCAATAGTTCAGGAAAAGATTACATACACAAAGAGAAAGAAGAATAAAGCAGTGTGATCAATATTTGAGGATCTGGTGTGAAACTGTTTGGAAATCATTGTATTATTCTTTCCTGTAAGTTGAAAATTATGTCAAGTAAAAAATTCAAGTAATGAAAGATAGCTTTTAAATCTTAAAACATGTTTAACATGGTCTTATTAACATTATATAAATATTGCAAGGCACCACCATAAACACTTAGGATAGTGTTTTTTCCAAAGCCTTTTATTTTGTATTGGGGTAAATCTAATTAGCAATGTTGTCATAGATTCAGGTGAACAATGAAGGGACTTAGCATACACAGTCATGTCTCCATTCTCCCTCAAACTCCCCTCCCATCCAGGCTGCCATATAACATTGAGCAGAGTTCCCTGTGCTATACAGTAGGTCCTTGGTGGTTATCCATTTCAAATACAACAGTGTGTACATGTCCATCCCAAACTCCCTAACTATCCTTTCCCTCCGTCTTCCCCACCACCACTACCCCCTCAGCAACCAGAAGTTCATTCTCTAAGTCTGTCATCCTGTTTCTGTTTTGTAAATAAGTTCATTTAATTACTGATAATATGTGTTTTCCTTTTCATGACATACACTAAAATCCTAATGGTGAAAGATGATTTTGCATTTATAATAAGAAATGAGCTAACTAGTCTTACTATTATAAATATATATCACCAGGAGCAGCAAATCCTGCCAGTCATCCAACAGCAGGAATTGTCCCCTAAGAGAGCTGATTTACACAGCAGGACATCAAATAGATGATAAAGGCACAGAATATTGGAGAGCAATTTAAAGGAATACTATCATTTTTACCACTGTATATTTGAATATCACTTTTTTTTTCTAAGTATTTTTGCCCATATTATCTCATTGTATACCCTGCCTTATATTTAAAACTTGCCATTTTTCAAGTGGCCATTTTCACAGCTAGATGGGATTTTTTAAAAATCTATGTATATTTGAAGCTGGTTAAAAACAACTATAATCTGAGAAAGACCTCTTATTGACTGGAGCTAGAAAAGGAAGAAGGGGATTTTATTATTCTCAAAACACCTGGAAATTTGATGTTGCTTATTCTCAGTCTATATCACAATGCTGAAATCTAGCACTTGCCTTGGGCAGTCTGTCTATGATAAATAATTTTTAGTCATGAAAAGAATGGGCTTCTCTGGTGGCTCAGACAGTAAAGAATCCGATTGCAAAGTGGGAGACCTGGGTTCGATCCCTGGGGTGGGAAAATCCCCTGGAGGAGGGCATGGTGACCCTCTCCAGTATTCTTGCCTGGAAAATCCCCATGGACAGAGGAGCCTGGTGGGCTATAGTCCATTGGGTCACAAAGAGTTGGGCACGACTGAGTGACTTACACTTTCACTTTCACCCCCACCAAGTTCTATGTCAAACCCATCCACACAATATATCATGTTAGCTCCCCTTTTTTTTTTTTTCACAGAAGGGCATGTCCAGACACGGTGTGAAGGACAGGAAGGACAGGAAGACGGGTGTCATTACAGATCAGCTGGTTGGAACACCTACCAGTTAGGGCAGGTTTGTGAGTATGAGCCTCAAGCACACTGGATCTGTTCTCTGTTCCATGGCTCCCAACTGCATCCCTGGCATCTACTTACACACTCAATCACGATCAGAACGGCTATATACCTTATTGTGGGTGGATCAGCCCTTGCATATCATCAGACTTGAGAAGCAGTTGCCTAATCATCGATCATCTCCATAAATAAAGACAGGTATCCAAAGAATGAACAAACTATTTTTGTTGTTACACAAAACTTGCCAAATTGGAAATTATTTCCCAGTTCTAAGCATCTCTCAACTAAATGATACATGCATTTCCGGGTATACTAGGAGTAAGAAGGAAAACAGAAGGAAGGGTAATATTTCAGAAAAAAAATTTTAAAAGAAGAAAGCTGAGAAAGAGTAATAATTGGAATTTTTTGTGGAGGTTATTCTTTCTGTTTATGAAAGTGAAACTGTCAGTCGCTCAATTGTATCTAACTCTTTGCGACTCCATGGACTGTAGCCCACCGGGCTCCTCTGTCCATGGAATTTCCCAGGCAAGAATACTGGAGTGGGTAGCCATGCCCTTCTCCAGGGGATCTTCCCCACCCAGGGATCAAACCCAGGTCTCCCACATTTCAGGCAGATTCTTTACCATTTGAGCCACTTATAATTATTTATAATTTTCCTAATATTCATAACACTAGGTTTAGATTTGAAACTCCCCACCACAAGTGTTTCTTGATCTTTCTCCAGAACTTCATATGCAGTATTTGATTATGCAACAATCAAAATTTAGAGCACATTGCATGCAAAGTACAAAAGTAAAACATCAACACTAACTGGAAATGCCTGATAAAATACAGCTACTTCGTTCTTCCCTTGTACTTTTCAGTCTTTTCTAAGGAGACCACCATAAACATAAACTGCTCTCACAACTAGGGGAAAAAACCATTTAAACCACCTGCTAGTTAAGACAATGCCATTTTATATGTTCCAGAGTCTGTAATATGGTCGTTGCTTCTCCTCTCCTTCTTCCACTCTTCAGACAGCCAGGTTTGGAAATGAGACGCTCTACTTTGATGGCAGGCAAACATCAAATTAAACTACTCCTGAATTTCACAAGTCTAACATTTCAAATGAGAGATTTCAGCTCACTCCACACAGTTTAACACGCTTGTGCTGGATAAAGCATTGCTGATAGAAAAATTCGCTTGAATAATGTGTGAGAGGGTACAGACAGCTTTTTAGGCAGTCGCTCTGTGCCCTTACAAACGAACGTTCGAGAGGTAAAGAGGGAGAAGGGCCTTTGCCTTGACCCAGCACAGGATCTCTGCAGCAGTGTGTACAGTGTTTAGAGAGGAATGCACACGGAGAGGTACCCAGCCAGCCAGATCAAACCTCGTGATCAGCCCGAAGAAACATTCTGAAGCCAGATGACCATCGTATCGCATCTTACGAATCTTATCTAGTGCTCTGTCTTTAGCCTTCGTACCTGTGACAGAAAGAAAAGGTGTGGATGCTGGGTGTATCTGAACAGCCATTTAAGCTATGGTTCCTATTAGTATTTTTTAAAATCTACCTTCCTGCAACCAATCCTTTTACTTTGCTGGTTAATTTTAACACCATCTTTAAGAGGTGATAGCTAATGGAGAGCATAAGAGAGCAGACACAAGTAAAATGTAGCACTTCTCTGGCTAATCCGGAACTGCCAGTCACAGCTCAATCCAATACAGTTACCACCCCCAGGCCCGGGTGTGCAGGCTTATTTTGGAGTTAGACCCAGCTGGGGCTTGAAACCGGCTCCAGACGTTTCATAGCATTGCCAGATGGTGGGATCCTCTAGGAAGCAGTTCTACTGTGGGCTTTTTACTCCCTAACCAGGTCTTTGAACATAATCTGCTTTCTCACCCAGGCACCAGCAAACTCAGCCTTCTCATTCCTAACTAATCTGCTCTCTATATCTCTACTCAACGAAGAAATGAGGAAAGAGAAAAACCAGGGAGAGAGAGAGGAAGAGAGGAAACGATTAAGGTCTCCTATTTCCTGGACATGCTAATAGAAGCCAGTGTTCTTTTTCTTCTTGGTCATCATGATTTCTACCCCCACCCCAAGTGCTGTTTTTCCTATTTTTAGCTTTGTTTTGTTTTAAGAAATCCTTCTCTTCAGTCTTATCTGATGATTCAATTTCAAAACCCACTGACATCTTTACCAACCATCCCACAGTCAAAGCATGGTCTGGGTTTATATTAAGAAATATCCCTGGCAAACCAAAAATACGCTATTTTTAAAGCAGTTTCTCCACAGCATGAGTATTTGGTTACAGTGTTTGGTTGTTTTGTGTTTAGGTTTTGGTTTTTTATTTTTGTTCTTGGCCAATTGATACGTCTCCCTTTCCATTCATTTTCAAGCCTCGTCCCCACTGATTCTGTGAGCTCCCCCAAATTTTTGCACTAAATTCTCTTTTGCTTTAATTAGACAACTGTTGGTTCACTGGCATTGGTTTAGCCAGCGTGGTCACTCAATAAGCAAAAATATTTACCAATACACTTGGCCTCTGTCTTGCCCCTCACCTCTTCTCCCAGTTCTAAAATTTCTATAGATTAAACACAGATTAGATGACAATTACCCAAATGTTATCTCCTAGATAAATTTCCCAGATCACTAAACTGAAATTAAGTGAATCAGGAACAAGAGTTGATACAAGACAGGACTATTTCAGCAGCTTATCTTGAGATGTATTATATATATACATACCTGGCTGTGTTTGGTCTTAGTTGCGGCACAGGGGAATCTTCCTTGCATCACGTGGGATCTTTCCTTGTGGAGCAGGGACTCTCTCGTTTTAGCGCTGGGGCTCAGTACTTACAGGGCTAGGCAGTTGAGGTGCACTGGCTTCTTAGCTCACCAGCAAGTGGGATCTTAGTTCCCCCACCAGGGATAGAACCCATGTCCCCTGCATTGCAAAGCAGATTCTTAACCACTGGACCACCAGGGAAGGCCTGTGAGGTGTATTCTTAAGAGACACAAGGAAAGATGCGTGTGCATGCCCTTCTGCAGCACTGGAGGTTGGGACGTGGTTTAGTTTTAGCCCATCGTGGGCTTTAGTGGAAGACTGTGGTAGGATCCTAACCAGTAGCCTTCTCCTCTGATATTCTTACTTCTTTGTAAATAAATGTCAGTGGGACAGAAAGAATTGGAACTCCGAGAAAGGGAAAATGACGGAAGTCATCAGCAGGCAGTGACAGAGCTGGTGATATAGATGTCCTTACATATACCATAAACCAGGTCATTCAAATGCTTTCTTGAAAACTACCTCTGCTGCTCTTTCCAGCAATGCTGGGGAAAGGCAGGACAGACACTATAGTTTCCATCTGCCTGATGAAACACTGAGCTGCAGAGAGAAGTCAGCTTTCAAGGGTCCAAGGCTGAAAGCCACATCTCTGGCTTCTCCTATAAAGAAACCAAAGATGTAGGCTGAGTAATGTGTTGGCTAAGAGAAACAAGTGGTAAATGAGGGACGAGCTGGAGACCTTTAATTATTAATAGCTTCTATAGCGGTTCTGAAAGGAGTCCCTTACCCTCAAGTTGAGGATAACACCTGGTTGTCTGAGAGAAAGGGCTGGCACTGGGGCAGGTGCTCAATTAATGTCTAATGAACAAATGAGACAGGGCAGAGACAACGATGGGCAACCTGAGAGAGGGCCTTAGTGCCCTGAACAGTGTTTTGATTCAGCACAACAGGTAAACAGAAGCCTTTGGAGAGGGTTCATAGAGAAAGCAATAGATGAGAAACTCCCTGCCTTACTGAAGAACAACTGCACAAACTTTTACACTCAGATTTTTTTTTTTCAACGACGAGATCTAAAATAATAAACAAGAATTCCGCCTAATAACCAGTCACTGTGGCAAACCCCAGAGACAAGAGTTTTTTCAAGCTTTGGAGCTGCTCTGCCTTCACCCCCCGAAACGTGCTATTGGAGCGACCCAAGGCTTCAAAAGAATAGCAGCAGCTTGCAGACGGTTAAATCACTGTAAATTCAAGCCTGTCAAAAAGGCTTGCGAGCTCCGGGCGGTCGCGGGCTCGGAGCAGCGTCGCCCAGCGGGCAGACACAGCGGCTGCGCTCCGGGGCCTCCCTCCTCTCCTCAGCGTTCCGGCGCCCGCTCTCCTCCCGGGCGGCCGGCGTGTGGGTGGGGGGCACACTCCGCCGGCGATGGGAGGGCGGGCGGCGGCCGAGCGGGCGCCGCTATTGGCTGGCCGGGCGGCGGCGGAGGGGCGGGGCCGCCGTGATTGGCGGGGGCCCCAGCCGAGGTGGGCGGGGCCGTTATATCTGAGGAGTCCCCGTCGCGGCGCAGGCAGTCGGGCTGCTGGAGTGCGGCGCCGCCGCGGGACCCGGGAAGCCGGCCGACGCGCGGGCTGGCGAGGCAGAGGGGGGTTGGTGCGCGGGGCGCGGCTGCTGCGGGGCGTAGGGCAGGGGTCTGCAGGGCTGCCGTCTCCCGGGGGCCAGCCTCGCCGATCCCGGAGCTGGGTCTGAGCCCCGCGCACACCAAAGACGACGCGGCTGTGGCAGCAGCGGCGGCCCCAGCCATGCTGTGCTATGTGACGAGGCCGGACGCAGTGCTGATGGAGGTGGAGGTGGAGGCGAAAGCCAACGGCGAGGACTGCCTCAACCAGGTGAGGACCGCGGCCCCCTGCCGGTCCCCTGAGGCCGCGGCGGGGGGGGCTCGCGGTGGGGCCGGGAGACGGCGGCGGTGGGGAGTGCGCCTCCGGCGCCCGGCCTGCGCCCCCTCCTTCCCGAGGCCGTAGGGGCGCGCGGCCCCCTTCCTGGCGCGCGCGAGGGCGGCCCGTTGGTGGGGGTGGGGCGGGGGCGCCGAGGACGGGCCGCGGGCCCGCCAGCCGGTCCCCCAGCCCGGCTCTTTGCCCGAAGAAAGCGGCCCGGCACACCTGCTGCAGGTGGTGTGTGCACGAGGCCGCCTGTCGTCCCCGCGGGGCCCGGCGGCGCCACCTGCGTCCCGGGATGTGGTGGCCGGAGGCGGTCGCAGGTCCCTCGGGTTGCTGGGCAGACAAACCGGGCCCCTTGCCTCTCGCTGCTTCTCAAGCGGACGGTTCCCCGCCCTGCCTCTCCGGATTTGCTGGGGACGTGAGTTTGGGTCATAAACTCCTTGGTTGTCTGTCAGCACGCGCGTTTCCTTAGGAGTAAAAAACCGTTCCAAACAGCGCCTCGTGGTGTGGCAGACGGCAGGATTTGCTCTCAAGTGTGCCCTAACCCCCCTCGACCTGAGGTGTTTGGAAAGCCTTCTGTAAAGCTTAGCAGACACTTGTGGCGTGTTTCCTCACTGTGTTTATTTTTTTTTGGAACCCAGATGGTTAAAACTGTCCAAATAATAAGCTGCCAAATCAGCTGTGCAGATTGTGCTGGTGGAGGGAATTCCAGTGATTGGAATAAGAAGGAAAATACGCCGTGGATTCCCTTCCTCAGGCTTTCTGGAACGCTACATTTTGAGAACTCCTTTTGTGCCTGCCTCTATACCACATCTAGTGGTTTAGCATCACTGGATCCTTAGAACTTTGTTCTTATAGCCTACAACAGGAATTGTAACACCATTGTTGAACTTTGTGTTGTGTTTTTGTTTTTTTTTTTAAAAACAAAACATATGCAGGAATCTTAGATGGAGTCTTGGTTTGCTTTGACCACATGGACCGCTTGCTTATCTATGCTGCATTCATTTTTGTTTTAGGTGTGCAGGAGATTGGGAATTATAGAAGTTGATTATTTTGGACTGCAGTTTACGGGTAGCAAAGGTGAAAGTTTATGGCTAAATCTGAGAAACCGGATCTCCCAGCAGATGGATGGGCTAGCCCCTTACCGGCTTAAACTGAGAGTCAAGTTCTTCGTGGAGCCTCATCTCATCTTACAGGAGCAGACTAGGTAAAACGATGCTAAAATAAACCAATGTCCAATAGACCTTTGATTCCCTTTAGGGAGAGCCACTGCGCCTTCCCGGAGATGCTCACGGGCACGTTTGTTTTGATACAGAGGTGGTTCATAACTTAGAAATTTTCCATAGCACAGTTCTTTTGTTGAGGTGAAAAGAGAGCAGCATAGTTGGCCAGGGGTACATGTTCCAGCTCTTGCGGTATTTTTCTTGTCTTTATAAACAATGGGAGAGCAAAGCTGAATTCTTAAAAACATTTGAGATCAGCGCCACAATTCAAAAAAATTTTGAAAAGAAAGAAAAAAGACCCAACTGACTTCCTGATAACAGCGTCTATTGCCCGCTAGTAACCTCTGCCTCAGCAGTGTTACTATAGGTCATTGCAAACTGTTCTAACAGAAAGCAGGAAACAGTTCCTCTTGGGTTACTTAAACTTGGTCAACTTCTTCAGCCTAGTGTCAGATTACAGTGTGTAGCAAAGAGCTCTTTCCAAATTTTTTAAGTTTTTCAGTTTCTTGCAAATTCAGTTAAGAAACTCATCTAATGCCAGTAGTAACATGCTACCCCACAAATACATTACACATGATTGTTGAGTTTAGATTGTTAAATTTCTCTCTCTACTTCTAGAAAGCTACCAGTAGTGCAAGACAATTGGAGTGTGTGGTTTCCTTTTTCAAACAGAAAATGGATTCTCCCCTGGACTAGATGTAATACTTTTCTCAAGGATGAGCTAAGCTAGGAAACTGGTGTTTAATATTTATTGCTGAAATGCAGGAGAACTAAATCTTAGAGTGGCATATTTATTTAAAAAAAAAAAAAAGGAAAATGACTACTTTTAAACACAGCAAACTTTGGATCTTAATTTTAATGTTTTCCTACTTTGGCTTGGAAATTTGCCATGCCCATAAAAAATGTGAGTGTGACAGTTTTGAGTAATGATGAGTGAGCCATATTCTTTAACATTTTTTAGCGTGTCATTTTATTTTTTTGGTTGTTTACCAGAGGATGGCTAGACACATTTTGAAATACTGTTTATTTGAATTTGAAATCTCTGCTTTGCCTTGTCATGGAGCTTTAAAGGGTGAGGGAAATGTTCAATTTTGTATCTGAGAGAAGCTAGTATATTGAATTCTTATTGCTTCTAAAAATGTCTTGCAAAATATTCAAGTAATTCCATGTTTAAGAATGTCTTAGCTGTCTGTATGATATCAGGATAGGTTGCACTTTTTGTTTTTTAAAGCTGATTTGTGAATGCTTCTACTTTACAGTTCAGTTTGATACCTTGCAATTGAGTAAGAAAAAATTATTTGTATATATATAAAACACAGCATCTTGGAATTTTCATTGTTTAGTTTTATCCTGATTTTGCAGTTATTTCAGGGCATCCATTTACAAATCTGTTTTGATGATACAAATTTATTTTTTAAATCTGCAGAAGTTTGGAGGACTAAATACATCATTAAATGGCAGCAGTCATAACAGTATAACGTGCATTTGTATTATAAATGCTTACAGATTTTACAGTTTGCTACTAGACATTATTTACCTGTGCTTTCTTTTTAATAAAGTTAATAACTATTATCAAATCCATTTTATTCATGCAAGAAATACAGACATTTTATGAATTAGAATTGGAATCAAATTTCCTACTTTATTGACTCAATTGACTTTAACTCTTGAGATTCAAGCCTAATAGCACTCAAAGAGTGTACATACCTGGTTAGACTGGGTAATTTTAATTGATTTGAAATCATACCAAAAAATTCAGGTGATCTAAAATTTTGATTTTAAAATATTGCTGTATTTTACTTTTCTGTGGGGTTGTCTGAAGTAACAGAATTTTAAGAAAATGCCACCTAAAGTTTATATAGCATTCAGCTTTAATAAATAGATAAAGTGATTTATAATTAGCTTTGTACCTTTTCATTAGGAACATAAGTTGTACTGGGCCCAGTTTTGCTACAATTAGCATTGTGTTTATGTACCAAACAGGAACACTCATTTTTCCTAATGTTATGTTAACAAGATAAAGCTGGTTGATTAATGTTTTTGATGTTTAATCATTTGTTATAAAATACTGATATAAGATGCCATGGAAGTAAAATAGATCTATTTACATAGTGAGTAAGCTCAACTTTCGCAGTCCAGTTATGAGAGGTGATATTTTAGCATCTCTCAGTTGAGTCATGAGGGTACACTTGGTATACTGAAAGTGTCTGGACAGTTTATTAAATGGTGCTGAAATATCCTGGCCAAGTTGTCCTCTGTGGACAATTAAAGCAGCCTGCTTACAGTAGAGCTGGCCTAACTGGGGGCAGTTCATACATTAGTTTGCATCAGATTAGGGAGGCTGCTAGAGAATGACAAGCGGGAGGGCCTGTCTGTAACAGGAGAGTCCTAGGGGCCACACGGAAGCCCTGCATTCTAGGTTCAACTCAGCCACCAACCACCAATTGTAAACAGCCTTCTAAAACTTGAGCCCGGCTGAAAACCCTGAAAGAGTTTCTTTGATCCCTTCTAGCAGATTTTTTTTTCTTAGCTTCTACTTCTCTTTATATCACTTTCCTAATGCTTTTTCTAGATAACATTTCTCTGAAGACAGAAAAAACATTTCCAGTGTCTGCTTAGATTGGTAGATAGAGTTAGTCTGGTCTCTGATGTGGCCTAATTTTAGATTTGATTCTTTACCCAGACTATTTTGTTTGCTCTTGAATGAGGAATTCTGAAAAGTAACCCGAGAGTTTTGTTTAGACTCAGCTGGAACATTTCAGAGAGGAGGACAACAGGTATTTTCAGCAGATGTTTGCCATGCTGTGGATTAAAACGAAACGTGAGACTAATATATTCTGAAAGTGGATCTGAAATCACAGTGATCTTTGAAATTCTTACCTTTCAGAGGCTCTTGGTTATTCACAGCAATTCAGACCAGATTTTGTCAACATTTTCAAAACCAGAGATTAGAGAATTATATGCTTCATCTTCAGGAATGGTATTTATACCATCCACTGCCAATAAAATCTTTCTGTTTCTCCTGACTTTGCCGTGTGTTAGCAGAACTCTGTGTTCTTTGCTAGGGGGCACCCTTTTTAGTTAAGATTCACCAACACCTGAATCCTTTATCCCAGAGAACAATCCTAATACAAGTGCTTTGTGAGTGCTGAAGTACATGTTCAAGGAAATGCCATAATCCTGAGCGTCGCATCCCATTAGGGTCTTAAAGTTGTGAGCAGTGATGAGTGTGACTGCAGACCCCAGCTCACTCATCACTCCTTGGAAAAATCTGCTCTAGGCCCACTTAGGAGACTGAACTCTGAATATATTGTGCCGCTTTCCTTTACATTTAATGAATGTGTAGCACTCATTTACTTTTGTGATCGTTTGCTTATCGTCAGCCACTCTTAATAATCTGAATTCTATTAAGAAGGACCTGATTAACCTTGTATCCCCAGAGTCTGGCAAGTACCTGGTGCATAAATATTTGTTGAATCAATGAATTAAGAACTTGTAAGTCAGTAAAAATGGGGTTAACTGATACTGATAATATAGATTTTCTTGTAGAAATTGACGGGTTTTGCCAGTTCACTTCTATAACCTGAGAAATTTGAGACGATCTAAAAGAAATCTCACCATTAAACGTTTTCTAGTGTTTCTTCTCGGTTAATAATTTGCTCAGTGCTTGGCATTCTTCTGTTTGCTTGCTTCCTTCGTTTGCCCCCTCTACTCCATTCAAAGCCATTTGTTCATTATGGCTATTTGTTCTTATCAAGGATGAACTACCACCCACTTGGACCTTTTAGGAAGTTCAGATAGTTTTCAAGCTGCAGGCTGGCTTTATCTAATTTCAGCCAATTTGTAGGTCCTTGGTACTTATTAAATTCAGTTTTTCCCTGTCTCCCAACAAAAATCACTTAGACATGTGAAAGTTCAGGAATGATGGCATCACTGAAACCCACAAAGCAAATACCACATGTAAACTATAGGCAGAGATGAGATGATAATCTCAAATTGGTCCACAGCTAAATCACATTGACCCTAGCCCATGCCTGTAATCATGTTCAGAATCTTATAAAACATTGTGACGAGGGTAAATGTTGATTACAGAACTTAGCTTTGTGTGATTCAGGATGGGTAAATTCCATAAGATGCATTGTAGGAATATTATGTTCTTCATATCAACTGCATGTCTGAGAGTGAAACAACACATTCTTTTTTTTTTTTTTTCTTTTTATGCACAAGTATAACATAGGCCCCAGGAAAGTAAAAAAGGTTAAAAACAGACATGTATATTATTTTCAAAGAAAGTATTAATTACATTTCTGAATTCTAATTTATTAAGTCTTTCTGCTCAGTATATGGGATGTTTGTGTGGTTTTATGTTTATTTTAGCCACAGGATGCCCACCTGGGCACCTTCAGTCTCTTTTTGAACTTCTGATACTTATATATACATATAAAAGATTAGAGAACATTGAGAAATTGATTTTTATGTAGCCAAAATGAACTTTTCATTTTGAATGTCATTATAAATAAAATCTGACTATTTAGAGGGCACTGGGGCTCAGACCCAGGGTGACCAGTGGGATTGGGTTCCAGGTATATTTATTCTCTGAGTCGTTTCCCTGATTCCAGGCCTCTAATCTAGATTGCTGAGAAAGAGATCATAGTTGACACTATGAAACTCTGCGATTGCCTGGATTGTTATTTGCCCAGGGACAGCTATCCCCAGTGAGTGAGTAATCATACCTTTTAGAAATGAGATTTTATGCTTCCAGGTATTTTTCTGGAGTGAGTTGTAATCAATTTGAAGTTAGGAATTTCTCTCACCTGTACCCTCCTTACCGTTTAACTGCTTTGGAGACTGAGGAGGAAGCAAATTTATCAGTGATTCCCATTTTACATTTTGGGCTTTGAGAAAGATTTCCTTAAGCCTGAATAGAAACCTGACTTGGTAATTATTGGCTGTGACAGGTTTCTCAGTTGCTAGCTTTCCATGAAGTGTGTTAGATTTGATGGTTCATTTTAGTTATGGCTCCTCATTTGAATTCTGAACCTTGATTTTTACTAGTATTTTTACTAGTTTTATTTTACTAGGATTTTTACTAGTATTATGTTCTCAACCTCTTACTATAAAGATTTTCAAATGTACAGATCAGTTGAAGATTTTTACATTGAACACCAAAAACACCTAGATTCTGCTATTAACAGTTTAATATACTTGTTTTAGTGCATATTTATCCACTTATTGGTCCCTCTACCCATCTATCAGTCTATTTTTTATGCCTTTCAAAATAAATTATAAGTACATATCCCCCTAAATATGTCACTATGCATACCATTAACTAGAACTCAGTCTTTGCCTCCAGTTCTTTTTTTCTTTTGATATAAAATCTATATATGATGAAATGTATAAATCGTAATATTCCACTTAATGAGTTTTGGCAAATAGATGTACCTGTTTAAATGAAACCCTTATTAAGATTTAGAATATTACCATCACTCCAGAAAGTTCCCTCATGACCTTCTGCAGTCATTCCCCACTTCTCCACCCACCCCACTCCACAACCAGGTTGTATGTTTTTCCAGCGTAGATTAGTTATGCCTGTTCTACCTCTTGTCAGTGGAAACACACAGTAGGTATTCTTTTGTGTCTGGCTCGTTTTGTTCATCATAAATTTTTTGAGACCCATCATTTTGTTTTATACATCAGTGACTTATTGCTGTTTATTGCTGAATAGTATCCCATTGTATGTACTGCTATTTATCCATAGTCCATTGATGAACACCTGTTTTCCAGCTGTCATGAAGAAAGCGGCTATAAACATTCACGCACAAGTCTTTTTTTGTAGACACATGTTTTCATTTCTCTTGAGTAAATAAGATTGAAAAGCTGGGTCATAGAGGAGGTAATTGTTTAACTTATAAGTAACTGCCAGACCTTTTCCAGAAGCAGTTGTCCCATTCTGTGCTCCTGTCAGCAGTGTATGGGGGGCCAGTTCCTCCACATTCCTCCCAGCCTTCTGCTGGGTTTGCAGTGCTGGCACGTTGTGGTTTTAATTTCTACATCTCTATTGATTAATAACACTTTCTCATCTGCTTATTGGCCTTTCAAACATCTTTTGTGAAATACCTGTTTGGGTCATTTGCCCGTATTTATTGAGTTGTTGCCTTTATTTTTGAGCTGCACACATTCTTTGTATATACCAGTTTTTTGTCAGATATTTGTTTTATAAGTGTACTTTTTTCCGTGATTTGCATGGTCTTTTTTTTTTTTTTTTTTTTTTTATGCCTTTTGACTGGAAGAAGTTTTTAATTTTGGTGAAGTTTCACTTAATGCACTTTTTTCTTTTATGATTTTTGCTGACTTCGTCCTGAGAAACCTTTGCCTGTCTCTAAGTCATAAAGATAACTCTCCTGTGTTTTGTTCTAAAAGCATTACCATTTTAGCTTTTATATTTAGGCCTGGATCCATCTTGAACTGATTTTTGTTGCACTGGAGTTTAAGATACAAAACAAACGTATAGCAATTCTGTTCTGGTTTGATAATTTTTAAATATAACCTTGCAGTTAGAGCTTGTGGTTTAATGACTCATTGAACTGAGGCAGGCGTTCAGGTGACCGCAGTGGGTGTCTCACTCTGTGAGGAACTAACCAGCTGTTAAAATGGAGAACCAGGTTCAGTCAGTCTCTTGGGGAGAGATTCACTTCAGTTATTGGGACTGGAGAGTTTAAAAAAATAACTGTTTAGCAATTTGCCTGCAATGCAGGAGACGTGGGTTCAGTCTCTGGGTCTGGAATATCCACTGGAGAAGGAAATGTCAACCCACTCCAGTATTCTTGCCTGGAGAATTCCATGGACAGAGGAACCTGGTGGGCTACAGTCCATATCTGCAGAGAGTCGGATGCAACTGAGCAACTAACACTTTCACTTTCAGCCATTTTAGAGATGTGTTAGTTGGTTACTTCATCTGGAGTGTAATAGTGAATGTGGATATACTTGTCTTATGTTTGTGTCATGAAAAGCTTTTCAAAATTACATAACCGGCAAGATAACTGGAGGGCAGTAATAGAGAGTAGCTGTCTGTGATGAGCAGATCCACAACTCCCGATTGGTTTGCAGAAGATTCTGCTTTGATTATTAGATGATTTCTTTGTGAGACAAGCCAAAGTTTAGAGGAGAGTACTCTGATTACAGTTCTTAAAAGATAAAAGACCTGATTTTATGGCTTAAAATTGTGGAAAGGAGTTCATTTTAAACATAGAGGAAATTCTAAATACGTACTTCAAAACCAAACATATAAAGGATGTGTGGCTCTTTCTTTTAAATTAAAATATGATATATCCTCATATTTATTCGTATTTTCTTTTTTTTTTTTAATCTTCCCTAATGCTGCAGTAAGTGTGAATTCATGAATGCAAAGACATGAGTTAGCTAGAACTTTTCACTTTGGGCTTCCAAGCCCCATCCTGTGCTGAAAGTATCCAATTTCTTAGTAACTGAGTAAAACTCAAAGAATCATGAATTTCAAGGTTCAGCTAAAGGAATGTTTAGAAAATGAGCTTATGTCTGTTAGGATGTAGTCATAGACATTAAGACAAATTATTTTTTCAAAGGCTTTCTTTCTGTTTATGCTTCTGGCATGTAGCCTAAATTGAATCAAATATGCCAATCACGTTTGATCTTTAGTTAAAAAAAAAAGCAATTCACTGCAGGTCTGACTCCTTTGAACACATCTACTTATTCTGATACTATTGGTAACCTTTAACCCAGCCTACAGAAAAGGAGAGGGTGAAATCCATGAACCAGTCAGTTACAGGCCAGATGATTCAAGGGAAAATAATAGAAGAAAATACTTGACTTAGAACCACACCTAACTATTGAGCCATCCCTGGATTCCTTGCTGGCAATGGTTCTGCATGCTCTGTCATCCTCCTTCTTGGGAAGAGCACATTAAATAAAGTCTGCAGACGGCCTGCTGCCACTGTGACCTTTGCTGTTGCTGCTCCACTCCTGGAGAGCATAAACTTGTCACCTAAGTGCCAGTTTGCAGCCAGAGTTATTTTGATAGGATACTTTCCTTCACACCAAAAGGCTGTAAGTTCCATCGAAAAAGGAACTATCAGATATATTCACCCTGGAACCCCAGAACTCCAGCATAGGACTTGGCACAGAGATGATGCATGACGGACTTGTTGACTTGAAAAGTTGCTTGATAGCCATGAAATGGCAAAATGCAGGAAGCGCCCTACCAGAATGTTTCTGTACAGAGGAGGATTTTTGTACTTAAGAGGGTAGCAGTTGCAGTACAACCTAAAATGTGGAGTATGTAGAAAAGGCTATTGCCCTCCACCCCCTTTTTAAAAATTCCAACTCACATGCCGAGAAAGGATCAGTGTTACTCTCAGGCCGCTGACCACCTGTTAGTATTTTGTTATTGCTTCTCTGCCTTTGATTTTGGCAGCTGTCTGTCTAGCAGTTGGCATGGATAGTTTAGAAAAAGAAATTGGATTGATTTTGAGCCTCTTCTTTTGCCGGCTATACTAGTCACTAACTTAATACCTAGGAAATCAGTTAAAAGACACTTTCACATAAGCAGTGATTAAATTGAGAAGACTTAGTTTGGGTAATACCCTTAAAAATCTTTCAGCACATACTTTCTTGTTTAATGTAAGCATATACTGAGGTTTTTGTTCGCTGCTAGCATGTCCTCTGATGACTGCAGAGACAGAAGTACATAAACCAAGATGAAGTTTAGTGAATGATTGTCTAAAAAGCCTTCTGGGGACTGAAGAAGTGTCGCAACACCAAGATTTTGTGGGACTGCTAGATCTCAGTCTTTGGATATTTCAGAACAAGTTATTTTTGTAGTCATTTCTTTCCCCCAGTAGGGCCCCCCTTCTCAGTTTAGCAGTATGTCAGAAATACTTTAAAGACAAGCACATGTTTGGTTTAATAAAAACCATGCTTATCTTCTCTCACTGCTATTATGCTTTCTTACTGTGGTTTCTTCACAGGGGGCTTTGGATGAAAAAAAAAACTGCAGTGTTTGGCAGAGTCCGATAATTTTAAACATTTCTTTATCATTGTAGAAGGCACAAAACGTTGAGTTTAAGCATTTTTTAAAGGAGGATTAATGGCTCTTGTCAACCCAAAGTTTTGAGACACTCAACAGTGCCCCTCCTTGTTTGTTCTAGCCTCAGGTTCTCCTACCTCCTTTTCTTGCATTGTTCTCATTATCCCTTCTACGTGGATGTCAGACAACAAAACTAACATAAATAAAAGTGACTTGAGGACTAGAATAAGGATATCCAGCTGAAGGGGGAAGCTGAGTGTAGGAGCCCTGTTCAGAGATTTACAATGATGATCATAATTCATTTGTTAATGGAGGGAGTAGTGTGGTATTTCAGCATGTTTGAGAGGATGTATTGAGTCATCAGGGAAAGTTATACTTCTACATTTGCCAGAGACAAATTTCATAACCCTGGCCAATCTGTCTATGACAGTTTAAACACTCTGTTCAGAGTCTTAGGCAATACAAACTGTCAGGTAACAACATCTGAAGTTTTCAAGGATTCTAAGTTTCACTTACTTTTTGGTAAATGTGGAATGCAGTGTTGTACAATTAGGACAGGGTCAGATGGAATGAAACTAGGATGGGAATATGAACTAATTGCAGACAGTGTGTAGTTTTATGTACATTTATAGAACTCTCTGATGTTAGACACACTTAGAAAGTCAGTTTACATGCAGCTAAATGGTTTGTGTGTGAATTAGACAAACAGGTATCCAGATGAGGGGATAGGAAGAGTGGCCTTTCAGGACAGAGGGAACAGCAAGACCAGAGACGTGGGAGTGTGAATGAGCTTGGTTTTTCCAGAAAAAAAGAGGTGTCCCTTTCCTGGGGCATAGTGGCTGGAGGGAATGACAGGAGTGCACGTGTGTTTGCTCAGTCGCTTCAATTCTGTCTGACTCTCTGTGACCCTACGGACTGTAGCCTGCCAGGCTCCTCTGTCCATGGACTCTCCAGGCAAGAATACAGGAGTGGATTGCCATGCCCTCCTCCATGGGATCTTCCTGACCCAGGAATCGAACCCGCGTCTCTGATGTCTCCTGCATTGGCAAGTGTGTTCTTTTATCACTAGTACCACATGAGGTGGCTGGAAATCTGGGGCAAGACGTTGAGAACTCTGGGTTCATGCTGACAGTGTGCTTCCTTGGCAAACAATGGGGATGTTTTGAAGGTTTCTGAGCAGAGGAGTGGCAAGTCTATATCAGAAGCAAGCAGCTTGGAAGATGGATTCATGCAGAATCTAGAAGAGAGATCAGCTTAGGGGATACTGTAAACTCTCTGACAGTTGAGAGCTACAATAGGACAGAGGAAGTAAAAATGGGGAAAATGGAACTGGATTTAAAGAATTTTCAGAGACAGATTAGGCAGAAAGAAAATGAAGAATCAAAAATTGAGTCTGTCGTAGAAGTAGCAAATCAGTCTCTGGTTTCCACTGGGAGAAAAAGTGGGTTTGAGGAGGAAGACAGTTTGGCTTCGAACAAGGTGAAATTGGGATACTGAAGAGCATCTAGGGGAGAAGTCTGTAAGCTCTTGCACATTTGAGTATGATCCTTAGGAAAGAAGTTAGGGTGAAAATGAGAGATTTGAGTGTCATTTGAATAAGATATCAGTTATACATCAAGATAAAGTTTTTCTGATTAAGATCATTTCTTTTGAAATGTATAATGCAGAGACGTGTATATAGTTATTATGTGTGAATGTAATCTTTAGACTTATTTTGCCTGACTATTCATGATTTTAATAAAAAGTCTGTAAGTGTAAGCATTTCCCAGGTAGCTTTCTCCCCTGCTCTGTTTTCCTTACTTAAAAGGGATTATGGAATTGCCAAGCAGTGGGTCTGATAACCATGTTAGTCCCCCAGCATAACCTCATTCTCATATTACTTTGTAGGCATATCTTTTTCTTGCATATCAAGGAAGCCCTCCTGGCAGGCCACCTCCAGTGTTCCCCAGAGCAGGCAGTGGAACTCAGCGCCCTCCTGGCCCAGACCAAGTTTGGGGACTACAACCAGAACACAGCCAAGTACAGCTACGAGGAGCTGTGTGCCAAGGAGCTCTCCAGTGCCACCTTGAACAGGTGAGGCCCCACTTCAGGCCTCTGTTTGTTGTCATGGATCTAGCAGATTTATAAGAATCTCCAGGAGAAACATCAAACTATGATAGATAAGGTATTTTGTGAGGTTGAGACTAGACCATTGCCCACTCTAACCAACTGTTTTTAAAAGATTCTTATCCTTTTCTTTGAGAAACTAATAAACACAAAATATAATCCACAAAAATAAATGCCATTATACAAAATGCTGTATAACAGAAATTATAAAGTCTCTGGCCTTTTAAGAATGTAAGTCTCTTAAAAAGTCTATCAGGTATGTTAACCTTTCCTTCCTCCCAGAAAGGATTAAACCAAGAGACTAACATAGGTGTTTTAATTATCTATTCCTGGATAATCAGTTGCCCTCCAAAACTTAGTGTTTTCAAACAAGAAACATCATCTCACAGTCCCCTGGGTCAGGAGTCTAGCCGTGGCCTGCCTGGGTTCTCTGGCTTCAGATCTCTCAGGAGGCTGCAGTCAAGCTGACTGTGGGGTTCAGCCTCATCTGAGGGCTCAGTTGAGGGAAGGATCTGCTTCCAGTTGGGCTCAGGTGGTTTGTTGTTGCCTGGCCTGTGCCCTCACCACATGGGCCTCTTTCCAGGGGCTGTTTGATAACATGGTGACTTGCTTCCCCCAGGACAGGCAATCGGGTCAGAGCAAGAGCGAACACCCAAGATGGAGTCTTTATAAATTAATCTCAGAATTGAGTGACAGCCCATCCCTTCTGCCATAATCTGTTCATTAGAAGCAGGTCATTAATCCAGCCTATACTCAAGGAAGTTACACAGGGGCGTGGATACCAGGGGGTGGGGATCTTTAAGGACTATATTGGAGGCTGTTCACCCCAATAAATAAAATAAATCCTGCATAGTTAAGTTGCAAATGACTTAATCAATGCCATATAATGCTATGTTATAATGAAACTTAGAAAGTAAACCTAGACAATTGCATGAGACATTCCTACCTATAAATTTCTTACACATATTTTTAGAGATTCTCCATAGTTCTTTAAATTCATCCTCATCTGGCATCCCCAGTAGTTTTTTCTACTAAATATTTAGTAGTTGAGATCTTGAATGGTGCCTTAAAAGTATTTTACAATAAGTTTGCTAAATAGATGAAACATCAATGATATATAGCTTTAAGTTTTTATGATTCATAAATGACAGTGTCAGTCTAATTCACTAGTGAAAATAATAGATTTCTCTCTGAAGACTGCATCAGTTAACCCCTCTGTACACTCTGGCCTTTTGGTGTCTTACAGCATTGTGGCAAAGCATAAGGAGTTGGAGGGGACCAGCCAGGCTTCGGCCGAATACCAAGTTTTGCAGATTGTGTCGGCGATGGAAAACTACGGCATTGAATGGCATTCTGTGAGGGACAGCGAGGGGCAGAAGCTCCTCATTGGGGTTGGACCTGAAGGAATCTCCATTTGTAAAGATGACTTCAGCCCAATTAATAGGTATCCCAAGTCTTAAATTTGTTTAGACCTAAGTGTGTATATACTCTTGTGATCGTGAAAATAGGAAATGGAGAGGAATTTATTAGACAGTCATCCTTTAGGGATAACATGTTTCATTTGGGGTAGGTGCGTTCATTTTATTCAGGCCTTGATAACCATTCCATTATTTTTTTTAAATGCAGGCTTAAGTGTACTGATGTGGCAGAGTTAATATTTCTCAAATGTCATTCACGGCTATAAAAATCTCATTTCACCTACACACAGTCCCCCAAAACTCACTCCAACGCTCCTCTTCACTTACCCCAAGTGCTTTTCAATGATCCTTTATAACTTGCAAGCAGAGTGCTTATCTGACGGTCTTATTTGAACATCTGGTTTTATGGCTGGGCCACAGCACATGGGAACCTCACTAGGTGCCTATGCAGTGGCGGACCTCCCCTGAGCTCGCTCACTTTTCTCTTACCCCCTTTCAGGATCGCTTACCCCGTGGTGCAGATGGCCACCCAGTCAGGGAAGAACGTGTACCTGACCGTCACCAAGGAGTCTGGGAATAGCATCGTGCTCTTGTTCAAGATGATCAGCACCAGGGCGGCCAGTGGGCTCTACCGAGCCATCACAGAGACGCACGCGTTTTACAGGCACGTACCCCTCTGTGTTCCATGACCCCAGTGTCTGCCTTGGGGCTGAGGTTTCCAGGTGACAGCAAGCCTCCTATAGTTCCTGGGATCATTGTGTCAGTGAACTGTGTACAGAGTTTAAGAAATCGGCTATTTGTGAGCCCTTTGTTTCTGCCCTAGCAGGGGTCCTTCTCAGCATCATCCTGCTTTCCTTCAGGACGTGTGCGTGTGGCGTGGAGGGTGTGAGTGTGAGCTGCACAGACTCGCTCCACTGCTCAGCTCTCAGCCCATTTCCTCACCCCGCGCCCGCCCCGCCGAGGTAACCCTGAGCGAGGGCTTGTTCAGCCGCTCTTTTTGCCCTTTCCCTGCAGGAAGACCCAAGTTGTTTTTCCTCCCTGGGAGAGTAGCTGCCCTGAGTCCTCGGTGTGTGGTGAGGATCCCTCAATAACCATATTGATTCCCTCATTTCTGAGGGTGCTTTAGCGTTGTGATTTGACTCAAATACTTGGAAAATCAAAAGCTACAAAATGTAATTGACAAGCAAATGAACTTTTTTATGTTAAAATAGACACACTGTGAAGCAGAATGGAAAATTTGTAGCATAAATCCAAGGTTACAAAGAAAAACGCCCCTTTTCTCACCATAAGCTGCTTTCGACTGTAGCTACTGTCCCTGGAGGGGAAGGTGCCCTCTGTGTTCACCGCTGCCGGACCAGAGGTCCTTCCTCAGGAGACATTTGAGGAGACATAGAGGTGGCATCATTGAGATGCTTAACACATACGAGAGTGGAAGGATTTATTTTCAAGCATGCAGACAAGCATGTTAAATGTCTGAGGACATGAGCCTCCCTGTTCACTGCAGCATTTAAGGTCCGGCTTGTGGGGACCCCCAGGCCTGTCAGCACTGAGTTGGGTGTTGCGTCTCTGTCTGTAGGTGTGACACGGTGACCAGTGCCGTCATGATGCAGTACAGCCGAGACCTGAAGGGCCACCTGGCTTCTCTCTTTCTGAATGAAAACATCAACCTGGGCAAGAAGTATGTCTTCGATATTAAAAGAACCTCCAAGGAGGCGTACGACCACGCCAGGAGGGCTCTGTATAACGCGGGTGTGGTGGACCTCCTGCCCAGAAGCGACCCCAGCCCCCCGAACTCTCCCCTGAAGTCCTCGGAGAGCAGTACCAGCTGCAGCAGCTGTGAGGGCCTCGGCTGCCAGCAGACCCGTGCCCTCCAGGAGAAGCTGCGCAAGCTCAAGGAGGCCATGCTGTGCGTGCTCTGCTGCGAGGGCGAGATCAACTCGGCCTTCTGCCCCTGCGGCCACACCGTGTGCTGCGAGAGCTGCGCCGCCCAGCTCCAGGTGAGCGGGTCTACCTGGTTATAGGTGAGGGGGCCGCCTGGCTCCAGGTGAGGGTCCGCCTGGCTCCAGGTGAGAGTCCACCGGCTCCAAGTGAGGGGGCCGCCTGGCTCCAGGAGAGGGGGTCTACCTGGCTCCAGGTGAGAGTCCACCGGCTCCAAGTGAGGGGGCCGCCCAGCTCCAGGAGAGGGGGTCTACCTGGCTCCAGGTGAGGGTCCATTGGCTCCAAGTGAGGGGGCTGCCTGGCTCCAGGAGAGGGGGTCTACCTGGCTCCAGGTGAGGGTCCACCGGCTCCAAGTGAGGGGGCTGCCCAGCTGCAGGTGAGGGGGTCTACCTGGCTCCAGGTGAGGGGGCCGCCTGGCTCCAGGTGAGGGGGCTGCCTGGCTCCAGGTGAGGGTCCACCGGCTCCAAGTGAGGGGGCCGCCCAGCTCCAGGTGAGGGGGTCTACCTGGCTCCAGGTGAGGGTCCACCGCCTCCAAGTGAGGGGGCCGCCTGGCTCCAGGTGAGAGTCCACCGGCTCCAAGTGAGGGGGCTGCCTGGCTCCAGGAGAGGGGGTCTACCTGGCTCCAGGTGAGAGTCCACCGGCTCCAAGTGAGGGGGCCGCCTGGCTCCAGGTGAGGGGGGCCGCCTGGCTCCAGGTGAGGGGCCGCCTGGCTCCAGGTGAGTGGCCGCCTGGCTCCAGGTGAGGGGGGCCGCCTGGCTCCAGGTGAGGAGGCCGTCTGGCTCCAGGTGAGGGGGGCCGCCTGGCTCCAAGTGAGGGGGCTGCCTGGCTCCAGGTGAGGGGGGCCGCCTGGCTCCAAGTGAGGGGCGCTGCCTGGCTCCAGGTGAGGGGGTCTACCTGATTATAGGTGAAGGGGCCGCCCAGCTCTAAGTGAGGGTCCACCCGGCTCTAGGTGAGGGGGCCGCCTGGTTCCAGGTGAGGGTCTCCCTGGTTCCAGGTGAGGGGGCTGCCTGGCTCCAGGTGAGGGTCCACATGGCTCCAGATGAGGGGCTGCTGCTTAGCTGGCTGCCACGGGCCAGGTGCTGACTTGTGGAGGCACTGATGGAGAATGTCCATGTCCACCCGGGGAAGGTCTTTGTATTTGGTGACTAGGAAGGTGTGGCCCTTAGGAAACAGTATAGGTTAGGACAGTCTTCTCGACAATGTAATTACTAAACCACAGGCTTCTTTCCAGTCCTGGAAACGAGGCTCAGATTTAGTTGGTTGGCTGAGCTGGGTACTGGGATCCAGGCCTGTTGGGCTGGTCAACTCCTTTTCTGTTTCATGTTTTCTCTGCTTCCTGACATTTAGGAGGATGGTGTCTTTTACTTACTTATTATTTGGGGAAGAATTCTTAGAGTTTTGGGTGATGGTTAACTCTCAATAGGTTGTTGCCTGATTATTTATGATTCATTTCCTTTTATTACCAACTGTGCCTCTCAGATCCCCTTGGATTGGCTCTGTTAGCAAGTCAAACTACTTTTAAAATTTGTACACAAAATAAAAGTACCTCTTACATAGTAGGTTTTCCTTTCTTGCACCTTGCGTTTCCTTTTACAATAATTTTTTCAGTTTGTTTTCTTCCCCCAGAACTGTTAGCTACATGTCGCTGTGGTTTTATGTAAAATTAGCCCTAAATAACTTCTAGTCCTTAAGAAGCTGCTAATTTCAGAACTATTTTTAGGGCTACACATGAGCCAAGAGGATGCCTGCATCCTTCCTTAGGCTATGCAACACACTCTTTCTTCAGGAGTGGTCATAAATTTGCCTTTTTCTGTCCACCTAGTCTGACCCTCACACCTAAGGCTCCCCTGTGGTTGAGAAGGGGATCTGCTTGCTGAGAGGCCAGCCTTGGGGTGGGGGTGGCGGGGGCGGGGGGGTGTGACTGTCCTGTGACTGGAGCAGCCATGCTCCCTGGCCACATGGCATCTGCCCAGTGATGTTGCCCAAGCCAACTAGCCAAGGACACAGTCTCTGGAAGGGTCTGACTGAAAGCGTGATTAATTTCCTTCAGTTTATACTTTTTCATAATCTTTAGTTTTATTTACTTTTTAAACTTTTTATTTAGTGTTGGGGTGTAGCCAGTTAATAATGTTGTGATAGTTTCAGGTGAACAGTGAAGGAACTCAGCCATCCATAGATATGTATCCTTTCTCCCCCAAACTCGCCTCCCATCCAGGCTGCCACATAACATTGAACAGCGTTCCCTGTGCTATACAGTAGGTCCTTGTTGGCTATCCATTTTAAATGTAACAGTGTGTACCTGTCCATCCCAAACTCCCTGACTATCCCTTCTCCCCATTTTCCCCCCTGGCAATCATAAGTTCATTGTCTAAGTCTGTCTCTTTCTGTTTTATAAGTAAGTTCATTTGTATCATTTCTTTTAACTTTTTACCTGTATAGGATGTCAGACTTCCCTTGTGACTCAGATGGTAGAGAATCCACCTGCAATGCAGGAGACCCAGGTTCGATCCCTGAGCCAGGAAGATCCCCTGGAGAAGGGAATGGCAACCCACTCCAGTATTCTTGCCTAGAGAATTCCATGGACAGAGGAGCCCTGGTGAGCTACAGTCCATGGGTCGCAAAGAGCCAGACACGACTGAGCAATCACACTTTCACTTTCATAAGGGATGTCATACGATATTTCTTCTCTGCCTGACTTACTGTGTATGACAATCTCTAGGCCCATCCATGTTGCTGCATATGGCATTATTTCATTCTTTTAATGGCTGGGTAATATTCCATTGTATATGTGTACCATAATCTTTATTTTCAATCCTTTGTCAAGTGCAAACTTACAAACTGGTTAGAAAGAAAAGATCTCTCCCAGTGAAAAGCTAGAAATAATTGTGACCACAGTGTATTTAGGAAATGCACTGTAACAGGTACCACAGGTAAACACTGAAGACCCAGATCTGTGAGGGGGTCCTAACCTGTAGTGCCGGCTTCTTTTCTAGTCGTGTCCCGTCTGCAGATCACGGGTGGACCACATCCAGCACGTCTACCTGCCAACGCACACCAGTCTTCTCAACCTGACTGTGATCTGATCTGCTGTGCACTTACCGGACATGCCATGTCTCCATGAACTGCACTAGTATAAGCTATAAAAATGATAGACTGTGGAGAGAGAAAACTACTCCAACACCCATCTGCCATGCAACGTATAGGGGAAAAAAAAGGAAGAATAGAAAGAATATAACTACGACTCACCGCCAAAATGTACCATGTGTAGAATCAGCACCTGTTGGGTGGCGACCAGGAGGAGCTCTGGGACCCAGACACATTCCTTGGACTTTCCTACTTTTTATGATCAAGTAAGGAATCAGGAAAAATCTTTGACATCAGTTAAGTGGCAGCCTAACCCTAAAGTGGGTACCTTTTAGAAAATGATGTTTTAAGTCTCCTTAATGTATCCCAAGGTAAGTTTCCTACCTGCAGCCAATTTTGTAAGAATTCATTTTAAGGATTTACTTGGTTCTTTTTATACGGGTCATGGAGCTCCGGACATTTTTAATAGGAAAATTTTTCTTAAAGAGATAGTCATCGTTTTAATGTCATTTCTGTTTTTTCTAACTTGTTCAAGAATGATTGGGAGGCAAACAGATTTGAAAATCGATTCGGGGACTTTTTTTTAAAGTGGGCAACAGCATTGTCAGATTTAAACCAGTTTGGCCAGTGGAAAACAGATCACTCCACATGGATGGTTTCCTATCCCTTCTCCCTCCCTTCTTACCGCGTCCCCAAGCCTTTCAGTGATAAAATACTACCAGTTTAGTTAGATGATTTCTGTGTAGTAGTTGGCACTCCTTGGGCCTCTTGAGTTGGGGGAACATTTTAATTTAAGGTTGAAAAGGGAGCACATGTTCCTTGGAAGGGAGAGCATTGCTCACCGAGACAAAGCTTCGTGGCATACAAACTAGGAGTGGTTTGTGAGTTCTCCCACGCACCCTGCTCCAGCTTCACCCAGTGGGGTTGCTTTTGCTTGAGCCATCAAGCCTTTTACAGCCTTATCATAGATGTCCTAGATATTGTATGCTTTTTTCTTTTTTGGTAGTAAATGCTTAAGTATTAACTTTTTGTTGACCCTCTATCTTATAGAGGGGTTTCGGGTTTTTTGTTTGTTTGTTTGTTTCTGTATTCTTAATCATGTTTTTCCACTCCCACTTGGGAATTTTGGACGCTGGTCAGCTTGTGGGTTTTCTAGGATGTTGGGAAACCTAGATGACCTTATCGGGTGCAATACTAGCTTCGTTAAAGCTAGAAACCTACACTGTCACTTTACTGAGATTTCTGAGTATACTTTCCATATTGCCTTAATGTAGCAGTAATGTGTTTATGCATTTGTTTCTTTGCACAGACATTTTGTCAATATTAAAACTCTACTTTTTTATGGCACATATTAGCATATAAGCCTTTATTCCAAGAGGTATTTATTTTTTCACTTGTAAAAAAATAATGTTTCCACGTAAAGAACTCTGTTATATCCTAGAGGACTTCTGTCTTTTATATTCAGGATAATAAAGACTTTAAAGCAAACATGGGTGCTTGTATCATCATAGTGATTGTCATTTAAGCCCGTTTTTAATCATTTAAAAAGAACGTGGATAATATCCTGGTTGGTATCTACTGTGGTCCTTCGTGGAAAGTTTGAAAATGTTCAGGGTATTGGCTCTAACTGAGGAGACTGTTTACCAGTTACTCATTCATCTATGTTTTCTGGTTTATAGGATTGGAATGTAGGTGACAGTGGGGTCATATGCACAAGCAGAAGAGAAGTTGGGAAAAGGACTATAAAATATTGGAGAAGGAAGGGAGTGGCAAAGTCGGAAGTTAAAAATGTAAAGCCGGGT